>NC_136057.1:1282011168-1283402668 GCF_964261635.1 Lissotriton helveticus | reverse complement strand
TCTCTGGCTTTCCGATGCCTGCCTCCTCGACCTCGCCTCACCACCAGTCATGCGCACGTTTTTATTGCGTGACTCAGCGCGCCCCAATGCGCATGATCACATTCACCAGGCCCACTCCAGACCCAACGCGCGCGTCATCATAGTGCAGCCACTGCCAGGTAGATTTTTAATAAACAAATGATAATAGCCTAAATTAAATCATTTCACAAGGAGAGACACAGAGTAAAAGTAGTTTGTCAACGGTCGGACTACTAAACGGATTCTGACCCGTCACGGTCGGTCAGGTCAGGGTCCACATCGGCCCCTGCAACAAAACCGGCCCCCCAGTCATAAAATCGGCCCCCGCCCCATCCAGCCGACCGGGGGATTGCCCGGTGCCCGGAAATACCAGTCCGGCCCTGACAGTACTTTCAAAACTAATGGGCCCACCATTCAAACCCATATATACATCAACACTGCAGCATTTATCATAGAAAATATCATTCTTAATAGCTATTACTTCAGCGAGAAAGAGTGAACTATAAGCACTATCTAGAACCATACACTATTTTTCACTCTAACAGAGTAGTAATGAAAACCCATCCACCAATTCTAACTTAAGTGGTTTTGGATTTTCATATCAGTCAAATGTTTGCTCATCCTACATTATTTTCTAAACCTTTATCACCCACAGAATGAGCATTGCACTCTTTAGACATTAGAAGAATGTTGCAATTCTTCCTGGACAGATAAAAAGATTTGCGAAAAACGTCTCAGCTATTAATTAATTATGGCCCAATAGCCAACTTCTTAACAGTCTATAGCTAGGTGGATAGTTCCTTGTATCACACTACTCTACCAATCAGCAAAGAAACCATTGCCAGGTAAATCGGGAGCACACTCTGCCAGAGGGAAAGCAGCTCCTACAGCCTAGCTCAGAAATGCACCCACTGTTGACATATGTAAAACATCTACTTGGAAGTCGCTTTGCCCATTCACTAAGCATTATTGTTTGGAGTCTGATATGCAAGCTGATGCTAAAATGGGCCGAAAAAACACTAAGAAATCTTTTTTAAATAGAGCATTCTAATCTCTATTCAGCCTATTTAATTTACCACCCTTAGTTAAGGATTGATTGAGGAAAGCGATATTCTCTTCCTACTCTCCAAAAGCCACAATTTACTGCTTGGATAAACTTGCTCCTCTAATCTAGCATTTATAGGTATCAATGATGATCCTGCAAAGGAAAAGAAAAGGTTGGTTGCATGTAGTCCTGGCTCTGCATCGTAACAATCTTCATTGAAGTCATAAATAACCCACCCACCTCGCCGGCATTTTATTATTGGGCATTGGAAAGGCAACAGCACCTTTCAAAATCAAAGCATATAACCCTAAAAAAAGAACTGCATCTCTGAGGCAAACTGCCAGCAGGGTGCATTGTGGGTAGATAAGCTTCATGGATTCTTAAAGGGACAACTTCCTCTTTTTTCTTTACAATGGAAGCCTATCAGGCTGCATTTCTTCCCCTCATATGTTTCACCTTTTAAAGTCAAAATGTTGCAATGCAAGTTTCAAATTGATATTTAGAGTTACTGTTTTCTCACAGAAAATGAAATTGAGCCCCTGATAGGATGTCACAGATAGAGATTAACACCCTATGCAATATAAAACAAATGGATTATACATATATAAAGAAGTGATCTAGAGTCCACACATGGGGCACTGAAATATTCAAGTGTTTATGACTTCAACGAAGAGTCCCACGATGGAGAACCAGGCCTGCAATTAAGTTACTTTAAGAAAAAAGGGCTTTTCTTTTTTGATTCCCCCCTTTAACTTTAAACGCTTCTCAGATCTGCATGAATCCTGAGGTTCCTTCATAGGACTTCACTTACTAACAATCTTTCATATTTCATGCAGATTCATTAAACAGCACCAAAATTATTAGCCCATGAACATGTTTTAACATTTCTTTTAATTCTGCTTTGGTGGACCTGGACAAAAGTTGCCATACCCACAATAGACTAAACATGCTAAATTTCATCCAGATTTTGTGTGGATTTGTCAAATGATTTCAGTGTTAATAGCTAATTAACTCTTTTTAACCCCCCTTTAATTGTGCTCCCCCACCCATTGATAAAACTACTCAAACTTAAAACCAGCAAGAGTAAGGTAAGCATGCTAAGCATCTGCAAGATTTCACACTAAAGTTATAGGCAAATCAAAACACCTTTTAACTGTCAAGTTAACTCTATAATTTAATTCACTCAATCCCACTAACGTGTTTTTGCAACACTAATTTCTGGGGAGACCAGATTCCCAAGGGAGTTAAAATGAGAAATGCTTCTTTTTTGATCCACCTTTTTTCCACACTCCCCTTGACACATCTACACAAATCGTAAGATGCTGAACCCAAACCAGATAAATCTTTTTGGGAATATTTTGTGCAGGCTTGTCAAAGAGAGTTTATTAAGAGCAAAACAAAATACAGCTTTTCAGTGGAAACTCTAACTTAACCATAACTAGAACAAACATTTGCAATGCAGTAGGTCTCACAATTGCGAGATTTTGAGCTATTGGCATTGTAAATGACAATGCCTTTTATTTATGTGTTTAAAAAACCTGCAATAATAAAAGGCATTGACATTTACAATACCAATAGTTCAAAGTTTCTAAAATGCAAGACCTATTGCATTGCAAATGCTTGTTTGCTCTTACTGCACTCTCTTGTAGTTCATGAGTTTGATTAGTCAGGAGGGCTGGAAGGTCCTTTTGCACCATGTTAGTGTCCTTGATTCATCCAGCTGTGCTCGTTGTACTCCTGGTCATTGTTGCCTATGTCTTCCTCCAGGGCAGGGCTCAACAAACGGGTTGGCTCCTGTGACCTTGATTTGGTCCCAGCCATAGAAAGGGGCAGTACACAAGGAAACAATACCACCCCGACCAATGGGACAACTAAGTAGACCGGATAGGAAGGGCATCCATGGGTGTCATTTCAGAACCGAGAACATTATCTACAACACTATCCCCTGTCCCTAATGCAGTTTTGAAAAGAAAGACGTGTTTTGCCTTTTGTTGTTAGTAAGCGAAAATGTGCCTGAAGACTGAACTTGCCTTTGGGTAGTCTGTCCCATTTGACACTTGGACCAGGAGAGCAAGCTTCATGGGACCTCCAACCTTATGGATTATGAGGTTTATTTAATTGTGTAGATTAAGATGGGGTTGTTTCTGAAGTATGCCTGTTAACTCGAGTACGCCACTGATTTTAACATACATTACTCTGCCTCAACTTAACTGTGTATTAAAAAACAACAGTGTTGTGGTTTCCTGGATTGCTTTATATGACAAAATAATCATTTTTGTGTGATTTTGTTCTTTTAAATACTGACGCATACTTTATTTTTCTCGACGAGATTTCTCATTTGTCATATTATGCAAAGTCGATTTTATTGCACTAATTCCAGTTTTCAAAGAAAACTAAGCAGGATATGTTATTATTTTGTATAAAATGAGGAAGAGGAGTGGATACTGACGAGTGGTTGAAATGCAGACTATTGAGATAGGGTAACCTGGGCTCAAATCCTGAGTGATGCACTTAAACAAATTGTGTGATCGCAGGATGAATGACCCAGAGAGTATACCAGACATTTGGATTTCCTCTTACTGTATGTTTTCAATTACATATAGCTGATTTGTTGTAATAAATATAAACAGCAAGAAACGTGTGTCACGGGCCAGCCTTTTAAGATGCCCCCATCTGTTTGCACCTTAACTGTTTGGTTGAATGGCAATGTTTTTACAATGCATTATTTGATACATGTCCACTGAGAAGCACTAACGGATATTAGTGTTGTCTACAATTCCTAGGTGAGATGCCATCGAGTCCCATTGTAATGTTGTAGCTTGCTTGGGATATTTACAGTTTGGCCCAACAGTTGTGACAAAATATTGTAGCACAGTATGGTGCCGCAGTAAAATCCACAAAAGCACGCCATTGTGAAATGTCGAGTATTCCAACCAGCGCGTCCTTCTGAGGAGATTTTTGAGCTCCGGCTCGGGGACCACACGATGCTGCAGAAGTTATTGAGGCACGGTTGGGCCCAAGTAAATTCAGTGGCATTTGGAAAGAAAATAAGTCCAAATAAACTTACCTAGTTTATATATACAGTGAATGTCAGCAGCACACTCGGGGGGAACAAAAGCGGTGACTCCTCTATTTTGTCAGTGTTGCTCTTCATCAAAGGAGAAACTTAATAAAGCAAATAGTACACGCCCAGTGTAACAACCAAGTAAAGGAGTCAGTAGCCATGGGAGGATACAAATGACGGCATGGCTGTACTAAGGGCGGTCTAATAAGCCTCATAATGAATCAGAAGACAGGTTTACAAAGGACACACACACAAGCCAATGAAAAATAAGGGCGGGGATGGGCAAAGCTTCTCTCCATATTGAACTACCACAGCTCTTTGCAGAGCAGCTCTTGCACGCTGGCTCCCGCCCGACCTAAAAATTACCCACAAGTGTAGTGGCAGACACAGTCACAGTCTGAAAAATATCCACATGCAGGACATATATGCAAGGACATGGTCCAAGTAGTTGATCATTTTTGTGTTCCATAAAGTAACATGATACAATATTCACACTGGTTGAGAAACATGAATGGTCCAACATGTCCCTACAAATCCTTGTTAATTTGAGGGTATGAAAAAGAAAGGTGGTGAAAGAAGTGTGGCAAACATAACATATAGCAAAAATAGACACTGAGCTAGAGAGGAATAGTTATTTATAGGGAAAAATTAGAAAATATGGCTAATGCTTGTTGAACCGCGCACATCTCTGGGTCGAAACGTTGATGCTTATTTAGGTCATGTCCATCAGTCCCCTCACCCCAGGGCTGGAATAATAGTTGACAGGGTTATTGAAGAAGATAAACATAATTGTGAAAGGACAGACCCTTCTTGTATTTCTGGATATATATGTGTCAAAAAGTATATTTTTCTTCTCCTTGTTTTTCACCGATGTCACCACATTATCACTTTATTTCACTTGACTCACATAAGTCACCTTTTCACAATTTTTGATGAAACTACATGTGACAGCCATATATGTTTATTTATTTATTTTTTCTATATAAAAAAGTGAATAACATCACTATGAGTAATTAGTTCTTGTGGTTTGGGGTGTTTCAGAGCTGTCAAAAGAACTATGGTTGAATACCTAATTGGTTTTAAACATTATTCATTATAGTACACTAAGCAATTGTTTTACCCAACAACACCAGCTGTAGATTACTTTATTGATGCCCAGGTGCTGAGGGACACAGGTTTACCCCATTACCACATATGGTATGTAATTTAGGACTACAGGTATACTTGTAAACTAATCTTGTATATATGTCCTGCTTGTCTGGCTTCCTAGTTTGCTTTCACTGCTCTTGTATGTCATGCTTACATAGACATTTAACTACTATATTTCTAAATTAAGCTGTCATTTATTTCTATGTATCTATCCTATCTATCTATCTATCTATCTATCTATCTATCTATCTATCTATCACAACTGTGACTAAAAGCTGCATAAAATCCTGTTTTTCCGATTGATATGCTCCTGATTTCAGCTTTGCCACAGACGTCTATCTCACGATTGCAGACCTAACTTCTAGAAGAACACAGTCTTCCTGTTGTTTGATGTCCCGGTCCATCAGATATCTGGAGCGCAATATTCCCCAAACCATCTAATATTTAAAAGGCCAATAATTTGCCTCTCTTTACCGCCCTCCTAGGTAACTTTCGGAGATGGATGCCTCTCTTTATTTCATGACTGGGTAGGATACGCCATTTTTAAAAAGAATGTTTTGCCCATTACATTGTAACTTTCCAGGCCTTGCCATCCTAGTACCTGGAGACTTCTTTGTTGACCTGAAAAAATCACTGTTAAACTTCATAGGAAATATCTCTTGGTGGAATGTAACACATTTGGGGGGTAGGCAGGCTCGCCAAGACTTCAGGCGCTGCGAGGCCTCCGGGTAGTTATGCGCTATATAAGTGTAATTACCAATACCAATACCAACATCACATTATAGGCCAGCTCAACTGAGAGTTTGTCCAAAGCTATACTGCATGACCACAGACAAAGTATAGATATACATGTACCATGCAGTGTTAGGCAGAACTGTATGGGACTTAGCATGGAAACCCAAACAAGACAAATCACCAAAAGCATATCTCAGCATACCCAGAAACACCACACTATAGATCTGGGACACAACACATTGAGGAGATGTGTTATTTTAATTTCATTTTCTTACCCAGCAGCCTCATACACTACAATTCAGCCTTCAGCTCAGCATTATGACCCATACCATTTGACCCATGGTGGCAGTAAGATCCAGTTGTTTCAAGACAGAAAAATATTGTTACACTCAACTAAACCCTACCATATTTAATGTTTACATGGCTGCTCTGGCTGAGATTAAAGAACTTTGATTTTGATATTGTCTCCTAAGCAGACAATACCCAAACCAGGGTCTCCATCTATACCAACTTCATGCAGACTCAGGCCAAGTTCCTCTCATGTATGATCTCCATTGAATTGGATGTTATCTGTTACCAACTGAATGGAGAAAAGACAGAGGTCGTCATGTTTTTTTTTCCAAAACTCTTTTTATTTTATTTGAGAAATCGCACAGAAGACACAGCACTCCGTGCCCCGGAGGAGCTGTAACAATTACAGTACATCAGAATCAGCGATTTAATTGACTTAAAGAAAATTGTCTCTACAACCCCCAATCCCTCTCCCCAACTCCCTTATCCCTTCCCTCCCCCTCCCTCCCCGTGCACAACGTCTCTTCGATACTGTGGATGTTAACCATATGAGTATCTGTGTATATATCATTACCTCTTCATGCCCATCACACCTGCCCCTCCTCGCCTCCCGTTGATGGTGGATGTTCCAGCCACAGGCCCCTGTAATCCGCCCACCTTTTCCATATCTTGTAATGTTTTTTGGGGCAGCCTCTGGCCTCGAATACCGGCCGTTCCAGTCCCATGCAAAAGTCCAGTCCTTTCTTCCACCCAGTTACCTTGGGGGCCCTGGGGTCTTTCCAGGCTTGTGCCACATCTCTTTTTGCTAGTGTAAGGCCTAGTAGGAGCAGGTGTCTTTTGTAGATATTGCCTCCCACCCCTTCCAATACATGAAGTAAGCCCAATTTTGGGGTACGGGGAAGGTCCCATCCCAGCACCTCCGACAGACAATCCCACACACCAGTCCAAAATCTCACCAGAGCACTACAGTCCTATACCGTGTGTAGGAGATCACCCATTTCGTGGCCACAACGCAAGCACGCCGGGGACGCAATCAGGCCTGCCCTCCACAGTCGCTCTCTTGTATAATAGGCACAATGTAAATATTTGAACTGTATTAGGCGTAGGCGTACAGCTATAGCCGCTCCCAGGGGGATTCAAGGGCCTCCCTCTAATCCTCTTCCTCTAGCTCTCCCACGTCTTTCACCCAGCGATCTCTGAGTGGCTGCAAATCTGAAGAGCAATGTGTGACCAGTGTCTGGTAGATTCGAGATATTTTCTTGTCTTCTAGGTCCCCCATAAACACCTTCGCCTCTATAGGGCTAAATTCAGGCACAGTGTCTAAACCCGCAAGTGTGGGTGTAAGGGTGTGTCTTAACTGTAGATATCTAAAGAACTGTGTGCGGGGCATATCAAATTCTTTGCTAAGTTCCTGAAAAGATTTAGGCGTGGTGCCTCTCAGGACGTGGCCTAATGCAGAAATTCCAATCGAGTCCCAGTGTCCGAAGCCTCGCAGCGACATTAGTGCTGGCAGCTGCCCATTATGCCAGAGTGGGGTCTCCCTCGTTAATTTCCTCCACCATCCCATACGACGAAGCGATTGACGCCAAATCTGGAAGACTACTTGTGTTGCTTGAGGCAGTCTCTTTCTCAGCTGCGCCGAGTAGAGAACGGTGTGCAGGGTGTCCGGTTCTATCAGGTACCTTTCAAGGGCGTATGCCGGGTCCCCCCTGTCACTGTACCACCAGTCATTCAGGACTACAAGATGTGATGCTTGGTAATAGGACAACATATCGGACGTCGCTAATCCCCCACAGTATGGGGACAGAAAACACGTCCGTAGGGCTACTCGCGACGCACCCCCAGCCCATAAAAACTGGCCTAGAGCAGAGTTGACCTGCCGAAACCAATGCGGCGGGATTGGGTACGGGTGGTTCTGCAATTGGTAGAGCAGGCGGGGGAGGGCAACCATCTTAAATATAGCGGACCTGCCATATAGATTGAGGGGCATACGGGACCAGCATTTCATTTCTTGTTGCACCTTATCCCACACCGGGATTACGTTGCGCTCCCAAGCAATAGTTGGTGAGGTCATCAACAACACCCCCAGGTACTTAAGACCCCCAGCCGCCCTTTGTAATGTCGAGGCCCACGGCTCGAGCTCAATGTGGTCGCCCAGCATCCAAAGTGTGGACTTCCGCGGGTTGAGGTACAGTCCTAAGACTTTGCCAAAGATTCTCATTATTTCTAGGACCCGTGGCCCGGACCGATTTACATCCGTAAGAAAGAACAGGACGTCATCCGCATATAGTGCGATTCTATCCGAGGGTCCTGCCTCCCATTCAAATCCCCTCATTTGCGCATCTATCCTGACCCATGCAGATAGCGGTTCCATAGCTAGAGCAAAGAGGTAGGGTGAGAGGGGGCACCCCTGTCTGGTGCCTCGCCTTATTGGGAAGGCTGCCGACGTCACCCCCGCTACTCTCACTGAGGCCGTCAGGTCGGTATACAATAACCGAATATAGGACATAAAATGCGGCCCTAGATTGAGACGCGGAAGGAGTGCGAATAAATAGGTCCAGGTTAGAGAGTCAAAGGCCCTGTCAATGTCTGCGAGGAGCAGCGCCGCTTGATCCCCAGTCTTACTCATCGCCGCCACCGCCACGTGCGCACGCCTAATGCTGTGTCTAGTTGCCCTGTGGGGCATAAATCCAGCCTGATCCGGATGGACCAGATCTGCTATATAGGGGAGTAACCGGTTCGCAAGCACCTTGGCCAGTATTTTGGCTTTGATGTTCAAAAGAGAGATCGGTCGATAGGACTCATGACGGTCCGGGGGCCGACCGGGTTTGCAGAACACCACTATCTCTGCATGCCTCCAGTCTGCTGGCAGAAGGCCCTCTTTTCTCGCTGCTTCCAGGGCAGCTTTGTAATGGAGCCCCAGCTGGAGATGATAACGTTTGAAGAACTCACTCGGGAACCCGTTGGGCCCTGGGGCCTTACCGGTATTAAGCTCCCCCAGAGCTGTACCTAGTTCCTCAGCCGACAGCGGAGCCTCGAGGCGCTCTCGCACGTCGTCTGGGATCGCACGGGGTGGAAGATCCAGTATAAATTTGTCTACATCTAGCGCCGGGAGGAGATCCCGTGGGGCATACTGGGCCGCAGGGTAGCGTGCGAAGCTATCCGCCAGCTCCCTCGGGGCTGAAATGGAGGTTCCAGTATCATCCTTGAGACCTGGTAGCTCCTGTGCCCGAAACACTTTCTGACAGAGCCTATGGAGCATTGTGCTGGACTTGTCGCCCCATTGATATATCCTGCTTCTCGTCGCCAGCCAGACTTGCCGAGCCTCGTCCAACAGTAGGGACGCATATGATTGCTGCGCTAACAATAGCTGCCCTACTCCCTCCCGATGGCTTGCTACCCCACACTGAGACTCCAGCCGTTCCACTGTCGCTGCAGCCTTCACTAGCTCTTCCTTCCATTTGCGGTGCGCTGCTGCACACCAGGCTATATCTACCCCACGAAGCGTGGGCTTCATGGCTTCCCAGGCCGTCCGTACGTCGGACACAGTGCTCAGATTCTCTTCCCAGTATCGAGCAATGGCCACCTCCATATGATGTAGGCTTCCTGTTGCAGATTCCAAGTGGAGAGGCGCCATCAAAATGGCCGTCTCCCCTTGTCCAGGGTAACTTCTATCGCCACTGGGGTATGATCTGATAATCCACGTGGCAGGATAGACGCTGAAACAACTCTGTTCACAACGGCGGTAGGGACGAAAACATAGTCTAGTCCCGAAAACGAGTTATGGACTGCAGAGACATAGGAATATTCTCGTTCGTGTGTGGAGGTATCGCCATGTGTCCACCCAGTCCATGCCACGCACCATATCATTCAATTTAGTGGGGGTATCTGCTATAGGGTCGCCCCTAAGTCTGAGACAATCGAGTCGACAGTGCATAACATCATTCCAGTCCCCTCCAATTACAGCCAGTCCCTCCGGGATTTCAGCCCATATTGCAAACAGTTTTTCAATCAGAGCCCACTGTAGCGGGGGCGGGGCGTATACACTCCCGATTATAATTGACTCCGTACCCACCATTCCCTGTATGAAAACATATCGGCCCTGGGGGTCTGTCCACTGTCTCGTGTGAGTATAAGATTATCTGCGATGCATCAAGATCGACACCCCTCGGGACCCTCTCACAAAGCCAGCGTGAAAGACCTGGTCATAGCCGTATCACTGCAGGCTCAGTGCTTTGTTACCCAGTAAGTGTGTTTCCTGCAACAGTAGGACATCCACTTTCTCTCTCTTCCCCAGCCTTAATACAGCACCTCGTTTAACCTTGTCAAGCATACCTCGTACATTCCAACTCATCACTTTCATCAAGGCTCCAGTAGGTTTCTGCTCAGCGTTTTCAGCCCCCATCTAAGCGTAAATGCAATTGTTTAGGTCGCAATGGGCACATTGAGCTTGGACACCTCAGCAGCATCTTTCGAGACAACCATGTGCAAAACAACCCCCTCCCATCCCTCAGCCCCCAACCCCCCCTCCATCCCCCTTCCCCCCCATCCCCAACTTCAACCAACATTCCCCCAGGTCACCCCCAACTCCCCCCTCCCCATACCTCAGCAACGTTGAAGTACCTGTCGCGGCATAAGACATCTCCAGCCCCCAACGGGAGACCTGAGACCGTCTATGCCAATGGATCCCCACCAACCACCCCAGAACTTACCAGCTGCCCCCCTAGAAGAGCAACTTCCCCCTCTCCGAGGCATGTGTCCGCCTTGTAGTCCGTCCCTCCCCACCCAACCCATACCCCGCGTCAGCAGGTCTACAATTGTCTGCCAGTGTTAGTGCTACTGTATGCATACATGTTCGCCAGCCAGGCCGTCAATATCTGCCACTTAGCTTATGTTGTGGTACACAATTCAAGCAAAGAACTTGCGTCCCTTTGCCCCTCACGGATCCACTGCCGGAGAGTCTGGAGGGTTGGCCTCCCCCGTGTGTCCCTTTTTTGCTGGGGAGCGTTTCGACGAGCGAGATCTCCAGTTGCTTCTGCTTCTTGAGCGTCGGGGCGTCAGTCGCGGCCCTGTTGAGGAGGATGAATACGAGTCTCGAGCCGGTGGAGTATGCGGTCTAACTTGTACTGTCTCATCCGTCCAGTTAAACACCTCGTCAGGAGAGTTGAAAAAGAGAGTGTGGGACTGATAGACCACCCGTAGACGTGCAGGATAGAGCAGTGCATATTGGATCTTGAGGCTGCGCAGGCGGGCCTTAGCTGCCGTAAAGGACTGTCGCTGCCGCTGCACCAGTCTAGTATAGTCCGGGAATATCAAGATCCGCTGATTGTCCCACATGAGAGGCTCTTTCAATCGGGCTTGTTTCAGGATCATGTCCCTGTCATGATAATTGAGCAGCTTGGCTATGACCGGCCGTGGGTGCTCGCCAACCGGCGGCTTCTGAGTTAGCACTCTGTGAGCCCATTCAATTACAAAACAGCGGGAGAGGGACTCCGGTGGGAGCCAGCTCTCCAGCCACTCAGTGAGAAAGGCCTCCATATTGCCCTTTTCGCAGTCTTCCGGAAGGCCGACAAAGCGTAGATTGTTGCGCCGAGCCCGTCCTTCGGCGTCCTCCGCCCTGAGCGCCAGGCCCTTCTGTATGCCTTCCATGCTGGCCACCTTCTTCTTTAAAATCACCACGTCGTCCTCCACTCCAGAGATCCGGGCTTCTGCCTCAGTAATGCGGGTCACCGCATTCCGCAAGTCCTTGCGCAGCAAGGTAACATCAGCCCCAACGGCCGCTATTTTTGCATCCAACATGTCTCTAGATTGATTGATAGCTGCCAGGATAGCTGCATTGTTTGGCCCCGGAGCCTGGCCGCCGCTCGAGGCTCCAGATTGTCCATTCGGGCCAGTGAATTTATCTATGGTCCCCTGTTTCGAGGCTCCACCACCGCTCCCTCCTCTGGTCATGGTCTGCATATATGAGAGCCGCCGCCGGGGCACTCTCTGCGTCCCTCGTGTCCCCTGTCCCTCGTCACTGGGGGGGGGGCGGGGCCTGCCTTTCTTCAAGGAGTCGTCCTCCGAGGCCCACTAGTCGCACACCCCGGGTACCACCGGTACAGCAGTAGGCAGCTGGCAGCCTGGCTCCGGCCCGCCAGCCGCGATTCACAATGGCCGCCCTTGGCGCCTCCCCACTGGCTTCACCACAGTCCACAGTACATGTCGAGCCGCCAAGGGGTCCCCAACTTCTGGTAGGTTGGACCCGGATTCGGTCACCCACGGCCGTGGGGGCAGGCAAGCTAATCACGCCACTTGCCGGCTGTCAATTTCGGGGCTCCAGTACCCCCGCTGCCCCCGGCCGCTTCAACCCCAAGATGGCCGTTCCAGGGGCCCGATTCAGATCGCCCGTTGCTGCCCCTCGCCGCCTGAAGAGGCTTACTTGCCGAAGTGCGGGTCCGCTGTCCGTCACCACCGTCAGGATATCTGGGGCATTACATCTGCCTCGGGCGCTGCACTCGATCGTCACCGTGCACCCCTGTATCTACTCTCAGCGTGGTGGGCACCCCTGGGCTCCGGTGGTTCCTCCGGTCATCCGCTTTCACCTCCAGTCAGTGTGGCAGCAGAGTCCTGGTCATCGGCAGCACCTCATCGATCTAGAGCCACCACCACAATTTCCAAAGGATCCGTCCGCGCCGCCAGAGCAACGCTAGTGCGGCCGCCGTCTGTCGTCCTCTCTCCCCGGCGTCGCCAAACTCGAGGTCCCCGGCTCCGCTCTGCACATCAGGCCGCTCTGGCTCCGGGAGGAATACTGCGTCTCCCGGCACTCCAATACGGCTCAAAGTCGCCCCACAGCAGCCGAACGTCTTCCGCTGCACCTCCTCACACCGGGATACTGTCAGGTGCGGGGGTGGAAGGATATGTCGGCGGATGTTGCAGCGGCGGGACGGAGCTCCGTTAAGTTGCATCCGCCATGATGGCTTCCCTAGCCACGCCCCGCCAGAGGTCGTCATGTTTGGCAAAGTATCTGATTCTCTCTGGTGGCCCACTGACATGGAAAGCGTTCCGTTCCCAAACAACTTCATCAGAAATTTGGGTATACTTTTATATCAGGACCTTGCTATGACTTACAAAGTGAACGATGTCCTTGTTCCACTCATAGGCATAGAAGAAGCTTATGGTTCAAGTACTTGTCAACTCTCATTTGCACTACAGAATTCCCCCCTACCTAGGCATCTACCATCACCTGATCCATTGTTTGTAGGAGGCCCAAAATGCAGCAGCGTGTCTTGTTCTTAATCATCCTGCTCGGTCCTCCATCGTTGAACATCTCAAAATCCTTCATTGGCTCCCTAAGCTGAAACACGTTTTGTTTAAAATGCTTTGTTTTACCCATAAAGCCTTATACAGTGCAGGGCCTCTTACCTAAACAGGGAGTTCTCGTTTCATCCTCTGACTCATGCCTTATGCTCTATCAGTCTCTTATTGGCCAGCACCCCTCAGATTGTTCATAACAGATCATGTTGCTGATCCTCCCATTTATGTTGACTGCCAAAAATTGTGTCAACTAACATACTCACTGGGTGTTATAAAAACAAGTTAAAACCTTGCTTTTTAAGAGCAAACTTAGAGTATTTTCTGTTTCAGGAATGATCTTTGGTAGTGCCAAGATGCCAGAGGATCTTAGTAGGTTGTGCTTTACAAATCCATTCAACATGACTAAACACTGGGTTGTGCACTCCATGGTGAAAGCGGGAGCCACATAGGAGCTGACTACAATTGACATGTTTATGAAAATAGCCCCGGGATTGAGAGGGATCTTCTCTGCTAGACATAACATATTGCAAGATTCAGCCCATAACTGAACACTTCCACAAGCAGAAATGAGCGAAAAGTTTGGGATTTGGGAAGTGAGGTGACTTAATATCAGTGGGCTCTCATGTGGGATGCCTGGCTTTCACCTTGTGGATACCCTGCCGGGGTATCTCACAGGGGAATACCAGGACGGGTTCCCTAAGCAAGCGCTTAGATACCGGGTCGGTGATTTGCGCTATATAAATACATGTACATTTACATTTACATTTACATTTACAAACTGTATTTTTGGCAGGAGATGGTCTTTAACTGGTACTGCTACCTGACTAATCTACATACGAGTAAGCTTAGCTGCAGAGGTTGTGGCCTCTTGGGAGATTCGCAGCAAATCTAGTGGGACTGTCCTTACATTAAACACTTTTAGGTGGAGATATTTGCATCTATCAAAAATTATTCTAGCTTACCCTTCACCTAATGATGGTTCCTTTTTCTGCTGGTCCTCACTCCCCTGGAACACCAATATAAAGCAGACGGGTTACTCCTTTGCACCTGTATAGAGGCTGAAGGAATGACTGGTTGACCACTGAAGAAAGAAAGGAATACTGCCCATTTAACCTTGGCATCCAAGACTCTGGAATCTCATGACAATGCAACGGTTTCTGTAGTCATTAAAAAGCAACACAAAGATGTTTCAACCTCAACTGTGGCAATGCCCTCTATGCCGGCATCTCCACCCAGCTCCACAGAAGATTCCAGACCATACAGAACATTGCAGCCAGACTCCTCCTGGACCTCCCCAAACAAACCTCCATCACCCCCACCTGAGAGCCCTTCACTGGCTCTCCATCCAAAAGAGATCCCAGTTCAAGAGCCTCGTGCATGCCTAAAAAGCCCTCCATGCCCTCGGACCTGCCTACATCAACCATCAGCTGAACTTCCATCAACCCTCCAGACACTAGCCCTCCACTTCACTCGCCCTTGCACACACACCCTGCATCACTTCAGTCGCAGCAGTGGCAGCTCATTTCTTCTACATCACAGCCAACACTTGAAACAACCTGCCCCTCCAGCTCTGTACAGTCTCCTCACTGGCAGATTTCAGAAAGAGAGACTGAAGACCTGACTCTTCGATGGAGACACAGCACCCAGATACCCCTTGGGGTTGACAGTATTGTACTTTACAAATACTGTTTATTTGTGTCCCGCTGTTGTCCTATCCATTGATCGCGCTCCCACCTCAGATGTGCCCTATCAGGTTGGAATTTCTGAATCTGTTCACTATCAGAGAATCCAGAGGCTACATCACTGTCACTATTCTTAAAGTTTTATTTTCTTCCCAATCAACATGGCATATTACACACATCCTGTAAGGTGATTAACAGTTGAAGGACGAAGTTAGACAGTGTCAGCTGTATAAGACAGTGAAGTTTAAGGGTGGTTATGGAAAGGGAATACATGAATACATGGTTTTAAAAGAGTCTTTTTGTGCATGAGCAAAGATGTGCCATGTGCAGTCGCGGCCGGCATGACTCGCAGGTGGGGGGTGGGAGAGGACACGTGGGAGGGGTTAATTAAAAAAATTACATAAACTCACCTTCCCGGAACCATTGTTGTCTCTGCTCCTGACCTGCTCTCCTTCTGTCTAACCTCTGGCAGGAACAGGAACAGGAAGCAGGCATCCTTCCTCCCCTCCCCATAGCTAATCACAACACTGTAATTGCAGCGCTGTGATTGGTCAGGATGGCCCCCAGACAGGCGCCTATAGGGAGGTCAGTTTCTCCATGTAGGCGGCATTGCAGCCTACATGGAGAAAGGGCAGAGTGCGCATGACTGGTTTGGGTGTCCCCAAACAGTCAGCACCCTGAGCAATGGGCAAGCCACTCCTCCCCTGCCCTAGAGCAGACCTGCCCACCCGCCCGCCCCCAACCAAACCCTTCTGCTTTCTCGCAGTGCAAGACCAGAACCATTAAATTGTAGTTATTACCATTTAATGTTTCTGCTTCTCGCACTGCGAGAAAGCAGTGGGGCGATGCTCCTCCGCCCTAGTGGAGGAGCTGCCCTCACCATGTTGAAACTTTGATATCATTGAGACTAAATCATGTGCTGATACGACCCTTAATCAGTGCTTTCTTGATTGCTCGTTTGTTATATCCATACAAAAAAACTCAGTATAAACGATATTTATGATTAAAAAAAAATGAGAGCTATTTTGATAGTTCAAATCAGAACTGTAAAACTGCAATTTCTAGTGACCACATTTGTTGATTGGTTGTGAAAAGCTTCACTCATTTCCACTATCAAGAAATAACGATTTCTAGGCCAAAATTGGGATTTTGGCATTTGGAGATTTTGTTTGTGGGTGACAGGAGAAGAATGTAGAGCATTACTGTATGGAATGACTGGGGGGAGACCAAGATTGCTGCTTACGAGCAGAATTTTTATTTTTTTTTGATTTTCAAACTCACAGTAAAACGTGATAATGAATATGTGTGAGATACTTAAACCAGTGATCCGGCAGTTCAGCAGATTCACTGGTAAGACCTGCTAAAGTCGGGTATACTACCACATCTGTCCCTGGCGGGTTGCCAAAAAAGTACAAACGCCTATCCAACCGCTCTGATGGAGCGTGGAATCAACAGCGCTTGTCCAGGGGGCAGGAGCCCCCTGGACAAACTGCAGAGCTGCCGGACCACTGGTTTAAGTATCTCACACATATTCATTATCACGTTTTACTTTTCTTCACTCACGTCGCAGTAGCTTTGTAAAGAGATCCTGGCGAAAACAATGACACTTGTGTAGGTCAATGGGCTGAAATATGTTTATCAATTTCTAGTGCATCAGCCTCTAATGTCGGTAGTTGCACTATTTACTTTTTGTTTTTAATCCTAGCACTAGGTACTAACAATAAACTGCGCTAGGTAAACTCGTAGCTAGTTTTAACCACTGTCTACCCAGCTCTGCACTCCCTCCACCAAACATCCCTGAGCTCCTGCTCGCAGCAAGGGGGTTGTAGCCCGCGTCATGCCTAGGCTTGTGATGCAAGGATGAAGCATGACACCTCTGGTGTGTGAGGGAAACCATTAACCATGGGCCAAAAAGGGGCGGGCCAAGCAGCATGGCCGACAGGACGTGAGCTCCACCAGCTCCCGGCCTGCGGACCTCGAAATCCTGATTAATTATCCTACCTGGGCTCGCAGACCTTGAAAACAGGGGTCCTGCACCTCCCTCCCACTGGTGGCCCCTGAATTGAGCGGCGGACGGCGGGCCCCCGTGGGTACGGCTTCAGAACTTGCTAGAGTGGTGCTGCCCCGGACCTCTGACTACGTGAGGTCGGGGATCGTGGCCTGGCCCGGAGGGACGACGGAGTGATGGGCGGCGCTGCATTTTGCCCGTCAGAGCCCACTGTCAGCTGGGGCTCCGAGGTGGTGGACTCTCCGGCGCCCCGCCGCCCACTCGCGCGGGGATACCCCGGGCCTCTGTCCACGCGAGGCCAGGGTCTGAGGCCTGATCCGGAGGGGCTGCGGTGTGGAGGTGCCGAGTACTAGTGGCCTCCGGGGGGCCGGCGTTGCATCGCCCGATACGGAGCCCGCTGCCACTCGGGGCTCCGTGCCTGCAGGATCTGGGGGACTCTGGCGGACCCTGCTGTGCACCTGCCCTGCTTGCCGTCGGTCCCGGTGCGGAGGTGGAGGAAGTGAGGGCCGGCTCTACCCTCTGGCGACTCTCTTCCTGGGGCGTGGGGGAGCCTGGGCCTGGCGTCTGCAGCCTGCAGAGAAGACCCTCTTTGTCCCGGGGGCCGCGGCGGACTGGAGCGTGAACTGAGGGGGAGGGCCCGGGAGCGGCCCTGAGTTGGAGGGGAGACCTGCCCTGCGGCACTTCTTTCTGCTGAGGCGGTGACTGGAGACCGGGTGAGCGAGGCCCTTGTGAGTGGTGGAGGGCACCGGCCGGACTGTCCTATGGCTCCCTGCGGTCCGGACGGCGTGCCGCGACGGCCTGCATTGACTGTGGCCCCCCCGCCGGAGGGGAGTGCTGAGTCCCCCAGAGGCCGTGAGTGCGGGAATCGAGGGGCGTGGAGACAGCTTGAGTCGCCTGCTTCTGCCTGTGGGCCTGAGTGCTCCGGGGACCTGTCGGTGCGATGTGCCTGTTTCCGGCAGTGCCCCGCACGCTCTGACCGCCAATACCGCTTCCTGATATCTACTGTTCCCCTGGGCCTAGCGGGACGGGCCCCCCCGTGGACGCCTTGGTGGGCCTTGGCTGGGTCCTTTCTCCTGCCGCTGAAGCTATTGCAGTGACGATCCCGGGAGGCCCTGAGTGTATGTGTCCTGCATGATCCTGCCGGCACTGGGATCCTGGGATCCCCTTGGAGCGGTCCCCCTCCCGGTGTGAGGCCTGCGAACTGGCCGAGGTTGGGGCCTCCCGCCTCGTGCCCAGGGAGGCCGGGAACGCTTGGACCGTCTGTTGCCCCTCTTGGGTTGTCGCCCCCCATTGTCCCCGCGCGCCGGCACTGTGGGGGGCTTGGTGGAGGAGGGTGGACCCTGCACCCCTTGTTGTAGTCGCCCGACCTAGATTGGGACGCATTAGTGGCGCTAATGGCCCTCCCCTGGCGACTTCCATATTGGAGAGGACTGGAGATAGACGGCTGGGAGGTCTTGTGCTCAGTGTTTACGATCTGGGGGGACATTTGGCGCCACGTATCTAGGCAGCGGTGGCTGGGGGAGGTCCTTGACGGCCCACTGGAGTGCTTGGTGAGACTTTTGGAAGTTGGCAATGCGTAAAGACAGGATGTCGCGGTCCACCCAGCCCAACACCATTACGCAATATACTACTCAGCGGCTGCCCTCCCAGCGGATTACGTGACAGACAGGTCAGGAGGAGGGGGCGGATGGGACTGCGAAGCCTTCCCTGGCAGAGCTATTGAAGGCCATACATTGCTCACACACTGCGCTGGAGCGGCAGATTGAGACAGTCTCGATCAACGTCAATCTTTTGTGGACAGATCTCCGGAAAGTTGTGGACAAGGGCAATATTACCCAACTGCAAGGTGAGGTGGCCTCCCTCAAGCAGACGGTCACGCACCTCACGGCCACAACTCATGCCTTGGAGCGGAGGGCCGAGGACGCGGAGTGAAGAGCGCGTCGCAGCAACATAAGGGTCCTGGGAGTGCCAGAAAGATTGGAAGCGGGTAATGCCGAGCACTTCCTGGAGACTTGGATCCGAACCCAGCTGTGTCCGCGGGGCCTGTCGGATGTCTTCGTTATCGAGCGGGCCATCGGGCCCTGGTCCCGCCTCCGCGCCCGGGGGCACCTCCGAGGGCACTGATTGCTAAGATCCTGAACTATAGGGATCGGGATTGCATCCTGAGGGTGGCGAGGGAAACGGAGGGTCTCACCATTGAAAACAGTTGAGTATCCATTTATTCTGACTACATACAGCAAGTTCAGGAGCAACGGAAGTCCTACCTGGAGGTTAAGCAGAAGCTCCGGGAGATGAAGTTGCAATACAATACTCAAGGTGCTCTCACAAGGGAGGGCGCACTTCTTTGAATCCCCAGCGGAAGTATGGGAGTGGCTGGAGATAAGGGGCGACGACCTTCCCCCGGGAGAACGTGGGGGGCCCCGTGAGACGTGGGGGACCCGACCCCTGAGGAGACGCCGTGGCAGATGGAGACGCCGGTGTGGGTCGGAGGTCTCTGAGGAACCTAGAGTCACAGTGGGTGAGGAGGGTGCTCTGCTTTTGGAACCTTTGCCGGCGGAGACTGGGCCGGGGACTCCGAGCTCGTCCGCCCCTGGTGATGTTCTGGTCCCGGACACTTTGCAGGATACAGTCCAGGGTACGATCTTCACGGCTCCGGTGTTCCCGGAGACTGGAGGTGCTGAGTCGTTAGCGGAGACGGTTCCGTCCTGAGGTACTATCTGGATTACACTATGTTGCGCTCCAGTCTCAGGGGCCTTTTTGGCATGTCCTGAGTTCGCTATGGATGCCTGTGGCCACGAGATGTTTGCCCTTGGATGGCTGGGTGGGGTGGAGGACTTGCACCTTGCTGAGTGGGGATTGTACGGAGGGGAGTGGATATGTCTGGTTGGGGCCGAGCCCGACCTGGGGCTGCTCCATTTGGCTGAGCCTAGTGACTGTCCTGTAGAGCTTAGGTCCCGCAAGGAGCTGGAGGGGGGGGGGTGTGATTTTGGTTTTGTTGTTTTGTGAGTGAGTGTTGTGTGAGACGAATGGGGTGGCTGTGTACGTCCTGTCACCAGCAGGGGAAGGGCAGGGTAGCATATTTTGTTGTTACTGCCATCTTGCTTGTGGGTGGTGGTGGGGGAACGTGTTCTACGGGGTTTGTGGGTTTGAGGACTCTGGAGGGGTGGGGGTGTTGGGGGGGAGTTGTTGCAGGCATCAAGTGTACTATAGTTCAGGCTCATGGGTGGCAGAACATGGAGGATAGACCTGGCAGCCCGGATGGGCGGGACCGGCGATCATGGAATATAAGTTTTTAGCGTGGAACGTGCGGGGGCTGGGCACTTGTACCAAGAGACAAAGGGTCCTTTCCTTCCTCCGTCGCCATGGAGTTCCCATAGCGTGCTTACAGGAGACTCATTTGAATGAAGAGGGAGCTCAAAAGTTGTCCAAAAAATGGAGAGGCCAAGTGTTTCATTCCTCCTTTTATACCTATGCCAGGGGGGTTCTGATCTGGGTGGCGCCTGGGGTTTCCCTTGCCGTCTAGTATATTGAGGCAGACATTGAGGGCAGGTACCTGCTACTGCGGGTGAAGCTCGATGGGCGGGATCTTTCGATATTAAATTCATATGCACCTAATGTTGATGACCCCGATTTCTTCTCCTGTCTCCAAGAGGTCCTTGTTTCCGATCTCGACGTCCCCATCCTCTGGCTCGGAGACTTTAATTGTGTACTGGACCCGGAATTAGATAGACACCCTCCCCATGAGGGCACGAAACCACGTATGACGGCGAGACTCCAGGACGTGATGCACAACCTGGGGGTCACTGATGTGTGGCGACAGGGCAACCCCCTACAGAGACTATACACCTGTTATACCTCGACGCACAATACTCATATTAGGTTGGATAGGGTCCTCGCCGCTAACATCGACGGGTCTCTTGTGGTAAATAAATAAATAATACCTCTATTTTTTGAATGCTTAAATGAATAACAGATAGCTCAATAAATAAGAGTCAAGATTCGAGGTAGTAGGAGTTTTGCAGGTTTAATACAGCATAAGGACAGGAACAGGACAACCTGCACAGGAATAGGATGGCAGCGCTGCCGGGGGCAGAATCGGAATCGGCGTGCTCACATTTAATAACAATACACGATCATATATACTAAAACAGTTGCATTACAATACATACGATAGGTGGAGCAGTGGGTGTGTTCAATAGCAGTCGCGAAAGATAAGGGTGAAAGTAGGTGTAACAGGGGCGTATACATAGACATGTGATGCAAACGTAACAGAATATGTCATAAATGGGGCGGAAACATAGAGGGGGCTACCTAAGGAGCCGGGACCTCTGACCTAATGGTGCGCGCAAACTGGCAATGACGTGTTACTAGGAGAAGCTGGGGGCTACGAACTCTGTGCTAGGAGCAGAGACTGAAGTCTGGAGAGTCAGGGCGACATGTACCTAAGCAGTATCTAGTATCTGATGTTTAGAGAACATGTTGATAGGATCCACAAGTTATCGGGGTAAAGGCTAACAGATTCTAAGAATGGTGCATGCATTATTCTACATGTAGTGCGTGATGAAGAATATTAAATGATCATTAATACAGTATTTCTCCAACATGGAGACGTAGAGGCTAGACAATGACGGAAACTATTGATGCGATTCAGTAGCTTTGGAATGCAGAGAAGGAGGACTGAACTGATAACTAGAATCATAACATACTCTTGGCAGACTCAGAGGCAGAGCCAGGCTGAGCCGGGCACTGTGAGGCAGGAAGTAAGTGAAGGGTCGAGGATACAGGTGGGGGCTGTATCGCTCCTCAGCGAGGCTTCAGGAGACAGGAGCTGAATCTGGTGTCCGGGCCCTTTTGAGGCCTAGAAACGGGGACTTTACAATGGAATAACGTGCACACTGAGAAACGTGGCAACGTAACTTTAAATAGGCCTGATATTCGTAGTATTCACGAGAACTGGAAACTGGCATACTAGAGGTGGACACAACTGTAATTGCGTCATTAATCGAACATGGGGAATACATATGCATATTAATCATGCACAGATAACATATGATGGATGACACGTAGGGACACAGAACATGGCAAAATTTACTTTTCCACATTCCCTCCTTGTCACTACGTTTCCATCAGGAAACATCAATATTCATGATACCATCTATCATTTCATACAGTATCATTTGCTCGTCTCGAATTTTCTGGGAACGTGTTTTAGAACGGGGCTTGGGACTAGGAATACAAGAGGTAGCACAAATGCCGCAAATCGCAGGGCCACATTGTATACAGAGGCAGCAACTGAATATGATCGCTACTGCAATACCTAGAAAGGACAAGACTTTCCATCCCCAAGCGGAAATTATATTCCAGAACCAACCGGACCATGTCCAGGTGCCTGGATCTTGGTGTAACAGATGGGCAATTTTATGGAGTCTGGTTATAGCTGAATAAACAGACGGTGCGTTATTTGGAATGAAAATGCAGCAACTAGATCCGATGACTCTACAGGCCCCGCCCCTATCGGCCAATATGACGTCAAGGACGAGACGATTCTGTAAAACGACAAATCTCATAGCAGATTGCTCTTCGGTTAAGTTACCTAGAGCAGAGGCAGTCTCATTGACTACTACTTCAAGGGTTCTGGTTAATCTACGAATTAGCTTACTATTCTGGATAGGTCCTATAAAGAAAAAGAAACCTCTATTGAAATCTGTATACTGTTCTAGAGCAGTTTCAGTATAATCGACAATGGGGGACTCCCTTCTATGTCTAATGTGTACTAGATGTGTGTTTCTATGATAATCAGATGGGGCTAGGAAAACTGGTGGCAGTAGGAAGGCAATGTAACAGGTTCCCTCCCAATCGAGGGGCAGACGAACATATGCAGTTTGACCACAAATAAAATAAGAATGTCGTGAAGCTTTGAAAATAGATTTCCCACTGTCACTATATTTGACAATAGTAGTATAATCGCTATGTCCTACATGTACGGAACCATTATTTCTAACACATAATTCGCCTTTGACTGGTAGTACTGAAATAGCAGGTAAGTCTGGAGTGGAATCAGACTGAACATTCAGGACCATGAAATTCGAAGAATAATTACCTAAATTGTAAACTTCGTTTTCTAGATCTAACCCTGTTCTGTGGGGAAGACCTTGCTTGTCTGGAAAACATGTACTGTTAAGAAAAGACATATCTGTTGTAGATGACGTTAACGTGGACCATGCTCCACACGAACCATTATGTGAAAATGGATAAGGAAAAAGTGGCAGAACTCCCTTCAGTGTCTGGAAAGGGGGGAGTCGACCACACACCCAACAATTTGTGGCATTGCTGGTCTGGTGTGAATAATGTAACATGCGGATGAAAGAATTATTACGCATAGCGAGGCGGTAAGAGAGTTCATGAGGAGGCAGATCACTAAACGTGTGCTCTACTGTAGCATTAGAAGACTTATTTACATGAGAAACTGGAAAATACAGGTAAAATGCATAACTGGTGCAGGAAATCATAATACTGAGAAATAATATGAAACATAGAAAAACGATACATCGGATTGAGTTTTGACTAACTCTCTCACTATGGGGGTCTATTTTATACATGTCAGAAACCGGTCTAACCGTTTCACCTAGGGGAGGACTTAGACAATCAAACTGGCTGACTTATTTTACTAGACCTTAACTTGAGTTTATACTCCTGTTGCGGAGTTTTCTCTAACAGGGAGGGTGCAGTAACATTGTCTTTTGCGGGACAGTCCTTAAGAATAGTACTTTGGAAGTCTTTAGAATCCTGGGAAATGTTCTTTGAGACTGGCTTCAATCCATAAAATTTCTTTATATGCGAAAGATGCACCCAGCCTTTGCGTCCCTCCAACTTCACGGCTGTACGGGTGGCCAGGAGGACCTGTCGGGGCTCCTTCCAGCGAGGCTCCAGCGGACTTGAACGGTCAAAATTTCTCACTAAGACCATGGATCCGGGAACGATTTCATGCGGTGCCACCTCGGTATTGTCTGGAAATGCGGCAGCAACCTGTGAACGACAAGAGTTGAGGGCAGACATCAAGGAAGCTAGGTAATCTGTCAGCATATTACTTGAAACATCGGTAATACTTCGGGGTCTAGGAGTACCCCACATGTTAGGGGGGCGGCCGAAAACGACCTCATACGGGGACAGACCTGATCTGGAATGTGCGACCATGCGCATATAGAACAGAGCAACTGGCAGAGCTACTAGCCAGTCTACACCTTTCTCTTGACAAACTTTTGCAATTCGGATTTTCAAAGTCTGATTATGTCTCTCTACGAGACCAGCTGCTTCAGGATGGCGTACACAATGGAACTTCCACTGGTATCCTAACAAAAGGGACACATGCTTCATGAGTTCAGATGAGAATGGCTGGCCGTTGTCAGAATATACGACTCTAGGGAGTCCGTAACGGGGGAAGAACTCACGAACCAACTGCTTGGCAGTGGTCGCGGCTGTGTAATCTGGGACTGGATATGCCTCCGTCCACCTGGACAAAGCGCATACAACTACAAGGACATACTTGAAACCTCGACATCGCTCCATCTGAATGTAATCCATCTGGAGGACTTCAAAAGGGTGGTCAGGGGGCTGGAATCCACCTTGTTCCACCGGGACACTTTTACCTGGATTGAACTGACAACATATCATACAAGTACGGACTTTCTGCTTGGCTGCAGCTCGTAAATGCTTGTTGAACCAAATGTTCTGGATACTGTCTAACATAGCTTTTTCTCCTAAATGTGCTGGACTATGTACGGTATTAATAATGACTTGAATCATAGAGTCGGGGAGAAACCATGTGGCTCTACCCTTCGTTACCCATCCTTGATCTGTCTGGACCCCTCCTTGTTCGGACCATTTCTTGATTTCATCGGGAGTAGCATGTAACTGGATATCTATGACATCTTGAGTAGGGTCTTTAACTGTCATACATGTAGTCGGATCTGGAGTGTGTGTCGGTGTCTTATTTACTGGAATGTCTGGTGTCTGAGCTGTAAGCTTGGCTGTGCGATCTGCTAGATCATTACCTTGGGAAATAGTGTCAGTAACTTTCGTATGTGCTTTGCATTTCATGATAGCGATAGATGTCGGTAAATGTATTGCATCTAACAGAGCCTGAATAAGGAGACCATGCTGAATCTTGGTTCCATGAGAAGTCATGAAACCTCTCTCTTGCCAGAGCACTCCGAAGTCGTGTACAACTCCAAATGCGTAGCGTGAATCTGTGTAAACATTAACTTTCAGGTTCTTGGCGTGAATGCAGGCTTGTGTCAGAGCAACTAGCTCTGCTGCTTGAGCAGACAGGGTGTCAATACGGTGTGTCTCTATAACGTCGGTGTCAGTAGTCACTGCATACGCGGCTACTAGTTCTCCTGTACTAGTTCTCATGCATGAACCATCCACATAAAGTGTCAGGTCGGGATCTGGTAATGGAATATCTGTCAGATCTTGTCTTGGCTTGGTCATAATGTTAACTACTTCCACACAGTCGTGTGTGGCAGAATTCGAAGTAACTGATGGTAACAATGTAGCAGGATTTAAAACGTTGCAGCGTCTGATTTCTATGTGTGGCTGGAACAGTGTCAATTCATAACCTGTTAAACGTGCAATTGTCAAGTGCTGAGTTTGTGTTCGGTTTAAAAGAACTTCCACGGAGTGTGGAACTTGTACTGTCAAGGAGTGTCCTAATACTATGGAATCACTTTGTCTGATAGCTAGTGCAGTGGCTGCAACTGACTTGAGGCACGCAGGCAGAGCCTGGGCTACAGGATCTAATGTGCTCGAAAAATAAGCACAGGGCTTGTACTGTCCTGCTTGATCTTGTGTGAGAACAGATAATGCTGTACCTTCACGTTCCGTGACGAAAAGTGTAAAAGGCTTACTGTAGTTCGGTGTTGCTAGAACTGGAGCTTGACATAGGGCTTTCTTTAACTCATTGAAACTAAGTGTATGTTCAGATGTCCAAGGGAGGACAGTCGATACGGCTGCCTCCTGTGTCGTTAACTGTATCAGTGGCTTGGCTAGAAATGCATACTGAGGAATCCATTGTCTGCAATAAGAAGTAAGGCCAATAAAAGCACGTACCTCCTTCTGGGTCTTGGGCTGAGGAAGACTCGCTATTAACTGGATACGGTCTGGTGTCAACTGCCTACCCCTCTTGGACAGTAAGTGTCCTAAGTAGACCACTTGCTGGACACAGAATTGAAGCTTAGAAGGGGACACCTTGTGTCCCATCTCGGCTAGAAAATACAAGACTGTAAGGGATGCTCGCTCGCAAGCACGTTCAGAACGGGCTGTGATCAGTAGATCATCGACATACTGGAGCAGGGCAGTGTCAGTTGGCATGTGAATGTTGTCTAGTTGTCTCTTGAGTGCTTGACTGTAAATGCTAGGACTTTCTGTGAAACCTTGAGGAGCGCGTGTGAACATATAGCTCCTTCCATTTAAACAAAATCCGAAAAGAAACTGGCTGTCTGGATGAATGGGGACACTGAAAAACGCGTTCTTGAGATCTATGACTGTAAAAAATGAGGCTTCGGAATCAATGACTGTCAATAGGGAAGAGATATCTGGGACAACTGGATACTGGGGAATAATACATTTATTAAGTTCTCGGAGATCAATCACTAATCGATATACTGGGGGTGCATTTGGATCAGTACGTTTCATGACTGGAATGATCGGAGAATTGCATACATTGGAGTCAGTTTCTACAACTACTCCTTGAGCCATGAGCTCGTCAATAATTTTGGATAAGGCTGCTACAGCCTCAGGTGGCAATCTGTACTGTCTTATTCGTGGCAACACTACACCTGGCTTGAGAGTCACACGATGGGGTGTGATTTGCATAAAACCAACATCAGTTGGACCTTGCGCCCATAGATGCTGCGGAACATTAGACAATCTGGGATCAAAATCTCGTAATACATAGTGACCCTTGAAGTCACGTAGGAACAATCGTATTCCCTCTGGGGAACAGCATATAACTGCACCTAACTCTTTCAGTGTTTTAATGCCTAATAGATTTTCTGGACATGACTTAGTAAGTAACAGATCAGTAGTGCGGGACAATGGACCTACTTCTAGAGTAACTGGCTTTGATATTTCATTTACAATAGGTTTTCCTGAAAATCCAAGGGAAACATTTCTTGAGCCTGAGAGCGGAGCCCCTGGAACTTCGGCGTGACTTATAGTGGTCCTACTTGCCCCTGTATCAATCAGAAACTTTCTGTCTTTCCCTAGTACTTGACTATGAACATAGGGACCTTCTTGATCTACAGGTATCTCGATGAGAGGCAAGCCTACCTCCCTCTCTAGGCTGTTTCATGAATATGGCTGATACTCTGGATACTCAGACTGTGCATACTGGTACATCTGCTGTGTAACATGCTGTGTCGCAGCGATAGGCTGCGGTGCTGTAACTGTCTGTGGTGCATTCTGTGACTGAGGAGTCTGTGTAACTTGTTCTTGTCTCGGCGGACGTGGTCTTTCTTTAGTCTTACCGGTAGCTATATTGTGTTTCAGAACTGCACACTCGTTTATAAAATGACCTGGCTGTTTACAATAATTGCAGTTCCCTTTAACGGGAGCTGCAGGATGACTGGCTTGATTCGGACCCCTCTTCTGACTGTCTTGAGGAACAGATTGTGCAACTAGTACTTTCATTTTCGTGTCTTTCATACGTTTTCTCTCATGTTCTTGCTCTTCTCTGATTCTATTCTGGTGGTATTGAAGCATCTGTAACATCTGGGACGGGGTATTAGCTTGCCAGGTACTTTCGACTTTCAAAACTCGGTTTTTAATTTGTGGACTTGAATTCTCGACTAATTTAGTAACAAAAAGATGAGGGTACGACTCGCTACTGGTCTTGAGGCCACTGTTTATGGTAAAACATTTCTCAAATCTGGAATAATAATCACTAATATCTTCGTCTTGTTTCTGTTTACAGGCTGAGATTGCATCCCAGTCTTCTTTTCTAGTTGTCAATAACCTGGGCAAAACTTGTATTAACAGTTCTGGTAATTCTTTACATTTATCTCCAAGACCGGTACCTGGTACTCGTGCCTTATCTTCAGCTTCTAGAACTGCCCAATCGATCTTTTTCTCTCCCACCTCCCATTCTTTTTCCTTGAGTTTCTCATATACCCCTGCGGGCAACAGGACTTTTAACATTTTAATAATATCGGGATACGTGTATTCTCCCATACGGAGCATGTCTTTTAATTCTCGGTGGAACCCTGCTGGATCTTTATCATGACAGGGAATTAACTTTTTCATCTCTAAGAGTTCCATCTTTGTGATCGGGGTGTAAACAAACACTCGTTGCATTTCACCACCGTCTGTCTTAACTGGATGTACTTCTCGTAACGGATTCTGTCTGTCTATGTAAAAGGGTTTACTTTCTGGGGGTGAGACATGAACAAAATGTGGGTTCAGAAACGTTCTGTATTTGTGGCGCTGTTCTAGAATGACCCTAATCAAATCGGTACCTAAACCTTTCCATTTATACTGGAGTAACTCGTTCAGGACATCGTGTAACGGACCTGGATCAGAATGTTGACCCTCATACAATGTAATGAGGTGCTGGATCATATACATACCCGCCAGTCGTTGCTCGGCTGGGGGCAATTTCAGAAACATTTGTGCCACTATTTCGTCTGGAAAAGTGGTAGAATCAGTAGTCCATCGGACTGCTGATCGGGCTAGTTCTTGTTCATGCATGGTACTTAACTCGCTATAACCGATTCGTGATTTCAGAATGTGATCGGTAGCTTGAAATACTTGTTCCAGAGAACCTGGTTCTGGTGCTGGATGATGAAGAATTGACTTGTGTTCTAGACGTAAATGGCGATCTGGAAATCTAGATTTTCCTACATACGCTATTCTGTCGGGATTCTCGTCCTCTACCTCTTCAGTATCAGAGTTACTTTCTTTCTCGCTTACTTGTGCTTCTTTACGTTGTTCGTGTACCCTTATTATTTCTTTACGGATTTTCTTGTACATACTCTCTATACTACTGATAGTCTTGTGCTTACCCTCGGCTATATTATCACTCCACCTTGTCAAGACTTTCATTTCGGCTCGATCTTTGGTCGGATAATCTTGTTCCCTTATTAGACAATTAATCAGAAACTTTAATATCATGAGCTGGACTTCAACTTTTCTTTGGCACATGACATCACTAATACTTTCTGGATCATTCCCTGTACGGATGAAACGATATATTCTGTCTAGATCTTCTTTCATATCTGGTAGGGTGACTAGATACTCGGTCACCTTTCTCACGCGTAATGAATATAAAACCATACTATCCTCGCCTGGGACTGGATCATAGCCACATTCATTAAGGGCTTTTCTTATTTCTGCAACAGACTGATACCTGGGCGTACGCTGTGACGCTTGTGCATGTAATTCGGCTAACGTTAAACGCTTGTGTGGCGGCGGGGTTTGAGGAGGACCTCCCCCTGCGGCCCCTAAACTAGAGTCGTCTACTGATGCTCTTCGTCCTGGCAGAGTGGGAAATGGAAATGTAGGCTGGACTTGTATGGCGGGCTGGACCGGGGGTACCGTAACAGGTACTCCGGTGTCTGGAGGAGCGGGAAGTGCCTGATTTACAGGGACTGGCGGAGCAGGAACAGGATTTGCATATTCTGGGACTGTGTCGTCCAAATAGGACGAAATGAAAATATCAGCTGCGGTCGGTTTGTGACGTAGCTTGGTCGGAACTAATGGTGGCGGGAAATTACTGGATGCCTCCGGGGTTGCTTTTGGCAAGCCCTCGGCAAGAAGAGGATACATACCCTTAATAAGGGCATGCCTCTGTCTGTCTGTCTGACTGTTCGGTTTTGACTCGTTCACCTATCTCGATTAATTCCCTTTCTTGGGCTCGTTCTAAGGATTCTCTACTTAGTTCTGACTTTCTGATTTCTTTTTCGGTTCTTTTATGAGATTCTTTGCGCCATAACTCAATGGCATCTTTCTGTGACTGTCTGGCTTTCTTTTTCCATAATGCTTCTTCTACTCGCATGATGCACTCGGCATCCCATGTACCCGATACGGGCCATCTATACTTTTCTTCTAACTGTTTGGTATACTCTACCCATAAATCTAGATACAATATGGCGCTTATGCCATGCTTCTGATACATGAAATGACCTGGACTGTCCCTAGGCGGGACAGGAACTGCTGCTTCTAGCAGACCTTTTCTGGTTTTTAACTGACGCAGTTTTGAAAAGAGTGGCATGACTGAACTATAATCTGGACACAATACGATACACAATAAACACGAGAATCACTTCGCACTCATACCACGACATTAAAATACATGAAGAACATTATGAAATAACAGTTCGAACAGAATACCACCTGGAATACGGAAAACAGAATACATGAATTTTCTCGAGAAATCAGAACTGACTAGAACAGAAACTAGATGCACTGCTGAAACAGTACGAAACTTACCGGTCTCATACAGAGACACGTCAGGACCCGCATCCACCGAAGTGGACACTTCGTTTGTGGGTCTGTGTACCACCAACCCACGGACCAGAGTCAATTAGATTGACCCTGTCTAGATACTACCCCAGCAACGGTACTCACCGGGCAGCAAGAACGGAAGGCCTCGGACGGGACTGGACTGCTTCGACGCCGGACGGACGAACTTCGGACTCCAGTTACGGGTGGGCCTCCGGATACCTCGGACCTTGGACTCTCGGCTTGGGCTCTGGTCGGGACTCGCCGCGTTCCTCCACCGTCTCGTCTGGATGCTGGACCGCCTCCTCCGTCTCCTCCGTGGGCCTGAGGGATACTTGAAGCAGAAATATCTGCCGGTGCGCAGAAGAGTTCCGTCACGACTGCAGAGGGTCAGGGGGTCGGCGTGGCTTCACCGACGCGTGGGGAAAGGGCAAGTCCCTATTCGGGCGCCATTATGTGGTAAATAAATAAATAATACCTCTATTTTTTGAATGCTTAAATGAATAACAGATAGCTCAATAAATAAGAGTCAAGATTCGAGGTAGTAGGAGTTTTGCAGGTTTAATACAGCATAAGGACAGGAACAGGACAACCTGCACAGGAATAGGATGGCAGCGCTGCCGGGGGCAGAATCGGAATCGGCGTGCTCACATTTAATAACAATACACGATCATATATACTAAAACAGTTGCATTACAATACATACGATAGGCGGAGCAGTGGGTGTGTTCAATAGCAGTCGCGAAAGATAAGGGTGAAAGTAGGTGTAACAGGGGCGTATACATAGACATGTGATGCAAACGTAACAGAATATGTCATAAATGGGGCGGAAACATAGAGGGGGCTACCTAAGGAGCCGGGACCTCTGACCTAATGGTGCGCGCAAACTGGCAATGACGTGTTACTAGGAGAAGCTGGGGGCTACGAACTCTGTGCTAGGAGCAGAGACTGAAGTCTGGAGAGTCAGGGCGACATGTACCTAAGCAGTATCTAGTATCTGATGTTTAGAGAACATGTTGATAGGATCCACAAGTTATCGGGGTAAAGGCTAACAGACTCTAAGAATGGTGCATGCATTATTCTACATGTAGTGCGTGATGAAGAATATTAAATGATCATTAATACAGTATTTCTCCAACATGGAGACGTAGAGGCTAGACAATGACGGAAACTATTGATGCGATTCAGTAGCTTTGGAATGCAGAGAAGGAGGACTGAACTGATAACTAGAATCATAACATACTCTTGGCAGACTCAGAGGCAGAGCCAGGCTGAGCCGGGCACTGTGAGGCAGGAAGTAAGTGAAGGGTCGAGGATACAGGTGGGGGCTGTATCGCTCCTCAGCGAGGCTTCAGGAGACAGGAGCTGAATCTGGTGTCCGGGCCCTTTTGAGGCCTAGAAACGGGGACTTTACAATGGAATAACGTGCACACTGAGAAACGTGGCAACGTAACTTTAAATAGGCCTGATATTCGTAGTATTCACGAGAACTGGAAACTGGCATACTAGAGGTGGACACAACTGTAATTGCGTCATTAATCGAACATGGGGAATACATATGCATATTAATCATGCACAGATAACATATGATGGATGACACGTAGGGACACAGAACATGGCAAAATTTACTTTTCCACTTTTCTCTCCTTGACGGTCACTCATCAAGCCAGTTTCCTCTTGGACCACTCACCGCTGATGTGTGTTGCGCAATGGGTCGCCTCACCCTCCCGTCCCCGGACGTGGAGGATGCCGATGGACCTCTTACAGGACTAGGTGGGGAGAGACCATGTGGTGACGACCCTGGCTAATTACTTGGACTTGAACTGGGAGGGGGGATAGTTACCCTACTCGGTTAAGTGGGACGCCCTGAAGGCGGTGGTGCGAGGCGAATGTATGGGCCTTGCCTATGGGGTGCGGAACCAGTTGCTCCGTGACTTGCGGGAAGCAGAGGATCGCCTTCAGCATTGTCAGACTGTGTCGGATCCTGATGACTCGTTTCTGGAGTCGGAATGGACGGCCCGTGTGTGCGTCCACGACATACTGACCCGACTGGATAAATACACTCTGGGCCAGTACCGACAGTGCCTCCATCGTGAAGGAGACAAGTCTGGGCGATTATTGGCCTGGATTCTCAAGAGAGAGTTCGCCCCGGCGCGGATACTTGCCCTGAGGTGCCCCGCGGGGGACATGGTGCACTCAGAAGCGGGTATTCTCGGAGTCCTCCAATCCCATTTGCAGACGGTATATGCTGCAGACCCCACGGTGACGGAGATCTCCTATCAGCCTTATCTTCGGGGTTGCCTCTCCAGGCCCTTTCGGGGGAGGCTGCGGCGGTGTTGGACGTGGTTCTCTCCCTCCGCGAGGTCAGGGTGGCGCTGGCCAGCCTACCAGGGGCTAAGACCCCTGGGAGTGATGGGTTCCCGCCTGAATTTTACCAGGCCTTTGAGGAGGTCCTGGCCCCCCTCCTTCTACAGGTTTACTGTGAGGCGCTGGATTGTGGTGCTCTCCTGCCTACCATGAATCAGGGTGAAGTTTGCATGATCCCAAAACCCGGTGGGGACAGCTACGACCCCGCGGCGTACCAGCCCATTACTCTGATCAACACGGACGTGAAAATCCTAACTAAATTATTGGCCGCTCAACTGGCGCCGCACATGGCGCACTTGGTACATCAGGACCAATGCGGGTTTATCCCAGGCCGCAACACTGCAATGAACCTACGGCACCTGAACCATATCCTCCATGAGGTGCGAGATCAGGAGAACCCCCGGGTCCTAGTGTCCATTGACCTGGCCAAGGCGTTCGAGACGGTTGACTGGGGGTACTTGCTGGAGGTGCTCCGGTTGGTGGGCCTGGGACCCGTCTTTTGCGACTGGATCCGGATCCTATATGGGGCATCTCGAGCCCGAGTTCGACTTGGATCGGCGCGATCTGAGGATTGGCCTTTGGGTAGGGGCACTCGGCAGGGATATCCCCTCTCGCCGCTACTTTTCGTCTTGACGATTGAGCCTTTGGCAGTCTCTGTTCGCACGGAAATGGCACAATGGGGGATCAAGGTGGGGGATACCGTGAAAGTGATTTCATTATATGCAGATGATGCTTTGTTCTATTTAACATCCCCGAGTGAGTCACTACCCATTCTACTGCAACTTTTGGACCGCTTTGGTGCAGCCTCGGGTCTGCGAATGAATCTCGGGTAGTCCCTAATCTTCCCCCTGGCGGGTTGCGCTCCGGACCCTGGGGTTGCGATGGGAACTGGAGGCCTTCCGGTATTTGGGCATCCAGGTGGCCTTGTCGGACGAGCAATTGCTGGCCCGTAACGCCGGGTGGGTGCTACGATCCCTCCAGCAGTCTGTGTCTTTGTGGAACACGCTCCCGCTCTCCCTCATGGGACGACTGGCTGTGGCTAAAATGGTCATGCTGCCGCGAACGCTCTACGTCTTACAAAACTCTCTGTGCCCGCTCCCCCGCGTATGTTTCGCACGCTTAACACCTTACTCACTTCGTTACTCTGGGCGGGAAGGCGCAGTAGAGTCGCTTTGCACACCGTTGTCCGGAGTTGGGAGGAGGGGGGCCTGGAGGCTCCGAGGTTTGATTTGTATTACTATGCGACGCAGCTCCTACCGGCTGCGTGGTGGTTCGCGAGCGCGGATACTTGGGAGATAAGACTCCTGGCGGGTAGAGCGGATGAGAGGACGCTGCAGGTGGCACTGATGCAGGGGAGGGGAGCGGATGAGACTTTGCCGTATATCGTGAGACACGCTGCGGGGATCTGGCAACGGTTTGTTGAAAGGATTTTGAGATGGGCCCCCTTTCATAGGGAGTTGCCAGTCTGGATTCTGGCGCCCGTGGGGCTTATGGAGGAACATATGTCCTTCCGGAACTGGCGTGAGGGTGGTTGTGAGACCTTAGCGGACCTTTACCCAGATGACTCCTTTGTGTCCTTTGAACGAGCTACGGAGGCCTTCAGACTGGGTGAGGGGCAATTCCTCCACTATAGGGGACTCCAGGAGATGGTGAGGGCGACTTGGCCGCAGTTCCCGGAGGCACCTCCGATGTCTCACACCCTCAACATCCTCCTTTCTTGCGGCCGGGGACGACGGCTGATCACATTGCTGTATTCGGCCATGCGGCGGGACTCCGACCCGCCGGTATCACCATCCTGGGCGGCCTGGGAAGCGGATCTCGGTGTTGCCCTGGAGCCCGGACAGCGCAAACGCATCGGAGCTCTCACCCGTAAGGTGTCGTGCAACGCGAGGTTTAAATGAATTCATTTAAATTTTGTACATCGCACCTATATCACACCGGTCTCCTTGTGGCGCATCTCTGGAGACAGACGGGACGACTGCTCTAGGTGTGGGGTGGAGGGGGTGGGATTTCTGCACTTGGCCTGGGAGTGCCCGCTGGTCGGGGACTTCTGGAGGCAGGTGGTGGAGCACATTCGGAATGTTACGGGCCTCCGGATCACCTTGACCCCTCTAAATTGTTTGTTAGCTTTGGTCCCCAAGCCCAAAAAGAGAAATTTATCCTATAAGATGTTGCAGCTGCTCCTGGTGTTAGCACAGCGAAGGGTGGCTATTACTTGGATGGGACAAAGAGCCCCTGAGATATCATTGTGGCTTAGGGATGTCAGGGAATGGTCCTTAGCTGAGGAGACACACATGCAGCACACCCGTAGGGATGAGAAGCTGCAAGAGGACCTGCTTGCATGGAGGATGATGTGTGCAGTGGGGTCGTCCTGTAGTGACTCGGACGCCACCAGCGCCGAACTGTTCACCCCGGAGGAGTCGGAATCCGAGAGAGAAGGAGGCGGGGGAGGGGATGGGGGGACTGTCCTGGGGTAGTGCCCTGCTGATAATGCATGTATAATCACCGTTGTAATTGTGATTTGCTTTGTTTCCCGAAAGTTTGCTTAGGATTCTGATGCCTGTGCTCGAATGGGCCCTGATGAGATGAACGTACTGTACACACATGCTTTGCTAATGATGCCTAGTTTGGGGGGGGGACTGTTTTGATGTTCCTTAAAAAAAAATTTTACCGATAAAAATGTCAAAACGTGATGATACCATCTCCTGTATGTTAAGTGGTTATGGATGCGGAGCTCCTTAGCTCATTACCATATTGCCGCCCGGCCCCCGGGATGTGGGCTGAATGGCTGTGTTTTACTAGGTCTTTGGACCAAGTCCCATTGTGTGCTATGCTCTCGCTCCACTGTATATTTTTCATAACAATAAAAACAAATTAAAAAAAAAACACAAAAAAAACATGGGTCAAAAATCCATTCCGCTTGCGAAATTTGTGGATTTTTGGCAATTTCGCAATCCCCGAATCTCGCGAAATTGCCGAAATTTCGAGAATTCGCTCACGGGTGAATTTTTTTTGGGGGGGGGATAGCCAGCTCACTCAAGGGACCCCTGCGCCCTTCGGCACGATGGCAGTAACACACACATGGTCACTGGAGACAACTCTTCTGGCATTTTACGCAGCTGTAGTGTAGGAAAAGCACTATTTACCCAACGAGGTAGCACTTACTGATTAGCCAGTAGAAAGTACTCCAGTGGAGTAGAGGTATCGCACAAAACAATGGTGTCTTCTTGGATAAATATGAAGGGCAGGGTTCATTGTGGCACGATGCTCCTGTCACAAAAATTAAACCTCAACTGGAAGCGCTTACAGATATAAATAAAGCAGGTGCCAGAGTTGCTTACTTGCAACTATTCTCTGACCCTGTCCTGACTCTAAACAGCCGGGTGCCCGAGGCAGGGTCAGAGAATAGTTACAATTAAGCAGGTGCCCGAGTTGAAGCTCAAATTCAGTAACGCATTCATCAGCTCAAAAACAAATGTGAGCTTTGTCGAGGCTGGGCAGGTGTGCTTTCTCCCCATATCTACAGTCGAAAATTAGCTGTGATGCTGGATAGAGGCCTTTGCATCCTTCACTTTCACGAGCGCAATCCCTGTGCAGTTCCTGTGACCAGGAGCTTCTTTCTCCTCGTCTGCTGCTCTGATCGGTCTCTGACCTTTTATACATACAAGAGGCATGTGAACTCACATAGAAGCCTGCCCGTTTGGCCCCGCACACACACTCGTGGTGTCACTGTCTTGCCGCCATTTACCCACTATGATGGACAGCTCACTCAAGGGACCCCTGCACCCTTGGGCGCGATGGCATAGTAACACACACATGGTCACTGGAGACAACTCTTCTGGCACTTTACGCAGCTGTAGTGTAGGAAAAGCACTATACATTTACCCAACGAGGTAGCACTTACTGATTAGCCAGTAGAAAGTACTCCAGGTGAGTAGAGATATCGCACAAAACGGTGGCGTCTTCTTGGAAAAATATGAAGGGCAGGGTTCACTCTGGCACGATGCTCCTGTCACAAAATTTAAACCTCAACAGGAAGCACTTACAGCAGGGGCCCGAGTTGAAGCTCAAGTTCAGTAACGCATTCATCAGCTCAAAAACAATCGTGAGCTTTGTCGAGGCTGGGCAGGTGTGCTTTTTCCCCATATCTACCGTCGAAAATTAGCTGTGATGCTGGATGGAGGCCTTTGCATCCTTCACATTCATGAGCACAATCCCCATGCAGTTCCTGTGACCAGAAGCGTGTTTCTCCTCGTCTGCTTTTCTGAACTCGCATAGAAGGCACGCCCATTTGGCCCCGCGCACACACTCGCGGTGTGCAATGTCTTCCCGCCATTTACCCACTATGATGGCCAGCTCACTCAAGGGACCCCTGCACCCTTTGGCACAATGGCATAGTAACACACACATGGTCACTGAAGACAACTCTTCTGGCACTTTACACAGCTGTAGTGTAGAAAAGCACTATACATTTACCCAACGAGGTAGCACTTACTGGATTAGCCAGTAGAAAGTACTCCAGTGCAAATTGCAAAAAAATCCGCAAGTTCGCCGGAAAATCCGCAAACTCGTGGATTTGTTTGCGAATTTGCGGACCGCAGATCCGCAAAATTCGCCCATACTGAAAAGGGATTCCCCCTACACTTTAGCATAGTCCGCTCCACACACACACTCGCTATGTGCGATCCCGGACCTGAAGGTTTTTTGTGTGTTCCATAGCAGTATTATGGGGAGTCTGCCCTGGCTGGTCCTTTAAACCTCCTCTGGTCTCCCTTTGTGTTTCTACTATCAAACATTTTATCAACTATAAATGAATCCATTTAGTTATCTGTGCAATGCTAAAATGTATTGATGATACTGTTTCCACTACACTTTCTTGAGGTTTCAGTAAGTTCAGTCTGGCTTCATGTGAACCACTAAGGTGATTTCTAAGGATTCCATGTGTCTACTATACTTGCTCCATATTGTGCAAACAGTTTGATTCAAGAACTTTGTGTGATACACATCAGGTATTCCATGATCAGGTACCCACGTTTCTCTTCAAATAATTGTGCCACATCCGTGCACAAATGCAACAGCCTTCTTAAGCAACGTAGATTGGATAGCAGGCTACTGAAACTCTTATCTGGTCGTCAGCCTTTGGAACGTTCAAATTTCTTAGATCTGTCTCCTAACAGCTCACCGTCAGATCTTGTAACTTTTGAAGGTTCATCTTTCAAACTGCTTCCTAGGCACAGTCAACCACGTTTCTTCTCATTGCCAGGGTGCAGCATTTGGTGTATGCTGAATTTTATATAAACTAAAATATTAATACCAGCAGCCCTCTTGGAAATGTCAGCTACTCATAGTGAGTTCTGCATGAAGGGCATAGCTGAAGAAGCATAGTAACCTAACAACTGAACTTGCATGAACAGAATTGCGTTTAGTCTTCTGTTGTGCCATTGTACTGGGATGCCCTGCTCCACTGTGCCAGAACTCCTCTTGTAACAGGTGGCACTGAGCACCGCCTTCACGCACGCCAAGAATGCTCTCAGAGCCTTGCATGACATTTCATCATGCCCTTCAAGTAGTCTCCTTTCTCCCAGAGTTTGCTGGGTTTCACCTTCTGCCTTTGTAGGAACCACAGGGTGCAGGGTAAGACCATGGCCCCTATTTTAATACCCTTCCCTCCTTTTACAGAACTTATTGGGTCTCTCCTGTAGGCTCTGCAATCAGAGTAGAGCTCTCAGACCCGCTAGGTATTGCTTTGATGTGTTGCCAGGGGGGATTTTGGGGCATGTCCTTTGCCCCGAAGTCCCCCGCCCCATAACCAATTGAGCATGAACACTAGCCACCCCATCAGGTTCTCAGACTGGAGGCAGGAAATGTCCTGTCGCCGAGGTATGCCCCTTGTCCTCATATCGGCAGAGCCTGTAGTCGCAGCATTAAGCTGTTCCCAACAATTACTATACACAGGCTGACACAGTAAGTCACGCCCTTGTCAAGTGCTCCGGAGCCATGTCTTTGTTTTCTCTTTCCTCCTCCATAATAGACTGATTCTGTGGAATGCTATACTTTAATCAGTCGATATAAGTAACAAAAGGAATTATGAATGCCAAACTTTTTTGTAAATAATGTGCTTAATTAACGTGGTATCATTTCAACAGAGCAATGCGGTTGTGCTTTGCACGTGAGGATCATAATGACTTCGAACAATTATTACTGGTTCACATGCAGAACACCCTTCATTAAACAGTCCTGCTAACTTGGTAGTATGGGAGGAGTCAGGACTACTGCAGTTTCAAAGTAATGTGCTTCATTCCCAAGTCCTTCATTCTGTTGTCCCCTGAGGCGGAAAGCCGGGGGTTAGTAATATTAATACTAAATTGCCTGAAATTGTTTTATAAATTGCCACAATCCTTTGACAATATTTTACTGTGTGTGTAAATTGTTTTTAACTGAGGATTCTTTTGGCACTCACTGGCCTCGAACCCTTGTACCCGCCCAGAACGATTTTAGGTTCTGGGGCGGTGGAAAAGCGGAGGAAACGCCATTTTAGGTGAGGGAATTATGATCCCCGCACCAGCTGTCAGGCCACCTCCCCCTGAGGCTATTTAAGGCTCGCCAGCGCGTTAGCACAGATCAGTGCTTCATTCTGTTGTCCCCTGAGGCGGAAAGCCGGGGGTTAGTAATATTAATACTAAATTGCCTGAAATTGTTTTATAAATTGCCACAATCCTTTGACAATATTTTACTGTGTACTGTGTGTGTAAATTGTTTTTAACAGAGGATTCTTTTGGCACTCACTGGCCTCGAACCCTTGTACCCGCCCAGAACGATTTTAGGTTCTGGGGCGGTGGGAAAGCGGAGGAAACGCCATTTTAGGTGAGGGAATTACGATCCCCGCACCAGCTGTCAAGCCACCTTCCTGCCCCCTTTTTGTGTTATAAAATGGAGGGCGGATTTCGCCGGCGCAGCGGGCGGGCGCAGCGGGCGCGCCGGCGGCGTGCCAAAGGCAAGCCCGTCTGGGCCCAGGGGCCAGACCCCCTGGCATATTATCTGGTAACGATACTCCTATATCATATAACAGCAACCAACTCATGTCCTTAAGAGGTAAGATCGATCCCACCTGTAGCTTGCTAAACACCTATAAGGATCATGAGTTTTGTTCGGGCTGCCACTATCATTTTAACCCAGATATAAGGACCCATGAGCAGCCTCCTTTCTCACTGGCTCTGTTGAATTGCCGATCCCTACCTAAGCATGCCCTTGAGATCTCCATGCTACTGGAGGATTCAGATATTGAAGTCCTTTTCCTCACAGAAACGTGGACCAATGACGGCTCCGACCCTGATGTTGTTCGGGCCCTCCCTCCGAACTATTCTTTGGCGAGGCAAGATCGAATGGATGGACGAGGAGGAGGGATTGCCATAGCACATAAAAAATCAATAAACTGCAGAATAGAGAAAGTCCTCATCCCGGGGTCAGAGTGTATGATGTTCTCTATTACTCTCTCCCCTACATGTTCGCTCTCAGGCCTCTTGGTCTACAGACCTCCGGGACCAACTGGACAGTTTTGTGAAGATTTGTTAAGTTCAGTCACCAATTTATCCTGCAATACTCCCAACTTCACGGTGCTGGGAGATTTTAACATTCAGTTAGATAAATCGGATACCTCAATCTGTCAGAATCTGCTGACAGCGTTAAACACAGTCCAACTTAGACAAATTGTTCATGGCCCCACGCACAGAGCAGGACACACCCTGGACCATTGCTACACTAATTTAAACACGCTTGAGTTTATGAACAATACCTCAATTCCATGGTCCGATCACTCTCTTTTGTCCTTCTCTCTTACTCGCCAGGAACAGATAGGCCAGGCTTGCTTTGTAAAAAAATACAGACGTCCCTGGTCTAAATTAGTAACTGAGAAATGGACACTCAATCTTATAGAAACTGCACCAGAAACTACTAATTGTCCTTCAGATGCTAATGACTGTTTTAACCGCTGGCTTGAGGACTCATTGAATCAGACCCTACCGAAGGCTGGGCTTTCCCATCGTATTGGAGCAAATAAAAAAGCCTGGTACACCCCGGAGCTTAAAACCCTTAAACAACTTTGTAAACAGAAGGAGAGACTCTGGAGAAAAGACTACCAACAAAACAGTAAGGATACTTATAGGACTGCCCTTCGTAACTATAAAAAATCGATTAAATCCACCCAATCCAACTATTATCAGGAGAAAATCATCTCTGCCTCAAGCTCCTCTAGGGAAATCTTTTTTTTTTTTTTTTTTTTTTTTGGGGGGTTCAAATCTGCTTTATTGCATAAGACGAAGTGCAGTACACAGCTTGTTTTGCCCACAACCCGGAGGCCGGCAGCAGGATGGAATGGTCAATACACAGCCTTGTAGCCGGCATCCCGGGGGCCCGGCGGCGTGTCATACATGCATGGTAAACTTGTTCGGCAGCTGGTGGTGTAGGATGAGCAAGGATGAGCAGCAGTTGAACAGAGTTTTTCGCGAGAGAAGATTCTCTCCTTTTTGTCGAAGGTCAAAAACAGTAACAGAAACACCCAAACTAGGTAACAACGAAGAGGCAGTTCTCGACTGTGTGGTAGGATAGTTGATAGTGTTCTGGCGTGGCGATCCAGGCAGGCAGAGGTGTGTATGAAATCTCATGTCCAGGATGCCTGACCTAACATAAAGTAGACCAATATTGGCCGGTTGTAGGAGGGTGTAGGAAGCCCTGGAGTGCCGCCCGCTAAAGATGTAAGTGCGTGAAGTGAGTATGGGATAGAGTAGGCATGTACAGAGAGAGGGGAGTGATGTGCAGGCCAAAGCAGGACAGTCTGTAATGTCAGTGACTGCCCAGGGGTACAGGGGAGCACGGACGAGGGAATCCGGTTAGCCCAGTCGTAATCTCAGGCTAGGACCAGAACAGAGCTTGGGGTCCTAAGTTATGACAACCTGACTTTCCGACTGAGCGCTGTCGTCCGGGCGTGTGAGCAGATAGTGCACAAGCGGTTCCCAGACGTCACTGGGACGACACGAGGGAGGCAGCAATTCAGCAAAAGTAGTATGCTGATCTTGGCAGTATATCAAGTCTGTGAGCCAGTCCTTGAATTTGGGCGCCCTTCCTCTGCCCCACCGGCACGCGACACGCCGCTTGGCCAAGAGCAAGGCAGTGTCAATGAATTTCCTGCAACCCCTAGGCATCTGCATCGTATACCCGAGGAGGGCCATCAAGGGGTCCGCAGGGACCACCTCCCCCACCATCTCAGCAAGAGCCTCCGTCACTTGCCGCCAGTAGCGAGCAATCTGGGGACATTCCCACGCCAGATGAAGAAAGTCGGCATGGGCAGCACGACAGCGCTCACATCGGTCATCATCCGCCAGCCCAAATCTACGTTTCCGCACCGGCGTGTAGTACACTCGTTGAAGGAATTTATAATGGATAATTTTCAACCTGCTACTGGCAGAGATGCGGGCAGTGAGCGCGCAGCAGTAGTGCCATTGGTCGTCCGACACATCAGTCGCAAGTTCAGCAGACCAACGCAGTCGAGCAGTGGAGTCTGGGTCTGGAGCAGCACTGCGGATCTGACGGTAGAGTCCAGAGACCAGGTGTGCCCCGTCCTGTGATCCTAATAGGAAGTGTAGTGGAGGCAGGGCCTCGGGCTCATCAGGATAATCGGGTAAGATGTCTTTCATCCCTGCACGCAAACGAATATAATAAAAGAGCTCAAGGGGAGTACGCTCGTGTGTTTTAAAAAACAGGTCCGCCGATTTGAAGTGACCCTCATGAAACAAATCGCCCCAACAGGTGACATGTAATGTATCACAGAGATGTCGGAAACCCGTTTCCGATAACAATGTAAGCTCTGGGTGATAGACAAGCGGTAATCTGGGTGAGTAGAGCAATGGGCACGACAATCTTTTAGCTATGCGGCGCCACGCATCCAAAGTGCAGGAGACTGAGGTATTCGGCGTGGTTATGCACACCTCTGGACAGTGCAACAGCCCATTGAGCGGGACCGGGTGCGCGATCCAGTCTTCGACCGCTATGTGCGGCATAAAAGGGGTAGGAGATATCCAGTGGTAGGCGAAGTGCGCCTGTGCGCACTGGTAGTATGCCTCAAAGTCAGGGACATCGAAACCTCCCCTGTCATAGGGAAGGGTCAGCGTCGACCATTTTAGCCGGGGGTTTTTGCCTCCCCAGAAAAGCCTGCGTAACTCCGTTCGGAGCGTTTTGAAGAAGAAAGCGCCAGGGAAATAGGGAATATTGAGGAAAAGGTACAGAAAGCGGGGTAGTACCACCATTTTTATAAGCGAGGCCCTCCCGGCCATGGAAAGTGGCAGCGTGATCCATCTGTCGACGGAGGCAGTTAATTTGGTCATGGCCACTCCATAATTGGATCGCAGCGTCTCGTCTTTGTCGCGAGAGATGCGGATACCCAAGTAACGGAGATCCGCACTACACCACTCCAATGGGTAATCGAGGGGGAAGTCGCGCACCGCGTCCGTCAGTGGGAAAAATTGCGACTTGGCCCAGTTGATGTGGACTCCTGACACCCCGCCAAATAAAATAAATTCCCGAAGTAGGGGATTCAGATGTGTCTCAGGATATTTTACGTACAGCGTGATGTCATCCGCATAAAGGGATACGTCAATTTGTCGCTGCAGGCATTGCACAGCACCAGTACGATGCAGCTGTCGTAAGCGACAAGCAAGAGGCTCGACCGCGATGGCGAATAACAGGGGAGAGAGTGGGCATCCCTGACGGGTGCCTCTCGTGAGCGCGATAGGTTGTGACAGTCGTCCGTTAATTAGTACCCTAGCCGTGGGATCCGTGTATAGAAGGCGGACCCAAGACAGGAACAATTTAGGGAACCCCATGCTGGCAAGTACCGAAAAGAGGTAAGGCCATTCAATCGAGTCGAACGCCTTGGTGGCATCGAGGAATACAGCTGCCACAGGGATGTCAGGGTGAACCGTGCGGAGCAGGGAGAAGAGGGTGCGAAGGTTGTGGGACGTAGATCTGCCCGCCACAAAGCCAGACTGATCAGGCAATACAAGTCTGGTCATCAATAGCGATAGCCGGGTGGCCAGTACCTTAGCAAGTATTTTGACGTCGCAGTTTAAGAGGGAGAGTGGACGGTAAGAATCGCAGGATGTGGGATCCTTATCTGGCTTTAAGAGAGAGGTGATCACCACCTCGCGCATAGAGCTGGGAAGTATCCCGTCAGCAAGAGATTCCGTAAACACTTCACGGAGCACTGGCGCCATAACATCGATGTAGGCTTTGTAAAACTCGGCAGGTATGCCATCGAGGCCCGGAGCCTTGCCGTTTCTGAGGGACATGATGGCCTCGCGCACCTCATCGAGCTCAAAAGGCGCCGCAAGAAATTCCCTGTCCCCATCGCTGAGCCAGCATAACGCAACATCGCTGAGGTATGAAGCATATGGCGCGTCTGCTTCCGCCGTGGAAGTGTACAGTGAGGAGTAATGTGCTGTGAATGTGTGCAGTATCGCTTCTGAGTCACTGATAGTGGTACCGGAGGTATCAGTGAGTTCCAATATGGTATGGTGTACCTGTGAGGGTTGCGTGAGTGTAGCCAGTACCTTCCCGGGCCTATCCCCCTCACAGTATTTACGGGCTATCCAGTGTTTGCCTCGGTATTTCGCCTCCCTGGCAGCTTCCTCCTCATACCTTGACAGTGTCTCCCTAAAGGTGGCATGCAGTTCTGGGTCAGTGTCTGATACCATGCGGAGTTCCAGAGCCCGCAGTTCCTTTTCAAGTGTGGTGATGGAATGTAAGATATCACGAAGTACCCCGTGGCTCTTAGATATGCAGTACCCCCTGACAGTGACCTTGAACGCCTCCCATATGTGCTCGACTGATTCAACCGACCCCTTGTTTCTAGGAAAGAACTCCGCTATCTCCTCCCCCAGCTCAGTGCGAAACAGGTTATCCAGAAGCACGTCAGGGCGTAGTCTCCACTGCGGTCGCGGACTGTCCCACCCAGGAGTACGAAACCGCAAAAGCACAGGGCCGTGGTCAGAGTAGGTTCTCGGTAGGTGAGTCACTCCCACCAGCTCCGCAGCAACCCCCCTAGTGACTAAGAAGTAATCCAAGCGTGCCCATGTCCCGGTATGAGAAGTGAAGTGGGTACCCTCCCTTTCATGAGGATGTAAGTGTCTCCAGGCATCTAAAAGACCACCCTCCTCCACAACTCCCTCCAGCGCCTCCCTGGCCCTAGGCTTATAGGAGCCAACACCATCCGCCCTGTCTAAGGTGGGTACCAGCGCTAGGTTGAAATCCCCACCCCATACTATGTGTCGTGCCCCAACCGCCACAATCCTACCCCATAGAGTGGTGAAAAAGGCAGGTGAGTCAACATTCGGCGCATATATGGACACAAACAGGTACAGATCACGGCCCACTCTACCCCACAACAGAGCATAACGACCCTCCCTGTCTGCCACTTCCCCACATTTGTGAAAAGGCACAGTGCGGGCAACGAGAATTGCCACTCCTCTGGCATAAGTCGAATAAGAGGAAAAGATACGGTGTCCGGCCCATCGTTTCGCAAAAGTGGCGCTACCCTGTGCGGGCAGATGAGTTTCTTGCAACATGGCCACCCGTATACAATGTCTATCAAGGTAGGCAATAACATTTCGGCATTTCTTAGCATTGTTCAATCCGCGGACATTCCAAGATAAGCATGTCAGTTGCGCATTCGCAGTCAAAGCAGCCATGGACAGAGCAACAATGAATAAGGTAGTGCCCGAGAGGGCCGCAAAATTTAACCACCCCCGCCTTGCCAGTGCCAACGTTTACACCAGGTTATTGCAGATATACACAGTTCAGTCAATGAAAGCCTCTCAGAGTCCATCCTCCCCCCACCCACCCCAGCATCCCAATCATGCCAGTGGCCGCGGAACCCCCCCCAGAAGCCCCCCCTCCTCCCACCTCCCCCCAACTGTAGTGGTATGAACAACAATAACAGCAACAAGACTGTGGGGATCGCCCAGTAGGGGTAAAACATAGAGTGCGCTCAGCCACTTCCCGGTCCGTAGCTCCAGAACTGTAACCGCCCTCGGTGGAGACTAGGGACGAGAAAGTGGTCCTTGGTGTACGTTACCACAGGGGTGCAGAGTCCATGCAGGTCCATCGATCATGAATCGCCCCGAAGTCTGAAGTCCGAGCCGCTGGATGACCGCCAGCTGCCGTGGAGAAGACTCGATCCGTAGTGCACATGGACAGCTATTCATCATGTGGCGCTGGTGACAGGTCGGCATCGTCCTGTTCCTCAGCAGCAGCGCCGTCTGCTCTGCGCTCCCTACGTATCGATTTTAGGTAGTCCTCTGCCTTTTGCGGGTTGGTGAAAAACCTCTGCCTACCCTGGTGGGTCACTCGAAGCTTCGCAGGGTATAAGAGAGCATAGTCTATCTGAGCCTCTCGTAGCTTTTTCTTCACCGGCAGAAACTTTCGCCGTTCATCCTGAACCATCGGCGTGAAGTCCGGGTAGACAGAGAAGGTAATTCCATTAAATTGCAGTGATTTTTGAGTGCGGGCCGCCCTGAGAGCAGTGTCACGATCACGGTAATTCAAAAGCCGCGCAATGATGGGCCTTGGTGGAAGGCCAGGCTTGGGCACAGGCGCCAGGGAGCGGTGGGCCCTCTCCACAATGAATTGAGGCGAGAAAGCATCCTCTCCTATCGAGCCTCTGAGCAATCTTTCAACGTATAGTTCCATCCTACCCGTATCTGTAGATTCCGGCACATTCGTGATGCGTATGTTGTTCCGGCGGCTTCGCGCTTCCAGGTCCTCGTTCTTTGCCGCTATAATCCGGAGTAAGTTATCCATCCTGGCCAGTTGCGTCGTATGGGTCGTGGCGACATCGGCGTTATCGGATATCCGCTGCTCCGCAGTCGTGATCCGCTCCTCATGGCGGTCGACCTTGTGTACCAAAGCATCCAGCCGGGCCGTGACGCCGTCCACTTTCTCCACGACAGTGGCGAAACCCTGCCTCATCTCCTGAATCAGGCTGGTAAGATCTACATCATTAGTAGGAGGCGGAGTAGGCAGCGAAGAAGATGCGCTGGACCCAGGATTCATCTGCACCGATTTGGCGCCTTTATTCACACTGTTGAAGCTCAGTTTTGGCTGACGATTCTCAGTCCGTCCCATAGCGGTGTCCGGGGGATGGCTTCCGGGCCGTGGAGCAGAGTGGTGGTAGAATCTGCGGCCGTGGGATAGATGAGTGCAGTCCACCCAGAGAATGCACAGCCGTCAGTGGACAGGAGAGAGCAAACGCAGGGCCGCCAAAGGGGCTGCGAGGGGGGCCCAATCTGCAAGCGGCGCTACGTGGCAACCAAGCGCTGTGATGGTGAGGGGGTCCAGCAGCCAACAGTAGTGGATCGTGGTAATAGATGCTCCTCGCCCAGTGCCAGCAGGGAAGCGGCCCGGGTATATATTGCTGCTGCAGGCAGTGTGATCCAATCAAGCAGGGCAAAGGATGGCAGGACCCCACTGTGTAGTGCGCAGTGAAGGGTTGCAGCACTCAGGGGGGCAGTCCAGGACCTCTCCACGTGACAGCCACGCACCCGCCAAGCAGGCGACAGCCCCCCCCCACTCGTCCGCTAGTGCAGAAGCTTGATGGCAGCAGGAGTGGCGCGTGATGGTAGCACCGAGTGCGAGGGGGCCAGTCCCGACCCCGGATCAGCGGTTCCGATTGCTCGCGCTGCTTAGCATAGGAGCCGCAGCGGGCAGAGAGTCGGAGCGATGGTTCGTGGGGGCCGCCCGGCCCAGCAGGCTCCTCCGCCGAGTGGGAAGGAGATCCTTTCCTAGCGCCGATAACGGGAGCCAGCAGGAGGGGGGGGGGGGGGGGGGGGGGGGTCTCGCGGCAGAAAGGACAGCAGCCGCTTACCTCCGTTGAAGCCCCCCCGCGATGTCTCCGCAGGAGATCGGTGTCCGCGGCGATCTGCGGCCCAAAGCCTCGTGACAGTCCCCGGGGTCGCGCAGCAGCAGCGGCCGGCTACACGCTCACAGCAGCTCCAGAGCGAGCACCGGATAGAACTCCAGCAGCCTGTAACTCCGGCCCTAGAGCACGTAGGGACTTCAGAGTTTGGTCGAGTGTCTATGGCGATGACCTGAAGCAGGGTCCAAAAGGTGGAGGCAATACAGCACTCCGTGGCACAGGATATGTTAAGGATTATTTACCAAGGAGCGGGAGCTACGCACCTAGGCAGCCATTCCGCAAGTGCGCCCTCTAGCGCCCCCTCCTCTAGGGAAATCTTTAAAATATTCAAGTCCTTGGTTACTCCACCTACTCCTACCGCTGATCCTAGTCTTGCATATATTCGTTGTAGAGAACTAGCAAATTTTTTTGTCTAAAAAATTACAGACATTTATTCCACTTTCCATGATATACCATGTTTATCAGCGGTACCCCCTAGTCTGGAGGTGAATCTCCTTGAGACATTTCCTCCTCCTGACTGTCGGGAGGTTCAATTACTTCTGAGTAACCTTAAATCAGGTTCACCAGCCGACGTAGCACCTCCCACCATGCTCAACCTAGTCTCTGATGTTGTGGCCCTGGTGATTAAAGAGGTGATTAGTGCCTCACTCACAGCCGGGGAAGTCCCCCTTCACTGGAAACATGCAAGAGTGAAGGCTTTACTGAAAAAACCCAATCTCAACCCCGATGACTGGGCGAACTATCGCCCTATCTCTTTGCTGCCCACAATTAGCAAACTTACCGAAAAGTATGTTAATTCCCTGATCTCCAACCATCTGGAAACCCATAATCTACTCCACCCTACCCAGACCGGATTCAAGTGCAAACATGGCACCGAGACTGCACTGGTGGCTGTAATTGAGGAAGCAAGAAGGACTGTAGATGAGGGCAGCTGTGCGGCCATACTATTATTAGATCTCAGCGCGGCCTTTGACACCGTTAATCACTCCATCCTGATTCAAAGGTTGGGTGATGTGGGTGTCACTGGGACCGCGCTGAAATGGCTACAATCCTTCCTCTCCGATCGGACTTTCTCTGTATTTGAGGATGACATCTGTTCTCCACCTGTGCATCTTCACTGTGGCGTTCCCCAGGGGTCATCCCTCAGCCCAACATTATTTAATATCTATATGAGGCCTCTGGCTGAGGTGGTGTCACCCTGGGGAGTGCAACTAGTGACGTATGCTGATGATACACAGCTCATCATCACCCTTTCTGATCAGATGTCTTCCTATGATAAACTCTCCTCTTGCCTCAGCAAAGTTCGTGAATGGATGGACGCCTCCTTTTTGAAACTCAATGGAACAAAGACGGAGATCATGATGCTAGGACATGATGCTCCATCAACGGTGGACGGATGGTGGCCTACTATCTTAGGACACCCCCCTACCCCCAAAAAGGAAATTAAGAGTTTAGGGGTCTGGTTAGACCCAGCTCTTAACTTTTTGGCACAAGCTCAGAAGGTAGCAGCAACCTGTTTCGCCCTGATGCGAGCCCTTAGGAAAATTATTGAATTACTCCCGTTCGAAGCAAGGCGGATACTAGTCCAGGCCCTGATTCTAACACGCCTGGACTATGCTAACGCAGTATATTTAGGTGCACCACAGGGGACACTCAGGGTCCTTCAGACGGTACAGAACTGTGCTGCCCGGATGCTTCTAAAGATACCGTGCCGAACTTCCGCTAAACCAGCACTTCAACAACTCCATTGGCTGCCAATTCAACAAAGGGTTGAATTTAAGGCGATGACCATTGTTCATAAAGCCCTCCTCAAGATAGGTCCTGGTCTAATCCAACCTCTGTTCTGCCCTTACCAAACCAACAGGACCCTGAGATCCAGTAGTAAGAATCTTCTGACAGTCTCACGAATAAGGAGAATCCGCATGGGCGGCAGACGTTTTTCTGTCCAATCAGCTAAGCTCTGGAATAATCTGCCGGACTTTATTCGGATGGAAGAGAACCACACTAGGTTTAGAAAAATGTTAAAAACCATCCTATTTCCGTAATTCTCTCGGATGATGAATTGGTGCACTGCAGCGCTGGGATGCCTCCGGGTAACCACGCGCTATAGAAATGAGTATTCATTCATTCATTCCTCTTCCACTGTCGCCTGCTGAACGCCTGGGGGTCTGTATGTGTGTTCTATCAATCAATCATAGCATTTGTAAAGCACGCTACTCACCCGTGAGGGTCTCAAGGCGCTGAGGGGAGGAGTGCTGCTACTGCTCGAAAAGCCAGGTCTTGAGTAGCCTCCTGAAGGGGAGTAGGTCCTGGGTCTGCCGTGGGAGGATGGGGAGGGAGTTCCAGGTTTTAGCGGCGAGGTGGGAGAATGATCTGCCACCGGTATTTGCTCTTCGGGTGTGGGGTACGGTGGCAAGGGCGAGGTTGGCGAAGCAGAGCTGGCGGTTCAGGGTATAGAAGGTGAGTCGGCTGCTGAGGTATGTTGGTCCGGTGTTGTGGAGTGCTTTGTGTGCATGGGTGAGGAGCTTGAAGGTGATCCTCTTGCTGACAGGAAGCCAGTGCAGGTCTTTTAGGTGGGGTGTGATGTGGCTGCGGTGAGGGATGTTGAGGATCAAGCGTGCAGAGGCATTCTGTATGCGTTGTAGTCGTTTTAGGAGTTGAATAGGAAATGGTGATGTGATTCTGGCAGAAGATGCACCCTTCAGTGGAATAGTACTTTGTGCATATGAATGAATCTGTGTTGAAAGATTTAACTCACAAATATCAAAATATTCGTTATATCCTGCCAATCTTCTCACAACAACTGTTTAGGGGTAAAATCGCACAGTTCATGGCTAGCAGAATAGCTGCTCTTTAGTTTGAGGCTACATTTACTCAGTCAACTAAATCACTTAAATATCCATCATTTAATGGTACTTGCATAAAGAAATAATTGTCACTGAAATAGAGGCGCATTCGATTGTTACTACATTTAATTAGTTCATGCTGACCTGCCCCCTGCAGCACATTCTCGCTAAAGTGGCCTGATTTCCTCGCTTTCGTTTCATCACGTTTTCTATTTCCTGTTATTAAAGTGCGCTACGAAGTTGGATCCTTAAGCAACATATATTATAGATCTATCAAAATAGCAAAATATGTGATTTACAAAAATATGAAAAAACTCGTATGCATTTATTCTATATTTCATACTTTGCACTTTCTTAGTTTCCTGCTGTGAGTGTTAACAAGGATGCTTTGTAGAGAGATGCATTAATGAAGGGAACTCTATGGATTGCATACTTGGCAGGCACTTCCTATTTCGATGCTGCATCAAAATATACTCAGCTTGGGAGAAATCAGATGCTATTATTATTTTATACATTGCTAGACGTAATTTCTGATCTTAATCCATGTTTCAGTCAGTATTACTGAAACACACTGGTAGAGAGATCAAAATATTTTGGACACCCCTTTGTAAATTGGTACATTGTCACCTAATAGTCAATTCAGAGCACCACATAACTAGGTGAATAAAAAAAGAAGAACTTAGTAATGTAGGTAAGAGAACTTTTGGTCAGGTAGAGGCCAGCTAGATGCTATGTATTGTTTGGTACCGTTCTTGTGTTATTCCTGCGAGTGTGTCATTATCAATCACTGTGTTAAGTCCTCTCTGATTGGGATGCAGGAGAGGTAGAATTTTCTGAATTATGAATGGCAGGAAAGTAAGGGCTTTGACCGCTGCCATAGAGATTGTCAGAATTATTTTTTGTTTTACAGAAAAAAACACAATAAGGGGATTTAGTTAAGCAAAGAAAAAATATGGTCCTGATATGAAGTGTTTTTTCCTGACCCTACATAGGTTACATTGAGGGTTTTATATTTCTCAGGTATTCAATGCTGTATATGGTAGACTGAGATAGGAGAAATCTATTTTGAATGGCTTCTCCAAAGAATGACAGGTCTTCTTATCCTTGACAATATTGGCCCACTGGTGGATAGTATTTCGAACAATGGGAAACCCAATAAACCCTTGGTGGCTTGGGCAGTTAAATGAGCAGGTTTGTGTGTCTACAAGGGATTTGTTCAACAGTGTATAGTTATAGCAATTGAGACATTCCAATTCAGTAAGCTCTGTCAAAGTCACTTACAGTTAGTTTACTCTACACACAATTCAGTTACTTAGTTAATGAATCAAAACATTATCATGGAAAAAAGAAGAAGAAAAAGAACAACACGGGTGTAGGTTTTCTAAAACCTAATTTTGTATTTATAAAAAATCATTGCTTATAAAGGGTACAGAAACCAAGAAAACAACACAATGTAACCAGAAGTAAAGCAATACATGGGGTTAAATAGTCTTCACAGTCACCGTTGTAAACACCTTTTCACAAGATATTTGTAGGCAACCTGAAAAGTTTACACAATGCCAAAATTGCCTCTAGTACAATAAAATAGGGAATAGGTGTAAAAGTTGATGTTTCGGTCTAATATTATCTTTATCTGTTAGACCATCCTCAGGACTTTGCTTTTGTTGATAGAAATGACCCTTTGCACTATGAAAAGTCAATGATTGAGACATCTAGTCCACCAATCGGCTTACTCTTCAAGTAGAATAGTTGTTCCAGTTTTGTTTAAAGACCCCAGTGAAAGCGGGTGCTGTCAGCCAGTAAAGGAACACAAATTCTGTATTTGAAACGAAAGAACTCTCCAAGTTTGAATACTCGCTAAGTAGTCGGCGTGCTTTACCTCTGGTGGATAGGCTGCCGCCAATGAGTTTCTGTCGTCAGAGTCAAGAGGTTCACCTAGTGGCATTGCAGTGGTTGCCCTACCTCTAAAAATGTGTATGGCAAGTATGAGTTGGGCAGAGTCGTCCAACCATTGGTTTTGAGCAGATATTCCTCTGTCATCAGCCTGTACATGCCCCATTAATTCATTTGTCTGGGCCCAAAGATTAGAGGACCGGTGCTAATATTTAATGTCCCTTTGAATTCTAGGAACATGAGTTTGTCTAGTCAGGGTGAAGCGTATTCAATTATGTTGGTTCAGGTGGTCTTCAGTTCCTGTTGGTGGTCTTAATCCAGACTGTTGAACATGAAGGACAACATTTTGCACAGCTTGTTCCTGTGGTGGTTTTGTTGACTGTTTTTTAAAAATTTGCAGTTGAAAGTAAATTTGAAATTGGCCAATGGTGTCCTAAGAAAAAAGTTTGTGTGACTTTGGCTTTCTTTTGGAAGACATGCCTCTCGTCTTTTACTTTGGGCTTACTTTGTTTATAACATGTAATTGCTTGAGCTAAAGTACCATGCTGAGTGTTTGAACATATCACACTTGCTGTGAAAGGTCTTTCCTTTACTCTAGTTTTTTTATTGGTTTTGGGTGAAAGCACATACAGCTCAGTGGTTTTGGTGTAGGTTACTGAGAATCATAAACCCAATTCCAAAGCCAAATCATCCAAAATCTTGCCACCAGAAGTTGTATTTGACGCTCTTAGGGTGCTAATGTCTCATTCTCAGAGGTAGAGACGCTTGGGGTCCTATCCAGTTATGAGGTTGTTGGTGTCAGAGGGAAATGGACTCTGTTTGAGGCTGAATAGTTATGTATTAAGTTTGAAGTTACTGTGAGTGGGACCGTCTTCATTGTCCTCAATCCAGAACTGACCATTCGCATGCAGTGTTTTTCAGTTGATGTTGGCATCCATGGGACCATGGGAAATTGCTGGACCTGCCAAATTACCTTTGCTGAAGGGATACTGGAATATATTGTCATGGTGTAACTGCAAGTTCAAACAGTGATACAGATGGAGCAGTAATAACTACAGTGATGTCCTGGAATTCTCTCTGTCTGCAAAGCACCATGCTCCTGGTACTACTGGCTGGAGTTCTGCCTTGAAACAAGGTGTACGTAGGCTTTGTTCCACTATGCCTTCCTTCGTTATAACCCTACTTGTGAGAATGATCCTCTCTATAATCATCAATCCAGCCTCTTCTCCTGCCAGATTACATTGCTCGTGCTACTTTTGAAGACCCTATGACTAGTCCTTATAGTCATGGGAATACTGCGAGAGGCACCTCTATATGTAATGTTCTGTCCCTGGCAAACATCTTTCTGGACTGGTACAACTCAGCCTCTCCTTGAATTCACGTGATATACCATTTGCTGGCTCACGTGTAAGAATATTTATCCTCTTGGTGGGGCTCTGATGGTAAGCAATAGCCAACCAATTGGCTAGTTCCCTGTAAAATTCAATAATTCTTCCAATAGAATGCAACTTCCACACGTTTTACTTTCTTTCCAGGATTTCTCCCTCCTTCCTTGGCTTTGCAGAGCAGGGTGAATTGGGCTGGCACCAAATGGTGAGCAAAAATAGGTCCTTTGAATTTCAGAGTTATGAGTTTAATAAATTTGAGTTACACCACCAGTAATTCAGTGTCCTTCCTCTGCTGTACTCATTTAAGTGATTAAAAGATTGTATGCCTATACTACCAGGAGTCCATGTGGTATTCTTTTCTGTGCTCAGATCAGTGTGTTAACAGCGCCATGCAGGCTCTGGCTAACACATGTAGGTTAGCACTGTGGTTTTCTTTTTCACAGTCACGGGGTTCAGCCCTGGACAGGTTTAGTTTTGAATAACTGTGTGTACACATTTACTGGTGGCAGGCCACATGATACAATAATTTCTCTGTTGAATTAGTTGTATATTCAAGGGATGCATGCCTCTTTTCGCCGTTAACAGTCTTGTTGTTTCGTTGCAGGGGTGGTTCAGCCCTGGCCAGGTCTTTGTGTTGGACGAGTACTGTGCCAGGTACGGAGTGCGCGGCTGCCACCGGCACCTCTCCTACCTCACCGAACTGATTGAGCATGCAGAGAGCGGTGCCGTCATAGACCCCACCCTGCTTCACTACAGCTTCGCCTTCTGCGCCTCACACGTTCATGGCAACAGGTAACATTTTGTAGAATTTAACATGCCACTATCACACGCATGGTACAAGTAAGGCAAATGGCCCATTGACTGCTGTTGGCTTAGTAAAATGCATCATGTTCCAGGCTTCAACGCCGGTGCCACTGCAGCTGATACACCAGTGGTAGCTTCGCCCCTGTGTGCCACCTGCTCTATGGACTTCCCATATGGGCTCGGACAACTATTCCATTTATGGCCACTACACCCAGCAATGTAGTGACTTGGATCATTCCTGTTCAGAAGATTAGGGTGGAAGGTCGTCAAGTCACTCAATGTGAAAACTCTCCTCTAGATGGTGTTTTATCATGACAGCGTCACCAGAAGGCTTTGATGGCCACAGTTTAGGTACTAAGAATGATGTACAGATCTGTAACACTATTAATTTCAATCTGATGCTCTCATTACTATCGATTTAATTTTCTTACCATAATTCCCAGTGCTTCCGTGGTGAGACTATCAGGTCCAATTAGCACCGGTCCTCTAATCTTTGGGCCCAGACACTTTTCCAGGCTGCATGCATGTGGGCAGCCGCGCACCTATGCCCCTGCCCGACCTTTATAGAAGCAGACACAGGGCCGGTCCTAGGACTAAAGGGGCCCCGGGCAGAAAGAGAATGTGTGGGGCCCTTCTAATTTGCATACAGTGTGAAATCACAGGAAATTACATTACAGGAAGTCCCATCAATTCACTATTGTTGAGAGGATTTGCAAGAAGCAATTTTCTTGGTGCACATAACAGTAAAACAATAAAAAATAAATATTAAAACTAATAAACCAAGTATACATATTTTTAAGTTCTACACATGGATATACTTTATTTTAGTCCTTCGGTACAAGTCCTGCCTCCCAGTTTTCATGTTAGTAAATGCTGGCCACCTCTGTACAGTGGTTGTTCCCAGAGTCAGTGGTGTGACATACCACTGGGATGGGCTGCCCCAGGCTTGTCAGCTAATCTATTTGTTTTGTACTACCTTTTGATTATCCTGCTTGCCTACATCAATTCCTAGGTAAGCAAAAAAAGATGGAAATTTGGCATCCAACAGGTGCTTGCAGTAGGATCCAGGACAAATATCTAAAACGAAGAACAACCCTGCACCCTGCCACTCTACTTTGGTAGGCCTCAGAGCACTGGACCATGGCTGCGAGGTCCAGGCGAGAGGAGGACTCTCTTGTGGCTTTTCGGTACTGAATCATGCTGCATGGCGCAAGGGAGCGGGAACAGTGGTGTAGCAATGCTGCCATGCACCATCGTGCAAGGAGGTAAATTGTTCCTTCCCACTACTCTCTTGTCATTGACTGGACAGTAAAATGCAGCCATATGTTGTGTGCTTTGGGCCCATAACTCCTCTAGACCATGGTTCCATTGTACTTCCTACACTATTTCTATGGACACCCTTCAGAGGGTGCCTCTTGCCCTTGGCAGGGAATCTAGGAACTCTGCTGCAAAGCCCAGGGCAGCAGACTCCCTCACTTGGGCTTCCCAGCTTTGGACTATGGTTGTGAGGCCTAGGCGAGCATGGGCCTTGTCTGATCTCCGCAGCTCTGGATCGTGGCAATGCGGTGCATGGAAGAAGGAACCAGTGGCATAGTGGTAATGTAGACATCAGCCCTGTTGGAAGAAAATGACACCAGACAGTAAACCACAGCCATACTTTGGGTACATTAGTTCCCTAACATCCTTGAGCCCTGGTGCAACTGCACCAGCTGCACTATTGTTGACTACACCCGCTGATAGAGGACCCATGGTCCTGACAACCATGGTTCCCACTGCTGCTAAGCTCATGGGTGGGTGCCTTCTCCCCTGAGTGTCCAGCCATGGCTGCAAGGGCCAGGGAAGGGAGGGACTCTTCCAGGCCTCACAGCTCTGGAGCATGGCTGTGAAGCCCATAAAAGAAAGGGAAGAACCACAGCAATGGTGCCATGGTGCAAAGTAAAAGTGTTCCCTCACCCTCATCCACTGGCTGCTGAATACAGTAAAGCCATAATTTGGGAAGATTTGAACTCTTTCTATCCCTGAGCCTGGTGCCACTGCACCTGCTGCACTACCGATTGCTATGCCCCTGACACATACCCATGCACAGGGCCAGGGTAAAGTGCGGTGAGACAAATACAATCGGGCCCACGGGTGGGGTCCCACATGAGCCACCCCCTCTCCTGGGCCTATCAGTCTTACTGTAGCATTGAGAGAATTCGGAGAGGGAGCCAACTACCCATGGGTCTGGCAGCACTGAGCCATGGCTGCAAGGCCCAGGGAAAAGGGGCCCTCCGCAAGGTCTTTCATTTCTCCCCCATGGCTACGAGGTGTAGGATGGGGGCCCTCCAATCCCTTAGGCCTAGCAACTACGTTCTAGTGATGCAAGATCAAGGGGAGGAGACCCAGAGTAGGGAAGCCTTCTTCCATGTGCCTTGCAGCAATAGTGTAGCACTGTAAGCCCGGGGAATCAGGGAATGGGTATTCCCTCCTCTGCACTACTCCACTATGATCCAGAGTGGCAGGGCACAGGGGAGGTTGGTCCCTTCCCCTTGTCCTCACAGCTGCGGTCTGGTGCGGCATGGCCGATTGGATGTGGTATACTGCCCTGGGCATCACATCCATGGTCTGGTGCTGCAAGGCCCATAGGAGAAGAGTCCCCTTCCCTAGGCCTCACAGCCTTGGTCTCCAGACATCGCTGTGAGGGCCAAGTAGGGTGACCAATGTTCCATTATCGCTTCACAGGACAATTTGTGCCTTTGAAGACACACTGCACGAGTGGAGGCACATTGTGGATGCAGAGGCATCAGAAGCTGTCTCTTGGGGACTGTAATGACTTGGTTTTCTCTTATATTTTGGTGCCTCTGTCAGTTAACAGGCCATTACTTACCACAGCCCTTCTCAGGACTCATAAAAACACCACACTTTTAGAATACCTACCTGAGAAAGGAATAAAACTGATAGCTAGAAATTAAAGATATAAGACCATTGCCGAGGAGCTCGCAAATAACATGAAGTCACAACACCCCCCATCCGAGAGGGTACGCAGCAAATCACAACACCTCCCCATCCGAGAGGGTACACAGCAAATCACAACACCTTCCGATGAACAAACACATACCTCCTCCACTATGCTGGGGTGAAACACTTAGAATTTAGACATCCCTGCTGGGAGCCGATTTCCCACCCGTATCAACAACTACCCATTGGAGGGGAACTTACCCATCCTGGGGTTTCTTTATTACACAATGATGGAATGACAAAAGAAAGAAATAACTAAACATCACAGTAGACATTCTTCACAATAGCAATTACTGACATATACATATATGTAGAAGCTGAAAATAAAAATAAGAGTTAGGCATAGACAGTTAGAAAATAAGAATTAGTGGAACACCTCACCAAGTTTTTATACATCTCTCTCTCTCTCTCTGCTCTACAGTCACGACTGCACGTCTGCGCCGTGATGTATCACCAGACCGCCAAACCACCAGACTAACTCACACTCTCTCTCTCTCGGAGCTCTTGGATCCTTTCTCTAATATAAAATGCAAGCCTCCATCGAAGTTTCTAGCAAACCCCGCCTCCTCTCCCTTCAGATTCCTGTACCACCTCGTACCGAGAGACCACAACATCAGCTGGCCAAGCGTTTGCTATGACTCCGGCATGGAGTAAGCACATTCCTCTGATAAGAACCGGTCCTCTCTAGTTTAGCAAGAACGAATAACAACTAGGAATTAAAACGTAACCTCTCACCTAAAGAGTCCCAGAAGATGGCTGCAGTTTAGAATATGGAGTTGCTCAAGCATAGGCCTCTACTCCTGCAAAGAGCCAAAATTAGTAGGCAAGAAGGCATAAGTTCATGCCAAAGCCAATAGGCAAGCCCTGCCATTAAGCAAGATGAAGTCAGAAACAGAAAGAGACATAATCAAAACCTTCTTTGTAGCTTTGGGTCTACACATCACTATGTCTATGTGATGATATGAATTGCAAAGCAAGATAACATGAAAGCATGTCAAAGGCAATAGTCAGCACTGCCATAAAACAAGGTAAAGTCAGAAACAGGCCTAAATATCACTATATTAGGCTAAAATATGCTGAGATGGTGGTGGGCAACGGTCAAAATCGGACCCAGTCATTGAAAATACCTCGGTCATCACAGGGACCAAGGAAACTATGAGTCACATAGTGGATTTGGGGGATTTTATTCTAAATCCATTCTTTTAAAGCAGGCCATATAAAAAGATAGCTCAGCCTGAGATTGAGTTCATCCAGCTTGGTCACCCTTCACACTATATTTAAGTTTGAATCCCTTTACCACCTCCTGGAGTAAGCCTTGACAAGTTGCTATTGCACATTTTGAGCAACAAGTTTAGACAATGAACTCTGGTACATAAATGGATTGAAATAATCTTAAACTTTGAAGCACCAGTGGTAAATACCAGTATCTACCATGTATGCAGTCCAGTAAATACCTTCTGCCCATGGATATGGTCCAGTGGGTAAGCGTTAGCCATGGATATTTTACATCTAATCTCAGCTTTATGATGGAAATAAACAACTGATGTAATGGATGTTGAAGCTGTTACTTTGGATAAAGGTTTGTACACAATGCAGACTGTTTTGTAACATATTCATGAGAATGCATACAATTAATTCATCTACATTGTGAGCAAGTCATTAATGTATAAAGGCCTATAATATAAAGTGAATTTGTTTTCTTGGTTTACTTGGATTATGTGATAAATGTATTTACGCTGTGCAACCTGTTACCAAGTGAAGTTTCTCTCTATTATGTTGTTTAAAGCTGGGAAGCCATAACAAAGTGACAATTCCCTTAGTGGGGCAGTCTCTTCGTCTTGCCAACAGAATCATCAACACCCCAGTTGTGGTCTGGTGGACTAGTTGGAAATGTGGAAACAGGAGATGGAGTTTTTAATCCCGGCCTCCAATTCGGCCACATTGTGTGCTGTTGGGCAAACACTTTTGTGAACTTATTGTGCTGCTGTTCCTTTTGTGGCAAGATTTGGAGTATTTGGATTCAATGTAAAAACTACTAGTCAGTGTGATTTTGAAAAATGGCTAAATATTACCTTAGACAATTGAGGGTGCTTAGTCAGATTGTATTGTCACGTAAATGCAATACAGTGGTAAATATATAGCCTTTCCCCAAATATGAGTGCAACGCAGTCCTGGGACTACTAATGTAACCGACTGTTTGACCCTGGGCATTTATTTCCCTGTGCCTCATCCACTGATTTGACAATATGGCAGCACTTTGAAACAGGCTTCATCTATGAAGTAGATGTTAAGAGTGTACTCCCTGGACAGGTCCTGAGCATGGGTAGAGGAGGGGACAAAATGGAGCTTGAGGTCAGAGCTGCCGACTTTGGAACTGAGGAATCAGACTTGAGTCTGGTCTTGGCTCAACATCCTCTGATCCTGGGTAAATCACTTAATCTATCTGTATCTAAAAAAAAAGGAATATGTCTGCAAGAAATGTAATTGGTGATCATGCAAAGCACTCCAATACGTTTGGGGTGAGTTAGCGCTGTATAAAAACTGTGGGGAAAATGGGTTTCATTAACTGTTCAAGGCTATTTGCATCTAAGTAATGAAATGTGCTCATGACCTCACAAGGAGCATGACCCCCTCCTGTGCTGCAATGCCTTCCTTTCCACCACTGACAGGCATCTCTTTTACAGCTCATCAGCAGCTGAAAGAGAGTTGCTTGTCTTTTTAAATGGTTAGAACTGCCAGGCGCCAAAATTCGCGATTATGGGCATCATGTTTTGCCTTTGAGTAAGAAATGGTCTGGATCCTAATTCGACTGCCACACCTGCCAAATGCAGACTGGCCTCACAGCTACTCTGTGGATTTAAGGGCCAGGGGATAAGGGGCCCCTCCTCGGGGTTTAGCAGCCACAGTGGAGGTGGGCCTCTCCCCCTATCCCTCCAGCTCAACACCTGCCTGCGAGGCCCAGGTGAGAGACACCCCCTCCCTGGGCCTCACAGTGCTGCAGCATAGGTGTGAGACCTAAATCAGGAAAATACTTTTGGGAGGCCCCATGTTGGTGGGCTGAGCGCGGGGCCCCGGGCAGCTGCCCATGCTGCCAATGCCTAGACAAGGCCCTGAGCAGATAAACCTACTCCAGAGAGGCTGAAGAATGCTCTCACAAGGTATGTACAAAAGTATGCCCAACAATTTTACAAACAACATTAATTTAGTGAAAAAACGAAATGCTGTATAGGAAAGAACGAACAATAAGACCTACCCTAAAACAGTGTACTGTATACAGTGCGCACTTCGGATATTTTGTGAAGTAAATCAATTTAAAAGATAATTTATCCATCACTATTAATTGTGCATAATGTACTGCAATGCATGGGTGTCTCCCTTTTAAATCCCACTAAATGACCTGGATGTTAAAATTCATCAAAATCGCTTTTCAGTGTTAATTTCTTAGGTACCTTAAGCCCCTTCATCGGATTTAGACTGCTTCACGGTGGTAGCGGAAATATCAAGGGAAAACCCTTCTAGGAGCAAAGCAGCAATGTGTCATGCTTTATGTGGTTGGACAGCACATGGTTATATTATTCAACGACTTGATTACAAGGTTCGGAGTAAGAACAACCCTGTGGGGAATCCAATTTCACTTGATTAATACTATTTAGTAGCTCTATTAAAAGACGTTCCAAAGTAGCGTTTTCATGTAAGATGTCAATTTGTGTTTCCCAGAGTGGGTTAGTAATTACAGGGGGTCCATAGAGCTGGATAAATGAGCGAGCTCAAGATCCCTAACAACCGGCACATCAAGTATTCAGTCTGCAACAGAAAAGTGGGATCGCTTAACCCCTGAGCTGCTGAGGCTTCCTCCCCAATTATGAGCATTTATTGTTTTTTTGCTTCTGAGAGCACTTCTGCTTAAACCTTCATAACCTGTTTCCACAGCAGGGGTCTAGGCTAAATGTACATCTTTTCTCCCACATGTAGCTAATTTTAAAGGTACCCAGGAGGTGTTAGATTCTCTGCAGGCAACCAAGAATATATAGCAAAATATGTTTCCTTTTTTTGGGGGAAAAAATGGAAATAAGTGTTATGTAATAAAGTGCATGTTTTGTAAAAAGTATATCAACACAACGTTTGCTGTGCTGAGACTACTATCTTGCCAGCTTTCAGTAACAGGCAGAAATACAATAAAACATTTTTTACAGCAGTTTATTTTTATTTTTCTAAGAAGTAGTCCATTTTGTCTAATTTATTATGGATTTAACTCACTTGCAGTTTGTTGTTGAAACAGACGTGAAAAATCATTACCCCACTTGTGTGGCTGGACCTCACGCCTGTGACATGGACAGATCAAACCAGGGTCAATGTGATGACCTCACTAACTCCTGCGATCAAATGTTATCTGTTGATGGCGATAGGCTCGAGCACACAAGTGGGGTGCTATTTTAGTGGGGAGAAATATGGGAACGCTACTGATAAAAATGTAGTAGATCCCAGCAGAATCAGGAACGAATCCTCTTGAAAATGTGAGGAAAATGCATGATTATAGCGAACAATTAAGGTGTGCAGGGCATTCTTTGTAAGAATATGTAGCCGGATCCCTTCAAGGCGCACAAACTTGGATTTGCCTGCATCTCTAGGTTTCAGAGATGCCCAGAGTGTGTAGGTTATGCCAAGGGAGAGAAAATTAATGTTTACCCCCTCTGCCAGCCCATATGTCAAAACTATGCCCTAAAGAATCAACATTTCCTCTCTCTTGCCACGGTGTGGTGGATGTTCTAGGCCTTGGGGGCAGGGGTAAGAAGGACTGTTGGAGATTAGTGGTAGGGATGCAACCTAACGTCAGACCAGGTTGGCCCTCATCCCATTATTTTTGGAAGAAAATATCCCTGGCATTTAGTGGTTTTTCTGCTCTCCCCAGGGGGGCAGATTGGGGATAAATCCCCAAACTCTTTTCTGGGGTTAATGGATGGTACAAAGAGATAGTTAGAGCCTTAGAGGTAGGGTTATGGCCTGATCTGGGTCGGTGCCCAAACATACCTAGGTGTAGTGATTTTTTTGCCCTCCTTGTGAGCAGACTGGGGTAAAACTCCCTCAACTACTTTGATCCGGGGGAAGGGGCAGAAAGATTGCTTTTGGGTATGATGGGGTGGTGCACAGCCCAATATCTGGACTGACCATCCCCACACCTCATTTACTTACCCCTTGTCACTGGTGTGTTATAGACTTTCTACTCCTCCATAGCATGTGGGGAGTTGGGCAGAAAGACGTTTGGGCCCAATCTAGTGTGGGGACATGGCCTGATACCTTGATGGGCCCCAACCATTCTTTTGTGTTTTTTAACTATTTCTCCCTGGTGGGGTTTCTGCCACCTGGGGAGGTAGAAAGGCTGCAATGGACAGGGTTTGAGGCATTGCCTGATGTCTCAGATGGCCATCCTTTCCGCCAATTTTCCACCGTGTATAGTTATCGTTCTGCCCCACCCAGGGCACAGATTGGGATTAAATCCCCAGTCTGTCCTCGACAGCGGCAGAGAGACTGTTGGGCCTATTCTAGGGTGACAGCACAGCTTGATGCCCAAGCCTTATCCCTTTTTTAAAAAAAAATTCCTGGTGTTTAATGGACTTTCTGCCCCTGATGGGGGGTCAGAAAGAATGCTAAGGCTTTTATTAGATGAAAGCACTGCCCATTGTGTGGAGGGCCCACCTACGTCCCTTCTGGGTTGTTTTGCCCTGTTGTCTTTTAGGCTGTCTGCCCCACATGGGGCAGAAAGACTGTATGGCTTGATGCAAGGGTGGGCCACACCACCACTTTTTTGCCCTCCAAAAAATCCCTAGTGTTAGTGTCTAATGGACCACTTGGCAAATGCACAGGCGGCCACACACCCTAAAATAATTTCTCTGATATCTAGAGGGTGGATCCCTTCTTGGGAATCAAGGTCCCAGGGCAATTCTCAAGCATAGTTCCGCTTGGTAGATGGGATGGGCCCCTTTCCAGCTGTACCTCTTGCGCACAAATCGGTGCTCGGAGGCAGAGTTATGCCTCTGCGCACTGTTCAAAATTAAAGCATGCACTTCTAATGGCACCGCCTGAATTCAGTTTCTTCACTGTGACGTCAGCATGCTACACATCACAGTAAACAAAAAAAACAATCTTGGGACACAAGGGAATTTTTTTTCATCACATCTTAACTTTGCTTTTTGTTTAAGGAAAATTCTTTTGGTGCTTGTGCTGCTGTGGACAAACCGATCACGTCCAGCACACTGAGAATGTACTGCGGTGGATGTGAATAGATCACCCACTGCAGGTAAGGGATTAAGCAACTCTGGTTCTCTGGGTAAAGGTGGGAGGGCTTTCCAAGGCATAATTCAAGAGAATGTGTAGGTGAGGGATGGGTCTTCAAAATATACAACATACTATTCAACATAGCAAACCAAGCAACAGTCAAGTTTAAATGTGCCACGCACTGTATCTACAAAACATTTTTAACAATAATACTTATTTCGTATCTGACATGTACGTAGAGTATTAAATAGATTGTACGCAAATATGAAACAATATCACACACAGTACTCAGTATACATATGAGTTCGAACTCTTACTATGAAATTGGCAATCTCAAGGTAGAGCACTGCAAACAAGCTGAGCTTTTGTTAAACATAATTTAGTGTCAATGGCAGGTCCCAGGCCAAATGCTTCATACTATGAATGTGTCTATACAGTTTGCCAACCTCTGAATGTACTGAGAAAAACCTGTAAACAAAAGGCAAGGGTCAATGCAATGCAACATGCATACACCATCTGGAGTTTGCAAATTACTTCAGCTCACAAACCTCTGGAGGTACGTATGGCTTTGATAAAGTGGAGGCTAGTGATATCTTCTGGCCAAAATAGGAGACTCTGTAATGTAAAAGGATTTGTAGAGTGCGGACTAATCACTAGTGACCTCTAGGTGCTGAGCAGGTGCAGAAGGTCCAGAGCATCAGTTGAAGACTCAGATCTTTGGTTTCTTGCAGAATGTCGCAAGGGAGGTGGCTGTTCTGATGTCCTGGAGGAGGGTGCTCCAAGTCTTTGCTGCTAGATAGGTTAATGAGTGGCCTCTTGCCCTGCTTCTGTGAATGCGTGAAATGTGTGCGAGTGACAGCTAGGCAGATCAGATGTTGCAGATCGGTTGGTGAAAGTGCAGACAGCTATTGAGGTTGGCGGGTTCATTCTGATGCTGCACTTTGTAGGCAAGGATGCGTATCTTGAAGTGGCAGTGTTTCTGTATGGGAACCAGTGGAGTTCTGGTAGGTGAGGCGTGATGGATGTGGCTGAGGTGGGGTAAGATGAGAACCAGTCTTGCAGTTGCATTTTGGATGGTTTGTAGCTTGTGTGTGAGGTGGCCGAGTACTTTGTAGAAGAGGGTGTTGCAGTAGTCTAATCTACTCATGATCAAATCCTGAGTGGCATTTTTTCTGGTGTCCAAGGGGAGCCACTTGAAGATGTTTCTGAGCATGTTGAAGCAGGCGGATGTGACGGCATTAATTTGGGTTCTACTGGAGGGTACGATGTCCAAGATGATATCCAGATTTGAGGACAGTTGGTAGGAGTCAGGGTGGGTCCCAATTCAGTGAGCCACCAGGTGGTGCCACAGAAGGAGTTGTTGGGTCTGAAAATCAGGACTTTCATTTTCTCAGCATTGAGTTTCAGGCAGTTGGTGTGCATCCAAGTGGCAAGTTCCATCATGCAGCATTTGAAGTTGATTTTTGTGTTGACGGGGTATTGTGAGAGGGAGAGAATGAGTTGTGTGTCATCGACGAAAGAGATGATGCGAAGTCTGTGGGAGTGGGTGATCTTCACAAGGGGCGCAAGGTTAATGTTGAAGAGGATGGAGCGGAGGAATGACCCCTGTGGGACTCTGCAGATGGCTAGTATGTGTTCAGAGGTGAAAGGCAGCAGACGTACATGTTGTGTTCTTTCAGACAGGAAGGAAAACATACATTGGATAGCTGGTACTTGGATTCCTGTGTCATGGAGTCGGGTGATGAGTGTGTGTTAGGAGACCATATCAAAAGCAGCAGAGAGGTCGAGCAGAATTTGAAGTGTGAAGTGTTCTTGGTCCATGATGGTGCAAACGTCATCTTTTGTAGCAATGAGGGCCATCTGGGTGCTATGGTTGCTGCAAAATCCTGATTGTGAGTTGTCAAGCAGTTTGTTGTTCGATGTGGGGGGAAATATGGCTGTTGATCGCTTTTTTCCAAGATTTTGTCAGGGTAAGGAAGCAGAAGATGGGTTGATAGTTGCTGAGGCCTACCGGGTCTACGGACGGTTTTATGAGGAGAGGGGTGACATTTGTCTGTTTCCAGGCATCTGAGAATGTGGCTGTGGTGATGGATGTGTTGATGACAGACTCTAGTACCAAGTATATTGTGATGCTTCCAAGCTTGAAAAGGTGGTGTGGGCATGGATCTGTGGGGGCACCTGAGCGGTTGGATTCAATGATTGTATTGGTTTCTTTGGTTGTAAACTCTGCACCTCCTTCAGTTAAAAATGTTTACAAATCAATTGTTCAAAAAAAGTATCTAGGCATTTATCAGTAGATACAATATCTACAGCAATATTTAAAGTGATTGCAAGCAAAATGATGTCTTGATGTTCATTTACAGACATGTAGGTACTGTGGGCATACTCCACCCTCAGGTGCCAACTGGCACACAGGGCAAATGTCCAAAAAGACAGTAGGCTCATAGTGGACCACAAAGTCCCCTGGTCCGGTTATGTAGTAGCTGTAGTGTCTAGAATCTGGCTGACTGGACTGTAGCTTACAGCAAGTCAAATGGCAGAACAATGAAATGGGCAAAATAATAAAAGATAGTGCAAACAAGGGAGTGCTTGGTAGGCTGCATCGCCACTTTGTAAACTACACATGCAGGGTTGTGTTCTGGGTAAGCCTATCTTTGATGCTGGTGCAGGAATATATGGGCTCAGATGTTAGTGAACAACAGTGGCTGACATAGACACATTCTTGGCAGCCCACCTCCTTCCAATAGGGAGTGGTACAGTTGGCTTAGCCTAGTCCATGCTCTTTGTAGGTACAGAACCCCCTGGGTTGGCTGGGAACACACACTCTGGGAAAAGAAACAAGCAGTGTCAGGACAACAACACAGATCTTCATCGGAGCTTTCACTTAGTTCAAAACCTTCGATGTAGTTAAGCAACAAGTGGTCCATGCATGTCCAAGTACAGAATCATATCAGGGAACTGCATGGGAAACCCAGGTTAAATTAATAAAGATCAGCAGTAGGGCAGAGCAAATGCCCAGTCACACTCTAGTGCATTCGAGAGTACTCTGGCCTGTAATGTATGCTGTATGCCCCACACATTTTTGCAACTTACTGTTTCTACTACGGGTTCCACCTGTATACCCATTTTTTTCAGCACTATTTGTTTTTATAGCTGAAAACAGTGGGATGAAGAATCTAGGCACTTATGCCAGACCAAGACAGACCACTTTTGGATGATGTGCCCATATGAACTTACCTGAACACATGTAAAGGAAAGCAATCTGTGTTACTAAGTACTTCAACAAGACAACTGTATGTGAGGGGCGTGGCCCAAGATGGCAACCGTGGTGGATGCTTTGGATTGAGCTCCGGCTGAGGCCTCAATAAACTCCTCCATTATCCTCCACAGTCCTGTGCATTAGCACCTGTTCTCCTGCAAGCTGGCCCCCTCAGTAAGCTTTGCTATGACCAGTGGTACTAATGGCACTGCTGAAGTGGTTAACATGTCGAGACCAGTGAGACGCAGCCTCTGGCTGGCCTGTTTATTCCTATGAGAAGCAGTGCTGGTGAAGAGATGCCTGGTGCTCTTCCGCCCAGCAGGGACAGTGAAATAAGCCTGTGGCCATCATTAACTGGAAGGGTCCTGGCAAGCCTGAGTACTGCGAGACGGGAGGGACCATTTAAGATGGCCTCCTCACCCCTGCATGTGGTGCAGCAGCAGGCAGAGCCAGGGAGAGCTCATGGCTCAGGATCTGGACACAAAGGAGGCCTTTGCTGGCCTGAATGAGCAGCTGCCCCAGATAATCATGTGCTGGCAGCGAGCCCATGCCTCATACCTGTCCAAGGGAAGTAAAGAACTAGAAGACCATTTGGGCAACCAGCGAGCCCACCCTGACCTTGGCACTGCTCTGTTCTCCCCTTCGATGTTGGCACTGCTGGTACCCCAATTGTATGGCCTGTCCTGCGCATGCAGCACCCTGCATTGAGGTGACAATGTCATTGAATGCCCGGGGTGAAAATCTAGCTTGCTTCATGCCACACTTCCAGGAGAGTACAGGAGGTGCAATCACGGGTGAAATCCTTGTGGATAATCTGGGATCCGGGGACCCCACTCACTCCGGAGCACTACCTACTCCAGGTTTTGGCGCTGTTGGGAAATTGAAATGAATCACCTGCTCCACGCACATGGTATACTTTACCAAAAGACAACGTTATTGAGTACCTGGGGTGGAAACCTGGCCTACGCCATACCAGGGGACAGCAAAGCAGGCTGGTGATTATCGAGTGGGGTGAACACTGTACAGCCCACATATACTATACCTTCCGGCTCCTCCACACAGGCAATCCACTCTGCATGATGGTCAAACCAAAGGTGATCAGATCCAATTCCCCTACCCCTCCCCACCACCAAGGATATCCTGAAAATTCTATCAGCACCGTCTCAGTGACAAAATTCCTCAGTCAACTGGAGACCACCCTGGAAATACATTTGGGCCATTTAACAGGATACTGCAGGCAATCCTCGATACAAAGACCACACTGAAAACAAAGATTTGAACTGTTTCAATAGAAGTGAGCCTGCTTAGCACAGGCCACAGGAAATGAGCTGAGCGGGTCGATGACACGGAATCTGCAATATCCTTGATAGCACCTCATGCTAAAAGGATATGCAGCCCCAACTTCCAAACATGAAGTCTGCAATCCAAAAAAGTCCAGATATGAGCAGAAGATGCAGAAGGGAGCTCTAGGCAAAACGTTTGATTAAGGGGTCTTCCTGAACGTGCAGAAGGACTGAATATGGAATTGTTCCTCGAACAATGGTTGATGAATACTCTCCTTGCAGGCAAGAACTCTTTGTTCTTTTCACTCGAGAGAGTGCACAGGGTCCCTGGAAGGCGTCCACAGCCAGGATCCGCTCCACATCCTGTCATTGCACGATGCCCAACTATAGGGACAGGGACCTCATCTTACAAATATTCAGAAATAAAGGCCCACAGTAATACAAAGGCAATGTCATTATAGCCTATCCAGATTACAAATCCTATGCCACGATCAAGCAGCAATTGCACCTCATGTGCTTGAAATATGCTCTCCATTTCCCTGTGTGTGGTTGAGGGAGACATGTCACACTGCTTCCAGTCCCCCAAGGAATCCTGGTCCTGACTGAACCATAAAGGAGCGGAGATCCCAACAACAGACGGAGCTCCCATCAGAGGCCGGTAGACCCAGAGGCTGAAAAAGAAGTGGATCTGGAAACCACAAAGTCGCCCGATCGAGCAACCAGGCAGCCAAAGAGAGAACGCAGGTGGTGGCTAACGTCCTACTGCACAGTTGGAACCCCTTCACTGTCCTGTCCTCGGATCATGGCTCAGACGCTGAAACTGGCACCAACGGGTCCGCTGACTCCAGAGGAGCAGAACAGTGAGGGCAAGAATTGATGCCCTGACTAGGTAATCACATAGCTTGATAGAGTCCTCAAAACGTATTTTCTTGTTTTCCAGACACTATGCAACTAAGCATTTACTGCAGGTAACATCGAGTGGGTGAGGCTGCGGGGAGTCGGCAGCTAAACCAGGGCCTGCCGGCCCTGATGTGACCTCCCCCATTCTTCTGTAATGGACATGGATACTTAAACTGATTTTGCATTTTATTTGGGTATATTGCTTTTGTTTGACAGAGTATATCCAGTACACTCTGATGGGGAAGGGGAATTGAGTATGTTGTCATTCATGTTCTCTTTATGTTGGTTGTGGTATCACATGGCACACAAGTGGAGGTCCACCGTGACATATCCGAAGGATCAAATGATTGGTGCAAAGGTGGGGCTTAAATGTGAAGTCTCGGGACGCAGTTGAGACCACAGAGAGAGCGGTATTTCCACTCCACCTAGAGGCCATATGACCTGGGGTCAGTAAGGGCAATCTAATTGCAGATACCAGCTAGAGGACAACAACAGAGCTCTAACTCACACATACAGCATCCTGACGTGATACATAAGGCATATGGCTATGCCCATGAAAAGATACAAAGTATACCGGTAGCTTGATGATAGCCCTCGCAGTGCGTTGGGGCGCCCCCAAGCTCCAGAGGCCCACTTCGGCACTGTGAACTGTTGGTAGGCCCCTGTCGTGCAAGCTCCTGACTGGGTCCAGAGTGGGGGCCCCTCCATGTACTTTGCCGGGGGCCCCTTCAAGTTTCGTTCTGCCACTGAAGTATGTGCACAGCTCCAACACCACCACATACACATAGCCTGCCAACAAGAAAAGCATGTAGTGCAGTTGGAACTACAGAAGCTGGGTGGGAAATGGAGGGGACAGATTTATGGCTTGTCCTTTTCGGCGTTTGCATGGGGGTGCTGGTCTTGATCTCACTGGGTGTCCTATTTGCAGTGAAGACCCACAGAATAGACTCAGATGGTAGATATTTAGTCCTAGAGAGACATTTTGGTGCGGATCGCTAACTCTTATAGCAATATATGCACCCAACACTAACCACTCCAAATTTCTGGAACACTTGCAACCCACAAGCACCATACATATGGGGGAGAAGACTTTAATTGTGTTCCATATGTAGATATAGATAGATCTCTTATCCCTCCTAATGGGAGCCATAGATTGATGTAGCATTTTAAACAATGGGTAGAGTGCAGGCGAATACATGATGTGCACAGACTGATGCACCCTGCCCATATGGAGTACTCGTTCTGCTCACCGGTGCATACAAATGGTTGGAGCTATTTTTCTGTACCGATTCACTATACTCACGGATAACAGATTTAGAATACCTTGCAAGTACCATCTTAGACCATTGTCTGTTGTAAATGGTGCTTCAATGGGATCGAGGACGAGCAAGGATACCGACATGGAGGTATTACTCGACACTCCGTTTCGCAAAGCCACAGGGACACACATTACACAATACTTTAATTCTAGCATAGGGTCGACTTCCACTAGGCAGTGGAATTGGAGGTCTTCAAAGTGCTCCTACATGGACACTGCATTTTCACCAGATGCCAAAAAAAACCTACGCAGAGTCCTTCTAGACCACGGGTACTCATAGTACGGCCCGCGGGCCGCCAGCGGCCCGGTAAGCCTTCCTTGGCGGCCCGCGGACCTTGCAGAAATTGTACCAGTGTTTAAAAAAAAAAATCTAAACTAAAGGGTGTCAGAAAACACCTCCGCAGCAGTGCGGACTCAGAGACACTCTGCTCTGTGGCCTGGGTGATTCACAACAAAGCCTCATTAACAAGTAAATGGTCTTTTAAAGACTTGTGAAGTACTCAGGTGCGGTTGTGTGTGTGTGTGTGTGTGTGTGTGTGTGCCCAGGAAGCTGGGGTGAGGTGACAGAGGGTGACAGACAGAGGGAGAGAGACGAAGGAATACAGAGGGAGGGAGACGGAGGGAGAGAGACAGAGGAATGGAGACCGAGACAGACTGAGGGAGACTGAGAGAGAGGGAGACAGACAGAGGGAGACAGACAGAGGGAGACGGACAGAGGGAGACGGACAGAGGGAGACGGACAGAGGGAGACGGACAGAGGGAGACGGACAGAGGGAGACGGACAGAGGGAGACGGACAGAGGGAGACGGACAGAGGGAGACGGACAGAGGGAGACGGACGGAGGGAGACGGACAGAGCGAGACGGACGGAGGGAGACGGAGGGAGGGAGAACAGAGGGAGGGAGAACAGAGGGAGATGGACAGAGGGAGATGGACGGAGGGAGACGGAGGGAGGGAGACGGAGGGAGGGAGACGGAGGGAGGGAGACAGAGGGAGGGAGACAGAGGGAGGGAGACGGAGGGAGGGAGACGGAGGGAGGGAGACGGAGGGAGGGAGACGGAGGGAGGGAGACGGAGGGAGGGAGACGGAGGGAGGGAGACAGAGAGGGAGGGAGACAGGGAGGGAGGGAGACAGAGGGAGGGAGGCAGATAGAGGGAGGCAGACAGAAAGAGGGAGACCGAGGGTGACAGACAGAGGGAGGAAGACAGAGGGAGGGCGACAGACAGAGGGCAACAGACAGAGGGAGGGAGACAGAGGGATACAAAGGGCGACAGACAGAGGGACAGGGACAGAAGGAAGGAGGGTGACAGACGGAGGGAGACAGAGGGAGGGAGATAGAGAGAGGGTGACAGACAGAGCGAGAGAGACAGAGGGAGGAGGGCGACAGTTTGAGGGAGACAGAGGGAGGCAGACTGGTAGAGGGAGACAGGGAGGGAGACAGGCAGAGGGAGGCAGACAGAGACAGACAGAGGGAGATAGAGGGAGGAAGACAGAGGGAGAGAGAGGGAGACAGAGTGAGTGAGACAGAGGGAGACAGAGAGAGAGAGAGAGAGAGAGAGAGAGAGAGAGAGAGAGAGAGAGAGAGAGAGAGAGAGAGAGGAGACCGAGAGCGAGGGAGACAGAGGGGGAGGGAGACGGAGACGGAAGCAGAGACGGGCAGACCGAGGCAGAGACAGACAGAGATGGAGAGGGAGACAGAAGGGGGGAGACAGGGACAGACAGACAGATAGAGGCACAGACAGGGACAGACCGATAGAGGCAGAGACTGAGACAGAGAGAGAGGCAGAGAGACAGAGAGGGAGACGTAGGGAGGCAGAGGGTGACTGAGGGAGGGAGACAGAGAGAGGGGGGACAGAGAGAGAGGGAGACAGAGGGAGGGAGAAGGAGACAGACAGAGGGAGGGAGACAGACAGAGGGAGAAGGGTGACAGGGAGGTAGACAGAGGGAAAGGGAGGGAGTCAGAGGAAGGGAGGGAGACAGAGGGAGGGAGACAGAGGGACAGAGACGGAGGGAGACAGAGAGAGGGCGACAGAGGGCGACAGACAGAGGGAGACAGAGGTAGAGAGATAGAGGGAGGAGGGCGACAGAGGGAGGGAGACAGAGGGAGGCAGACAGGTAGATGGAAACAGAGGGAGGCAGACAGATAGAGGGAGGGAGACAAACAGAGGGAGACAAATGGAAACAGACAGACAGAGTGAGTGAAACAGAGGGAGAGAGAGAGAGAGCGAGAAAGAGAGGGAGGGAGACAGAGAGGGAGGGAGACAGCAAGAGAGAAAGCGGGAGGGACACAAAGACAGTTAGAGGCAGAGACAGGGACAGGGGGAGGCAGAGACAGACAGAGAGACGGAGAGGGAGACAGAGACAAACAGATAGAGGCAGAGACAGGGACGGACAGATAGAGGCAGAGAATGAGACAGACAGAGAGACGGAGAGGGAGACGTAGGGAGGCAGAGGGAGGGAGAGAGAGGGAGGGAGACAGAGGGTGACAGAGGGAGGGGCACAGAGAGAGAGGGAGACGGAGACAGACAGAGGGAGACAGAAAGAGGGAGGCAGACAGAGGGAGGGAGGGAGAAAGATGGAGAGAGACAGAGGGAGGGATGGAGACAGAGGGAGGGAGACAGAGAGAGGGATGGAGACGGAGGGAGACGGAGGGAGGGAAACAGACAGAGGCAGGGAGACAGAGGAAGGAGGGCGACAGAGAGAGCAAGACAGATAGACGGAGACAGAGGGAGGTAGACAGAGGTAGACAGACAGAGGGAGACAGACAGAGGGAGGGAGAGGGAGGGAGGGAGAAAGAGAGAGGGAGACAGAGCGAGAGGGAGACAAATGAGTGAGACAGAGGGAGACAGAGAGGGAGAGAGAGAGTTAGAGAGAGAGAGGGGGACAGAGAGAGGGAGAGAGAGAGATAGAGGGAGAGAGGCTCTAGCCTCCCACTCCCCTATTGACCCCGCCCCCATCGGTGCGGCCCTTGGCCACAAACCACAGTGTAAATGTGGCTCCCCAGAGAAAGTTTGTGAGTACCCATGTTCTAGACACTGAACGGGACATTTGCCAGATTATGATCAAAACAAAAGTACAAGATGACTAGGCACAATTACTCTGCCACCTTTGACATGCTTGTATCGAATTGGACCATAGGTTAGGCAAACTAGACTACAGGGAGGACTTAGCCCGACAGCATGGGTATGGTGCGTGAGCTGGCAACATGCTGGCATGGTTAATATGAGAGGACAAGGCATGAGCCATGATAGGCACTGTTAGATCGGCTGAAGGGGTGTTGAACCCATGAAAGCATAAATGCAGCTTTCCTTGATTACTAGAGTACTCTATATGCAGAGACTGAGACCCCAGCCACTGACCTACTTCAAGAGTTCTTAGCAGGGATTCCTATAGTCCAAATAAACTTGCTATAATGCGCTGTATTAGAAGTGACACTCAACTGGAAGAAATCTGCACAGCTGTCGGTCAAATAGCAAGAAATAAGACTACAGGTACAGATGATTTCTACATCGAATATTACACAACATGCAACACCCACATAACCCGAAATTAATTGCTGCAATCGTACGAAGAGGTGAACGCTCACAGAATCCTTTAAGAAAGCACTGATAGCAGTGCGCCCCAAACCAGGGCAAGATCCCTTAGATGTGCAGCCATGAAGACCGTTATTCCTTCTTAACGTGGACTATAAAATATTAGGCAAAATACTAACTAGCAAATAAACTGTTGCCCATCGTAGGGATGCTAGTCTACACTGACCAAAATGGGTTTATACCGGAAAGAAACACATTTTTAAACATTCACAGATTGCTGGGACTGGTTGGGACTATTTATTTATTTATTTTATTTTTTCCATTTGTTGAGCGCACTGTTACCGGGCGGTGTCCTGGCGCTGAAACGATACAATTATCTCCAAGAGGCAAAGAAAGTTACTAGAGGGTAAAGAGCCATGTTTTGATATTTTTCCTGAAGGTCAGGAGGTCATTACTTTGTTTAAGGGCGAGGGGCAGTTCATTCCAGATGTTGGATGCTCCGTGGAAGAAACTGCGGCCTCCCCAGCGGGCTTTCCTAATACGGTTAGTCATGACCAGGCTTTTATTAGCAGATCTTAGTTGTCTCCCTGGTTTGTACAGTTTGAAGTGTTCTTGAAGGAAGGATGGACCTATTCCATTTACTGCCTTGAATACCATACAAAGAGCCTTGAACATGATCCGTTTCCGTATTGGGAGCCAGTGTAGATTTTTTAGTTCCTGAGATACTGATGCAAACTTTGGTAGACCAGTAATCAATCAGGCAGCTGCATTTTGTAGCGTTTGTAATTTGTTCAGAACTCCCTGCTGGGCCTCCAAATACATGCTATTGCAGTAATCAAGGCGGGACAGCACAAGTGCTGTCACCACCGTTTTCCTGCTATCACTGGAAAGGAAGGGAAGGATTTTCCTAATGGTTTTTATTATCCAGTGAATGGAGGATGATAAGGCATTAGCCTGTGATTTGAAAGAAAGTTGGGAGTCAATAATTACCCCCAGATTTTTTACTGTGGCAGCTGGTATAGGTGGGGCTCCCATTTCCTGAGGCCACCAGTTAGGGGTCCAGAGATTGGTCACATTTCCGAAGAGAAGGACCTCTGTTTTAGAGGAGTTTTATTTAAGGCAGTTCCTAGCCATCCATGAGCTTACTGCCGTCATGCAGTCCTGGAATCTGGCCGCAATTCCTTCCTCTCTCCCCGGGAGCAGAGATACCACAATTTGAGTATCATCTGCATACGATGTTAATTCGAAGCCAAAAGAAGACTAACCCCGGCAATAGTATGGATTGGTACTTCAAATCAGAGGTTTTTTATTTGATGGTTGAAATAGGCTTGGAAAGTATTTTCCATGTGCTTCAGGTGATACATGTGTCATCCCTCTGGGGTTGGGCTTTTTCAAGGCAGACAGAACTGAGCTTGCCGATTTTATGATTTCTATCTGCGAAGAAATCTGCGTTATTAGTTGAGAGTATCCTTGGGGTTAGTATGGTACAGTCCCTCGTCTGTAGCTAGATACAGACGTAAATCTAGATACAGCATAATTGACTCCAGATCCATCAGTGTAGCTGTATTCTATATTCTTCACCTTTTGGAGTCTTCCCCACAGATATTCATGAATTTTGTGTCCTGTGCGGCTTTTAATCTTGACTTTTTTTGTTCCGACATGACTTTCACTGCAGTGTACCTTTTTTTTTTTTTTTTTTTTTTTATAAATATTTTTATTTGCATCAAAGGGTCACATAGTCAATAAACAATTCATTTTTTCCACGAAATACAAAAGAACCAAAGATATGACAGAATTCCATAATTGCATTTAGATAAATATGTAGCAAAACTTATACAGTGCGAAACAAAAGATTAAGAATCAGTAACCAAGTATTTTGAAAAATATTTGCTAAGACATGAATAACCCCCATATTCTGTCAATTTTTCGTCTGGCCTGCACTCCCCTAGAATCTGCAATAGCGGCTTCCATACTATGGATCTCCTTTACTAAACTCCACCATTCTAAGACTGTTGGTGGGTTCTTTTGGATCCATGCTCTGGCAACAATTAACCTTCCACATGTGATTAGAATATTCAACAGATCTTTAAACCTTTCACCCCCATTGACGCCTACACAAACATCAATATTTGAGAATAAGAAAGGTTGCTCCAACCTCTCAGTGATAACCTTAGTTATTCCTTCCCAATATTCCTTAAGGTGAGGGCAAGTAAAAAACATATGGACAATGTCCGCACCACTCAAATCACATTTAGGGCATTTCGTTTTATCTGAATGAATGTTGTTCGTTGCCCATTTAAGTATCCTTTCAGGAGTATAATATAATTGACAGATTGTTTTAAACATCTGCAATTTTAAGCTAGAAGATTGTACTGATGTATTTAGGCTTTTAAATGATGTGACAATTAGATCTGTGGGAATACTCATTGCCAGTTTCCTATTCCACTTCTCTGTTAAAATAGTAGCATCACCGGTCTTGAGATCAGAAAAGAGCTTATAACCGAGACTTATGATAGATTTATCAACATCCCTATAGATACAGTCCCATAACTCAGACTCTGAGACTGTAGAGAGTTCTATTTTTTTTACTAAGTAATCTCTGATCTGATAGTATTTAAACCTAGCTGCTTCTGGTAGGTTGTAGCAAAGTTTCATCTTATCAAATGCCATAAAGCCAAGGTGATCATATAAATCCCCCAGAAGTCTAATACCAGAGTTTAAAAACATTTGACAAGCTGTGTCATGAAAAATAGTAGGGAAGCCGGGATTGCCCCATAAAGGTGTTTGACTGTGAAAAAGAGATGTATTGCATTTAGCCATAATAGATCGCCAGATACTCACAGTGTCCCTTATGGTCTTAAATTTAACCCTTTTAAAATAGTTGGGGTCATTCATCCTATACAAAAACATATTGACATCTAATCCTAGTAGAAACTTGTGAAAATATAAGCATTTATCCAGAACTGCCAGACTGCAAATCCGAGTCATAAATGCTGACCAGTAGTAAAATTTAAAGTCCGGAAAAAACAGTCCTCCTTGACTAAAAGGAAGTTTAAGCAGTGATACAGCACGCCGGGCTTTTTTATATCCCCATACAAAACTTCCAATAATACCTTCTAGTCTGGTGAAGAAGGAATTATTGACCCGCAAAGGGATTGTTCGAAACAAATACAAACATTTAGGCAGAATTTTCATTTTTATTAAATTTATTCGCCCAATCATATTGACAGGAAGTTTATGCCATTTTTTAAGTTGCATGGCAGTTTCTTTTAATAAAGGTTCATAATTTAGTCCTATAATGGAATCAATATCTGAGCATATTTTAACACCTAAGTAGGTGGCTACATTGCTAATTCCAGGGACAGGAGTGGTAGGTTGATAATTCATGACGACTTGGGTTTTGGTGGTGTTAAGTTTGTAGCCAGAAACTGAGCCGTAGATGCCAGCCTCTATTAAAATACCTTTCATAGTTTTAGCGGCATCTGGGGAAAAAACTGCTATATCGTCAGCATATACAGTTATATCTAATTTATCTAATCCATTAAAAAAAGGGCTGATTAGTGTTTGACGTTGTAAAGCAATTAAAAAAGGCTCTATTGCAAGAGCAAAAAGTAATGGTGATAAAGGGCACCCTTGCCTTGTCCCTCTTTTAATGGAAAACAAAGAAGAGCATTTTCCCATATATGAGATCTTACCCATAGGATTACCATATAAAGATTGAATCCACCGTAGATGTTTTCCTTTAATACCAAATGACTGTAGTGCGGCCCACAGAAAACCCCACCCCACCCGGTCAAATGCTTTTTCAGCGTCTAATAAAATCATACCGAGTGGGGTGTGTTTAATCCGTGCAGCATCGAAAGCTGATATAGCCATGTTAATATGTGCTGTGGTGTCACGCTTAGGGATGAATCCATGTTGTTGAGGAGAGACAAGTTGGGACATATACGGAGCTAATCTAGTAGCCAGTATTTTGGCAAAGATTTTTGCATCACTATTAATAAGAGAAATAGGCCTGTAAGATCCCATCTCTTGTGGTGCTTTACCTTTTTTCAAAAAGAAAATAATTTGAGTTAGATTCCATGACCTGGGTGCTTGTTGCCCTTTACCAATAGCACTAATCACATCAGCAAATAGTGGTAATAATTCTTCAGTGCAATATTTATACATTTCCAAAGGAATAAGATCTTCCCCGACAGCTTTACCCATTGCAAGAGATTTAATTGCGCCCCTAATTTCTAATGGCGTAATCTCGGCCTCTAATTGAGCCGATTGATCTGGACCTAAGTTATTGACTTTATTAACATCAATATAATTATTAATACAATCATCTAAGATAGCATTTTCCGGTGTATAAAGAGTTTGATAAAAAGAAGCAAACTGTTGTAGAATTGATTTTGGATCACAGAATAATTGATTATTGTCCCCCTTAATTTCTTTAACCATATTAATGGAACGATCTTCCGCAACTTTATAAGCCAGTAATTTCCCACTTTTATCTCCATTTTCATACTGTTCTAAATGATATTTTTTCAATTTATTAATGCTTTTGTCCCTCAGAAGGTTCTTAATTGCTGTTTTAAGCTCAATTAATTTGAAGTTTAAATCTTCTAAGTTTAAGACATTGTTACAGATAGCATCAGATATCTGGAGTTCAATATCCCTGATTTCGTTTAACCTTTGTTGATTTATAGTTCGAAGTTCTTTGTTTTGTCGCCAAATATATTGTTGGGTAAATCCCCGTACGCTAGCTTTACACGAATCCCAGACTATCCATGGTAAGCTCGATTGTCTGTTAATGAATTGTTCTTTCTGGCAAGGTTTCAGGCTCGGCTGGTGAGGCAACTATTGTAGTCATACCAAAAGAAGGTTCTGATCCTAAAAACCTTTGTCCCATTTCCCTATGAAGCATGGAAGCTAAAATCTTAGCCAAAATCTTAGCAAGATGCCTAGAAGTTTATATTCCCAATCTTATCCATGATTCCAAACAGGTTTAGTTAGGGGTAGGCTTGCCAGAGACAATATCCGGGCTTTCTGTCACAATTTAGAAAAAGCAAAACTTTCCTCATTACCATCAGCGCCGAAAAGGCTTTTGACAAAGTTTCTTGGCCTTTTTTACAAGCAGTATTAGAATCCCATAACCTTGGTGATTCCTTTATTAAGAGGGGTAATGGTACTAAGTCTTCTTATTTAAACATTTGCCAAGGTACTGGACTTGGGTGCCCTTTCTCACCCCTTCTTTTTCTCCTATCCATTGACCCACTTCTTCGTTTACTTAATCTGAATCCGGATATTAAAGGTTTTCAATTTGGATCGTATACACCTAAAATGTCTGCTTACACTGATGACATCCTTATTTTTTCAGAGGATATTGTATCAGCGATCCCCTCTATCTCTAATATTATTAGTGATTTTTTGGACGTCTCTGGGTACACTATTGACAAAGAAAAAACTGAATTGTTCCCCCTAAACTGTCTGTGTTTTCCTTCTCACATTGGTGATTCAGGTTTTAAATGGCAATCTACTCATATTAAATATCTAGGGATCTGGTTCTGTAAAGATCTCTCAGATACCATCACTTATAATGAATCCCACATTATATCTAAGAGTAAGGATCTTTTGTCTTCCAGGTCTCCCACATACATTTACTGGTGGGCCAGATTGCAAATCTTAAAATGATGATAACCCCAATCATTCATTTTTTAATCTTCCATGCTACCCATAAAGCTTTCCTCTGCTTTCTTTCATGAGATTGATTTAATCTCATTAAGATTCTTATGGAATGATAAGATAGCTAGAATTGCTTACAAATACCTTAGAAAGCCTTCTGTCATTGGTGGTTGAAATCTTCCAGATTTGAATCTATACCCAATTTCCTTCCTAACGTCTGAAGGTGCACTTTGGTTCTTACTGGATTCCCAACATATACCTACCTCCATGGATTCATATTGGACGAGAGTTATGCGCTCAATTTTCCACTCCATCCTTTCTCAGAGCCTCCAAACTTGTTTTTAGCTCATTCTCAACGTATTATATCAGACACGGTTAGTGCGTTAAAATATATTGAGAAGAAAGTATCCAAACCTATCCATAAATCAAGATGGTCATATGTATGGTTTAATCCTAAACTTCTTACTGACATTGATCCTAGCTTGGCTTCTTCGTGGGCTGCCAAAGGTATCAGACTTGTGAAAGACCTCTATGATACTAATCATGATCCTCTTCCTTTATCTTTCCTAGCCAGGAAATATAATCTCAGCAGCAGGGATTTTTATTCTTTTCTGAAACCAATTTTTACATACCTGGTTAGTGTCTCACTTTTGTCTATGTGGGTGCCTTCAGGTCATACTGCTTCTAAAATTTATAAACTCTTAACCGCTTCACTGCCTTCACACTCTACAATTTCCTATGTTAAATGGTCTCACCATTTTGAAGATGATATTCTTAAACATATTTAACAAGATACCTGGCAATAGATCGGGAACTTATCCCTATGTAATAAAATTGCTCCTTCACTACTCCAATCTAAATTTTTCACATTAAATTTTCTACACTGGGGGGTGGCTGTCTTTCTGAGGCATTCCCTCCTCTTTATGCCTGTCTGGGCCACTCGTGATCCCCAGGGAATGTCGGTGGCACTCTGGGTGGAACTCCCTTAACTTTGTGTCCATCTACTCACCCCCATCAATGCTCTCAGCGGCCCTGGAGCATACCACTGACCTCCTCACTTTCATGCCCCTGGGCGCCACAATAGTGGGGGGGTTTAACGCAGTCCCCAATCCTCTCCTTGATGCGACTGGCCCCCCATCCACTTCTAGAGTCGCTCATGCTAAACAGTTAATGAATTGGGCTGACTCCCTGGGCCTGTGCGACTCATAGCGAGTCTGGTACCACCGCAACAGGCAGTTCACTCACACATCTGCTGCCCACCACACTCATTGACGCCATCTTTGTCCCGTCCACTGACTGCTAAATGATCCAAGACATTTGTATACTTCCTAGAGGTATCACTGACCACTCCTCACTGTTTCTCAGTATTGGGGACCCTCCCCTATCGACACACCTAACCTGGTGGATGAACGCTTGGTTCCGCCAAGAGAAAGAATTTAGAAAGGTAGTGGGGGTGGAGCTCCAACAGTACTTTCTTGCCAACACTGGCTCAGTCCCTTCCCCGGGTACCCTCTGGGAGGCTGGCAAGGACACCATCCTTGGCTTTGCCAAGGGCCAACTCAAATGTCAGTAGCAGGCCCAGTTACAGCAGATAGCTCACTCTGCGTGAGGCGCAGTCGTTGATCCTTGCGCAATTCCCTCCTGATGATAGCGATGCCATCCGAGTGAGACAACTTGCATGCCTTTGGGCTGAAATCAAGCAGCTCTCCTTGGATGCGGCCAAGCTCCTTTGGAGATCCTCCATAGCTAGGATGTACGGATGGGGCGATAAGAACTGGAAGATCCTCCATAGACTAGCCACCTATCCAAGGGCCAACTGTATTATCCCCAAAATAGTTGACCCGGATGGACAGGCACACCGCTCCCCTCTGGCAATGGCCCGTGTCTCTGCCTCCTACTATCATACGCTCTACGTGGCGCAGAGTCCTACAATGCCCCTCTCTGATCGGCTGGGCGCTGGCCATGCCCGCCTTCATCACCTGGACCGGCTGCGACAGCTGCTCTGGATCTCCCCATCACTCACAAAGAAATGAATGAGGCGATATCACACATATTGCCTGGCAAACCCTGGCCCCAACAGGCTCCTGCAGGAATACTATGCTGTATACTGAGAGACTCTTGTCCCACATATAGCGGACCTCTTTGACGAGGCCCTAGAGAAGGGCTCCTTTCTGCCTGAGATAGACACGGCCACTATTGTTGTACTCCCTAAAACACAATCTCCTTCTCCCCGGTGTGCAGACTACCGACCAATTTCCCTCATAAACACAGAGGTTAAAATCTTCGCTACAATTCTCGCCCAACAACTGATTCCCTACCTCACTGAAAAGTTGTAAAGGAATACCAGTAGAAATAGTATCTTTAAGGTGAGTTTATTCTTAACACTCTAACCATCAGCTATCAGGCAGCAACTGACAACCCCAGGAATATTCACCATCAAAGCATTCTAAGTTCCAGAGAATACACATACAATGAATATGGAAATAATACTACACATCTTCTTTCTTATAACAAGATTGAACTTACAAATAAGATATAATTGAAAACAAAATTATAAAAAGATCATTCAGCTAAGAATGAAGGCAAAATACAATGTAAAGAATTTAAACAAAGTCTTAAGATATAAGCTTTCAAATGGAATAGTCCTTGAGATAAGTTGGAATCTTCTTAACACGTGTGCTAAGTCTATTTTGAGATACTTTTGAATCATTAGAACATACAGGAAGACTTGCATCCAAACTCTTATCAAAATCACATTTTTTAACAATAGCAACACGATTTAAATTCCAAATTTTACCATTTTCCAATTTCACAGAATTACTAAAACATTTGATAACCCGCATAGGAGCAGAGTATTTTGACCAAGACAAAGATCCTACTGGTGCTCTGACCATAACTACATCACCAATTACAATTTTTCCTTCTTTTACTCTTTTCCTTTCATCGAAATTCATTTTATTCTTTAAACGAAGTTTTATCTCTCTTACTCTCCAATCACCAATACTATTATCTTTTACACCTTTTTCCCAAAACATCCATGCTGGACTTAAACTTGTATTCGGAGTTCTTCCCTTAAATAACTCAAAAGGAGTTTTCTTAGTTGACATCTGTGGAGAAAACCGATGTGCTAAAATGCACTTCTGTAATTCCTCCTTCCAATCTAACGTATTAACTCTAGAATGTTGTATATTTTCTTTTATCACCATGTTAAACCTTTCCACAGTTCCATTAGTTTCTGGATGATAAACTGAAGATCTTTTATGTTGAATGCCACAAGATATCAAAAATTCTGACATTATGCTTGAGCAAAATTGTGGACCATTATCTGATAAAAGAGTTTTCGGAAAACCTTCTCTTCTAAAAATTTCTTTTAAGAAAGTAATGACACATGAAGATGTTACTTCAGAAACAGATGAAATCTCAACCCATCTAGAATATAAGTAAATCAAAACTATCAGATAAGGAGTTCGATGCTCACCAGCAAGTGGTCCTACGATATCTATAGCAATATCTTCCCAAGGTCCATTTGGAAGCTTATGACAGATCATGGGAGCAGTACGAGAAACTAACATTTTATCACTTACCTTACATTGCAAACATTCTCTTCCCTCCCTTTCAATTTCCAAATCCATCCCTGGCCACCAAAAAGAACAACTAATCCTTTCCTTGGTTTTTACTATACCCAAATGACCTTGATGAGCCTCTTCAATCAACCTATTTCTCAAAGAACTAGGAGGAATCAACGTTGAACCCCTTAAAAGAATTCCATTCTCTACAGATAATTCATTTTTAATCAAATGCCATGCTTTAGAGAACGAGTTGTCAAAACCAGAATTACTAGTAACTGAATTAATCACGTTACTAATTTCACAATCCATACCATTCTCTTCCAACCATTCCTCCTCAAGTATGACACCAGAAGTAATTTCACATACATTGATTTCATTTTCACCAATCTCTTCTTTGTAAACAATTCCCTGAGAATCATCAACAAGGCGTGAAAGACAATCCGCAGATACATTCTCCACACCTGGTATATAGTCTATTTCAAAATTAAATTCCTGAAGACCAATAACCCATTTTCTGATTCTTGAAGAAACATTGTCCAATCCTTTCACCATTAAAATTTCTCTTAGAGGTTTATGATCCATACAAAGTTTAAATTTCCAACCGCATAAAAAATTTCTGAATTTTCTTAAAGCCCAAAATATAGCCAAAGCTTCTTTCTCAATAACTGAATAGTTCAGTTCCACACCTCTCAAACTCCTTGAAGCACAAGCAATTAACTTCTCCTGTCCATACCTTCTTTGTTTCAAAATGGCACCCAAACCCTTTGAACTTGCATCTGTAACCACAAAAGTTTCTTCAAAAGGAACAAATGACTGCTAGTCCGGAGCATCAACCAAATCTTTCTTAATACCCTCAAACTCCCTTTGACATTCTATTGACCACTTAAATTCTTTGTTCTTACCTAAAACATTTCTTAGATTACATGATTTACTTGCTAAATTTTCAATACATTTTCCATAATATTCCACCATTCCAAGAAAGGAAACAACCTCCTCCTTGTTTTTTGGTGAAACCATTACGAATCTACTTTGTCTGCTGTAACTTGTTTTAGATGTGGAAAATCCGGTCATAAAGCAAATTCCAAATTTTGCCCAGCACTGAGTTTTCGCTGTCATGGGTGTGGGAAATAAGGTCATTTTGTAAAGTTTTGCAAATCTAAAGATAAAAAGGTAATTATTAAAGAAATAAAAGAAGTTATATGTCAAGTAAAAAGTCAAAGATGATAAGGATTATCCTAGAGGAAAGGTTTTTTTTTTTTTGGTTTTTTTTTGGTGCAAGACTTTTATTTCACATTGTCACAGAGTTAATATACACTCTCTTTGCCTACAACCTGACGAGGCCGGCACTACTTTTGTTGTTGTCACAAAACATAGCTCTTCACATACACAGCCCATCAGCCGACAACCGGAGGTCCGGCGGCGTGTCGATGTGTTTACTTTCAAGTGTGCAATCAGACAATGTGTGACGCTGGTATTGTGGTGCTTATGTTCTTACATTTTGTTCAGTTTTTCTTTTACATAAAGCTGCAACCCCCCGTAACCTGGAGGAACATTTCAACCCAACCCCCAAAAAAAGGAAAACGCATATAGCACTGCATCACAGCATTCTTCCCCCTCCATCACTTCATCGAGTCAACTCCCTTACTAATATGTGGTCAGTGTCAATTCAGCTCTGCTTGCGGTTCCTGGTCTGCCTCGGTCGCCGCCAGGTAATGTCTAAAGGGCTCCCAATAGTCTCTAGGGCGCGAGCCCGCTGGCAACTCCTCTTCGTATGTGGCTAGTGTGTCACAGCAATACGCCAAGTCCTCCAACCAGTTTTTAACTGTTGGTTTTAGTTTACTGCTCCAGTGTAATGATACTCTCCTTTTTGCCATGAGTAAGGCGATCACGCACAGTCTCCGCCTCTGCTCTTTCAGCTGCGGCACCAACCCCAGCAGACACACCCTGGCAGTGCACGGCAGCGCCGCACCCAGCATATCATTAATGGCTTGGATCACCTGCACCCAATATCGTGCAACCAAATTACAGTGCCATGCTAAGTGCATAAAATCTGCATTTTCCTGCCCACACCTTACGCAGTTGGAGTCATCCTTTAAGCCATACCTGTGCAGCCTGTGAGGTGTGTGATACACTTGATGCAAGTATTTATAGTGTATGAGTCTCAGATTGCCATTTGGTGTCAGCATCCCCGTCAGTACACAGGATGTCTCCCATTCCACATCCGTGAGTGTATCCTCTAGTGCAGCGCACCACCTCTCCCGGGCCCGTGCAGTGGTACTCCCAATGTGTGTCTGCGCGCTGCTGTAAAGTCTAGAGACCAAGTGTGAGGCAGATGTAGAGGTAAGAACCATTTGCAGAGGGGCCAGTGTCTGCGGCTCATCAGGGAATGTCGGGTAATACTCTTTCACCGCTTGTTGTAGTCGATAGTAGTTGAAGCTAAAGAGCAGTGTCGGGTTTTTAATGTAGGTCAGGTCGTGTAGCGTCACGAACTTCCTGTCCTTGTACAGATCACCCCACCTATCTATGCCAGCTTGCATTAGCAGGTCCATACCAACTTGCTCTTGAGTTACAGAAATGGCTGGATGGTGAGCTAGTGGGAGTGCGGGTGCGTAAAGCGGCGTGTTTCGCGCTGTCTTGCCTAGCAATTTCCACGCTTCAATTGTGGCGTTCACCGGATTGATATCATGTGCATGTAATCGTGGTCTGCTATGGGGCAGAATGCTTGTCAGCGGGATCGGGTCTGCATCACCCTTTTCCACTGCCACGTGTGTGAGGAAGGGTATCTCATGGAACCAGTAGTGCGCAAATTGCGCCTGGGCGCAGAGATAATAGAGGTAGATATCTGGAACCGTAAATCCACCCTGAGCGTATGGCAGTGTCATGGTTTGGAGATCGATCCTGGCCTGTTTTCCCGCCCATATTAATGACAGCATGAGCGATTTTATATTACAGAACACCTCTGCGGGGGGTTTAATGGGTATGTTGTTGAACAGGTACAAGAATTTTGGTAGCAGTACCATTTTCACTATAGCAATTCTGTCAGCCAAGGACAGTGGCAGTCCAACCCATCTTTTAATTTTATCTTCCAGCGAGGATATGGCTCTTCCGTAGTTAGTGCGGATAACCAATTCCGGGTCCCTGTGGAACCAAACTCCTAGATATCTAGTCGGCTCGTCTTGCCACTCCAGGGGATAGTCCAGCGCGGTAGGCTGGGTGCCGTCAGTTAGCGCCAGCACTAGGGATTTAGACCAATTAATTTGCAGTCCTGAGTACTGGCCATATTTAATATATTCCCGCAGCAGCGGGTTGAGATGCTGCTCAGGGTTCTTGACATACAGGACCATGTCATCGGCGTATAACGATATGTGTATGGGACGCGTTGGAAGTTGAATTGCCGAATGATGGTAATGCTGTCTGATCTTGCACGCTAATGGCTCGAGCACAAGGGCAAAGAGCATTGGTGAGAGCGGACATCCCTGTCTGGTGCCGCGTTCAATGGTAATTGGGCCAGAGAGGTGCTTATTTACCCTAATTCGCGCAGTGAGATTCGTATATAACATGGTAATCCAGCCTGTAAACAGTGGCGGGAATCCCATTCGAATCAGTACCGCGTGGAGGAAGGGCCAGTCAATGGTGTCAAAAGCTTTGGCCGCGTCCAGTAGGACCGCCACCGCCTTTATGTCTGGGGCCAGGTAGTGCGCCAGTGCAAAGAGGGTGCGGGTATTATGCGTGGTTGATCTGTCCGGGATGAATCCAGACTGGTCGGGCCTAATCAGCAGTGGCATGAGTGGTTTCAGCCTGTCCGCCAGTAGGCTCGCCAGTATTTTGGTGTCCACATTGATGAGCGAGAGAGGGCGATAGGAGTCGCATTGTTCTTTGTCCTTTCCAGGCTTCAACACTGCAATTAGGAGCGCCTCTCTCATTGTTGCCGGTAATGTCTGCGCTTCATGTGAGGCTTCATAGAGTCGCACTAGGTGGGGCGCAAGGATGTCTGCGTGCGCTTTGTAGAATTCGATCACAAAGCCGTCCGGCCCCGGGGCTTTGCCATTTGGGAGACGTCGAATGGTGTCTATAACCTCCTGTGTTGTGATAGGGCGCGCTAGGTATTCCCTATGTCCGTCAACAACCATGCTATTTCTAAGTCCGCCATATAAGTCAGCAGGTCCTCTTGCGGTATGATTGGTCTAGCCCTATATAGTGCCCCGTACGTGCCCTTGAACTCCCCCATGATAGTCTGTATGTTGTGTGTGCGTTCGCCAGTCATGGTTTGTATTGCCTCAATGTGTTGTGGTGCCCTGCCCGTACAGATTTTCTCAGCCAGCGCCCTGCCAGGTCTACCTCCCTCGCCGTATCTCCTGGCTGTCGTCCGTTTGAAGATGTATTTCAGTTCATCTGCCGCAAATTTAGTGTGTTCTGATAATAGGGCCCTGATGTTCCCTAGCAGTGTAGCATCCCCCGTGTGTGTGTACCGCTGTTCCAGCTCTTGTATTTCCTCCTCCCGCCTCCGCAGTTGGTGTCTTATGTCCCTCAGTATGCCAGAAGTAGTGCTTATGCACACCCCCCGGATAGTTGCCTTGAATGCCTCCCACAGGAGGCAAGGGTCCTCCGTTGTAGGTGAGTTTAGCTCAAAGAAGTCTGTGATCGCCTTCAGGACAGTGTCTGCATATAGTGGATCTCTCAGTGCTTGTGCATTAAATCTCCATACATATGGCGGCGGAACATAGTGAGGGATACGTAACTTTATTAGCACAGGGCTATGGTCTGACAGTGTTCTGGGGAGGTGCTGGACGTCTTCCGTCCATGTTAATGTGTCCTGAGTGCCTAGCTAGTAGTCTATCCTGGACCAGCTGTTATTGGCCGCGTTTGTGTGTCGCCTTATAGTCCCCAGGGTGAGCTACCCTCCACATGTCAACCAGGTGTAAGTCAGTCATCGCTTCTAGCAGCTTCGCCCTCGCCTTCACATGTGGTTCCAGAGTATGTAGTGCTCTGTCAAGTCCGTCTCTAAGCGTGACATTGAAATCTCCCCCCCATAGTATGTTGTCTGCCCCAACATCTGCCAGAGTGTGCCACAGGGTTTCGTAGAAGTTAGAGTCATCTATATTTGGGCCATACACATTTACTAGTGCAATCTGCTGTTGTCTCACCTTGCCTACCACCACCACGTATCTGCCCTCCGTGTCTTTGCGTGTGTCCGTGATCTGAAAGTGGGTTCCTTTCTTTATCAGAATACTAACGCCCCTCGAGAAGGTTGAGTAGTTGGAGCTAGTGATCGATTCCGCCCACCTACTCCCCAGCTTCGATGTGTTAGTGGGCGCTATGTGTGTTTCTTGTATGAAGGCCACATCTACATTGTTTCTATCTAAGTACGCAAACATGAGTCGTATCTTTTTCGGATTCCCTAGGCCTCGCATGTTCCACGTGATAAAGTTCAGCATATTAGGGCGCGTCATCGCTGAGTGTCTGGCTGTCGAGCCTGTGCGTTAGTATTTGGTATAGTGCCCCTTATGCAGTTTTGCAGCTCTGAGCTGTATGTGTGCCGTAGTCTACCTACTGGGAGCATAGTAGTATCCACATCAATACAAGCAACGGATGAAGTCGCAATGCCTCTCAGACACAGTGCATATAGTCTAACATTCCCCAACTTCCCTCTCCTCCCCCCTCCCACTTCAGCACCCAAACTTTGCCAAAGCCATCCCCATAGGAACTTCAAAACAATTTCGAAACTTGAGTTGGGGTACACCCGCGTGGGGGTGTCGCCAAGAGCACACGACTCCATCCACATAGTGGACGTGGACGGGTGCGGTGTTCAGTCGCAAAAGTACCAGAGTTTGTCCCTCATCATCCCCCCTTGCGACACTGTAGTGTGGGGTAGCAACCATCTCAATAAACAGTCTAACCATGCTCTGTGGAGCATGAAGTAGTGCGCTCCAGTGCACCTACGGTGTCCCATCGGTGGAGGGTTCCACTCAGTACAGGAGTGCCGTCCCAGCAGGCCAAGGGCTATGCACCCCCAGTATTGCTAGCCACCGGTTGCAGACAATTACCTTGCAGCTTGTGGGGTAATATCTACTCACTGTTCATTCAGTCCTGCTGGTACTCGTCTCAGCCAAAGGAGATCGTCTGTCTCTCAGAGCAGCTCAACGCAATCCGGTGTCCGCCCTGTGCAGCCAGTCCAAGTTCAATCATTCAGCTTGCTCGCAGTAGCTCATCAGCGCTGCCATCAATCGTTGTCGCTCAGTCTGTCTCCCCTTTCCCTCTCTTTGCGGCGTTTGCCGAGTTTCTTGACATACTCTTGTGCGGCTTGCGCCGTCGGGAGTATTACTGGTTTGCCCTCAGTAACAATTCTGAGTTTCGCAGGGTAGAGCATTGCATACCCGACTCCCATGTCACGGAGTTTCTGTTTGACGGAGGCGAATTCCTTCCGCGCCATTTGCACCGCCATGGTGTGGTCAGGATAGAACTCCAGGGTATTGCCCTGATACGTGACTGTGCCTTTTTCTCGCGCGAGTCGTAGTATGGTGTCCCTGTCTCGGTAATTGAGGATGCGGGCGATGATCATCCTGGGAGCGGCCCCCGGTTTTGGAGTGGGCGCCAGGGAGCGATGTGCGCGTTCAATCAGGAAGACCCCTGAGAAGCTCTCCGCGCCAAAAATGTCTTTCAACATTGCCTCCACGTAGGTCTCCATCTTGTCGGTGTTGGTCGTCTCCGGCAGGCCCGAAATGCGCATATTATTGCGGCGGGACCTGGCTTCTTGATCTTCCACCTTCGCTTTTAGGGTTTCCAGCGTCTTTGCCATGGCGCCACATGTCTTAGACGTGTCTCTGGAGAGATCCTCGACCGTCGATATCCGTTGCTCCGCTTCCACCAGTCGCTCCTCGTGGTTCTCCATTTTCGCCGTCATGGCGTCCACCCTCAGGACGACCGCGTCCATCTTGTTGTTCATCTCCTGCAGGCTCTGCTGGATAGCACGTAATACCGATTCCATGTTGGCACCGTCTGCCGGGTCTTGATCCCCTTCCGCGTCCGTGGCAGGCGCGGTTTTTGGCGTTTGTTTCCTGGACTCGAAGGGTAGTTTTGATTGATTTCTATCCGGTTTCCCCATGCCGCTGGAGGACACAATCGGACTGCTGGTGCGCTGCGCTGGACTGGTCGCAGCCGGGGACACTATCGCTGTTCGTTTTCGCCTCAATGGATTGCCCTGCGCCCCTATCGCCGCTGTTTTATTCATTTGGTCCCTCTCTATTCATTCTGCCAGCAGGAGTCTTGCCAGCTAACGTCGCGGTGGTTTGGCATGTACACCCTGTCACGCTGTTGTAGGGGCTGCAGCGCCGTCACCGTGCCGTCTCTGTCGCCCTTACTAAAGAGGGAGGCGCCGGGCATCCCAGCAAGGTGTAGTCCCGTGCAGTATTCCGAGTTCTCCCACAAGGCGACGGGGCCGCGTCCCAGCGCTGTCAGTTCGCTGGCCACCTGGCAGTGGGTGTCGTTAGGAGGTATCCGTCGCGCTGTGCGTGTAGTGCTGCGCCTGCTTCACAATGGCGTGTGCTGTTGCCCCAGGTGGAGTGCCTTTCCCGCTGCCACCCCTCCAGCCGTCCCCTCCAGCCGACCGCTGCACGACTTGGCCGCTGCCCGCTGCTTGGGTACTCACTCAGGGTCACTGTAGGCTCGCATCGCCGTTTGCGGTCCCTCCGGCCGTGCGTGTCACCGCGGCCGCCATTTTGTGGGCTGTGGAACGCATCCCCGTCGCCGGGCCGGCACCGCTTGTGGGAGCTTCCAGGGCTTCGTTTCGGGCAGCGCTGCGTCACCCCTGCAGTAGTGTCGGGTTGTGGCCGCTCACAGGTCGTTTTTAGGGGCTGCTAGCACCTGGTCGACTCGGTGCCTTGAGTCGCGATCGCCGCCATCTTGGATCGCCGGTCATCCTCACGCCGGTGATCTCCGTTTTCTCCCTATGTCTCCTCGCCACAGTGCTGCAGTGTCAGCGTTATATCACGCCCACCTTCCGATTGCCATAACTCTGTCTTTGGCGGGCAGTGGAGCAGTTTCGGGGGTTATGGGACCGCTTTTCCCTCACCCGTCCGGCGGAGCTGACTTACACGCCAGCCATTCCGCAGTGCGCCCTCTAGCGCCCCCATCCTACAGGAAAGGTTAAGATTGATGGTGAAGAACTTGAGATGAAATTTGATTCTTGTGCACGCATTACTATTATTTCAAAAGAGATTTTTGAGAAATGTTTTAAAATGAAAAATAAACTTTTTAGAATGGATGTGAGTCCAGGGGGTTATGGTGGTGCTCCTATAAGTATGATGGGTTATTTTAATGCCTCCATTGAATTTGAGAAGAAAATAATTGTTGGAAAAATCTATGTTTCAAAAGTTGGTGATTGTTTAATTGGGTGGCCTCATCAACGTTCACTGGGAGTAATACTGCATCCTAATTCAAACCCTCAGATTCAAATTCAAGAGATTGAATCAAAATATAACTCCTTTATAGAAGAGTTTCCTAAACTCTTTCGTTCAGAACTAGGTTGTTTAAAAGGTTATAAACATGGTATTAAGTTAAGAAAATATGCTGTACCTGTAGTTGCTAAAGTCAGGAGAATTCCATTAGCGATACAGGAAAAGGTAGAACAAGAATTGAGGAAATTGCATATCATTACTTCTGTTGAGGCGACAGAATGGTTGGCGCCAAATATTGTCGCAAACAAACCGAATGGCGAGATAAGATTATGCTGTGATTTAAGATCACTTAATAGAGAGGTAATAGTAGATACATTTCCTTTGCCCAATATAGATGAATTATTATCATCTTTAGGAGATTCTAAGATATTCACAACACTTGATCTTACTCAGGCATATCATCAAATAGAGTTGACGCAGGATTCACAAGACCTAACAGCTTTTATCACTCCGATGGGTGCATTTAAGTATAAAAGAATGCCATTTGGTCTTGTGTCTGCTGCGTCGGTTTTTCAACGTGTCATGGCATCAATTTTAAAAGGGGTTAAATCGGTGAAATGTTATCAAGATGATTTATTGGTCTATGGTGTGAATCAAGAGGAACATGATAGGATCTTGAGAATAGTTTTAAAAAGGTTAGAAAATGCTGGTTTAACATTGAAGTATGAGAAATGTAGATTTTCTGTCACTGAAGTAAATTATTTAGGACATTGTATATCAGAAGTTGGTATTCACCTAAAAAGGAATTGGTTGATACTACACTCACCACGATGGTCCACCCAGACCAGTGTGGGTTTATGCCCCTGCGAGGGACCAGGCACTGCATCTGTTGTCTCCATCTGATTTTGGCACACCGTCATTTGCTTATCCCCTATCTTACACTTCTTCTCGTCGACTTCGAGAAGGCTTTTGATTCGGTGGACTGGCAGTACCTGGGAGACGTGCCGGATATAATGGGTTTTGGCCCCCGCTTTCGCAACCTAGTAAAGGTTCTTTATGCCCGGCCCCAAGCACAGGTGCTAGTCAACGGGGCACTATCAGAGGATTCCCCATTCGCAGAGGGACGAGACAGGGTTGCCCCCCCTCACCTCTCCTATTCGCTTTGGCAATGGAGCCTCTAGTGACCTTGATTTGATCGGAGGACCATGCCCGAGGGTGGGAGTGGCCCAACTCAGAAGTGGATAAGATTGCCCTCTACGCAGATGATGTGTTCATTTTTCTTTTGGAACCTTCTCAGTCCGGCCTTCACTGCCTCCGATCCTACACTCCTTTGGACAAGCCTCCGGCCTACGACTTAACCCCAGTAAGTCAGTCCTGTTCCCTCTGCATTTGACCAGAGACAGCTACGACTGGAAATCCACAATACCCCTCAGGTGACAATCATTCAAATATCTAGGGATCTGGGTCCCCCTTCTTCCTGAACTCGGCTGGTCCCTTAACATCACCCCGCTGGTGAAAAAAGCGAAGGCAGACCTCCACAAGTGGTAAACGCTCCCCTAAATCCCCTGGGGAGGGTCGACCTGTTTAAAATGATGATTCTCCCAGATTCCTCTACATCCTCCAGAACACCCTCTTCTGCTTTTCGCAGGCTTTGTTTCGAGAGCTAGATAGCATAGCTACCAAATTCCTCTGGGGGTTGGGAGACCCAGATTAGCTCTGACCCTTTGTCGGATTCCACCCTTTGACGGGGGTATGGGGATGACTAACTTATACTTATATTACTTGGCAACCCGCCTCCTCACCATACATGACTGGTTCAACGGGGGATGGTCCGATCCGGCCTACAGGCTCAAGCTGAGTGAGCTGGGCCTGCCAAAAATTCAGTCCATGATGTACGGAGGATCCATACCAGCCAACATGCCAGAAGTGACACGTACTGCGCTTCTGGCCTGGCAGGCTTCACTGCGTCACAGTCAATGGACACACAAAGTAACTCAATATACACCCCTTTGGTATGATACTTGGCTCCGTTAGGTTAGTGAACTGCAGGTATTTCGTTCCTGGGACCTTATCGGGATCTCTAAACTTGAGGACGTGTGGGCCAGCGTTCACATGTGCTCCTTCCAGGACCTTCAATCCAAGTACTCCCTACACGTCACAATTTTATAAGTACCTGCAACTGCGGCACGCCCTCCAAGCACACATACCAGACAACACTGCACTCCCTGAATACAACCCTTCTGAAGCATAAATTATGATGGGCAATTTGGGGAAGGGAGGCATCTCCCGCATGTATTGTACACTAAGCAACAACACCCCAACCACACTGGACCGGCTCAGAAGCCAATGGGAAGAATGGGTGGGTCCAATGGAAGAGGAAGACTGGAGGGATACACTAATGGTGCCCAAACTGATCACAACATCAGCTAAACTCCGCCTGATTCAACTGTACTACCTTCACACCTCCTAATTGACCCCTGCGCGCCTTCACAGGGCTGGCCTTTATCCAACCGCCTCTTGTATGCGATGCGGCCATGATCCGGTGGATTTCTTTCATATGGTCTGGGGATGTCCTCAGCTGGCACGATTCTGGAGGGGGCATTGAGGAGGAACTTACAGAAGTCTTGGGGTGGGAAAGTCCCCATGACCCGCGACACTCGCTCCTGTGGATCATGGATGGGCTGGGTGGCTCCAGAAATGAGAAGCTGTTTTTTAACACGGAACACGGCTATGGTTGTAACAAAGTGCGACATAGCTGCCGCCTGGAAACATCCAATCCCAACCAGCCTAAAAAAATGGTGGGAGGGGGTGGACTGGTGTGCTGCACAAGAAAAAACGATGTATGAGGCAATATCATAGGGTGTGGGACAAATGGATGGGTATTATGGCTTAACTCTGATTCGCCTGTTACATGCTTACCCCAAGATAAGCTGGGTGGGGTCAGGCGATACGGGATCATTCATCAAACTGATTGGGAATTGTCACTCATATTGTAATGTGCTGATTTGCTGGTCTTTGTTCTCTTATCAAAATTCAAAAAAATTGTTTAACAAAAATAAATCTTCTGCATTGGACCCCTGTTCATTTACATAAGTTGAAGTTACGAAATAGTGATCTTTGTTGGAAATGTAATTTAGTACCAGGCACCTATTAACAAATGTTTTTTAAATGTATGTTATTAAACTCTTTTTAGGGCCTGATACAGAAACATTTATCACTCATTTCTAATACATCTATAGTTCTCTCTTTACCTATGATTTTGCTAGGCCCATGGGCTACAGTTACTCCTTTACCTCTTGACAATACGGATTTGAAGCTCATAGAATTAATTTTATCCATTGCTGTTAAAATTATACTCACAGAATGGAAATCTTTTCATCTTCTGTCTTATCTTACCTGGTGGGCATGGGCATGGGTTTCATGTCTTTGTGGAGCTCATACATTTGTTGAAAAGAAGCATTACTCACCTTCAATTGCTAGCAATGTTTGGCGGTCTTTGGATAACTATATGAATTTGTCTACTCAGGGGTTAGTAGCTCAATATCCCTTTGATTCCATCTATTAATTTATTTTCTTAGATGTGTAGCAGTTGTCTCTTCCCACCTTTTTTATCCTTCTTGCTCTTCTCTAGTACTCTTCGTTCTTTCTCTTTTCTCTTCTTTCACCTCGCTGATGTATCTTATCTATTAAGCAACACAAATAACATATGACTTTGTCGCGATATATATGTAGTTGCTTCATCTGTTCCATACTTCTGGGATTTATTTGATACATTTATAATATTTACTATTTGTCATGTTATTTATTTGATCATTTTCTTAAATGATGATGTTGTCATCCCTTTTATCCCAGTCCAGTTGATCTTGGTCAGGAAATCCTTTTTTAATGTGTTTATTAATATTTATACCATTCAGATTTGCCGTATTGCTATTGTATTGCAAATGTACTTCTTTTTATATAAGCAAGAAAGATACTTGAACTAAAAATAATGGGCTTTGTCCTATTGTAGACCATTTAAATGACCCCTGAGTCTGTTGTGTCTTTTGTTTTTGTCTTTCCCCCTTGAAAACAGGTACCTCTTAAATTACTGAAAGCATTGGCTTATTTGAACTCTTTGCGGATGAAAGGGTCTCTGCTTGGTTCCAGTAGATTTGCGATTTGTGTCTATTCCACGGTTTGGCATAGGTTTGGGTTTCTGTTATTTTTGGAGTTGTGTTTTGCCGCTGTTGCATTTTTGTGGTTAAGTCTGACTCATTATTTCTGCTTCAGGTTGCGCCTAGGCCTAAGCTGAGGACTGAGGCATTGGAAACCTTGTTGAGGGCTGCTTCTCCCCAATCCCCTTTTTGTTCTCACTACCTCACCCCTGGAGCCTCTGGCTTCACTGGAACAGATGATGTCTCAGCTAATACACAATCTTGTGCATGCTGGAAAATAGCTGAGCTTTCTTGCGTGAAGGAAAGGCCAATATCTACTTTTATGTGGTGTGCATTAGAGTTGTCCAGTTTGTGACTTCAGCATTCATTTAAGGCCAAATTGTAAGCAAACGGGTAGGATTAGAAAAGGCTCTACCTTGTTCCTTTGCTTCTTAAAGTAGAGAATCTGTAGTACCTGATGAAAGCAATTGGTGGGCACCACTGAGTGTATAGCCACAGACTTTATCTTACATTTAGACCAACGGGATCTGACTATTCATTGACTTAAATCATAGCTAGATATTTTTCTTGTGCTGGTTTAAAAGTCTGGCAATCAAAGAACAGGTGGTCCAGATTTCTGACACTTCACATATGCAACACAATAGTCTGCTTCCTTCTCCACTCCAATAAAAATCACTTTAAATGGTCCATTGTGGGAAATATTTCTATAATTTGGCAATCAGGAGCCCACTGGGCTCCAATTGTAACAATGAGAGCATTTTACCAGAGGTGGCCAAGGGTTTACCTTACTATCTGATCCAAAACTGATCATCAAGTACACCTTTTTGCGTTTGGCCAATCGATTATCAAAGCTGAATAAACCAAGGCTTATTCATCAAGGTGATATGAGCCAGCCATTCAGAACTTAATTAGACATATTGTAAGATTTCATAAATCATTGTCCAGTAAGTACTTTCATTTGGAAATGGAAATGTACTTTAATCACAACTGACCTCAAACGGTAAAGAGTAGAAGCATAGTGATGTGCACATGCAGTTATGCTTGTGGATTAATCGTCTGTGAGGAGGAACCGGCCAGTGCTGACCTAGGCTAATCCCAGAATTTGATAGGCACAGGGTATTGTACTGAGGATGTCAATGTGGAACAGGACAAATTTCCCTAGGCATATTAACCAGAGATTATTCTTTGACACCCATCTGGACTGCAGCTGAGCTCCAACCTTAGAAAGGTGGAATTGTCCCAGCATCTGTCGTTGCAATAGCTATGTCTCAGTCACACCCTGTACCTTGTGAGCAGTTCTACATGGCAGTCCCTCCACACACTGTCTGCTTAGATGGATGTGACACTCCTGCTAGTAGTTGCTCTCTCACCAAGACATTGGGTGGGGCAGGAGCCCTGACTTTGTCCATACCTTGTGGAGTCAAATGCCAATTTTTGATCGTGCAGGTGTGCTTAAATGCAACCCTCGAGTTCCGAAGAGGAGGTACCATATGGGTGCAGGTATGCAGACACTGCACTCTCTCACTCATCATGAGGAAGGTAATCTTAATTGCTGGATTGTTCTCAGAGCACACTGAGGCTGCCACCAAAAAACAGATCAGCCTACTCTGGATCGTACCGGTGATACTTGTCCACAGACTGCAATGAGAAATGCAAGCACGGATTCGAGGAGCAAGATGCTCCATTCAGGGGCTTGCTACAGGGTGATCAGGGTTACATGGCCACACCACACAGCTGGGCAGTGGACCAATGTTCAGATCCTTCTCGCATTCGCCGAGAATCCCTCCTCTTCTAGGCTGAATTTACCTCATGCATAGATTCCTCCAGCACCACTCTCCAGCACTCAGCGTGTTCACTCCTTCAAGGTGGTGTCAAGGCAACAATGCAGAGCCTCAACCTTCCTGTTCCACAGCAGGCAGTGACATCCCCAAGCCTGTAGGTCAAAGGTTTTTCTTATTCATCTCTGAAGTGAGACCACTGACACTTGTTGATGAGACATCTTGGCAAAACGGATGAGTTCTGTCCCATACTTATACCAAATCTGCACATTTTGTGCATTTCACCAGTCCGGTTTTGGGTACCAGTTTCAGGCATTTCCTGACTTTTGCACATTCACCCCAGTCTGTTCATGCAAAACACTTTATCCTCAAGTGTTAGCAGTTGTATTCTGTTAACCAACATCCCAGTCCAATGTAGTCCAGCAGCACTAAAATAACAGCACACAACCTGGATCTCCACAGAAAAACTCAACCACCCGCAGGCATGATTCTGAGGAGTTGCATTTACTCAGGACATGCTGCCACTTAAAATTGACCAGAGCACCTATCCCTCATCCACTCACCAAAATCACTGCTTGATAAGATACTGAAGCTGGTTTCCCGGCATTAGATGCTGCAAACCACACTTACCCCCCACCCAACAAGCAGGGTTCTCCCAAGAACTTTACCTGCCCCATAGCCTGTTACACTTTACTCGACTTTCAACTGCTGAAGGCCCCAACATGCACACCAACCCCAAAGCTTTATAGAATTTCTCCACGTAGGTTTTATGTAACACATGCATGAATTCTTTGTGATCCCAGACCCCCTTAATAGATATTATTACAACAACCTCCAGAACTAGGTATCCTAAGCAAAATTAAATATGAATCTACCCAAACTCTGCCACATCACCTCCTCTCAATCCAGTTATCCCTTTTGTGGACATCACATCAAAGTTGTCCTCCTAAATTACATAGTATTTAATGCCACTTCCATGTCTTTGTTCTTAGTTACTGAGATATTAACATTATACCACTAATGGAAAACCTGATTCTGCTCCTCCCGAGCACAGTATCTTACCAGTAGGACAGACCACCCCTCCCCCAACTCCCAATAGAAGAAGAAAAATTGATGGGAAGTTGCTTTTTTCCATAAAAGCACACTCTGTAAACTAAGTCTCATTTCAGTGCATTACTTTGGAGATTACAAATACACCCGAGCCACCGTGGCTGAACATCTTTACTACCCACCTGACAACAAGACTGACCTCCTTTCATGATCACATTTTCATAGGGGATTTCAACTTCGACCCGCAAACGGAGGAAGGCACTGACACATGCCTCCTCAATTCTTTCTTGTTGGCAGCAACCTACTAAAATATTGCCCTCTCCCTAATAGGCTGCTACCTTGGCCTAATTCATAAGGAAGCACTAGCATTCACAAATACATAGACTATTTGTTTTGTGTTTCTGTGCATCCGGATTCTTTCTGTGCCTCCTCTGTTGGTGCCCTGGTTTTTATTCCAAAGGTTTGAGGTGCTACTATTTTTATTCTCTGGAATATGTTGCTGGATATTGGATGCACAGAAAGCAGAAAGTTGTACAAAAAGAGGTAGGTCTCAAATAGCCTGTTCAAATGTGTGCATGCCTGTATTTGCATGTGTTAACACATTAAAAGCAGACCAATTGGCTTCGGCAATGCCTGTTTTATAATTAGGAGTAATTGCACTCCGGTTCACACATTGAAAAAGGCTAGTACAGTGATGCAGACTAAGAACTCCTAATCCAGAAACCATAACAGACCATCAATAATACATTTGAGAATCTCATTATTTGGATAACAACTGGTGTATTTTATTTTTTAAACCAGCCAGCATAATCCGCATCTCATGGACGGAAACAATTACAAAACCAGTAGCAATTAACATTTAAGTGACTGGTTGGTTGCCATTTCCTTGCCTATTTGATAATTCTTCGGTCTTCTATTGGTTGTTTTCAAGTAGCAACCACTGTAAATATTCTGTATTACTGATTTATATGACAAGGAATGCTCTGTATTAGTATTACATTTTTCTAATCCATCAATATAAATGTGTTTGTAATCCATCAATATAAAAAGCTTCTTTAGCAGTAAAAATAGAACACATCCTTTTACCCAGGCCAATATTTTTCTCTGCTCCCTTACAGATGCATTCAGTATATGCTTCAGGAGAGTTGTGGCGTGAGTGGGCTACCTTTAGACACCAAGCAGTAAGGCTGTTTAACCAATTCACATAAAAAGGGAATGTGTAAGAAATTGGTTCACTGGTTGAGGGGGAGAAACCTGACTCAAGCAGGAACCACAATCCTTGTCAGGGTAGGGCACAAGCAAACGGCAAATTAAACTGTGCTCAACCCTCTGGTAGCTTGGCACAGAGCAGTCAGGCTTAACTTAAAGCCAATAAGTATAGTATTTATGCAGCACTCCAAACAGTAATGAAGTGAAAACACAACAAAATCCTGCACCAATTTAGAAAAATAGAATATATTTTGAGAAATAAATCAAGACCATAATGACAAAATTCCCATCAGTTGAACAGGAGATATGCAATTTTAAACATTTTAGTGAATATAGTGCCCAAAACCACAAAGTGGCAACTGTGGATATCTAGTTGCACTAGACCAGGACAAAGTCACAAGTACAGGCCAACTGTGTGTGAGACAACTACAGGGACCCAGTTAGGCTGAACATGAGTATCTTAATTCCTGGAGAAAAGTTGTGGAGTTCTACGTCGAGGATGCGTAGCACAGCCAAGGTGATGCGAGGTCGGGTCGGAGATGCATCAAGCAGCAGCTGATTCCTAAGAAGCTGTGGGGCTTGCGATGCAGAGTTCTGCATCATCGTCGAGGCTACATGGGCAATGCAGAGTCCATGTCCCGCAAGAGTCCACTTGGCAAAGGCGATGTGACGGTTCTGCTTGCGGTTGTGTTGCCCAGAAAAGGAAATGCATCGGTTCTGTTGAATCCACAGATGAGCTGGCAGAACACCTTCAGGCACCTTCCAAGAGTCCAGGAATGGTGTGGCACCACTTGGCATGGTAGGACTCACAGATGGCAGAGTTCAGGTGCTAGATTCTAGGTTGTTGGAAACCTGTTAATGTCCCTGAAGCTTGTGATCAGTAAGCCAGCCAACTAGCCCTTGGAATCACTCTGGGATCCTGGGTTTAGAGATGCAGCTCCAGTCCTTCTCAACATGGCAAAAAGGCAGCAGGTCAGCACAGCAGGGCAGCAGTTTTTCAGAGCAGCGGTCCAACAGAGTAACAGTCTTTTCAGCAGAACAGCAGTCCTTCTTAGCAAAGTCCATAGGTCAGAAGTGTACTGAAGAGTTGTGTCTTATGGTCCAACATTACTCCTGGTGCCCACTTTGAAGTGGAGGAATCTTCTAGAGGTTTCCACCCCTCGGAGGTATCACACATCCCCTTCTTCTCTGTGCTGGGCCCAGCTTGTCTGGAACACAAAGCCAAGTGACAAATCCTTTATAAGAGTGCTCAGGCAGAGCCTTTGTGAAGTGCAAGCATGGCAGGTAACTAATCCTACCCCTTGTTAAATCAGAGTGCCCCATCCTGACAACACCTAGCTTCCCTTTGTCTCACTGTCTGGGAGAAATACACAAAGATCAACTACTAACTACACCTATTTATGTGACCCAGGATCAGGCTGCAGGCACCAACTGGTACTGGCTAGAACAAGAAAGTGGCAACTTTATAAACGTGGCATTTTTAGATTTGTGATTCAAAATCTGACATTAACATTAAAGAGGGCTTTTAATTTCACTTCTGTAAACAGCATACTCGATGTGTCTATATGCTCCCAATTGGAAGTTGCAGCTTATTAATTGTAACAAAGTAACTCTAATGACATCCTACGGGAGAAGTAGGCCTTACAGTAGTGAAAAACGTCTTTAGGAGTTTCAAATTACCAGGACATGTAAAAGTATAAAGAACTTTTTAAATACACTGCACCCTGTCCTCTGGGCTATTCGGGCCTACCTTGGGGGTGACTTATATGTATTATAAAGAAAGGTTTAAGCCTGGTAAGAGGTTTATTTTGCCAAGTTGAATTGACAGTTTTAAACTGCATACACAGACTGCAATGGCAGGCTTGAGAATTGCCTAAAGGGTGACTTAAGTGGGTTTTACGGCCCACAAGTAGCATTTAATTCACAGGCCATGGGAACATGTGCTACGACTTCACTAGGGGCTTACACTTAAATCAAATATGCCAATTGGGGGGGAGGAGCTTGGCGGGCATCCGTGATGGCCGCTTGAGCACAGCGCTCTCCGGACCCTCGCCGCTCCCGGCGATTTATCCTGACTAGATCCTGATTTCTTGTAAGAATTCAAGTAGAGGACGTTTGGCTGATTACCCTGGCACTTTTCGGAATTTGCTTTGGATCTCGTACTCCTGAGCTACGGTGTTCTGAACTTTTGGGCTCCGCCCTTGAGGTGCGCCCGGGACGGGGTGCGGATCTGTGGCCGTCCTGGAATTGAACAACAACGGCAGGAGATCTGGCCTTGTGAGACCCCCTTCCTGAGTTTCGGTTTCGATTCTGTCTCGACCTGTGCCACGAGTGTGCGTATCGCGCTTGGCTGAGACTTGGAGACAGTTCGGGCACGGGGCTTTCCTCTTGTCTATTTGCTGGTTTGGTGGCCTCCTCCCGAGTTGAGCCCTTCTTTTGGGTGTACTTTTGATCCTGAGTTTTGGGTGTTTGGCCCGTCGACCCTGGTGGTTTGTCCCGTGACGCATCTTCAAAATGGCGGGCAGAGGGGACAGAGAAACGCGCAAGACGAAAACACCTCTGCGCGGAGCGCCGGTTCAGACGAACGTCATGGACCGTTATACTCAATCTAAGGGGTCCCCCGGAGCTGCCCTACCTGGCCACAGTACGGCGTCTGAACGAATTTTGGAAGAGTTGGCGGAGCCTTCCCTACAGGATATCATGGGCGCCATCTCGGGAGTGAGGGAATCCACCGGCCTTCAGTATGAGGCCTTGGCCCACAAACTTGACACCGTGGCCATCGAGGTGAACCTGATTCGTGCTGATCTCGGCAAGACGAATGAGAGGGTGCAGTCATTGGATATTAAATCGTCTAGCCTCACGAAGGACGTCTCGGAGCTCCAGACGGAGGTTGGGAATCTTCGTCGGGTGAACGACTTCATGACCCGACGCCTGGAGGATTTTGAAAACAGGGCACGTCGCTGCAATGTCCGCCTGGTTGGTGTACCGGAAAACCCTGAACCCCACTCTGTTGATCTCCTGGTTGAGGATCTGATTTTAAACCATCTTGCCCCCTCCGGGCTTACCAAATTTTTCACGGTTGAACGTGCACATCGTGTCCCGGGGGGCAAAGTTAAACCGGGTGCTCCACCAAGGCCTATTGTGGCTAAACTGTTTCATTATAGGGATCGGGACGCTATCCTGCAGGCCTCACGGGTGAAGGCCCGGTGGCCTTCGAGAATGCCACAGTGAACTTCTACCCGGACTTCTCCCAACAGGTTCAAAGACAACGGATGGAGTTTCGTGGTGCTAAGAAACGTCTTCGAGATCGGGGTCTACGCTATGCTATGCTTTTTCCCACCAGGCTTCGTGTCGAGTATAATGAGCGTACTCTGTTCTTTGATAGACCGGATGCTGTTAATGACTGGCTGGACTCCTTGCCTGACCGTCCTCCTGAGACTGAATCTGCCGCTCACCCTGGTGGTGCCGAAGGTGGTGTGGAGATCTGATTGTTTGACTCTGATGTCTCGTTTTGAATACGTTCCCAGGAGTGGTGGCCGGCGTACCTCTGCAATGTGATTATTTATTTTTTGTGTGTTGTTTCTTGCTCTTACTGTAGTCTGGGGGCGGGTGGAACGGAGACCTTTCCTCCTCCGGGTCTTTGTGTGGACTAGGGGTAATGGGGCGACAGGCACACTGCAGGTTGGGGTGGCTCTTTAGCTTTTTGCAGGGGTGCAGGGTGGGGGGTGTTTCCTTTCAGCTTGGGGGAGGGGGGATGGGAAGTTCTTCTTTTTTTGTGTGTTGTTTTCAAGGCGAATTGCTTCTGTCTTTACTGATGTTTCTGATGTCTAGCTCTTGGATGGGGGGTCCTGGCTCGGGTGGATGGGATGGGGGGTAGGGGGTTGAAATTTGTTTCCTGGAACGTTAATGGCCTGGGAGATCGCATCAAGCGCAGTGTGGTGTTGAAATATATAAGACGTTTGTCACCGGACATTGTTTTCCTGCAAGAGACCCATTTGATTGGGAATGTATGTAATGCAATGAATAGATGGGGCTACAGCCTTGTGGCACACTCGGGGTTTACTTCAGGATCCAGGGGTGTGGGTATCCTTGTTCGTAACTCCCTCCCTCTGGCGATAGATGAGGTGATTCGGGATGACCGTGGGAGATATATTGTTCTGGTGGGTAGATATGAGGGCCGCACCCTGTCCCTCTTTAATGTTTATGTCCCCCCAGGCTTGCAAACTGCTACTTTCACTGATTTAGGCCGTGTCTTGTTGGGCCTTCCTGATAGTGTACTCTTTCTTGCCGGTGACTTTAATTCAGTGCTTTCTGGCCTTCACGATCGCCATCCCCCCAGGGATACCCCGCATGCCCAGCGTTGGTTGGGTGGGTTTTTGGATACTTTTGGCCTTGTGGACTGCTGGCGATTGTTACACCCTACTCAGCTTCAATTCACTTTTCACTCTGGTGCCCATGGTAGCCTATCTCGGCTAGATTATTTCCTGATGCCCGCTGCCCAGTCGTCGGCGGTCCGTGAGATTATACATTTGCCAAGGGGCATCTCTGACCACTCGCCGCTCTGGCTTCGTTTTGAGGTTGGGATAGAGGCAGTGGGCCGAGTGGCTCCCATTAACCCATGGTATCTCTCCTCTCCTGTGACTCGTGCCCTCTTGCTCAAGTCCATAGATGCTTATTTCCTGGAAAACGAGGGGTCGGTCCCTTCGGCGGTGTCCCTGTGGGAAGCCTTCAAAACTGTGATTCGTGGACAGGCCCTTTCTTTGATTGTTGAAGCTAAGAAAGCCGGGAAGAGGGAGGTAGTGGACCTCGAGGGGGAAATTTCTGCCTTGGAGGACGAGCTGGGATCTGGTGTCACGCCTGAGAAACTTCATGCCCTGGGTCTAAAACAGTTTGCATATAAATCCCTAGTTACTGACGCTGCAAAAGTGATGTTTCGTGAGCAACAAGGCAGATTGTATGATGTTGGTGATAAGGCGGGTAAACTCCTGGCGTGGTTGGACAAGAAAGAAAGAGCTAATCGTGTTGTGCCTGTGATTCAGTCTGCGAGTGGTGAAAATGTGATTGATCCGATCGCCATTGTAGATCGTTTTGCGGAACATTTCCGTATTGTGTATGCTCCTGTGTCTGTGAGGGATGTGGCTGACTCTCGCCTCCTTTTGCGTGATATTGCATTGCCCTGTGTCTCTGATTTGGACCGTATCGCTTTGGACTCCCCCTTTACGGTTGATGAAATAGCTATTGCCATTCGTTCGCTCCGTTCGGGCAAGGCGTTGGGTCCAAATGGTTTGCCTATTGAGTTGTACAAGTTGCGACCCGATAAAATGGCGCCATATCTCCGCGATATGTTTTTGGAATCACGTGAGCGTAACCTCCTTCCCTATGATCAGCGTTTGGCGACGATAGTCGTCATCCCTAAGGACGGTACACCTCGCGACCTTTGTTCCTCATATAGACCCATCTCCCTGTTAAATGTTGAACCCAAGGTTCTGGCGAAACTTTTGGCGACCCGACTCCTATCGGTTCTTGGGGACTTAGTTCATTCGGATCAATCTGGTTTTATCCCGCATCGCAACACTGCTTTGAATCTACGTCGTCTTCACGGCGTGATAGCGAGGGCGGGGCTACTGACTGAACCGGCCATTTTGGCGTCCTTGGATGCCTCCATGGCCTTTGATACTGTGGAGTGGCCTTATTTATGGGCGGCTCTTGAGAAATTCGGTTTCGGGTGCGAGTTTATTAGCTGGATTAAGTTATTGTATGCGGAACCTTTGGCGCAGGTTGTTGTGAATGGTAGGGTGTCTGCTCCCTTCCCCCTGGGCAGGGGCACCCGCCAAGGTTGCCCCTTGTCCCCGCTACTGTTTGCGCTCGCCCTTGAGCCGTTGGCGGCCTGGCTCCGCTGGGAACCGTCCCTTAAAGGGATCCGCTGGGCCCCGGACTTCGAGGACCGAGTCTCGCTCTATGCGGACGATATCCTCTTGTATCTTACCTCCCCTCGTAAGTCTTTATCTGTTTTATTTGACGTTCTTGTGTCCTTTGGTGCTAACTCGGGCCTCGTAATCAATTGGACCAAGTCCTGTGTGTATGTTTTGTCTGGTGTCTTGCCTCCATTACCGAGCAGGCTCCCTCTTCAGGTGGCCCGGGATGGTTTCAAATACTTGGGAGTTTTCGTTACTCTGGACTCGTCTCTTCGCTTTGATCGTAATCTCCTTCCTCCGTTGCTTCGACTGCGTTTGGACGTTGCTCGTTGGCGCAGGCTTCCCTTGTCTCCCCTTGGTCGGGCAGCCCTGTTTAAGATGATGTCGTTACCGAGGTTTCTTTACGCTCTCCAGAATTATTATGATCCTGTCCCTCAGTCCTATTTTCGGGAGATTGAGACCCTTCAGAGACAACTTGTCTGGGATGGACGCCCGCGTATTGCTCTTGCTAAGCTTTCCATTCCTTGGTATGACGGTGGCATTGCACTCCCCGATATTAAGAGGTATTATTGGGCCTCACACTTGTCCGCTATCAACCACATCATGTTCTCGCCGGGTAGTAATCCGGCGTTTGAGATGGATAGACTTCAGCTTCCGGGAGGTGACTTTAACAGAGTGCTTTACTCTCGCCCTGCTGGGCGCCATCTTGTGGGTCCTACGTCGATTGCTTTGGCGGTGTGGCGGGCCGCGACTCGGAGCCTGGGCTGGGAGGATCGCTTGACGTTAGCCACGCCGCTTTATGCTTCCGAACGTCTGGGCGGTCTTTGGTCTACCAAGGGTTTCGATCGCTGGGACATGATTGGAATTTCTAAAGTGGGAGATGTGTATTCCAAGGGCTCTGTGCGAACATTTCAGGCCCTCCAGGCTGAATATGGCTTGAGTGGTCGGGAATTCTTTCGATACCTACAGGTTAGGCACGCCTTGACCGCTGTATTTGCTCCTGGTGAGATTCCGCCTGATTCTTCCCCCCTTGAAGACCGTGTCCTTGACGGACATCTTCCTGACAGCACTATCTCCCTGATTTACAAGAAACTGATTAATAATCGGACTGATCTGTTGGTTCGACTCCGGGAGGCATGGGTTCGTGATGGTTTGGAGCTTGATGACGAGGACTGGCAGTCGGCCCTCTCTTCTCCTAAAGAGGTGGCTATCCCGGCTCGTCTCCGTTTGGTCCAATTGAAGATCCTTCATCGGGTGTATGTTACGGGACCTCGTTTGCTTGTGATGGGTTTTTCTTCTGATGGGTTGTGTAAGCGTGGATGTGGTTTGAGTGCGACTTTCCTACATATTCTTTGGGAATGCCCGATGGTGGTTGCTTACTGGACGGCTGTGCTTGAGGTTATGGCTGTGGTGACAGGGGTGTCCTTGTGTCCGGAACCTCGTCGTTGTCTTTTGAATGTTTGGGAGCCCACTGACTGCTCGGTGGCCCAGACTAGGTGGGCCACCCTGGGTTATATGGTTGCGAAGCGAGATATTGCTCAACTTTGGGGGGCCTCCAAGCCCCCTGAACTATCGAAATGGGAAGACGACATGGATTGGTCTATGTTCCGTGAGAAGACTGTCTACGTGGCTAGGGGCAGACCCAGGGCATGGACTAGGGTGTGGGGTCAATGGAATGAATATCGTGGTGCCATCTGTACTCCTCCCCTTGTGGATGACATTGAGCTTTCCCGGTCTCCTTAGGCGAGCGTTCTTGGAACCTTGCATATAGGGGTTGTGCTGGTTTTCCGGCTCCCCCCCCCCCCTTCTTTTTCTCCTTCGTGCCCCGTCCCCCCCCCCCATCCGGGCTCTTTCGAGCTTATAGCTTTGATTCCATTTTTGTTGCTGTCCCCTCCCGTCCTTTGGGCTGACCTTCAGTAATACACTTTCGCCTTTTTTGTGTGTCTGTTCCTTTTTATAAAACAAAATCTGTTTTTGTTCTGTCTATTATATGGAGTATTGCATTGTCGATTGATCGTTACCGCTACGGAAGTGTACATTGTGTATTTTCTCCTCTTTAGCGGCTGGCCCGTGTGGTTGTAGGCCCATCCTTGTATTTTATTGCATACTCAAATAAAGGTTTTAAAAAAAAAAAAAAAAAAAAATATGCCAATTGGTTGTATGCAAATCCTACCATGTTTTAAGGAGAGAACACAAGCACTATAGTAATGATTAGCAGTAGTAAAGTTTGCAGAGTCCTCAAGGCCAACAAAAACAGCTCGGAAAACAGGAGGGTGAAGGCAAAACGTTTGAGGATGACCCTGCAAAGAGGGCCAAGTCCAACAAAAAGGTAAAAGTAAGAACATTACCTACTGTGTAGCCTTTATTGGTTATGCAGGTCCATTTTTTTAATGCATTTAAACAGTTTTGTAGACTCTACTACTGCATTAATAGAATGTGAAATGGAGCAACTGGCACGCAGTGTTCTCCTAAGTGATTGAATGCTTTACCTCTTTGCAAGAATTTAACCCAGGGACCTCAAGAGATTTTAAGGCTTTTACATTAGCTAACCAATCAACCTCTCTGGCCTTGATGTTTTTTGCATGAGGCAAATCTGAGTTTGAAAAAAAAGACTTGCAATGACCTTTTTCATGTTCTTAAAAAAGCTTTTTACCTTTCAACAACTGCTAGCAGCATACCGCTTTCAGATATCATTGTGGTATTTAAAACATCCATTTACATGTGACATAAATGTTCAAGTGCAATACATTAAACGATGTATTGAATTTAAAAAGTATTTTAATTTTACACAATGAGATAACAGTGTTTAGGTTAAAAGGGATTTTGCTAATGTAAATGTCTGTATGTTATGTCTTCAGGGCATTCTTTCAACTAAATTGTAACATACTGCCATATCTCTGCACATTGTGTTTGTAGTGTCTTGTGTTTTATAGAACGCAGGACCCTAGTGGCCCCTAACAGACTCCGTAGTCTAGTCACATAAGCAATTGGGTGTGGTTAATAAAATTCATGATGCAGTATGTATAAGTTAACGGTTACACACTACAGAATAAAGATGTAATACCGAGCTCCTTATGTGGCGTGATTCATTTACATGCTGCTAGTCTGGGGAAGACTCTACAACTGGCTACGAGATAGGGATATGTAAACCCCACACCTGAAGAATCAAGAGTGCTTTCCCAGAGAGTATGCCGAGGTCTAACAAACTGCTCATGCGTCACATGTGTCTCGGTTTAAGTGAAGAATTGGAGGTTGGCTTATTCAGAGTTAAAGCTCAACTCCACCCGGTATGAGACCTTAAAAGAAAGTGAAGGCCCCACGGAAAGTTTCATTTATCAGTGGTCAGAAAATTGCTACTGAGATAAGAAGTGGGATGCCACAACTCAACACAGAGACATCCAGTATGATAACGCTAAAGGCAGTGACAACCAGTTACGGAAAAGTGCAACAAATGGCAAACACTGCTGAGGGGAAGCAGATGAGTGCAAAGGCAGGCTACAGCTGGAGAAAACCAGGTAGAGTGCTGAAGAACAAGAGCAAGAGACAAAATTGATGTTCACCGTCAAAGAAGATGATGGTGCCTCACCACCTCCAGTTGGGCACGACCGTTCAAGCACTAGTCAGTGGGCTGATGCTCACAGCCGTGACACTGGGCCCGAACGATGATGTAGGTCAAGTGCAGCCTGAACAGCATATAATTCTGGCAACAGTTGCAGAAAACAACACCAAGTATGATGCTGCTGTGTTCTTAAAATCAACGTCTTCATTTGATACCTCCAAAAAGCACAGTCTTAATGCCTGATGGACTACTTGGATCGAAACCTTTGAAGATTTCATTGATGAGCTAGAAATAACCAATGGCAAATAAATCATCAAATATCTTATGAACATAGCAGGAGAAGGAGTAAAAGAAGTGATAAAGAAAATACCACAGGTGGACAGAGTATCTTACCAGGATGTCATAGTGGCATTGAGCCTCAAATTCAATCCGATGTTGAACATTGACTATGAAAGGTACCTCTTCAAACAGGAGAGACAGAGAGATGGTGAAACGATGGATACATTTGTTGAAAGACTTGAAATGATCATCAAACACTGCAAGTTCAACGAATTCAGTGATGAAGAAGCCATTTGTCTCAGAGTCATAGATGGTTGCCTGTCCAATTCCTTCAGACGCCTGAGAGAAACGCTCAGTTTGGGGCATGTGCTCATGGCGGCCAGAGCTGAAGGATGTGCTGACAAACAAGCCGCCTACATGGAGGCCAGAGAAGCCCAGAGTTAATTGCTGTTGAGGATGAAAAGCAAGAACAAACACAAGGTAGAAAGCCGCAAAGTGATGTCTCCGAAGAAGAAAAAGAAGATGCTGTGTTTTTGATGTGGGTTATACTTTCCACATGAAGGTATATTTACTGCTATTGGGCAGATATGTAAAGGCTGTGGTAAAGAGAACCATCTTGTAACAGTTTGCAAAGTAAGAGAAAAAGTGAGGGTATCATGTTGTGAAGAAATAATGGCTGCCAGAAAGTTCCAGAAGCATTCCAGTCACGCCTACCAAAGTAAATGGCAACCTCAGTTGAGACAAGTAAAAACTGAAAGAGTCCGATTGTCATCTAATTCCTCGTCGAAAGGTTCTTCGACGTCACTGCCCAGTGACAATGAAGGAGATGGGTGTGCAATGTCGATGCTGACGACTGTAAGATGTGCGCATGTAGGTCTGATTTCTTGTAAGAAAGAATAGAAGTAAGAAAAGAATTGACACATTAAATCACAACATTCATTTAGACATTGTCTCAAAATAAAATTGAAACATAATGGTTGCTATATATTCTTTATCATAGACAGTGGTTTGTCAATAAATATCATGACTGCCAAAAAGTACCATGAACTGTCTCCGGTGCCCCGTCTTACACCATCAGAAACCAAAGTATAGACGTGGCCAGCCTCAACACCACTGCAAAGTCCAGGTTCATTTATGGAGACTATGAAATGTAAAAAGACAAAGGTACCTTTCCCAAACATGTCCTTCAGGGCACTTCGTGAAGGGCATGTTTGCTCAGCTTCAGCACTGCTGATGGCATGGGACTAATTTATGTGAATTGCAATGTCAATGCTCATCATGACATTGTGAATCAGTTTCCATCCTTGCTTCATGAGTTAGGAAAGCTTAAGACCATGAAAGTGTAGCTCCACATTAATGAGGACATTAGTCCTGTTGCTCAATGAACTTGTCAAATTACATTTAATTTACAAGAGGCTATTGAAAAAGAAATTGAGAATTTGCTAAACCACAATGTCATTGAGCTCTCTACAGGTCCAACGACATGGATTTCACAGATAGTGGTGGTACCTAAAAAGGACAGTAGAAGGTCTGTGGGAATCTGTGTTGACATGCGTCAAGCAAACAAAGTAATCAAAAGAGAACGACATCCTGATCCTCATATTGCTGATATGATTGCCCAATGGAATGGTGCCAAAGTCTTTTCGTGCCTTGATCTGAAAAAAGGATATCACATGCTCGAACTCAAAGAAAATTTCTGGTACATTACTACCTTTACAATTCATGTTGGCTTGTTCAGATACAAAAGATTGAGTTTTGGTGTGACTTCAGCTGCCAAACTTTTTCAAGATGTCATGTGTCGCATTAAACAGCCTGTCACGCTTGTTTTCAATTACAGTGATGAAAGATTAGTATTTGGAGCCACACGAAATGAACGTGATAGAGCCCTTACACAAGTGTGCCCTCTATTTGCTGATGCAGGTCTTACATTGAATGTTGTAAAGTGAATTTCACAAAACAAAACTAAAATTCTTTGAGGACATTTTCTTGGAAGGGGGAATGACTCCAGATCCAGCCAAGGTTCAGGCTTTGTCAGCTACCTCCCCTCTACTAGAGGTAACCATGCTTCACTCTTTTCTTGATATGGCCAGCTACTGTTCTAAGTTCATCTATGACTTTGTCACTGTGAGTGCCCCATTGAGAGAGTTAACTAAATGGAATGTTTCATTTCAGTGGTCAGGGGAGTGTTATCAAAATTTCAAGACTACTAAGTATGCAATTGAAAATGCTTCTGAGATGGCTTATTGTGCCCAACATAGTGGACATACAAATGCACAAAGGCATTTTGTAGCTAATGCTAGCCGAATTTTGTCACAGAATGAACGAGCTTACTCGTAGCCTGAGACAGAAAGCCTAGCTGTTGTTGTGTTTGTTTAGGGGAAACATTTTACGCTGGTTACTGATCACCAGGCATTGCTTACTATCTTTGGCAATCCAAAGGTCAAGATACTCCCTCACATTGAAAGGTGGGGGCTGAGGCTGCAAGAGTATGACTACACCATTGTGCACCGTCCGGAAAAAGATCAACATCTGTCGACTACTTTTTTGGCGTGCCCATGCAGTGCTAAGGTATCCCTTCCAAATTGGCAGACGCCTATGTTAACTTTATTGTGAGATCCAGCACTCCAGCATCTGTGTCCGTGAAGCAAATAAGTGTTGCTACTAATGCAGGCAGGAATTCGCTCATCATCAAAGAAATTTTTATGTATCAATCCTGGAGAGCATATGCTCGACCTCTTGATAACGACAATGAATATTAGAAATTCAAGAATGTGCTTCGTGAACTGTCCATTACCCAAGAACAGATTATATTTTGAGGGTCGAGAATTGTCATTCCTGAAGATCTACAACAGCAAGTCGTTTAAGTAGCACATGGGGGACATCTTGGAATTGTTGCAACAAATCAAGCTCTTCGAGACCGTGTTTGATTCCCTCATCTTGATGTGTGAGTTTAGAAAGAACTCCAGGCTTGTCATTTGTGTAACTGTTTATCTCCAAAGACAACACAGCATCCTTTGAACATGTTTGATCTTCCACATCACGTCTGGGCGAAAATTGCAGTTGACTTCTTTGAACCCTTTGAAATTGGCTATTACCTAATGGTAATTATAGATGAGTACTCCCGGTTTCCTCTTGTGGAAGACCTTTCGTCACTCACTCATGATCAAGTAATTGAAAGACTAAAAGGCATTTTTGCAACTTGGGGTGTTCTGTCCATTTTAACATCTGACAATGGCCGGGAATTCAAAGAGTTTCTTACTCATTTGAATATCAAGCATGTGGAAAGCACACCTTTATGGCCACAAGCTAATGGCGTTTATGAACGTTTTATGAGCACTCTTAAGAAGGCTGTCCAGCATGCTGCACTAGAGGGACTTGAGCTCAAATCCATTCTTCATTCTACTCTTCGTGTCTACAGATCTACCCTTCATTCTACAACTGGCGGAAGCCCGGATACCCAGATGTTCGGGAAAGCCATGGGTATCAAGCTGCCCCAGCGGACCACAGAAAGAGCAATTGATGCTCAAAAGGTTTGACTCACTGATTCATCTCCTAAGTGGAGACTTGTGCAGACAAACTTTGATGTGCTCGGGACTTCACATTTCAGAAAGGAGATAGTGTCCTTGTGAAGCAGAGGCAGAAGCTTAAATCTGATGCTCCATTCGATGCTGATCCATTGCAAGTTGTGAAAACTAAGAGACACAAGGTGACTGCTCACTGTCCTGCAAAGTCCATTACAAGGGATTTCTCACAAATCGAGCACCTGCCTCAGAGTTTGTCGGTTCCAGACATCTGGAGTGAGACTTTGTCATCATTGAGCCAGGTGACACCAAGGACTGCCTCATTGGCTAGCTCACCAGTACCTGCTGCAGCTATTTCTCCTGTGATCCTCAGCCTCACATCAAAAGATCTGGAAAAGTGATTCAAGCACCTCGATGACTCATAGAGGAACTGAGTTGCATATGTATTTTTGATATTTATGTATATATGTTTTGTTTGTATCTTTTTATTTAGCCACGGGGGAGATGTAGTGTCTTTTTTATTATGTTCCCTAATGGACTCCGTAGTCTAGTGATGTAAGTGTTTGAATGTGGTTAATAAAATTCATGATGCAGTACGTTTCTGTAAACGGTTACACTCTAGAGAATAAAGGAGTGGAATATCAAGCTCCTTGTGTGGCATGATTCAGTCACATGCTACTGGGCTGTGGAAGATGCTACAGTGTTGACTTGTTTGTAAACAACATAAAGATATTTTAGAGCACTTGTTGTTGAGGAGCAAACTGTAATCAGTTTAAAAACAGGTAGGCTGCCTTTTGAAAATTGAATAGTTCACCTCTGGTGGTGCCAGCCAGTATAGAGAAAAAAACATGTTCTTTTAACCCAGTCCGACATCTCTAGCAATCACCAACAAAAGAAGTTCTAGAATATAGCCTTAGAGCCTGACATAGCAAGATTTACCAGCCATTAAAGGCCCGCTCCAGCGTTAAACAAGGGAGTGGGCCTTTAATGGCAGGTACAGCATGCTAAGGAGGGCTCGAAGGCTATCAGAACATTCCGCCTCTAGAGGGCAGAATGTACTAATTTGTAAAACAAAGGCCTCACAGAGCCCAAGGGGGATGAAATTCCCTTGGGCCCTGTGAGGCCTTTGTTCACAGTAAAAGCTGTGAACAAGCATTAGAATGTTGATGCCCCGGCGTCTACCAGCCATTAGAAGCCCAGAGCACTCCATTGCCTTCAATGGAGCGCTCAACATTCTAAAGTTCTACTATTACTTTGATGATGTCTGTTCAGGTTCTAACACTTAGAGTTGTGCCGGATAGCCCCTTTACATTTGCAAATTGCTGCCCTATATCATAAACATTGATTTGAAAAAGAGACCATCCCTAGATTTACTTTCTGAGATAAATCAAAAATGTTGTTCCTGGGAGAATGAGAGGTGTGGGTGGAGGACATAGTCATGTTAACCTCTTTTACTAATGGTTGCCAAAGATGAAGATAGCAAGTAGGTAGCTAACAACCATGAAATGTGGTGCCCCTAATGTAGCCCTTTTGCACCTTCTGACAGCATTCTCCCTGCACTGTGACTGTTTGTATCCTACATCTGATAACACTAAAATGTTTCCATGCTGCTGTGAGCAGCGCCTTTTCATATATCGACAGGGAGAGAGATGAATAGGGGGAGGACCAACACTCCGCCCCAAGTCCTTTATGTTTGACCAGGTCTTTGTCGTTGTCCTTTTTCCAACAAATGCCGCTCAGACAAGGCATGCAATAGCCTGGCTCCCAAGCCAAGAAAATAGCTTCAAATACACCAGGATGGGAGTGTAAAACCAGACCTCAGTTACTGCAAGGATGCCAAAATGGAAGGGCGCACCCAGTCACTTGAGATAGACACACATCTCTTGGAGCATGTTCCTGGGCGCTGAAAATATATTGAAATATTGACCAGGCAAAAGAGGCCCAACAGATCTGGTCGAAGGCATTAAAATTTAGTGCAAATTGATACATCTTCACATAAGCCAAGAAACCAAGCCCAAAAGGAAGATTGGTGACTAAAATTGTCCTTCCTTATGTCCGTCTGCCAATATAAATAAAAAATATTTTTTGCAACCTGCATATTAGTTGCAGAGCTGATTTGATACAAAGAATTGAAGAAATTGTTTCCAGGGCCCTGATCGTGGACCCAGAGGTGCAAAATAACCCACTGAGGCAGATTATTGACATTTGTCTAAGTCTGCAGCTTTCTCAATTCTCATGATAGAATTTGGGATCAGTTTGAGAAATGTTAATGAACAAATGTGGCAATCCCTCTTGCGCTCTGTTATCTTTAAACAGGGGGAGTAAGAGCTTGAAGAATATGTGGCAGATGTAAGAGCTGTGGGTGCCCTTGTTCTTCACTATGCCAAAGCAAAATGGGCTCCATATATTATACTCCTGGACCAAAGAAAGACTTCTTACTCCTGCACACAGTGGCTAAAACATTTGGGTTGGAAACCCTTATTTTGTAATTTAATGTGTTCCTCTGTGGTTGATTTGATATGCTTTCCAATGGATAGGTGGTGCCATTTTCAGGATGCAGAGATAAGGAGATAATTGCACCCCACACATTGTTGACTCAACTAGATCATTAGGTATAACTTTGGACAAATTCCTGAATATGCAAGACTACATCAGTGCAACAACAAGAGTAGTTAATCACCATCTGTACACTTTAAAGAAAATCAAACCATTCCTGCCACCTGCAGACATGCAACTAGCAGTCCAATCCCTAGTTATCTCCCGTTTATGCTGCAGAATCATGACTGTGGCCGGTCTCCCCAAAGCTAAACTGGCCCCTTAAAGGACCACTCTGAACTCGGTTGCCAGACTCATCATGGGATCTAGAAAACGTGATCACATCACACCAGATCTAATCCAGCTCAACTGGATGTCCATCGATGCAAGCATCAGGTACAATATAGCCTGCTTGACGCACAAAGCACTGCATCAGAACACTTCTACTTACTTGGCAAATAAGTCCGACCACCTGGACCCTGCTCAGGTTTTTCGCTCACACTCATGGAGCTTTTAGCTCCTTATTTTAAAGCCAAGGAGGAATTTATCCTCCTTGGAGATTTTAACATTCACACTAACCTACCCAATCACCCTGACACAATCACTCAGCTCTCTGATTTAGGGCTATTGGGATTGAAAATTCAAAACAGTGGCCCAACACATTTGGGTGGACATACCTTAGACCTTATTTTAACAAACTGTTCTAAAATAAAATGTCTCCCGCCAACCCCTCTCATCTGGTCCGACCACTATGTGGTAGAATTCACCGTATTAGGTCTCCATTTGCTACAACGAAAGCCACTCCCTGCCATATGGCGTAGGAAATGGCGTAATATAACGTTTGAAGGATTTCAGAAGGTCTGGAAAGAACCATCCATTTCTGAGAACGACAATGTCGAGAGTGGCATTACAAAGTTTAATAAAGCTCTCTTAGAGGCTGTAGACTCGCTTGCTCACCTGAAACTGTACAAACAGTACCCCAAAGATAAGCAAGAAACCTGGTATTCAGAAGAATTGAGGGTAGAGAAACAGAGATGCAGAAAATTGGAGAAAGTCTGGAGAAAGACGCATACACCCAGCAGTAAAAAGATATATGTGGAGGCTCTAGCTAAATACCACAAAAATATAAAACTGGCTAGAAAAAATAGTCTTGCCTCACAACTAACAGATGCAGGAAGTTCACCCAGAGAACTTTACAAAATTCTCCAATCATTTGTAAAACCTGTGGCCTGCGAAAGCCCTGATGAGTTCACACAAATCTTATGTGATGATATCTCCGCATTCTTTGAAAATAAAATTGAATCTATTTATCAGAAAATAATACAAACTTCAAATTGTACAAATGATGCTGACCTCCCCTCCCCCAGGAAACTAGAGTGTGAAAGCAGTGGCTTTACAATCATTCCGGAAATCAGCCTGCCTGAGATCACAGCTCTGTATAATACTATTAAATCAGGATCTCCAGATGATCTCCTGTCCGTAAAGATGATAGTTTCTTTAGGTAGCCTGCTTACTCAAAGCTTCTGTACACTAATTAATCTCTCCCTCAAGGAAGGACAAGTGCCCAGTGTCTGGAAAAAGGCGATCATGAACCCTATTCGTAAAAATGCTACAATGCCATGGTCCGATCTGAAAAGCCTCCGCCCGATCTCCCTACTACCCCATCTGAGTAAGATGACTGAGAAACATGTTAACAACCACCTGTCTAAATACATCGAGGCAGCAGACGGTCTGGACCCTTCTCAATCTGGGTTCAGACCAAACCACAGCACCGAATCAGCTCTCCTCTCCGTGACTGATACCATCCAGATGTCACAGGATAGAGGAGGATCTATGATTCTGGTGCTGTTGGATTTGTCTGCTGCCTTCGACACGGTGTCTCATGATAGTCTTATCAGTCGTCTGAAGAGGCTAGGGATAGACAGAACTGCGTTAGCTTGGCTAGAAAGTTTCATCACTGGCCGTTCACAAAGTGTTCGCTTGGGCTCCCATCTTTCCATCTCTAGGGAGCTCACCAAGGGGGTTCCACAGGGCTCATGCCTAAGCCCCACATTGTTCAATGTATATGTGGCCCCTTTGGCTGAAATAGTGAGAGAATATGGGTTCACACCAATATCATATGCAGATGATACTCAGCTGCTATTTCCTTTTCAGACACTAACGCCAGCAGTTAAAAATACCTTTGCTGCTGGGATGAGAGCTATTTCCCATTGGATGACCTCTAACTGCCTACAATGCAACGTAGGTAAGACGGAGGTTATGCTCTTTGGAGAGGCCGTGCTCTTATGGTCTCCTGAGTGGTGGCCCCCCGAACTAGGCCCTGTCCCCATCCCCAAAGAGGTAGTAAAAAACCTGGGGGTTCGACTTGACCAGTCCCTGACATTTAAAAATCAGGTTAATCAGGTGACTGGATCCTGCTTTGGGGTCATTGGACTTCTGAGAAGGGTTTTCCCCTATCTAGCGGACTGTCATAGGAAAACGTTAGTCCAGGCACTGGTAATCAGTAGACTGGATTACTGTAATGGGCTGCTTATCTCTACTAATGAGGAACAACTAAGCAGACTACAGGTAGCACAAAATACAGCGGCCAGACTAATCTTGAATGTTCCACCCAGAACCCCCTCACGTCCTTTATTGAATAAACTTCATTGGCTGCCCATTCGCCAGAGGGTGAAGTCCAAGATATGCTGTATAATCCATAAATGCCTGTCGGGCGCTGGCCCCAAGTACCTATCTGAAATTTTCAGACCCTATGAGCCGATTCGCTCTTTGCGCTCTCAGACCCAATCCTTGCTCCAAGTACCACGGATCAAGAAGGAAAGACAGGGAGGCCGAGCCCTCTCGTATCGAGGCCCCACTCTCTGGAACTCCCTGCCCCTTACCCTTAGGCAAAATCTTAATTTAGCTGCCTTTAGGAAGAGTTTAAAGACCCACCTGTTCCTGACCATGTAGACATCCTTCACTGCCTGATGATCTTTTCTCTGGATATGGCTTTGGTTAGAACAAAAGCGCGGAGATACCCCTTCGGGGGTCGAATTCCTGCGCTATATAAGCACTTAAATAAATAAATAAATAAAATAAGCTTAAACAATCTGGTGGGAATCGAGCCCTAAGAAGCTCAAAAAGTCTACTGTTAAGGCCACAAAAGTTCAAAAAGAAGAGAACCTACAACTGTCCATTCTCTTTTATTGCTCCAAGAATATGGAATGCTCTTCCTCCCTATAGCAGAACAAAACCCTTCAACTTCTGCATTTAAAAGAGAAGTCAAAGGATTGCTCATGAATAGCCTCTTGCAACAATAGACCTGTATTCTCTTCACAACATTTACCTACTTATCTCTCATGCAATGGGAATCTGTTGTAACTACGTTTATCTCTATTATTTTCTGCAATGGGAATGTGATGTATCCTCCAGCGCAACTTCTCAACCTCAATGTACAGCACTCTGATACCCTGATGGGTCTTGCTTGCGTTATATATATAACCTTTCAAATAAATGCAGTTGAGTCAACTCAATTTCAAAATCCCTATTCATTACCTTCAAACTAATGTAGAACCATATAAGAATATGCCTTAAGTGGAGTGGGGGTGAAGTAGATCACCAAAATGATTGGCTGGAAGACAAAGTAAGGGCATTCGCCGAGGACAAAATGCTGTAGTGTCTAATTCAATACGGCCCTGTATCAGTGAACCTTTCCACCTATGAGCTATTGGTGTAAGCAGTGGTTCAGTTGACCGCCCAGCACTATAGATTGATTAGTCAACAGTGGCAAAAGTCTACTTTGAAGGATACCCACCTCAGTCCAATCTGTCATGATGAGGAAAGTAAAGAATTCTAATAGAATATCTGAGACAAGGTAAAGAGTCTCGTCAAATGACATCCATATGGAAAAACACAAATAGTTGGACGAATTAAAACCAAATCCCTTGAAAGAAATTTAGAAATGATTGATCATGAACTAGAGATGAAGACAGTAAGGCATTGTGGAAGATGGTGACTTGGATCTTGGTGGGTAATCATGAGCCAAAAGAGATTTTGTCAGATGGGGATTACTCACTGTAAGTGAATATTTGACAAACGCTCCACAAGAATTAATAAATAAGACTTTTTCTTCAATAATTCAAAAGAATAAAGACGCCTATTATTTTGCATCCAGTGTTTTACAATTGACTAGAAGAAAAAGGGTCAGTGATATGATAAATGATTTTTTTAATAATGACTAGAAAACAACAAGTCTAAATAATAAAATTAAAAAGTCTGAGGCCCGCATCTTCTCCCAAACAAAGTTTTCAAGAATATGTGGACCACAATCTTGAAAACTACACAGTTGGTCTCCGGTGTGGACACATTTTGAAATCTTGGGTAAATTTAACAAGTACCCCTTGAGAAATGGAGCATATAGTGTAATAAGTGTTATGGGTGCTTCTATAAAACAAAGCTCTCCATTAAGAACAAACAGTGGAATTGGCTGGAAGTTTAAAACCTTTTGCTGATCTTATTATTGTAGATTGTGCCCAGGTCTGTCTTCTATAGGCCAGGCTTATATTGTAAGTCACCTGATATCCAACTATGTGTTGCAAGAGAAGACCTTTGCTGCATTTTTGGGTCACTCTTTGGAGCTCGACCTACACAAAGCATATGGTCAAAACTTAAAGGCACATTGATCAGTTGTTGCCTTTCTAACTTATGTGCAATAACAATAATGTTGAAGTTCCCTTCGGAGTACTAAGTAACCTCAGCTATGGGTTCCCTTTCCCAATTTATCTAAATGGCCTTACAAGCTGCCTCAGAGTGTGTGCAAAGAACACAAGTAAAGATGAAAATTATTTTATTATGAGCTAATGATTCAATAATCTTAGGACAGGTGTATCTCTCAATCTTGTTGGACTGGAAAGAAAATCAGAGAGTGATAAGTTAGGGCAAGTTTAATATGTCTTAATAACCCCTTTTGGAAAAGCATATACTGTCTCCTACCATGTGCATTTGGTTTGTGCCTCTAATTAACTTGCACCTAACTTCAGTTCAACACTCCCGAAAAGGCTACTAAGTTACTATGGAATATCAAGGTTCACCTACAGTTTTTAGAATGACCTTTCTCGGATTGGCCTGAAAGCAGTCTCGCTAACAGTGATTAGTCTCTCTGTCTGTACTGCATGCCAGAAGATCTCCATCAAATCCGTTTTTGTTCCCTGTGATATGTTCTATTGCATGACACTTGTATAACACACAATTACTCCTGTTGTGATATTGTGGCTCTCTTACTGCCCATAACAATTACAGACAGACCTGTAGTTTTGGCTGTAGAAGTATGTGGTTGTAGTAGGACTTTAGTGGTAAGAGGTAGGTGAGATGCCTGAGGTTCTGACATAAAATCCAGTTGTGTTGCAAGAGCATGTTTGCTGCGTGTTAGCATGCCAATGTTTAAAGGGTATAGGAGAGAGAGAACTCATGGTACCTGTAGCTGTATTTTACCGGAAAAGTACTTATCTGTAGAAAGTATTATCCTGTTTTTCATTTCTGTTCAGTAGGTTGACGATTCTTGTTTTAAAGTTGACTAGGTGCCATTTAGGGACACACCTTCGAAGAGCCACATTTTCTTACAGTCTTCTGAAATTAAGGTTTGTCTCTAGTTTACCTATCTTGGTGGGTGGAGAGTTCCATAACTTGGTAGCTTGCACTTATGACGAATACCCTCCAACCCCAACTTTTTGTCATGGAGATATTCATGTGTTTCCATATAGTATTTGATCTATTAAACAGCGTTAGTACTAGGTCATAAGGACTGGAATGATGTGATTTCAAATGTAGACGTAGTCTGCCCATTGAATTTGGATCCATTGTAATTTGTCTAGGAGGGGTTTCTGGACTGCTGGGTATAAAGGTTTGTCTGATCAGAAACATCTTTATTCGGATAATCAAAATATCCATTAAAGTAAAACATATTTAAAAACATATAGACAAATATAAATATGAATATAATACAAGATAGATCCCCAACCTCTGACAACATAATAAAAATTAGGTCTAAAAACAATCTATAATCGTTTGATTACATCAGGTCCATTTTAATCAGGAAGCATTGTGCGTCGTGCCTGAATAGCCATTCTGAGAAATGACCCTACATGTACACAAGTCTCCAAATCCGGAATTTGCATAAAAAACTGAGACCTATCCTAAAATTCCTAATATTGTTCTTTTTATTATGTGGAAGTAAAATGTGAATTGTATATTTTAAATTAAATTTACAAAACAGTGCTAAGTGCAGCACTGTCTGACCAGAGCTGTCATCACAAGGGCAAGGGCACGGGCACATATCAAGATACAGTTGGTAGCCCAATGGAAAACATAATAGATATTTGAATGCGCCAGCCCTAAATCAAAACAGCAGACTTCGTTCCCAGTGTCCCTTCACTAAAGAGATACTTGTTAGGAGGACTGACTGCAATTTCGATCAACAAAGGTACGCAGAAATCTCATGTGAATTGTCATCTGATGTTTTCTTCTGTGGAGACATGGGGAAAGAATATGCAACTACAACAGGACGCTAGTGAGGAAGAAAAATAATTTTGGATCAAGGCAGGTTATTCACGTAGGGCTGAAGACGAAATGTGGGTCTATATAGACGGAAGACCATTAATGCCAGACAGCCTGTTGCCACAAATGGCCAGAATGTACCATGGTTTAACACATGTAGTAAGAGATTAAGTGATTAGGTTATTTAAACAAACATGACACAACCCTAAATTCGGGATCATTGCAAAAAGTCTTTGCCAGAGATGTATCACTTGCAAGCAGCAAAGTGCAGGGAGAAAGACTGTTGTCAGTTAGGGCCGAATTGGAAAAGCAGCAGGTCCATGTACTAGAATGCCGGCTGATTTTATTGAACTGCCTCCATGTAACGGATTCAAATGTGTTAGTGGTTTGTCTGTTCTCTAGTTGGGTAAAGCTTACCCAACAAGACAAAATGATAGCCTAACATTTGCTAAATTGCTGTTGAGAGAGATAATTCCATGATTTGGATTTCCAGTCTCTTTAGAAACTGATAGAGGTATCCATTTTAACAATGAAATAATTCAGATGATTTGTGCAGCATTGCAAATAGAGCAAAAATACATTGTGCCTATCAACCAGAAGCTTCAGGTGTGGTCAAACAAATAAATGCTACAATTAAATCAAGACTTTCAAAAGTGTGTGCACCCACAGCATTAAAATAGCCAGATGCTTAATCCTTAGTTTTGATGAGTCTGAGAAGTATCCCTGATAAAAAAAAGACTGGATTATCGCCCCATGAAGTCATTATGGGCAGAGCTATGAGACAGCCAATAGTTCCAGTAAATCAACTGATGAATATAACTGATGATCTAGTGCTCGATTGTCGCAAAGGATTGGCTGATGTAGTGTGTTCTAGGTTTCATCAGGTTGGAGAAGTTCCACCACAACACAGCAAGAACAAGCGCTTGACCTAAGTCCTGGAGAGTGGGTGTTGTGTTTGGAACCACGTTGGCATTAGCCATACCAAGTAATACTGGTGACAACAACAGCAGTGAAGTGTAGTGGCTTACACGCAAATCACACAAGAAGAGTCCCAAGTCCACTTGAAAGAACAGAAACAAATGAAATTGAAGATCAGACTGAAAGTCAAAGAGTCTGAACAGAATCGAGTAAAGTAGGCACCAGTTACTGGGTCGTGTGAAACTGCTCCGCTGAAGCCCCGCTTTCATCAACTAAGTGAAGCGCTTAATCCCCACCTAAACAACTGTTCCAACCATCTCCGGACATCGGATGGTCGTGAGCGTCTGATGCTGTGGCCGCCGTTCCAACCGGACGCGGCAACACCAGGATATTGCTGAAAATCTTACCCGACGTTTTAACCTCAAGATGGCACCTGAGAAGGAACGGACCCGCTTTTAGAATGACTCGAAGCGGATCCATGGGAACTTATTCTGAATTAGCAGCATTTTCCAGGGGCTCTACTACCCATTTCCCCGGTGGACTCCTGAAACTGTAACTCGCTCAACCCTGTTCATTTGACCTGCCCACATCTTCCTCCAAATTTTATGGCGATCCTCCATCTACCCATGTGTGCCTGTTTGACCCGTCCGCTGCGTGTGTTATACATTGCTGGCTGCAGCGGACGCGCCGGATCTTGTGACCGGGATGGCTCCTGTTGCCGAAGAGCAAAGTGAGAGGACCACCCTCCCCCATGCGCGACTCAAAATGGCGGCTCCCACTGCGCTGCCCACCGTAATGCGAGAAGTGTCCCTACTCGCTTCATGTGACTGCATTATGCCACGAGCACCTAGGGTCTCCGGGGGATATCTTATGGGCGTATCTTGAGCCAAAGAGTGACCAGTGAGCGGCGAGAACTCAGCCTCTCCAGAGCAGGTGCTGCCGAGGAGAGGGGTCCCTGATCGGTGAAATTTAAGGAGGCCGGCGGAGAGGGGAAGGACTGACTATCACCGTGATAACATCAAGACGGGCACTGTGAGCTGTTGAGGGGAGCGGGGAGCACAACAGCCGTACCACAGGGACCTTAGCTCGAGGGTTTAGCGCTGGGCCCCCCCCTATCCCCTCACTCTGCCAAGAGACTTAGCCAATGAGTTATGAACCAGTGACAGAGTGGATGCATGGCATGACATGGAACCTGGCAGTGTGGCACAAAGCATGTAAAGGGGCCAACACGAATACAGTGGCCAAGCCCAAAAAACAGTGTTATGCAGTGAGGTTTCAGAGCCTCCAGGGACACGAGAGACAACAAAGCTGTGATGTAGTCACCCCACACAGTGATCGCTCCTGAAATACTGCCTGTACCTGCCTAAAAATGACAGCCGCAACAAACCCTCCTGGGTCTCTCCCGACCTTATCTCACTCCTCCCCCTACCCCCTACTCCTCCCCGCTCTACTCTTCTCCACTTTCCTGCTACTGACCTTTGCCCTCACCTGTCCTGGCCCTTAGACCCCACCCTGTTTATCTGTGAATTTACTCTTGTCAATTGAAATCTAGCTATTTTGTCTGATGCCCGATGAAGCTACCTGGTTTAGCTATAGGGTAGACAGGTCGGGGATACCCTCCTTGGACGTCACCTACCCAGTCTGTCTTTAGACAGACTTCCTTTCGTCTCTCCTGTCGTCTCTTCCCGCATCCTCCCTCTATTTATGTCTCTCCTTCTCTCCTCTCTCAATGTACTGAGACTGAACTATTTTGTCTGATGCCCGATGGAGCTACCTGGTTTAGCTATAGGGGATATGAGCTGTGGATTCCCTCCTTGGTCGTCACCTACCCAGTCGGTCTTTAGACAGACTTCCTTTCGTCTCTCCTTGTTGTTCTCTTCCCTTATCCTCCCTTTCTCACCTCCCCTGCCCCCTCCACTACTTTTCTCTCTACTTTCTCTCCTCTCCTAATGTTTTGCCTATTTTTTGATGTATTGTGTAATTGTTGATCTTTTTCCGTTACATTGTTGATTCTCATGTAAAGCGCTTTGATACCTTCGGCCCTCAGATGGCTGGAATCCTTCCTCGATAAACGATCTTTTAGGATCTGGGAAAATGGATCGATGTCCAAATCCACTCCCCTTCAGTGTGGGGTTCCTCAGGGCTCCTCCCTGAGCCCCACACTGTTCAATGTTTATATGGCCCCGCTAGAGGAGGTAGTAGCCCCCTTCGGGATCAAATCCATTAGCTACGCAGACGACACACAACTTATCATCTCGTTGTCGCAACAAAGGGGACGTCCTTCCGACCTCTCAAGATGCCTAACTGCTATCTCCTCCTGGATGACCGATTCAAAACTCAAACTTAATGGAACTAAGACCGAGATCATGGTCATGGGCCACCCACGTTCATCCCTGTCTTCTGAGCATTGGCCTCCCTGTATGGGGGAATTACCCCCGTCCAAGGAGAAAGTTAAAAGCCTCGGGGTCTGGTTCGAACCCCAATTAACATTCAAGACCCATGCGCAGAAAGTGGCAGGAGGGTGCTTTGGATTACTGCGGGCTGTACGGAAGGTCCTCCCCCTTCTGCCTTTTGAATCTAGAAAACTCCTAATCCAGGGCCTAATTCTGTCCAGACTGGATTACGGCAACGCTCTCCTCCTGGCTGCGCCTCAGGCCTCGATCAATATCTTGCAGCGAGTACAGAACGCTGCAGCTAGGCTACTGATGGGGGCCCCCAGATGGGCTTCAGCCAAACCATTGCTCAGAGCCTTGCATTGGCTCCCAATTGAGGAGCGAATCTCCTTTAAGTCACTCTGCATTGCCTACAAATCTTTGCAAGGTAACGGCCCTCCGGCCTTGAGGGGTTTGATTTGTCCATACAAACCGGCGCGGGCCCTTCGGTCCGACGGTGAAAACCTGGCCATCACACCCATAGTGAGGAAAGCCCGTACCGGAGGCCGGCGGTTCTCGCTGAATGCAGCAAAACAGTGGAATGCACTTCCTAGGGACCTACGGATGGAACCCTCCTACCTGAAATTTCGAAAAACACTTAAAACTTTTCTTTTTCCTAAGGCCTCCTAATCTTTTTATCCTCTTGTGTTCTGGTATTAGTGTATCAGCGCTGGGACGCCCTTGGGCAGCCATGCGCTTTATAAACCCAATTTCATTTCATTTCATTTCATTTAATTTCTAGCCAGCGCTATATAAAACTCTTTAAATGGGTGGGCGGAAATTGCATAATCGCGTTACACCAATCTCTGTGAAACGGTAAAAAATCTCGCCGAACACGCAGAAATTCCGTGAACACGCAGAATTGATTGTTCGCAATGCTTTTTTACTGTTCGCAATCACTGTTTGCGTGCTTGGGGCGAAATAACTGACACGCATTTGAGAACGCGAACAAGCAAACAATTTTGCGGAGTCGCAGAACGCAGAAATTTCGGCAATTTCACGTTCTCCGCGGAATGTGAAATTACACAAATTCCGCGAGCGGAAAGGAATTTACCACCCGGGCCTAGTTTTGAGTCAAGCCTTGAATCAGGCAGGAAAGGAAGATATATTGCCAAATGGAGTGAAAAGACTGAATTACACTTTGAATAAAAATGTTCCAAATACAATAATAGAAGCATCAAGCTAATCTTAACAAAGTGACACTGAAGAAGATATAGCTCTGAGAACAAAAAAAGGCAAAAGCCCAGAACAAGAAGCACACAGCACCTGAATGGACATATGTGGTGACTGAAGAAGTTGAACCTACAGATCATTGGAAAGAAAAGACTGTTGCAGAATCGAGCTACAGAAATAGTTACGAGCCACCCTAAATGAACTGTATTAAAAACTTAGGATGCAGAAATTGAGAAGCTATTCTGAAAAGTGCAGAAAATTAAACTGGAACTCAGTTAAAAGCTGTAGAAAGAAAAAAAAAGAGAAGGGAGCAGCAAGAAGGCTTAAGAGGTGCTTGGATACGCATACTTTTTCGCAAATCATTTTTATTTAGTTTCGTATTTTCATTTTTTTTAGCTCTTAGAGAAAATGGCAAGAGCAAAATATCAAGAGACTGGATATCAAAATGTAGGGCTTAAACGTAGATGTATTAATGTCTGCTTTATAGGTGTTTTACTAATGAGGTTTGGTTAACATTAATTGTCATGGTGCCTTATTTAATGTACTCTATCAAGAATAATATTACTAATGATTTGGTGAGTGAAGAAATAGATAAGAAGCTCCAAAGTCTAACATTAAGAGTTTAACCGGTGATAATTTACACCAAGATAACTCTGTTAATGATTTCTCGTTAAATATTTTTAACAAGTTATTGTATATGTACGTTGATACTTTTGATGCAAGAGATTGTTATGTGTGCATGCAATTTCCATTATCTGTGTATGAAGGGGTGACCTACCATCACCTACCTTTTAACGTATGGAATCTCGTACAGTGTACTAAAAAGTCTGTGTCTATGAAAAAGGCAGTTTACCGTACTTTTATACAAATTTTGATTTCGTTTTTTCTGAAATACCTATTAGAAAGAATATGAATATGTTTAGTAGTGCAAGCGATGCCAAATATTTGGGGAATTTTTTCATACTACTAAAACAATAGATACTGTAAATGCACATCGTACGTTATAACTTAACATGTAGTTTGCACAATGATGGATTTAACCTAGATCTGTGACTGGGGTGAGTGCTTTGTTCGCCCTAAGTTGGCAGGGTATGCTCAGACATGGGTCCCTTACTCTCTTTGCCACTGGATTCAAGCTAGCCTGGCTGATGAGGGGTGTTACCCTGAAACCGGTCCCAGGATGCGTGTTTCCTGTCCCGGGAAGACATGGCTTGGCAGTTCGGGCTGGACTATTCCCATGAGGCACAGGTTCAAGACTGATTTGCATATAGCTGTGTCTGAACTGGGGTGCCGAAAATGAAAAGGCTGCTGAGCAAAAGACCCATATACCTACTTGGGCTTTTAGAGAAGGAAATTACAAAAAGGGTGAGCCATATGATGCAGTGACCCTCGATTGGCATCATAGAGGTAAGGTTTGCTTGCTTAGACAGAAAACAGAATATAACAAATATTTCATTGGTTCTAGTGAATGTGACCATGCTTTCCTGATTACAAGGGGTTGGGGAATAAAAGGTGGTACGGATCCTGTTTTTCCTGTTATGTATTATGTGTGTGGTAAGAATACCTATAATAGGTTGCCCGCACATTGGTATGGGTGTTGTTATATGGGATTTGTTTTCTCTAAAATATATCACATGGATAAAAGTCCTGGAACCAAGGAAATAAAGAGTGGACTATCACGAAATAAAAGGGGAATTAGTGCTGCGGAAATTGTGGGGGATATTTTTGGGGCAGTTGGAGTGTAGTGTGTTTTATCTAGGTACCTGAATCAATATCCTATTCTTTTCCCTTGTCCGGTTATAAATCAATAATATCCCTGCAACGGCATAGAAACCCTTTTTCATAATTCGGTCATAGCGCATGCTGTCACATTAAGCAAGCCTATTCCTCCAGCCCCCTAGAAAGCACACCAAGTTCTTAAACAAATCCAAGCCTCCAGCAACTTGGGAAATCCCCGCTGCTATTGTTTTGATTTCGTCCGAGAACTCCTGTAAAGCACTGTAAGAACGACCAGTTCTTAGTGACATCTTTATTGACGTCTTATGTCCATCCTTACGTCAACCCCGGCACCTTTCAGGTATAAATATACCAACGTTGCCTTAAGCAAACACACAGTGGTAATCCTGGAGCAGAGCAACTACTACTTCCGAAGAGCCCAGCTGATGCGAGAGCCCACGGACGCTGCCCCTCCCTTTTGACGCGCTGAGAAAGACGCTGTCTTTTCTCTTGCCGAGAAATCCAGCCTCCGGCGTTTCCAGCCTACCTTTGCGGGTGACTGGGATACCGAGTCCTGAGAGAGAGATACCAGCCCTCCTGCCTTCTAATACCCAGGTACTGAACTGACTGAACCCTTACAGAGAATTATTGAGTCAGATTCTTGGCAAAACAAACTTATCTTAAACTGCTACTTACTTACTCCCTCCCATGTATTAGGCTTAGGTCAGGTACACCGGGGTAGGCGTAGTTAGAAGCACCAGTTGAGTACGATTAGTCATTGTATATATGTATGTATCTATTTTATCCATTTTAAAGTATCATATGGCTAAGAAACCATATCAATGCTTTTACAGTATTATTTCATAATCCTGCTTTTACTGTATGCACTTTACTTAACTATAAGTATTGCAATTGTAGCAATTCATTTCTCTTGTATGAGGAAAGAGACTGCTCAATAAATAACACCTTTTATTGAAAGCGCCCGTCTCTCTTTTTCTCTGCAATCTGGTGAAACTAAGTACGCACCTTTGACTGAGTGAAATAGCGGTCTTTTGTTTTCACACGACTCTAGAGATATAATCTTATTCAGGGAGAGCAAAGTTGTCATGTTTTATGGTTGTCAGAAACTAAATCCCTTCTTGTCTATCCAGGGAGGTTAAACTCCTCCTCGCTTATTCGAGAAAGTTTCTAGTGAACTCTGAGCTAGCTGGCAAAAAACTTAAGTCTAATATAGTCAGTAGAGACCTAGATAACCTCAGTCCTACGTCTACACTCCTGAAGAAATTATTCCAATGCGCAGAGCCTATTGGGACTATAGGAACTACACTACATGGCGCCCAACGTTTGGTAAGGCGATAAATCTAACGCAAGACATTAGAGTAACTCAGTTGTGCTTTTTCACACAGACCCTTTCTCCCGTAAATACTCCAAAGACGTCTGGAGTGGGTCAAAGGTTAAAATCCGCCGGAACTTAGTAGGAAGAGATTTCTATGTATAGTTTTTGGTTTATTCAACGTTGAAGGATACAGTGTTCCAAAATATTGTGCACCTAATCTTTGTTTCCTTGAAAACTTAATCTGCAACAAAAAAACCTTCTTGTCAGTAAAATGTCAGAAAATGAAGAAGAAAGGGAGGCAGCTAGAATAGCAGCCCAACTCCTAGCGGAAGACACAAGTCTCCTACAGCAAGACCCGGATGCAATACTCATCCCGGTCAGCATAAGAAAAACTATAACTCTTAAACTAATAGAAAATGGACTAACATCGAGAGGTGGTACAGTCATATTCGTAATTGAGGCACATGAATATCGGCAGACAGAGCTATTCTATTCATGGATAAACTTTCCAGCAGCAAACGCTGTCACACATGAGTTCCACTATTACAAAATAGAGGAACCACCGGATATCTACACTCCTTTCGAAGAAGTGGAAATCCCATTAAAATACCAAGAGCACCTGCTCTGGTTTAAAGGCGCCCTAAAACATAATAATCACATCACCAGGCTCGGTCCACTAGGTAGACCAGGAGCAACGTGGCCGGTTCTAGCCAGCTATACACCACATCCCGACATTGAAAAAATGTCAATACCAGAACTTTTGGTACAGTTAAAACAACTGATTAAAATACATAGACAATTAGTCCAATATGTAATGCGGACTTCAACAGTCCAACCAGCTATTAACATTCCACAGCTGACCCCTCATCAGGGGAACACAAACAAAATTACACCACAGAACATACAGTCATGTCTGGGTAAAGTACCCGCAAAACTGGAACAAATTCCATTCTGGTTAGCACAAAAAATAGCTCAAATATAGGCAGTATTTCCGGATACTACCCCTACTGAGAAACACAGAATTCTGACTATCTGCCTTCCAATGGGGATCGCACCACATGTGGAGGACTGTGACACTTGGGGCACAGTCTTTGCTTCCATTTACACAAAAACACATGGTGTTCCGTCCATGGCGGTAATACCCGATGTGCTAAGACAGATTCAAAATGAATACGGTCCAGAACCTGCTTTAACTCTGGGTATGAAATTACTGAAAGACTTCAAGCAGGTCTCAGCTTTATTAATATCTAACATAAAAGGAGAAGCAGCATCTGTGGCGATCCGCCAGAAATTGAAAGAAACAGATATAGCAGAACAACCATTTGAACTTGCCAGAATCATAGAAAAATCCTATGAAGAACTAGGAAGAGATAGTTTGGGTGGGAAACCAGTAAAACCCCAACTAACTGAAAATCCTGAAAAAATATTTATTAAAAATAATTTAAACACTCCAAAAAGAGCTAGGATGGAAATAAACAATCCACTCCCAAAGAAAAAAGATTCCAGTCCAGGGGAAAGTCTCCTCGGCGGAGAGAAAGATCTCCGGACCAAGGACACAAGTCTCCCCAGAGGGAGCCCTCTGAGAAAAGATACAACCTTAGAAATAGGGATAATTTGAAGAAACCTGATAGATATCAAGATATTGATACACGTCCCTCTCGATCTTTTCAGACTTCCTCGCAGAAATCGGAAAGAAGAGGACGGTCAGAACACAGGGAAGAGCACGTCAAGTCCAAAGACAAGGAACCTGCTCATCAAAGTAAAAAACTACAATTTCCAAAAAAGAAGGTAGCCAGTATAAAAATAATCAAACATGCCGAGGATCCTGAGGACACAGCTGAAAAACGGAGAGTGGGCACAGACAATGCTAGACAGCGCAGCAGAAGTGAGCATAGCTCGCAAGATCCTGATGAATCATCTGGAGACAGTGGACACGAATGAATACATTCAAGTGGAAACTGCAGACACCAGAGTTGGCAAACCTCATAAAATATACGAAATAACATTACGTATAGAGGGAGATAAGACTAAGAAAATTAGGGGTCTATTTTGGGATAACCTCTCCAAAGGCTATGACATACTTTTAGCTGAAAAAGACTGGCCACCGGAGTTTGTCAGGGAGTGCCCTCATGGCGAAGAAATGATTATGCCTGCCTTCTCAAATCACATTCCAATACATAAAAAATATACACTTGCAAGAAAGTGGGCAGTAGCCCAAGCTCCTGCTTTATATAAAAAAATAACAAAATCCAGTTAAAAAATCAACCAACTGCACAGAGGCAGTACCCAATTAAGCAAGAAGCTAAACAACAGGTCAGGGAGATCTTAGATCAACTTGAATACCAAGGGGTGATTGAAACATGCACCTCTCAAATGAACAACCCTTTGTTTCCTGTCTCCAAGCCAGATGATTCATATCATCTAGTTTTGGACTACAGACACCTTAACTCATGTTGCAAAACCTTTGCAGTACAAAACCCCCACCCCCCCCCTTTTCTGTATCGCACTAATGAATAACATTGTGCGCAAAAAATACAAAACAACATTAGACATCTCTAATGGATTCTTTTGTCAAAATATAGCACCTGAAAGCATGTATTTGACAGCTTTCTCAATAATGGGCTCGCAGTAAAATTCTGTCGACTCCCACAGGGGTTCAAGAACAGCCCAGGATTATTCTCAGCAAGAGTAACAGAGTTACTACAAATGTATGATGATGAGGCATTATCTTATGTCGATGACATCTATCTAACAGATGATGACTTGGATACTCACTTGAAAAGAGTGAACACCATAATACTTGGGTTCGCAGCAGAGGGTTACAAATTCAACTTTAAAAAGTCACAAATTGCCCATCTAACTGTCCTGTTTTTAGGATATGAATTATCAAGTGAAGGCAAAAGCCTGGCAGACAACTTCTTAGAGAAATGTGCTGTAATCCAAGCACCAAGAACGCTGAGAAACTTACAATCAATTCTAGGTTTCCTGAATTTCGGAAGAACTTACATTCTAAATTATGCAGAGAGGGTTAAACCTCTCTATGAACTAATAAAACCAGATTTTAAAACAATCAATTGGACTCAAAAACACACAGAAATGTTGAGATCATTGCAAACAGACATGTTAGCTAAAACAAAATTGCAAACACGCGATAACACACGCAACCTTGTAATCCGAGTCATCCCAAGAAGATGCGGATTTACATACCTAACCTCTAATGAGGGAGAAACGGTACCAATAGCATACAAATCACATTTGTACACAGAAGCTGAAAAAACATTCAGTATTAAGGAAAACATTGTACATGCGGTTGAAACAGCTGTAGCAAAAGAAAGAGACCAAGCTGACGGCAGACAGATTACTGTTATAACAGCAGAATCAGCCTTCGAGGCATTAACAAGCCCATGTAATTTACCTACTGTGGCATTAAATCCAAAATGGATACAATGGGAAAATTCTCTTGCTACAGACAAAGTGAAATACTATTTTGACCCGGAAATGAAGAAATTAAAAAATCTAGAATATGAAAGAGAATACCCTCTGCCAATCGACATTCGGCCAATACAACAGTACGCCTGTGTAATATATACAGACGGACATGCACAACCCTCGGTTTGGGGAAAACAAGCCTATAACGCCACATGCGAGATTGTTAAATACGTGTGGCGCGGAGAAAAATTAAGACCTCTGGTAACAAAATCACACTCTGTAGAAAATAATTCAGAAAAACAAACTGAAGTAATGGTGTTAAAAATGGCGCTAGATAATGCCGATCGCGAATTCCCGACACTAATAGTGTGCGATTCATATTACTGCGTCAAATCATACAATAACGACTTGCAGAACTGGGTTCAAAACGGTTACAAAGATGACACAGGTGCCACTATAAAGCAAAAATCGCTTTGGGAACAAGTAGTTCTTTTACAGAAAGAACTACCAAAGACTCACGTGATACATTCATTGAGTCATGAACGTGATGGCGTTCACGTTTCAGGGAATTCATTGGCTAAAACAGCCACAGCGGAAGCAACTAAGCCGGCTTCCGTAGCTACAAAAAAGCGTTCAGGAAAATACGTAGACAGGGAAACGATGCTGGCGGTAAAAACGTCATCAAAAGGCGACTGTTTAGTGCTACCTGTCAACTATCCACTCAATTATACATACGTAATCGATGCAAACTCCGTTCCTTTTGCTGAAATCCCTGGAGTGGGGGATAGAGTGATTCCAAACACGAGCAGGAGAAACTTATTAGTGGCAGACGTACATATGGGTGAGGGTCTAAGACACCTTAAGATTAAGGAATCTCTGAAAGAATTACAATCAATATACTGTTGGCCGGGAATGAGCCTACATCATCACAAATTCGCAATAAACTGCCCAGACTGCAACAGAGATCGCAGTGGCGAACCGGCCGGTGTATTGCCATGGCCCTTCGCTTAGAGAGAACAATGCCATCTATATGCAAAAACCCAGAAATAATGTGTCCCATTAATATTATTTAAGACTAGCTTCACTTAAAATGTAGACCCCAGCTCTCGGCTGACGTCTGAACTGTTATAAAAAGATTTGCGAGTCTATAGCGGCATAGACGCAATTGGCATGCTACACTCTGATCAGGGTCCTGCTTTTAGCTCTCGAGCTTATGAGGAGGACGTGACCAGCATGGGCATTTCATTGCGGGAATCTTATCACTTCCTTCCTGAGGGAAATGGGATGGTGTAAAGAAAAAACCGAGACATAAAGCAATCTATAACGGCAAAGGTATTAGGTTCGGGTGTTGGGTGGGTCAAACATTTAACAAGTGTCCAACGTAGTCTTAATAATCTGCCAAGAAATTCTCTAAAAGGTTTCAGTCCGTACGAACTATTGTTCAGGACTAGAATGCATATCCAGGACCTCGATAGTCAAACTTCAGTGGTAGAAAGAAAATGCTTTGATATCAAAGATCGTTTGGCTATTTTACAGGACTTAAATGAAACAAGAAAAGACCTGAGCAACATAAAGTTGAAACAACAGCCAACAGCCACTGAAGAGAAACCACCTGTCCCAGCAAGGCATGTCTGGATTCCAAAGATTGGGGATCTGGTCAGAGAGAAAATCGCGGTGAAGAAGGAATTTGGGCCTTCTTACAGAAAAGCAGTACCTGTCTTAGCTGTCAACGGAACAAGATCCGTTGTACTACCGCCCCTTGCTGGTAAAAAGGAGAACCGAGTTGTATCAATCGACCTGGTTAAACCACAATCATGTGGCCAATAATAAGAAGTAGGCCAAGTGGACTCCCAAGAAGTAGCAGAACACCAAAGTTCGCTACAAATCAAGAGGTTCAAACTGAGAGACTAATCACATTTGATAAACCTACAGTAAATCAACAAGGACTATGCAACAAAGTCATGGAACTTATGCCTCTTGAAACCCAAATTACAACAATTCGTCAAGAAACACCTGTCTACAACGATGTAGCCACAGACTATGCTAATAAAACAAGGAAAAATCCAGAAGCAATTCCAATAATTGACAGAACTGCGTCAGGCTTCTTCATCAACTTCGATTACTTTTCTGAGGATCCGAGCGAACCTGAGGAACAGCCAACATCAACAACAACTTTTAAAGACAAGACTAAAAAATTCTTTCATCAACTAAAGGAGACCTATCTGATTTCCCCATGGATTGAATTTTGGGTGGTGCTAGGTGTACTTTTCCTCCTGCTTTGGCTCATCATGGTGCTATGCTTGGGACACTTCATTGAGGGAAAATATGTTACAACGGACACAGCAAGTCAGAACATCAACCTGGTCCTAAAGCCACACAAGTCTTCACACATCGAGAAAAGAGAACTTTCTTCAGTAAACTTCGCAGCCAATCCATTACCCGGTGGGGTAGCATGGGACAAAACAGATTACGATATATATGGCCCGGTCGAACTCTTGAAGTATCCTCATCAATTTAAGGTTTCATTAAGTGACTTTGTAAAACCGAGTACATTCTCTGATGATTGGGACTTTGAAAGTATTAATGATATGATGTCAGACTTAGTTATGTCAGCAAAATTTACAGAACATGATTATTTACAGGGTTCATCGAATTATGATCAGATGTACTGCTACAACCACTATGGTAACCATTATTTGCATAAATCTGCTCAGCCTAGAAATGTTTTAAATTATAATCAATGGGAACATTGTGCAACTCCACCAAAAGGTAGTTCAAAAACATTCTATGAGAAATTCCCATACTTCTCAGGGTTTAACACAAGTGAAGCAGAAACATTTTATTTCAAACTGTTAAATAAGACAGGAATGAAAAACATGCTAACAAATACGAAATTAATCTATTCAGAATCGTTTTATGAAAAAATGAATACATTTGGTTTTGATTTCTGGAATAATAACATTGAAACAAAAACGATCTGGGGTACTAAAGATTGGCAAGTCCAAGGTATAGAATCATTATTCAGAGCCTGCATGATCCCAGAACAAATTATATTTTTGAATGACACAATTCAACAAACAACCTGTCTTGGCCTAGCCAAAATTAAAGACTTAAACAAACCGTCTATTCCAAAGCCATCACCTGATAGTAATAGCACTACAGAGGTTGAGATAGACGTAGCCCATATTTTTAACCAAAACAGAACACATCCTGATTGGAAAAAATGGTTGATCTGGCCCACAGACACAAATAACTGTCAAGATAGATTCCTGAACAAAATACAGGGGTTCAAATTGACCAGGCCAGACCCTAGATACTCCCAGCGACAACATCCAGGGATTGTAACAACATACAGTGTGGGTAAACTATGCCTCGAATGGCTACATACATCCACACTGGCAGAAATTAAGCAACACTTAACTTTACTTAAAGAAGGTGCTGACTTGCGTGATTTCCTTATGGGACCACGCAAACAGCGTCAAAAACGTTTCATAGCGCCCTCTATATATGCAGCTTATAACGAAGCTTGGAAAGTAACTCAAATTAAAACAGCAGAGACGATACGGGAAATTGACCGTATTAATTTGGAAAAATCACTTTCTGTTGTGGACAATGGGTTAATGACTCTGTCTTCCAGAATATATTCACTGGACAGTATTGTATCATCTGCAATCGATATAATAGAACAGGACATGCTAATGTTACAACATGGTCAGTCTCAATTGCGTTCTATTGTACAGCTTGGCTCTGTATTATCCTTCGTAGGGTACTCCTCTATCCACTTACTGAAGGCACATACCACTACTAGAACATACTTCAGATTATCACAGCGTTCAAGCTGAATGTAATCCATTTGCAAAACTTCAAAAGGTGCAGTTGTTGTAGCAAACTCTCCTGTAGGGGTTTGTGTCCCTTTACCGGGATTATACTGGAGACAAATCAAACAGGACTGTACTGTCTTTTTAGCTGAGCCGGCAATTTCTGGATGCTCCCAAACTTGCGCAAGCAATTTCGTTATCTAGGAAGCTCCAACATGTGCCGGCCCATGTGCCATATAAATCATCGGTTGTAAATAGGCTGTGGGCAGATTTCACCTAGTCATGTCTTTATTTCACCAACAGCCCTCATCATCCAATGTTCCCTCTTTAGACCATTGCTCAAGTTCTTCAGCAGAAGCAGATCCCTGCATGTCTAGCACTTCCTGACTAACGTCATGCCAACGTTCAGCCTGTGACTTCACTACGTACATGGATGTGGTGCTTCGCTGCATCGTAGTTTCACGGACTGTGTGATCTGCGAAGGCATTGCATTGTCCTATTTTATCAGTCACTTTTATGTGTGCGCTACATTTAACAATTGCTATTTTCTTCGGGTATGTCAAGGCAGTCAGAAGGTTATGCACCAATTCTCCAAGAATTATTTGAATCCTGTGGGATGTACGAAAGCCTCTTTGCTTCCAGAGTAACCCAAAATCATGAGCCACTCCGAAAGCATAGCGGCTATCTGTATAAATATTCACAGACAAGTCAGTACTAAGTTTGCACGCTCGTGTCAAAGCTATTAGCTCAGCTGCCTGAGCTGACTTCTGTGGGATACGAGCTGTCTCAACTACCGTCTGAAGTGTTGTAATTACATATGCAGCTGATATCGTGCCATCTGGTAATTTCAAACAAGACCCATCTACCCACAGTTCCCCATCAACATTTGAGAGGGGCGTATCTTGCAAATCGACACAGCCCTTTGTCTGTTCCTCTGTAAGGAATATACAATAATGAGGCTCCTGTGACTGAGACTGAGTCGCTGGGTATGGCAGCAAAGTAGCTGGGTTCAGAGTTGAACATCTTTTCAAAGTGATATGAGGGGCCAAAAGTGTCAATTCGTATCCTGTCAACCTAGCACTAGTTAAATGCTGTGTTTTAGTTTGGTTCAAGAGGGCATCAACTGCATGGGGTACTAAGACTAACAGTCTATGTGACAAGACTATCCCTTCACTCTGACGTATAGACACAGGTGCCGCTGCGACAGAACGGAAACACCCAGGCAATGCACGAGCAACTGGATCGAGAACCGTGTGTCTGTACTAAAAACTGAAACTGCACACCCATCTCTCTCGTGTACATAGAGTGTGAAAGTCTTAGTATAATCTGGAGTGCCTAACACTGGTACAGAACAAAGAGCTTGACGCAACTGATGGAAAGCATTCTGACATTCATTCGTCAATGGAATGGGCATTGGAGTGTCTTTAGTCAGAAGAGCCAACAAAGGTTTAACAATGTGTGAGAAGCCTAAAATCCATTGCCTACAAAAAGAAGACCAATAAATGCACGGACATATTTTTCCTGAGTACGGGGCACTGGTGTGGCTAAAATAGCTTGAATGTGGTCTGGTGTAAGTGCACATCCCTCCTTAGACAGGAGGTGACCTAAATAGGTAGCCTCTGTCTACAATAATACCAGCGTTCCGTCTTCACACTGTTCAGGTGTATCAGCTGCTAACAAGATGTCATCGGCATATTGTATGATAGCCTCCCCAGTTGGCACAGGGAAAGAATCAAGTTGTCTTTTCAATGCTTGGCTGTAAATACTGGGACTCTCTGTATACCCTCGGGGAACTCTACAGAATCTAAAAGATCGGTTATTCAAAGTGAAGCCAAACAAACATCGGCTATCAGGATGAATAGGGATTGAGAAGAAAGCATTCTTCAAATCAATCATGGTAAAGGTAGTCGCTGTCGGAGGAACCAAAGTAAGAAGTGTTGTGATGTCAGAGACTACCGGGTATAGTGGCACTACAATCTTGTTAACTTCTCGTAAATCAATGATAAACCTGTAGATTTTAGTATCAGTATCTTTCTTCAAAATAGGAAGGATAGGGCTATTGCAAATATTGTAAGGGACTTCTTCCACAACCCCCACTTCAATCAAATCATGAACAATGCGTTTAAGTGCCTCTTAAACTTCTCGAGAAATTTTGTATTGAGGACATCGTGGCAATGAAGCTCCTTCCTTGACATGAATGTGCACTGGTGGAATAACCATTTGCCCCACATCAGTGTCTGAAGTAGCCCACAAAGTAATAGGGAGTGAAGCCAATGCAACATCCTCCCTAATAAGACAGGACTTCTCAACTACCAGATAGTTATCATTTAAAATAACATGCACACCTTCTGGGGAACAGCATATTGTAGCCCTAAAATACTTGTGCATATCAAGACCCACAATATTGTCCGGTGTGTTAGGGGAATGCAAAAATGGACATGGAGCAGTACATTTATCAACATGGAATGCAAGTGGTTGTGACAGTGGGCTAAGGGAAGGTGAACCATCAAAACCTGTAATGGTTAAGCCAGACAAACGAGCCCTTGGAACCAATTGTTTAGACATGGTGCTACGAGTAGCTTCTATATCAACCAGAAACCGATCAGTAGTACCCAAAACATGTGCTTGGATGTAGGGACTCTTCTGATTGACTGGGACTTCAACTGATTCCTTACCCCATCCTAGGCATTCCTATGCATAAGCAGAGTCCTTCAAATACAAATTCAAATCATCAGATATTTGGTATTGGTTACGCCTATCAAATGTATTTGAAGAATTCGGAGGACGACCAACAGACTCAAATCTAGCACGACCATCCATACCTCCCCTATGTCCTGGATTCCCCGGGCGGCCTCTCGTTTGTCCCCTACCACACTGATACTGCTGAGTGCGCAATCGAGGACATTCAAAAGCCCAATGTCCAATCTCCCTGCAGTAAGCGCACTGATCAGCAGACAAAGTAGCTCAGGAAGAAGAGGGTGTACCAGGGTGATACATTGCACGTCCGCCTCGACCACTACTTCAGTAAGATGGACCATAAACCTGAGCAATCATAACCTTTGTTTTCAGCTCCTTATTATTTTTATCCTCATTGCCCTTAGCTTCTAATTCCTGACGTTCATAATACTGGGCCATAGTCAAAAGAGAGACTGAGGAAGATGTAGTCCATGAACTTTCTCTGGCCTTTAGGCGACTGGCTATTCCTGGCAACATGTTCGCAACAAATGTATCGACAAACAGATGCCTGCCTGTGTCATCTGTCAATGACTGGCTGCTAAAGTCATGGAATGTCTCTTCAAAACGTGTGAAAAAGTCAGAGACCGATTGATCTGCCTTTTGCTTGCAGGATGCTAACACAGTCCAATCTATCTTTTTAGGAGGAATAAGAGTTTTCAATTTAACTAGTATAGCTTTATGAAGATCAAACATTTCTTTCCCCAAAAGTTGTACGATCATTGACTTTACAAATAGATCTCCACATATAAAGTCATGGCACAAGGCTCCTTCAACGTCTTCATAAAAAGCAGTCGTATTTTTCGAGGGTTAGGCAAAGCAGATTTAAGAGCCATGACATCTGCTCTATTCCAAGGAGTATAAACCCAATTATAAATAAAATATTCCTTCACATCCACGGAATTTTTATTATCATCTGTTCATGTACCCCTAGGAAGGACATACAAAGGCGCGGCTTTCCGCATGGGTCTCTCATGAACTACAACAGTCTTATCTGTCTCTGAAGCGTCGGCGTGCGGCATGGTGGACTGAAGTGTTTGTGCAGCTGCAGCAGCTGCCATTTTCTCCTCTCGAAAACGGAATACTTCAGCTCGCAGTTTAACCACACTTCTAATTGAGTCAGCCACCTGAGGAAAGAGAAAAAAAACGTCACGCAATTGCTTATAATCATTTGCGATATCAGCAGGCTCTAACTCTGTGGAATGCTCTCTAAACCGTTCAATTACTTCTATGGCAAACATTTCAGCAAAATATAACTGCTTCCTTTCCTGCCATTGTTGTACGTCAGCTAAAAGATCAGAAGCAAAAATACTATCACGAGCAGCTTTACGATCAGCAGATCTTAGTGTAGCCGCACGATCAGCAGTCAGCATAGAGTGAGTCTCTCGCAGAGGATCTGATCATGACTGATCCTGATCCGAAGGAAAAATATCATCATCAGAATCAAGGACAGGAGCGAAGGGAAAAGCATATGGAGGTTGAGGGGGCCCCGAACAGGGTATTGACAATTTACCTGTAAACGACGCTCCCTATCCTCTCTCTCTTTTATCTCCTTCATTTCTTTATTTTTCAATTCCAGCGCTTTCGCATGGATATTTTTGCATTGTTCCTTATCTATCAAAGCGTGTTCTCTTCTCACTCGTTCACACGCTTCTTTCTCCCACATTCGTACACAGTCAAGCATGTCTTGTCTACTTTTGCGCTTAAACATACATTGTTCCACATACTGAATTTTTCTAAGATCAAATAACCCATGTATAGGACACCGCAACTCAGGATCCTTGTTAGTATATTTATTCCATAATGTGCTGTACATTATAGAAGAAATACTACTTTTAATATACATGTCCCTATTTGGTGTCCCCTGGGGGGGAGCCAACTGACTTCGCTCAATACTCCTATTGGTACCTCCAAGGAAGCAACACATTCTACGAAGTGTGCTTGAAACAGGCATGGCAAAAAATATTGTAGCATATATAATACTATACAGCAGTGGCACTTAACCTGATGTGTGCCGTTACATATTATTCAAAAGTTGGAGAAAAGTCCCCTCATTACCTGCCTATATAAATTGCAATTCACTTATATCCAATCAATTCCATATATTGGCCAATTTCCATTTCCATATACAAAGTGTCGCATCAAACAACCTTACCAAACAAAAGTCTCCAGATTCCAACTGCCAAGTTCTGAATCGACCAAATGGTCTCTGCACGGCGAACACCAGAAGAGATCTCAGTCGAGGACCAGCACCCACCTGGAGGGTCAAATCAGAAAGAGAGGAAAAACACTGTGGGTGCAAAGATGCAGGTCTCCTCGGGCAGTGATCTTCCACAGCGAGATTCCAATCCTTCGTTTCGACCACTCCTTCGGGCATCCGAGTCGCCGATAAGCCCCACTTGGTTGGGCGCCAATCTGTAGAGGTGGGCCTCAGCAAGGCCTACCAGTGCTAGGAGTTCACCCTTCTCTGCACACAAGTGATCAGACCAGTAAATAGAAGTTGGCATGGAAACTGAAATATCAAAAGAGATATTTATTAAACCTCATGAGGTGGAACTACATTCACATAACACCCTTCGGTAGAGTATGAAGTAGCACAAGGAGTAGAAGAACCATGGGTCTTTTATACCCACACAGGGGCTCAAAACAAGGTGGTACAAGCACACATAGGAGACTTAAATACATAAATGGTCATACAGAAAATGCACAGTCAACAAAGAAGGAGGAGCCAACAGTTGCTGTCTTTAGTAGAAACATCCTGATAGTAAGAAACCTAAACAGGTGCTTGGGCAGCTACAGACTTCTCTGCGCATGTGCAAAGTAGCAGAGGCTAAGTATAGCCAGTTCTTTGAGCAAGGCACAAGGGCAAATGACAGAGAAGAAGGAAAGTGCACATGGCGAGCGCATGGCAGACAAAATGGCTGCCGGAAACAAGATGGCTTCAGCTAAATGCTGACATCGATCTCTGCCAAATTTCCACACCATATATACCATTGATTGAAGCATTGGATCACGAGGAATTGTGGGGGCTCTATATCATGAGATTAAAAATCTTTTCTTGAATCAATTCAGTCAAGCCCTGAAGAAGTGAGAAATTGTGCAAAACATGTGTTGGCTGTTTGAATCATTACATGTATATGAAGATGTATACCCTTGTAGCTGTAGGGTTGCAATACCTATGTTATACCAACTGAAGACGATTTGTTTCAAGTGTCCGGGAGAAAGACGTGCAATAAAACAAAATTATATGGACAATTAAGCTGCAACTTGTGTTTCATGAGTCACTGATAGGAAAACAGGGAACTGAGATCTAGCGCCGCGCAACTTCTCTACTTTTCCATCTGTAATTTGACTAAGCATATATGTAGTTAGCAAGTTATTCATGCTTCTTTATGTTTATCTCTAAGGAAATTTCAGGGGCCTGTCAAAACATAGAGAGTTGGTCAACCACAGATATTTCGAAGATACTGCACCTCACAATCAAACGTTCTGTTAACTGTTGCATCGATAAGTTAACCCTTCAACAAACTTCCAGTCTTATGGTTAGGGTTGCCAGCTCATTGTTTTGATGTCCCAGACTGTACAAAAATAAACAGTCACCTGAAGACGTATTTTCAGCACTTATATGTGCATACTTTGAACCGCAAATATAAATAGAAAACACATTTGTGTCCTAGAGCTGCATGAATGATCCATGACTGATAATTAAAGGGAACAAAAACAGAAAAGTCACATTACAAATGATTACATACTTTCTATTTATAATCCTATTTAGTGTCAAGAGGAGGTCTTTGCAGGCTCTTTACATAACACATGGCTGGCATTTTTCTTTTGGCAATGCTACTTTGTTCCTTTTCATGAAATGCATTCTCACACTACAGCAGTAAATGTAAAATGCAAATGTAAGGAATAGGCATAGTGGGGGCCCAAGGGGTACTGGAACAAAAAAAACGGTAACCAGTTTACACAGGTATGTAAATATGATATGCAAGTAGTAAAACCTGTGAAAAACTTGGGCGTGCCTCGGAGATTAATACTCCAGACACTGCCCAGCCGAGCCCACAGCAGATGCACGACGGAGGGGGGGGAGGGGGGGTTAGACCTATGGATGTTGCACGCCTGCCCTGGCACTACACCAATCCATTTCAATGAATACTGTTCTTGTTTAATTCTGACCAAAATAGGATATGCGGGTGCCAACATTGCTTACAAAATATAAGCCCTCAGTTCACTAACATATGAGTCGGAGTCTGACATTGGGGTCCAGAGATTTAACGAGGCCACAGCATCCTTCTTCCGCCCAGAAACCCTTCAGCTGAACCCCATTTAGCCCGGCCGGGATATTCCTGTAGCCATGAGCTCGGGTCCCCAATGCGTGCGCGGTGCTGTGTGTGGCACACGTCGACATCTATCGAGGGTCAGAATCTCCTCCTGTAAAGTGACAGGACCCCTCCCTGCCCCGGCCCTGGCTCTCAGTGCGGGTGACAGACGTGATGCTTTCCTCGCTCACCTTTGCCTCCTATCGATGCGCGCCCTCCTGGGCTCCCTGTCACCGGTGACATCCCCTGCGCATTTCGATATGACAGGAGGGGTTACTCTCCACGTGTGTTCTGTGATCTCCCCTGACAGCCCACAAGTACAGTGAAATTTACTCAAATATAGCCAGGTTACATCTGTCAACGCGATAAAGCCGAGTGTCACGGCTCTCTCTGAGGGAGGGTGGGAAAGCGATTTGTCCTTCAGCTCCAATTTATGTGACTGCACTGTGATCGGTCGCGGTTACACAATGTTTTACGGTATCTGATTTCATTTATCTTTTTAGAGTAGTTTCACGTCAGACAGATGATCTCCCCCAAACCGGCGGGACGGATATCTCTCCACCTCAGATTTCGCGATACGTCAAGTCATGAAACTTAGCCTTAGCGTTAGTCTCGGGCTCGCGCACACAGCGCCAGGTCGTGACCCGGGACAGCTTTTGCTGACAGTCTCGAGCTCGCAGATGCTTTTCAGCACACAGTTGGCCTGCTGGGTGAGACGCAGCAGCACAGGTATGCCTACCGTGCTTTATTTGTAAAGTAATGAGCCTACAAGCACAGTTACAATCTACTGGATATTATTGCTACAGTTAATCACATAAAAAGTATGGCATTATACAACATATATGAATTGTAGGTAACGTTTGCAAGAAAATGTACGCAGGTCTACATTGTTGAAAATTGTAAGCTCTCAGGAGAGGTACAATAAATTGCTCCCTCTGGGCACCGTAGAATTTACAAAAGAAAACAATATGCGTGGTGCTCCGAGATGACACCTTATTATCACAAGGACATTTTTCTAAAGATGAGGACCAATCGTTAACAGTTGGGAAACTAGTCAAACAATAAAACATGTCCAACCTAAAATGAGTGAGAACGAACTGGTGCCTAGAATTCAGTATATGTTTGAGAGAGGGTTTCATTTCATAGGTAGTCACATGGTTTGGTTCTTCTGTACACTTGGCTTCAACAGTTCTGTAGACAGCCTGTGAAGCTCAAACAAGGACATGCACTTTTTTTTATTCTTTTCTACTGATGTCTCTCAGAGATTCAGAATGGTCGAAATATTCTGAGTGCCCCAGCCTTCCTGAAAGGCATTGGATATATACAGTACCCAAATAGGAGTGCTGGTAGCCTCCTCCGGCAACCACCGGCTCAAGCTAAGCACTGAATATTTCACTGTGTTCCCCACTCGTGAAGTGCTGGTGCTCTCTGCTTCTATACTGGATCTGAAACTAGGATCCGACCATGCTTCAGAAGGCAGTGGAAGAACACAGCATTGGAATCAGTATAAGCTGGAATCCACGCTAATGCTGAGAAGGCACCTTTTTAAAAGTGGTTTGCAAGGGAGTAGGCAGAAAACTGAAATACCACCCTATCCCCCACTTTAAGCCATTCATATAATGGTATGGAAGTAGAAAAGTGACTTTCCTTCACCTGTCCATCTATACTTTCAACTCTCGGCCCATATTTTTCCCCCTGTCAATCTGTCCATCCTTTCAACCTTCTATATATCCATTCATCCTTTCACCGATCTGTCCTATTTTTTCATCATCCGTCCTTCCTTCATTTACCTCTTGCTTCTTTTTACTCTTCCTTCTTTTTATCTTTCCTTCCATGCCTACCTTTCGCATACCCTTCACTTCCTGCTTATAACTCTTCCATCCGACTGTCGTTCCTTCCATCCTACCCTCCTTTTTTTTCTTCCTCGGCATAAAAATAAAAATAAAACGAAAATAAAGCATGTTTATTATCGTTTTTTTACTTTCCTGACGTTTTGTAGGCTAGTGCGGGGGTGGGACTGCTGCTTAGGAGGGTGGGAGGGTGGTAAGATTTGAGTGAGCGCCTTCATTAGCTCCCTTGCTCCATATTTCGGCGAGGTAGAGGTGCTCAGAGCTTTGCTCTGTCCCTTCACTTTGAACTGATCCTTCCCAAGGGGTATTATCACTACAGAGCCAAAATCCTTAAACAAGATCTGCTCTCTCTCTCCTTGATGTTCCACCACCAATACTTCCTTCATGATCACAGATAAAGGGGAAGTGACAACAGCAAAGAGGCAGGATTGGTCTCCAAGTAAAGCCTATGCTCTGAGTCAGCAAAGTGCAACGCTAACGCCTTGCTATCACCTAATACAATGGACATCAAGGAGAAGGTAGGCATTGAATTCATGGTTTCAGATGGAGAAGCACTTCTAATCATTTTAGTATTCCATTTTTTGCTTAGCTTGCTTCAACCAATGACTTTGTCCATAAAGAATATTCTCTACATTCTTTGAGCTATACAACTGCAAAAATGACAACTGAAGACAATTGTCTTCTGCTACTTCACAACTTCCATCAGTAGAGTCAATCTGGTGAATGCAGGCCAGGGCGGCATTCAGTTTGAATTCCCATAGTTTTATATCTAACTAAGTACCCATATACCTGTCACTGGAGCAATTAAACATAAAATGCAATGATAGCACAATATGCAAGCACTGAATTCCCAAGGATTTGCTCAGATGGGAGTGGTTTCTTCTAGTACAATATATTGCTAGAGTAGAGAAGAGAATGGTTTGAATCCTGATCTGTTTTCTAAGTGTAGAAGATTCCAGTATGTAAAGAGTAGCATTTTGTACAAGAGGTTTCAGGATCTCTCGACAGTACATACAGTGTGTGTAGCTGTCTTTCTCTGGGAAACCAGTCTTCCAAGCAAAGCAGTTAATTTTACTTAAAGGCATGGGCTGCAATTGTGCATTCATGAGCAGTGCCAGAAGTAAGTAAAACACTCGGCTGTTCAGATTTCCACATTAATTTTGTAGAGAATAGTGCATTATTCCAGAAAAAGTAGTATTTTATTGTCTCATTTGATAGAGAACATGATGTATCTACAGTATAGTTGCATGCTTTTTCTGTGACAACACCTCTGATGCACTGATCCTCCCCTTCTTCACCCCTATCTTCCTTCAGGCCTCATTCCTCACCAAAATAAACACAAGCCACTTCATTAAAGACCCACTAATGCTCAAGTTCCTTCTACTCAGTGCTAGATCTCTCGCCAATGAAATTGTTCATGTCGTACATTGTTTCATTAGCTCCTCACCTCCTAAAAACTGATAATTGAATCTAATAGAGAGGATCCTTAAATTTCTATTTTCAATGTGCCACTGTTAGCTCAGGACTCCGTAAGCCGAGAGCTGCACAATCTACTAAACTAATTTTGTGTTTTCTACCGGTGCAACTGTTATACCAAACATATCCAACAAGAAATTAGAGAAATCTACACCTGGCTCAAAAAGACAAGGGCAGGCAGCAGTCCTTGCCTGTCTTTTCAGTTGTTTTCGACACTAAGTATAATATAGTAATTATCTGTTTCTCTGACGACATTAGTATCCTGATGGCATTATGAAACTGGAAGAAAAGAGTTCTTGAAGAATGCTTCTCAGCAGGTCTCATGGGCAATGTCCTACCCACCACCAATGCCTTGGTACAACCCCTCTCTTTTCAGCTGTTGTTAAGACCCTATGTTGTTTCCAGTTCTGAAAAAAAATCACAATAGGAAGGCATATAGGGAAACCACGTTGCTTTATGGCCAGCCCCTTCTGTTAATGGCTTGCATGTGTTTTTCATGGTTTGCCGTGCCTTGGATGGGTTACAGTGTAAGGCATGACATTTCAGATACGTGATGTTGTGCAATAACATTTTAGTGATGATATATCCCCTAGTCCTTTTGTTGGATTGTACATGCAACATGTAGCTTGTAATCAAGACCCAGTATGCGTTCATTGATTTATTTACTTTCCTGATATGATGTAATTTTAATCACTCATTTATGGAGTTCTTGTTTGATTGCTTGCTAATTGGACGTCTTAGTGTGTCATATGGACACTGTTGTTCACCAATCACCTTTGCACCTTCATTTGTTTAATTTTGTTGCCATGATAATATGTTGTTGGATTTTTCGTTAACTAAGTCAGGATGCACGTAGTCTTGCTTAAAGTTGCAACAAAATTACGGGTCCTTGGTCTAACGTGTTTACTATTCAGTATTTAGCTGTCTGTTCTTTTTAATGTCACCACATACAAACAAAACTGCAACTTCTGACCCATTTCGTAACACTCTTCTTCGAGGTTATGTCTACCCTCTACTAATGCAGTCTGTTCACAAAGAGACCCTACTCACAGCTTCCATATTGCTATAGCCCTGGATGTTGCTTTGTTATAGAACTTTCTTTCTAGGACAGATGGATGCAGCATAAAGTTCCCCGACTATTACCAAACATTTCCCTTTACAAAAAGGCAGACCTGTTGACTTTGACAATGCTTGTTAAATTCTGCATGAACTGTCTTAAAAGTGTCTCCAAAAACATCTTCCCTTCTAATATCATGCTGATGACGTCACACTTCTCGTCCATTTTGGCAACTTTACCTCTACAGTGTGGCACATCCTCAAGCCTTGCTGGTATATTTTCAAATAGCTTTCCCAACATCCATATATGGAGGCAATCAAATCAACTGGAACTTGATGGGTTAACCTCAGAAACATTAATTTGGAACCCCCCAAAACTCATAGTTCATTCTTTTCTCCTTCCCATACATCCACACATTCTCTGCCCGTTGCCTACACTTGCTTTACAAAAATATCTCAATATTATGTTTGATCTCCAACTATTGCAAACCAAAAGTGCTTAACAAAGTTATCATCTGCTTTCCAAGGTAAATCAAAAAATAAACCACTGCCTACATTAAAACCCAAGCAAGACATCATCGTGAAATGTGAGCCCCTTGCTTCTTATGTTTACCCACACTTTTTGCTTGATGTAATGCTGTTTCTGACTAGTCTGACTGACCTCCTGCTAATCAGGACCCCAGTTTCTGTGCTCTCCCCTAAATAGGTTTGGTAATTACTTAGGTACATCCCAGATTGGACACTGGTGTAACCTTATCAGTCCCTAGTATATAGTACTATGGTACACAGGCATAGGTATACCAGTGGTCCCCCATGAGCTGAAGCATGTATTATACCACTCATGGGAGACCACTCAATTTGCAAATACAGACCTGCCATTGCAGCCTGTGTAAGCTGGTGCTAGCACCACTTATAAAAGATATAGGTTTCCCTATATCTAAGGTCACTGCACTTAAAACCTATAAGTCACCCCTAAGGCAGGCTTACAATCCTGAAGGCAGGGTGCTCGGTACTAAGTGTGAGGGTGCCCCTGCATGAGCCGCCCCGTAAAGCTCCTTTGGAAGGTCCTTCTCGCTCCCAGTACCAGTCTTCCATACCCGCACAGCAAGCTAGGCAGCTGCCATCCAGAGACATGTTTCTGCCCTCCTACTGCTGAGCCAAGCTTGGGCAGGGGAAGGCAGAACAATAGGTATCCTGTCACAGGGAGGTGTGACCACCTCCCAGATAGGGTTCAGTGTATTGGGGCAGGGTGGGGGGCGCCTGCCACTGCCACATAGTCTGCGAGCATGGCATGCTTGGTGCCCTCCATGCATAGTCCAGTTCAAACCAGTTCAGGGAGCTGTTGGCTCCCGCTCTGGTGCGAAAATGGACAAAGGGGAGTATCCTCCCCCTTGTCCAGCGCTCCTAAGGGAGGGACCCCTGAATTGTCCCAACTCTTACCTTAGGGTATTTAAGGGCTTACCTGTGGGTGGGTCCCTAGATTCATTGTAGGACAAGTAACATTTCAGACACTACCTCTTCTTCAACCATCTGGGCAATCTGGACTTTGCTCTGGGCATCACGGTTGCAACTTGGAAGACTCTTGCTGCTCCTGATTTTGTTGCTCTGCTCATCTGCTGCAATGTCCTTGCTTGTGCACCATACAGGAACCTTCCAATGCCTATCGGAATCCAAGACACCTGAAGGAATCTTCCTTGAAGTGAAGGAGTCACTTCCCTGCATCTGTTCTCTGAACCTGGGCTCCCACGGACTTCGAAAGGCTCAGCAACACAGGTGGGGGTTCTTCTCATCCTTCGAGGCCTGTCCTTTCCTCCCACCAAGTTTGAAACCAGTATCTCTTGTCAGAGCTGCAGGAACTAAAGCCCTGTGCCCCATGTCGACATGCAGTTGCAAAGGCTTGTTGGCTTCCTTCCACTAAGATCTGCTGGCTACAAGTAGCTTCAACCACAAGCATCTACTGTGACCAAGATCTTCATCCTCACCACATCATGTGCATCATGGGCTTCCATCTTTGGTGATTTGCTTGAGGTCCTCTTGCGACTCCAGTGCCTTCAGCCTGTGGGTCTTCTTGAGGGTTATCTTTGAATTCTTTGGGCTCCCATGAGTGCCTGTGTGTTACCCTGATTCCCCTGCTTGTGGTGAGTTGCCTGAACCTTGCCGGTCTTGACAGTGCACCTTCTTCAACTTCCATATTGGTTGCAGTTGCCAAGGCTTGTTGGTACTCCTGCCACACACCGACCCCTCAACTCTCGTCATACGATGTGGGCCAGCTCATGTATGGCTCTTGGTCTTCCACAGCATCGCCTGGTCCACACAGCTGCAGTTTTATGGTCACCACCAGCTCTCCTGCAACACTCGACATCAGTGGGCATTCAAGTTCCGTGCCTCCTGATCACTCCTGAGTGGCATAGACTCTGCCCCCTCTGCTTGCAGTTACTTCTCATCTTGAATCCAACTTTGGGTTCCACCGGACACTTTCACCATCTCCAGCAGCGGCATCTTTCTGAAGTCCTCCATTGGGTTTGATGTCGGTTTCCAACGCCACTTCACAACTATGCACCCGGCTTCCCTGGTGCAGGTATCCTGGTTCCTAAGGTATCCATGGGTGGCGTGGCTCTACAACCTTCTGTCTTCCACCGAGTTTCTTCAGGGACCACTGGGAAGGGTCCTTCTTCTTTAAAATTGCAACCGTGACTTACCCCTTGACTTGCATTGATCCCGCAGTCATGTTCCCACTCTGCACACGGCCTCCGTGGGGCTCCTGGTTACTTCTACGTCTTATGGGTATAGTCTTGAATCGAGTCGTGATTCTCTTACCACTATTTTGGTATATGGTTTGATCTCCCCCTGGTGACCACTGTGTATTATGTACTACTTACCTGTTTCTATAAGAAAGTATTGTGTGCATTGTGAATATCTCTGGCTAGGAGATATCTGTATATGTTAGTGAGTGTCATATATTAAATACATATGTTTATAAATACACTCTGTGGTTCCTTTTCACTTGATCTATACCTATAAGATTATGTTCTGGTAAAACAAGCTGCTTTACACTCCTTCTGGACTAAGCCTGAAGGCTACTCTCCACAGCTACCAATTAGAGAGCTTTCTAAGGTTGTCTAAGACCACTAAATCACCATAAGGGTTGTTTGGATTGATGCAAGGTACCCACCTACATAAGTGTGCATCAAATACAAGCCAGTTACTGACAGTCAGCAACTGGCATCAGTGGACACTCCCACTATTGAACATTCCACACCATGACATTACATAGTCCTAGCAAACAGAGTCCCAGGATGTTGGAAACGGAGCAACGCCAGATACACAGCCCACCAAGCATCCGCCCTCAGCATATGACTAGATCTTGTTTCCAGTTAGTATGCGCTATGGGAGCTGATGTAAGTACATAAGGGATTCATAGACTGCATGAATACATCTCTGGGAAAGGAAATGCATATGTTGCCCCCACCTCGGGGTAAAATTCTATTCTACAGCATTCAGTCGCGGCCAGCATGACTCGCCGGTGTGGGGCAGGGATGGGGTCGTGCGGGGGAGGTTTAATTTTAATTAAAAAAAAATATTTATAATTTACCTTAGCCCGCCCTAGCTGGTCCCGTGTTCTCTCGGCTTCTCTGCTCCTTGCAGGAAGCAGACAGCTTCCGTTCCCTCCCCTAAGCCAATCAAAATGCTGCAATGGCATCCTTGTGATTGGTGGAGGCGGCGCGCAGACAGGTGCCTATGTGGAGGCCATTTCCTCCATGTAGGCCTACATGGAGAAAATGGCAGAGTGTGCATGACTGGTTTGGTCGACCCCAGAGGGCCGACCAAACAGTCAGGGCCTGCAACATTGGGCTAGCCACTCCTCCCCTGTTGCATGACCAACCAAACCCTTCTGCTTTCTTGCAGTGCGAGAAGCAGTAACATAAAAGGGTATTCATACGATTTTTTGTTACTGCTTCTCGCACTGCAAGAAAGCAGTGGGGCGACGCTCCTCTGCCCACATGGAGGAGCCGCCCCTGACTGCATTTAAAAAGCAGTTTCTGCTCTCACCACTATGTGGTAAATTTGTAATGCATGGAAGAGGTGGAGAGCAAGGGTTTGGGTGTCTCTCCTTCAAGAAACTTGCATGCACGTTATTGTATCACAGGATTGCTGCAAATATGCATGATTACCATTTCACCCATGTGTGAGTGCATTGTACCTGCAGATTCATTCATTCACAGGTGGGACCTCCCGGCAGGAGAAGAGCCAGAGCAGCAGCTCACACGCCACTGCACATCCTGCTGCTGCCCCACATGTGAATATGGGCGCAGTGGGTGTGGACCCACCACTGTACTGTTCAAAGGATCCTATTCACTGCAAGAGGAGGGCCAGAGGCCTGGTGATGTCACAAGGCGCCCACCTCCCTATATTAATGACGGTGCAACCAGGCGCACAACACCCATAGGGCGAAAAAGGCATCAGCCCACCCCCCACCCCTTAAACCCCTTCCCCCATCATGTGTCTCAGCCTTGGCTGCTGCAGCTCGAGCTCCTGTGGGCTCCAATGGGCAGTGTCTGGAGTATTCATCTCCGGCACGTCCGAGTTTTTCACAGGTCTTTAAAGACCAATTACATATTTACATACCTTTTGAAACTGGTTACCGAGGCTTATTTTTTTTTTTAGTTCCAGTACCCCTTAGACCCCCACTCTTCGTATTCCTTACATTTGTATTTTACATTTACTGCGGTAGTGTAAGAATGCATTTCATGAAAAGGAATATAAAGTAGGGTTGCCAAAAGAAAAATGCCAGCCATGTGTTGTGTAAAGAGCCTGCAAAGACCTCGTCTTGACACTAAATAGGGTTATAAATCAAAAAGTATGTATTCATTTGTAATGTGACTTTTCTGGCTTTGGTCCCTTTAATTGTCAGTCCTGGGTCATTCTGGCAGCCCTAGAACACAATTAAAAGTGCTTTCTATTTATATTTGCTGTTTAAAGTATGCACAGAAAGTGCTGAAAATATGGCTTCAGGTGACTGATTATTTTTTACTGTCTGGGGCATCAAAATAATGTGCTAGCAACCCTCATCATAAGACTGGAAGTTTGTTGCAGGATCAACGCATTATTTATTTCCCCCACCCTCGATCCCTGATTAATGCCATAGTAGCAATAGTTTAACTTATGTCTGAAACCCTACGCAGCTGTCAATAGCAAGCTGAGTTACTTCAAGTGTCTGGGAATGCACCCTGCATTCAGACAACTCACTCCTCATTCTCTCCCTTTCATTTTCACGCTCACCCTGCACTCACAGCGATCACAATGCATTGCGCTGTTCACCCTGTACCTCTCCCTGCAGTCACACAAGCACACTACGCACTCTGCACACAAGGGACACTTCATTCACCTGTCCCCCTCACTGCTCAGTCTGCAATCTCACGCAAACAAGCCCATCACTAACCATGCATTCATTTGTCCCACTCTGCACTTACATCCCCACCCAAATTCATATGGTCACCTCACTCACCCTCCAGTCACCCTACTCTCATCGCTCACCGTGCACTCACATGGGCACTCCAGGCACCCACACAGCGCGGAGGGTTAATGTTCTTGCTACAAAGAAGGTGTACCATGCAGATCACAGTACTGAGTGCGAATAAACTATGGGTGGCCCTATAAACAAGCATTTGCAATGCAATCGGTCTCGCATTAGGAAAGTTTGAGCAATTGGTATTGTAAATGACAAACATTTTATTTATGTGTTGGTTTTGTAAATAGCGATATTAATAGCTTTGTCATTTACAATGCCAATAGTTTCAACTTTCGCAAACGTGACACCTATAGCATTTGTAATGCAATCTGTGTTGTATTTACAGGACTTAGATGTATTAATATTACAAATAACAATGTCTGAGGCAGGTGTAGGTGTCTGACCCAGGAGGGGTCCTGGATCATCACCTGTGTCTGACCCTGGAGGGGTTCTGGATCATTGGCACAGGTGAGTGTAGGTGTCTGACCCTGGAGGGGTCACTGGTGAGGGTGTCTGAGGCAGGTGTAGGTGTCTGACCCTGAATCACTGGCACAGGTGTAGGTAGGTGTCTGACCCTGGATTACTGGCACAGGTGTAGGTAGGTGTCTGGCCCTGGAGGGGTCCTGGATCATTGACACAGGTGTAGGTAAGTGTCTGACCCTGGCGGGGTCACTGGCATATGTGTCTGACCCAGGTGTAGGTGTCAGGTACAGGTGGGGATGCTCGGCACGGCAGGATACTGAGGGATCTCACCCCGGAGGGGTCCTGGATCATTGACACAGGTGTAGGTGTAGGTGCCTGGTACAAGTGGGGTGCCCGCCTTGAGAAGGATACTGAGGGATCTGACCCTGGAGGGGTCATGGATCATTGGCACAGGTGTAGGTGTCTGACCCAGGTGTAGGTGCCTGACCCAGGAGTAGGTGCACGCCATGAGAAGGAGAGTGAAGGATCTGACTCTGGAGTAGTCATGGATCTCTGACGCAGGTGTAGGTGTCTGGTGCAGATGTTGGTGTCTGGCACAGGTGGGTGCATGGGCGGATTTTGCGGATTGGCAATCCGCGAACTTGCGTATTTACGGATTCGCAATCCGCGAAGATCCGCGAACTCTAGCGGATTTGCGGATTTTTCCGTTTTTTGTGTTGGCGCGTGTTCGCGCCGATTTTGGGACAAGTTCGCAATTGCGAACTTACTTTTCGGCTTGCAACGGCCGCGACTATGTTGTTTCTACGTCTGGTTTATCATCACAGGTTCACAGCACCCTCTGTTTCACCACTGCCACCCTCTGGGACACCCATGCCACCCTCTAGTACATCCTCACAGGCACCTATTAGGTTTATTTATTACTGTAGATTATGGTGGTTGAAAAAAGCTAGCACACCTGCCCTTCTTCAACTGCCATCAATTAATTTGTGTTTCATTAATGTGTCAGTAATTTTGAAAGTTCCAGTCTGGCTGGCACCTGCTTCCTTCCTTATCTGTAATTTGCTTTTTGTTGCAGTGAAATTTTTTTTTTACAGGACCTTTATGGTGCTATTCTATGAGCCTGCTGTTTGGGTCATAGCAGGGTCATAGAATTGTTGCAAACTCTGGAGGGGCCCATCAGGAAGCACTACCTTGAATGTTACTAATGTTAAGTTTGAACTTTTGCACCTGCTCATTGCTTTCATTTTAGCTAAAATCGTTTTTTTTGCAATTTCGCGCGTTATTTGGGGCGCGAATCCGTGCGAGATCGATTTCGGAAGCCGCGAATACGTGCGAATACAAAATTGTTTTTGTTGCGACGTGTATGTTCGCGTGATCTTGCGCGTGTTCGCGAGGCGCTTCTAGCTATTCGTTTGCCAAGTTACCCTATCGGTCGTACACGGGCGCGGCCATCTTGTTGGCGTGACGTAATTCCGTTTCCGCCCGCTATGTGTAATCTCGCAAAGTGTGCTGCTCGCTAGTACAATTTCGCGCGTACTCGCAAGGAAAATCTCGCGCGGACTTACCCACGCGGTCGTGAACGGGCGCGGCCATCTTGTTTCTCATTCATTGCTATGGTTCTGGGCATGCTTTCTGTATCCTCTCTCAATCTCTGCCATCCTTTGCTTGTTTGAAGTTTTTTTGATCTAATTTTACTTATTATCTAACCCTCTATTTTTCTAGCTCTATATTTTTGTGTTTTCTGCAGCTTTTATTTACTTTTAAACTACTTTTTTAAACTCTTTTCTTTTCTTCTTCACTATTCTATTTCTTCTTTATCATTTAAGTTTATTTCTGCCCAGACCATGGTAAAGGGAGCCGGGAAGCACCCTGAGAAGGGGAAGGGTCCCGCACCCCGTGCCCGGCTCCCGTGCGGGCGTTTAAGGGGGGAGCAAGTGGTCCCGAGGGAGATCTTCAGCGCGGAGGAAGTGGCGGCACTGATCTTCCATGTCCAGCGCCGCCTCCCCAAGACGATCCTGGGAGGCGGCAAGATCGCGACCGGCTATGGCATCCGGGAGCGCCGCCAGCGGTGGGAGAAGGTGTGCCGGGCCATGTACAAGATCTCTGGGGTCCGGCGCACATATAACCAGGCCACCCACCGCTGGACCGATGTCATGGACCGGGAGCGGGACTTGCTGGACGCGCTCGGCGTAGAGGTCCCCGGGCTTGGTGAGTAGTAGTAGTAGTACATTTACTACTCTGTTTTATCCTGCTCTGTTATTTGCAAATCTTTGTTCTTTACCAAGAGCAATAATGCTGCCGATTACATTGAGGTAAATTATATTTCAAAATCTTCTATGCATTTCATTTTCAGGTGCACTGCTCTCCTTCTCAGTAGCCTTGCTTGCTACTATGCTTCTTTGTTTTGTATGTTGTGTTCAGAAGCATTTCATTGGCCTGAGAAATTATGTATGAGTGTACTGTAAAGAAAAGAACTGCGTAATGCTAGACAGTAAGGGTCATATTTTCAATTACCGGCGCATCCCTGCAGGGATGCTGCAGTAATTGTGTGCCATGCCACCACCACCCATTGGCCCAAAACGTCACAGAAGCCTTACGCATCTGTGCCGTAAAGGCAGCGCATTGCTGGAGTTGCGTGCCAACGATGGCGCAGCTCCAGCAATGCTCTGGGGTACCCTATCTCCCCAATGCTGCATCAAGCCGTACGTCGGCTTCAAGCGCGCAGGGTTTGAGTCATGCATCATTGTCCTAAAAATGACTGATTGACATCTTGTAGATTTCCCTCAGCCACTTTTAGGATTCGTTCCTGCGCAGGTACGCCCTCCCTTGCGCCGGAACGCCCCCTGATGGCGCAGGGCTTTACAACGTGATGCATCGCCCATATGCCCATATGTGTTTTTTTTTTAAATATATACGCCGCACCAACACCATGGCGAGTCTTTTGTTCTGCCGCTGCGTCAGAAAAGGCACGCAACAATGGAGGAAAATCAGCCGCAACTTCCGTAAGGGACTTATAAATCAGCCCCAACAGACTGAAGTCCAGTCCTTCCTTTAGACAGTCACATGGCTATCAGAAGAAATAGTGGCGGTGGTGGCGGGTGGATTGATAGTTTGAGTATTCACTGATCTGCAAGCAGGATGGACTTTGTCTGTCACGTGTTGCGCACTGCTGCCTGCAGTGCCAGGCCTAGGCAAACCTCTTTAGTAGTCTGTTTATTGAGTTACATAGGAACTTTCTAAGTCAACGTTCCGCAAATCAGGCAATACGAATAACGTAGTATACCACATGAGATAGATCCCGTGGAATAGTTGTCTATCTATTTGCTATTTTTCAAAAATATGTTGTTATTGTTCTTTTGAAATGTTTGATTTGGTTGAAAAATCTCATCCATGTTTTATGGTTTTTCTTTCTTTCATGTTGTACATCAGCTCCCCCCAAGGGCAAGAGGACACAGGAGGAGGGTGCTGAGGATGCAGGCCAGGATCGGGCAGGCGAGGGCTCCTTTGCTGGCCCCAGTAAGTTTACATTTTAATAAACAGTACCTATTTTTTCCTAGCGTTCCTCATTCGATTTTTTCTAAATCGTCTTTGATCTTCTTGTAGACTGGATATAAATTCTTATCCTGCCTCGAATATGACTCCCTGTGGTATTACTAGACTATTCTTATTAGTCTGTCTGTGTAGCTAACTAAGATTGGACATTTGGCAATTCCATTGGACTCCCATTATATTCAGCAATACCTCTATGCACTGTCTCCTTACTGACTAGATAGTGTGGCAGAGTCATTCAGCTCCCGAAGTCACCGATTATAGATCCCCAATGATCTCTAGATTATCGTACGCAGGACAAGAGAGTAGTACGGAGTCACAGCACAGTCAAGAAGTGTCAGAGGCACTCATGCTTGCAAAAATTCCAAAACCTTTAGCTCATCCACTCTAGTCTAGAGGAACAAAAACCACAGAGTCTATTTAAGTGTAAAAGCTTTATTAAAAGTAAACACATTTATTAAAATCTACTTTGTCATAAAACTATTTAACTGTAAACGGAAAAGTGGTTAGTGCTGACGATTAATTGGACACATTTCTTGTGGTCGAGCCGAACTCTCACCTAGTTTGAACTTGATCCTGGTCGTGTTCTTAGGACTCAGGAGTCAAGCTTCTGTCTGTTAGGAGAAAAAGTGGTGCGTGTTAAAAATCAAAAGCAAGCATTCATCAGTTGTGCATAAAAGTGCAGCAAGACAACAGCCTTCCCTGGAAAATGGGACATTTTTACTATGGAGTAGACAGTCACAAATTATTACATTGTATTCTGTTTTTTTAACATTTCTCCTAGACCAAATATTATATAGTAGTGAGTGGTGTATTCTAACTTTCTTAAATGTACTTTGTAGGTGTAACATCTGGTGACGGGGCCAGCGCGGAGGTGGCTGTGTTGGACTTGGACTCGGAGGCCTCTGGGGAGGAGGCGGCGTTAGAAGAGCTGGTGGCCGTTCCTGTGGGGGATCAAACGGTGGTGGCGGAAACAGGTAAGCTATATATTCCTTACTTATTGAGATTGAAGACTGCATAGTGTGCTTTCTGCACGGGTGTATTACAATTACAAATCAACCAGGTAGTAGCCTCCTCGAAATGTACTTCGACTTAGCTGTGAAGTTTTTGGTGAGAAGAATCCCAATAAGTTCTTAGACGAACGTGATGGATGGGATGAACGAAAAGCGAAAGAAGGGTGTAAGTAAGTGGGACGCGAACTTGTATGATGGCTGGCAAAGAAGAACGATATGTGTTTGCTTGGACCCAGAGGTGGCTGGGAAGGAAAGAATATGGTATGGTGCATGGCTGGGTCAATGATGAAGCAAGGATGGGTGGAAGGACAGCAGCCTGGGTGGGTGAAACAGAAACTGTATGTGTGCGTATACTTTGACTGAATGGATGCCTGGAGCATGGTATTCTCTGACTCTTACATAGCACATGTGTATCTAGAGAGAGTAGATGGTCGCCAGGTGAAGTAAGTGTTACCTTGAAGAGCATGTACCACCGCACCCGCACGTCCGTCCCAGTGCAGGGAAGGCAAGGAAAAGAAATTGTAAATGTGTCCAATACTACCATGAATAGTAGCAGTACTTTGTATTGCGTTTGCATTCACAGCATATATCTGGTTATTACGGTGGACACTCCGTACCTCTCTTAATAACTTTAGTTTACTTGTAGTACGTCATTCATGTGTGGGTGTATCACTGTTCACTCAATATTAAGCAAAGCACCTAAAGTCATCTCATCTGTCATTAAATACGTCCCATGTGAAGTGATAGATAATCAAATTAGTTAGCTTCTTCAGTTTCCTTTTCTAGTACTCATTTGCACTGTAGGGTGAAAGGTAAATTAATTAAGCAGTAGCCCTTGTAACAGAGTATTCTCAGTGCCACCCGTAATATAAAAGTAATAGCTTCACCACCTGCATGTACTGGACCGGTACAGTAACGCAAGTCTGTCTCCATCATCATGGTGTGCAACTTTTTTTCTCGGGTGCAACTTCACTGTGCTGTGTCCATGTCATTCTGCCGGCTTGCATAAGATAACGTACCCATTTCCCTAAACAAGAGAGAAGAAGAAGAATAAGACTGGTGTACTGTCATAGTCGACTGTAATGGAAGTCCATAGTGGTCGTAGGATTAGTTCATTAAACTACCACTACTGTTAGAGCAAGGATGCAGAAGTGGGAGGTTACATAGATACTGTCCTCAATAGTTATGTACTGTGCTTTCAATTTGCTACTTGTACTCTGTGACCCAACTTTCGGCTCAATCACTTTGTGTTATTAATAAGGAGCATTGGTTACAGACTATGTCTTTCTTTCTTCATATAGTTGCTCCTTCCAAATCAACAACAAGGAGGGAGCAGGCTAGATTGGCCCGGCAACGGAGGCTGGAGGCCACAGTCGCCGAGTATCGGCGGCTGGTGGCCCTGGAGGAGGAGGAGGACACGCAGTCGAGCGGGGCAACATCTTCGACTGTGACCACTGCATCCTCCTCCGTGACTAAGCCAGCGGGACCGAGCCGGGCTAAGAAAGCCGACCGCCACCGCCAAGCAACCGAAATACCAGCTGCCCCCCACAGGAGCTGCAAGGAACGCCAACGCCGCCTACGAGTCCGCATGTCCAACCTGGAGCAGGAGGTCCTGAGGTATAAGACCTTGGTTAAGGGCCTCCGCTCCGAGCTTGCCACCCTCCGCAAGGAGTATGATGCCCATGCCGCATCATGCACCAGCACCAGCACCCTCCAGTAGTGGAGTGTCCCTTGCCCTTTTTTTATAGACTTTTGGGGGGTGGGATTTGGGAGTTGGGATCGTTTTGGGAGGTTTCAGAGACAATCGTTGGGGTTAGGGTGGGTGAGGGAGATTATTTTGTTAGGGATAAATAAATATATTTTTCAACTTTATCTGACCATACCTGTTTTTTACTGCTTTTCAGTCTGGTGGGTGGGGGGCGGGGGTGTAACAGTAACTTTGTTTTCCTGAACAGTCGTAGGACTTTAGTAGTACAACCGTCAATCTCTTGTCTACTCCGAAATTATACTCCATTATACTACCTCCCACCAAACGCTTATCTTACCTGTAATTTGTGTTAGAAATTAGGGCTAGGCCCAGGGCTGGCTCCAGGTGAAATGGGGATTAACGTTGTCATTCCTGGGCGGGTGACATTTCCTCATTGCGGTGGTACTAGTGGTGTGACACAGTGGCAGTTGCATGCCTATGGAAAAAAAGAAAACGAAACCTTGTTTGTACTCCTTACTGTAGCATTACAACGGTTACGGTACGATCGAGAAAATAGCAGGTGACAGTACACTAGAACAGTGCCATAATGTAGCCTAACAAATGGTAAAGTATTGCAAGTATAACTAGTACTTGCGTTGAATTTATTTGACATTGGCTACTACTACTAGAAGATATAGTACTGAAGCTGAGTAAGTCTAGAAGATATCCTCGTATTCCTTCACCAGCCTGTTGCTGCTATCACCTTATCCTCCCCAGCAAGTGTGTGGAATTATTGATGTCATTTTAGTCAGACATCAAGCAAAACAACACAGCCCGGGGGAAGAGGGTTAGGGTTTGTAAAATGGATGGGAATGGGGGTTTCTTTTTGGGTAGGTTTTGTTGAGAGAAGAAAAAAAAAGCAGAGCATGGACAAACAATAATTGAAGATACAGAGTTTACAGACAATCTTTGGTTACAAACTAAAGGTAAGCACATGCAGTCACACTCATAGAATAAAAGACAACAATGGATACTGTATCTGTATTGCGTATGTTGTTGGAGTTGTCCTGTTGAAATTGGTAAGTAAGTTGCATGCAGCAAACAATTCCTCTTATTGGCGGCACTCCTCCATTCCAGCTGACGCTTCGTCCATCAATGTGGTGGTGACCACTGACAGAAGAGACACCCTGTCCACTGCCTGCCTGGCGGATGTTGACTGAAACCCGGCCTGTAATTATTGAACGGAAAACAGGAAGTGCTATTACAATACCACTGATAAATAAATAAAAGGTATGTACGCTGTGTGGTTCAAAAAGTGACACTTTGATTTCCCTAATAGACAGTACAATATTTTTGAAATTGCGTGCTCTGTCTGAGTCACCTTTTTAAGGATCAATAAGTATGGCCAAAATATTATAGCGGATCTTTCCCCTCAAGGTGGGTGTACTACTGTGTTTTAGAACAAAATTTGACCTTCCCAGCAATGCTCCCACCAAGACCCTTACTAAAGCCAGTCGCAAAAATGTAGAAGAACCCAATCATATCTCCAAAAACGATGCCTAGCAGAAAAATGGTTACAAAACGTACTTTGAAAGTAACAGTAGACCCAAATACAGACCGTGGATTGTATTCAAACCACTTGCCTGCAAGCAAAAGTATCCATAGCCAGCATCGCTCCAACAGTGCTCTACAACAACAGAACCGCGTTGCAATAGAACCCCCCTAAACACATGCAATCCTGCTGCTAGGGCTAACCCTAACGAACCCTAACTTACAAAAAGTGCCAAAACTGGTGTTTCCTTATGGATTTTGTCCAACAAACTTCTAGCCGGTATTAGACCTTCCCAGGAATGCCCCAGCCAAGACCCGCCAACCCACCCGCAAAAAAACACGCGGCAACACCCCCAAACAGCGAAAAAGCTAAATCTCATACTTACAATATCTCTCGGCCTTCGGTCCAAAGTAACGCGCTGTGCAGCTAGGTCATCATCAATCATCATAACTCCTGTTTTCCACCACGGATTTCCTGAAAAGCAAATGCAATCAAGATTAGACTGTCGCAGCAGTGCTTCGACAGAGACCCCGGCCGCAACCCACCCACGAACAGCAGGAAGCCCCCCAAAACGCTACATTGAGCAAGATGTCTGAAGAAATGGCAAAAAAAAGGCTTTTCCTTAAGGATTTTGTCCAAAACACTTCTATCCGGCATTAGACCTTCCCAGGAATGCCCCAGCCAAGACCCGCCAACCCACCCGCAAAAAAACACGCGGCAACACCCCCAAACAGCGAAAAAGCTAAATCTCATACTTACAATATCTCTCGGCCTTCGGTCCAAAGTAACGCGCTGTGCAGCTAGGTCATCATCAATCATCATAACTCCTGTTTTCCACCACGGATTTCCTGAAAAGCAAATGCAATCAAGATTAGACTGTCGCAGCAGTGCTTCGACAGAGACCCCGGCCGCAACCCACCCACGAACAGCAGGAAGCCCCCCAAAACGCTACATTGAGCAAGATGTCTGAAGAAATGGCAAAAAAAAGGCTTTTCCTTAAGGATTTTGTCCAAAACACTTCTATCCGGCATTAGACCTTCCCAGGAATGCCCCAGCCAAGACCCGCCAACCCACCCGCAAAAAAACACGCGGCAACACCCCCAAACAGCGAAAAAGCTAAATCTCATACTTACAATATCTCTCGGCCTTCGGTCCAAAGTAACGCGCTGTGCAGCTAGGTCATCATCAATCATCATAACTCCTGTTTTCCACCACGGATTTCCTGAAAAGCAAATGCAATCAAGATTAGACTGTCGCAGCAGTGCTTCGACAGAGACCCCGGCCGCAACCCACCCACGAACAGCAGGAAGCCCCCCAAAACGCTACATTGAGCAAGATGTCTGAAGAAATGGCAAAAAAAAGGCTGTTCCTTATGGATTTTGTCCAAAACACTTGTATCCGGTATTAGACCTTCCCAGGAATGCCCCAGGCAAGACCCGCCAACCCACCCGCAAAAAAAACCCCCGACACAACACCCCCAAACAGCGGAAAAGCTAAATCTCATACTTACAATGTCTCTCGGCCTTCGGTCCAAACGCGGCGCTGTGCAGCTAGGTCGTCATCATCATCAATCATCATAACTCCTGTTTTCCACCACGGATTTCCTGAAAAGCAAATGCAATCAAGATTAGACTGTCGCAGCAGTGCTTCGACAGACACCAAAAATTACACACAAACCCCCGGAACCCCGCCAAAGAGCACCTCAAAGGCAAGCAAGTCAGCAAAAACGGCAAGAAATTTCCACCTCATATTTGGTCCAAAACACTTTTGTCCATTATTAGAGCTTCACAGCAATGGGCCCAAAACCGTCAACTCACCCGCAAAGAAGTACAACACCCCCACAAGTGCTGAGTCTTTCTTCATTGTGCGTAATCCAGCACTCTGCTTGGAGGGAAATCGCAGTCTGGAGGAGGAGGATAGAGGAGCATGTTCTTCAGAACTTGTGAACCTGAGGAATGTAGACTGCGGCACCTTCAAATCAATAAGCAAACAAGTGAAGACAGTTCTGATGATGGTCTTGTTTTTGGGATTAGGTGATTAAAGTTTGAATTAAATTAACTGTGCAAAACAAAGAAAGAGAGACACAAAGCACACAGGAATAAAAGTGAATAAGGACGAAAAAGAAAGTTCTTGATTGATTGTCTCATTTTCAGGGCTCGGTGTCAGGGAATAAGAACAAGATTTCGTCATCATACTCTGCGAATTCAGGCTGGATGAGGTCAGTGGCACCGAACAGAGAAAAAATCCCCTCATCTACGTTGCTGTCCTCCTCGTCTTCATGCGGCGTGCTTTCTCGTACTTTGTAATCTGGTGGTATGAGGTGCTGATTCATCTTGATCATTGTCAGCCGCTCCACATTTTTGGGCGAGAGGCGGCTCCGTTTGGGAGTTACAATGCCACCAGCATCACTGAAAACACGTTCAGAAGACACACTTGCGAGTGGGCAAGACAAATAGTTTATAGCCAGGTTGTAGAGCTGTGGCCACAATTGTTTTTTGCCATGCCAATACTGCAATGGCTCCTCATTAAGAAAGACCACTGTTGAGTCATTCAGATAGTCCTGCACCATCGACTCAAGGTCATCAACTGTTCCTCCACTTTGCTTACTTTTTGCTGTGCTGGCTGTGACATTTTTTCGAGAACCATACCCCATCAAACTTAGCCAATCCTCCTCCCCAGCCACTGTTAGTGTTGTCATTGTGTGTGGTGCAGATGATCCAGTTGCCGGTGTCTTTAACGGCTGAGAGGTCACTTGTGCCCCAGCCACAGGTGCAGAAGTGGATTCTTGTGACTGCGGATGGCCTGCTGATGCTGATGCTGATGTACTGGCTTCTCCTTCAATAACCTGCCGTTCTTTTTCAAACCTCTTGGCTGACCAGGCTAACCAATGTTTGTACTTTTGAACATCTGCATCAGCGAAAGGAAAGAATGCGTTGTCTGCCAGCGCCTTTTTGTAGCGTGGATCCAGAATAGTAGCACAAATGTAATGCTGATCTGAGTTGATGTTTTTAAGACGTTCATCACCACGTAGGCGATGTAATAATTTCTCAGACAAAATGAAATGGGTTTTTTTTTTTTCATCTTTTTGAAACTCAGAAGAAACCGCCATCAGTTGGTGCTCCAGTATGCACAACAATGGGATAGCTTTTCCCAAATTACAGTCCTCCTGGCTGACTGCACGCGTGAAGAACTCAAAAGGACGAAGCATGTCTGTCAGGCTTTTAACTATGGCCCATTGCACCTTACTCATCCGCAGGTCCTCCTTCTGAGATGTAGCCTCTGTCAAGAAATAGTAATCGAGTACCGTATACTGCTCATACAGACGCTCAAGCATGTAGAAGGTTGAGTTCCAACGTGTTGCCACCTCCTGGATGAGTGCTTTCACTGGCATTCCACGTTCAAGTAGCAGTCTCCGCAGATGCTTCCGGGCCTTAAAAGAATGGCTGAAATGGTTGCACATTTTGCGGCAGGTGGCCATTACCTCGAACGCTGGACTCTCTTTATCACTCAAGAATTTTTGAACTACCAGGTTGATACAGTGCGCCAAACACGGCACTCTAACATGGTCACCCTTCGACATGGCCTTAACTACATTGGCGCCATTATCCGTGGAAACATAACCAATCTTGCGTTTTAGGGGGGATAGCATTGTCAAGACCTTTTTGTTAAACTCTTCCAAAAGGTTTTCTGCTGTGTGACTTTTCTCCAAGCCAAACATGGCTAGTGTTGCATGTTTCCGAGCAGCTTTGAAAACTTGGTCCGGGTCAACACCTGCGTTTAGCTTTGCTATAACACCTGAAAAAGAGACCCAGTGTGCAGTGATGCACATGTAATCATCGCCTGGGCCACTGGTCCACATGTCTGTTGTCAGATGTATTGTGTGAACAGCACTCTTCTGCAAAGCTGCCCCAATCGCCTGCAGCACATCTTCATGTAGTGCTGGAACCGCAACTCGGGCAAAATAGAACCGGCTCGGAACCTTCCATTTAGGGCAGAGCGTTGCAACTAATTCAAGAAAACCTACCGCTTCTACAAAAGAAAAAGGTAGAAGGTCCACAGCTAGCATTTTAGCCAGCTTAGTGTTATACAGACGCGTCAGTGGGTGGTTGCGTTCATATGGCACGTCTGAAGTAAGCATTGTTCTAATGTTGGCCTGGACCAAGCATTTACGGGCTGATAATGACTTCGTTGACCCAATTTTGCTCGCTGGTGAACTTTTGTGCGTTGGTGTCTCACTCGCTCCAACACTCTTAGTGTGCCTCACATTGGGTGTGCTGCTGACAGGGGTACTGGGTGTAAGGGAAGTGTTTGACACGTCTTCTTCCTGCTCGTCAACATCAGATGAAACATCAACGTTTCCTTGATTTTGGCCTTTCTTGATCGCAGCTAGGTGCGCAAACCATTGGACAGCGTGCTTTCTCTCAAGATGACCACTCTGGCCGCCGGTACCATAGTTGGTACCTGACTTACCACGACTAACTGCAAGCTTACAAAGGGTACAAATGGCAAACTTTGGATTTTTGGGACAAACAGTAAAGAAGTCCCAAACTGGGGACTTGAAGTGTCTGTGGGACCTGGAGGAGGCGGCGATACTGGTGGTGGTGGTCATGAAGCTAATGCCAGATGAAGTGGAGGATCTGGATTGCCCAACTTTTGTACGTTTTCCACTTTCACCGCCACTAATTAAGGTCGAGGTTGACGCAGGTCTCTTCTTGCCAGAAAGAAATATGGAAGCGGGACGAGTTGGTGTACTACTTAACTCCAATGATTGTGGTGTTTCCACTGCCTCCTCATCGACAACATCATCATCATCATCATCACGCGCAGCAGCTCTTCGGGCTAGGGTCAAAATGTCTGTTTGCTGCATGCCCGCTGGGGCTGCAGTGACCTTTATGATGACTGGGTCGTCGTTGGCAGAGTCTTCATCAGCAGCAGTATCCGCCACTTCTTGTTGAGCCTCATCACACTCCATAAGTCTGAGACTTTGGACGAGCTTCCTTTTACGCTTAAGTACCTTTGTTGGATCATGGTGTGCCTCACTCTCAGACGGCTGTGGTGCTGGTTCCCAAGTTTGATCCGTATCATCAGAAGGAGGTGTGCTTGAAGAGGATGTAGACACCACCCTTGATCTCTTCCTTGCTAGGGTTGTGGAAGACAATGAAGGATCAGCAGGAGGAGTGGCTTCCTCAAATGATACCTCGCCTTGATTGTCGATTTCCTGATGTGCCCCTACTTCGGGAGGAACAACTATTGTGGGCACTTGTGACCCTCCATGCACCTCTGCTTGCGCATCTCCTTGCGCTGCCTCTCCTTCCACATGTACTTGGGCTTGTACTTGCACATGTGATTGTTGTTGCGGCTGTGGTTGTTCAACACTCGTCAGATGAGCTACAACAACCTGTGTTGATTGAGGGACATTGCTGCTGCTTTCTTGCGATGAGCCAACATCACTGGTCGATGGTGATTGAACAACTATACTGGCTGCCTCTGCAGCACTCAAGGGCTTGGACTTAAGTTGGCGTGGTGGTGGTGGTGGCACTGAGCCCAATGGAGCGGGGGTGCTGCTGCCAGCTTGGTCCCCAGCAGATCCCGCTGCTGCTGCTGCAGGCATACTTTTTTTTTTACTCCCAAAAAAAGGGGCGGGCGGCACACCAGTCTCCTTGGTAACTTGCTTCTTCTGCTCCTTACTGGCACCTTTCTTGCTAGAGGAGCTACGGGTTACTTTTTTTGGGGCCATCCTCTTCAGAGCAGGTCAGCAGGCAGCAGTTGCACGAGTTGCAGAGGGTTCTGTGTCCAGACGTGACGTCGCGTGACGTTATGCTGCACACACCGCTGCAGGACTTCTTCCTGGCACTGGTGGTTCTCTTGAGTCTTCTTGTGCACCTAAAAGCAATGGAAGACAGAGGAACATCAGTTCAGTTATACACCCCAAAAATTCGACAAAACACAGAAAAATGAGCACAATCCCATGCCATCCTTGATGTTTACATTGAAGACACCCCACAGAAAGACTACGGACATGCAAGTATGCAACACTCACTACCCCTGGGCATAATGGATGAAAAGTAGGCAAAATAAGTGCAGGCCTCAGACACTGCCTCTCCTCAAAATGGCCCCTTACACCCCAGGCACATGTTGCCTGTACCAGCCAGCACTCAAGATGGCCACCACCACCACCACCCATATGGCCAGTCCACATCAACAGTACACCCCCAAAAAACAGAAAAACAGCCAGAAATCACCACAATCCAACGCCATCCATGATGTTTACATTAAAGAGAGTGAGACCACACCACAGGCACACTCAGTCCATGCACCACCCACCACCCCTGGGCAAAGGGCCCCACCAGCAGCCCCCCAAAAACGACAAAAAACAATAAAATAAGCCCAATCCCAGCCCATCCATGGCCTCAATAATGTTTAAATTCAAGAAGACACCCCACAGAAAGACTAGGCCCATGCAACACTCACCACCCCTGGGCAAAGGGCCCCACCAGCAGGCCCAAAAAAACGACAAAAAACAATAAAATCAGCACAATCCCAGCCCATCCATGGCCTCAATGGTGTTTAAATTCAAGAAGACACCCCTCAGAAACACTAGGCCCATGCAACACTCACTACCCCTGGGCATAATGGATGAAAAGTAGGCAAAATAAGTGCAGGCCTCAGACACTGCCTCTCCTCAAAATGGCCCCTTACACCCCAGGCACATGTTGCCTGTACCAGCCAGCACTCAAGATGGCCACCACCACCACCACCCACATGGCCAGTCCACATCAACAGTACACCCCCAAAAAACAGAAAAACAGCCAGAAATCACCACAATCCAACGCCATCCATGATGTTTACATTAAAGAGAGTGAGACCACACCACAGGCACACTCAGTCCATGCACCACCCACCACCCCTGGGCAAAAGGCCACACCAGCAGCCCCCCAAAAACGACAAAAAACAATAAAATAAGCCCAATCCCAGCCCATCCATGGCCTCAATTATGTTTAAATTCAAGAAGACACCCCACAGAAAGACTAGGCCCATGCAACACTCACCACCCCTGGGCAAAGGGCCCCACCAGCAGGCCCAAAAAAACGACAAAAAACAATAAAATCAGCACAATCCCAGCCCATCCATGGCCTCAATGGTGTTTAAATTCAAGAAGACACCCCTCAGAAACACTAGGCCCATGCAACACTCACTACCCCTGGGCATAATGGATGAAAAGTAGGCAAAATAAGTGCAGGCCTCAGACACTGCCTCTCCTCAAAATGGCCCCTTACACCCCAGGCACATGTTGCCTGTACCAGCCAGCACTCAAGATGGCCACCACCACCACCCACATGGCCAGTCCACATCAACAGTACACCCCCAAAAAACAGAAAAACAGCCAGAAATCACCACAATCCAACGCCATCCATGATGTTTACATTAAAGAGAGTGAGACCACACCACAGGCACACTCAGTCCATGCACCACCCACCACCCCTGGGCAAAAGGCCACACCAGCAGCCCCCCAAAAACGACAAAAAACAATAAAATAAGCACAATCCCAGCCCATCCATGGCCTCAATTATGTTTAAATTCAAGAAGACACCCCACAGAAAGACTAGGCCCATGCAACACTCACCACCCCTGGGCAAAGGGCCCCACCAGCAGGCCCAAAAAAACGACAAAAAACAATAAAATCAGCACAATCCCAGCCCATCCATGGCCTCAATGGTGTTTAAATTCAAGAAGACACCCCTCAGAAACACTAGGCCCATGCAACACTCACTACCCCTGGGCATAATGGATGAAAAGTAGGCAAAATAAGTGCAGGCCTCAGACACTGCCTCTCCTCAAAATGGCCCCTTACACCCCAGGCACATGTTGCCTGTACCAGCCAGCACTCAAGATGGCCACCACCACCACCCACATGACCAGTCCACATCAACAGTACACCCCCAAAAAACAGAAAAACAGCCAGAAATCACCACAATCCAATGCCATCCATGATGTTTACATTAAAGAGAGTGAGACCACACCACAGGCACACTCAGTCCATGCACCACCACCCCTGGGCAAAAGGCCACACCAGCAGCCCCCCAAAAAAGACAAAAAACAATAAAATAAGCACAATCCCAGCCCATCCATGGCCTCAATTATGTTTACATTTAAGAAGACACCCCACAGAAAGACTAGGCCCATGCAACACTCACCACCCCTGGGCAAAGGGCCCCACCAGCAGTCCCAAAAAAAAGACAAAAATCAGCACAATCCCAGCCCATCCATGGCCTAAATGGTGTTTAAATTCAACAAAACAGTTGTATCATGCACCCCTAACCAACCCTGGTCCTACTGGATACTGTGGCTACCCACAATATAATTTATTTAATGTTCTGAAAAAGTTCCAAAATTTTACTTGCAGCAACTGTAATGCCCCAAACAAACTTACTTGTGAAAGTTGATTTCTAATCCAAAAGTGATCCAAAGACAGTCAAAAAGGCCTCAAATCCAAATATCCAGCAGCACCCACAAAAAGTAATCCTTCCAGCTCCAGATCCAAATGAAAGTGACCAGGAGATGGACAAAGCACTGGGAGGAGCCTGCTGGACAGGAACAGGAAGTTGGAGACTGTGGGGCACTTCCTTCCTCCCCCCCCCCCAAAATGGACTCCTTGCAAAAAAAAAAGGCCATGCAAATGTCAACCTGAGGAGTGATTCTGATAAAAATCATAATTTTCTGAAGGTTTATCCTGTTTGCTGGTGATTTTCTTGTGCGAAATTGCAAAATCTCTATTTCGCAAGTGCGAGATTGTTCCTTTCCGCCGCAACTACGTGTTCGCAATTGCGAACTCTCGCGAGGTGTGCTGTGCAAGGTGGCAAGCCGCGAGTACGTATTCGCGGGCGACAAACTCCCGCGGGAACACGCAGCAAGATCTAAAATGGCGCGTCACTCGCAAAGAAAAACAACTCGGCAAACGCTAATATGACGGAAAGTGAACGCCGTGCACCACGCCGCGCGCCGCAACCAAGCAAAAAATCCGCCGCGAGCGGATTCACGGATTTTCGACAAATTCGCGAGCGTTCGCGGATTGCGGATTTGCCGAAAATCCGAAAAATCCGCGAGCGGAGCGGATTTTACGCCCATGCTTAGTTTCTGGCATGGGCAGGATACTGAGGGATCTGACGCTGGAGGGGCTCTAGATGACTGGCAAAGGTGGGGGCATCTGGGGATGTCTGGCATGGGCAGAATTCCGAGGGAACGGACGCTGGAGGGTTCTGGATCACTGTGGCATGTGTAGGTGTCTGACGCAGGTTTGGGTGTCTGGCACAGGTTGGGGGTGTCTGGTACAGGTGGGGGGTGTCTGGCACAGGTCGGGGTGTCTGGCACAGGTCGGGGGTGTCTGGCACAGGTCGGGGGTGTCTGGCACAGGTCGGGGTTTCCGGCATGGGCCGGATGCTGAGCGTTCTGACCATGAAGGGGTTTAGATGATTGGCACACGTGAAGGTGTCTGGCACTGGTGCTTGGCATGGGCAGAATTCCAGGGGAGCTGACGCTGGAGGAGTTCTGGAGCACTGGCAACGGATGTAGGTGTCGACATGTGAGAGGTCACACAGGCGAGGGTGTCTGACAGCTCAGGGAGTCTGACATAGGTAGAGGTGTCTTCTCTAGTTGCCTGGCACGGGCAGGATTATGTGGGATCGGACCCTGGAGGGCACAGATGAAGGCGCTTGGCATGGGGAAGGGTACTAAGGGATCCGCTACGGGAGGATTACACATCTGTGACAGATGAGTGTCTGACCCTGGTGATGATGTCTAGCATTAGTCCAGATCTGACAGGACAGTGGTGGCACCTTTGAGTTTAGAATTTTAGTGCTATTGCTGTTGCTGACTTTGTGACAGGTAATTTCAATATTGTGTAAAGGAGCATAATGATTTCGGTTAGAGTTGGGGAGGGTGAAAATGAGAAGCGCCCAATTGCACTGCCAAAGGGTGGTGTGAGGGGGGCTTTGGGCAATTTTACACTGAAAGTTAAAAGTTAAGGCAGTCTGTCCTTACTGCAATTATTTTAATATACTGAGCTGACTTACAATGATGTCAACCTGCGACCTATACTTTACATACAGTTCTGGACACAAGGCACATTAGCCTACTAGTATATCTTAATAGAATTGTAATCTGTGATATAAATGTGACACACATACAAAGACACGCTCACCTGAAACCCTTGACCTTGATGTTGTACATGATGTCAACAAAAATTACATTGCTTTTAGCTGTGTTATCTGGGATTGTTATAAGTAACCTCCAAGTTAGAAATGGCTATCTGCAGCAAGTGCATTAACCCCATAAGTTATTTTACTAGGATTCCTATTTATATTAGATATTTGTATTATCTTGCTAGTTTTGGAACCTGCATGGTACACGTACCTCTCTGCAAGATTTGCATTACCCCGCTGAATTATCTTTCCATTTATTTATTTATTTATTTATGTATGCGTTTTTGTATAGCGCGGACTTTACCCGAAGGTGTCAGAGCGCTTCACAATAGGAACAGAACTGATACATGAGAACAATACAGGTGAGCAAAATACAAAAGCAAACGTTACATTAAATGAAGCAAAAATGACATTCGTGAGCCAACAAAATACAAGAGGTAGCAAACGGTGCATTACAAAAGTGACAATCGTGAGCCAACAAAATACAAGAGGTATCATGCCGTGCACAATGCCTAATTTGCAAAATGACATTGATTACCAACGTTATTATTATTTCTTACATGATTCTGTCCACTATCAGCATTACAAAATCCACAATCTGACAATACAGTGAAATGCAGAGTGTGCTGTAAAAGCTCACTGGGGCGTTCGTTAAGGGGGAAAGTTCGGAATAATTCTCCCTACCACCCATTATGTTGCTATTGTTACTGGGGGACTGGCATGCCTCCAAAAGCATATATTCGGGGCTATGTTCCAGTCTATATTTGGATTAAAAAGGAGTATGTAATTGAAAAATACATCGGTCTGCTTCAAGTTTAAAGCCTGAGTTTGGGTTTTCGTCGGAGTAATTAAGTCAAGTGTATAATAAAGATTTCTATTTTACCATGACCGTGCTACTTGTATAAAAGGCTACTCCGGCAATCGGGTTTGTTTAAAATCCTACTCACCCCTCACTTTACCTTAACCGGCACGCTGATCTATCGCCCGCCGGGCTCTGCTAGTAATTGGGCTTCCTCTCTCCCTGAACTTATTGCCCCATTCCTGGCGCAATCAACTAATTTTATCATCGTCGGTGACTTAAACATCCATTTTAACTCTACGTCGTGTGCTATTTCTTCACGCCTTTTACAGGATCTTGCAGCCTTAGACCTTCCCCTGCATAATTTTGAGCCCACTCACAAAGCCGGTAATCTGCTGGACCCTATCATCTCTAACCTCACTGGCATTTCCTATCAATCCTCAACGCCGGTCATTTGGTCGGACCATTTCATTGTTAACTTCTCAATTAAAACAACAATGGTTAAACCCTCTAACCCCGCTCTTCCTCACAAAGCCAGTAGGAACTGGAAACGTCTAGACGTTGACAAACTTAACTCCCTTCTTGCCAACTCAAAACCTACATCTTCCAGTATAACTACTAAAGAGCTACCCACTGTCAGACGGTGGTTGACAACAGCTTTGGATTCCTGTCTTCCGACCCAAAAAAATAAATCTCAAATCCATCACCCACCAGCACCATGGTTTACTGACGCTCTTCGCCAAGAAAAATCCAATTGTAAAAAATTGGAACGCATTTGGCGTTCCAATTATAACTCTGATCAGAAACTAAAATACAAGGTTGCCCTTAAAGCTTATCACTCGGCTTGTGACACCGCCAGAGCCAATTTTGCCAACACCACTATTCTCATGGTGCAAAATAGACCCAAGGCCCTGTTTAAAATAGTTAAAGAGCTCTCAGGTGCGTCTACTGTACCTAGTGACCCCTGTCTGGACACTGCTCAGTGTGAGGTTTTAGCCAATTTCTTTGTCGAGAAGATTGATAAAATCTATGACACCTTCAATTCTACTCCGGTTGTGTTCACTAACCCTGATCCAACCCTATGCACTCCCCCCCCCGGCTACTTCCCCTTGCTCCACTCCCGCTATTCCCCTTCTGCACGCGTGGGATCCTATCTCCCCTACACTCTTAAAAAAGTATCTGCAAGACATTAAATCTGGTTCCCCCCTTGACCCAATGCCTCCACAAGTTCTGAACTCTTTGGATCCAGCCCTACTCCATATCATTCTGAAGGTTCTGAACGCTTCCCTAACTGAAGCTATCGTTCCCAATGAATGGAAGCACGCTATGGTGGTTCCATTATTAAAAAAGGTAAACACAGATCCCAACAACCCATCTAATTTTCGCCCGATTTCTTTGCTTTCATGTTTTTCTAAAATCTTAGAGAAACACGTCAATTCTTTGCTCAATTCTCACGTTGAAACCTCTAATTTTCTTCATGGTTCTCAATCCGGGTTCAGGGCTGGTTTCTCCACTGAAACCACTCTTCTTGGGGTGTCTGAATCCATTAGACAAAAGGTGGACAACGGGGAGACAGTGGCACTCATATTACTTGATTTGAGTGCCGCATTTGACACCGTCTCCCACTCCATCTTGTTGTCCACCTTGAAATCTGTGGGTGTCGGTGGTTCCGCCCTGGCCTGGATTGCTAATTTCCTTTCTGATCGCACGTTTCAAGTTTTCTCTTCTACATCTGTTTCATCAATCTTCCCCTCTAAGCACGGTGTTCCACAAGGGTCTATCCTTAGCCCTCTTTTCTTTAATTTGTATGTGAGACCTCTTGCTTTTCTGGCGGAACGGGTTGGTCTCACAATTTACTCCTATGCCGATGACACTCAAGTCATCTATTCACTCTCCACCAATAAAAATTCTCCCTCTTCTTCCCTTCAAATTGGACTACGACAAATATCTGCCTGGATGCTTGAGCACAAATTAAAATTGAATGGGGACAAAACAGAACTGCTCCTGTTTGGCTCTGACACCTCGCTCTGGGGCCCACAACACTGGCCGCCGGAGATGGGCCCTCTTCCTACCCCAACTACGACTGCTCGTAATTTGGGGGTCCTCCTTGACAATCAATTGTCCTTCAAGCAACACGTCGTGAAAGTCTCCGCCACCTGTACTACCATCATCAGGTGGCTAAGGAAAATAACGTGGATGCTGCCTGCCGACACCCTGAGAACGGTAGTCCAGGCTCTTGTCACTTCACGCCTGGACTATGGGAACATCTTACTCCTGGGTGCCTGTAAGGAGGTAACTAGGAAGTACCAGGTGGTACAAAATATGGCTGTTCGCCTTATTTGTAACCTCCCTGCCAGAACATCGGCCACGTCCCATATGCGCAAACTACATTGGCTGCGAATTGAGAGCAGGGTCAAATTCAAGGCATTATGTTTCATGCACAAAATCGTGACTGGAAGAGCTCCACGCTACCTATCTGTTCTAGTGCAGCCATACGTCCCCCCCCGCACACTTAGGTCACCCACCCAGAATAAATTTAAGATACTGCGTGTCAAGAGAGCTAAAATGGGAGGCCGTTCGTTCTCCCTGTTAGCACCTTCTCTTTGGAACTCCCTACCCCTACCTCTGCGTTCTGAAATGTGCTTCTTGACTTTCCGTAAAGGAATTAAGACCTGGCTATTTAATACGTAATCTGCTGGTCTGACGCTCCTCTCATCTTGTATACCGTTCTGTTTGCCTTAGCGCCGGGAAACCTTCAGGTAGCTTCGCGCTTAACAAGTGTAATTATAATAATAATAATAATAATCAGCAATATTACGGCTTACAAAGTGGAGTGTGACGGTCCGCGCCTGGAAGACTGGCGGGTAGGTGTCCATGACTAACAATGCAAACAGTGCGAGAACTAGAGAGCTGTAAAAATGTGCCTCGCCAACACCACAACAAACAAAAAAAAGTTTTCATCTTCTCTGTCAACTACGTCCTTCCCAACCGCGTGGCCGGTAAAAAGGGTCGGTCGGGTGGATCCATGTTCCCTCGAGTCAATACTCATTCCATACATAAATAAACTTACAATACATAAATAAACTTACAGTAGGAGCAGCTCCTCTGGAAGCGCTGCCGGGCAATGGGAGAGGTGGGTCAGGCATGATGATTCATGTAAGTTGCCGCCGCCCCGCGGCTTTCCAACCTTCAGTGGAAAGGCAGCAGAAATAAGGGCGACAGCAAGAGGGAGGAGCCAAATTAAACAGCCCCTTTCGAGGGATGTAGGCGTTATCGAGGCCCTGCAACTCCTCCGTTCCTGTACGCTGCAACGCCCGCCTTGCAGCCCGTGACAGTTCTCTTCACGTAGCCAGACTTCATGATTCATAGATTAAAGAGGGGTCTCACGGTGCTTTAAATGGGAGCGGAGAAGTTACGGTTCTCGCCAAAGTGTGTATGGTGCAGGTGGCTAAAGAGTTAAACCTTCGTCGCAGCCACGTTCGAATCATGGTAAAATCTTTCCACTGTCTTTACTGTCATTAAATTAGTAACGATTGACATTTACAGCGCGCAGAGACAGTGAACGTGTGATATTCACTTTTATGAAAATCAGGTTAACGTAAGTAAGCAGGCACCACTGCCACGGGCACCAAAATAAAAGTGAACCCCTTTAGCAAATCAAATAGCTAACGAGAAAGCAAGAAAAAGAAATCACCGCCGCAGCCCTGCTCCGTGAAAAACGGAAGTCAGGCACTTTTGGCCGAGACGGGGGCGGGGCCTGCAATCCGGCAGGAAGTCCCGCCAGCCGCCGCCGAGGAAGAAGTGAAGCCGGCCGACTGATGGCCTCTCCGCAGCCCGGGGCTCCCAGGTGCTGGAGGGAGCCCCGGAAGTGAAGTCCTGCCCCCTGGTGCCGCGACGAGATGAGACTGCCGTAGAGAGGAGCCCGATCCCCAGCAACAGCCCGGTGAGTGCCCACGGAACACGCCGAAAGAGCCCGGTGAGTGGGGGGGGAGGGGGGTGTACGCTCGTGTGTATGTTCGAATGTGCCTGTCTGTGTGTGTGCGCGTGGGTCTGCGTGTGTGTATGCAGTGTGTGTGTGCCTGTGTATGGCTGTGTATGTGCGCATGCGTGAGTGTGGAGTGTGTTTGGGCAAGGGAATGAGGCACGAGAGGGGCACGGCGCCGTGCGCGCTCACGAGGTCAAAACTGAGCAAATCTGCGCTCGTGCACCCTCTCCTGTCCACATTCCCAAAAACGGGTGACATTAGTTGTCGAAGCAGACTGCAATCAATGCTTACGCATTGAATGCAGGTCGTGCTTCGACCTAAAAAGTGAAATGTTTGGCAGAAAGCTGCATTGTTGGTGAGTGGTAGTGAGGGAATTCCTGGAGAAGGAGGAAATTAGGGAGTGGTGCCAAAAAAGACTGTTTCCCCGTGTGCGACCAGTAGGACCAGCCCTGGCTGGGAGTGTCAGCGCCCCCAGAAGTTGGGGTCTAGGTGCGCCCCTGGGTGCAACCGTGTGTGGGTGCCTGGTTCAGGATTATGCTCCCGATTGAGCAGTGGGGATGTCCTCTGCACCACCAGGTCACGCCAGCCAAGTATGTGACGTTCTGTGGTGTGTTTGCACTACATGAGTCCAGTACTAGGGGAAGAGGATGACACAGGGCCCGGTGCATCCTTCTGAGCCCCGGGGGTGGCTCAGGACTTGCGCGCGTCTTTCTCGATAAACCTTCCTCTAAGTGCAAATGTTGCATGAGGGTTGATGGAGTTTACGCCTCCTTCAGGGGGCCTGTTACGCGGCTGTAAAAGCTAACCGGCGGTTTCCTATGTGTAACTGCAGTATTCCTTTAAAATGCGTTTACTGCTGATAAATAAACATATGCGTTTATGTGCAGCACGCATTCTGCCTTGTAGGCGCGAATGCGGGAAGCAGGGCGTCTTAAACATGGAGCTATCGAATACGTGTCTGCACCTGGAGTGGAACTGAATGAACGCCTCTAACAAATCAAATAAGTCAAATTGTTTCACCATAATGAATGGCTTCGTTGTGCTTGCTCTTTTGCGATTCTTTGGAGATGATGGCGTTTTTTTCCCGTTTCCCGTTTAATTTATCTGCAAATATTCATTTTCCGCGGAGGCTGTAATTGAATAAACACTTGAGGAAGTTTGCCTTTTGTCTGTGAGGCTGGGAGGGCGCGTCAGCGCGCGAAGCTTTCCGCTGGTCAAATGAGCTGAAGGCAGCTAATAAGGCCGCCTTCCTCCGGGTTTGTAATTCCCGCACAATGGCGGTGCGTGAAAGCAGCCTCGCGCGCTCTCAATGCGGGGAGGCTCGTCCCATTGACACGATTGTCTGAGATCCGAACCCCGCCCGCCCCCGTCCAGTACAAGTTATGGATGCCGCTTGAAAAATTAATTACCTCGTTTTGTTTGACTGCCTGCCGGTTTTGTTCCTCCTCAGAAGTCATTTGTCCTCTTTTGTCAGGCCCCATCAGCACGGCCATTGAATGATGCGTTATGAAATGTAGCATTATGAATGTCAATCGTTTTCCAAAAAGAAACACAATTAATGAGGAAAATATTCAATTTAGTTTCATGCTGTATCTATTCTTCCCAGGTACTTTGCAACTTTTTAATTATCTGATTCCATTACAATCCATGTGTGGCGAACAAAGAGAGACAAGCCTTGCGTTGCGCGCTGTCAATGCTCGTGGAGGGAAGGATCAAGAGCGCGCTGTAAAGTTTCTGTTGTGAGTGGTGCATAATGTTAGCACATCCACCTTGTTGCCACCGCCCCTTTGTTTCTCCAGAGCTTTGTGCCCTCTACTACATTGACATGCAAGGGCTTGACTTCACGTCCCCGGCGTGGCCTACAATAAGATCCTACCTGGCCGCCTTGGAAGCCTTGGCCTTGGGTTGAGATTTGAAAGAAGTTCAATTAAAGCAGATCTCTTTTCATACACAAAACTCTTTGAATCTCTAGTATTTATTTTTTGATGAACAAGAAACCTTAAGTGTTGTGGCTTCTGTGAATCTCAGGTCCTTGTTTGTGAAAGACACCACACGGTTAGTGCTCTGGCCCGGTCCTCTTCCACCGCTGAAGACGTGCACGTTGGCTCAGTGTGCTCCAAAACTAAGTCATGTGTTTTGATGGACAGTCCACAAAGCCCATCTTGCAGCTTGGAGGCCCGATTATAGTGTTCTACTTCCACGCCTTTGAATAGAAGAAGTCTCAAGCCACTTGTGCAAAAGGGCTGTTGCTCCTTGGAGCTATAGCACAGAAAGTTCTGAATAGTTCTTGTGTGGTGGCTACGTGGTAATAAAGGGTGACGATTTAGAGCGGTAAACACAGTGGAATTAGCAGGGTGGCAGGTCAAGGTTATAGTATTGGTCGTCCAGTATGAGCAGGTGCATTCCAAAGTGGTTTATTACAATTTTCTGTTTGCTATACATGTTGGAAGACACCTCGAAAAAGCATTGAATATAGATTCTGGCTTAGGATACGGCTGCTATGTTGTAAGTCAGGTGTGCAATGATTTCGGCCTGGATGTGTTAATTGGAGGAAGAGGAAAGTCTGACTAGTAAAAGGATTTTTGTTGATGGGGTGGTATTTCAAATTGCATCTTGAAGGCAGAGAAGCAACTATTTTGAATGCTTTCTGAAATCAATTTGCAATGATCTGTGACAAACGTTTGATGTTTTGCAGCAAAGGGGTGGATTTATGGTCAGTGCAGTGCCAGTCACAAAGATCTTATATGTATGACTTGAATGATGTATACGTTTGATGTGTGACTAATATAGCTTTAGTAATGAAGATCAGATATTTCTTCAGCCTTTCTTTAAATGTTTAGCTCATTCCCGGTTTGTTGGTGCCTCCATCTTTTCACCACTGGACAGACTTGTCGAATGCTGCCAATTAGTCATTCAAGACCTTTGTTTGGGGTGAATAGCCGCACCAAAGTTTCAAATAATTTGTCAATATAATGTGATGACAGGTGTTCAGTGTGCTTTGGGTAGTTGAATAGCTTAACTAAGGTTCCTGGCTTGCTGATTATATAGAGAACGACTTTGGATTGTTGTTCTCTGGTAGTTACCATGCAAGGAATTAGTTGATTGACAAATTCATATCCAAATCGCCATACCGTGCCGAACGAATGTGCTGTGAGCGGGAGGAACTAGGTGCTTTCCAGACTAAGAGGATGCCACCTTTATTACTTTGAATGAAACATCGGCAAATGGCCCCTATCGCTGTGAACAGGAGCATTACTCCAGGTGCTGTGTCAATGGGAATCCAAGGGTTCAGGAGCCCACTATATTTAGAAAGGTCTGCTTTTTTATTTACATCAAGGTGTAGGGGGAAGACATTTCCCTTTTTTGCATTATGATCCATGGCACACTTTCCATCCAACTGATTTAGGGCACAGTGCAGGCCCCTCCAACCCCTGAGGTGAAAGGGGATCTTCCATTCAGCCTAAATCCTATGAGTATCTGTGACATATCGGAGTCTCCAAAACCTATCACCACCTTCTGGTAAAGGGGCACCGCACTGGCTGTCGAATTTGTGACTTTCTCATGCCCGTATGTATGTATGTATGTATGAATAGGGTACTTATATACCGCAAACCTAGGCAAAAGTAGTGGAGGCTATACATGGTCCACGGTGAGTAATATAAGAGGAAGCTGAGTTGTGGGTGGTTAATGCGTTGTGATGTACTGTTCTTTAACCCGTTCCATGCTGCCGTCGGCCATTGGCGGACGTCAGCACTACCTCGCTGGTGCTGCCGTCGGCCAATGGCCGACGCAGCCGTGCCCAATGGCCGACGTGGCCGCGCCTGTTTTTTAAAACGGCTGCACTGTCGCAAAAAAGCGGAAGCAGCCAACGGGTTAAAGGGGTGAGTCTTTGGGTTCACGCAGTCCCAGAAGCCCTAATGACTTGTGTTGTCCTATGTGTGGTTGAAAAAATCTGTCTAAGGGGTGCCAACATAGGTCTAGGAGTACTGGTCTATTGACAGATTGTCCTTGACTATGTAAGTGGACCCCAGTTATATTCACTTTATGTAAATGTGTCTTGTGAGGCTACCCTAAAAATCTGCCCTGGATTTGACCCTTCTAAGCACGCCTGCATGAGCCCTTTATGATCTGACTTTTTTATGATTCTGCTTTGGTCATTTTTTGACAAAACTGTTTTCTGTTTACCTTGAATCTTGAAGTCCAAATTCGTTGCTGGTTGTTTGAGTTCCGCCGGTGTGCCTACATGAATTGTATGCCGCTCACTGACCTGTACCTTGATATTACAGGCCTGACGGGATCGGAACAGTAACCACTGAAGAAAAGGAACGCTTCGAAGAGATTAAAGAAAGACTCTCTGCTCTCTTGGTGAACCAGATAAGTCACTTCAGGTATGTTGGTCTCTGTATAGTGTCTAGGTGTTGGCACAAGTCTGTCCAGGACGTTTGATTGGTAGAGATGTGCCGAGAAAGAAGAGTCGGCTTAACTTCACTTGAAAAGTTTAGCTTTTACTCTGGTTTCACTAGAAGATGGAATTGGGAATCAGGCAAAGGTTTTCCATGAATAATGCGACAGTTGAGGAGCGAGGTAAGAAGGGACCACTGCTGTGGAACACAGTAAATAGCATTTACCATGCATGCGAGACAACACATGCCAAGACAACGCGGTCGTTACAACGACCACGTTGTTCCATCGCATATCATTGCAACGCAAGTCGGAACAACGACTTGCCTTGTAGGGGGCAGAAGGTGTTGGATTTAAAATCCAACATCTTCCCTACTGTTGCACAGACAGGAGTTGGAATAGTAAATTACACTATTTGAACATCCAGCGCCCCCTACAGCAAGTCGTTGTTCCGACTTGTATTGTAAAGATATGCAATGTAACAACGCGGTTGTTGCAACAACCATGTTGTAATGGCATGTGTTGTAATGGCATGCATTGTAAACACATCTTGTGTTTGTGGACATTATGGAGATACTGTTCTATGAATTTTTTACGACCCTGTTCAAATGTTTCAGGTGATGTTACCCACTCCGAGCTGTCGATGTAAATACACAGGGTGGGAACAGCTGTAATTGGGAACCAAAGCTCTTTAGTACAAGTGTTTCCTGGTGAGGGGTGAATCATAGTATTCACATAGTGGTGTGTTGTTAGTCACCTATTGTCAGTTACGACCTCCTGTAATTAACTCACACAAATTCATTTTAATTTCCATGCGAGGATATTGTAATGGTATTCATCAAAGCCAGGCAGCGTGTCGTACAGTACCATTTAATTATAATTTCACGTTGAGTGCTCTATTCATACACAGACAGCAATTCAAACAACAAACACAGTGAAGACATTAGTTGGCCTTGATTATTACGCAAACTGTATTCTAAGGTGTTATCAAATAGCCTGTGCTAGGAGTATTCGTTTCTCGCAAATATTTTAGTCCATACTGAAGCATTTCTTCTTTTAATTTCATACAAATTGATGCTACCTTGCTGTGTCAATGTCTTTAGAACCTCTGAACCTTCGAGGACTTCACATGATTTACAATGACATATTATAAAATATAATAAGCACTAATGTGTTTTATCTAAAAAAGAGTGCCCTCGTTTTAAGAAAATGACGTATAATTTAAAGTATACATGCATAGTTATTGACACCTTACGATTAGTTAATATTCACACTTTGTGATATCACCAGTTCCGAGGAACAGAAATTGATACATATGTGCAGTCCAATGTTTGTGTTTGTTGTTTGCACAAAAAAGTGCAATCCATCATCTAAATGTTTTCAATTGCTGTACTTGCAATATTATTGTGGGCAGTGGTGGAATGCAAAACTTATTAAGTTGGTCAATTACCGGTGTAAATTTACTAAGCCTCAAGCGTGATGGATTGTGACGCCTAAGAGTCTCAGTGCACCTATGGGGTGCGCATGTAGGACCCCAGAGTAGACCACTAAGAAATGTATTTTAGATTGCTGTTTTGGTGCAAGTCTGGTAACCCCAGATGTTGCTGCCAGGAGCAAATAACATAAGCATGAAAAACCTTCAAGCTCATTCGGACTACTAATTGGGCCACAATATGAGCTCTGGGGTAATTTGAGCATGGTTTGAAGCTCTGGCTGTATGTTGATCCATGCATTGACTCTAGCCAAGGTGGTAATGTTTTTTAATGTATTGGGCTTGCGTATAGGAGGTACTGGCGTCCTGCTCCTCCCTTGGTGTCCCTGTACCCTGGCAATGCCAGTGCCCCAGGGGTGTAGGAACCCCAGCTCTTCGCATGTTGACCGCTGAGAAATGTGGCATATCGGCAGGAATGTTTCTGCATGGTTTCCGGATGTTATTCCTCATTAATCTCAGAAATGTTTTCACTGCACATTGCACCTGTTTTAAACAGATGAAATCTCCAGGTGTAAATTGACGCGAGTCCCTGTGTTTCTGTGAGGCCTGTAACACATTCAGCAGAGCTCCTGCAGGGACATTTTAAGGATTTTGTGGAATCAGGACCACATGTATTTTGGAGGCCGCTGTTTGGAACAGCTTTGAATCTAATTTCAGCTCTTTCATGCCCTCTTTGGCCAGGGCACTGACAGTGCACATGTGCACCTGTCCAAATTCTAAATGTATGTACATCTAAGATTTAGGGATAGTGGTGTGTTTTCAATATTGCAACACAGCATTGGCTCACTAATATTACTGCAAATAATCTCTGTGGACCCCCTCCCATATCACCTATGTGAAGTCCTGTTTTAATCTAAAAAAAACTTTTTTATGCATGTTGCAATAAATAAAAACACAGCATTACTCGGCGAAATGTCTGTAATAAAACCTCATACGTCACCTGCATTAAAAATAAATGAAAGGAAAACAGCATTTAAAATAACTTCTGAATTATTCAAGGTCATCAAGGCAAGATTCTGCACAACAGAGCTGGCTCTAACAAGCCTCCGCCCCCACCCCCCCCCCACCCCTCCCCCCCCCTTAAAAAAAGGTTGTGGCCCTGGGCCAGAGCCCACTTTTCCCAGGGCTTAACACGTCTCTGACTGTTGGGAGGGGGTGGTCGGATCTGGTATTAGACCAACGTGATCGCTTGTTCGGACACTCCCCTGACAGACTCCGTGACACAGAATGTGTGTGTTAAAGTGTGCACTGTGCTCCCGACTCCAGTGGGGTGGTACAGTTTGTCTGTTTGAATTGGGATTACACGCACTTTAAAAGCCCAGACTCCGTACAGATCCTCTGAGATTAACCCCACTCGAGGACGTGCCCTGTGGGGCCTGGAATCAGAAATGCGAGCGGTAATTGTAAGATCGGTGACTTCCCTCCCCCGAGGGGCGCCGGCGGGGCCCGCATTATGCAGATGCCGAGGGCGGTGCAACCGCCGACCCTGAGTTGTATTGAGCTTGGATTACCAGGCCCAAGCCGCTTAAATCTATTTGTTTAATTTACTGACGCTCCCCCGGGGAGCGGTGCTATCCGTGCCTTGAGGACAGGGCTGCCGCATTCAAGCCGCTTTACCAACCGGAGTCCACTGCAGGCAGTTACGCACCCGATGCGCGCCCAGAAAACCACAAGCACTTTCACGCCTGATCACCTCATGCACTTACTCTCCAGGGTGCGCGCGCCCATAAAAAGAGGACACAGCTACTGCTAGCCTAATATTGACTGGTGGTTCTTCAGTCATGCTTTGAAGAACAAATGTAATATTGAGGATTGCAGCAACGCGAGCCAATGTGCATGGGTCCTTGATAGGTTCTCACCTAGCATGAGGCCCTCCGCATGCGCCGGTGCGGTGCCTCTCTTGGGGTGGCTCCCTGGTAGCCTCCCACATACCCAAGTGTGCCATGCTCTTGGCTAGGGACCATTCACCCGCTTTCCGGTCACTCCTTGGAATCTGAGCCTGACCAGCCCACTATGTACTGTGGGCAGTGTCCGGTGTTAGCCAGCAGAGGGCGCATGCAGCAAGTGGACTCTTTGAAATCTGAACCCGGGATTTTATAGAGTGAGCCAACATCGCTTCCTTATTTGCAAGTTTTGAGCTATAAAGTGTCATGTTAGTCACCGCAGGGTCAATATAGAGGGGCAGAGGGAAACGGAGGGAGGAGAGTGGTCGGGAGGTCATCCAGTGGGGTAACACACCTAGCATCACCATGGAACAGGAAGTCCGTCTAAAGAGTGCCAGCCATGCCAGGGGAGCAATTTATGGCACACTTGTTGCTCTCTTCCTTCATTATCTTGGGTTAGGGACTAGAGGTGGTCCTCCAGACATACATTACCTGTGATCGACAGTAGACATCATGATCCATGCATTGAGAACCCTTGGCAGGTAATACAAGTGATGCTTCCCGCATACCTGACGTGGCATAGAGAGCACAGATGATTTTCCAGGCATGCATGCCGCGCTAGTGACGCTCTATGTGTACATGGCCTGTGTAAGTAAGAATGAGTAAAGTTCCATCCAGAAATGACCCGTGGAAGACAGCATAAGTAAAGTTCAATGCCTACATGATGCGGGCAGGTAGTGCAAGGGATGCTGCACACATTCTTTCTCTGAAATAGAAAGAGCAAGTGATGCTCCATCCATCCGTTAGGTTGGAATTGATCATACCAGTGATGCTCCTTTCCTACAGTAGTTGTGGTAGGCGGTGTAAGTGATGCATCATTCATGCTGCACCTGTGACGGGTAATAGAATTGGTGTTCCATACCTTTAGTGCCTGTGAGAAGTTGTGTGAGTGCCAGTCCGTTCCTATAGCTCAAGTAATAGTAGTGTAATTGATGCTCCAGTCATACAGCGCCTGTGCTATGTAGTAAAGTGATGCCTCGTGCAAACATGACTGGGAGTAGGTAGTACTTGATGCAATTAACTGGAGTGCATCTTTCTGCCCCTCTGTCTTCCTCTAGGATGAAAGAATTGATTTCCAACGCAGTGATCTTGTAAAAGCTGACTTCCCTGTGATGGGACAGAACAGTCCTCTGCACGGTAAAATATGTATGCCCCTGCCCTGAGTGCCCAACTGTACTGTTATCTGGATCCCTAATATTGATTGTTTGTCATAGGCAAACACGAATCATGCATGTGCTCCATGACATAGACCTGTCTCACAGCTTGCAGTCTTGTTGGACCAGGAGGAGTGCCCAAAGTTCTACCCTCATAGTGGTGGAAGACTGCCGCCGTCACCAAGAGTTAGGCGGCACGAGCGCAGTGGTGGCAGCATACTGTGTAGTGATCAGTAGAAGTGAATAGGTCCGTTTTACCCTCTGTCACTGGAGTGACGCTTACCTTTTTAAAAGTTCTGCTGCTGTGTGCTTAACTCATCCTTGGCCTACATATGGTAGATATGGAGTGCTGCGCAGCACATCAGCAGCGACTCTGTGCTGGGTGTATGTGTGCCTGGGAAGCATAGCGTACAGGGATAGAGCAGTGCTGTGCAGCATGTGTGGTTAGTGCAGGGGGATTGGTGTCACTACAACGCATGCTTTTACATCGCATGCCTTTACAACGCGGTTTTTACATCGCATACCATTACAACGCATAATGCTTTTAGGCGCTGGATAGTGAATTATTTAATTTACTATTCCAACTCCAGTCCCCGTGGATAGCAGGGAAGGTGTTGGATAGTATATTAAATACATTCCCTATCCTAGAGCGCCCCCCAGCGCATTGCGTTGTAATGGTTTGCGTTGTAATGGTTGCGATGTAATGGTAGTGCGTTGTAAAAAATTCGTTGTAAGTGATGTTCCCCGTGCAGGGTTATGCTTGTGAGGAATACATTACATGAGCGATGTAGTGCTGTGCAGTGCATGCACAATGAGCGCTAGAAGGGGCCATCATTGAACTGTTTGTGGCCAGAACATCAAGACTTGTTAAGCCTTAATCCGAGACCCCGTATGCCAAGAGGGGCCACTGTGGTGAGGGCTAATGTGCCAAAGGAGTCTGCCCTTCAGCTGGGAGTACCGTGGCAACTCTGTATGTCAGAAGGGGCTGCTAGGACCCGCACTGCCAGAAATTCGAGCGTTACCTAGACAGAACATTGCAGCTGTGACTGGCGGGTCAAGCCTGCACACCTAGGCCTGTGCCTGACTGATTCCCAGAGGACTGTAAAGGATGCTGCCTCAGACATCACACCCTCACTGGGCTCCCTTGAGGAGAATAGTGACTTACCTTGTCTTCATGGAGTGAGATCTTCTCCGATCACTCAGGCAAGCCAGCAGCGCAGCTCGAGGGAGAGAGCCTGCACCTGTCAGGTGCTGCTGTGTGACCACGGGTAGGCTGACTTCACTGATTAGGATCATGAGAGGACACTCAATGCACCGCTGAATGCTTGCAAAGCCGCCAGAGCACGTAAGATTTGAATTAGATCTATGGTTCCCAGGGGAATCGCTGCTAATGGTGCTGCAGCACCATAGACGCTTTTGGCAAATTCCAGAAGAGTCAAAGGAGAACTTTTGATTACAGTCTATTAGTGAGAATTCCCTGTTATGTTATGTTACGTTATGTTATATTTTAAACATAAAAGACAAAGAAACAGCAAGCTAGATCCAAATCGCACCTCCCTCCTTATCACCAATTCATTTAAAGTCTAAAATGAGATGGCAAAGATGTTGCGTGCACACTCACTGCACCTGATGTTTCAAAAGGTGCGACCCCTAAGAGATCTGAAAAGTTCAGGTAATGTTTGTGAAGTGTACCGCATAATTAGTGTTCTGAAATATTGATCCAATTCAGTTCTGTTTTGTTCGGAATATTCTTTGTTTTTCTTTCAAAAGAAGCAGAACAGCCAACGCGTTTCGTTCACTTCATGTGAACTTCATCAGAGTTTGAATATTATCCTTCAAGGTGTATGTAAAGAATGTAAACAGAAATTGAATGTACGCAATTAGTTCATTTCCGATGAGACCCCATAATATTGTGGGCGGATGCTTTGTCTCACCAATGTCTTAAGAAGAAGGTGGGCCACCCTGATAAGTGCCATTCAATGTTTCGTCAAGCTGTTCCGTAGCGAACTAAATGCTTTGACTCAATATTTCAGAACACTAATTATGCGGTGCACTTCACAAACATTGCCTGTTATGTTATATTATGTTTTGTTTTCTTATGTGTTGTTATGTTAATGTGTAGAATTACAAATAGAATGCTTCTTTTTTAAAATAAAAGTCGAAGGGGTACTTGGCTCAGTTGCTCGGAATCCATAGTAGGTTGGGCCCTGGGACATCAGGAGTAAAAGGACTCAGCTATCACAGGTGGGTAAAGTAGGCCTGCATGCCCTGTGGCCCTCTGAAAGGGGTTCAAACACCCTGCATCAAGCAAGTACCTACTGACTGCCACAGTGCTCTGCTCTAGTCATTGTACAACGCAGGATACTCACAAACAACGAGAGCTGTACACTCCAAGTAGGTGAGATTCCAATAAAGGTGTAACCTACATACATACACGTGGCACCTGCTGGAGATGGCGCACATGCAGTGCTGGAGTCTAACAACAAATATCTTCATAACATTGGTTTTGGGTTTGTGTTACTTTTTGATTTCATGCTTACTTCGCATTTAACGCTTTATTAATACTTAAAATTGTCTTCTTTTCATCACAGATATTGTTTTCCCTTTGGTCGACCAGAAGGCGCTTTAAAAGCCACACTGTCATTGCTTGAACGGGTATGTTTGCGTTTTTGTTTCTGCTAGACTTCCCCTACCTGGTATGGTCATAAGACTATTGGGGGAATTATGTGTTGTGTGTGTGTACTTACACAGTGTGTAATTGCTTCATCCGTCCTTCCCTCTTACTAGGTGTTACTGGATATTGTTTAAGGCTTGTTATCTGCTTTCATGGTGTTCAGACACGGTTTTATATAACATTGCTGGAATTGCAGGAGCATGCTGGACATCCTTGCTTTCTCTTAACAGACTTGTGCTGTGGACTTAGTAAATTACTGTTGTTACACTGTCTGACTACGATCTCAAATATTAATTGAAGTTGACTTACAAAGAGATTTCAAAAAAGAAAATAAACGTGGAAAAACCCCCAGAAATAAGATGCAACTATTCTTTTTCGTCCTTAAGGACGTTGTAATTAAAAACTTTTACCAATTAGTTGTTAATTTCTTAAATTGTCAGTTTAAATAGACAGACACTATGTGAATTCTAACTTAAAATTCTGCATGGCAATGGACATGACACAAAGTGTATTCTAGGGAACGGACACAGTGTAAGTAGAAACAGTTCCCCCATCGCCAACAATAAAAAAACTGGCTGAATTTCACTCGTCTCTTTGGGGATCTGAAAGGCATCTCTGAGCAGTAATTCCACCCAGCTACCTGCAGGGCATCCACCCCAGGCGATCTCACAGCCACCCATCAATAGCAGTGTATCACAGGGAATGTCAGACAATACCACAGATCCCATCAACCTCAAGAGCTACCCTCTTTATATTTATGAGAGTTTTCCCTGCTCCTCGGAGTGTTTGGGATTTCACATCTGGTTAACTATGTATACGTTTAAAAACAGCTCCTCAGAATTGACAATGTCAATCACGTGAGACTCCTAACAATATCCAGCTGTTGACAGTTAACTAAGTACAACTCATCAACCTCCCCCCTGTGAGTTAGCTCCATTGCTTAACTTGAGAAGGTGGTTTCCAGTAGTCGAAACTGGCACTTAATTGTCAACAGCTTTACTTATGAAAGGTTGCTACATGTTGGCGCTGTTTGTGGAGAACAACAACAATTGTTTGTTAATTCAATATGCCTTAAAATCAATAATGCTTGCATCCCAAGCAATTCTTATAGCTTTGGGGGCCTGCAATAGTCTTAATTGTCACACTTTGAACTGTTATTGGTAGAGCAGGCAGGGGCACTGGGTGGTGCAAGCTTCATTGGCCTCCTGACAAGGGGCCTGCCACTTTTACAAATTAAGCACTGATTAACACTGTTCACCATCTAATAGTCCTTAAATAATGCATACCTTGATGCTACTGACCACATAATGCGCCTCAAGCATGCATACGTTGACAAAGTCAACCTTGCAAAACTCCTCAAAGCACACAAGGACATTGCCAGCCATGCCACTTTCATCAAAGCAATCATGTTCTGACAATGTTGATCAGGCAACAAACCTTAAAAAAGCACAACAATTGACAATGTTGACCAGGCAACGCTAAAGGGTACATTAATTGTTGCTAATGTGATGCCCTGTGCAAAGGTGACAAGAGTTGACAATCTCAACCAGGCAGCTCTCCTCAAATATAGACTTCATGTGTTTGCAATTCTCAAAACCTGCATGAGTTGACCCGCTTGATCACTCACACTCTTCAGAGCTTGCATTGGGATGTGTAAACCACAAAATAGTACTTAAAAGGGGCATGCGTTGACAGTCCGATATAAACCTCTCCTTTAAGCATCACTGTGAACACAAGTACTGGAAACTGACACCTCCAATACCTTGATTTATTCTGATGCAACACACTCCAATGGATCCAAACAAATGCCTGCATTGTACGAGTATTATACGACTATTCTCGTGTGCCATCCATCTCTCTTTTATATGGAATGCAATGATGCTTTGACTGAAATCAGCCCATAACGATTTGCAAATGATTGCTTGTTGTATTTTAAAGTTATACTGGGAGAACCCTCTACCGTTCTCCATGTCTAAAGGCAGTACAAATCTGTGTGTCACAACACAGTTTAAATTGCATTTTTACCTCAGGGACTGCCCATTCACAATTGGCTAGTTAATATAGTCATAGTTGAACCATAAGTGACAAACTCCTGCAGGAGTGAGGGTGGTATATGTGGCCAAGCTAACCAGATCCAACAAGCGTCTAGAAGCCCCGAGAACTAGACAAGATGTTGCATGTTCTCCAGAGCTTTCATGTTCCCCTCTAATCTAGTGCCGTAGTAGTGAACTGTGTCACATGACAGCGTCCAGAGGCATTCATTCTGCTGTAATGTAAACAGCTGCCCATAAACTAAGGGACTCAAGGTTGATAATCCACAACATGGGAACAGGGCTCCTTTGGGTTGACATTTAAGGAAATCAAGTTTTAAGGAGATATATCCATATACCAGGAGATCTGATTTGTAAATGGCCCTGTAGAAGGCTTTAGGGATCATGTACTTCAAAGAATTCCTGGAATATTGATTATTTAGAATATTAGTTAATTCAAACAGTGACATTACTTCAACATCTATCGTGTCAGAGAAAATTTGGATATTGTGTGCCAAAAGAAATTAGTTTAAAATATTATTACATAAATTATGGATCCATCACCTACACAGTAATTCTTCAGTATGAAATGAGTACATAACAAACCAAAAGGGAGCTACACAAGAACTGATGGCGCATTGCTCAAGTGACTGTGATTTGTAACACGTAAGTGCACATATAAGGCAGAAGGTCAAGTTTTGACGGTCAGAGAAAATATCATTAGTTTGCAATCTTCTAAATTCACATAGATTACTTATACAAGTACAAAAAGGAGGGTCTCTGTTGCAGTCCCAAATTTGTTAGTGTCTCGGCATCATTATAAAAATAAGGGAGGCCAACATCTAGACAGCTCGTTCGTACCAATTGATAGAGCTACCCATCTGCCAAACAGAAGGATCTAAAGGAACCCAAGTTGGCAGAGTGGATTCAAAGATTGCCAAGGGTGCTAGCTAGTCCACAACACAGGATGTTGATCCAAATGGTAGTGACACATGAGATCAATTAAAAACGAGTATTTAAAAATGTAAAAGTGGTGAATACATTCACAGTGCAGGAGCAATCCCATCTCCAAAGAGAGCTGTTACACATTCTGTGTGAACCTACTTCATCTGGATAAATGCATAGTCTGTGTGTATGAAATTGGGTTACTAGTTGAGAGGAGTGAAACCCTACTCAAGTAGCAACCACAATTCTTGTCAGGGTGAAATACAAATAAACCCGAAATTAAATGAACCTGTGCTTATCCCCATCCATACTAATATTGTAAAGAGAGAGCCCAAACCTTTGAGGTGGGTAATCTCAGTAACCACATAACCAATCACAACACCCAATACAGCGTTGGAAAGGGCAGTTGCAGCAGAAGGACATGGGTTATGCAGACGGCCACCATATACATTTTTTAAAAATTGTTTTTATTAACTTTTCAAGAATCAGTGGTGTTTATCACAATCATACAGTGCAAGACATACAATTGTACCGTAGGACACCATATACATTTAAAAGGTAAATCACCGTGCCAGCAAAGTAGTCCCTTTGTGGGCGTGTCTGCGTTGTGCTGTGGGCTTGGGCTGTGACTAACGCTGGGGGCGTGTGGTACGGCCATCACATCGTGGGCTGTGGGTGTGTGCTGGGGGCGTGACAAATGCTTGGGGCGTGTGTCCGTCCTTCATGCCATGTGAGTCGTACATACAAACGCCAATTACATTGCTGCGCAGCATCAAGGGGCACTCTGGGGGCGTGACACGCTGGGCACATGAGAAACGCTGGGGGCGTGTGTCCGGCCTTCATGCCATGTGAACGCAATTGCGCTGCATCAAAGGGCACGCTGGGGGCGTGAGAAACGCTGGGGGCGTGTGCTACATTCCGCCCTTCATGCCATGTGGGTCGTACATTAATCAGAAGATCGTCTGCTGTGGCCATGTGCTGGGGGCATGACAAACGCGTTCAGCTGGAGGCCTGGTAAGTAACATTACTGCAGCCTCTCCTGCGCGCTGTTACTGAACTCTCTCATTCAACTAAATTAGACACGCCTGCTACCATCAACCAGGGCTCTAGCCGGGCTCAGGCAGCGGATCAGTACACTAATTACACACGCCTGATAACATCAACCAGGGCTGCAGCTGGGCCACAAGTGGGGGAACACGCGCCTGCTAACATCAAACAGGCCTGCATTTGGGCCTCAAGCGGGGGAACACGCAAATGAGCGTGTCTGCGGGGACAATTACTGCAGCCTCTCCTACTCGCTGTCACGGAACTCTCTCATTAAACGGATTTGCCCGCGGCTGATAACTCTCTCATTCAACGACATTACACGCGCCTGCTAACATCAACCAGGGCTGTAGCCGGGCTCAGGCGGCGGATCACTACACCAATTACATGCGCCTGCTAACATCAACCAGGGCTGCAGCTGGCCCTTCTCCATCCCTATTCTAATGAAACAAAAATTTTTGTCTACCGCGAGATTTTAAAATAAATTGCCTTTGCCAAATACACACATTACACACATTCTATTTCATACCCGGACAACGTCGGGACGGGCTGCTAGTGGTAGTATAAAAGCAGTCCGGTTTAACTTGGAGACAATGTGTAAATTATCTATGACGCACACAAACAGTAATAAAGTAAAAAGACAACACAAAAAAAACCACACCAGTTTAAACAAACAGTGTAAGATATAATAAATAATTTGACACCAAAACAACAAACATCTAATCAGTCGAACCAGAGATATGCAATGTTAAGGATTTATGAAAATCAAGAGCTAGGAAGTAAAAAGCTCCAGCCTATGGTTATCTGGTCACATTAGGACGGGGCCAAATCACAGGTTGAATCAGACCGTCATAGAGCATGGTCTGGCTACAGGACTGAGTTCAGTTTGATGAGAAAGTTCTTCTTGGGCCTGGGCTTCAATATGTCAAGTCCTTGTATCAAGATGCGTTGGCCAGCAGAGGAGCCCGTGGTTTGCAGGGCAAATTTCACAGCTGGATATTCCTTCTTATTGGCAAAGTTCACAGGTCCAGATGAGATTTGAAAGTTTGGATCTGAGGGTCCACTATTTATAACTGTGCCCGTTTGGAAGTGGCAGAAGCTTCTGGAGCCCTCCCCCTACAGATGTATCTGGAGTTCCAGCTTTCCTGCCTCCCTGCCCTGGCCCAAGCATGTCAGCAAGCACAAAAGATTATTGTGAAAACCTTTGTGAGGGTGCTGAGTTAGAGTCTTTGTGATGTGCAAGTGTGGTAGGTGACAGCTTTGCCATGCCCGCATCGAGTCAGAGATGGCCCATCTTGCCAACACCTATTCCCCCTTTGCCTCGCTGTTTGGTAGCAATACACAAAGGGCAGCTCTACCTAGACATGTGACCCAGTATACAGGCTGCAGGCACCAAGAAAATGCCAACTTTCTAAATGTCATTTTCAGAATTGTCATTTAAAATCCGACTTTACCATTACAAAGGGTTTTTAATTACAATTCTTTAGAGACCAACTAAACAATTCTACTGGCTTCCAATTGAAAGTTAGCACTAATCAAATGTAATACGGTAACCCAATGTTATTCTATGGGAGAGGTAAGCCTTCCAGTAGTGAAAAACTAGTTTTAAGAGTTTTTCACTACAACGACATGTAAAACTTAAAAGTGCACATCCCACTTTTTAAATTCACTGCACCCTGCCCTCTGGGTTGTGTAGGGGCCTACCCTAGGGCTGAGTTATATGTATTCAAAAGGAAGGTTGAGGCCTGGCAAAAGGATTATTTTGTCTGGTCGAAATAGCAGTTAAAAACTGAACATACAGGCTAAAATGTATGCCTGAGCCATGTTTAAAAGGCTACTTAAGTGGGTGGCACAATGAGTGCTGCATGCCCAATAATTGCACAGGCCCTAGTTACAGGTAGTACACTTTACCGGGGACAAGTAAATTAAACATTCCAATTGGATGTAAGTCAATATTATCATGTTTTAGGGAGCAAGCGCAAGCACTTTAGCACTGGTTAGTTGTGATAAAGTGTGCAGAGTCCTAAGGCCAGCAAAAACGAAGTTAGCAAAAACAAGTCAACCCAGAAAACCGCTTTTTACTGACACAGCATTTGTTCTTAGTCAGCATGAGTACCAAGAAGAGCTTGAATCTCTCTCGAAGCCTGTCCACTATCACTTGGCCTGTATATAGCCACAGCTGGACTTTGCGACAAGGACCATAGCTTCTTCACTTCTTCCACCCAAGTTGGCAGCAAAACAGTGAAGCACTCATAAAAAAATTAGAGATCATGAGAGACAATTAGATATTTCCCAACAAATCCTAGGGTTAACAAGCAGTTGCTGCACTTGGCTGCACACCCCTAAAATGGTGTATTTTCTTTTTTCCTGCGTACTTCCCTGCTGAGCATCATGGCATTAATGAGTAAATGCAGGAATCTATGCAAACATATTGGTAATGCACAAAACGTTTTCAATTTACCAAACACATTACCTTAAAAATGATGGAATTTTGTATGTTTTAAAAAGAATAGCACCAGTTGGACGTATCCTAATCGTGTGTGAAGCTATTGCTGCCTGAGCAAGTCACCCCACAGCACCTACCAACAGTAAAGCTTAATTATTTGACTTCACTACCCACCAAACGGTAACACCTTTAGGGTTCATAAAGGAGTATCTCTTGTTTGAAATTTCAGGGACCGTATGCAAACTGTTCCCAAAGAATCCAGCAGGAAACCACACATGCTATTTATGGTCTTTTCCCCTTCACTGAAGCACATACAAAATGCATGCTTGCTACATAGGCCAATATCTGTATGGTGTGCATTCTTCTTCACCCTTCAATAAAGTGAGGATATCTCTTGCCGGAGCTCTGACCCTGCTCGCAGGCAGGTCGCTCCCCACACCGCTGCCCCCGGTTGCACTGGTGTTTTTTCTGCTGCACTGCTCGGTTGCTTGACTGTTTTTTTATTTTCCTTTTGTAACTTACCTTTCTTTTTTTCCCTTGTGCCCTGCTTGACTGGTTTTTGTTTCCTCTTGTAACTTCCCTTTCTTTTTTCCCTTGTGCCCTGCTTGACAGTTTTTAGTTGTAACTTGCCTTTCTTTTATTTCCTTGTGCCCTGCCTGATTGTTCTGCCCGTCATCCGTTCTTTCCCCGCTGTTCCCGCCACTGCATCCCTGCGGCCAGCCCCCCTGTTCACTCATTTGCCGCCCGCAGGCAGCGCAGCGGTGAAAGGAGCGACCTCTAACCCTGTTCGCAGGCAGGTCGCTCCCCACGCCGCTGCCCCCGATTACACTGGTGTTTCTTCTGCTGCACTGCTCGGTTGCTTGACTGTTTTTTGTCCTCTTGTAACTTGCCTTTCTTTTTTTCCTTTGTGCCCTGCTTGACTGTTTTGTTGTTGTTACTTGCCTTTCTTTTATTTCTTTGTGCCCTGCCTGATTGTTCTGCCCTTTACCAGTTCTTTCAACGCTCTTCCCACCGCTGCGTCCCTGCGGCCCCGCCCCCCTGTTCACTCATTCGCTGCCCTCTCCCGCCTCCCAGCTGCTCCTCCCTCCCTACTCCCCTTATGTGCAAGCCGCGCAGAGCTGAAAGGAGCGACCTCTGACCCTGATTGCAGGCACGTCACTCCCCATGTTGCTGCCCCCAGTTGCACTGGTGTTTCTTCTGCTGCACTGCTCGCTTGCTTGACTGTTTTTTTTCCTTTTGTAACTTGCCTTTCTTTTTTCCCCTTGTGCCCTGCTTGACTGTTTTTTTGTTGTAACTTGCTTATCTTTTATTTCCTTGTGCCCAGCCTGATTGTTCTACCTGTCACCCGTTCTTTCCCCGCTCTTCCCGCCACTGCATCCCTGCGGCCCCACCCCCCTGTTCCCTCATTTTCCACCCTGCTCGCACCTCCCAGCTGCTCCTCCCTCCCTACTCCCCTTATACGCAGGCCAAACAGCGGACGCGCGCCAAAGATGCACCTGAGGCAAGCCCGTCTGCGCCCGTCCGCGCCTGGACCGCACCCAGCGCCAGAACCCCTGGCCCCCCGCTACCGCCACGATGCCCGTCTCCGCTATGATGCCAGCACCCTCCGCGCACTCAACCCTGGACAACAACACACCTGCTTCCTGGCCGCCCCGAAGCGCACCCACAGACCTTTCACATGCCAGACTTGCGGCTTCACCAGCATCCGCCCTTCAAGCCGCCGACATGGAAGGAACCCAACTACCTCAGATGCATCCTCCTCAACACCCACTCCGCCCGCAAACACGCTGTTGAACTCTGGGACCTACTCGACTCAACCTCCCCAGACGTCGCCTTCCTGACGGAGACCTGGCTGAACCCCGCCTCGGCACCCGACATCGCCATAGCCGTCCCGGAAGGCTACAAGATCACACGCAGGAACCGCACCAAAGGAGCAGGAGGAGGAATCGCCATCATCCACAGGAACACTCTCAGAGTCTCAACCAACACCAACGACACCCTCCGCACCGCCGAACACCTGCACTTCCAGATCCACACCGACCCCAACACCACCCTCAGAGGATCCCTCTTCTACAGACCCCCCGGACCCCGACCACAGTTCAGCGACTCCATCGCTGACCTCATCAGCACACACGCCCTCGCCTCCACGGACTACATCCTCTTCGGTGACCTGAACTTCCACCTCGAGAACAACAACAACGCCAACTCCACCACCCTGATTGACAACCTAGCCAACCTCGGACTCAGACAACTCATCACAGCACCCACCCACTCCGCCGGACACACGCTAGACCTCATCTTCTGCCCAAGCCCCCACGTCTCCTTCAACCACACCACCAAACTCCACTGGACCGACCATCGCTGCAGCCACTTCACCTTCAAGAAGCCCACCATGCACCACCGCACCCAACAGATGCCCCGCCGCTGCTGGAGCAAAGTCACTGAAGAACAGCTACCCACCTCCCTAGCCCAGAACTCGCACACCGACCCCACCGAACCAGACACCGCCGCAGCCTCAGACAGTGGATTGCCGACTCTGCCGACTCAATCGCCCCGCTAAAGAGACCCCCCAACAGTCGCACCAGCAAGAAAGCCAGCTGGATCACTGATGACCTCAAGGCGTCCAAGCAAACTTGCCAAAAACTGGAAAAGTGCTGGTTCCGTGAACAAACACCGGACAGCCACGCAGCCCACTAAAACCCCCACCCGCAGACATCATGACCTTATCAGATCTGCCAAAAGGGCCTCCTTTAAAGACCGCTTAGACAACAATGCACAATACAGCAAAGAGCTCTTCAACATCGTGAAGGAACTCTCCAACCCCAGCTCCAACACCGATGACGTCCCACCTTCGCAAGACCTGTGCGACTCGCTGGCCACCTTCTTCCACCGCAAGATCGCAGACATTCACAACCGCTTCAATGCCACAACAACCACCGAGACCCCCAAGACCACCATCCGCACCAGCTGCCTGCTCGCCTGGACCAACATCACCGACGACGACACCATCAAGATCATGAACGCCATCCACTCCGGATCTGCGTCAGACCAATGCCCAAACCACATCTTCAATAAAGCCAGCACAGCCATCGCACCCCATCTCCGGTAAGTCATCAACATCTCCTTCGAAACAGCAACCTTCCTGGAGAGCTGGAAGCATGCCGAGATCTACGCCTTACTCAAGAAACCCAAGGCGGACCCGAAGGACCTCAAGAACTTCCGGACCACCTCCCTGCTCCCATTCCTGGCGAAGGTCATCGAGAAGACCGTCAACAAACAACTGACCCACTACCTCGAGGAGAAATGCATCCTGGACCTTTCCCAGTCCGGGTTCCGGAGCAACCACAGCACCGAAACTGCCCTCATCGCCGCCACCGATGACATCAGGACCCTGCTAGACAATGGAGAAACAGTGGTCCTCATCCTTCTAGACCGGTCAGCCGCCTTCGACACAGTCTATCACCACACACTACAAACACACCTCCATGATGCCTGGATCCAATAGAAGGCCCTGGACTGGACCGCCTCCTTCCTCTCCGGCAGAACCCAGAGTGTCCTCCTTCCCCCGTTCCGCTTCTGAAGCCACCGAGATCACCTGCGGCGTACCCCAGGACTCATCCCTCAGCCCAGCGCTGTTCAACATCTACATGGCACCACCCGCCCACATTGCCCGACTGCACGACCTCAACATCATCTCCTATGCAGACGACACCCAGCTGATCCTCTCCCTCACCAAAGACCGCAAAAACCAACCTTTACAAAGGAATGAAGGTCGTAGCCGAATGGATGAGGAACAGCCGACTGAAGCTGAACACGAACAAGACGGATGTCCTCATCCTCGGATCCACCCCCTCGGCCTGGGACGACTCCTGGTGGCCGACTGCACTGGGAACAGCCCCAACACCCACCGACCACGCACGCAACCTTGGGGTCATCTTCGATTCCACCCCCTCCATGACTAAACAGGTCAACACCGTCTCTTCCTCATGCTTCAACACCCTCCGCATGCTTCGCAGGATCTACAAGTGGATCCCCACCGAAACGAGAAGAATGGTCACCCAGGGCCTCGTCAGCAGCAGACTGGACTACGGAAACGCCCTCTACGCAGGAGCCTCGGCCAAACTCCAGAGGCAGCTGCAACGCATCCAGAATGCCTCTGCATGCCTGATCCTCGACATCCCTCACCGCAGTCACATCACACCCAACCTGAGAGACCTGCACTGGCTCCCCGTCAGCAAAAGGATAACCTTCAAGCTCCTCACCCACGCACAGAAAGCACTCCACAACACCAGACTAGCGTACCTCAACAGACGATTCAGCTTCTACACCCCCACATGCCATATCCGCTCCGCTGACCTCACCCTCGCCACAGTCCCCTGCATCCAAAGAGCAACCTCCGGCGGCAGATTGTTCTCCCACCTCGCCGCCAAGACCTGGATCGCCCTCCCCGCCCACCTACGGCAGACCCAAGACCTGCTGACCTTCAGAAGACTCCTCAAGACCTGGCTCTTCGAGCAGTAGCTGCTCCCCCTACCCCCAGCGCCTTGAGACCCTCACTGGTGTGTAATGCGCTCTACAAATGTCATGACTGATTAATTGATTGATTAAATAACCGTCCAATTTTAGTGTCAAAAGCAGTCATTGCTGTGCTTGTCTTGAGAACAGGCAATGAACTGAAACATGCCCCATGAAAAGTCTATCTCATTGTGTTTATTCCAGCAATCACTGGCACAGCGAGGCAGGTAACAGAATAGGTGTGATGCTAGTCGCAACACAAAAAAGATGATGGACGGAATGCTGAACAATGTCAAACATTCACCCCAGCAGAGTGTACCTAAATCCATTTGTTTTCTCACAACTCCATTGCAGATTGGACCCAGCCATATGTAAATCAGTCTTGACCTTGCTCCCCATGGGAACAGTCCAGCCCGAATGATGCTATTCACCATGCCTTACAGTGCCAAGTAGAAAGTCAACAGGAACATTCTTGTTGTGTTTACCTGTTTACCACTCATTTCACCCCTCTTGAGGTAGCTGTCAGTAATCTAGAATGTAGTAGCTTCCTAAATGTGTGACCTTATGGGATCCATATTGTTAAATACCTCTATTTTGAAAAAGAAACTGTGAGAAATTATAGGTTGACTACGACTTGTACATTTAAGGCATACTTTTCAAGACTATTAGATGCTGTTAGCTGTAAAATCTATGCATGTCGATTCGATATCCCTGCACTCTTCCAAGGTAGCTAATGATGACGTTTCATGTCCCTTGTTTATTATATGCACAGGTGCTGATGAAAGACATTGTTACTCCCATAGCCGAAGAAGATGTCAAGAAGGTGCTTGGCCAATGCCTGGAGAAGGCTGCTTTGATTAATTACACGCGCCTGACGGAATATGCCCGGATAGAAGGTGGGTGTGGCGGCAGTGGCTGAGAGTTAAACCTGCTCTCTGTAGACCGCTTAGTTCTTTCTATCTCGCAAACCTGTGCCAGGGCAGGGGAAATGTCTCATTAAAATCCCAGCTGGTGCTCTTGCCGCCTTTTCTTACTTACTGCCTTAATTTGCCGCTTGGGACGGGTTTTTGAATGGGAGTTTAAGGATTAGCTTTTCTCGCTCCTTCGTTTCCGACGACAAAAAGGTACTTTATTCCTGCGACTTAGCTCGCTGTGCAAAGGCTGTGGGCTGGTTCAGGTGATCCTATTGTGGAATGTCCTCGACAACAAGAGTTCGCTGGCGAGAAATGACTCTTAGCCGCTCACAAAATATGTTTATTATGCCCCAACACTTTTCAAGCTTTCAAGATTCTGGAGTAGTGATCGATGTTAGTGTGTGTATGGCATGTGTGTGTAGGAAGCTTAATATTATTGTTGCTTTCCGTTTATGACCACTAATTTAATGCAGTGAAAACATACAATAAATATAACTGTGCAGGATGGGTACATTTGGGAACAACTTTACAAAAGTGAATAATCGGACAGATGTTTTGTGTGTGTTAATTGCCTGGCGATTAATACAATAGGCTGCATTGTTGAAGCATTTATCTTTTCTGATTGGATGGGCTGGAGAGATGTGCTGATTAAGATATTGGGCTAGATGTAGGTAATTTCTATTTATCGATTCCTAAATACCGAATTTTACCGATTCGGTATTTAAGAATCGGTAAATATAATGTAGGTAAAAAATCATAAAATTTTACCGATTCGGTAATATTCGTTATTTATGGGCCGAATCGGTTCCTGGAGGCCCATAGGAATGAATGGGAAGCCATTCACTATTACCGATTCGGTAAATACCGAATCGGTAATAGGGGGAGCATATTCAGGGGTGGCAGGGTGTCACATTGACACCCTGTTGCACCCCTGAATCATGTCTGTGTGCACATGTGGCGCACATACATGCCCTGAGGGCATGTATGTCTGCCACATGGCACTTTTAAAAAAGCACAAAATTGCTTTTTTAAAGGAATTCGTTATTTACCACCAACTTGTAGTTGGTGGTAAATAACGAATCCTTAAACCAGAAATGCACTAACTTGAGTGCTCCCTACATAGGATTTAAGGATTCGGTAATTGAATCGGTAAATTACTGAATCCTTAAATCCAGCCTCCTACATCGCAAAGGGCTAAATACCGATCGGTAACGGGAAATTTACAGATTTTCGGCCGTTTCCCGACCGGTATTTGCCCACCTACATCTAGCCCATTATCTTGTTCCCATAATGGCAATCTAGCCTATATGATTCAATTGTGCAAAAGTGCTTTTATTCTGAACTGTAATTACCTTGGAGACGTTTACACCATGAGGTTAGTTATTTCGGTGAGTATGTACATTTGACTTGTTTGCAACACCCATGTCCGAAAACTCCCTTCACAAGAACATCATTGGGGTGACCAAATGTCTTCAGGATCTGTTTTTTTAAATTACTTTATGTAGGTCGTCCTCTCCACCTCAGTAACAATCAGCCAACTCTAATGAAATTGATTGGCACATAGAAGTGCCCTAAGGTGCCTGCAGCGGAGTGGACTTCTGCAGATGTACGCAAACCATCGAACCACTGTAGGTTAAGGTTTTAAACTCGTTGAATGCTGCACTGTCTTTTCTTTAATGGAAATCTAAATCAATGAATAAATACAGTGATATAACTCAACTCTATTAGAACGCAAAAAGACCACATCCTCACCATAGCAACAGCTATTATAGTGAAGCGCGCTGTTAATAGTCACCATGTTGGTAATTAAGAAACATGCGTTAAGGCACTGAAAATGAACCTTGCATCTGCCTTGGTGCTCAGTGTCATGAGATGATTTTAGATACATCTGGGCTGTTTTTGCAGTGAGCCGCCCTTCACAGGGTGGCACTGGAACACTCCTTCAATACCAACGCGCTGGTCTCTTAACAACCATATTGGGGCATTGCGTCATCAAACAAGATGGGCGATGGACTGAAGAACTTATCCCTGAGTTATGTGCACTCAAGTCTATGCATGGCAGCTACATGTATTATGTGACCAACTTCATGTACATAACAAGTCAGAGAATCTATGAATTACGTCTTGTAATTGACATTTAACTGCCCACAATTCATTTCAATGACAAAATGTCTTACATTCACTCAGTTGTTATTGAATCCAATATTTTTATTTCGTCGTCAAAGCATTCAAATTCGGACAGAGCATCGTTCAAAAATGATCGATCGATTTACAGCATTATATGCATGTGCAAGCACACGAGAACATATTTACGTTCCATGTGATTTAAAAACATTGCTCATTACAATAGTATGACAGCATCATATCAACTCCGAGAGTTTTGTTTATTAACAACACCGACCACAAATAACATCAAATAAACCTGTTTATCCAGCTAAGACTAAGTTGAAATGCCTCACTTTCCAGTACAATAAATACTAGGAATCTTAGGCTATTAAACAGGTGAGGCTTAAAGACAAGCATCCAGCATTCATGCTCTTTTATATGAAAGCAGAGACAGGCGTGGGCATCTTAGTTAAGTCTCCCTAGCAGCAGTCAAGGGCTTGTACATTAGGAAAGGGATGTCCAGTTACAGTGATCCCTTGTGGTGGATGGAGATATTCTTGTATGGTCGGGACTCGGGCAGTAAGGTATATCCCTTCCTGGAGCTGGTCCTGGCTCATTTAAATCCAAGAGCAGAATCACTGGCCGCTTGGCTGTAGGGTTGTATTACTGAAAAGGGGAGAAGGCAAGGTGTCTGCGCACTAGAGCAGTGTCATCTTAAGGATTTTGGGTGCCCTGGTCAAGACGTATTTTTGGGGCCCGGTACGGAAAAAAATATTATCTATCGCATGCTCATTCAAGCCCACGTAGTGCCAATAAATTCGAAATAACATTTTAAACTTTAACCGGGTCCCACAGCAACCGTTGAAATATGTCTTGCACAGGGACCTCAAACATTCTTAAGGTGACACCGGGTGAAGAGACGGAGTCTGAGGTAGAGGTAGGTTGAGATGGAAAGACGTTTAGATAAAAAGAATAGCAATGGGTCAAATACATAGAATGTTTGTTTTCCCAGAGCAGAGGACCCGTGGGAGGTGGGGATCCTGGGCAATTGCCTACTTTACCCTTGCCTTAAAACTTCTCAGTTATAAATGTGTTTACATCTAATATTCATGGATACTGAGGTGTGTTTTCAGTATTGTAACACGGCAGCAGCTCGCTAATGTTACTGCAAATAATATCTGTGATACACTCTCATTTCTTATATGTTGGGTCCTATTGTTATCTAAAAGAAACCTTTTTTATAAATGTTGCATGAAAAATAAACACAACATTTCTCTGCCAAATGTCTGTAATAGACTCTCACACATCACCCACTTTAAAAATAAATTAAAGATTAATGATATTCAAATCAATCTGTTAAATATTTATTCAAGGTCATAAGGGCAACCCTCTCTGCAGAACAGAGCTGGCTCTATCAGCCCCCCCCCCCCCCCCGAAAGGCTGGGGCCCTAGGCCAGATGCCACTTTGCCCATGCCTTAAAATGTCTCTGATAATTTGGACAATTGCATCTGTATACTGTCAGTGACCTGGCCAAAGAGGGCATGAAACTGCTAAAATTGAATCATCAATTCAAACCTGTTCTGAACAGGACCCCTAAAATAGGTTTGGCCCACGGCCCCCAAAACCCTTAAGTTGTCCCTGCTCTGCCCCATACATTTAGATAAGAAGTGCAACAGGGGTATGTTCTGTTCTGATACTAACACCTGCCATGGACTGAGTGAAGGATTTGGTGTAAATACTTATGGAAATCTATGATTAACTTGGAAGACACCAAAACAGAACTTCACAATCTAATAACGTCCCACAATTTATTTCTCAGTTCCTGATCATGGAAACACAGCAAACAATAGCTGCACTTTCTTCATACAGTGAGACCCTTTGTTCAATGCAAAATCAATATTAGTCGACCAGCTATATTCAAACAAATTATATAGACCAGTTTTATGTGTAATAATTATCACAGATGATAAAAAACCGACACCAGGGTGTGTGGTTTTTCAATATGCGATAATTATCAATTATTCAAAGTTTTGGCCCTGAAATGGTGCACAGCACGCAGATTCTGCTGCTTACAGCTTAATAATCTACGTGTCCTGGTATTTACTGGAGCATTTTCCCAGACCTGCTGAAATTTATTTCTGGGGATGCGATTTTTCAGTGCTTAATTTGGGCCGGTGTTTTCCAGTGCTTGGCACCAGCATTTAATTGTCATCACCAGCACTTATGACAGCCTGCCACATGGCGCCGGTGCTTGTCTCATTTACAGATGAGCAAAAGAACAGTTGTTTATTAACTGAATATACATCATAAAATAGTAACACCTGCTGCCCAAGCCATTCTTATGGCTTTGGGGGACTGCAGTAGTCTGGGTTGTCACATTTGTAGGAGTGTGATGGTTAGTAGTTGTGTTGGTACTGTCACTGGCGACGCTGGCACTGGCAATGTGTAATGCAAGCTTGACCTCCTGATAAGGGCCCTGGCACTTATTGTTTAGCAAAGTAGGCGCTGTGATTTTTATCTCACCCAGTATGTGCCAGGAGCATTAAAAATTGCAAACTCGTAATTCTGATATGTGCGGTAACAGGTGTCAGGTAGGGCCACTCTTAACGAGGGTCTATGTTATAAACTGACTGCTATGCAGTGAAAGTTATCATGTATTGAGGAACATGGCAAGAACGCCAATGTGGCTTGACCAGGCAAATAACATTTGAAGACATGTTTTTCTTGTGCACAGATATAGATTTTATAAAAACAAAATGTGATTGATTACTGCCGGCGTTTGCTCTGGTTATTTTTTGCAAGTTTGCTCTTTTGTCATAATTTAAGATCTGAAAGAAACACGTTCGTGTTAGATTCCTTACCGTAGAATATCCCCAGGCGTCAGACTGGATCCGGAAAGTTTTCGTCGGCAGTACCCCTGCTCCGCGTCCGTTGTCGGCGTCGTGATCGCCGGGATGACGTCGCTGGAGTACTTAGACGCCGCCCTTGTGCGCTGACATCAGTTCTTCTTTTTTCCGCGCCAGCAAGCGCTGATCCGGGAAGAGCGTACCCTTAGTAATTCTTTGACTAACTTTTTGGACATTTTTGTCTATCTTTTTCGAGTTGACTCGACTCCTGCTGACGGTAGGGATGCCCAGATTCAAGCCGTGTGACGCCTGTCACCGACTAATGTCGGTTACCGACCCCCACCGCCGGTGGCTCTACTGGTTGAGGGCCCACCACGATGACAAGTCATGCCCCGACTGACAGGCCTTGACGTCAAAGGTTAGGCAAGAGCGTTCCCGTAAGGAAGAGGTGTGGCGCCGCGGCCAGGGCGACTGACGCTGGAATCTGGGGACCACGGTTCGATCCCCGGCTCCGGCGGCAGGTTAGCCCAGCACCATGTGACTCTGGGCAATAGCTCGCTTAATCTTCCCGACGGCCCCCCAGCGCCTAGAGACCCTTACGGGTGATTGTGCGCTTTAAAAAAAAAAAAAAAAAAAAAAAAAAAAAAAGCTACTCAAACTCCAGCAGTGGGCTCCGCGCAGCTCAAGTTCCCAGTCGAGGAGGAAGTCGAGGGACCGGTCGCGGAGCTGCAGTCATCACCGCTTGTCGGGTTCCAAATCGTCGCATTCAGGTAAGTCGAGGCATGGTAAAAAGAAGTCGAAGAGACACCATCGTTCTTCGACCTCCCCTCTCTGGTCACGCGACTCGGCCGAGGGTTCAGGTGGTGCCACCCTTGCGACTACGGCGGAGCCCACGCAGTCGCATCCAGCCCCACATCCTCCCGTCCCTGGGCTCAATGCGACTCCGGAGCAGATTCAAGACTTCCTCATGGCCATGAGGACTCTCTTTCCGCCGGCGAGACCCACTGGCCCGCCTTCGGGCCCCGCGGGTCCGACTGGGGGTTCTAGCCCTGTGTTGCCGGCGGCTTCGCCCTCGGTGCCACCAGCAACTTCGGTCCCGGTGCTGCAGGACCCCGTGGGATCCAGATCTGGATCCCGGTCGATGCCGGTTGACATCACGACTACTCCGCAGGCACCGACCCCCTCTGAGCCACCACTAGCGTCGTCCACGGGCGACGCTGGCCTCGGTTTCAGCCCCTGCCCGGGCTCGGTGCCAGCGTCCAACGCCGACTGGTGAATTGTTCACCTACGCCCGGCTCCGCCATTTCTGCCTGTTTATCAGGGCATGGATGAAGGGGAGGACTGGGAGGGGTCTCAGGACCCTCTGGCACAGCAGTGCCAGTTAAGTCAGGACTGGGCAGATGAGCTAGGGGAGGCCAGTGGTCTAGACACTTCGCCTGACACTGGTTTTCTCTCTCCTCCTTCCGTGGCTACTTATGCTGTGGTGCTGTGCAAGGCCTTGAGCTCCCTGCAGCGGCCGTGAGGACTAACCTCCTCACCGAGGTGCTTCAACCGCCAGTAAGCTCTTCGGCGCCTGTGCTGCAGTTTAATGAGCCCTCAAAGACATTCTGATGGGCACTTGGTCCAAGCCCACCACAGTCCCTCCTGTGGATCGGAACGTGGCCCGGCGCCACCGCCCAGCTCCGGGTGATCCCTGCTTTTTGTCCACCCACCCCACCCCTGAGAGTCTGGTTATCCAAGCCTCCACGTCACAAACCGCCTTCCCAACCTCACCCCCGGACCGGGAATCCAAAAGGCTGGAACAGTTTGGCAAGAAACTGTTTTCCTCCATCAGCCTAGGGTTGCGGTCCATTAATACCGCATGCCTTTTGGACCGTTACACGTACTCTCTGTGGGATACTGTGGTGGACATGCTGGCTCAGTGTCCAAGGGAGGCCAGAACACGGCTCGCTCAGGCTCTTGCTGAGGGGCGGAATGCAGCACGGTATTCCATTCAATGTGGACTTGACACCACGGACTCGCTGGGCAGAGCGATTGCAACGACGGTGGCGATTCGTCATGCCTGGCTGAGGCCCACTAAACTTTTCAGGGGATGTCCAGAGCACTCTCATGGACATGCCCTTTGATGGCTGTCGCCTCTTTGGTGACAAGGCAGATAGCGCACTGGAGCGCTTTAAGGACTCCAGGGCTACGGCCAAGTCCTTGGGCCTGTTGGCCCAGCCCCAGCAAACTTCTGCTTTTCGCCCCTTTCATGGCCACAGAAGGGGCACCCCGCACGTTTGTCCAGCCACAGGCCCCAGAACCAACCCCAACGTGGTCGCAGACGTGCATTCCGCCGTGGAGGAGCAGGAGGACAGATAGTCGGTCAGTCCACATCCGCTCCCGCAGCATCTGCCTCAAAGCCTTCCTAGTCTGAGCTATCAGGCCCATTCCACGCGAGTGGGAGGCAGGGTTAACCATCACCTGCTCCACTTGTGTACAATCAATTCGGACAGGTGGGTGCTGCAAATCGTCCGAAGGGGCTACTCCCTCCCCTTTGAGGCGACCCCTCCAGCCATGCCACCGCAGTGCCACCGCATGTCGGGGGATTACTTGCAACTTCTGTAGGAGGAAGTTACGGCCCTTTTGGCCAAGGGGGCCATCAAGCGCGTTCCTGGCCCAGAAGTAGGGCAGGGTTGTTACTCCCACTACTTTCTGGTTCCCAAGAAGGGCAAAGGGAGCCTACGCCCAATCTTGGACCTCAAGAGCATCAACGTCTTCCTCCGGAAGGAGAAGTTCAAGATGCTGACGTTAGTTCAGGTTTTGGCTGCCCTAGACCCTGGTGACTGGACGGTAGCATTGGACTTGCAGGACGCTTATTTCCATATTCCCATCCTGCCGGGCCATCAGAGTTACCTGCAGTTCACGGTAAGCCACGAGCACTTTCAGTTTACCGTGCTACCCTTCGACCTCACCAATGCTCCTTGGGTGTTCACAAAAGTGATGGCAGTGGTCGCAGCTCATCAGCGCAGATTAGGGGTTCCAGTCTTCCTCTATCTCGCCGACTGGTTGTTGAAGGCGGGCTCGCCCCAATCAGTCGTCTCCCACCTCCAGACTACGGCCGAATCCTGCATTCGCTGGGGTTCTCCATAAACGTGCGGAAGTCACACCTGAGTCCCTCCCAGAAGCTCCCCTTCATCGGAGCAGTTCTGGGCTCTGTGCAGTTTTGGGTTTATCCTCCCGAGCAGCGGGTTCGGGGTATTCAGGCTCTGATTCTGATCTTTCAGCCTTCATCCCGAGTTTCGGTCAGGATGGCCTTACGGCTGCTAGGTCTGATGGCCTCCTGCATCCTGCTGGTACATCACGCCAGGTGGCGGATGCGGGCTCTGCAGTGGGACCTAAAGTTCCAGTGGGCACAACATCAGGGCAACCTGTCCGACCAAGTCCTGATCTCGGAGGGCACTGCAAGACAGTTGCAGTGGTGGCTCACGGACCGCGATTGGGTCAGCGGCAGATCCCTCTCCCTACCCCAACCGGAGCACACAGTGGTGATGGATGCATCCCTCCTGGGATGGGGGGGGCACATGGGAGAGGCAGGGATCAGAGGCCTCTGGTCTCCGGCGGAGTCCCGGCTCCATATCAACCTTCTGGAGCTGCGGGCGATCCGACTTGCACTGAAGGCATTCCTTTCCTCTGAAGTGTAGTGCAGGTGTTCACGGACAACATCACCACCATGTGGTACTGCAACAAACGGGGCGGGGTGGGGTCATGGACCCTTTGTCATGAGGCTCTGCGCCTCTGGATGTGGCTGGAACATCAGGGCATCACCCTGGTGGTTCAACACCTGGCAGGTTCTCTGAACACCAGGGCGGACAAACTCAGCCATCGGTGCATGATGGATCACGAGCGGCGTCTGAACTCGGACGTGGCGCAAGGTCTCTTTCAGCAGTGGGAAGAGCCTTGGTTAGATCTATTCACCTCCGAAGAGAACGCGCAATGTCATCAATTCTGCGCATTGGAATTTCCCTGGCAGCATTTGCTCTGCGACGCTTTTTGTGGTGAGTGGAGTTGCGGTCTGTTATACGCCTTTCCGCCTATACCACTTCTGCCCAGAGTGCTCAACAAGATCAGGCACGACCGGCCCAAGTCATCCTTGTGGCTCCGGATTGGGCACAAAGATACTGGTATCCCGAGCTACTCAGTCTGTCAATCGATTCCTCGATTCGACTGCCTCTTCAGGAGGATCTCGCAGCAACAGGGGACGGTCCTCCACCCGGACCTGTCCAGCCTCCACCTACATGCGTGGAGATTGAGCGGTGACAGTTGATGCCGTTTGACTTGCCTCCTGAAGTCTGTGATGTCATTCTGGCAGCCAGGCATCCTCATATATAACACACAAATTGGGGAGGGCCTGAGGGACATTTAGAGACCTGCATAGGTTGTATCCCCCTGTACCAATATATGAACAACCTAACAAACCTATGGGTCTATCATCTGAGAATCTAATCAGGAATACAAATTATGTCTCAGCAACACATTGGTATGCACAGGGTCAGACTGATTTGCATATAGCCATGTCTGAAATGGGGTGGCTGAGTGGGCTAAAGAATAGTGATGGATTAAACCCAGATCAGTTGACTGAGGGTGAGTGTTTGATTTGCTCAAACGCTCCGTCCATCATCCCCTTTTGTATCGCTTTGTTCGCCCTAAGTGTGGCAGGGTATGCTCAGACGTGAGTCCCTTGCTCACTTGGCCACTGGATTCAAGATAGCCTGGCTGATGAGGATTATGAATCCGAAACCGGTCCCAGGATGCTTGTTTCCGGTCCATGGACGACATGGCTTGGCAGTTCGGGCTGGACTGTTCCCATGAGGCACAGGGTCAGACTGATTTGCATATAGCCATGTCTGAAATGGGGTGGCTGAGTGGGCTAAAGAATGGTGATGGATTAAACCCAGATTAGTTGACTGGGGGTGAGTGTTTGATTTGCTCAAACGCTCCGTCCATCATCCCCTTTTGTATCGCTTTGTTCGCCCTAAGTGTGGCAGGGTATGCTCAGACGTGAGTCCCTTGCTCACTTGGCCACTGGATTCAAGATAGCCTGGCTGATGAGGATTATGAATCCGAAACCGGTCCCAGGATGCTTGTTTCCGGTCCATGGAAGACATGGCTTGGCAGTTCGGGCTGGACTGTTCCCATGAGGCACAGGGTCAGACTGATTTGCATATAGCCATGTCTGAAATGGGGTGGCTGAGTGGGCTAAAGAATGGTGATGGATTAAACCCAGATCAGTTGACTGGGGGTGAGTGTTTGATTTGCTCAAACGCTCCGTCCATGATCCCCTTTTGTATCGCTTTGTTCGCCCCAAGTGTGGCAGGGTATGCTCAGACGTGAGTCCCTTGCTCACTTGGCCACTGGATTCAAGATAGCCTGGCTGATGAGGATTATGAATCCGAAACCGGTCCCAGGATGCTTGTTTCCGGTCCATGGAAGACATGGCTTGGCAGTTCGGGCTGGACTGTTCCCATGAGGCACAGGGTCAGACTGATTTGCATATAGCCATGTCTGAAATGGGGTGGCTGAGTGGGCTAAAGAATGGTGATGGATTAAACCCAGATCAGTTGACTGGGGGTGAGTGTTTGATTTGCTCAAACGCTCCGTCCATCATCCCCTTTTGTATCGCTTTGTTCGCCCTAAGTGTGGCAGGGTATGCTCAGACGTGAGTCCCTTGCTCACTTGGCCACTGGATTCAAGATAGCCTGGCTGATGAGGATTATGAATCCGAAACCGGTCCCAGGATGCTTGTTTCCGGTCCATGGAAGACATGGCTTGGCAGTTCGGGCTGGACTGTTCCCATGAGGCACAGGGTCAGACTGATTTGCATATAGCCATGTCTGAAATGGGGTGGCTGAGTGGGCTAAAGAATGGTGATGGATTAAACCCAGATCAGTTGACTGGGGGTGAGTGTTTGATTTGCTCAAACGCTCCTCCGTCCATCATCCCCTTTTGTATCGCTTTGTTCGCCCTGAGTGTGGCAGGGTATGCTCAGACGTGAGTCCCTTGCTCACTTGGCCACTGGATTCAAGATAGCCTGGCTGATGAGGATTATGAATCCGAAACCGGTCCCAGGATGCTTGTTTCCGGTCCATGGAAGACATGGCTTGGCAGTTCGGGCTGGACTGTTCCCTTGAGGCACAGGGTCAGACTGATTTGCATATATCCATGTCTGAAATGGGGTTGCTGAGTGGGCTAAAGAATGGTGATGGATTAAACCCAGATTAGTTGACTGGGGGTGAGTGTTTGATTTGCTCAAACGCTCCGTCCATCATCCCCTTTTGTATCGCTTTGTTCGCCCTAAGTGTGGCAGGGTATGCTCAGACGTGAGTCCCTTGCTCACTTGGCCACTGGATTCAAGATAGCCTGGCTGATGAGGATTATGAATCCGAAACCGGTCCCAGGATGCTTGTTTCCGGTCCATGGAAGACATGGCTTGGCAGTTCGGGCTGGACTGTTCCCATGAGGCACAGGGTCAGACTGATTTGCATATAGCCATGTCTGAAATGGGGTGGCTGAGTGGGCTAAAGAATGGTGATGGATTAAACCCAGATCAGTTGACTGGGGGTGAGTGTTTGATTTGCTCAAACGCTCCTCCGTCCATCATCCCCTTTTGTATCGCTTTGTTCGCCCTGAGTGTGGCAGGGTATGCTCAGACGTGAGTCCCTTGCTCACTTGGCCACTGGATTCAAGATAGCCTGGCTGATGAGGATTATGAATCCGAAACCGGTCCCAGGATGCTTGTTTCCGGTCCATGGAAGACATGGCTTGGCAGTTCGGGCTGGACTGTTCCCTTGAGGCACAGGGTCAGACTGATTTGCATATATCCATGTCTGAAATGGGGTTGCTGAGTGGGCTAAAGAATGGTGATGGATTAAACCCAGATTAGTTGACTGGGGGTGAGTGTTTGATTTGCTCAAACGCTCCGTCCATCATCCCCTTTTGTATCGCTTTGTTCGCCCTAAGTGTGGCAGGGTATGCTCAGACGTGAGTCCCTTGCTCACTTGGCCACTGGATTCAAGATAGCCTGGCTGATGAGGATTATGAATCCGAAACCGGTCCCAGGATGCTTGTTTCCGGTCCATGGAAGACATGGCTTGGCAGTTCGGGCTGGACTGTTCCCATGAGGCACAGGGTCAGACTGATTTGCATATAGCCATGTCTGAAATGGGGTGGCTGAGTGGGCTAAAGAATGGTGATGGATTAAACCCAGATCAGTTGACTGGGGGTGAGTGTTTGATTTGCTCAAACGCTCCGTCCATCATCCCCTTTTGTATCACTTTGTTCGCCCTAAGTGTGGCAGGGTATGCTCAGATGTGAGTCCCTTGCTCACTTGGCCACTGGATTCAAGATAGCCTGGCTGATGAGGATTATGAATCCGAAACCAGTCCCAGGATGCTTGTTTCCGGTCCATGGAAGACATGGCTTGGCAGTTCGGGCTGGACTGTTCCCATGAGGCACAGGGTCAGACTGATTTGCATATAGCCATGTCTGAAATGGGGTGGCTGAGTGGGCTAAAGAATGGTGATGGATTAAACCCAGATCAGTTGACTGGGGGTGAGTGTTTGATTTGCTCAAACGCTCCGTCCATCATCCCCTTTTGTATTGAAAGGAAATCAGAGACAAGGATTCTGACTCATGGCGTCATACCGAAGATGGTTAACCCTGTGTTAGCAAAGTGGAAAACTATATTTGGATTCCCATCAATATCATGTGTGATCAAGGCCTCCCCCTGTCTCAGCCACAGCCAGAGGCAACGCCGGACAGAGCGGGGTCTCACTACGCCTGAGCCAGGTCCAGGACGAGGTGAGGTCTCTTCCCCAGGCACACTGGATCCAACAGAGGTACCAGGTGCCGAAGGAGTGAAGTTACAGTTTATGGAGACTTATATCCTTTACTGTTAATAAAATACCACAGCAATATTTTCTTTCATATTGAGTTTTTCACCAACACTAGTTTTGCAGTCGCATTGATATGAGAACAGAGGCCCTGAAGAAAGCCTAGGGTCCATTTCACGTTAAGGCTGAAACATGTTGGCCCCTATGCAGATATTTGGTAAACTGCAGTAGTAATGTTTTGCGCTGTTCTTGGTTTTTAGTTAGGAAGAGGTCTTGGCTAAATAAAAATATTATAATGAGATTCTCTATCCTATTTTAAATTTCACGCACTTTTCTTTTCTGCACTGCACTTACCCGTCAGATCAGATTCTTATGGTTGTCCAAGTGTTGGCACATGTGAACTATGAGTCCGTGGAGGGTACTACAGCTGTCTCGGTGATCTAGAGACACAAGACCCAGGACGGAGGACCATATGAGAATATTGATCACACATGATATTGATGGGAATCCAAATATAGTTTTCCACTTTGCTAACTCAGGGTTAACCATCTTCTGTATGACGCCATGAGTCAGAATCCTTGTCTCTGATTTCCTTTCAGCATACCAATGTGTTGCTGAGACATAATATGTATTCCTGATTAGATTCTCAGATGATAGACCCATAGGTTTGTTAGGTTGTTCAGCCAGGCGTCCTCCACAAAAATGCTATACGCCTGCAGGTGGAACACATTTGTGGCATGGTGAACAGAAAAGGCTGTGGATCCCCTTTCCACCCCTCTTCCTGAGGTTCTCCTCTTCTTTCCCTGGCCCAGCAGGGCTCTGCTCTGGGCACCATCCAGGGATATCTTTCAGCTGTTTCAGCCTTCTTGAGGCTTCCTGATCAGCTTTCTCTTTTCAAAACCCCCGTTTTAAATAGATTCTTGAAAGGCATTACTCACATGTTTGCCCCTGTTCCCTTTGTAATGCCTCAGTGGGACTTGAATCTGGTGTTAACCTATCTGATGTGTGCTCCCTTTATGCCACTCCATAACTGTTCTCTTCGTCTTCTGACTCTCAAGACTACTTTCCTGGTTGCCATCACCTCTGCCAGAAGAGTGAGTGAGCTCCAGGCTTTCTTCTAAGCCTCCTTTCCTCTCTTTCCACCTGAACAAAGTTGTTCTGAGGACTTGTCCTTCTTTTCTACTCAAGGTGGTTACTGCCTTTCACATCGGCCAGACCATTACCTTGCCCACCTTCTTTCCGCCTCCGCTTCCTTCAAAAGAGGAAGAGAGGCTCCACCATCTGGACCCAAAACGTGCGCTTTCTTTTTATCTGAACCGCACACAACAGTTCCGGGTGGACAACCAACTTTTTGTTGGCTAAGTGGGCACTAAGAAGGGACTGGCGGTGCACAAACGGACCATCTCTCGGTGGGTCGTTTTGTGCATCAAGATCTGTTATTCCTTGGCCAAAAAGGATTCTCCTGAGGGGCTACGCGCCCATTCCACTCGGGCCACGGCGACTACTACTGCCTTGGGACAGGGAGTCACTTTGCAGGACATTTGTCAGGCAGCTACGTGTGCCTCGCTGTAGACGTTTGCCAAGCATTACTGACTGGACAGCCAAGTCCGAGAGACGGCTTCTTTGGACGTTCAGTTCTCCAGGACTTTCTGGTGTGATTTTGGTTCACAGACCCACCACCGGGGTTGGTATTGCTGGGGTATCTATTCTACGGTAAGGAATCTAACACTAACATGTTTCTTTCAGATGCACAAGTTACTTACCTTCGGTAACTATATATCTGTAAGAAACATTAGTTAGTGTTAGATTCCTTACGACCCACCCATCCTCCCCGTTCTGCGAACCAATATCTAGGGTTAAGGACATCCCTTTCAGGGCCCTAGTTTCATGGCACCAGTGTCGGTTTCTTGCATGGCTCTGCATTCCTGGCGTGGAAAGCTATGTACAGAACTGACGTCAGTGCACTAGGGCGGCGTCTAAGTAGTCCAGCGATGTCATCCCGGCGATCACGACGCCGACGACGGACGCGGAGCTGCAGACGGCGCCTACCGACGCGCAGGGGTACTGCTTACGAAAACTTTCCGGATCCAGTCTGATGCCTGGGGATATTCTATGGTAAGGAATCTAACACTAACTAATGTTTCTTACGAAGGTAAGTAGCTTGTCCTTCATGCTTAATTTAACAGTTGTTGTGGTGTTACCCTCTGATGCCAACTTTAGAAGTGCCCACTGATAGATTTAAATTCCATGAAATGTGTTAGCTCTGTTTTTCTCTTGCCACTCCTCTCTGCTCCTTCTGTCAATGCCACAGTGAGATGTTTGACCTCAGTAGAAGTAAGTCTATGTAAACTGTACCGCAGTCATTTATATCACTTGCTGAATTTACCTCAAACAAAGTTTTGTAGCAGAAACCATAGTATCTTTTTAACTACAGCTGGAATTCTACGAAATGTATACATGTTGTTCTAAGGAGGCAATTGAATATCAATCCGTGGTGTCAATCTTATTCAGAATTCTTAGAAATTGTATTTCTGCTACATGATGATTGTGTGACAAGTGCCTAGTAGCAAATGTTCGAAACTCGCGTAATGGTCATAAAAATATTTTTTCCTAGACTCTAATTGTAAGCAAATTTCTTGAAAAAAAAGCCCTTTATGGTCAGAATTCCAGGAGATGGTGTTTGTCACCCTTCAGCATTCAGATTAACAGGCTGCTAAATTGAATACTCCCAAAAGTCTGGTTTGTTGTCTGTAAGAGAGCAGTTCTTAAGTGCGCAGCGAATGGCTTGCTGACACTTCACTGGCTTGGACCATTCAAAAGAGCTCGGAACTTCAGGGCAGAGCTGAATCTTCTAATGAGCTGCAGGATCCCTGCTGGCTGCCCATGATGTGAGTAATCCTTCCTCCTGCTGAGCTGGACCAATCTCGACATGCACAATTGGGCACTGGTTAGTGACGGCTTCCTGTGCTTGGGTTCCCTATTCCATCAGCTTGTTAACTCTCACCAGCCTGCTTGGGCTATCGTCACGACAGTTACCAGAAAGCATTGCTTTGAGCATTGGTTTGGGTGCTGCACACTGGTGCATTCAATGTCCTGCAAGGATGGAAGGCGAAATTGGCCCTGCTAGGATTTGTATTTGTGACCTGCAAGTCTCTGCAAATGTTAGTGGCGAGGCTCTGTGATAGCTCCGTCAACGTAGCTGGTTTTTGTGAGAGACAAAGCTGCTAGGGTGGGAAATTGGAAATATGCATGTCTCATAGAGTATGTCAACCCTTCAGATTGGTTTCCTACCCGCACATTCATAAATAGTTTGTCCTAAAACCTGCCTTAAACCAACTTTGGTCTGGGTGTGCCAGCGACAGGCAAATGAAGCAGCACAGCAGAGGGTATGTAGTGTTTTAATATTTACACCTATAGTGGACTCACTGAAGGTGTTTGATGAAAATGCTTCTGTGTAGATTTATGGATAATGACGGGGGCACCTAAAAAGACATTTTAATCTAACAATGTCCCAAAGTTTACTTCTCAGTTTGTGATCATGAAATACTCCAATGTCAACATGTGTTTCACAGTGATTACCTTTGTTTAAAGTGATATCAATATTGGTCCAAGAGAGTACAATCAAACAAAATCTATGGGTCTCATTATGAGTAGCCCGGTTAATGGCCTAGCTTCCAAAATCCAAATTGAAGGCTGTCAATCCCTTATCCTTATGATGTCGATGTCATGCAAGAAATATGGGATCTGAAAGAGGAAGCCTTCAATGGATATACATGTTTCTCTCTGCCAGCGATGGCATTACCCTCTGGACCGGCCAAGTGTGGGCTATCAGCCTGACTTAACATTGGCTGTAAAATTACTCCCCTTCTTTTAGACCAGTGGGAGGTGCAGGTGTTCTGCCTTTGTTGGAATGTTAATTATTGTGTTTACATGATCGATTTTTAGGGCTCGCCTGCTGTGCACATGTGCACAGCTGGAAGCTCTATAGGGGCTTATCCAGTGTTTAACCACCACTGGCGATTCCTTTGAGTGCATGTGCTTTTTAGGTCATTGCGCAAGCGCAAGCCCTAAAAAGCGCGTGCACAATGCCACCAGCCGCCTGCCTGCCTGCCTCGCATTACCACATCAAAGGCAGCCCTCCCAGCGCATTTGTCACCACCTAATTATTCACGGCCGCCCGGCCGTACTTTCAGTTTCACGGCCGGAGGCCGTGTCTCCTTTTAAAACCTGTTTAACTTGTTTCTTTGAGGTATAAAGAAATTAGAGACAGGCGTTTTATTTAGGGATTGTAGACTTTCATGCATGCTGATTACCCATTCCGGGGACAGTTCCATTTCTATTTTCCACCTACCTTAACAATTGATAAATCAGCATCTCTAACCAACAGAATGCAGGGGCTATTCGGGAGATTTCTCTGTAGAGAGCAGGGCAGAGAAAGCCAAGTAGGGCTATGTCTTCCCGCCTTTCCCGCGCATGTGAAGGGGCACAGACGTCAAACACCATGCCTTTGAAATGCACCAACCTTTCATTAAATCTCAGATCCCTTAAAAGCAGAGGCCGATATCGCACGTTTTCCCTCCAGCTTGCCATGTGTCTTGCATTTCCGCCTAGTTTCTGGTGCTTTCTGTTTGTTCTTCCCAGTCAATAACCGCCGCCTGCCATTAGAAGGCTGTAAAGTATTCCATGTGCCATTAAGGCGTCCGAGGGTCTTTGAATGCTGAGTGCACGCATCCGCCTCTTTCATTCCAAACTCAGCTGTGACTCCAGCGCCCCAGTGACAGCTCCAATCTCTCGAACGAGTGTATTTGCATCGTAATCGTCACACCGAAAATATCTGCACACAAGGAAGGAAGATGGAAAAGCTACCAGGTTACAATGTCACAGACACACAACTCCCTCGAGATTCGGGTTTTAGCACGAGCTCGGAGTGTGGAGTAGAGTTGTGTGTGAGTGTGCTCCCCAAACATATCGCATCATAATTTGCACGAAGCACACCTGCAGCTCAATTTCTGTGTCACCCTCCCCTATCAAGGCATTTTTTTCTGAGCGGTGTCATAGCTAAGTGGGTTAATGTGCATGTTGTAGAGAACTGTGTGCAATTTGAAGATCATGGGTCCTGCGCTCACTAATGCAGCTCTCATTGTTAATGTGCTGTAACTTTCGTGAAAGTTGAGGTGTGTTCTCTAAAGGGAATGACCAAAAAAAGTGTAACTAGAAATCCTTTCTAAGATGCATGGCCTACGTAATATGGCTGTGGTTTAAAGCACGTGACCTGGCATGCATGAAGAAATTGAATTAACGCCACAAAACAGATTTATTTGTACCGTACTGCACAATTGGAACGAAACTAGTCGTTCCATGGTCAGCAGTTTAACCACTCTGATGCTGAGTGAGTAAGCACTCAGATTCTAATATTGCTAAACAAATTTCTTGAAGTTGATTTCAAATACATCTCTAGATAATGTACTATCCGTTGTTTTATTACAACATGAGTGTTCTGACACCAGGGCATCCTCGTAATAAGACCATTGAATCCAGCTCCACCGAGGCACCCATCATACAGCTCCACCAATGCACCCACCACACAGCTCCACCGAGGCACCCACCACCCAGCTCCAACGATGCACCCACCACACAGCTCCAATGATGCACCCACCACCCAGCTCCACCGATGCACCCACCACCCAGCTCCACCGATGCACCCACCACACAGCTCCACCAATGCACCCACCACCCAGCTCCACCAATGCACCCAGCACACAGCTCCACCGAGGCACCCACCACACAGCTCCACCGAGGCACCCACCACACAGCTCCACCGAGGCACCCACCACACAGCTCCACCGATGCACCCACCACACAGCTCCACCGATGCACCCACCACACAGCTCCACCTACACAGCTCCACCGATGCACCCACCACACAGCTCCACCGAACGACCCACCACCCAGCTCCACCAATGCACCCAGCACACAGCTTCACCGAGGCACCCACCACACAGCTCCACCGAGGCACCCACCACACAGCTCCACCGAGGCACCCACCACACAGCTCCACAGATGCACCCACCACACAGCTCCACAGATGCACCCACCACACAGCTCAACAGATGCACCCACCACACAGCTCCACCTACACAGCTCCACCGATGCACCCACCACACAGCTCCACCGATGCACCCACCACCCAGCTCCACCGATGCAACCAGCACACAGCTCCAACGACACAGCTCCACCGATGCACCCACCACACAGCTCCACCGATGCACCCACCACACAGCTCCACCGATGCTTCAACTAAGCTCCAGCAATGCACCCACCACACAGCTCCACCAATGCACCCACTAAGCTCCACCAATGCATCCACCACACAGCTTCACAGATGCACCCACCACACAGCTCCACCTACACAGCTCCACCGATACACCCACCACACAGCTCCACCAATGCACCCACCACACAGCTCCACCAATGCACCCACCACCCAGCTCCACCGATGCACCCAGCACACAGCTCCACAGATGCACCCACCACACAGCTCCACAGATGCACCCACCACACAGCTTCACCGAGGCACCCACCACACAGCTCCACAGATGAACCCACCACACAGCTCAACAGATGCACCCACCACACAGCTCCACCTACACAGCTCCACCGATGCACCCAGCACACAGCTCCAACGACACAGCTCCACCGATGCACCCACCACAGCGCTCCACTGATGCACCCACCACACAGCTCCACCGATGCACCCACCACAAAGCTCCACCGAGGCACCCACCACACAGCTCCACCGAACGACCCACCACACAGCTCCACCGAGGCACCTACCACACAGCTCCACAGATGCTCCCACCACACAGCTCAACAGATGCACCCACCACACAGCTCCACCTACACAGCTCCACTGATGCACCCAGCACACAGCTCCACAGATGCACCCAGCACACAGCTCCACAGATGCACCCAGCACACAGCTCCACAGATGCACCCAGCACACAGCTCCACAGATGCACCCACCACACAGCTCCACTGATGCACCCACCACACAGCTCCACTGATGCACCCACCACACAGCTCCACCGATACACCCACCACACAGCTCCACCGATGCTCCAACTAAGCTCCAGCAATGCACCCACCACACAGCTCCACCAATGCACCCACTAAGCTCCACCGATACACCCACCACACAGCTTCACAGATGCACCCACCACACAGCTCCACCTACACAGCTCCACCGATGCACCCACCACACATCTCCACTAATGCACCCACCACCCAGCTCCACCGATGCACCCAGTTCCACAGATGCACCCACCACACAGCTCCACCGATGCACCCACCACACATGCCCCCACTACACATGCCCCCACCACACAGCTCCACAGATGCCCCCACCACACAGCTCCACCGATGCACCCACCACACAGCTCCACCGATGCACCCACCACACAGCTCCACCGATGCACCCACCACACAGCTCCACCGATGCACCCACCACACAGCTCCACCGATGCACCCACCACACAGCTCCACCGATGCACCCACCACACAGCTCCACCGATGCACCCACCACACAGCTCCACCGATGCACCCACCACAAAGATCCACCGATGCACCCACCATAGAGCTCCACCGATGCACCCACCACACAGCCCCGCCGAGGCACCCACCACACAACTTCGCCGAGGCACCCACCACACAGCTCCGCCGAGGAACCCACCACACAGCTCCGCCGATGCACCCACCACACAGCTCCGCCGATGCACCCACCACACAGCTCCGCCGATGCACCCACCACACAGCTCCACCGATGCACCCACCACACAGCTCCACGGATGCACCCACCTCCACAGATGCACCCACCACCCAGCTCCACAGATGCACCCACCACCCAGCTCCACAGATGCACCCACCACCCAGCTCCATCGATGCTCCAACTAAGCTCCACCAATGCACCCACCACACAGCTCCACCAATGCATCCACTAAGCTTCACCGATGCACCCACCACACAGCTCCACCGATGCACCCACCACACAGCTCCACCGATGCACCCACCACACAGCTCCACCGATGAATCCACCACACAGCTCTCCGATGCATCCACCACACAGCTCCACCGATGCACCCACCACCCAACTCCACCGATGCACCCACCACACAGCTCCACCGACACAGCTCCACCGACGCACCCACCACACAGCTCCACCAACACAGCTCCACCGATGCACCCACCACACAGCTCCACTGATGCACCCACCACACAGCTCCACCGACACAGCTCCACCGATGCACCCACCACACAGCTCCACCGACACAGCTCCACCGATGCACCCACCACACAGCTCCACCGATGCACCCACCACACAGCTCCACCGATGCACCCACCACACAGCTCCACCTACACAGCTGCAGCGATGCACCCATCACACAGCTCCAGCGATGCAGCCACCACACAGCTCCACCGATGCAGCCACCACACAGCTCCACCGATGCAGCCACCACACAGCTCCACCGATGCAGCCACCACACAGCTCCACCGATGCAGCCACCACACAGCTCCACCGATGCAGCCACCACACAGCTCCTCCGACACAGCTCCACCGATGCACCCACCACCCAACTCCACCGATGCACCCACCACACAGCTCCACCGACACAGCTCCACCGATACACCCACCACACAGCTTCACCTACACAGCTCCACTGAGGCACCCACCACACAGCTCCACTGATGCACCCACCACACAGCTCCACCGACACAGCTCCACCGATGCACCCACCACACAGCTCCACCTACACAGCTTCACCGATGCACCCACCACCCAACTCCACCGATGCACCCACCACACAGCTCCACCGACACAGCTCCACCGATGCACCCACCACACAGATCTACCTACACAGCTCCACTGATGCAACCACCACACAGCTCCACCGATGCAACCACCACACAGCTCCACCGATGCAACCACCACACAGCTCCACCGATGCAATCACCACACAGCTCCACCGAGGCACCCACCACACAGCTCCACCGAGGCACCCACCACACAGCTCTACCGAGGCACCCACCACACCGCTCCACAGCTGCACCCACCACACCGCTCCACAGCTGCACCCACCACACCGCTCCACAGCTGCACCCACCACACAGCTCCACCGATGCACCCACCACACAGCTCCACCGATGCACCCACCACACAGCTCCACCGATGCACCCACCACACAGCTCCACCGATGCACCCACTAAGCTCCACCGATGCACCCACCACACAGCTTCACAGATGCACCCACCACACAGCTCCACCTACACAGCTCCACCGATGCACCCACCACACATCTCCACCAAAGCACCCACCACCCAGCTCCACCGATGCACCCAGTTCCATAGATGCACCCACCACACAGCTCCACTGATGCACCCACCACACATGCCCCCACTACACATGCCCCCACCACACAGCTCCACAGATGCCCCCACCACACACCTCCACCGATGCACCCACCTCCACCGATGCACCCACCACACATGCCCCCACCACACATGCCCCCACCACACAGCTCCACAGATGCCCCATCACACAGCTCCACCGATGCACCCACCACACAGCTCCACCAATGCACCAACCACACAGCTCCACCGATGCACCCACCACACAGCTCCACCGATGCACCCACCACACAGCTCCACCGATGCACCCACCACACAGCTCCACCGATGCATCCACCACACAGCTCCACCGATGCACCCACCACCCAACTCCACCGATGCACCCACCACACAGCTCCACCGACGCACCCACCACACAGCTCCACCAACACAGCTCCACCGACGCACCCACCACACAGCTCCACCGATGCACCCACCACACAGCTCCACCGATGCACCCACCACACAGCTCCACCTACACAGCTCCACCGATGCACCCACCACACAGCTCCACCGATGCACCCACCATACAGCTCCAACTACACAGCTCCACCGATGCACCCACTACACAGCTCCACCGATGCACCCACCACACAGCTCCACCTACACAGCTCCAGCGATGCACCCTCCACCCAACTCCACCGATGCACCCACCACACAGCTCCTCCGACACAGCTCCTGATGCACCCGCCACACAGCTCTACCTACACAGCTCCACCGATGCACCCACCACACAGCTCCACTGATGCACCCACCACACAGCTCCACCGACACAGCTCCACCGATACACCCACCACACAGCTCCACCTACACAGCTCCAGCGATGCACCCATCACACAGCTCCAGCGATGCAGCCACCACACAGCTCCACCGACACAGCTCCACCGATGCACCCACCACACAGCTCTGCCGATGCACCCACCACACAGCTCCGCCGATGCACCCACCACACAGCTCCGCCGAGGCACCCACCACACAGCTCCGCCGAGGCACCCACCACACAGCTCCGCCGAGGCACCCACCACACAGCTCTGCCGATGCTCCAACTAAGCTCCACCAATGCACCCACCACACAGATCCACCAATGCACCCACCACACAGCTCAGCCCTGGCACCCACCACACAGCTCCGCCGTGGCACCCACCATACAGCTCCACCGATGCTCCAACTAAGCTCCACCAATGCACCCACCAAACAGCTACATCGATGCACACACCACTCAGCGCAACCACAGCATCACTGGTTCAAATATGTTCTTTCAATTTTTCAAGCTTTCACGCTTTATTACAAATCACAAAAAGATGTTAATATTTCACTTCTGTTCTTGGATTTTCGTCACAATAAAAAACACTGAACATAATCTTCACAAATGTTATTTACAAAAGTTTAAGCTATTGCCATTACAAATTAAATAAATTATTTAAGTATTAATTATTTAAAAAAATTAAAAGCCATTGTTATTTGTAATATCAATACATCTAAGTCACGTAAATACAAAACATGTTGCATTGCAAATGCTATAGGTGTCACATTTGCGAAAGTTATAACTATTGGCATTGTAAATGATAAAGCTATTAATTTAGCTATTTAAAAAAAAACACAAATAAAAATAATTCATTTATAACACCAATAGCTCAAACTTTCCTAATGCGAGCCCTATTGCATTTCCAATGCTTGTTATAATAGCAATTTTTCCAGCAAGGGCATCTGAAATTTTCAGGGTTTGTTTTCTATTATTGACCTGTTAACTGAAAAGGAGACCCGGGCTGAATGTCCTTTTAACCTACTGGTGGCAGGGGATTTTAACGCTAAATTAGGGCATCAGCCTCCCCTAACATCAACCATTTTTGATCTCTTTAATCGAGAAGTTGACCACAAGGATATAGATGCTCGGGGACGCATATTTTCTTCCTTGCTGGCTGGGCGTGACCTTGTTAGCAAGGCCCATAATTCTGCTTGCCCTTAATTTCCATTTTTTATAGGAAGGGGCATTATAGAATATGTTTTTACCTCCCGGTGTATGTCACTGAATATTTTAAGTAGTGAAGTGCTTGCCCAGATCTATAGTGATCACAACCCCATCGCAATACAAATAGCTGTCCCGTTAAAGTGAAATAGGCCTAAAATCCTGCTTCCTCAAGCACTAACCGTGATGGATGCTGGACGAAGGGCGGTATGGAGAACAGCAAATCTGAAGTATGTTATGTCTCAAGTGGTCTGTAGACGCCTGTAATTTAGAAATAGGAGACCCAGTATCTACACTAAGCCATTTTATTGATCTTTTAACATGGATTATAGGGACGCTATCTAAAACTTGGATTCATCCACATCCCTATGCTAAATCCTGGTTTGATAAGGAATGCAGAGTGGCAAATGAATCCTTGCGTAGGGCCCTAAAAAAACCTCCCAGAGACCAGGTTGCAATTGCAGCAAATAGAAAGACTTATCAAATGGCCCTAAAGACAAGAATTGGCATAGCCAATTGGTCCCGCTTTTGGGACGTTATAAGTATTTACTTATGCAGCACAATATCCTTGGTGCAACCGCATCAACTGTTGCATGGCTAAACACTTATAAGATCCCAAAGGCGAGACCTATTGGCTATGGCAATATTTGTTTCACTTCTAGGGAGGCGCTGGGCGCTTTGCCAAAGCTCAGTACCAGTGCTTGTCTTATTGATTCACCTGGTGGTCTTGTGGAAGAATACAACAAATAGGGTTTGAGCAACGAAGGGATCGAACTCAAGCTGGACAGTCTAAAACAAGCAGAGCCAGCAAATAGAAAGCAAGCAAATGTAAGTTACAACCCACAAAGCCATTGGTAAGCAATGGGCGTAATGCATTCCCTGGAAAGCTTTCGTTAGCAAACCAGACCCCGCCTAAAAAGCATTTGACCTGAGATGAAAGTGTGTGTCCTTGGACAGAAGAATTTGTAAGCCCTTTATCTGGTGTGACCCCAGGCAAATGTCTGGCTCTGCCTGGATATCAGGCCTGCCTGTGCATTGTCAATGTCTTACAAAAGATTCATCAATGGAAGCGAGATCTGCAAACCCCTCAGGTCCATCTATCTAGAGACCGATACTGCAGCTGGGCCAGACTGACTACACTCAGCCAACAAGGATGTACTTTCCTCCCATTTCTACCTTCATTTCAGTTCTTATTTTCTGTAGCTCTTACGATTTGTTTTCATTGAAAAAGTCTTGCAGAATAAAGAACATCTTTAGCCAGGCTACTGAAAAGTTACAGAGTAGTTCATACTGGGGTCAAACAGCAACTATGCTGATAAAATGCAGCAGACAACTAGCTCTAGTTGGACCCCATTCATCTGTGTGTGTCTGTCTTATCTGTCTGTCTGTCTGGGGATGGGTGGTGGTGAAATACTGCTGCTGGGCTCTGTAAAATAGTGGCCTAGGCCTGGGGTCGTTGGCAATGATGACACACTGGAGCTTGTTAACAGTAGTGTCCAGCTCCAAACTGAGCCACGCCCAGAGCCCTGGGCTATTTATTGCCAAACACACGTTGTCCTGGCGTACGCCAGGCAAAACCATTGTATCACGTTCACGGGGCAGTGGCTTGGGGAGACCACCCCTCAGCATAGCAGGAGAAGTGGAATGTTCCACAGTCTCCACAACATTACATTCCTCTTTTACCAGGAGAGACATGTTAACAAAACAAAAACACAAAGCAGAAATTCAGAATATAACACAATGGAATGTGCAACACAAAGTACACAACTGGATTAATACTGTGTGTGGAGTGTGGTAAGAAGCGTCCTGAGGGGGAAAGCCGGGACTTTTAAGCAAAGCATTTTATCTTGCTAGCGCTTTTTAAAATTTTGATTCTAATCTGTTCTTAAAGTTTTTTAACAATTTGCTGACTGATTTTAATAGTTTTCAAATTGCATTGTGTTCCTTAAATACCGTGTCTCACTCGCCGCCGCCTTTCAAGATCACTGGTGTGCCTGTGGCTTGAAGCTCCCCCTGTTCTCCCCCTCTGCAGCCGAGTAGACGCTGCTGGGGCCCCCGCCATCTTGGGTGAGGGCACGAGAAGGGCGAGCAGACGAGTGCTCGGCCCCTCCCACCCTCCCACCCTCGCCAATACAAAAAGCCCAAATCACACTCCCCCTTTGATTGATACTGTGTGTGGAGTGTGGTAAGAAGCGTCCTGAGGCGGAAAGCCGGGACTTTTAAGCAAAGCATTTTATCCTGCTAGCGCTTTTTAAAATTTTGATTCTAATTTGTTCTTAACGTTTTTTAACAATTTGCTGACTGATTTTAATAGTTTTCAAATTGCATTGTGTTCCTTAAATACCGTGTCTCACTCGCCGCCGCCTTTCAAGATCACTGGTGTGCCTGTGGCTTGAAGCTCCCCCTGTTCTCCCCCTCTGCAGCCGAGTAGACGCTGCTGGGGCCCCCGCCATCTTGGGTGAGGGCACGAGAAGGGCGAGCAGACGAGTGCTCGGCCCCTCCCACCCTCCCACCCTCGCCAATACAAAAAGCCCAAATCACACTCCCCCTTTGATTGATACTGTGTGTGGAGTGTGGTAAGAAGCGTCCTGAGGCGGAAAGCCGGGACTTTTAAGCAAAGCATTTTATCTTGCTAGCGCTTTTTAAAATTTTGATTCTAATCTGTTCTTAACGTTTTTTAACAATTTGCTGACTGATTTTAATAGTTTTCAAATTGCATTGTGTTCCATAAATACCGTGTCTCACTCGCCGCCGCCTTTCAAGATCACTGGTGTGCCTGTGGCTTGAAGCTCCCCCTGTTCTCCCCCTCTGCAGCCGAGTAGACGCTGCTGGGGCCCCGCCATCTTGGGTGAAGGCACGAGAAGGGCGAGCAGACGAGTGCTCGGCCCCTTCCACCCTCCCGCCCTCCCCAATACAAAATGGATCCACCACCCCGGAGGCGCAGCGGACGGGCGCAGCGGGTGCGCCGTCAGCGCGCCAAAGGCAAGCCCGTCTGCGCCCGTCCGCGACAGTCCGGGACCCGGGGCCACAACCCCTGTCCTACCCACCAGCCATCCACTACCACTGAGGAAAGGCGTCATCACATACTCAGGCAGCGAACTAAGAAAATGCAACACCACAGGCACATCGCATCATGCTTCGTGTGCACAACTGGGACCCTTGAACACCATGGGACCAGTCTCTCATCTAATCTGACTCCCTCACAAACAGTCTGCGACAAAATGAATAACTTCTTTTGCGAAAAAATAGACAATATCTACTCATCCTTCTCCAACCCCAAATCAGGCAGCCCGGTGGACCATGAGCCTTCCACCTCCCAAGCCTGCTGCACCAGCTTTGGCCCATATTCCGAAGAGGAAGTGGGCAAAGCGATGCTCGAAATCAAATCTGGCTCCCCCCTGGACCCCTGCCCTCATCATATTTTCCGGCAGCCTATCCCTTTGATCTGCCCTGCAGTGACTCAGGTATTGAATCATTCGCTAGATGCCGCAGAGTTCCCATCCAGCTGGAAGAACGCCACAGTCACCCCCCTTCTAAAAAAAGCTGGCTTAGATATCAACAACCCGGCCAATTACAGACCCATATCCCAACTTCCCTACCTGTCGAAAGTCCTAGAGAAACTGGTCAACAGGCAACTGGCCAGCTTTCTCGAAGCAAACAACCTGTTGGATATCACACAAACGGGTTTTAGGGCCAACAGCAGCACGGAAACAACACTCCTGGCCGTGCTGGATCACATCAGAATGCATGTAGATCAGGGGAAAACAGTTGCCCTAATACTGTTGGATCTCTCGGCGGCTTTCGACACCGTCCCTCATAATCTGCTCCTGGAGACCCTAGCATCTAGGGGCATTAGGGACAAAGCACTGGGTTGGCTGCGGTCCTTCCTATCGGATAGATCGCAATCAGTACACACGGGCAAGTTCTCGTCCCCATGCCGGAACATCAAATACGGGGTCCCACAAGGGGCCTCACTAAGCCCAACTTTGTTCAACGTTTTTGTGTCATCCCTGGCGGGAATAGGCAGAAAGTGGGGTGTCGAAATATGCTCTTATGCCGACGACACTCAACTTACTGTTATCCTGGATGAAAAAAACAACCCTAAAGACAGGTTACTAAACTGTCTCTCTGAATTGGCTAAATGGATGCACCAGCACTGCCTTAAACTAAATGAGGACAAATCAGAGATACTACTGTTCGGAGGTCACACTCAACTGTGGAACGACAGCTGGTGGCCAGAAGCCCTGGGCACTCCACCTGCTCCGACACCAACAGCAAGGAACCTTGGAATAACCATAGACACATCCCTATCCATGAAGACCCATGTAGCTGCCATATGCAGAAAAGGCTTTGCAATACTAAAAATGCTTAAAAGAGTCTTTCCCTGGATTCAAATAGAGTGCAGAAAGATCCTGGTCCAGTCTCTCCTGGTGAGTAGGCTGGACTAGGGAAACTCCTTGTTCGTAGGCATGGCAGAGTATCTCTTCTCCAAGCTCCAAATGGTGCAGAACGCAGCGGCCAAGGCTATTTGCATGAAAAGGAAATATAACTCCGCCAAGAGCTGTCTGCGTGATCTCCATTGGTTACCAATGAAGCAAAGAGCAACTTTTAAAATGCTCTGTATAACACAGAGCACTGCACAAAACAGGCCCTCTCATCCTCAGAAATAGGATTCAGTTCTATGCTCCCACTAGGAACCTCCGCTCTCAATTCTTGGCTCGTGCAAAAACCTGTCAGGTAAAGAGAGCCAGGATGGGTGAGCGTGCCTTCTCCCACATCGCTGCAACTAAGTGGAACGAATTACCTACGGCCCTCCGACTTACAGAATGCCACCTGGCATTTAGGAAACAGCTAAAAACTCTCCTCTTCCCCCATCCAGACTAACCAAATTGGATCTATGCCAACGATACATGCACATTAGCAATCTCAGCGCCGTGATATCCTATTTAGATGATTGTTAGCGCTTTATAAGAAAATAAAAAAACTAAAAAAAAACTTCTGGAGTGAGACACAGATGGAACAGTCTTTGTTTTCTTGTCCGCTGCTCAGTTAGGCTGCGACCCGCCCTACAGCCGCCGATTAGCCACAGGTTACATAGTCTCTGTAGTTCTGGGATGGCTTCGGACAGGGTCGTAGGTGATACCTGTTCTGGCTGTTCCTGGGCGGTGGCTCATGGGACTGTTCACCTGGGTCGTGGTAGGGGTCTTGGGTGGGTGCGGCCACGGGACTGGAAGATGGATCCACGGCAGCATTTTGATCCGACTGGGATGATTCGCTGTCATGACTTTAAGACTCTTCACAGGAGGTGTCGTCGCGTCTGGCAGACACTGGGAAGTTGTTCTCTTCTTCAGACGGCACATTGCGAGTTACTTTCTCCAGACCTCTGTGGGCGGTCACCATGTTGTCTTTCACGGCCGTGACAGTCCAGGGCTGAAGTTCGAAGGGCAGACGGAACTTTCCTCCTGAGTGGCGATCTTGCACAAGCACCTGGTCGCCCACAGCAATAGGGCTTTCCTTGGTATGCCTCCTCTGGGACGCTTTTGTGTTGCTCCGCTCTCGCCGGTTGTTCGGGGGGGTTGGGTGTATCAGCCCATATCGGATGGTGGGGAATGGTGTCTGTCACATTTTGGCCGAAACACAGTTGACGGGGGGATATGCCCGTGGTGCAGTGGGGGGTGAGCGGGTACCCCCTGAGGAATTTGTACACTGACCGTTCAAGGTTAAGTCCGCCAGCTAAGGCGATTTGAATCATCTTATTCAGTGTCCTCATTAGTCTCTCTGCTTCCCCGTTGGCTTGGGGCCATCTCGGGGTAATCTTGCGGTGCTTTACTTTGTTGGAGGCAAGATATTCAGCCATTTCCACACTGGTAAATTGGGGGCCATTGTCTGTGCGGAGTTTGCCGAAGAGTCCATGGGTTGCCATCAGCTTTTCCAGCTTCGGGATCACCTCAGCTGCCTACTTAGATGTAATGAACTCGACCTCTGGATACCATGAGAAGTCATCTACAACCACCATCATGTACTTTCCTCCTGGTAGACTGCCAAAGTCAGCACTTACTCTCTCCCACGGGGTGTCTGGAGATGCTTCGGTGATCACAGGTGCCGGTTTGCTGGGTAGACTTGTCGCAAGGCATACCGGGCAGTGTTGCACCAGCGACTCTATCTGTTGGTCCAGGCCGGGGAACCAGACTTTGCTGCGAAGTCTGTTTTTTGACTTGACAATTCCCTGGTGGGCACCATGTGCCAGGAGGGCTGCTTGTCTGGTGAGGCTCTCCGGCAGGACAAGGCGCGGGCCTCGCAGTAAGCAGCCGTCGGCCGATACTGACAATTCATGACGAATTTGGTGTAGGGACTTCAGAGTTGATTGAGCGGCTGCGGTCCGTCGAGCTGAAGGGTTCTATAGGAGCCTCCAGTCACCTGAGGAAACCACCTGTATGGCGATTTGGAGGCAGTCATCATTCGAGGTGGCTGCTATGACATGTTGCAGATTATAGGAAGGGGCCGGGACCTTTCCACCACCATTCTCTCTTAATCTTCTGTGGCTGCGGCTTCGGCTGCTTCTGGAGGGATAGCTGGTCAGGCATGCCGTGACAGAAAGTCAGCTGGATTCCGGGTGCTGGGTCTGTACTCTACGGTTAGTTGGAACTCCTGCAGCTGCAGAATCAATTTCTCTATTCGCGGAGGAGGACGAGATGAAGAGCCTTGGAACAGCGGGATCAGCGGTTTGTGGTCCGTGATGACTGTGAATGGATGGCAATACAGATATATGTGAAAATGGCGGCACCCCCATAGGATCGCAATGGCTTCCTTCTCGATTTGAGAGTATCGCTGCTCGGTTGGTGTGAGGGTCCGACTCACATAGGCGACAGGTGCCCACTCACCACAGTCTTGTTGTTGGGCTAGGACAGCCCCTAGGCCTGTGGGACTGGTGTCGACTATGAGTTGGGAGTCGTGTCGAGGGTCAAAATAGACTAGCGTGGTGTCCGCAGATAGTGCTGCCTTCGTTTGCTGGAACACCGTTTCCTGCTCCCCACCCCATGTCCAGTGGGTGGTGGTTCTGGTAAGATTTCGCAGAGGGCCAGTCAGATCGGAGAGGTTTCTCATGAAGCATCCACAGTATGTGACCATACCTAAGAAGTTGCGCACTCCTGACACTGATGTGGAGGCAGGCACCTCTTGGACATCTTTCACTTTGTCTGGATCTGGCCCGATGCCTTTGTCCGAGAATCGGTATCCAAAGAAACTGATATCCCGCTGCAGGAATTCGCATTTCTCTCTGTGCAGGGTCAACCAGCAATTTCAAAGGCGAGCGAACACTGCATTCAGGCGTAGGATATGTTTTTCCAGGGAGGGTGCCTGTACTAGGATATCATCGCTCACGTTGAGCACACCCTCTAGCCCTTGCAGAACGGTCTTGATGATGTTTTGGAACACTTCGGCCGTGCTTGAGATTCCGAAGTTAAGGCGTGCGTAGCGCCATGGGTTGAGAAAGTAGTGACTGGGCGCGAATCCGGGTGCAGAGGGATCTGGTGGTACCCAGAGCGGAGGTCTATTTTCGAGAACCACTTGGACCCCGCAAGTTTGCCAATGATGTCATCTACCTTGGGTGTCAGGTGGCGCTCCCGCTTGATGGCCAGGTTCTGGATCCGCATGTCCACACAGATGCGAACTGCGTCAGGTTGCTTCAGCTTCTTCGCGGCCACGATGGAGGACACCCACGGAGTGGCGACACCCACGGAGTGTGGCCACCCACTCGCTCAATGATTCCAGCTGCTTCCAACAGACGGAGTTCCGCTTCAACTTTTGGACGGAGATGGAAGGTGATCCTCCTGTGCCGGAGGGCAATCGGGGCCACGGACTTGTGTATGTGCAGCTGAACGGCTGGGCCCTTGAGGCATCCAATCCCTTCGAAGAGGGGCGTGAACTCGGTCAGAAAACGCTCCAAGTCGTGAGCCAGCACGTCAAAGGCAAAATGGATGAGTTGAAGGTCCTGTGCAGTGCGGCAGCTGAGTAAGAAACCAGACCCTTCTTGAGAGATGTAGATTTTGGATCATTGGTGGGTTTGGTTGTGAGATAGCTCGGCTTGGAAGACGATAAAATGTAGCAGACAACTAGCTCTAGTTGGACCCCATTCATCTGTGTGTGTCTGTCTTATCTGTCTGTCTGTCTGGAGATGGGTGATAGTGAAATACTGCTGCTGGGCTCTGTAAAATAGTGGCCTAGGCCTGGGGTCGTTGGCAATGATGACACACTGGAGCTTGTTAACAGTAGTGTCCAGCTCCAAACTGAGCCACGCCCAGAGCCCTGGGCTATTTATTGCCAAACACACGTTGTCCTGGCGTACGCCAGGCAAAACCATTTTATCACGTTCACGGGGCAGTGGCTTGGGAAGACCACCCCTCAGCATAGCAGGAGACGTGGAATGTTCCACAGTCTCTACAACATTACAGGCTCCCCGCCCACTGAGATTGCAGGGAGTGCGCAGTGTTTGTAGGGCTGGGCAGCCCTGTGACACCAGCTCTAATAGCTGTGCAGGTTACTGTAGGTATTGTAAATGTTTGACAACTCCTCGTTCTACAGCCAACCACAATACAGCACATTTGTGTGCCTCAGCGCACACAGCTCGCACACGTTCGCGTCTGTGCCAGGTTGCTTTGAAGAACGCGTTTGATTGACGGACTACAGACGCCTCTTGAAAGGTAAAACTTAGTTGTATTTGCCATGTGTACATTTATTAGCCTGAAAAGTGCACACTGTAGATCTAATTTGCTGAGAGGCGCTATTGACATTCATCACATTGCACTGGTGGAGACTGTCACTGGTGCAAATAAACTGTTTACGGTAATGCTCTTTCTATAGATCTCCATGTTAGTTATAAATAACAAATGCCACTGTTATCCATTTTAACACAAATCTATATATATATATATATATATATATGTATATATATATATATATATATATCAGAAGGATGTTTGTTGCACTTGTCTTTGTATTTGTGAACCAGGTCACTGTATGTGTCAGCAGTGAGCATATAAAAGCATTGGCATAGCCAATAGGTCTCGCCTTTTGGACTGTATAAATGTTTAGCCATGCAACAGTTGATGTTGTTGCACCAAGGATATTAGGCTGCATAACTAAATACTTATAAGGTCCCAAAGGCGAGACCTATTGGCTATGCCAATGCTTGTTGTACTCGTTTCGCCACTCTGCCTTTCTTTCATTTACATTTTTTATCCCTTGTTAATGCCCCATTGGTCTGTCACTTCCTCCTGTCGTTTCTGCCGGTGTCTCCTTCACATTGAGTTTTGGCTTTTGGCCCTTTCAGCTAGAGCACCCAACTTGCTCATCACCTTTGAAAAGCAGGTCATCTCATGGATGTCTTTTCGCCAAAATGCCAGTGGTAGCGTAAGTGACATACCCAGCTAATGTAACAGGAAATTACAAGACCGTTGACCTGATGACAACACTGGAAGTGACATCATGTGACCTTTGAGGATCCCCTGACACTCATGCCATCACGGGAAGTGACATCCCATGACATCGGCAAAACGAGCTTATTAGCAGCAACGCAGCCAGACATAGGACTGCCTCTCTTTGAGCACAGCCCTGTGCTGGGGGGTGATCTTGCCAAACTTGTGTGCGCTACTATCAGGATCTAATGTACACCCAAGGAGCTGGTCGAGGTAGCTGAACTTACAACGTCGCATACCCCCCTGCCTGAGTTCCAGACGGCCGACTCAGTGAGACCCTCTGTGATGTTTTCGTTCCTCCCCTGGTCTTTAATCATTGATCGCCCCAAGACCTCAACCAGCTTTCGCCCGTCCCTGTCCCCGCCCACCCACCTGGTCCTTTGCCCTGCTTACTTCCCTAGGCAGCTGAGACCTAGCTACTTTTGTATGATGCCCAGTGGAGCTACCTCGTGAGCTATAGGGGAGGTTGACTTTGGACTCTCTCCTTTGACTATCACCTACGAAGCCGGACTTCGGGCAAACGCTCCCACGACTCTCCTGACCTTATCTTCCCCCTCTCCCCTCCCACAACCCTCACCCCCCTCCGCTCCCACCCTTTTCAGCTTCTGTCCTCTGCCCCCATCTGCCCTTGACCTGTTTTTCTGTGAACCTCTTCCCTCGCCACTTGAGACCGAACTATTTTTGTCTGATGCCCCATGGAGCTACCTGGTTTAGCTATATGGGAGATGGGCCGTGGATTCCCTCCTTGGCCATCACCTACCCAGTTGGTCTTTAGACAGACTTCCTTTCATCTACGGTCGTCTCCTCCCTTATCCTTACTTTCTCACCTCCCCTACCCCCCACTACTTTTCGCTCTCCTTTCTCTCCTCTCCTAATGTATTGCTGATTATGTGATGTAATGTGTAATTGTTGATCTTTTTCTGTTATACTGTTGAACCACATTGTTGAACTTCCTTTCGTCTCTCCTGTCGTCTCCTCCCTCACCCTCCCTCTATTTATGTTGCTCCCTCTCTCCTCTCTCAAATGTACTGAGACTGAACTATTTTGTCTGATGCCCGATGGAGCTACCTGGTTTAGTTATAGAGGAGATGGGGCCGTGGATTCCCTCCTTGGTCGTCACCTTCCCAGTCGGTCTTTAGACAGACTTCCTTTCGTCTCTCCTTGTTGTCTCTTCCCTTATCCTCCCTTTCTCACCTCCCCCTCCACTACTTTTCTCTCTCCTTTATCTCCTCTCCTAATTGTATTGCCTGTTTTTTGATGTATTGTGTAATTGTTTAACTTTTTCTGTTACATTGTTGATTCTCATGTAAAGCGCTCTGATTCCTTCGGGTCTAGCCAGCGCTAAATAAAACTCTTTAAATAAAATAAATAAATAAAATAAAATAACTCTTTCTCTTGCTAAGATTCATGCTAGAAACGAGTGTAGTACATCTTGATTGTGTAGCAAAATAGACAAGAAGCCTTGGTTGATTAATATCTGCACTGATCTTCATGTCCCAATTCAGAATCTCTGTAGGGCCAACACCGACTTCCACTCCCTTCATTTCGGAGCAGTGTTACCCTTAGATTGGATATTTGTAACACCAGCTGTATACCGCTCCTAGAAATTGCTGAAGTGCTATCTAAAAATGCTTACTTTGTATTACCTGCCTAAGGTGCATATTTAAGCAGATAATGTACTCCGTAACAGACACAGCATTTCAAAGCCCCGCGTACATTGTGCACGCTGCACTATTGTATGTGATACGGAAATATGGCGGCTTCTGAGAGTCGTCATTACAGAAAGGAAGTTCATTCATTGAACTTGTTGTATGTATCTCCTTTGAGCATCCGCTGAAGGAGCTGTCAGTGACCCTGCCAAATATGGTCAGTTGGTCAAATTTATTCTTTTGTCTTGTATTCTGGCGTTTGTCAGTGCGGTCCTAAGATGGTGTGCTCATGCTTCTCCATAAGGAAGCTTGTTTTGTAGCTTGGCTGAATGGTACTCTGTGCTTAATGTATGCTAGTGACTGCGATCCATCCACTCATTACAGGATAAAAGTAAACCAAATGATATGGGGGCAGATTTGTTTTAAAGTGAACCCCAATCCTTCATTGTTATCTAATTCCATTAAAAAAATATCCATATGTAACCTGAACTACCACTATCTTAACAAATATTGGAAGGCAGGAATCACAGCAGACTGCCTAAGGGTCCAATTATGACTGCTGGAAACCCCCAACTGAAGCTGGCGGTTGTCTCCACCTTGTGCCTCACTACTGCCTTCACTGGAAACTGATAAAAAAACGACTCCTCAACCGTTTTGTATTTCTCTTCACTGTGACTGTACTTTGCCCTTGCACATGTATGCATCCTCCTAAAACATAGTCCGCTTCAGTGCTGGTGCTTGCAGGTCAATTCCTTATATAATTTCAGGTTCATTCTTTACTTTTTTGTATTTTTAAACGTGGAGCACTTTTCAGTGGCGAAAAAAAAATATATATATATATAATTTCATTACTTATAACCTCTATGGCATAACTATACCAGAAAACTAAAAAATGCAGGCTTGTCATTGCTTTTTTTTGGTGCTATTTTTTTTTGCCATACAAAAATGATGATTTGGCTGACCTCTTTCTCTGCTTTTCATTAAATACAAGATTACCATTGGAGCTTGGTTCACAGGCTTTAGGGCGGTGAACTCATTCTACCTTTTCGCTACACAGAACTACATTTCCTCAGTTTTCCTCTGCATTCTTAATTTATACGTACTACCAGCCTCTAATTTCCCAGAGTCCCCCCCCCCCAGTATCCCCCAGGAGGCCATGGTATTTTAATCCAAGCATTTGATGGAACTACAGCACGATCTTATCATAAAGTACAAAACACTACACGGATGGTGGACAGTTCCACAAACTCGATGCCCTTGTTCCATGGGGGTCCCTCAGATGAACTCAACAGTGAATACTTTATCCTAAAAATAGCATTTGATGTCCTGACAGCTGGGGGAGTTGGCTTTTTAATCACATTGTCTTTGCTAGGCCCTGAAACTCAAGAATTATAGTGGCCTTCAGCCCTGCCTTTGAGACAGTGAGCCAGGGATGTTGAAGTAGTGCGAAACGTTCTGTTATTCCCCGTGGCTCGGCCTTGTGTTCCGGGTGGATGTCCTCTATTAAAGTTTTAACAGTGCAGATTCTGAACCCATGCATTGACAGTAAGTTAACCCTTCCTGTCTGTGCGTCATTAAAGGATTAATAAACTTGCAACACATTTTCCCGGCCTAAAACAGCGTGTGGGCAGCTGTTGTGACGCGTGATATTTAACAATGGATGTGAGTTCATTAATGGAAGATGTTTGGATTAATAAGGCTGACATGCTTGGTGTCTGAAGCAGGGCACATTATCCTGCAGAGTGGGAGAATATCAACCTTTAATCTTGCTTTAAATTTTAACTGAAAGTGCTCGCGCCCATACTGCCCAGTCCTGATTGGGCAACATTGGTTATGCAGTGATTTTCATGCCTGGGCCCCAGCGCGTCTCAGACGGCGATGCCAGACTTCCAACCATGCCTACTGGGGCAGGAAATGGAGCAGGCAGCCAATCACCAAGGACTGAGAGGGATAGAAAATGCGAACCCGCACAGCTACACCCAAAACCTGAACCGCAAACTACTCCAAAAGGGAAACAAGTGCGTGGCAGCAGGGGCAGGGGGCCGTGTAGCAAGGCGCAATGATGGCGCCACCATATGGCGCCTTGCGCTACCACAAGGGAATTGCCAGACGTGCACACGTTACCATTGCAAGCAATCCAACGCGTGCACGTTTTTGCCCCCAAAGCTGTGCGTATGGCTAAAGGTCTCTCTCCTATACAGTGCATGCGCACTGCGTAGGCGAGACCTAAAAAGGAAATCGACTGTGAAGGAGGAGAAATGGGAGTCTATAGTCAGAGCATGTCAGCTTAAAGACCCTAAAGCCTTTTTGAAGGCAGTGCGGTCAGTCTCATCCCCCTCAACCCTCCAAGATTTTGTAAAGGTTCACATTACGGCGGAGGTCTGGTTGGCGTATTTCTCTGGGATGCATGCTATTTGTAACAGGGCAGCCGGTGAAGTGCCAATAGTCACCCACCCTCATCCAAAACTTGACTCTAGTGAGGAGGAGGTGTTTAAGACAATTATGGACAGCCAGTGCAAGAAGGCGCCTGGCCCGGACGGCATCCCTATAGATTTATTCAGAGAAATCCGGAGTTCTGGACCCCTGCCTCACCTGCGTTTTTAACTCGGCATACTGTTGAGGCACACCTTTTTCGTGGCGCACCTCTATTATCGTCCCTATTTTCAAGAAGGGAAATGCCCACGATGCAAAGTGTGACCGCCAGATATCTCTCCTAGATTCTACAGTAAAAATCATTGAGAGAGTACTCTTGGATCGCCTCCTCATCTTGATAAATAAAAACAATATTCTATCTAAATCTCAGTATGGGTTTAGAAAAGGACTTGGGACAATCGAACAGTGCCTTAATCTCCATCTTATTGTGGCAAATATAAATATGCAAAGGACACCTCTATACATATGGCATTTATGGATTCGTCAAAGGCCTTTGACTGTGTATGTAGATCTAAGTTGTGGGCTATCTTACAGAGTATAGGGAGTCAATGGGGATCTGGTCTCATTCTTGAGACTTTTACATTATGATCTCACCGCTTCTGTAAGATTTGGTAATAATGACGAATGCACTGAACCCTTTAGAGTCGAGCATGAGGTACGACAGGGTTGCGTCCTTACTCCGATTCTTTTTTTGCTCTACACAAACGACTTGGGATGATTACTGGCATCTGTTGGGGCTAATGTCCCCCACGTCGAGCAAAAAGCCGTACCTGCGCTCTTATATGCTGATGATGTGGTTCTTTTGGCAAGGATAGCTAATGGCCTTAAGAGTTTATTCTTCAGTTATGTCAGTTTTATGCGAGAATTGAACTTGGAGATAAAGCTGAACAAAACATTCGCAATGGTTTGTGGTCCTAGAAATACCAAAACCTGTACCTTAAACATGAATGGCAATATATTGGCTAGGGTAACCTCATTTTCTTACCAGGGTATGGATTCTGAAGTGAGGTGTTCCTGGTCCACTTGCATTAGCAATAGTGTTACTCGATATAATCAAGTTGTAGGCACTACCTTTTCGCTTGCCACGTCCATCGGTAAAAAGCCTATTGCCCTAATTGTGGAGATACACAATAGGAAATGTTTGCCAATCTTAACCTATGGAACAAGGATTTGGGTATGCAAGGATGTGGGTCTCATGCGGCTGGAGGAGACTAGATTTTGTTGCCGGTTATTGAGCGCCCCCCTCGACCCCGCTTTTTTGCCTGCAGCACGAGCTAGGCATGGAGTACGTGCAGGATACCATTAATGTTGCCCCCTTGGTTCTCTGGTGCTCATAATGGTAAAATTAAGAAGCTGAACTTAACCGGGCAGTCATTAGAGATTGCCTATCTTGTAAGCATTGCCTGTCCATTCCATGGCTAAAACGGACTGCATTTCAGCCCATGGCTGTGTACATTTGTTTGAGCACCCAGAGACCATCATAAAAAAAGGTTGAACTTTGGGTTCAGGATAGCTTTGTTAAGCATAGACAGGCCTCTGGGGAACTAATGGAAGTGGCCAAATCCTCGGTAAGGGACTATTGTATTATCCAGACCGTGCCAACGATTGCCCCTTATCTTTTATATGTAGAAAATGTGTACAAGAGAACACTACTGTCCAGATTCAGGCTAGGTTCTTTTTGTTGGTTAATAGGCTTTCCACTCGGCCAATACTCTTCTGATTCTGTTAGCGCTTGCCCATGCGATAAGCATTTTAGCCAAACTTTACAGCATTTAGTTTTCTTCTATCAATACTATTTGCCATTCACTAGGAGGTTTTTATTACCATTGTTGCGCAGACATAAATTCTCTTAGTGCAAGGCTGCTCTACTTGTCTTATTACAATTCTATGATCGAGATACATGATACCTAGTTACCAGTTTTCTGAAGTGCACTTTAGTCCTAAGAAGGAGAATGATCTTTACATTTTTTATTGTATACAGTGCTATATGTATTAGGAATTGCTAGCTCTGTCGTATGATGCTATTTTTGAAGTAATGCACTTTATTTGTTCTTTAGTGACTGCTAGGGGTTGTACGTTTATTTAAATAACATATTATTCTTCTTGTATTAATTTTTAGGCTTTTTATCTCTTTTATGTTGTTACTTATTAATTTCATAGTAGATATGTTTTTAAACATTTTTATCTTATCATTCTCTTTTTCAAGTTTTCTTTTTGTATATTTTTTTATGATCTACTCTTAGTTGATCGAATAAAGATTAAGACTAAGACTGGCCCTGTTTGGGGTGAGATAATTGTCATAGGTGCTAAAAACCAACAATAAGGTGTGCAGATTTTATTGTGTGCAATAATTATCAACTCTACTAAGTTTCGGTCTGGAAATGGGGCACAATATGGACATTTTGGTGCTAACTGTACCAACATTTTCATGTCTCGGTATTTGTTATGGGAGTTTTCCCTACATAAATAACAGGAAATCAGACCTGTCGAAATTTATCCAGACTGTATAAATGATACATTTTATAGAATTTTCTAGAGACAAAGAGGTCGGTTCCTAAACACCTTGGTTGTAACCATGGGCAGAGCTGGCAGAGCAGTACTACGCGGAGGTCCATGGAGTTGGGACCCAACTGTACTGCAGCATCCCCAGGCTGCCCTCTTTCTCGCAGTCTCTCCTTCAAAACTTGGGTGTTCTTTGTGAAAACTGCGCATGCGCGCACGCCCACATCGCATGCATAGGTTCTCGCAAGAAATGGGCATGCACACACAATGATCACCCAAGTTTCGAGAGAGCGACGGCGAAGTAGAGAAGGAGGGTAGCTTGGGGACGCTGCAGTTCCGGTAAGTGTTCTTTTTTGTTTTAAATAATCTCTAATTAATTTTTAATAGGGGGGAAGGCGTGGGCTGACAACCTCCGCTCTGCTGCGGAGTGTGCAGAGATTTGCCTACTCCGCGCATGCAGATTAGGCAAATCGCTGCACACTCCGCTGGCGGAGCGAAGTTCTCCGCCTGCGCTTACTTGGCTGTTATTCTACTGCTAACGCGGGATTACTGGTTACTAATTATCTTACCAAATCCCATTTCCTGTCGACTGAATCGTTGGTACCTGTCTTGAGTAAAAGGTAATCTCACAATAAACAATCTATTTAAGAACTTACACCACTCTAAATGACCACTGACCAAAATTAAGTTTTAAAGATTTAATATAAAGTCAAAGATAACTGAAGATACAAACTTCTCAAAATGAGATTCAAAAGGTATATCGGTATCACTATGAACATGAACTTCTTGAATAGTCTGAGTCTGAAGAACAAAATAATAAGTACAAGCTCTAATAACATGAGCGTTGCCAAAATGAATACAAGTTGCAACCTCAAAGTCATTACAGAAAAGAAAATTAAGGTTAGTCTGTCCCTACACTACACTAAATGACATCCCTACTTAGCAAGATCTTAACCCTCTAGGTGTCAGCCGTGGTGATTTCCTAAGAAGATCACGCACTTCTCTTTGTCTCTTCTCAGATAATGGGTCTCTCCTGATCAGCCTATCTGCCTACCCATCCGCTTCCTTAGGCTCCCAAAATCATCTGCTCTGCTCTCCTCCCGGGTCACTTTCCCTAATACCAAATCACATTTCCAATAGAAACGCCCCTTGGGACGCCCCTCACGTGGTACATCTTTCCGCGGCAAACTCCATGATGGTACTCTTGAAGACCCTCGTTAAAGTTGACCTTGGTTCCCAGGCTTCTTCTTCAGTGCGCTGATACCCCCTGAAATTCCTGGAAACTCCTACAGGCCTGCGCAAGGCGCCACTGAACAAAGTCCCTTTCATTCGAGCTGATTAGGACCCTCGCACCTGCATACAGCTCGTCCTGCAGTGGGCCTCAAATTCCAGACTTCACCATATCTTAGGCCATAAAACACTCTCAGAGCTCCATACTGGACACCTCACGACCTCTCCTCTAACGAGCACATGACGATTTAAACTACATGACATTATCTGCTCTGGCCTACTTGATTTACATGCAGCAGGTTCCTGCACTCTTAAAACGTTAACTTGATTTAAACAGCAAACATTCTTAACTAGCATACGTTTCTAAAATAACACATCTATAAAGCATATACTTTTAACCCTAAGTTCAATAGTACATTTTGAGAGAACCATGTCAACCTTGTCTCACATTATTTTAGCAGCACGTTTAGATTTGCTTGTGAATTGCCATGAGGCCTACACAAAATACTGGGTTTTAGAGTTACATTCAACTCTTACATTATTCCTTTAACATGAGAACGTGAGGTTTTCATATTCATCCCAAACATTTCTACATTAGTCTCACACAGTTATGATTATTGTTACTCTACTTAAACATTCTATGCATTTCACCACTGAATATAAGACACTCGGTGTATTTCACTTCTAAATATAAACACTCTGGTGCAAAGTACATGTTAACTAACTACGTGCTTGTAAATATGGCGTACTTATACATTTTTTCAAACTTGTGCTCTCTCAGTCCCCCCTTTGATGACCTTTAGGGGTCATCATTACCATGACACTAAAATGTAGAACCTTTAAAGTGAAGACAGGGCAGTACCACTTCTTTTCATACTCTCTAATGCTTTCAGACTCTTATATTGAGTGTCCTGCATCGCTGTCAACTCTTCTTCCTGTTTCTTCATAGCTCTCTGTAACCTATTTGCTCTATACCATTGATACAAACGCACCAATCCCCACAAAGTGATTACACAAATCACTACTATGATGATGGGCTTCAATATGTACCAAACGATACCCTTTCCTAAGTTGGCAAACCAACTTCCAACTTTACCCATTCCATGGCCTACTTTTTCCCACACATTTACCTTTGCCAGGTCCTCAATTTCGTAGTGTATGGCAGTGATGTTTTGTATATACTTCTCTAGAGGCTTTGAATTGTCTGGAATGTAAGTACAACATTCCTGGACCTTCAAGGCCCTACAGACTCCTCCCTCTTTTGCTAACAGAACATCTAAAGCAAGTCGGTTCTGAAGAACCATTGCCCTAATCGATTGCATCTCCCCCTCTATCAGCATCAAGGATCTTGCAGTACTGGCAGACAGTCTATCTACGACTGTAGCTAACCTCCTGATCTTAATGTCATTCATTATCAATCCTAAGAAAGGGAATGCAGCACCTATTACATCTCCAACTACTTCTGCTGCACCCAGCCCTCGCTTCCATCTAGTTGATATTTCTTTCTTAGGCGTGTCTAAATTCTCAACATGATATATTTTAGGGAAGACAACAGCCAGATAGCATGATCCGTACCAATTATCTGGTAACTTCACATAGGCATATCTTCCACATACAAAATATACATTTGGTATTGCTTGCATCCCTTTCATGAAGTTCTTAGAGTAGTACTCCAATTGAAAAGCATGTTCGCAATTGACTTGTCCTACATAAACGTTTTCATAGTAGGAGTAACTCCTGTGAATGCACAGTTTCCCCCGTTTCTCCTTATCCAAAGCAATTGGACCAATACTTCCTTTTCGTTGTTGTGCCCTTTCTTCCTTGGTCCAATCTGTTTCTCCTTGTCCTGATGCCTTCAATACCTTCTGCTTCCTGTATCTAGTATCTACCTGTGCTATAAACTTTTTCTCAACTTCTGATATTTGACAAGTCAGGTTGTTTATTCGAGCATGTGAAGTATCTAACGTTCTCCATGGAATAAACCATTTGTGTAACCTGTCTTCGCTTTTGTAGTAGTCCCATTTGTTCAAATGCTTGAAATTCGGAACCTCTGGCAATGTCGAGTCGAAATTCGAGAAGTAGTACTCAAATCCGTCTCGTCCATAAAACATACTTAACAATAAACTGCACGTTATTCCATATGTCAACGGGAGATGATGGTATTTGATACCCTCCTCCACCGAAATTGGTAATTGCATACAGACATAACAGTCCTTTACTTCCATGGCATCAACATATTCATAAAGCAACTTAGCATAAGCATTTGACTTGTAATTCCCCTGTGACTCATCCATGTGTAACCTTTTTACTTCTGCATCTAACAACGCTTTGTCTTTCTCATTGATGTTTCCCTTCTCCTTAATAATGGTAGTTCTCGGTGTTGACACTCCCTTATCCTCCTTAACTGTGGTTCCATCCCCTTCGTGTCCCGCTAGGAATGAAACAGTTACCACTAAAATTATAAGAGAAACCACTACTCCTAAAAATGTAACAGCTATACATTTTGCCCTGCGGTTCGGGTTGCCAGCCTCCATGTTCTCAAACAGTGTAGTTTTCGACTATCTTCCAGCATTCACTTCCTCTTCTTTTCAAACAAAGTCTTTCTTTCTTGCAATGTCTTTCTTGGAACACTTGGAAGCTTGACAATTTATTTCCGCAAAACAGTTCAAAGTCCAGTAAAATAGACAACCCTAGCCCTTCTCCATCCACTAAAATGAAACCCCTATCACTTTTCTTCTTCCACTCAGCGCTAGGTTATCTTGCAACAAGTTTACAATTTCTTTTCAAAAGTCTTATTTTCGTCTGAAGTTATGTATGACTCAAGGAGTGACACTACTTCTTCATAAACGTCCATCCGAAGTATCATTCCCTCAGGTTCTGGACAGTTCGTACCACACCATGGAAAGTCAACCTTTTCTAGGATTATTCTCCTTATTTCGCTCAAGACAAGTGGACGGACGAAATTGAGAGTTAGCGTTTTTTCAATTTCCAATCCTGGTACTATCAGTTCTATATCCACAATTACAAAGGGGTCCGTTCTAATCAAGATCACTTTCTTCACTTTTCCAGATCTGCACCCCCTTGAAGCCATTCGCAATATGATATTAGTCCACAACAATAAGTGCTCCTAACATTTCTACTACTCGCTCAAGCATTTCCAAACGAAGAAGAGTTCCCTCCAATATTGGATATCGTGAACAGCAAACTGGAAACTCAACTGTCTCTAAAAGCAATTTTCTTATTCCACTCAGGAGAGCAGGATGAACGATGTTGAGTGTCAGCAACCTTTCGGTCTCCGCTCCTGGCAGTAGAAACTTTATTTGCACTGTGATGATCGGGTCAGTTCTGATCAGTTCCACTTCCCTGATCCTCCCTGTTCTGTGTCTCCCAGACATCTGCAACGAGGTAGGTCCAATCGGGAGTAGAGTATCTTCTGCTAGGCACTCGCACCCTACTTGATCTTCTAAGACCCTCCTCGGCTTGATCCTGGATATCTTCTTCTGGATCTGAGTCTTCGGATATAGGAGTAAGCGTTTCTTCTTGGGCCGACCTCAAACTTAGCCTTCTTCTTCTTGCTGGCCAAGTGGCAGCTCCAAGCCTTATTCTCCTATTCCTTGTCCTCCCACTTGGTTCTTGGTCGCTCCGATACGGATCTGAGTCTGAGTCGTATTCACTTCTGCTCTCTCCTTCAGTTGCGTCTTCTGTCTCACTGCCGTCCTGCCTTCGCTCTTCTTCTGAATCCGATGCGTTCCCAACTTCTTCCGACACCTCCTCAGCTGCCTCAATCCCTTCTTGCGACTCTTCTTCCACTTCCGGGCTTTCGTCTGGGATGGGAGCTGTTCCTTCTAGAGGTGCTGGAACTCTTCTAGTATGGGATGCATGGATCCAATTTGGCAGCCCCCCGCACTTCACCGCGGTGTTCGTGATCAGGATTACCTGAAAGGGCCCACGCCAGCGAACATCTAGGCAGTTCTTCCGGACGTGTTTTTTAACCAGGACCCAGTCCCCTGGGTTCAGGTCATGACACAGGTTCCTCGCTGCTGGAACTTCAGCCGCATGCACCTGAAGGGACACAGAATGGATGGCGTCAGACAGTCCTTTACAATAATCCAAGATCAGATCATCTGTAATATTCAATAGAGCAGTAGTTGGAACTGTAGGAAGTCTCATGGCCCTCCCCATCAGGATCTCGTGGGGAGAGAGACCTGTCCTCCTATCAGGTGTGCTGCGCATGCTCATGAGCACCAATGGAAGAGCATCTGGCCAACTCAAAGATGTGGATGCCACTACTTTAGCCAATCTATTCTTCAAAGTGCCATTCACTTGTTCCACAATTCCTGAAGCTTCTGGTCGATAACTACAATGCAGCTTTTGATCGATATTCAGTGTGGAGCACAACATCTTCACTATTTCGCTGTTAAAATGTTTTCCTCTGTCCGATTCCAAAGAGGCAGGCACCCCGAAGCGCGGTATCAACTCCCTGAGCAACAATTTAGCCACTGTGAGTGTATCGCACCTACGTGTAGGGTACGCTTCAACCCATCTGGAAAATACGCATACAATCACCAACACATACCGAAGGCGATTGACTCTTGGCATTTCAATGAAATCTAGTTGCATTCTATTGAAAGGCCCCCCCGACCTCCCAATGTGACTCAGTGTGACTGGTGTTCGTTTGCCTACGTTCAGTTGTTGGCAGGTAACACATCGCTTACATACTGATTCTGCTGCTATTCTGAATTTCGGGCAATACCAAGTCTGCCTAAAAACTCTCATCATAGCATCCCTTCCTAGATGTACTGGACCATGTATTTCTCTCGCCATGGGATTAGCTAATTCTTCAGGTAACACAGCTCTCCCATCTGCTGAAACCCAAAAATCCATTTCACTTCGCACACAGCCTGCTATTTCCCATGCCTTTTTCTCTGTTTCAGGTGCGTTCTCCTGCATTATCCTTAAATCCTCCCAAGTGTCTACAGTTTCTAACATCATACTTAATTCAGTCTTTTCTTCTGCACCTTCTATTTCCACCTTTGAGAAAGAATAACTTTGTTCCGCACAATAGCGTGCGACTTCATCAGCATATCTATTACCTTGTGACACAAAATCTGTATTCTTAGTATGAGCTACACACTTCACCACTGCAATGTCAACAGGACCTTGTAATGCTTCTATCAGCAATCGCACAAATTCTCCATTTCGAATGGGCGAACCAGAGGAGGTCATGTAACCCCTCTGAGACCACAACTGCCCGAAATCATGAACCACACCGAAACCATATTGGCTGTCCGTGTAGATGGTGACTCTCTTTCCATTTCCTGCTATGCAGGCACGAGTTAGGGCAATAATCTCTGCTACCTGTGCGGAATGTACTCCTTCCAGGCAAGCGGCTTCCACAACTCCAGTAATGGTACAAACAGCATAAGCTGCTCTCAACCGACCAGTATCGTCTCTTAAACATGAGCCATCAACAAAATAAATTTCATCGGGGTCAGACAATGGCTCATCCACAATATCTGGTCTGGGTTTCGTGCATAGTTCAGTCACATCAAGGCAATCGTGGTCTTCACATCCTTCGCCTTCTATTACAGTAGGTAATGGCATCAAAGTAGCAGGATTCAAGACAGAGCATCTCCTGAGAGTCACGTTTTCTGCGGCAAGTATAACTTGCTCATAACGCGTGAGCCTACTATTGGTCAGATGCTGCGTCTTCGTCCTGGTCATTAACAATTCAACTGAATGCGGTACATACACCACTACTGGATGTCCCATCACAATACTCTCGCTCCTTTCAATGCTGACACCCGTTGCAGCAACGGATTTGAGACATCCGGGCAACGCTGCGGCTACTGGATCTAATGTAGCCGAAAAATATGCAACTGGTCTACGGGCATTACCGTGGGTCTGTGCCAAGACTGACAAAGCACATCCCTCTCTCTCACAGCAATAGAGTGAAAACGACTTTTCATAATCTGGCATTCCCAGAGCCGGAGCACGACATAAATCGTCTCTCAGCTGTAAAAACGCCACCAGACATTCTTCATCCCATGGTACCGGATCACTCACCTCCTTGTGCGTCAGTTTCTGTAAGGGCTTTGCTTTCAGTGAAAAGTTAACTATCCACTGTCGGCAGTAACCCACCATTCCTAGGAACATTCTAACCTCTCTCTGAGTTGTAGGCGCATTCATTTTCATTATCGCCTCAATCCTCTCTGGGGACACCTTACGTTTCCCTTTTTCTAACCTGTGCCCTAGATACTGTACTTCTGTCAGACAATACTGTAACTTGCTCGGAGATACCTTATGTCCATTTTCAGCTAAATGATTCAGTAAGGCAATTGAATCTACTTTACAAGCTTCCTCTGTTTCTGACGCAACAAGTAGGTCATCTATGTACTGTACCAGAACCGAGTTCTGTGGCAGTACTAGATTCTCAAGATTCTTCTTCAACAACTGATTAAAGATGGATGGACTGTCTGTGAATCCTTGTGGAATTCGACACCATGTTAAAACGCGATCTTCCATTTTAAACGCAAAAAGGTACCTGCTCTCTTCATCCAATGGGATTGAAAAGAAAGCCTGACAAAGATCTATCACTGTGAACCATTCTGCTTGACATGGTATTTGAAACAATATTACTGATGGATTCGGTACCACGGGACAACATGAAACGACTATGTTGTTAATTTTTCGTAAACCCTGAACTATCCTAAACTTCCCGCTAGGTTTCTGCAAACCCATAATCGGGGAGTTACAAGGACTGCCCACGATTTCCTTCAGTATTCCCTGCTGTATCATTGACTCGATCACAGGCTTTATTCCCGCAATCGTTTCCTGGGACAATTTGTATTGAGGCGTTCTTGGAAACTCAACATTTGGTTTTACCAGAATTTTTACCGGTTCTACCCCTTTAATCAATCCTATATCTTCTCCTGTGAAATCCCACACCTCTGACGCCACTGCATCTCTTAAGTCTTGTGGAAGATCTTCTACAGTCAGAGTAGGATATAGTTCTACACAGAATTTTGAATTGGCCACCTTAAAGGTAGCATCATCGTCGGTAGTCTGTACCTCCACTCCTTGTGGGGTGCAGTATATGGTGCAATTCAATTTGCATAACAAATCCCTACCTAACAGACATACCGGACTCGAGTCACAAACCACAAACTGATGTTCGTTCATGTGGTTTCCAATTTTCACAGACACTGGTTCTGTCAAGGGACTAGTCATTCTTTTATTTGCGACTCCTACCACTTGAATTGTTTCCCCTGACATTGGCAAGTCTGGAACTACCGCTGATCTCAGAGTCGAACGAGTAGCCCCAGTGTCCACTAAGAACGTAGTGGGACACCCTGCCACTTCTGCCTCAACAAATGGCCCTCTCTGATCCACTTCTAGAACTGCCCCGAGGGTACAGTCTTCTTCACTGCTCACCCGTTGTCCTGTCAATGGATCAATGTAATAACATTTTTCTTCCTCGATAAACAGAGGCATTTGTTTAAAGACCTTTCCTCCAGCTGCTATCTTCGGTGGCTGTGGGAATTGGGCCCGTGGAGCCGAAGTCCCCCCTTTGGCCACCTTACTGCTTGGGACTGTCACTTTTTGCACTGGGTCTTCTTGGACCTGCTCTTCTACTTCTAGCTCTCCGTTTTCAGGGTTAAAGGGACACTCGCGTCGCCAATGCCCCACCTGATGACACAGATGACACTTTGTCGTTTTCTTTAAAGTGGCAAAGTCTATCCTAGGTCTCTGCCCTTCTTCATTATCTTTGTTCTGACCATTTGGTTTTCGTCCCATCCCCTGCTTCTGCTGGCCACCCTTCCCAGCGGACTGCATTTGCACCACCATCAATTTCTCCTTTAGATTCTTGGCTTTAGAATCTATCTCGTCACTGCAGTACCTCGCATATCGTAAAATCTCATCTAGTGGTTTGTTCTGCCAACAGATTAAATGTTGCTGTATCATCAAACAAATATCAGGTCTCAACCCCAAGACAAACTTTGACACGAACTGCCCTATGTCTTTGGGATCCATTACATCTAGTCCACTGTATTGCTTGAATGTTTTCAACAATCTTTCATAAAACTCGTGAACTGTCTCCTTGGGTTCCTGCCTTGTTCGGTCTATTTTTACCCAATCTATATCCTGTGATGGTACCTTATCTTTCAGCCATGCTATTACCCTTTCATACTTTCGCATGACAATCTCAGATGGTCCATTTGTTCGAACATCCCTCAATGGTTCAGCATTTGGCCATTCGACACTAGTCTTGCACGGGGTCCACAAATCAGATGGGACCACGATGTCAAACAACGTGTTCAAATCTATCCACAATACTTTCGAGATTTTAACAAACCTCTCTACCTGCTTATACCACTCGACTGGGTTGTCCCGCAACTTCGGAAATGAGTTGGTAAATGCGGCTAAGTCTCCTCTACTCCAGGGCACATGTACATAATTTCCATTTGATATTTCTCGCAAAGGGAATGCCTCCATCTGCATTACCCTTCCCTCAGGGGTCATCACATTTGTACTTCGCCTAACTGTGCCCTTTTTCGACCACCTTTCTTCCCATTTATCCAGTTCTCTCCACACTCTTATCCCTGTTACCAACTCTCTTATGTGTGTTTTTAATCCAGTAGTTCTCTTCTCATCTAGATCTTGGTCTGCGTACTGTAATCTGTGGTTGCTCTGCAATGCCCTTGTCCTAGACAAATCCACGGCATACTTGTCTGCCAAATCAGTCAGTTTTTCATGAAACGCTCTAGCTTTCCTAGTAATATCCTTTGCCATGAACAATAACTCATCCTGTTCGTACAATTCTATCCTTTCCAAAGGCAATGTTCCATCTATTATCTCATCAACATCTGATTTTAAACTGGTAACATCAAGCCTTTTTGCCTTTATTTCAGCTTTCAAGACACTCAATTTAGCTCCTCCATCTGCATCTCTCCCATCCCAGCTCCGAGATCTACGTTTAGGTATTGGTGAATTATAGGGAGTCCTCCCCTGTTCCCATCTCTCTAAGTCCCATGCCTTTCCGTCTTCTCGGGGTGGGTGGTGAAACACTCCTTCATGCCTCATAGCCCTTCTCTCCCCTTCCGGGCTAGTTTCACGGGATGCAGGGTAAGGTGTTCCCTTACTCCCTCTTTCTTCCCTACTTCCCTGTGATTCCTGATTATTCGAGGCGTGGCGGGACCTATCGCTGTTCTCCTTTCTCCAATGTTGAACGTCTTCCCCAAGGGTATGATGAAGGCACCTAAACCTATTCTGGAAAGCCCGTACCGCCTCATCTCCTCCGTTCCCCCAGAGACGGGACATTTCCTCACATTCTACAATCCTAGTATTTTGTTCCGGCTGTTCTCTCTGATTTGTAGGACATGCATCCCCTCTATTCTCTTGACTTTGGCCTTCCCGGCTCTGACTACTCTCGCTGGCCCCACAATGAGATACTGTCCCGTTACCCCTGCTTTCCCACTCTGGTTCCGTTCTTGTCCTGTTACTCGGAGATACTATGGACCCGTCCCATTCCCTCAAATCAGCTCTTAACTCTGAAAAAGATCTTGGCCGCGGTCCCCTTAGATCCATTGGTCCTCTCGGACCTCCCTGTTCTGAATTGGGACCGACAGTTGTGTCTAATGGGGTGTTCCACGTTACCGAACCTGGTAATTGTTTCCATGCATTCGTCACATTATTCCTCCTTTCCATCTCAATCCTTTCCCTATCCAATTGCCTTTGTTGTTCCCCTCTATCTCTCTCAGAATTATAGATCGAAACTATGGGTCCTATGGTAACAGGCACTTGAAGAGCGTCTGGCAATCCCACAGACTCAACCCTTTCTGTGGTTGGCGTTTTCTGCACCACAAACCTTCCCACTACACTCTGTACAGTGTTGTTTGGAGGTGTTTCTCCGCCTTTGCTAGGTGTCCATTCCGATACAGGGAGTGGTGTATACCCCTCTATCTCATTCCCATCTTCCCTTGCGAGCCCTCTATCTTCTATCAATCCCACTCTCGGAGGTGGTCTATCCATTAACAATCTGTTTATCAGATTGTCCTCCGACTCGCTTTCCTCGTCTTCTTCCATGAGGTTTCCTCCTCCTGACACCTCCCTCATCGGATACATTTTCTCCACCTCAATAGCCTGTACCCTCCAACGCTTTTCCTCCTCATCCCATTTGGAATCTCGCACTGCCCTTACCGATCGCGTCAGCCTTTGTTGACGCCTGTTCAAATTTCGGTCGTGTGCAGCCTTAATCCATGCATTAAGAGCCTCAAACTGTGTTGGTCTAGGTGAGGGTTTCAATGAGGACATGGTTGCTTTTAGCCGATGTAACACCTCTAACTTAAACGTCCCGTACTTCGGGAACTGCATTTCCTCATTCCCTTCCGTAAGCTTATTCCAAGCCCCGATCCACAATATCGTATGCAGCCCAACATTCGTTGCCATATAATGAGCTGGCGTACCCTCTGGGGGAGCCTCTTCCCCGTAATAATGTTCACTTCGTTTACGTTTAAAAATCCCTTTCAAACACTTAAAACACTTCATGATTTCTCTTTTCTCCGCGTTTGTTTACTTCCTGATGATATTCCACCAATCTCGGCGCCGTTCTCACTAACTGGCCTATCCGTACGCGGCTTTCCTCCGACGTCACTCTAGCCGCCCAACCAGAGCGCGGCTCTAGCTAACGTCACACCAACCGCTCAATCAGAGCGCGGCTCTAGCCGACGTCACCCGTCCCCCTTCGCAGCAGTTCCCCTCCTTTCTCAGCTCGTCTCCTCGGTCATGCACGCATCCCATTCATACTCTGAAAAATGATTACTTCCGTCCAAGCGATCACCTTTCTTTGACTGTACGCCCACAGTCTTTCTGTAGTTGTCACCCTAACTTGGCGAAATGTCTTTCCGTTTACTTCCAGACAATCGCCTTCTTCCGATAGGTTACTCACACGCAGTAACTTTCGACCAGCGTCCGTTACTCATACACTCACTCTTACACTCCCCCTATCTTGGATCCACGGCGGTCAATGGTACCTCGTGACCTCCGTACTATGGTCGACAACTACCCTGGATGTTCGATACACCCAAAACCACTTAAGCTCTGGCCTGAACTTAAGATTTCACCAGTTCACCCGTTTACCAGGTTACCAGTTTACCAGGTTGCGCGCGCTCACAACCTTCTCTCATTCACACTACAGGCATTCAACTCCGCAAGACATTACAATACAAATACAACACAAAACACCGCAATCTGTTCACGCATGACCCTTTTTATACTCACTCTCCGATACTGCTGCTTTTCTCGCACCGTCTGCACCTTTCGGCACACGATTCTTCCGCTGCTCGTCTCTCGGCGTCTCGGGCCTTGGGGTAAACTAACCTCTCTAGATTACCTTCCTCAAGAAGATAACCATCCTCACTCTGCTACCAACTGCTAACGCGGGATTACTGGTTACTAATTATCTTACCAAATCCCATTTCCTGTCGACTGAATCGTTGGTACCTGTCTTGAGTAAAAGGTAATCTCACAATAAACAATCTATTTAAGAACTTACACCACTCTAAATGACCACTGACCAAAATTAAGTTTTAAAGATTTAATATAAAGTCAAAGATAACTGAAGATACAAACTTCTCAAAATGAGATTCAAAAGGTATATCGGTATCACTATGAACATGAACTTCTTGAATAGTCTGAGTCTGAAGAACAAAATAATAAGTACAAGCTCTAATAACATGAGCGTTGCCAAAATGAATACAAGTTGCAACCTCAAAGTCATTACAGAAAAGAAAATTAAGGTTAGTCTGTCCCTACACTACACTAAATGACATCCCTACTTAGCAAGATCTTAACCCTCTAGGTGTCAGCCGTGGTGATTTCCTAAGAAGATCACGCACTTCTCTTTGTCTCTTCTCAGATAATGGGTCTCTCCTGATCAGCCTATCTGCCTACCCATCCGCTTCCTTAGGCTCCCAAAATCATCTGCTCTGCTCTCCTCCCGGGTCACTTTCCCTAATACCAAATCACATTTCCAATAGAAACGCCCCTTGGGACGCCCCTCACGTGGTACATCTTTCCGCGGCAAACTCCATGATGGTACTCTTGAAGACCCTCGTTAAAGTTGACCTTGGTTCCCAGGCTTCTTCTTCAGTGCGCTGATACCCCCTGAAATTCCTGGAAACTCCTACAGGCCTGCGCAAGGCGCCACTGAACAAAGTCCCTTTCATTCGAGCTGATTAGGACCCTCGCACCTGCATACAGCTCGTCCTGCAGTGGGCCTCAAATTCCAGACTTCACCATATCTTAGGCCATAAAACACTCTCAGAGCTCCATACTGGACACCTCACGACCTCTCCTCTAACGAGCACATGACGATTTAAACTACATGACATTATCTGCTCTGGCCTACTTGATTTACATGCAGCAGGTTCCTGCACTCTTAAAACGTTAACTTGATTTAAACAGCAAACATTCTTAACTAGCATACGTTTCTAAAATAACACATCTATAAAGCATATACTATTAACCCTAAGTTCAATAGTACATTTTGAGAGAACCATGTCAACCTTGTCTCACATTATTTTAGCAGCACGTTTAGATTTGCTTGTGAATTGCCATGAGGCCTACACAAAATACTGGGTTTTAGAGTTACATTCAACTCTTACATTATTCCTTTAACATGAGAACGTGAGGTTTTCATATTCATCCCAAACATTTCTACATTAGTCTCACACAGTTATGATTATTGTTACTCTACTTAAACATTCTATGCATTTCACCACTGAATATAAGACACTCGGTGTATTTCACTTCTAAATATAAACACTCTGGTGCAAAGTACATGTTAACTAACTACGTGCTTGTAAATATGGCGTACTTATACATTTTTTCAAACTTGTGCTCTCTCACTACAAGCTTTGAGTTTCTCTTCAGCTGTTAACCTATAAACTGCAGGTTTTTCTGTGGCTGGTAATCTATGGAATGCATGCATCCCTCCATCTGTTTGCCGTTTGGGTGGCCCGAGAGGGCCGACCAAACAGTCTTTGCGTACTCAGGAGTGGGCAAACCACTCCACCCCTGCCCTGAGAGCAGAGCAGCCCCGACCACCCGCCCGTAAAGCTGACATAAAATGGTAATAACTTAAAGTTATTACCATTTAATGTTTTGGCTTCGCGGACTGCGAGAAAGCAGTGAAGCGACGCTCCTCTGCCTTAGTGGAGTAGCCGCCCCTGATAGTACACGATGTTAGCAGGGCCTCCAAACAACCAGAACTTTGGTGTTAGTTGTGCTTATTTGGAGGGCACTCACGCTCATTAACTTTTCTACATGCTTGCCATTAGCTTAGCCATAGTGTGGAAGTTTGAAGGAGTGGAGAAGTGCAGCAAAGGATTGAGTAATGTTGGACTGTGCGATGTGTCTGACAAACCATGAGGAACTTTACAGATACATTTTATTTTAGGGAGGGGGTCCAAAAACGGCTGTGAGAGACAGTCTGAGGCTGCCCTTTCAATATAAGGCTGAGTCAGCTTAGGGTAGTCCCTCTCACCCCAGCCTCCCAAAGGCGATAGAAGGGATTGGGAAGAAAGACGCTGTAGAATGCTGAAGAGAGGTGCAATGAGAGAAAAGCAGCTGATCCTCCTCGAACTAAGGTAAGAAAAAAAATTCATCCACTTCTGCTCCTATAGGAAACTTTGCTGTCCGATACAGAAATAAATGGCTAAACCAAAATACACCAATTTTGGCAAAAGTTAGAACCTTACTTAGAAAGCATGCTTTTATGTCATTTTGTCCAAATCCGGTCAGCCATTTAAAAAGAATGAGCATTTAAGGATCGGCTCGAGTTGCGCATGAGGTGCTCAACCTTCATAAAATGTTGGTGCATCTGAACTGTTGGTCTAGTGGTTCCCAAAAATTCAAAAATAGGTACCCATAACAAATTCATAAAGTTCGGCTGAGGAATTTCTGTGTTTTCTATGTTAAAATGTTAGTTTTTATATTATAGCGAGGTCTAACTCTAACGTTACTTTCACCTTTGTTTTTTCCAGTGAATTTCTGTTTTTTTCCTTTCATATTCACCCAACTCACTCACTGAGCATACCTATTGCCTGTACGGAGGCAGCCAACCTCCACCACTCATTGGCCTTTGGCCATGTATGCCATAGAGTTCACCATAGGGCCTAGCCTGCAGCCAGGCTCTGCATTTAACCCCCACAAGCAGCCAATACCTCACAGTGCATGGTGCTGTGTTGGATGCAGGGCCTTGCCTGTGCCTAAGTCACCGCGGACACCCAACCCCAGCCACAATTGGCCTTTGGCCAATGCGTGCTGCAGGGTTATTCACAGAGTCTGTTCCGAACCTTCTGTGGCAGGCAACTTCCCATTTCTGACCTACCCTCTATGGTCGCGCAACCCTGCATGGACACCTACACCTGAATTTTTTATTGTGTTCCAATGGAACCATATGGGACGGACATGCTGGATTCATCGAGAGTTACGCAGTACCTCTAAGGTTGCCTGACTGGGTCCTGCATGACCTGTGCATTGTTTTTTTTATTTGGCCTCCATGCCCTAGGGACCCCTCAACATTGGCAGGTGCCCCGTTATGGCTTCTTTTTTTTCCTAATCTCACAACAGCAACTTCTGTTGATGTTGTGGTCAGCAAATCAGATTACTCCATACCATGGTATTGGTCCCGCAGTACCAAAGGGGCCGACCGGAAAACAAATCTAGCTTTCTGCCAAATTTGGTGTAATTCTTTTTAGCTTTTTTCTAAAATGCTTCATAAAAACCCTTAAGGAAATTGCATGGGAAAAGCATGTTTTGCCACCCCCTTTTTTTCACTTTCCCCACCTGACGTATCAGCCCGAAACTTTCCAAGAAGAAGTTGTGTTTTGTTTATTTTTTTTTTTTTTTTTTTTTTTTTTTTTTTTGAAAACCTTTATTGAACAATGGAAGCTCACAAATACTGGCCTACAACCCCACGGGCTGGCCAGAAACAGAATGGTCAAATAACCAGCATACAAAAAGAGGATCTGCACAGGATTTAACATCAGGAGCACTGGTGAAGCAATAAAACAATCGAGCGTTCAGCAAGAGCAGGATAAGAAAGGTTAAGTTTTCTAGCACGGGGAGGGGACCAAAGGAATAACGGGCCGTATATGAGAATACAAGGGAGGGACCGCGGCAAGCCGCCATTTTATAAACACAACGTAAGAAAATGAAGCCATATAATCAAATCTAGCAAAGGATAAAAACAGAATCAGATCATCAAACAGCAACAGTGGCAACAATCAATCGCGCTCACCCACCTCCGCCCCTACCCGAACAAAGAAGACGTATTCAAAAAGCCCCAGCACAAAGACTAAGCAATACGCACCCCAACGGAAAAAGGACACCTCCATAAAGGAGGAAGGGAAGGAGGGAGAAAAGGACAACAAAAGGAACACCCGCCAGACCATGCACCCCCAGGGGGAAAAACAGGACAAAAAAACCGGCATGCGATGGAACAGAAACACGATACCAGAAGAGGCAGCGAACCACAATCAGCCACACACCGGAAGAAGGACAGAAAACCCCCGGGGGAGATACGAGGTGACAGAGTCCCGAAAAAGTGGATACACAAGAGCCATAGAACAAAAAAAGGAAACTAAGGGGGGAAAAAGACCCCCCGACACAAACAGACCCCCCCCACCCACCCCTAAGCCCACCCTGCACCCCTGCAGAAGGCTACGGCCTACCCCCCCGCAGCGTGCCTGTCGCCCTAAATAGAACCCGAAATTTAGTAGAGCAAGGAAAGTTAGAATTAAAAGACAAAAAAAGGGGGGGGGGAAGGAAGGGAAGGAAAGAAGGGAGTAAAGACATACAAACATACACACGGGGGAGGGCCAAAGACAGGAATAAACGCACCCATCCACCCGCCCGGGTTAAAGGTCCAAGTCCTCGGGAAGCCAACGAGTATCAGGCCAAAGTCCAGGAGCACTAACCAGTTACACAGAACCATATCAGGACACAAAGATCATCCAAACCGTTCATGAGCTACCGCATATAAGAGCCAGGTTTCATCAGCCCTGACCCGTTTTATCCAAAGCAGTAAGGGTCCGATCCAACGAGGACCTTGCCAGAAAGAACAGAAGGCAGGCAGCAGGAGAGTCCAACGGCAGTCCAAAAAAGTCACAGGAAGAAAAGCACGGAAGATCCAGGAAAATCACAGAATGTAGCAAACGATGCAGGTACAGTTCCAAGGAGAGATCCAGAAAAACCGACCCATCCGGGCCGGCACAGGAGACGTCATCGGGCAGTGGTGATTGAGAGGGACCAGGAGAATCATGAAAGTCCGGCAAAACAAAATCCAGCTCCCGGGCCAAGGGCAGAGGAGGCAGCACAGGAGGAGAAGGCGCCGTCAGGTTGCGCACCTCCGGGGCGGCAGCCAGGGCAGAGGCCGCCAGGAGAGTACCAGCCACACCCCGCGATATCAATGCCTCATCCGGTCGCGGGGGCCCGGGAGGCCCGCAGTGAGGAACCGTCTCCAGAGCCAGGAGTGGCGCGGCCACCGAGAGCCGCCAGGATAGCAGGACGTTCAAGATCCCCTTAAGTGCAGGAAAACATTCACAGTATCCGACACCCGGGCCTTGCGGCGGGCCCCCAGTGCTCGTCCGGGCCCGGCCCAAATAATCGGGGTTGGTCGCCATCTTGAGAGCCCGCACAGGCCGCGCGGCCAACAACCTCCGCCGGGGCGGCAGTCAAGCAAAAGAAGTCCCGCCGACAGGCAGAAGAACACCCCGGACAGGAAGGGGGGCCACCAGAAGAAGGGGAGTCGCCTGCCCCCCAATGTCGCCAGTCCCGTTCTCCGAGTCCGGGCGGCAAAGAACAAAATGGCCGGACCGGAGAACAAAGGGGGAGGAAGCTGAACACACGAGGAACCCCAATAATGAAGGGCAGCGTCACCATCCCAGGCCGCTGCCACACAGGAGTCTCTCAGCCAGGAACCTCCGGCTCACACGAACAGCGGCCCTCCAATCACCTCCAGCGCGCCCCGAAGGGCAAGCCCGCAGGTTGTATCCGGCCCAGGAGCCGGGACGAAGAACCAGGCCAGTCCGCTCTCGAGTCCCGGGAACGGTCGGGAGCACTGCACCGGACCCACAGCAGCCGGGACAACTGGAACAAGTGGTAAGTGCCTGCAGAGCGTCGGAATAGTACCACACAGCAAGGAGGGCTTCCCGGGGCAGGATAAATGCAGGATAAATGTGAAAAACACAGGCGGGCGAACGGAGCCGAGCTAAAGCGCGGCCATCTCGGTCGCGAGCTAGGCTCCTCCCTCCGTTTTGTTTCTTTTTTAATGTTTTGTTAAGGTTTGTCAAAAGGCCCCAAAGTCATTAGGAAAACAAAAAAAACACTCCTTTATGGAAACTCTGACCTAACTATAACTACACAGAGGGGAAAAGCATTGAGTAAAAAAAAAATAACTAGATAATACAAATTTATAATTTCATTTATGGGGAGAAACGCTCAACCCACCCCTTTTTCTTTAATCACTATCCTCCCATTACCTCTTTCCTCCCCATAGCCTTAAAATTACCCTATCTCCTTTTACCCCTGCCCACCTTTACACCCTAATATTACCTTCATCTCCCTTTGCCTCTACTCACCCCTAAAATGTAGAATTACCCTAATCTCCACTCCTCCTTAAACCCTCAAATTACCTTTACCTGTCCATAACCATAAATTCACCCTTACCTCCCTTTACTTCTGCTGTAAGAATACCAAATCTGTACCAAGGGCAAGATGGTCTGGGCTTACCCGAGTCCAAAACAGGAGACAAGGCACAACTATCCCCTGTGGTAACTTCTCAACAACTTAGATACATTAGGTTTGACATCAAAGTTTGTAATTTGTAGGGCAAACTTTTGGGACCCAATGTCATAAACCACCTACAGCGACATCACATTTACTTGGAACATACTTTTGCTATCTTAGTAAATATATGCCTAAGGCATATATTTCTGCAACTCCCCCTCCAGATGGGAATATGGAAACTTGTATGACAAGAGATGTATGACCAAAATGTTCTGCCTATTTTCTACCAATTGATTAATCCCAAGCGGGAACATCTGTTTTGGGGGAAATTGTTTTAAGGAAGAATGTGGCCCAATGAATGCTGCCGTAACACTAAATGGGCACAACATCTCTACTAGTGCTTATCATAAAATATACCTTACTCATACCCCGAACCCTATCCAAAAGTGTGTTACAAAATTTCTCTTCCTTAATCAGTTAGCGAGTATCATTTGGTATATCACAGGGCTACTATAAAAATTTTGTAAAAGACCATGCTGATTTCAAAATTTCTTTACCCCTGGAATCTGCATAACTCATATTCATAGGTGACATTGATTACTAGTTGGAGTATTAATTGCTAACTTTTTAGAAATAAGCAAACACAAGGAAATGATGGACGGAGTGCTGAAAGTTTTCAAACACTCACCCCCACTCACAGATCTGGATTGAATCCATCATTATTCTTTAGCTCACTTTGCCACCCCAGTTCAGACACAGCTGTATGCAAATCAGTCTTGACCCTGTGCCTCATGGGAACAGTCCAGCCCTAACTGCCAATCCATGTATTCCCTGTACCAGAAACAAGCATCCTGGGACTGGTTTTGGGTTAACAGCCCTCTTCAGCCAGGCTAGCTTGAATCCAGTGGACCTGGCCTGGCAGTTCAGGCTGGACTGTTCCCATTGGGTGCATTGGGGTGAATGTATGACATTGTTCTGCATTCTGTCCATCAATTGTTCTTTTTGCATTTGTCACCCTGAGTGGGCCGGGTATGCCCAGACATGGGTCCTGTGCACTCGATGCCACTGGAGTCAAGCTATCCTGGAGATGAGGGCTGAAATCCCGAAACTGGTCCTAGGATTCTTGTTTCCAGTCCAGGGAGGACCTGGCTTGGCAGTTCAAGCTGGACTGTTCCCATTGGGCGCAGGGTCAAGACTGATTTGCATATGGCTAGGTCCAAACTGGAATGGCAAGGTGAGCAAAAAATGATGGACTTAGGCCAAGATCTCTGTACTGGCTGAATGTATTACATTGTTCTGCATTCTGTCCATCAATTGTTCTTTTTTCATTTGTCACCCGAGTGGGATGGGTATGCCCAGACGTGGGCCCTGTGCTCTCCATGCCACTGGAGTTAAGATATCCTGGCTGATAAGGGCTGAAAGCCCGAAACCGGTCCTAGAATGCTTGTTTCCAGTCCAGAGAGGACCTGGCCTGGCAGTTTGGGCTGGACTGTTTCCATATGATTTACTTATGGCTGGGTCCAAACTGAGATGGCATGTTGAGCAAAACAACGATAGATTTAGGCCCAGATCTCTGTACTGGGGTGAATGTATGACAATTGTTCTTTTTGCATTTTTAGAAATAAGGCTTCACCAGAATATCAATAAACAGTCTCATAAATGTGATTAATTTTATCTTTACTATATGTGACTGAGGATCTAATTCATGTTTCTGCCTGGTCACGCTTAAAGGGGACCAATCACTAACAGATATGCATTGCCCTACCTGCAGTCAAGACGAAGTGCACAGAAGCTCATTGAAGCTGAACAGTGACATCTGCATCTGGAATAAACCAAATGTTGATGCATTAGCTGCATACCTGAGCATGTCTGCTTTCTTACTTAAACTCACAAGTGACACAGAGTTATTCTGGACTTCTTTGCTTGGAAATAAATTGAATATGCGTATCTCTATTTACTAACAGGGCAGACAGCACAAGGAGGAGAAACCCTTAATTTTCAGAGAACCTTTTGACCGAAAAGCAACTTATATACGATTTAGAGGTTTGTCGGCGGTCCAGTGGCCAGTCACATCTTAGCATTCTTTATAATGAGCAGTAGAGGTAATATAGGTATGCGGGAACTTGCACAAAAAATATTTGATTACAGGATCAACTTTGCATTTAAGTTCTCTACGTTGTTTCTAAAAACTTTAAGTGGATCCGTAGGCAGGTTATTCATCTTTTCAGCTTTCACAAAGTGAAATGTTGAACTTAGCAGGTGTATTTTTGAGAACCACTCTGTTAGTAACATTGTCACTGCTACACTGACACTCTCCATGGCGTTGTCTGCCTCCGCCAAAACGTTTGAGAGTAGGAAATACCATTGTTGTCTATCATCTTACCAACGACAAATATATTCTAGTTCAAATAGGAAACCAGGGTTTACTGGAGAAGCACTTTTCAAGAAGAGACTCTCTAAGATTTATTTTATATATATATATATATATATATATATATATATATATATATATATATATTATAATAGATATATAATATTATAAATATATAATATATAATATAATATATATATAATATAATATATATATGTGTATATATATATATATATGTGTATATATATATATATATATATATATATATATATATATATATATAAAATAATATAATATATAAATTAATATAATAAATATAACATTTATTTCCCAGATTGGATCTGCCCTATTGGTTCTTCAGAATGAGCTCCTTCAGGCAGCAGACATGAAGACTGCAGACCACAAGGATGTCAGATTCATCACTATATTGGATTAGTCTGCAACATTCAAACCCTTCTTCATTTTACTTTACCGCCGGTTGGGAGGTGGCGAAATCTGGACAGTATTTGAAATGAACTTCCTCCTTTCTCTCTCATCAATTGTAGCAAATTGAAGTTACTCCTATTACCTTGACTGTTGAAAGTGTGACTTGCACAATGGCTCAAGTGCATTCTTAATCATATTTGATGGTATATTTTATCCCTATGGAAAATCACTCAATGACAACAATAGGCTACAGTATTTTACCCATGCCAATGACACCCAAATCTTATTGAGGGTACAGGCAGCCATCTCTGTTGCTTCTTATTTGCTAAAGGCTTGTCTTACTGGCATTTTGGGCTGTAAGCAACACATTTTTTTTTATTTCTGATGGCATTAATAATACTTCTTTTGCCAAGACTCACAACTTCAATTATTTTACCCTTGTTCTACTCCACAGCAGATATTAGGGAATCTGGACGCCCTAGTACAAGATGAAGTAATCTTTGTATCTGAAATAGGAGTGGTTGCTAAGGGTTGCCACTTTCAGCTATCCTAATTGTTTGAAATGGGGTTCTCCAATTGGGAGAGGTATGCTCCTATGTACAGGTAGGGACGGTTGCTTCTATTCCGAGTAAGGGAGTTAAACACTTTAGATAACCCCTGCTCACCCCCTTGATAGCTTGACACGAGCAGAAAGGCTTATCCTAAAGGCAATGTGTAAAGTATCTATTTTCCAAACACACAGTAACACAGTAAAAACGCCACAAATAGACACCACCCTAGTTTAGAAAAAAATAAAGTATAATTAATTATTTTATAATTTATTTAAATTTATATACCAGCGCGCAGCTACCCCCAAGGGTTTCCCAGCGCTAACAAAGAACAGCAGAGGAAGGAGAGACCTATTGGCTGAAAAGCCATGTTTTAAGGGATCTGTGGAAAGAAAGAAGATCAGGTTGCATGTGGAGGGGCAATGGGAGAGCGTTCTATCTAAACCAAACAAGCCCAAAACAACAAAAACCCAACACACATGTATCAAGATAATCACTTTAAAACAGTTATTTAAAAAATAGCACTTGTAGAAACAAAATAGCTCCACCTGAGGCTATTGTGACATCATGACAGGCATAAATCCAAAATACGGCATCAACCGCAAGGTGTGCTGCGTCGGGCACGGAGTCACACGGACCCCCAAACAACAGTAGCTTGGAAAATGAAGTCAATAGGCAAAGCATGGCCTAGTGGTGGTGAGGCATTGTGCAGAGGTGAAGCCAGTTCCCTTCTGCCACGGAGGAGGCGAGGCGTGGAGTCCGCGAGGGGGCGAGGCATCGAGTCCAAGATAGGGAAGTTAGTCGGTATCGGGGGTCAGTTCCCATGAGGCGATGCGACGTTGAAAAGTTCTTGAAGTCAACCTCATCGGTTATTGACTCCGCAATAACCTGATGCTGGCACTGACAGTGACGGCGTCGGTATGAGCGCTGGCGTCAGGAAGGTCGATAACTGCAGGCATCAAAGGGTGTCGAATGGCGTCTGAGCTGCGGTGCATTGTGCACTTCACGAGCGGTAGCCACGGGCTCATTGCAGATTGCAGCCTCACTGGCGGTGTCACTGACAGTGTTAGAGTTGTTCTTCTTGCTTTGCAGCACCAACCACACAATTCTCAGGGCCCAGGAACTTGAATTGGTGTCCTTTTGAATACAGGAGTCCCCAGAGGAGTCAAGGTGCTGGTGAGTGGGTTTCAGATGAAGTTTTTGTGTCCTTGAGACTTCAGAACAGAAGGCCAGCACACACAGGCCCATGGAGATTCTCCTTCGAGCAGGTTCAGAGCAAAGTTCCAGTCTTTGTCCTCTCCTTGGCAGAAGCAGCTACTGCAGGCCAACCCAGCAAAGCGCACACAGCAAAGGGGCTGTACTCCTCCTTACAGCTCTCCTGCTCTTCTCCTTCGCAGAGGTTCCTCTCGAGTCCAGAAGTGATCTGATTCTCTGGGGTGAATAGTCCAGTACTTATACCCTTTTTTTCTTTGGTCTAATTGGGACAAGGTTCTCTATCCCAGTTCAAACCCGTTATGTCCTCTCTGGTGCAGCATGACCACAGGAGGTGGAGACAGCGTTGTCTAAAGGAGACACAGCCTTTTGAGGTGGAAGTGAAACTCCTCCCACCACTTTAAATACAGCCAAGATCTATTCAGCCCAACTGTGAGTCACCCAGGAAAGACAGAACACACCCAACCTCCCTTGTGGCTGTCTGGAGTGAATGCATGTCCCCAGCCCTTTTCACTCCAAAACCAGACAGCCAATACACAAACCAGCAGAGGCACACAGAATGATTAAACAAGAATATGCCCACTTTCTAAAAGTGGCATTTTCAAACACATTATTTTAAAACCATCTCCTTAAAAAGATGTATTATTAAATTCTGAGTTCAGAGAGCTGAAACTCCATTTCTCTATCTTGTCCCAATGGAAGGTTATACTTATCAGATGTTACAAAGCAGCTCCCATGTTAGCCTATGGGACAGATAGCCTTTCAATAATGAAAAACGAAATTGGCATTGTTTCACTATCAGGAGGGGACAATTGACATACCTTTCACATGTGTCCTACCTTTCACACACACTTCACCCTGCCCATAGGGGTACCTTAGGCCTACTGTAGGGGTGCCTCTCATGTATGAAAAGGAAAGGCTGGGGCCTGGCAGGTGGGTGCACTTGCAAGTCAACATGGCAGTTACCAACTGTGCTCGCAGACCCTGCAGTGGCAGGTCTGAGACACATTTATGGGCTACCCCTGTGGGTGGCACAATCAGTGCTGCAAGCCCACTAGTAGCATTTGATTTACAGACCCTGGCACACTCAGTGCACATAAATTTAAAATAGCAATCATGAATAATCAATTATAATCATAATTTACTCACGGAGCACTTGCACTTTGACACTGGTCAGCAGTGGCAAAATGCCCAAAGTATCTACGCCAGCAAAAGCGAATTCCAGCACACCGTCAAAAATACAGGAGGTAGAGGCAAAAAGTCAGAGGAAACCAAGCTAAGGATTCAAAGTCAAACACTCACTGAGATATGTCTTTACAACTTTACTAGATGCGAAGCAGTAGCATTAGCAGGTCTTTGATCTTAGCCAAGCTAATTACTGCAGTGGGCTTCACTTTCTATTTACATGCTGTAGACTGATTTCAAAATGCAAAAGGTTGCTGCTCAGTTAGTAACCATTACCAGCCATCCCTATCATATCAGACCTATTTAGAATTTTGTGAGAAATAGGATTAGTGATTGATTGGGGTGTGAGCCCTGGTCAAATAGCAACCAGAATCCTTGTCAGAGTAAGGCACAAGCACACCTCAAATGTACCTGTACTTGTCCCCCTGGTAGCTTGGCACAGAGCAGTCAGACGTAAATTAGAGACAATGTGTAATGTATGAGTGCAACCCTTCAAAAAGTAACACAGTGGAAACACCACACAAAAAGGGTCCCACACCAAGTTAGAAAAATATAGCAAAATGTAAAAAATAAAACAAAAATGACAATAATCCAATCAGTAGAACCAGAGTTATGAATGTCTAAAGAATGTATTAAAAAATAGCGCAAAAAAGGACAACGCACCAACTCGGTACCTCTAGTCTTGCAGGACTGGGCTAAAGACACAGTTAAGGCCCACTGTGAAGGAGAGCAGGTCGGCTACAGTTTATAGATTAGTCCAGACAAAAATAACTATCTCAAGTTTGTGCCAAGAGTCCTGTTCATATTGGAAAGGGGCACGAGAAGCAAGGAGAGCATTACGGGAGGCTGTGGGCGTAGTGTGAAGAGCAGGCTCTGCATCGCATATGGTGCTCACTTTGGTGGCTTCCCCAGAGCAGTCGATGCTGGAGTGCAAAGAGCTGGGCTGGTGGTTATTCACATTGATTCTCTGTGTGAGCGGCATGGTCTTGGTGCCAACGGGGTCGTGTGTGGCCTTGAAGATCCCAGGACTCAGTGATAAATACCCCAAATCCATATTCTATCCACAATTACCACCAGGGAATAAGGGAATAAGGTGGATCTCTTTCAGGAAGCAATCATCCAAGATCTGTACAATCTAAAGAGATCAAATCATAAGGACAACCTGACAAAAACTGAGAGAGATGCTTTAAAGAACTTGGCCGTTATCATATACGGGGTGACCCAATGAAAGTCCTAGGACCTGGGTATCAAGTGTTACAGAAAAGATGGTCCTAGACGTTAATTCACAATACGATTATTGGTACTTTTTTAACCAAACATAATACAGTTTTCTTTCCACATGCGAATTAATCCTGCAATGCAAAGTAATGTTTTTTAAAAAAAAGAAAGCAATAGCCCAAAAAGCAAATGTCCAACAAACCACACAACAGGTTCTCCTAATGTCTTAAAAGCAGAGAGAAAGGCTCCACTATTTATTTTTCATAAAAGAGTCCTTGTCATAGTTTAATATACAAATATACAATGTAAAGAAGCAGCAAAAGGGGTTATCATCAAGTAACGTGTACAGGATAGAGTGAAAGTTTAGTGCTCGTGAGAGAGAGAAAGACCAAGAAGGCCTAGAAACATACGTTGTGGTTTTTTGTCGGTCCAAGGTTAAATAATCCTTGGAGAAAGTTTTTCAAGAGCCTGCCCTGAGAGTCTTATTTGCAAAAAATGTTATTCTTTCTTGCTGTATCACGGTGGAATTTCATCCGTGTTCTTATTTATGGATAATGGGGACAGGGGCAGAAAAAGATGCAGGCTCACAAAAGAGGGGGATTGTCGACGTTTCGACCCAAGGATAAGTAGGGCAGTTGGTATCCTCATAAACGGGTTTTCATCAGGACGGGTAGGGTGGTGGGTGGGCACTCAGTTACATAGGGAACACGTAACCCCTGTATTGTGGGTGGACACCCTCAAATGGTGTGCCACGTATGTAAAATCAATTTAGTTAGAAAGCCGTCCAAGATCGTGCTCTCCAGAACCACGCTGTCAATGGCGGCGGGTGAAATCCGTAAATTCATAAAAATAAAGACAATCCACCAGGGCGAACAATCCTGTCGGCCAAAGATTCACTACTAGAACCGGTTGCAAATTACATGGATTATTTTTTACAGCCATTTGTGCAACAACTAAGTTCTTACATAAAATATACCAGCCATATATTGAGATTGTTAAAGAAAATTGAGTGGAAAGAAACATATCAATTGATAACTATGGATGTTATTTCACTTTATACCACCATTGAAAATGATATAGGCCTAGCAGGCAGTAATTATTTTCTACATGAAAGAAGTATCCATCTAAAAAACCATAATGCAATGCTTATGGAGAAGATAAAAATATGCTTGACAGAAAACATCTTCCTGTTCGGTGAGATCTCTCGACAAAAAAGTGGCACTGCGATGGGGTTTTCATTCACTCCAAATTATGCATGCCTACTAATGTGATGGTGGGAACAAGAGGTTGCCTGGAATCCCAAACATCAAACATTTGTGAAGAAAATAGTGAGTAGGATGAGATTCATTGAAGACTTGCTAATTATATGGAATGGTACCAAAACAGAATTTCAAGAATATTTTAATATCCTGAATGAAAGTCTGAATAATCTAAAATTCACTTTTGAATTAAGCAATCAGAGGATTGTGTTTCTGGATATGGAGATCTATATAAAAGGTAACAACATACAAACTACCTTACATGGGAAAAGTACAGCCACGAATGCAACATTACAGGCAACCAGTTTCCATCAAGCTTCTTTATTAACAAGCATACCATACTGAGAATTTCTTCGGATTCTGCGATTCTGTAGTGAAGTGACTGAATGGACAAAACACAGCAATATCGCAAAACAAAGATTTAAGAACAGAAAATACAATGCCAAAGTTATCAACCAGGGTTGGACCTGTGCCAATGAAAGAACAAGGGAAGAATGCTTAAAACCTAAACCCCCGTCAATGGATGAAAATCAAATAGGAGAAAGATTTCACGCAAGACTCGAAAATAATCACGTCAATATTGAGAAAGAATTGGAACATCTTAAAATTGGACAATACATTGTCAAAAATTGTGGGGGAGCACTCGATTGTGACCTATCGCAGAGCACAAAATTTGAAAGACCAACTCATAGCCATTTCAAGGCAAAGGAACAGAAAGAAAATTGGCTACAGAAAAAAGGTTCCGTGAAATGTTTTAATTGTAAGGTCTGCCAAATAGCGAAACCCACAAACCAAGTACAAATGGCAAATAAAAAATACTGAAATATACGGGAACTAATCACATGTAAGATTAAGTACGTAATTTATACAATTGAGTGTCCATGTCCACTCAGATTTATAGGGAGCACTACATGTGAATTGAAAAAAACGAATCTTGGAGCACGTACGTGCTACACAAACAAGGACAAAAGCAACGCAGTAGCGAAGCATATGAAGACTGCCCACAATAGTGATTGGAAATGTCTGAAATTGTATGGAATAGAAACAATTTCCCCGCATGTAAGAGGGGGAAACAGGGAGAAAATACTCTGTCTGAAAGAATCTAGACATATCCTCAATGCGCTAATTATGACTCCCTTCAGATTAAATCAATCTGAGGAATTGTACATACATCTGTGAAGTCCATCAACTGAACAGTCAAATTATGGATGAAAGAAAGAATACAGTAAAAACAAGTAAAATCACATATATGTGCAACAAAACAAATGGGTCCCAACAAAACAAAAAAAAACCTGCGGAATCATTAAATACAAAAATCGGAAGTAAAGAGAAACAACTGATTCAAACAAAACATTGATCTTACATCAATATATACATTCAATGAAGTGAATTATGTGTGCCGATTCATAGAATGGTCAAAGATGAAAGTTGATGCAAATGAGGCATTTTTCGAATTAAGTCGATTTAAAATTTCAAAACAGTGAACATGTATTGGAACACGGAATACTTGGAATCTTTGTAAATAACGTAAATAAACAAAATGCCGAACTGTTCAAAAAAGTTATAATCATCCATGTCGAGAACGTGGGAGGTCACATAACTTATATTGTCTACAAGAACGAAAATGAAATCCGATTTAAATTGGGAGCAGAGACATTGTAAATATGAACTAATCTTAAAGAACAATGCTCTGAAGCGGCATATAAAATTGTGTAAACCGGAACACAGAGTTGTGAGAGATTGGAGTACATGTAAATATTGAACGTTCTAAGAAGGTGATACATAATGTGTCAAAGTCATATATCAATACTGCTTTGATAAAATGGAGTAATTAAATAGGATAAGTTCCAGTCCACATCTTTAGTAAAACGATGTTGACAGAGTTTGAGGTTTTAACATGAGTAAATTACATGTCCCAGAATGCCGGATGGCGTAATGGGCGCAGAGGAAGTGATGTTAATTGGATTTGAAAAGTTAAAAAAAATGAAAACAAGCAGAGTAAAGTTACCGTGAGCAAGGCATTAGGCAATGCCGAAACACGTAGGACGGAGTCCTTTTCGTCTCTTCTTAAGCCTGGAAAATAATGCTTCAATGAAGAATTGAAAAACTAATTAACAAACTTAATGTAACGTGCGAGGAGTGCGGCCTGTTTTTTTGTTGGGAGACCAGGGATTTTGTGAAAAAAAAAAATATATATATATATATACATGTATAATTATACATGTATATATACATAAATATACACACGTGTGTTTGCACACGTTTAATATAATCATATATATATATATATATATATATATATATATATATATATATATATATATATATATATATTAGAACAAAGGCCCCACGTGCGAGAGTGCACCGTAAATGCCAAAAGGTGGAATGCTGTTGTGTGCCCTCTTGCACGTGGGGCCTTTGTTCTAAAATATTGCTTGCGGCAGCCCAGCCGCGAAGAGGAGCACCATCATCTGCCGGTAAGGACCCTAATCGCCAGGCAGAGAGAGGCCAAGGACTCGAACTTTGGGGTGCCTTAAGCACAGCATTCCGTGCGTAACTTGCCTGCTTTTACCTCCATTACCTACTAAGGTTGATAAGAATCCGAAAAATGAATTGCACAATTGAACTTACTTCAAGGTATAAATGTTAATTTCATTGCTGGACTCCATGCCCCAAAATGCAGTTGTATCAAATACACGCCCACTGGGGGCTGGCCTGGTGAATAAAATATGCAAATTGAGCAATGTAAGTGTCAGCTGTGTGTTTCGGAAAGCCCAGGAAGAAGAGACCGAAGGTCTCGAAACGCGTCGGCAAAAGGCAAAATGAAATGGATGCAAAAAGCGGAGTGCACCGTAAATGCCAAAAGGTGGAATGCTGTTGTGTGCCCTCTTGCACGTGGGGCCTTTGTTCTAAAGCATGTGTCCCGCTTGCCTTTTTTTTGGTGAAGGTGAGCATTGGTGGTGTATCTATGTCCGGTTCTGCTGAGACCGGTTGGGGACACGCCCTCTCGTTCAGGAGCACCGCATACATCAGCAAAAAACTTTGGTGTGAGTACAGAAAGTGCTATATGCGGCGCCCCCCCAAGCAAAGCTATTGCCACTGAGCGGTAATCTTTTGCAAAGGGGAGAGAGGAGGCGGCATTGTACGCCTGATTAAGGGATAAAACGGAGGTCGGAACGGGATTACCTCACCTGGGTGCGCTATGGAGGCACATTGCTCACCGCCGAACATTAGGGGCATCTCAGGATGTTTGGTACTCACATTACTTAATGTGACACCACGATGAACTATGCTGACCATCATGCAGTTCACTCGGAGTTGGAAACAGTTAGCACACACCTGCAGTTGGGAGGAGGAGCTGTGGGACGGCTTCAAAGGGAGTGGTCTCCGCTTCATCCGGGAGATTTCCAGCAGCCTGTGAGACTGGCACTGAAGACGGCCAAACCGGCCAGAAACGCGTCTGCCCATCACTACAGCGTTTCATGGACTGCAAAGGACTGGGCTCTGTTTTGTTCCATTAAATCCTCTGTTTATCCCGGAGCATGTGTCCCGCTTGCCTTTTTTTGGTGAAGGTGAGCATTGGTGGTGTATATATATATATATATATATATATATATATATATATATATATATATATATATATATATATATATATATATATATATATTATATGTGTGTGTGTATGTACATATAGATAGATGGATAGATAGATAGATAGATAGATAGATAGATAGATAGATAGATAGATAGATGTATTTATTTGTGCGTGTGTACAACACACCGTTCCGAACCCTTGCTCGGAGGCCACACTCTTCGTGAGGCGGTGCTCGTTCCTCCAGCTGGGCCTAACTGGTAATAAATGAACTCCAATATTACACAAGGCAAAAAGAATGCGGACTCACTTGGGATTTGCTTTCGTGTTGTTTATACCATGCCCAACGCTTTTCGGTCCTTTCCTCGGACCTTGCTTATAGGACAATTACAAACTTGTGCAGAACAAAGAGGTTTTTTTTTTAGTTTTCATTGCCCTGGCTTTAGCTCTTCATTTCGTAAAATGTCTTGATTTGCTGCAGTTTTAGGTTATTTTGGTCAAGTGTGGTGTCCGATATGGCTTTTATGAAATGTACTGCCGAACCTGACTCTGTCTTCTGTTTCTTCTGTGTTCTCCCATTCCTGGCAGCACCGGAAAAGGAGTCAGGTATGCGGGTGGGGGCATGTAGGTGTCAGTGCTGTGGTTGTCATTCAGTGTGTGTGTGTGCTTGCTCTGCAATGTTGCACTTCCGTAGTGCGTTTGTTTAGCATTGTTATTGTGCCTCTTAAGTACCTCAGTCTGTAGCTCCGTGTGTTATCTCCCCGCCCGCATGCCTTTGACTTGCTTGCATCGAAGGACGCATGCAGCATGTATATATTATTGAGCAATTTAGTCTCGATAATTGCAATGCTTCCACTGTGAATTAATTATTGCAAATATTGCTACTGGTACTAATTAAGAGTGTAAATGTGTACCGTGATGCGCACGGTGCGATTTTCTAAAAATATGCATTGTGTGCTGTGGCTAGAACAGTCAGACATGTTGAGAAAGCACAACCACTAGGCGAAGGGTGAAAGTGGTCTAAAGCTTTTTATCACATGTTGTGGCTCGAGGTAGCAGGATTACCGTAATTCTTCTGTTGAATTAAAAGCGGTCGGAGACGTGTTATTGTATAAACAGCAGAAGTTAAATCCAGTGGTCCCTCACCGATTCACTATACGAAACCGGGGTTCCCCATCTCCCCGACACCTGCGCAGGTTCTATGTTTTGAACCTCAAAACAATACACAAAAATACCGAAACAACTGAACATTAAATGCACAAATCATAAAATATTTTATATATATTTCACAAACAAAAACATAAGCAACATTTTAATTTTATTCAGAAGGGTGGTATGTTTTAAAATGTAATTTTACTTCTAAAAGACAGTGATGTGCTGGACTCCAGCTTATCATTTTGTCTGTAGTGCTCCAAATGCATGCCCTTTTGTTGCTGAGGTTTACCAGTGCTTCAATTGGAGCGATGATTCCATATACTGCATTTCTTTTGCTGTATTTGCGCTGCTCACACAAATTAAGATAAGGATACAAATTTTATTTTTATCCCCCAATTTAAAATTCCTTTTCACAGGTCATTTAAAAATTTTCAATTTAGCTTTTTTCTTAATCTACTATTATATAATTTTAGTTAATCTGCTGTAACCTGCAAAAAAAAGAAGTACTATTCTTGAAATATGTTTGTGTATATTAAAGATGGTTGTGGGCTTTATATGCCTCGCTGGTTTGATTCCTGCATTGCAAATGAAGGCCCTCGTGCCCAAAGTAAATGCAAGTTTCCTGCACATGGAAAAGGCACAAGAACAGTACATGAACCACACAGACTAGATGCCCCCCATAATCGTAATGTAAATCTTTCCTGACACATACACTAATGGTAGGTACATTGGTCCTTACAGATGACATTGAGAGCACAGCACCAGCCATGCTCATCCTCACAAACATACAGTTTAGGCCATTGGAATCATCCCTCACTCGCAAAGCAAGCACAACAGTAGTGCAAGATTCACACTCACCACATCCACAGCTTAAATAGAAGGAATACAAGTGTCACATGCACCCAAGAATCGGAGTACTGCAGAACCAACAGTGCAAGTTTCCCTCCACTTGCAATGTACACTTGTGATTATTTTACCTTGAGTGATTTACAGAATGCCGTTGCTCAGATACTATTACCCTGCATTTGATCGTTTTATATCAACTCCTGTTACTCATTATCCTAAATAAAATCACATCTGATTGTAGAAGAACATCACCCTTACTATGTTATACCTCTCACATTACTGCCTATATTTCACCACATTAAAGGAAAGTACTCAGATGTTACTTTGCATTGTATTGCACTATATTACAATGTGATTTCCAAGTAAAGTGAAGTTCATATAATACAGCAGTAAACTATTCTGATTGCTTTACTATGCTTTAGATTAAAGGAAATTAAAGTAGATTATTATTATTATTTGGATTGAGAGTGGATTGCAGAAGGAGATTATGGATTAATGTTCTGCTCTTCAAATACTAATTAACAATTTCATCAAATTGCACTGATTATTTTTCATACATACGATTTCGTGTGGATTAGTTTTCTATATATTTAATTTTAGAAAGAGCTTGCATTTGGTTACTTTAACCTGCATTAGAGTTGTAAGACTATTCAGGTTAGTCTACCCTTTATAGGCTTCTGTGGTTACTTTACCCCACACTATATTGGGGATTGTACTTTTACTAACCTTCCCGGCGCTAAAAGGCAGAACGTGTTTTAAGGTTACTTCACTTTGCATTTGATTATAAATAATAACTCAGTTTTCTTTATGCCACATTGTGTTGCAGAGAAGGATTACTTTGATTATATTACGTTATATTTGATTGTAGAAGATTAATCTGAATGCAATGCCTTTTAATGGATTAAAAAACAGAGATTACCCTTGACAGTTCTTCCCTGAATTCTTTTACAGAACATTATTGTCATTACTTTGTGTTGATTTCGTTTAGCAAACTAGATCTCTCCAGTTACTTTATATTTTGTTAGATTATATTATAAGATTAATCAAATCCAGTGTAAATTACTCAGAGTAAAGATAATAATCCACATTTGTATAGCGCACAATCACACGTTAGGGTCTCTAGGCGCTGGGGGCCGTCGGGAAGATTAAGCAAGCTATTGCCCAGAGTCACATGGTGCTGGAGCCGGGGATCGAACCCTGATCCCCAGATTCCAGCGTCAGTCGCCCTGGCCGCGGCGCCACACCTCTTTGATGACAATACTAATTGCATTCTCAACAGTGTATTGCACAATAGATTATGCATGTTATATTACAGAAAAACATTAACTAAAACTGTCTGGATTGCAGAAACTGCTCACTCAAATTATTTTATATTCCTTTAAATTAGAATGACTCTGCTCTCATGAATAGGAGACCACACTGATTGTTAACTATCCGGAAAGTATTTTGAGTACCTTACAGTGCATAGTTACATGTAGAGATTACACTGATCACTTCACTCTGCATCAGTTTTCTGAAGATGTTTACACTGCTCATGTCACCCTGCACTACATATAAAATGACTGTGATTACTTTACTGGACATTCAATTACAGAAGTTAATTACTTTTATCACTTTACCACTTTACCACTTAATTATGGAAGATTGATTTTCTTGCTTTACGCTGCATTAAAATGTAGGAAAAGTAAGCTGATCGTTGACCATTGTATTAGATTATATATAGAGGTGACTATGATCATGTTAGCACAAATTAGATCACAGAAAGATTATGCTGATTAATTTATCAATTTTGATATACAAAAGATGGCTTTACCCCACGCTTTATTAGCTCATATGGAATTACTCTGATTATTTTACTCTATCTCAAATTAAAGGAGATTACTCTGATTAAGTTAACATGCATTAGGCTGCAGATTACCCTAGTTAGTTTATCAATCTGTGGATTACAGAAGATTGCTTTTATATACTTGATTTTGTTTGCATTATGCATATGGTGAGAGTAGGAAACGGATTTGAGTGCACTGCATTAGTTTACGTAAAATTACTCTTGACTTTCTTGTATTAAAATACAGGAGCAGAAACAATGGTTACCCTTTACGAAGTCACACCAAGTATCGCACTAATTACTTCACCCTGCATTAGAGATAACACATGATTACTGTAATTACTTAATTTTTTTAATTAGGTTCCAGAAGGATATTTCAGTAACAGCTTTCAGCTCTGCACCTGGAGAGACAGAGAAAGCAGAACATGTATTTAGGAACACTGGTTGCTTCTCCAGCAATTCTTTGTATATTTAGTCCCGTTAAGGCTCTAACCGGGAGCTCCATTCTTAAATCTCTCCTGTGTTCAGCGTGCAGCAAAGGCATTTTCATCAGCGTGCTCTGTCTTGGCAGTGTGTGGTGATGTTCGCCCAGGAGCTCTCTCTGAATGCAGAAGATGAGACAATCAATCCTTCCTTGGCGTGTGCAATCACAGAGACAATATTTGAAAAGGTCATATTTCTTCCTAAAGGGAGTGATTGTAAAGAAATAGCGTTACACTTGCTATGCAAAGAAAAATATTGTGTCTGTACTCTCAATTTACATGAATGTGAATACTAGCCCTATCATTCCAGTTGCTTTATATAAAGGTACCAGCTTACTCCAAAAGGGAAACTGCCTGAGCGCCTGCTGCAGGGAGCAATTAGATCCTGTTAGATGAAATCATTATCTGAATAAAACACAGACCCTATATAACATTTCTGAATAAATAGGGTTTGTATTAAACATAATTCCTCCGCCAGTACTTACTACAGCATGATGCACTGTAAAAGGATGCACACAATCAGGGTTGGACTGGCCTGGATGTATGACTTTACAACGCATGCTTTTACATCGCATGCCTTTACAACGCGGTTTTTACAACGCATAGCGCTTTTGGGTGTTGGATAGTGAATAGTTTAATTTACTATTCCAACTCCAGTCCCCGTGGACACTAGGGAAGGTTATTGGATAGTAAATTAACCTATTCCCTATCCTAGAGTGCCCCCCAGCGCAATGCGTTGTAATGGTTTGCGTTGTAATGACCGCGTAGTAATGGTAGTGCGTTGTAAAAGTTTCGTTGTAAGTGATGTTTCCCGACTGGCCTATAGGGCAATCAGGCAGTGCTCAATGGGCTGGTCTGACAGGCCAGTGTGTTGGCCTGTTTTTTTAGTTGTTTGTGAGTCTATTTTACGGTCTGCTGGGACAGTTTTTACTGTTGATTTCCCTGATATTAAAACAAATATTGCCTGCAGCAAACTCAGATCCATAGTCCGATAGAATGTAGTGGCTTGGCTCGCCCAAGAATTCTTTGCTCAAACGTACAATCATTTCTGGAGCAAAAATAGGTTTAGTGTATGATGGTATAACAAAGGTCTATGGAGGCCAGATGCCTGCCAGATTAGCACTGGCAATGTATAGGAGTTCCATTTGAGTTTGCTGCATGTAAATGTATCTTATGTGGATGTTCTGAAAATGTGACAAAGCGTCGGCTCTCCTGGAGGACAGTCTGCTATGGTAGTACAAAGCTGAAGGCCATAAATAAGAGAGCTTTCAGTACTTTGGGTACACTAAGATGGAGCCCACTCTAAGTCAGGGAGATTTTCAGTAAGGTAAAGGGATTGTGCTGAATGTTTAAAGCTAAGCTACAGAATGATCTTATGAGCATCTCTTGGTGAACTCTTTTCATGCAGGTTTTCTGGAACATGATTTTAGTCAGCTGGTTAAGAGATCAGGGTGTGTCACTCACCTTTGGGGAAAGGTACTGCACTCTATACCCACATTGTTTGCTCTGATTCATTCTGGTGGTTGGACACCAAGTCGGGCTACTCCCATTGTAAAAAGAGTTTTGCTGAGGAGGACGAGAGCGACATTTAAGAACGTGAGGTCTACTCAACAGGTCTCAGACTGCAGGAATACCCTACTCATTACAGCCCTCAAAAACACTCAATTACCCTAGTTAAAAGAATAAGCAACCTCACTGGAACTTTGCTCATTCAGGTGAAAGAATGTGGATATTCCATCTAACTTGGCACGGCCAGAGTCAGGCTAGTTTTCCACTGTAAAGTCCAATCTCCATAGTTGAATCGGACATCTCAACAATTTTAGATTCTACTGCCTCATTAAGTGTGTGATCTGTATGAACAAGCAGGATTTCCACATTTTCAAACACCAGGCAACAGCAAATGCTTCTTTCTCTAAGGTAGCCCAAAATTGTCTTGTAGATAACAAACCTGTACTAAGGATGGCTGGCTGACCTTTTCAATCCCCATTTACTGAGATGATGCTGTCTCTAATCCCTGATCTGAAGCATCTATTTGAAATTAAAATGAACACAACGCTTGATATATTTTGGCAAACCTTCTGTAGAACCCCGTGACATCACAGAAGGCCTTTACCTGGTTCTGGCATTCACAAGTCTCAGTCTACAACTGCATGGTTTTGGACCTTGAAAGGGTCTATATACAAAGCCAACATGGAACCGGGGTAACTAATGGAACCCTGCCACTTATCAACCCTGATAGTCAGTACTACCTCCCACAGAGCCTGAAAACACTTTCTTGAAGTGATTTAGGTGGTCGCCCAGCAGGTACTGTTGACATTGATTTATCGACGTACATCAGTTAAGTTTTCGAAATCACTCAGGACCTAATTCATTTTTAAGCTGATGAAAGATGAAATGGGTATTCTTCAAACAGAATGGCATCACCTTTAATTGTAAAAGGCCCTCTGAAGTTGAAAAAGCAGACCTCTACTTGGCATTCTTAATAAGGTAATGCAGCAATACATTGGAGTTATATGTAATGTACTGAGACTGTCAATGAGCTCATCAGCTCAACAAATTGAATGTTTTTATTTGTTCTATGTCTGACAGGCATTCCTTGGAGGATTGGAGTAAATTTACTAGATCATAGGCCCTTTCAAAGTGGGGTCCCATCTTCTGTAGGTGGATGCCCATTTATCCATGAAAGATTTGTGCAGATATAATTTATTATAGAGGGGGGGCTAAATATCTTGAGAAAAATAAATCCACTATAATTATCCTTGGTAGGAATATAAGGTGTCTCAATGGACTAATTCATCCACTGCAGGAGTCTTTATTTGATCTCATCATCGCAGGTTCAAATCCTGGCTGATATACTCAAACTTACATCCTTCTGTTGTCAATAAAATGGCACCACTACGTTGCATACCAATAACAATGTGTTATTTCTATGCCAAGAGACACAAGGGAGAAAATGTATTTTACAAATACACGTTCTAAAGTGGAGTTTTGCTAGCTCCGTGCGTAATTCTTGTCCATCAAATTCTTATGTTCACTAGCAGATACCTGAAATCAGAAATGACATACTTATTCCTTGTACCCACATGGTTATATAGTAACCAAACCTGTGCACCCATCCATTCACCCACGGCCATCTGTCAATCCAACTCCATTACATAAGTATGTATTACTCATACACAATGTACTCATGAATACAATCTTCCATCAAGAGTAAATAATTCTCCCCTCCACATATATTTTCCATCACCTGTGCATCCATCCACTATTTCCATGCGTCAGTCATCCACCCTCACCTCGACACATATGCATCCTATTGTGTTTTTATCTAGGAGCCTAAATCGATATTCCTATTTTATGCCCTTGTCTGGTTATAATCAATAATATCCATACAACGGCTTATAATCATATCCATATTCAGTCGTAGCACGTGCTGTCACATTAAGCAAGGCTACTTCCCCCGGCCCCCTAGAAAGCACAACGAGTTCTCTAAAAAATCCAAACCTCCAGCAACCTGGGAAATCCCCCTTGCTTTTGTTTTGATTTCATCCTAGAACTCCTGTAAAGCACTGTAAGAACGGCCAGTTCTTAGTGACATCTTTATTGACGTCCTATGTCCAACCTTACGTCAAACCCGGCACCTTTCAGGTATAAATATACCAACGTTGCCTTAAGCAAACACACGGTGGTGGTATTGGGAGCAGCTATCTACTAGCCCAGCTGATGCGAGAGCCCACGGACGCTGCCCCTCCCTTTTGACGCACTGAGAGAGACGCTGTCTTTTCTCCTGCCGAGAAATCCAGCTCCGGTGTTTCCAGATACCTTCGCGGGTTACTGGGATATCGAGTCCTGAGAGAGAGATACAAGACCTCCTGCTTTCTATTACCCAGGTACGGAGCTGACTAAACCCTTAAAGAGAATTCTTGATTCAGATTCTTGGCAAAACCCACTTAACTTAAACTGCTACTTACTTACTCCTTCCCAAGTATTAGGCTTAGGTCAGGTACACAGGGGTAGGCGTATTTAGAAGCACCAGTTGAGTACGTTAGTCAATGTATATATGTAGAGTGGTTTGGGCTCCAAGATAGGGAGGTGCCCGGAGCGTGTAGTTTCCGGTGTTCTACACGGAGCCCTCCCCCGGGCACCACCTCGGCTCTATCCGTGGGCTGGACTTCCTCGGAGTCGCAGGACTGCGTTGCTTTTCCCTTGCTCTGATCCGACAGCAAGCGCTGCTGCTTCTTCTCAACTCCCCGCCAAGACACCCTGGAACCCTCAGGGGACACCTCTAGCAAACTTGGAACGGGGACACCTCTAGCAAACTTGGAACTGCGTGCGGAGGAGGAGTTGGCTGTTGGACCTCTCATCATGACTTCCTCCCTTGTCTGCTTACTGCTCGCCGGACCCGCTTCGCGGGTCCCGCTTCGGCAGTTTTGAGGAGGGTGTTTGTTGGACCTCTGAGTGGAGTGCTAAGGGGAAGGACAGAACAGCAGCTGGGCTGCGAGCTGCGTAGCAGGGACTCCGTATCCCAGGAGTCCGTGCACTGACCACCAACACACCTGGTCCGCTCTCCCTGCTGCCACGCCCCCCGCCCTCGAGCATTGAAGTGCTGCGGCGTCTTCAGCCTCTGTGGGACACCTCTAGCAAACTTGGAACTGCGTGCGGAGGAGGAGTTGGCTGTTGGACCTCTCATCGTGACTTCCTCCCTTGTCTGCTTACTGCTCGCCGGACCCGCTTCGCGGGTCCCGCTTCGGCAGTTTTGAGGAGGGTGTTTGTTGGACCTCTGAGTGGAGCGCTAAGGGGAAGGACAGAACAGCAGCTGGGCTGCGAGCTGCGTAGCAGGGACTCCGTATCCCAGGAGTCCCTGCCCTGACCACCAACACACCTGGTCTGCTCTCCCTGCTGCCACGCCCCCCGCCCTTCGTCCTCCCCTCATAACAGGATCAGCACACCGCTGCGCGGGAGCGTCCCGGGAGAAGCCCGGGACAAGGGCGGGCCGTCTGTGGCCGACAGGGGCTGCAGGAGGCTGGGCTGGGCCCACTCTCTGTCATCGTACATTACCAAACGGACAACACTGTAAAAAGTGAGGCAAACTGTCATTTTGATTTGCTTAATATATGGGCTGTGGTTTTAGTTCGCCCCTGTGCCTTGAGAGGACCCGCTCTGGTCTACATTGTTTTTTGCCCGCCCTTCAAGCGGCACTGACTACTAAGTATGTTTTTCCCCCCCAACCACCCCTGTACTGAGTCCCCCCCCACCCACGGTAGGGATAACAATCTTGGGTCCCCTAAACAAGTACTTTAGTAGGGCAACTCGTGATATTGATAAAGAGATTGCCCTAGCCGAGAGACGCGCCGAGCGTAGGCAATCCATTGAACTCCTTAAACTTCCTCTGGAAAAGCGGCCACCTCTGGGTTCCCTGGCACCGGTTCCCCCTTCACCACCTTTAACCATGCCAGTGTTAGTAGAAATGTCCCAAGTCTCTTCACAGTCGCCCAGTTTGGCTGGGGTCGAAGGCAAGTTAGGTTCGGACCTCCAGTCCGGAAATACCCCTTCGGTCGCTGCCTCGACCATCTTGCCTCCCCCTTTGTCTATCACTTTAAATGTTTCTTCTATTGATGAAGAAAATACTGCCCAATCGGGTGTGTTATCCCATGCGGCCTCGAATAACCCTCGCACTAAAAGGAAAAGATACATCACCCCGAGGAAGAGTTGTTTCCCTAAACCCCCTAAGAAAATTAGGAAACTTGGCATAGGTCTGGGAGCTCCCTGCAAGCCTAAAGGGGTTGGTTTAGGTGGGGTACAAGCTGCTAAGGATGGAGTCACCCCGGTTAACTCTGTATCTAACCCTAGTGATTCTCCGGTGACAGGGCCTGCTGAGATTTCATCCCTGGATTCACCCTTGCTTATGCATCTAGAGAAGTTGATGAAGTCATTACTGACCCCCATTGTAGAACGAGTTAAAAGGTTAGCTGATCGATTAGATTGCTTTGAACAGGCTACCCTTGACAACTTCTTTTCAACTAAATCCTTAATTAAGACCCACCTTAGGACGGGGGACAGTAATAATCCCACTAATACAAGTGGGCTGGCAAGTGGAGTACCTGTTCCAGAGCCCCTTCCTCCCGCTGTCATTACTACTAAAACGGGGCCCCGTCTCTCAGTGCAAATCCCTAAGATCACTCCCCACCCTCCAGACTATTCACGGGTTAACACATCTCAACCCAAGAAGCGTTTAGCTGCTGTGGTCACGGGAATCAATGATGGATCCAAAACTGGGAATCTTGGATCCAAAAATCCCATTGCCTCATCTCAAATTCCATCGACCTGCCCTGTTCCTCTCCCCTCTAGTCTGCCCGACACAATCCCTACTAAAGTGCCCCGTAGGACACCACCTATGAATCTGCCCCCAGACTGCTAACCTTTTGTTGCCATCCTTACCAACGTACCACCGTTGTTGGTTGGGCAGCAAGAATCCTTCCAGATGCTGAAAAATAAAACAATGCACTGGTTAAGGATTAATAGACCACTGCCCAGGGAAGTGGATGGGCTGATTATTGGTGTTAGAAGGATAGGTTGGGTAGGTAGTACCCCTAAGCGCTTTGAGGGGATTGTGTAATAGTTAACTTCAAGGATTCCAGGGTAGCTCATTTAATTTCGAGGCAGAACTTGGGCACAAGTAGCGCTGGTATTGGTGTAGTCGACCTGACCTTCTTCTACCCGAGACCACCTGGTATTTATTTTGGCATCACTCCAGAGGTGGGTCGTTATCACAACCTTCCCACTCCCGGACTTGGCCCCTTTACTGTACCTTACCAGCAGGGAAACCTTTATAATGTACCAACTTTCAATCGCTTTGAAGCGATGCCAGATCCGGGGTGGGTTGATTGACGTAATGGTAACAATCCATTGGGATTGGGCCGTGAAAATCTCAATCCAGATTATACCATGATTAATCGGGAAAGTCTGAATTTAGAGGTAAGGTTTGGGGAGTCTGCACCAATTTCCGGGGTATTAGGAAATGAGGAATTAAATTAAACTAACATTCTTGGCAATCACAATATTGTGAATAACAAGGAGGACAAAAATCTAGTAGAGGAGGGGTACGTAGGAATCTCAATTAGTCATCCTGGGGCTCCTCCTGTAGTAATGGCTCCCGTAGACGGTTCCAGTCTAGGTAAGATGGTCTCATAGAATATCGCGGGATTATGTAGTAAGCTGGAATCCCAAAATTGGATAGACTTCAGCAATGGTTTTGATGTATGTCTATTCCAAGAAACATGGGCCTGTGATCCTATATTCCTCCTGGGTTATCTAAATTTTTCAATCCCGGCTAGTAAAGGTGCCAAGGGACGACCCATGGGGGGTCTAACTATCTGGATACGTCAAAGTCTACCCGTTACAATTAAGTTGGTGGAATCGGGTAGCAACGATATCCAATTGATAAGAATGGTTTTAGACCTCAGGGGAGGATTAGACATTTATAATGTCTACGTTAGGGGCAATATAAGAGGGAAGTCACCTATCCTAGAGGCCTTGTCCTCTCTTATGGAAAAACAGTCCTTGGGCAACAATGTCATTGTTGCTGGCGATCGAAACCGGACTTTTGAACCCCTTGATATCTCTGACGATTCTTTGGGGCGGGAGGAGGACACGCAATGGGGCGTTCCAATTTTAGATCTGGCCCCGGTTAGGCGGTGGACCATTGACATAATACGATTGAATGCCATCTGCCTGGAACAGGGACTAAGAGCCCTGCATGGGAGAACGAAGAGTGACAGGGGAGGCGCCTGCACATTTGACAATGGTCGCAGCCAAAGTCGGATAGACTATGTCCTTTGTAGCCTGAACCTGTGGCAGCTAGTATGTGACATGGAAGTAAAGGGTAGATTGGAGAGTGACCACAACCCTCTCTGTGTGGCCCACAACTGGTGGTCGGTCACAACAGGGAATTCTCGACCGACCAATGCTCCGCTGCCTGACATGACTAACGGCATGCGCAGATTGAAATGGCCGTGTGTACTGGCTAATGTGGAATCCATGGCATTTATAACCTCCGAGGTGGACATTGCAATCACCGCTATGGAGGATGCAGCCTTAGTAATTCCAGGGTCAAGGGAAATATCTGATATTCATGATAAACTCTTTTCCCTCCTAAAACCGCACTTCCTGAGGCCCTGCAAGATAAATAGCAAACAATCACCTGGACTAGCTAAATGGTATAATCACCAGTGTAGGGAAGCAAGGCTAAGCTTGGGCAGAGCCATCCGGAGTAGGGATGGGGTAGTGATTAGTGGCGCCAGAAAGCATTATAAGGCCAGCCTATCCCTAGCTAAAAAACTATGGGACGAACAGCATTGGGCCGAACTAAAGGAGGCCTTGGGGGCTAAGGATTCTAGGTTATTCTGGAACATTGTTAAGTGGGGAAGAGGTGGAATTCCAGACAAACCCGGCAACAATGTCCCAGAGGGTGCTTGGGTAGATCACTTTAAATCCCAATATGCAGAGACTGCACAGTATAAGGGCATGGAAGAAATTCTAGCTGTATATTCCACTGGGGATTTATTCACTCTTAAGGAAACCGAAGATGCTCTAAGCACTGTCCCCGGGGGAAGGGCCCCGGGCTTAGATGGCGTACCAGTTGATGTTTTCATTAATGACAAGGCGCGGTGGGCTAGATATATATTCCTTTTGGGAAACGCCATTGCGAAGGGAGCGGCCGTCCCGGAACTATGGAAGGGAGCGATCATTATACCCATATACAAAAAAGGGGATCGGTTTCTTCCAGCCAACTACAGGCCAATAAGCCTGATTGCCACCGTTCAAAAAGTGGTAGGTAGGATGGTGGTTAATAAATTGATGGACTGGGTTGATGAGAACAATGCCCTGTCCCCTTATCAGGCTGGTTTTCGGCGGGCCACTAGTACAGTTGACCAGGTGTTTCGTTTTACTCTGCTACAGTGGGGGACAGTGGTGCTAGGCGAAGGCAGTCTGTATGTTGCTTTTGTCGACCTGCGGGCTGCCTTCGACCTGGTGCCAAGGAGAAAGCTCTGTGCAGTTTTGAGTGAAATGGGTCTCTCGGCTGAGTTACTTACCCTGGTTATGAGGTTGCATGAATGCAACTTCGCTAAAATCCAATGGGTCATGCATGGTGAATCCTCTGATGATTTCCCGGTTGAACGTGGAGTGCGCCAGGGGTGCGCAATGGCTCCCCTGCTTTTCTCATTATTCATAAATGTGATTGTGGCTCGAATGTTGGACGCCAGCGTAGATGTGCCATCGTTGGCGGGCACCAGGGTTCTGATCCTGATGTTCGCCGACGATACGCTAATTTTATCCAAAACTCCAGGCGGTCTGCAGCGAGCTCTGAACATCTTCGATTCTTTTTGAGGGGAACATGGCCTGGAAGTCAATGTGGGTAAGACTAAGCTGATGGCCTTTGCACCAAAACGTAGACCCAGGTCGAAAATATTCTTGAACAATAGTTTGTTAGAGGTGGTTACCGTATTCACCTATCTTGGGATCCAGATAACAAACGATTTGAGATGGTCCCAGCATATAGAGATGGCGGTCTTGAGGCACCAACAAATCTTGGGGGCACTTCGGGTGGAGCACAAAAAATCCAGGTCCAAACCAATAAAGCCCGTCTTGGCAGTGTATGAGGCCAAGGCTCTTGGGTCTGCTCTATATGGGGCAGAGCTGTGGGGCTTTGGGAAACTTCTCCCCTTGCAGTCCTCTGAGAACAGGTTTTTTAGGGGAATTACAGGACTCCCGCAGAGCAACCCACTAATTCCCCTGGGTCTTGACCTGGGGAGGAGAGCAGTTAGTGATCTAGTGAGGTTGCGCCCGATTCTTTATTGGAGACGGCTCTGGACTACCCCGGAGATCCTGCATTACGCAGAGGGGTTTTTAGCCATAATAAATGCTGATACCTTTCATAGGATAGAATGGCTGAAAAATCTTAGGTCTTCCTTATGTGATCTTGGTCTCTAAAATTTATGGGATAATCCAACCGGGGAGCTCTTTCCGAGCAAAAAAGTGATTAAAGATCTGTACTGGGATTATGTAGCTGCAAGGGTTTGGAGTAAAACTAAATCTGATTCCATGACGGGGCGCTTTGTGGAAGCTAAACTGTATCCCGTTTTGGAACCCTACTGGGATAGCATAACCAACCCTGGGGACAGAAAGCTTTTCTTCCAGTTAAGATCAGGTGCCCTTCCATTGAGATCACTGACAGGTAGGTGGAGGAGCTCCTCCACTCTATATTGGCCAGCCTATGGAGCACCAAATGAAAGTATAGGCCACTTCTTATTCTCCTGTAAAGCTTATGCCATCCCAAGGAAAAATTGGCTAGTCCCTGTCTGTAAAAATCTAGGAACATCTAGGGGTGTAGAGGCCTTACGAATCATCTGTACCTCCACTCACATGCCTGTAGTTTTAGCAACAGCTAAGTATTTGGGTTGGGCATGGTCTATTAGAAGGAGGGCTGTTCCCAAGAGTACACTGAATGGAGCATCTCTACTGGCTCCCGTGTAAATATGTACCAAGATTTATATCTATTTGTTTTTAACCAATTGTGTATGTCTGTTTAATCTTTTTTAAATTATTGTATTTAACGAGGAAACAATTGTTTAATGATGTATTTTAAATGCATGTTTGTGCTTTTATGAGATAAATCCTCGAATAAAGCCTTTGAATTCGGATATATATTTTATCTATTTTAAAGTATCATATGGCTAAGAAACCATATCAATGCTTTTACAGTATTATTTTATAATCCTCCTTTTACTGTACGCACTTTACTTTACTATGAGTATTGCAATCGTGGCAATTCATTTCACTTGTATGAGGTAGAAGACTGCTCAATAAATTACACCTTTTATTGAAAACGCCCGTCTCTCTTTTCTCTGCATTCTGGTGAAACTAAGTACGCACATTTGACTGAGTGAAATAGCTGTCTATTGTTTTCACATGACTCTAGAGATACACTCTTATTCTGAGAGAGCAAAGTTGTCATGTTATATGGTTGTCAGAAGCTAATCCCTTCTTGTTTATCCAGGGAGGTTAAACTCCTCCTCGTTTATTCGAGAAAGTTTCTAGTGACCTCTGAGCTAGCTCTACACTGCTGAATATATTATTCCAATGCGCAGAGCCTATTGGGACTATAGGAACTACACTACATGGCGCCCAACGTTTGGTAAGGCGATAAATCTAACGCAAGACGTTAGAGTAACTCAGTCGTGCTTTTTCACACAGACCCTTTTCCCGTAAAAACTCCAAAAGACGTCTGGAGTGGGTAAAAGGTTAAAATCCGCCGGAACTTAGTAGGAAGAGATTCCTATGTATAGTTTTTGGTATAGTCAACATTGAAGGATACAGTGTTCCAAAATATTGTGCACCTAATCTTTGTTTCCTTGAAACTTGATCTGCAACAAAAACCTTTCTGTCAGTAAAAATGTCAGAAAATGAAGAAGAAAGGGAGGTAGCTAGAATAGCAGCTCGACTCCTAGAGGATGACACAAGTCTCCTACAGAATGACCCGAATGCTATACTCATTCCGGTCAACATAAGAAAAACTATAACTCTTAAACTTATAGAAAATGGACTAACACCAAGAGGTGGAATAGTCGTATTCGTAATGGAGGCCCATGAATATCGGCAGACAGAGGTATTCTACACATGGATAAACTTTCCAGCAGCAAACGCTGTCACACACGAATTCCACTATTACAAAATAGAGGAACCTCCGGATGAGTACACCCCTTTCGAGGAGGTGGAAATCCCATTAAAATAGCACCTGCTCTGGTTTAAAGGCGCCCTAAAACATAATAATCACATCATCAGGCTCGGTCCACTAGGTAGACCAGGAGCAACGTGGTTGGTTCTAGCCAGCTACACACCACATCCCGACATAGAAAAAATGTCAGTACCAGAAATTTTAGCACAGCTAAAACAACTGATTAAAATACATAGACAATTAGTCCAATATGTAATGCGGACTACAACAGTCCAACCAGCAATTAACATTCCACAGCTGACCCCTCATCAGGGGAACACAAACAAAATTACACCACAGAACATACAATCATGTCTGGGTAAAGTACCCACAAAACGGGAACAAATTCCATTCTGGTTAGCACAAAAAATCACTCAGAGGCAGTATTTCCGGATACTACCCCTACTGAGAAACACAGAATTCTGACTATCTGTCTTCCTATGGGGATCGCACCACATGTGGAAGACTGTGACACTTGGGGCACAGTCTTTGCTTCCATTTACACAAAAACACATGGTGTTCCGTCTATGGCGATAATACCAGATGTGCTAAGACAGATTCAAAATGAATACGGTGCAGAACCTGCTTTAACTCTGGGTATGAAATTACTGAAAGACTTCAGGCAGGTCTCGGCTATATTATTAGCCAACATAAAAGGAGAAGCAGCATCTGTGGTGATCCACCAGAAATTGAAAGAAACAGATATAGCAGACCAACCGATTGAACTTGCCAGAATCATAGAAAAATCCTATGAAGAACTAGGTAGAGATAGTTTGGGTGGGAAACCAGTAAAACCCCAACTAACTGAAAATCCTGAAAAGATATTTATTAAAAATAATCTAAACACTCCAAAAAAGAGCGGGGATGGTAATAAACAATCCACCCCCAAAGAAAAAAGATTCCAGTCCAGAGGTAGGGCTCCTCGGCGGAGAGAAAGATCTCCGGACCAAGGACACAAGTCTCCCCAGAGGGAGCCCTCTGAGCAAAGATACAACCTTAGAAATAGGGATAATCTGAAGAAACCTGATAGATATCAAGATATTGATACACGTCCCTCTCGATCTTTTCAGACTTCCTCGCAGAAATCGGAAAGAAGAGGACGGTCAGAACACAGGGAAGAGCACGTCAAGTCCAAAGAACCTGCTCATCAAAGTAAAAAATTACAATTTCCAAGAAAGAAGGTAGCCAGCATTAAAATAGTTAAACATGCAGAGGATACTGAGGACACAACTGAAAAACGGAGAGTGGGCCCAGACAATGCTAGACAGCGCAGCAGAAGTGAGCATAGCTCGTAGGATCCTGATGAATCATCTGGAGACAGTGGACACGAATTAATACATTCAGGTGGAAACTGCAGATACCAGAATCAGCAAACCTCATAAAATATACGACATAACATTACGTATAGAGGGAGATAAGACTAGGAAAGTAAGGGGTCTATTTTGGGCTAACCTTTCCAAAGGCGATGACATCCTTTTAGCTGAGAAAGACTGGCCACCGGAGTTCGTCAGGGAGTGCCCTCATGGCGAAGAAATGATTATGTCTGCCTTCTCAAATCATATTCCAATTCATAAAAAATATACATATGCAAGAAAATGGACAGTAGCCCAAGCTCCTGCATTATATAAAAATCATGTAGGATGGGATGAGGACTCTCCTCCTCACAAAATCCAGTTAAAATGTCAACCAACTGCACAAAGGCAGTACCCAATTAAGCAAGAAGCTAAAAAGAAAGTCAGGAAGATCTTAGATCAACTTGAATACCAGGGGGTGATTGAAACATGCACCTCACAAATGAACAATCCTTTGTTTCCTGTCTCCAATCCAGACGATTCATATCGCTTAGTTTTGGACTACAGACACCTTAACTCATCTTGCAAGACATTTGCAGTACAAAATTCACACAGTGCAGCACTAATGAATAACATCGTGCGCAAAAAATACAAAACGACATTGGACATCTCTAATGGATTCTTTTGTCCAAACATAGCACCTGAAAGCAGCTACTTGACCGCTTTCTCAATAATGGGGTCACAGGAAAATTTCTGTCGACTCCCACAGGGATTCAAGAATAGCCCAGGATTATTCTCAGCAAGGGTAACAGAGTTACTACAAATGTATGATGATGAGGCATTATCTTATGTCGATGACATCTATCTCACAGATGATGACTTGGACACTCACTTGAAAAGATTGAACACCATAATACTTGGGTTCGCAGCTGAGGGTTACAAATTCAACTTTAAAAAGTCACGAATTGCCCATCTAACTGTCCTGTTTTTAGGATATGAATTATCAAGTGAAGTCAAAAGCCTAGCAGACAACTTCTTAGAAAAGTGTGCTGTACTCCAAGCACCTAAAACGCTGAAGAACTTACAATCAATACTAGGTTTTCTGAATTTCGGAAGAAATTACATTCTAAACTACGCAGAGAGGGTTAAACCTCTCTATGAACTAATAAAACCTGATTTCAAACCAATCAATTGGACTCAAAAACACACAGAAATTTTGAGATCATTGCAAATAGACATGTTAGTTAAAACAAAATTGCAAACTCGCGATAACACACGCAACCTTGTAATCAGAGTCATCCCAGGAAGATGCGGATTCACGTACCTGACCTCTAATGAGGGAGAAAAGGTACCAATAGCTTACAAATCACACTTGTACACACAAGCTGAAAAAACATTCAGTATTACAGAAAACATTGTAAACGCGGTTCAAACTGCTGTAGCAAAAGAAAGAGCCCAAGCACAAGGCAAAAGGATAGCTGTTTTAACAGCAGAATCAGCCTTTGAGGCATTAACAAGCCCACACAATTTGACTAACGTGGCATTAGATCCTAAATGGGTACAATGGGAAAATTCTCATGCTACAGAAAAAGTGAAATACTATTTTGACCTGGAAATGAAAAGACTAGAAAATCTAGAATATGAAGAAGAATATCCTCTGCCAATCGAAATTCTGCCTCTCAAACAGTACAAATGTGTAATCTACATGGACAGATTTGCACAACACTACGATGTAGAGAAGAATTCCTACAACGCAGCGTGCACGATTGTTAAAGGTCGCTGGCGCTTGGGTAAATTCAGACCGTTAATTACCAAAACTGAATCACTCAGAAACTGTTCAACTCAGCGAGCTGAAATAAGATCTTTAAAGATGGCGCTTGAAAATGCCGATCGCGAATTCCCCACACTAATAGTGTGCGATTCGCATTACTGCGTCAAATCTTACAATAATGATTTGCAGAACTGGGTTCAAAATGGTTACAAAGATGACACAGGTGCCACAATAAAGCATAAAAAGCTTTGGGAACAGGTAGTTCTTTTGAAGAAAGAACTACAAAAGACTCACGTGATACATACACTGAGTCATCAGCGTGATGGCGTTCACGCTGCAGGGAATTCATTGGCTGACACAGCCACAGCGGAAGCAACTAAACCGGCTTCCGTAGCCACAAAAAAACGTTCAGAAAAATACATAGACGGGGAAACCATGCTGGCGGTAAAAACGTCGTCAAAAGGCGACTGTACTGCATTACCCGTGAACTATCCACTCAATTATACATACATAATCGATGCAAACTCCGTTCCTTTTGCTCGAATCCCTGGAGTGGGGGATAGAGTAATTCCAAACACGAACAGGAGAATCTTCTTAATACAAGAAGCACATATGGGATTAGGTCTAAGGCATCAGATGATCAAAGAATCTCTGACAGAATTACAAACAGAATACTGGTGGCCGGGAATGAGCTTGCATAATCACAAATTTGCAATAAACTATCAAAACTGTAACAGAGATCGCAGTGGCGAACCGGCCGAGGTAGTGCCAGAACACCTAGTAGACCGCATAAGGCGATCTATACGCCAAATCAAACAGGAAAAATGCGTCCCAATGTATATTATTTAAGACTAGATTCACTAAAAATGTAGACACCAGCGCTCGGCTGACGCCAGAACTGTTATAAAAGATTTGCGAGTCTATATCGGCACATACGCAATTGGCATGCTACATTCTGACCAGGGTCCTGCTTTTAGCTCTCGAGCTTATAAGGAGGCCATGACCAGCATGGGCATTGCATTGCGGTACTCTTGTCCCTTCTATCCTGAGGGAAATGGGATTGTGGAAAAAAAAAACGAGACATAAAGCAATCTCTAACAGCGAGGGTATTAGGTTCGGGTGATGGGTCGGTCCAACATTTAACAAGTGTCCAACGTAGTCTTAATAATCTGCCAAGAAATTCTCTAAAAGGTTTTAGCCCGTATGAACTATTGTTCGGTACTAGAATGCATATTCAGGACTTAGTCAGACTTCAGTGGTAGAAGAAAAATGCTTTGATATCAAAGATCGTTTGGCTATTTTACAGGATTTAAATGAAACAAGAAAAGACCTGAGCAACATAAAGCTAAAACAACAGCCAACAGCCACTGAAGAGAAACCACCTGTCCCAGCAAGGCCTGTCTGGATTCCAAAGATTGGGGATCTAGTCAGAGAGAAAATAGCGGTGGAGAAGGAATTTGGGCCTTCTTACAGAAAAGCAGTACCTGTCTTAGCTGTAAGCGGAACAAGATCAGTAGTACTACCGCCCCTTGCTGGTAAAAAGGAGAACCGAGTTGTATCAATCGACCTGGTAAAACCACAATCATGTGGCCAATTATAAGTAGTAGGCCCAGTGGACTCCCAAGATATAGCAGAAGACCAAAACTTGGCAAGCCAAATCGCAGACAAGACTCCAGCAACAATGGAAGAAACGATCCTAGCTATACGCTATCGGGACCGCATAACTAAAGTCCTTGGATTAGCCCAGCTAAGAGATCTGAATATGACCTGGTTTCTTTCATTCAGACCCATCTGGCAGAATTGCATCTTACCTGTGCTTCGATGTATGCTATGCGGAGAAGAATGCGTGTTGGAAGTCTGTCTTACACTACCATCAGCAGTACCATTGGATACAGATACTTTGCTAAGTCCTGTAACGGCTCATGCATCGTGTTGTCCCCAACGGCTACCCATTCTGATGACGGCATTCGTTGAGACTTCACCACTGCGATTAAAGGGTAGTGAAGTACGAGATGAGAGCAACATCGCCCAGGTACGACCTTCTGTGAGCATTGCTGATCCTGACATCGATGATAGCAATCATTCTCACGACTGTACAGTTGCGGCATTTTCGAACTTAATCGAACTTTCACCTGAAGCCGTAGACAACTTTTTTGCGAGTCTGTCTGAAATGATGTTTTCCCCCGAACAAAAAGAATAACTTTTAAGCAAACTAGTGCACAGCGTTCCCTGAACTCTGAATTCGGCCTTCGGATTTGATAAACAAAAGCTACTGAACATATTTGGAACTATATTTTTTTCTCTCCCCCCGAAAGCGAAATTATTTTTTCTTCAATTCCAAAATATTTACCTTTTTTTCTGGCACATGTACTCTGCTTGAAGTAGAACTATTCTTAGAGAACAGAGCTTCTATTTTTAGGAACTCTAGAGACAATATATTACCTCAGCCTCTAGCACATTTACAGCAACTGTATTTATATGTGATGGAATGGTCTAGACTTTTTTTTCTGTATTAAGAGCCATTTCATGTGTAAATTTCGCAAATCATTCATGCCGATATATATATGCATCCTTTTTACTGAATGATTACACTGCTTGAATAGCGTACAGTACCTATAATCAATTTTCGTGTATATCTATGCACCATTTCAAATGCTAAAAATGTATTTTGGGGTGGGTTGAAATACACATGCACTTTTATATGTTTACTATTGCTTAGTTTTAGTAATGATGGACATTAGATCGTGGAGTGGGTATTGTGTTTTTATCTAGGAGCCTAAATCGATATTCCTATTTTATGCCCTTGTCCGGTTATAATCAATAATATCCATACAACGGCATAATAATCATATCCATATTCATTCGTAGCACGTGCTGTCACATTAAGCAAGGCTACTTCCCCCGGCCCCCTAGAAAGCACAACGAGTTCTCTAAACAATCCAAACCTCCAGCAACCTGGGAAATCCCCCTTGCTTTTGTTTTGATTTCATCCTAGAACTCCTGTAATGCACTGTAAGAACGGCCAGTTCTTAGTGACATCTTTATTGACGTCTTATGTCCAACCTTACGTCAAACCCGGCACCTTTCAGGTATAAATATACCAACGTTGCCTTAAGCAAACACACGGTGGTGGTATTGGGAGCAGCTATCTACTTGCCCGAGAGCCCAGCTGATGCGAGAGCCCACGGACGCCTCCCCTCCCTTTTGACGCACTGAGAGAGACGCTGTCTTTTCTCCTGCCAAGAAATCCAGCTCCGGTGTTTCCAGATACCTTCGCGGGTTACTGGGATATCGAGTCCTGAGAGAGAGATACAAGACCTCCTGCTTTCTATTACCCAGGTACGGAGCTGACTAAACCCTTAAAGAGAATTCTTGATTCAGATTCTTGGCAAAACCAATTTAACTTAAACTGCTACTTACTTACTCCTTCCCACGTATTAGGCTTAGGTCAGGTACACAGGGGTAGGCGTATTTAGAAGCACCAGTTGAGTACGTTAGTCAATGTATATATGTATATATATTTTATCTATTTTAAAGTATCATATGGCTAAGAAACCATATCAATGCTTTTACAGTATTATTTTATAATCCTCCTTTTACTGTACGCACTTTACTTTACTATGAGTATTGCAATCGTGGCAATTCATTTCTCTTGTATGAGGAAGAAGACTGCTCAATAAATTACACCTTTTATTGAAAACGCCCGTCTCTCTTTTCTCTGCATTCTGGTGAAACTAAGTACGCACATTTGACTGAGTGAAATAGCTGTCGATTGTTTTCACACGACTCTAGAGAAACACTCTTATTCTGAGAGAGCAAAGTTGTCATGTTATATGGTTGTCAGAAGCTAATCCCTTCTTGTCTATCCAGGGTGGTTAAACTCCTCCTCGTTTATTCGAGAAAGTTTCTAGTGACCTCTGAGCTAGCTGGCAAAAACTTAAGTCTAATATAGTCAGTAGAGACCTAGTTGAACTCAGTCCTACGTCTACACTGCTGAATATATTATTCCAATGCGCAGAGCCTATTGGGACTATAGGAACTACACTACAATCCTTCAGCCCACAACCATTCATTCATCACCCCACTTTTGAATCCAACCAGCTATGCAATCATGCCATCTAATGTATGCACGCACAGTTATGTTTATGTTTTGTAAAGCGCATGGCTACCCAAAGGCTTCCCCACGCTAGTGAGTACTGTACTGAGTTTAGGACCTCTGGTACATTAACTGGGAAACAGCCATGTCTCAAGTTTTTTCCTGAAGGAAAGTTCGTTTCCCAGTGCTCTGAGACTGGGTGAACAACGTTGGTTCTCCATGTGCAAACGATCTATCTGTCCAGCCATCTTTTCACCCAGCGACTCTTTGTGTATTCCTGGTGGCCTGAATGTGTATTTTTTGTTCGTGCATACAAACACATAGCCATTGCAGCAACAAAAACATATGTACCACTAGACCAAGTCGCCCTGTTGGCTTTGTCATTGCCTTTATTGTGAGACGCTCTTATTTTAGTCATGTACTTCTCTCCCTTTTCTTTGAGCCCCATGCACCTCCCTGCTTGCCTCCTTTTCTGTATCTGTACTTTTGTTTTCCCGAATCCCAACGTCTTATTTTCCCTGTTCTCTTCTCATTCCTCTTTTTTTCTTCTTGGTTGTCATCTTTCCCCCATTCAAACTGTGACGCTTTTTCGACTCCAGGCCGCAAAAGACATGATTCTGGATATTTGTTTCTTTGCCGTGCTCTAAACTTTTTTTTTTTTTTTTACCCTTGAACATTTTTTGCAAATAATTTGTTTTATACTTACGCGGTTTTGCTACTTACATACCAGCCTTGAGCTGTTAAGCTAAGTTAGACAAACGTTTTCGTTTAAAGAGGGCTCTCCAAATTAGAATTTTAACAGAAAGCAGAGTCTGATCTTTAGATCCTTTATTTTAGTTTTCAACCGGAGAACTCTCATTTGAGCCTGGCACAGGCATGACTGCATTGCGACTTTGCAAGCTTTAAAATGTGCTACAGTTTAACTTTGCCTGAATCAGCTGAGAGTGGAGCTGGAAACAGGTGCGCATACCTCAGTTGTATCTGGGAATTTGCTCGGCAAAGACATTGCAGAACGTGCCTTAAAATTTGCCGCACGTTAATTCAAAAACATCTTTCTTGGACTTTACTGAAAATTCAACATTTTACAGTAACTAGGTGTAATACATTTTCCAATGTGTAATGTGCAAATTTAAAAGGATATATCTGCATTTACAACAAGAAGCGAAGTTTCAATGCTTTTGAGTTGCCAACTACTTGTATCACTGATTATTGTAGCAGACTAACATACATTTTAATTGAAATGTATTATTTAAAGGCTGTTTTCCCACTTCAAATCCTGACTTGTCTCGTTCAAATGATATGCTTGGTGCGGATCTGAAAATGCCAAGAGTACAGGAACAAAGAATATTGTTATAGCAACATCCAGTGTGCAGGAGCCATGATGCGAGGCACTTGGAGAGCTGTTGCTAGGCCAGGCTCCCAAGAGCTCTCATTTCCACAATGTCTCAGTTGAGCTCTATTCCAAGTGCCTTCCCAGAAGGCAATTGTTGCCTGCTATTTGTGTCTGTGGTGACAGTGGAACATTGCAGCAACATATTAGCAAGAGTAAAGATGTCTTCAATTTTCTTTCCATAAATATTGCTGCAGGGAAGCAAAACATATTTTAAAAATGTCTCTACTCTTAGCACGTGACGTGTTTTTGTGGAAAATATTTTTATATTTTTAACCACTCTGTTACACTATCACTCCTGTAAGTCATAACTGTGAGATGCATTAATAGTAGGTAATTATTTGTTTTATTTAGCGTGAAGACACTACCCTTCTTCAGTGGACTTCGAGACTCATTAGACAAAGGAATTAAAAAACTAAAATGAAGGCTGAAACTAATCCGTGCAGACCCACCCCCCACCTGTGTTGGACTAGAGTACACGAACATGCATTATGTGGTAATTCCAACAAGCATAACCCGAAGAGGAAGCAAGCCAAGGACCTCTCCTATTCCTGTTTCTCCTCTTATTGCAATGCTTCCCTCTAGCTTTCCTCTGCCTCTCCAATCTTGTAGCCCTCTGGAAGTTGCAAAGGTGACATGAGAGGCAGACTTCCTCTCCGGAAGATAAAACTGACATATTCTTTTTTCTGACCATCCCAGAGTTCCTTAAATTAAAGGGGAACCTCTAAGCAAAGAAAACCCTCCCAGCGACTTTTTGATGCCATGCCCAAGGTGCCAGAGAGAACAAAAATCGCCCCCAGCTAACGAACATAGACTGGGATGACATCTTCTAGCCCCAACTCTCATTCTTCTACATATCGAATGCCTAACACATTACTTAATCATGTCCAATTTGTCTACTTACAAGGGCAACCCCTCAATCCGAGATATCCAAGCTTGTCACCAGTTCTTAACATGCTCCTGACATTACTTTCTCATCTGGTCCTAGCAGAAGTTTATTTGACCGTCTACTTCCTGACATCTTACCCAAGTGTGTTAGGAGACCAGACCTAAACACAGTGGAACTGTAGGACACAAGCAAGGGGCCAAAAAAGTTCCTTCACTAGCTGCCCCATTATGTGCAGCCTTCAACTACAGGATCATAAAATGTGTGCCAACCGAATCCATTCCTTCGTATGAGAAATAGTTTTTCATTCCATTCTAATCTGGCATCCCAGACCCACGCCAATTTAGTCTAACCCACTACAAGCATTCCCTATTGCAAGTTAGGCTTTGGATAAAGTTTTGTTGAAACACTCGAAAATGGCTCTTAATGATATCTCAGTGTAGTCCACTTTCGATCTCTATGCATTAACTAATCATGTGGTTCACATTACTGTGTTTAAAGTTTGCCGCTTCGCGGCGTGCAAGATGTAAACATTTGACTAAGGCATTGCCGAAACGCGTCAAGTTTTCCGCTACGATGAATTAAAGTAATTGAAAGACTGTTGGTGTCCCTGTGGAGTGCTTTCCTGAGGCCGGAAGGGGGAAGGAACGAGCGTGTATATATATATATATATATATATATATATATATACGCACTCACGGGTCAATCTCTCATAAGATTCTTTATTGTGCGGACCCCCCCTGCACTGACAGTCGCGTTTCGGCGAAAAACACCTTTCTCAATGGCAGTGACTTAAAGTCCGGTACAGACTTAAGTACACCCTGATAGGTGCATGTGATCAAACACTTCAAACAAAGTGGTAAACATAAAATAAGGTGAAATGGGCCACAATGGTTGGCGGCCATCTTTCAAAGTGCAAAAATAAACAGTGAATAATAACCAAAGTATTTACATACAGCATTACGGGGAATGGGCAATCAGGTACATGATTAATGCAACTTGGTCTAATCTCAAAGATAAATATATCACTTTTCGTGAGCAATACACAAAAGACCATGTAATCAAAAAAACATTAGACCCAGTTCACCCGTCTTGATCAAACTTCAATCATACGATGTGGCAGAATTCATATGCTTAATCACCAATCTCTACAACAAGCTTCTATTATTTGTAGGTGAACATTTCTACAGAAAATATTAATTCATGCAATCAAAGAAGGTACATTATATCTAGGCACTTTACCTAAATATAAAAGGATAATGCAACAATATTAATGTAATATATAAGGTAGTGAAATTAGTGAGAAGATAATTACATAAGAAGAGCAGCAGCAGTATCTTTACATATCCACCATTGTACCTGAGAATAAGGGGGAAGGGAATGGAAAAGGAAAATCTAATCTAAGTGTACCCACATCTCCTCATCTCCATTATGGCCTCCCGGGGTCATGGTTTGGAGCTTGATAATATATTTAGATTCTAGAACTCGTAGTTGTCTTACCCTATCTCCTCCCCTCTCGTTTTTGGGTACTTGATCCAAACAAAAAAAGCTGAGTAAATCTCTGTTACTTTGATGAAATTCATCAAAATGCTGAGCGATGGGATAATTAATATCCTTATTGTTAATCGCCCGCATATGCTCAAGGATCCGCTTCTTAGCAGGATGTTTAGTGCTACCAACATATTGTTTATTACAAGGACAAACCAAGCAGGAAACGGTATATTCTGAATTACAGTTGAGTAGCAAATTGATTTTCCAGAGACTTTTGGGATCATTGATGTTTATCCTGTAACTAGAGACTTTCTTAATAAACTTGCATGCTTTCTAATGCATGCAAGGAAAGAAACCAGTAATTGGATCCTTCCTGTGGGGTGCGATCTGGAAATGACTATGGACCAAATGGTCACCCACAGATTTCCCACGTCTATAGGTGATCATAGGTCTCGAAGGGAGATTTCCCCACAGTATTTGGTCAGTCTGGAGAATTTTCCAGTTCTTTTAAAAGATTTGCATGGTTTATGTTGATCTACAGTTAAACTGCGTGATCATCCTTACTGGTTCTTTGTTCCCACTCCCAGGATCTCTGTTCGTGATTTTTTTTGATTTTTTAGTCATGAACAGGTCCTTCCTAGGAATCTTATTGACTTTCGTTTCCACAGTTTGTACACCGCTCAAAGAGTAGCCTCTAGTTGTGAAGTGTTTAAAAACTTCCATTTGGCTAGTTGGTATTCATTATCTCTGGTACAATTGTGTTTAATACGCAATAACTCTCCATATGGTATGTTGGAGATCAAGCTTTTAGGGTGGTGAATCCCTGCGTGGAGAGTCGAGTTTCCTGGGGTCGGTTTACCTTAAAGTTTAGTGAGAAGTCTGCCATTTTCGATATATACATCAAGGTCAAGGTAACAGACTGTCTCCTTGCTGATATTGGCAGTAAAAAATAGATTAAGCTCATTGTCATTCAGGCATTTGACATACTCCTCAGACGAGGAGCGTTCGCCTCACCTAATGACAAAGAGGTCGTCTATGTACCTTGCTCACAAAATGATGTTGTCAACCCATTGTTCATTCGTCCCAGTCCAGACCACGTGCTTCTCCCACCAGCCAACTAAAAGATTTGTGTAGCTGGGGGCGAAGCACGTGCCCATAGCAGTCCCTCGTTGTTGCTTGTGCAGCTGTCCTGCAAAGATAAAAATGTTGTGTTCTAAGCAGAACTTCGTCATGCTCACAAGCATTTGATTATGTTGTCGAAATTTGAGATGTAATTTCCTATTAACCATTCAATGGCATGTAAACCTTGGGTGTGGTGGATAGATGTATATAGACTAGTGATGTCTAGCGTAATTAACATCATGTCTGACTCCATAGTTATACCCTCTATAAGTCTTAAAAAACCCTGTGAGTCTTGTACATAGGATGCACCATTGGTGATAGAAATAGGTCTATGTTGATGGAACAATTCTCTAAGAGACTTTGCATAGATGCCACTATGGGCATCCCTGGGGGGTTGACCAGATCTTTGTGAACTTTGGGTAAATGATAAAAGGTGGGAAGAACAGGATTCTCACAGTGTAGAAAAAGAAATTCATCACGCTTAATAATTTTTTCAGTTTCCCATTCTAAAACAAGTGAATGAAAAATACGGATTCAATCAAGATACTCTGACTTGTATATAGGTATATAACAATCACGGTCATCTAATTGTCTCTTTGCTTCATTGAAATAAAAATCTTTATCCAAAATGACAATGTTCCCTCCTTTATCGGATGGTTTAAAAATGAGGTTTTCATAATTTTTCAAGTCCTGTAGTAAATCCCACTCCTTCTTGGTGAGATTATACTTGTTCTTCTTTGGGGTTTTATTTGTCATAATTTTTTAAGGTCAGAGACAATAGCTTCATTAAAGACATCTATCGCATCATATGGTGTCTTTGGTATGGTCCTCGATTTGGGCTTAAGATGGCTTCTTCCCCCAATCTGGGTGATCTCCATCTCTCTTAAGTGTTCCTCCACGGGGTATCTATAGTTTACACCCCCGCAATGCACTGCTTATGACATCAAATATTGCATCACTCATGACATGGTCAGCGACATTACTGATGATGTCCTTGATGACGGAGGAGCCTACAGTCCCAGCCAGCTCCTCACCTACTCCGAGAGCGGGATTAATGCTGCATGCAGGGAGCAGCTGGAAATGTTGCTCCTTGCGTGCAGGAGCAATACTTCATTTCTTTCCCTGCCCACATGAGAGCTACCGCCCGTCCCACCTCCTTCTCTTTTCACAGGGAGGTAGTGGTCTACTAGGCCGAATACAGCCCAGGAGGGGGGCAGCGCAGCGCCACTCCCACATGTATTTGCTTGCTCCCCTGGGTTGGTGATGGTCCCAGTGACAGGGGGTTTGCGTGGTCCCCGCTAATTATAGATATTAAGCCCCGGGGAGGTGGTGGTTCCCAGGGCTCAAATAAGCCAATGGAGGGGTGTTCTTGTGGCCCCCTCCAGTATTTTTAATCAAGCCTCGGGATTGTGGTGGTCCCTGGGGCTTAAGTGAGCCCATGGAGGGGGGGTCAGCACCTCCCCTCCCAATATGTTAAGAAAGCCCCAGGGAGGAGATTGTACCCTGGGCTCTAAGAGCCTTAAGAGGTGGGGCCCTGTGCGCCCCCTCTTTTTGTAAAAAATAAATGCCCCGGGAGCTGGCCCACTGGGGGCTCTAATCAAAACAAATGCAGGTGCCCACGCTTGGCCCAGGGATGGATGTACACCCACCCCCTTTCGAACAAATAAAAAATATAAAAAGATTTAAAAATTCAATTCAAAAACCACTTTATTCGATTAATAAAAAATCATAAAAGTCACAATACAAAAAGGGAGGAATTACGTTCATACGCACAAAAAGATTTAAAAAGAGAATATATATATATACATGTGCAAATTTTGTTTTTCTTTTAAAAAAAGCATATTTCATTTGATGTAATAAATGTACAGAATCAATGTCAATTAGTCTCACATATTCAATTTTTTACAACGAATAGAAGCCACTATAAAATGTGCCACTCCGAACATAATTACTGGTGATTCCAATAACTGCAAATAAAGTAGCGCTGGTTTAACTTGCAGGAAACCCTTTTCCTTTAGTAATGGAACAATAAACTTTCTTCTTGGTGATCTATACAAAGGGCAAAAGAACAAAAAATGAATAGTGTCCTGCAGTGAAAAACCATCACACCTGCAGGGGGGGGCATCCACTGGGTTACACCATGTTTTGCAATCAGTAAATAATCTATGTAACTGGTTGAATCTAAACTTTGTCAACACCCAACGGTGGAACGGAATCGTTACTATCGTAAGGTAGGGTTGGATGGACAAAGTCGAGATCAATTAGTGCCCCCTAACCGTAGGTTTTCTTACTTGTTCCATCTCTCGCTCCTGCTCTCTAACTTTAATGAAATTGGCATTTTAGGTCTGCTTTTATTAGGGCCTCAGGATTTGTAAAAATTTCTGGTTGACCCATAGCCTTAGTGGTAGTTTTAATATAAGATAGCCACTGGATGTCACTGGTTTTCTCTAGACTCATACAATCCCGCAGTATAAGGTGGTTCAATGTGAGATTGGGATTCAACCAGAGTTTTACCCATAATAGGATGGGTGCCAGATTGATCATATCAGCAATGTAACCCATGCCTAACTCCTGGTGGATTGAAAAGGAGGGTGAAGATTGGGGTAAGCCAAGTAGGGCACGCATACATTTGTTTTCTTCAGTTTGGATTGACTCAGGGTTTTTATAACCCCAAATTGCTGCCCCATATCTGGCAATGGCGATTGTTTTTGCTCGATAGATTGCCAGGATCGCTTCACAGGGTTTCCCTCCTAATCGCTTAGCAAAACCTAAGATTGCAGCGGCAGATCTTCTAACAGAGTTAACTTTAGACTTGATTTGGGGGACCCATGCACCTCTATCATCAAATACTACACCCAAATATGTAAAAACCTTAACTCTGGTAATCACGTCACTATTACAGTGGAAGTTGGTTGTACTATATTTCCTGGCTCCCACTGTCATCACATGTGATTTTCCCATGTTGACCACTAGATTCAAAGACTTCATAAACTCGCCAAACGAGTTTAGTAGCCTTTGGAGGCCCAGAGATGTCCGGGCTAAGAGAACGGTATCATCCGCGTACAGGAGTACAGGTGTCGGTGTCCCTCCCATACGCAGAATATCAAGCGTGGCCTTTCCCAGCGATTCTTCCAGAGAATTAATGTACAATGTGAATAAAATTGGGGCAAGTATACACCCTTGGCGTACCCCTCTCCCTGACTTAAATTTTGCAGAGCAGTTACCCTCCTCAGTCATTCTAATTGAGGCATATAGGTCTTTATGTAGTTCTGCCAAGAAATACACAAGCTCCTTGTCGAGGCCCAGATCCAACAGCATCGTCCACAGCCTTGACCTATTAACTAGGTCAAAGGCTGTGGACAAATCCATGAACCCCAAGTAGATTGAGCCTCTAGAGGCAACTGTGTACTTATTTATAATTAGGTGCAAGTTAAGGCACTGGTCTTCAGTCCCTCTACCCGCCCTAAACCCATATTGGGCATTAGAAAGGAGGTCTTTCTCTGCAACCCATCCATCTAGTTTTGCCAAAATGACTTTCCCTAAGATTTTGAAGGACGAGTCTAAAAGAAATATGGGCCTATAGCATCTAGGGTCCCCTCTTTGTCCCTTTTTGAATATAGGGATTATTGTTGAACATGACCATGTTGCAGGGAACCCAGAGCTTACTGCGGAATTAAAAACATTTGTTAAAAGTTGGGCCCAATATCTAGGTTTTTCTTTGTACATGTCCGCGGGAACACCATCGGGCCCGGGGGCCTTACCTCCAGATGTGGTCATGATGGCCTTCTCAACCTCCTCCACCGAGAAACAAATCTGTGGCTCAGATTGAGTAATTGGGGCAGCCTCAAAAGGTTCTAGGACCAGGTCACTGCCATATATAGATTTAAAATGGCCTAACCAAGCCTCCTCTGTGATGTTAACTTCTAGTATACAGTTTTCTACGCCAGAGAACAGAGGGGTATTAACAATGGCCCAAAACCTCGAGCTATCCCTCATTGTCGCCTTATCCATAAGGGCTTCCCATGCCTCACTTTTTAGTTCATTTTTACGCGCTAGCACACTAGCTTTATATTCTTTCCTTAACTGTACTACCTGCTGTTTATCCCTAGGTGTTTTTTTAAGGGCCTCCAATAGCTTTCTATGTGCCCTTGAGCAGTTACTGTCAAACCACCCCTTGACAATAATCTTTTTACAACGGGATTTTACCGTAAGTTCCTTGTCCACTAGGCGACAAATGGTTTCAAATGAGGGGATTACTTCCCCCCCCGACTGGATGGATCCTGACAGATACTTAATTCATTGCCAGCTTTTTGATTAATAGTGTTCGCAAAATCTTCAGGGATGACCTTGCTCCTCTTCAGCCTTCTACCTTGATCTATGGTTTTAAGGGCGGATACTGCTCCTATATTAGTGGGTTTGTTAAGGAAGTTGTTGCTATTGTCTAATTCTAGGATTACCGGGTTGTGATCGCTGAAAGCTGATACAACAGCATTATAATAGATCACATGGCTTAATAGTCCCGGGGAAATAAATATATAATCAATAATCGATTCAGATTCCCTCGCAGAGTATGTTACAACACGTTCTTTGGTATCATGAAAACCTGGTTCGTATAGGTCAACCCTTGAAATAAGTTCCTCCAGCGCCTCCCCTTTAGAACTATGTTCAAAGTGTTGAGCTACTGAATATGCAGGGCCCTCCAGGTCTCGGTATTGACATTTCAAATTACACAAATGAATACTAAAATTCCCCATTAATATGTAGTGGACAAAAGTGGTTTGATTTTCTTTATATCCTTGTAAAAAGGATCCTAGTGAGCAAAGATGCTCATTTAGTTGCCCGTCTAGGATAGAATTATAAAAATGAATTAACAAAAGTTTGACATTATTTTTTTTAGTTACTTCCACTACTAAATAATTATCAGAAGTGGTGTCTAGCTTTTTGATGGTCCCAGCTATATTAACTGATAATAAAAATATAAGACCCCCTTTGTCTCTCCCTGCTGCCGAGCTACATGCAGGGACGAAATAGGAGGAATACCCAGTCATCCAAAAGTTAGAGCCCCTATCCCAGGTCTGTTGTACTCTTGTAGAGCTATAATATCGTATTGTTTTAGAAAAGTAAACCAATAGTTATCTTCTCTTTTGGAGCGTAGCCCCGCAATATTCCAACTAAGTAATTTTACCTTCATCTCCCCCCCCCCGCCTGGCGGGTGTTTCTTTATTATCATTTATTTGGGGCCTGCTCTGGGGGTCAACCAGTCAGTCTATTTCTCCCACCTGGGACAAAGGGTAGAAGCGGTTCTGAAGGACTATGGTCTCTGTATACTTACGGCGCTAAGGTCGCTAGGAGTCTTTGGGCGTAAACCTGATTTAACAGTGGCCCAACTATACATTTGCGTTCTACCTGTGAAGGGAGGGGCAATGTGCAATGGATGCTTTGAGTTAGCTACATTCCTGGTCTGGATAGGTCTCCCTCCCATAGTACCTAATCCAGTGTCTGGGTAGAAGAAGCCTAGTGGTAGTGCTCGTATCCCTTGGTCCTGGGTGTCTAATTGTGAGGCATCCCAAAAAAGGCGAAGTGCCTCGTTCAGTTTAGCAAAATTAACTATGAGACAGTCTGCTTTTGTAGTTTTTTTTGTTCAGCCCAACCATCTCACCCGTCTCCCAGTTAGAATACTACGGGATATATTCTTTTCCCCTGAACAATTTTCATCGCACCAGGTCTTGATGTTTTCAAGCAGGGACTCAGGTGTTTCCCTCTCACCGTCGGCGAGGGGGGGGATATTGACCATAATAGCAACGTACGGGGTAACTTCCGGGGGCAGGTTAATGGTTGGTTGATTGGTCAGGGGTTTACTTGTAAAGGGACCTTTCCTTATATCTAGTTCCCTAGACAATAAAGAACTACCCCGTGGCTCAGGTCCCTTGTTAGCTTGTGTACAATGGGGGGATGGAATATTACCGGGGGGCTCAACAATAGCCATTTCCACAGAAATTAGAGGAGCCAGGCTCTCAGCCCGCTTACTGGACTCATTGGAAGGTTGAACCCCCAAGGGAGTCACAGAGACACCCGGGGCTAAAATAGGTAAGGGATCTTTAGCTAACATGAAAGTATTTAAACGATCGCATTTTTTTAGGATCCCCGCAACACAATCTTTTAACGTCTCAATAATGTCACTCGCAATAGTTGTCAATATAGATTCCACTCTTTCAGTGAGTATAGTTTCCACCATGTCCTTGATTGAAGATTCGAGAGGGCTCAGGATAACCTGGTTTTCAGTTACCAAAACCTTTTTCTTCCCCTTTTTATGAAGGTTTTTACACTGAGACCTTGTCGAAGTTGTAGACACTTCAGGTGGACTAGTTGTAGGTTCAATAACACAATTTCCAGAGAGGGGATCCGACAAAGAGATAGCATCAGGGGTGACAGTGAGATTTGGGCGTTCAATTATAATCCTTGGCTCCAGAGGAACCTGGGATTTTGATGAAATACCCCCCTCCTCTATGTATGGGTTGTTAGTTTCCAGTCCCAGTTCGCGCTCAGTGTTGGCTATTTCGGTAGTCAAAGCCCCCACTTCTCTAGTCAAATAGGAGATGATACTAGGGGCATTTCGGGGTATTTTAGCCTTTACACCCCCTCCATTAGTTGGTGAGGGCATCTTGCGCTTACCCATGTTAGCAGACTGACGATGTTAAGGGAGTGGCCCGTCCCGTCCCTCGTCGTCCCCGGACGGCCACAGACGGCCCGGCGTCGCCCGCGCGCGTCCGCGACGCAGAGGGAGCAGCTGAAGTTTAAGCGCCTCTGGCCGCGCTCCGCCAGGAAGTGGGCGGTTCTGGCCCCTGAGCACGCTGGGAGCTGTAGTCTTCCCCCACAGCCGCCGTGCGATGTACCTGGCAGCGGCGGCGGGGAAGAACACACAGCGTCAGGGCCCCAGCAAAGGTGGTGAAAGCCAGCGTGTCAGGTAAGTCTGGCCCCCAATCCTGAATGGCGATGTCCCCCGCTCCACCGAGGGAACAGCTGAAGTTTAAGCGCCTCCGGGCGCGCTCCGCCAGGAAGTGGGCGGTTCTGGCCCCTGAGCACGCTGGGAGCTGTAGTCTTCCCCCACAGCGGCCGTGCGATGTACCTGGCAGTGGCGGCGGGGAAGAACACACAGCGTCAGGGCCCCAGCAAAGGTGGTGAAAGCAAGCGTGTCAGGTAAGTCTGGCCCCCAATCCTGAATGGCGATATCCATAAAAGACCGGCAAGTTGCTGGAGGCCCGCCCCTTTCTTCTCCACTCTGCAAACGCACCTCCTGGCACACTGATGATTGAGGGATGAAGTCCCCTAAGGTCCAGATGGTACCTGGGGGCCAACCAGCCCTCCTGTTAGTGCCAGTAAGTCCCACACAGTGGGATTGATGAGAGGTTGTTAGAGGCCACGCCCCCTTTCTCCACCACTCTGCAAATGCACCTCGTGGTGCAATACTGGTTGGGGAAAGAAGTCTTCTTGGATGCTAAAGGACCTCGGGGGCCAAGAAGCCCTCCTGTGACCTCCAGTAAGCTCCTTACAACAGTATTCCTGAAAGCCGATCGGAGGCCCCACCCCATTTCTCCACCACTCTGCAAACGTGACTACCAGTTAAAACATCATAGAAATTCACTTTAAAAACTAAAGGTTACAGGGACATTATAGTTAGGAAATATATTTTGAAAAACCATAGAAATTCATTGAAAAGAGATAAGATTACTGCTGAATTTCACAGGTTTTGTATGAGGGAAATCTGAGCCTAATTATAACACCCTTGTAACCTTTGGTTTTTCCAGTTAATTTCAATGTGTTTTTTAATTCTATTTCAAAACTATAATGTCCTAGTAACCTTTGTTTTTTCAGCGAAAAAAATAAAATGTTATATATATATATATATTTCTTCTTTTTTGCTTTCTTTGGACACCTTTGTGACACTGTCTAGCATTAGTAAACATAGCACATATCTAACTACAGAGTTCAGAAAGTCTGCAGAAGTTGCATGAACCCTCCCACATTTGACAACATTGCGGATACGGGCCCATGCTATTTTGTATTGTAGCACCTTTATGCATAATTGATTCATTTGTCTTTACAAGTGCTATCCTGAAAGATGCCATGACCTTTTATTTGTTGTGTTTTTAATGCTTTTATCAGCCCAATTTTCCTATCTTTAAATATAACACCTTTTTAGGCTGTAAAGATGCTTATTCGGGTCACAGTAGTAGTAGCAGTTATATGCTTTATTGTATGAATAAATATCATTCCCAGTAACACGAAAAATAAATGATAAATTAGCTCTTTAAATAAATGAACAGATCTGAGTACTAAACTATTCAATCACTCATTGAGTAAGCTTTAACTGGTCAACTTGCTGTCCTTGGAAATGTAACCTAGGGATTAAAGTTGTTATTCAATTAGAATGTACTTGTAACTGAGACACTGGGATGCCAGAAGTAAAAGGCAGCACCGGACATGAGTACTAATCAGCACGCAATTACTTGCCTAAGGACCAACGGCCACATGCATCATTGAAGGATTTTGCAATTCCTAAATTGCGAAAATTAAGGAATCGCAATTTAGGAATTGCAAAATCCTATGCATCAAGAAATCTTAAAAGTTTTTAGGATTTCTTAATTTTCGGTATTTGCGATTCCTTAATTGCGAATCGCAATTAAGGAATGGCATTACATTGATTCCTATGGCCCTAGAGGCCCATAGGAATCAATGCCTTTTTGCAATTTTTTATTTTGCGAATTCCATTTTTTTGATGCATTTCAAGGGTGCTGAGGGGGGTCCAAAGGACCCCCCCCCCTGCACCCTTGAAATGTTTTTTAAGTGCAAGTTTCACACACACATGTCCAAAGGACATGTGTGTGTGTAACATGACACTTTCAAAAATGCTTATTTGAGCATTTTTGAAAGTTTTCGCAAATTAATACGAGGGTCAACCTCGTGTTAATTTTCACTTCCTATTTCCAAATTCGCATTATTTAAAAAATTCATGCATTGCATTTAAGGAATCGCACAAATGCGATTCCTTGAATGCAATCGCATTTTTAGGAAAGGCAAAAAATAGCGAATTTTCTAAAATTGATTCATGCATCCCAAAAAGTGATTTTGGAGTCGCAAACGGCCGATTTTTCCGATTTGCACCGTTTGCGACTCCAAAACCACTTGATGCATGTGGGGGCAAGACCTCACAGTAGTAACCTAGCGAGAATGCAAGGAATTCCAAAACTTGAATGCCTGGAAATAGAAACGTCAACAGTTACTCTGGAGCAGCATGGGGGCTGTAGTTGCTGTATTTCCTAGTAACAAGCAAGGACATGATCATTCCCTTGCCCTCTTTCTTTTGCTAGTTCCAAGAAGATTGAGGGAAGAATAAAGTATAGATCCTTAAATAGCATAAACTGATCAGTTTTGAGCCATTTACTGGAAAATCTGTCACTGTCATTGTTTTTGTCTGGAAGTGCTGAGCCTCTTAGCTGAGTCACATGATGGCCATTATCCCTATGTTTCACTGGGAACTTGCAGCAGTTGGAAAAGTACAGCTTTATGGTTGAAGCAGACAAAAAATATTCTAAAGGGAAATCTTAAATCACTGAAAAGATTGGAGACATTAACAGCAAAGGTTCGCTGTCACAGGATCTCATGCATTCATTAGCCATGTATTTTCACACTCTAATTCAGCACATAAGGGGAGCTATACTTAATAAAGTGGTCCTAGAAACTTCCACCCATCTCTGGTAAAGCTCATGCCTCTCATTAACTTAAGTCCTAAAATGGCTCTTGCAACACTTGTTGGCCAATTTTTGCCATACTTTCATATGTCAGTACGTTATTGCTGATCCATGTCCTAGCTAACAGATTCCTGGTAAGCAAGACCATGAGATCTTTGATTACCTAAAACTCTCAATAGCTCTGTCAGAGCATTCCAAGTTCTAGCTAGTGTCAAAGCAAGCCCTTAATAAGAAGCCTATTCCTAATTAAGTAGACCCAGTCAATTTCTGACCCACCCATTCCTCCAGCCACTAAAAGATTGCAGTAAATGCTGCCTTTGTATAGTTGCAGACATTTGTGGCTAATCACAGGCTATTGGTTCAGTTTCAAGATTTCTATACAAGGAACTGTGCAAAGGTTGAGGTAAGTGTAGTATTTGGTGACATGAAGAGGTTTCTGGATGACAAGCGTGTTAGAGCCCAGATTTTGTTAAATCTATCAGTGGTTTTATCATTGATCTCCACATTTTCTACTATCTTTACAAAGCTTAAACATGTGTGCCTGAATGGGTCTAGTTGTCTTAGCTAACAAAAATCAGGTGGTATCAATTGAGCTCTTTCTCCTCCTTTCTAATGCCATTCATGTGCAACATACCCCAAGGTTCCTGTTGATCTCCTCTACTGCTCAATCTATATTCAACAACTCTGGCACATTTGATGTATGGATTATACTTGTTCTTCTAATTGTATGCAGCTGACACTCAGATGTTGTTGAGTATTGGGAGGGAAGAATTATACTCCATCCTTTGTTCCCCCATAATCTATGAATTGTCTGCACTACTGAATGAACACCAACTGCCTGAAGCTCAATGCAACTAATTTGGAGATTCCCCTCTCCGAATGCATTATTTTGCGTTCTGAAAAGAGTAAGAAAACCTAATGGTCCCTAAATGTTTTTCAGTCTTTCTAATTGTGGCACAGAAAGTAACAGTGAAAAATGCGTTTGTGCTTTCCCTACTTGATATTGATATCTGTAATTCCATTTAGCGAGGATTCCCTGATAAAGACTACAGAATATCCAGAACTATGCTGTTGGAGTTTTGCCGGGCCTCTGAAAGTTCATCTGCTTCTACTTGTCAGGAGAAATTACATAGGTTCATAGTGCACAAGGTAATAGCTTGTGTTAAAATTCCAAAATTCTTTGGCCTTATCTTTTCTGATGGGAGTATGACAACCGATCTTACTGAAGTACAAGCACGGGGAGTGGCCACGATCTCGAGTGAGTAAGACACACTATTTGTCCCTCCTTTCCCACAGCCACGAGGCCTCACCGTTTGCCCGTGCTACAGCTTGCCTAGAGCCCTAAACGGGCTTCCTCACGTTTGGGGATTCTCCGGATGTCTGGGGCGACATTAGATACTGGAGTTGTCCCCTGCGCGTCTATGCAAGACATCAGACTGCACCGCAGCCGGCAACGATAGCCAAGATGGCGGCTGTTGCGAGGGAAAGAGGAACGTAGGATTGCAGCATTGTGAGGCACAGCACCCTGGCAATGTAGAGGTGGAGCGACGACTGTGGTGTGACTTCCCCAGGTATCGTTGCGGCTGTAATTTAATTGAGATGTGGCTGCCTATGCTCCTCTAGATGGCAGTGGCCGTGACGCAGTGGTAACAGCACGGTCGTGGGGAAAAAGGTGCAATCTTTTGGGACAGGCTGCAGCCACCTTGAGAAACCGCTGCTCATCTCCACTGCCCTCTCTAATACCTGATAACTTTTGCTTGAGTAATTCGGTGGAGGAAAGCTATTCCACTTTGTGCCGGTCTATTACTGACACGCTTGACAAGGTGGTGCCCCTCCCCAAATCTAGAGGGAGAGTGAACCGGGCTTTTCCTTGGTACACGGAAGAGCTTCGACAGTTGAAGTTGAGCTGTAAACGTGCTGAGAGAGCGTGGAGGAAGCAGTACTCCACCTCGGCAAAAGCTGCGTTTAGGCTCGCACTGCAAGGCTATAAGGCACAGATTAAGCTGGCTAAGGCGGCCTTCCTGGAAGCTTCCTTGAATCAGGCGCCTAATAAATCCCAAGCCCTGTTCAAAATTGTCAGGGACTTGTCCCACCCTACTTGCGTGGCTAATACGGTCCGTGCGTCGCAGGCTTTGTGCGACTCGTTGGCGGATGCTTTCGAGGAAAAGACTGCTAAGATCTTAGAGGGCCTAACAAACCCCTTGCCTGCTGCTCTCGGCTTGGGGGCTCCGGCTGGCTCGCTCAGTCGACCCCAGCCTACTGCTTCTAGCCTTGGCTTGGGAGCTCCGACCGAGTCACCCAGTCGACCCCGGCCGACTGTCTCTGCTCTCCTTTTAGGAGCGTCTGGTGCGGGAGCTCCGGTTGGCCTGCCCAGTCGACCCCAGACGGGTGCCTTTGACCCTAGTCTGGGAGCTCCGGGCAGTTCACCCAGTCGACCCCAGCCGAGCGCCTTTGTCCTCTGCTTGGGAGCTCCGGATACCCCCTCCAGTCGACCCCAGTTGAGCGCCCCTGTCCTCTGCTTGGGAGCTCCGGTTACCCCCTCCAGTCGACCCCAGCTGAGCGCCCCTGTCCTTTGTTTGGGAGCTCCGGATACCCCCTCCAGTCGACCCCAACTAAGGTTTTTCCCTCTCCCCTCTTTTGAGGAATTCTGTAATGTGGCATATACGGTGTCCTCGGGCTCCCCGCTTGACCCCCTGCCTCCCAAATTTAGAAGGCTTTTCACGCAGAACTTTTTCAGCCTCTGTTCTCGATCTGTCTCCAGTCCTTGGAGTTGGCATCTGTGCCAGAGTGCTGGAAGTTGGCAGTTGTGTCACCTCTGCTCAAGAAGCCAACTTTGGACCCGGCCTGTCTTTCCAACTATAGGCCAATCTCCTTGCTCCCTTTTCCTATTAAGATTCTGGAAAAATGGGTTACTCGTTCACTCTCAGGTTTCCTGGAGAACATCGGCTGGTTCGACGAGGCCCAGTTTGGCTTCCGCCCCGGACACGGGACGGAGTCCGCGCTGGTAACCGTATTGGACAATCTTCGTTCGCGTGTCGACAGTGGTCGGGCAGCCTTTTTAGTGCTGCTCGACATGTCGGCCGCGTTCGACACGGTTTGCCATCGGACCCTTGTCAGGAGACTGGAGGAGTGCGGGGTCATTGAGGGCGCAAGAGATTGGCTGATATCCTATCTTGGCGGCCGGCAACAGTTGGTTTCACTCCCCCCATTTTGCTCTGAGCCAAGGAGTGTAGGACAGGGTGTTCCCCAGGGCTCGGCCATCAGCCCTATACTTTTCAACCTGTACCTCCGCCCATTAGTCCAGCTAATAAAATCTTTTGGTGTCTCAGCTTTTAATTACGCCGATGACACCCAGCTGGTCTTTTCTCTGGAAGGGAACAATGCGGTTTCGCTGGATACCTTCCACCGCTGCATGGCAGCCACAGCGGACTGGTTACGAGCTAACTCCTTACAGTTTAATAGCTCCAAGACTGAGGTGCTCCATTGTTCCATAGACCGGATTCCGCGGGCACTTCCAGAGAATTTCTGGCCTAGCACCTTCCTTGAGCCAGTGTTGGCGGCGGAATCAGCTCGTAACTTGGGGGTGATCTTTGGCCCGAACCTACAGCTCGACATGCACGTCAACAAAACCACCTCTACGTGCATGATGCTGCTGCGCATGTTGCGCAAAGTTCTGCCCCTTCTCCCCGCTCAAGCCAGGCCGGAAGTAGTTTGTGGTACCATACTAAGTCGTCTCGACTATTGTAATGGGCTACTTCTGGAGGCCCCAAAAAACTTGACGGGGAAGCTACAACGGGTGCAGAACATGGCCGCTAACTTGGCTCTCTCCCGCCCTAGGTCTAGCTCTTCCACTCTAGCTCTAAGAGACCTACACTGGCTCCCGGTACACTTGCGGGTACAGTATAAAGCTGCGTGTTTGGTGTTTAAAGCTGTACATCAACAGGGTCCTATTCCTCTGCAAAATATGTTCGCGTGGTACTCTGCTTCGCGGCCCCTCCGCTCTTCTTCGGCGCATCTACTTGTAGTCCCGAGGTTCCAGAGAGTGAGGATGGGTGGCCGCTCCTTTAGTGTTGCAGCGGCCAAACTCTGGAACTCCCTGCCACTATCTCTGAGAAGCCACAGGGACTATTTTCCGTTCAGGAAAGCGTTAAAAACACATTTGTTTCCAAAAACTGCTTGAGCGGATAGAGTGTAACTGTTCCTAGATCAAAGCGCCAGGATGCCCTCTGGGTGACAGGACTGCGCTTTATAAATACACAAAATAAATAAATAAATAAATAAGTAGTTATTGGCAGAATGCGGTACTCAGGCGACCACGTGGAGCATTGTAAGCAGGCCTGAGTGTAATTGTGGAAGCATACTGCCTACAGGGGGCCTGGTACAATCCTTAAGCCCTGGACCTGCCCAGGAACTTGGGCCTGCCATGTGTCCCCCCCCCCCACTCACTACATAACTGTACTGGCTGATGCCTGGTGAATGACGACCCAGTGGATGGCCCTGCATGCATGCAGGCCATGTCAGCCAGCACTTGGAGGCCTGACTTTGAGCAGGGTGTGGCCTGAGGCCGGAGGCTAGGTGCTTCGGACTGATCCCTGTCTTTACCACCAGCCATACATATGTTCACCGGAATGGGGACCCCTGCATAGAGCATTGATGGAAGGGATCCCACCTGTGACCCATGCTGAGCCACCCACGGGGTTCTTCTGGAGGCCTCCTGATGAAACATTGCTGGTTGCAGCCCTTGCTGAGCATGCTCAAGGTCTTGCTACATCCAGTTGAAGGGATTGGACACTGCGCCTTCAAGACTTGGGGGCCCGACCTTCGCTTCCCTGATCAGGCCCACCTCAGAGAGCTGGTGAAGCCAGAGACTTACAACCCCTGCAGTTCCAAAGTCACACGCTGGAACTTTATCAGGATCTGTTTTCTCTCTCTCTCTCTCTCCAGTCACCTCCCACCTCTGAGCCAAAGGTGTATCCTATTTTTGGGGGGCACCCCTTCTGCATTGTTTTTCGCTGGGCAGCTTTGCTCCATGACAGAGGCATGCAAGGTGCTCCAGATCGAAGAACTCCCCCCCCCCCCGAGTTTTCAATGGCCTGCCCCTCTGCAGTGAAGTGGCAGTGAGTGCCTTAGGTTATAGAGGGGGTCAGCGTCCTCCAGAGGTCACTGTCCTGACCCAGAGGCTATGGCTATGGAGCGGCAAGGTGTGCTGGAGACTCGGACAGGCAAGAATGTACCTGAATAAGGCTGAAGCTCCTACAATTGTGCAATAGAGGTATGCCTAGGGTGGCGGGGTAGGGGATGGGGCGACACAGAGAAGGGAGTATGAGAAGCTACGGACCTCTATACCCAGGTACACTGTGGCACAATTCTGGACATGACCAGCTCTTCAACTATGTTGATATAATGTTTTTGTTAATATTGTGGTTGTGTTTTCAAGGCGGAGTACTTACACTTTCGATGGGAACTCTACACTACAGGCACCTACCAAACTAGGGTTTGCCGTAAAGTTTGCCAATACTGGGTCCACCTGGACCAGTTCTTTGAGGGGACAACAGTCTGGGTGAGGTTTTCACTCTTCCCGCCCACACAATAAATTAAAAGTTAGCACCCTTAATGTGAAGGGGCTTAATAATCTGACCAATCGCCTGTCAATAATATATCTGGAACAATTGGTTGCAGATTTGTGTCTCCTACAGGAGACCCATTAGGTTGCTGGTGACGGTCACAGACTAAGGTCCTGGACCTTCCCACAACAACTGTTGTTCCTGCGCCTTCAGTAAAACAGTGGGTGGTTCTTTTGATCTCCCACTCTTTCTGAGGTGAAGTTGGTGCTAAGCTAGCAGAGATTAGGGGCCGGGTATTAACATACAGAGTGATTATAGGGAAGCACAGCCTTGTCATTGGTTCCCTCTGAGCTCCTAATGATGGCCATGAGCCATTCCTCAGGAAGGCAATCATAGAGGTCATGTCCTCTTAATATACGGTATCCCCGATGGGGAAACTTGAACCTTGTGTTCCATAGTGACCAGAATAGGTTGCCATCCAGAAAGGGGGGCACATGGACCCTTTCCCAAGAAGGAGTCTGCTGGCTACAAGAGATGGGCTTGAGAGACCTATGGAGAGAGCACCACCACCAGACTCAGGACTATACTTTTTGTTCCTATGCCCATAAGACCTATGCCCGCCTTGACAATTCTTGGGGACCAGGAAACTACAGACCTTCCTTACAGCAATGGAGATAGAACATCACTCCCTTTCGGACCATGCACCAGTTTCCCTCATACTAGCTCTCCCCCCTTGCAACGTACACTCCGACCGTGGAGATTGAGGGAATCCCTACTCCAGTGACAGGAGGTGGTCGAGCAGATTTCCAGAGCAATTATCAGTTATTTAGACATAAATGACACAACAGACGCTCCAATCTCGCTCCTCTGGGAGACTCTGAAAGGAAATATCAGAGAGAAGCTAATTGCAATCTTTGCGGCAGACACTAAATTACGCTGTGACAAGCGGGAGCAACTGAGCTAGAAAGTACGGGAGTTATAATGTACACATAAGCGTATGGGCACCCCATGGGTTTGGGTACAACTAGAGGCAGCAGGGAAACAGGTGGCAGGGCTGGACTTAGACAAGCCCGAGTATGCATTGCTAAGACTTCGGTACTCCTTCTAAGTAGGGGGGAGCAAATGCAGATATGTGCTGCCCAACTGGCTTCGGGCACAATGATACACTGACAGTGTAGAGTCTCCTAACACAGATAGGCATGGAGATCGTAGTGGATGTCGTGTAGTTTCTATATATCCTATACAGAATCTGCGCATTTGGATAACATAAACTGTGGGTTCGGTGGCAGACTGGTTCCGAGCACCCCCACGGAGTATGTTAACCAGTTTGCATTAGCTAGCTCAAAGTGCGACTAGAATCTCCTCTTATCGGGGAGAGAATAGTTTCTGGCAACGTCAGAACATGACAACCCTGATCCCTCAGAATCATAGAAACAATGTACTACCTTTCGCTCAGTCACTTGTGCTCATTTATTTGGTCTCAGAGAGTTACACAGAAGAAACCGTCACAATAAGTTACAATAAGAATTTATTGCACTGTTGTTCTTCTAGTGTAAAATAGATGTGCTGCGACAACCGTTAGGCAGTAGCAGATATATATGATCAGCAGTACAGTGTATATAAAAAGATAGTACAGTTCTACCATCTTGCAATAGTCATGAATACATACATGAATATAAAATGCATGATAAAAGTGCGCTTACTCCTACGGTGCCTATCTAGATGTACCTACGTGTACCTAGCATGTGAGTAGGTGAGAAGCCAAGAATCCCTCTAGGTTTTAGTCTAACCCCATTACCTGACGTGAGAAAGTGTGGGACCCCGTCCTGATCTCGAGCTGGACACCCCGCAAGGTATGTGTCAGACCACTGTCAGCTGGAGCACCTGCTTGCAGGAGCCTCAGCGTCTCTGGTCAGTTGTGTCGGCCTGGAAGTCTCGGTTCCCTCTAGCTAACACTAGCAAGATGTGCTGTATTATACAGGAAGTATCTAGGGTTCCTTTGTCCCTTGTTTCTTTTATTAGCCGTATTAGCCTTTGTTCCATTTGAGCATGACGTATGGGATGAACCTTGTACGTAGATATTATGCAGGTGGTGTATCCCCTGCCTGGTTTCCAAGACCCTTATGAATATTCATTCATACTGCGTGAATCTATTGATGAAGTTATAGGATGCTGTTGTTCAGGGAAAACCCTCCTTCTGCGCCCAGGACTAGAACAAGGTACATGTGCAATCCTAAAAGGCTTGTTACTGTGTAGTGTAGGGGAGGTAATGTAGGTGAAGGTATATGAGATTACCCGGGCCTATATTAGGGTACCTATATGGAACATAACAATGCAGCATGTGAAACGTAAACCTGCGCACTGTGCGATCTTTGTTATAAATCTCTCTCCCATACTCCGAGAAGGACTCTGAGACCCAAGTTTGTCAACTTTTTTACTTTTTTTATTAGCTGAAGCTCAGTGACAGCATTGTCTGTTGCCTAAATGATGCTGTTGAAGTCCTTTATAATAAAGGTAATATTATCATTGATTCATGTTAGGGGTTGGAGCTAGCAGAACAATAGGTGTAAACTTTTTTGCAGACCATATCCAGATTTTTATGATTCATCTTTCTATGGAGTCTAAACGGGATGAACAAGAGATAAGAAATGCAATAGGGAACTGACTAGAAGAGTCAGTTTGAACTGGAGGACACACAAAGTGCCTGCACACACCAACATTTGATGTGAATTTAGCATGTTCAATATTGACGTCCCCAGGCACACATTATTTGCACATATCATTTGGTCTGGAGTAAAGTACTCAGTAATCAGATCTGGAAAATCAGGATTGTAGGCAGATGGTGTTAATAGGTAACAATGAGATGTCAATTTTGAGGCATTCAAAAGTGTAGAAGGTAGTGGTGTGGGTGTGAATTCCTTTAAAAATAAGGGACTGTGTTTGTACTGACAATGACACTCTGAATTAATTATATATTTAGAATCGATGTGAAGCAGAGGGAGGATTTCATAATGCTAAGAACTTCAGTGGCATCAATAAAAATGAGCAATGTTGCGAAGTTGAATAATGTGATGGAGCATGCATATCAAAGAAGAGTCTATAATAGGTCAGTTGAAATATAACTCGATGATGGATTGAATAAGGTTATTGGTGTTGGTAGATTTGAAGGGTTTAACTATTTAGAAAGAGGGGAATGGTGGTTGATGGGATCTGGCACCCGAGTTAGCCACGGGCACATCTCTGTGACTGTGCTCAGTAACTGAACGTACAGAATGTAAAGTATGCAAAGAAAAGAGAAATAACAATCCTCCACTGCTATCATTGTTAATTAAATGCCAATTACATTAGACAACTGGAGAAGCCGTAAGGGATGAACAGCATTCATAGGGATATCCTTAATTCAACTCATCACTCTGAGCATGCATTATAAAAGGGGGCAGCTATATGGATGGTCTTCAAAATTCAATGATCTTACAGAGAAAAAGTAAAAGTGTAAGTCTTAGGAGAGAAGTAAAAAGGTTTGTTTGGTTTGAGAACAAGCTGGAGTTTGAGCAGGCCTGCTGAAGTGTGTTCATTTTCTTCTTTATGGCTTTGTACATTAGACCAACAGTATTCCTCCCTCAGAGGCAGAGGCAGAGGTAAACCAGCTTTCCCAACTAAAAAAGTCATAATTACTCTGTGTTCTTAAACCACCATGAGTATGGACTTTCTTTGACCAGATACCTCAATTTTTATTTTATTTATTTTTCCAGATCATGACGTTTCAGTTGCTGTCACTTGATCTCAAGCAAAGCAACATTGTTCTATTTGGAAGAATCGCCTCCCCTAGCAAGAAGGGTATTTTGAATCAATTTCTTGCATTATGGTGGCCTCTTGTAGTGGGCCTGTATAGCACCTGCCTACATGGCCTTAATGTAGTGGGAGTGGGACGGGTATGCTCAGACGTGAGTCCCGTGCTCTCTATGCCACTGGAATCAAGCTATCCTGGCTGATGACGGCTGATAGCCAGAAACCGGTCCTAGGATGCTTGATTCCGGTCCAGGGAAGACATGGCTTGGCAGTTCGTGCTGGATTGTTACAATGAGGCACAGGGTCAAGACTGATTTGCATATGGCCATGTCTGAACTGGGGTGGTGTGGTTAGCAAAATAACGATGGATTAAACCCAGATCTGTGACTGGGGGTGAATGTTTTGCCATTGTGCAACATTCCGTCCATCAATTGGTGTTTTTGCATTTGTCACCCCGAGTGGGACGGGTATGCTCAGATGTGAGTCTCTTGCTCTCCAGGCCACTGGAATCAAGCTATCCAGGCTGATGACGGCTGATAGCCAGAAACCGGTCCTATGATGCTTGATTCTGGTCCAGGGAAGACATTGTGACTATGTCCAATTTGTCTTGTTTTTTTAACTTGTCATATTTCCTTGCATACGTAAATATGCGCCCTTCCAAATAGTCTTCCTAGTCTCTTTGGAATTTGGTTTGTTTTCACAATTATACTGATAATTCATGTTTTTCTATATAGTGTTTCATCTCTTGCTTAAATTTTGTCATCTGTGTATTTAATTCTTTTTTTACAGTTCCTTTTCCAATTTGTTTAGCTGTGCAGTTGTTTTTACTAGCGCAATTATGATGTGTTTAATTAAAATCTCCATTAAGCTCATTGATGATTTACGGATATATTCGCCCCATTCATGTAGGAGATCGTTGCTGGTATCTTGATGGTTAGGCATTAACCCTATGCTCAGTCCCCTGGGCACACTTTTGACTTCCATATATATATTTTTTTTCAAGGAGGTAACCTCCCACCGTTTGTTTATTTCCTTTTTTGACAGTCTTTCCCACATACGTAGTTTACTTTTCACATCAATGTTCCGTGGGGTGTATTGAGTTCCATTCCCTGGGACTCCTCCTCCCTGCTCTTCAAAAAATTGATCAATTATCTCATTTCTCTTTGCCTCTCTCCTTTCCATGCTCGTACTTGTCGGGGTTGCCATTGCTTGCACTCTTAATCTTAAAAGTATTCTTTATATGGACTTAACACAAGACCACAAATACTATACTTAAACATTGTAGTTTTAGCTTGGTTCAGTTCAGTTCTTAAGATGCGACACTTTGCGTCAATATACCTTATGATGCGTTGCGCTTCCACAACAAGTAATGTTGCAGCGATGGAAATGCGGCAAAGTTCTGATGCAAAGAAATAAAGACGTAAAGATCTTCCAGATGCGGCACGCTTCTCTGAGGATGCGAGAAGTCTTAGTTCGATATGTCAACTGCAGCGGCGACACCCTTGTTCAGTGATGCGACGGCAACAGCTTCGGCTGTGACACTCTAATCCAACAATACGAGAAGCTTCCGCACGATGCGACAACTACAGCTGCGACATCCAAGATGCGACGGCAGCAGCTCCGACGGTGGCGTGCTTCTCCGGGGGTTGCGAGGCACTTTCTTCGATGCGATGCACTTTCTTCGATGCGATGCAATACGACAGTGACAGCGCCGACATTCACGATGCGATGGCAGCAGCAATGACGGTGACATGCTTCTTCCTCGTTGCGAGACGCTTCTCTCGATGTGGTGCAATACAACAGCTACAGAGCCGACATTCACAATGCGACGGCAGCAGCAGCGACACGCTTCTTCCTCATTGAGGCGCGCTTCCAGCTCCTTGCGACACGCAGTCCCTCAGAAGGCCCAAAATAGCAGCAGGCACTTCCAAAGAATTCTGGGGAGCAGGGGGTGAAGTCTGATGTCCCTGAGGCTTCAGCAGGAGGCAAGCTCTTTCTCCAAGCCCTTGAAGATCCTTCACAAGTTGAAAACAAAGCACACAAAGTTATTTTTCCTTTCTTTGGCAGTCAGGCAACCACTGCGGGCCAATCCCCAAAGCAGCACTTCAGCTTAGGGATAGTCTCTCCTCAGTTTCTACAGGTTCTTCTCCTCAGCAAAGGTTTCTTCTTGTTGTCCAAAAGTGAACTAATTTCTTGGGATCAGGGTCCCAATATTTATACCCCAAAATCCTTTGTCCTCTGAGGGCAGAGGGGCCTTTGCCAAGTCCAAACCAGTTCTGGAGCACTATGTTTACAAGACTCCTTCTTTCCTTTCACAGTGCAGGGCAGAAACATCAGACGCCCCACAGGAGGTGGAGCCAGCATTGTGGAGGGAAAGCACAGCCCTGGAGCACTTTGTTGACATCATTCCTTCTCTTCTTTCACAGTGCAGGGCAGAAACATCAGCCGCACCACATGAGGTGGAGCCAGCATTGTGGAAGACAGGCACAGCCCTATTCAGGTCCCAGGTGCAACTCCTCCCACCCACCTAGATGCAGATCTCTCTATTCACCACTGGGTTGACTCATTCTGTCTCTTGGAACCCCCTGCCCTGTCACTCAAACTCCAGACAAGGAATACACAACCTAGCAAAGGCAGGCTTTGGATAGTTAGACAAGAAAATACCTACTTTCTATAAGTGGTATTTTCAAACACAGAATGTTAAAACCAACTTCACTAAAAGATTTATTTTATCATTCCGAGTTGAGGCACATTAAACTCGAATTTCTTCCATGTTTTCTGAGTCAGTTAGGATTAGAAGATGTAATAATCTAACAGCCCATTCTGGCCTATGGAGAACAGGTAGCCCTGCAATAGTGAAAAACAAAAATGGCTGTAATTCACTATTAGGACATGCCACACACACCAGGGCATGTCCTATCTTATACGTGCAATGCAACATGCCCTTGGGCCTACCATAGGGGTGTCTAATATGAAGAAAAGGGAAGGTTTAGGGACTGGCAAGTGGGTGCACTTGCCCAGTCAGCATGACAGTACCAGACTGCATGCAGGCTCTGCAATGGCAGACCTTAGACACACTTTACAAGGCTGCTTCTTTGGGTGGCACAACCAGTGCTGCAAGCCCACCAGCAGCATTTGGATTTACAAGCCCGGGGCACACTCAGTGCACTACACTAGGGTCTGACAAGTAAACCAAACAAGCCAATCATGGAATCACTGATCCATACATTAATTTACAGCAGGGAGCACTTGCACTGGACAGCAGTGGCACAGTGCCCAAAGCATTTAACACCAGCAAAAACACATGAGGCAACAGCGAAAAAGGAAGGGAGATGAGACCTGGCCAATGGTGCTAGGTCTAACAAAGGTACACATGACCCTACACCGCAAAGCAACAGCAAGCAATGCATCTCTGCATGCAGAGAGTTTCCGCCAAGCCCCACTTATCAAAAACATACCATGCGGAGAACTGCTGCGAATATGCCGAATTTGTTCAGAAGATCAGGAATGGAAAGAGCACTGTAAACAATCATTGGCAAGATTCAGAAAAAGGAAATTCTTCAAAAGGGTGTTTTCAACATGTTTAGAAAAACCAGAAAAGTAATCGAGATCTGAAATAATAAAAGTTAAAACACCTGCGCAAGACAATGAGGAAAATGCCATCAGATTAATCACGACCTTTTCAACAGAATCAAAACAAATCACAAGCATCATCTAGAAGAATTGGAACATTTTGTGTTTAGACCCAACTATGTCTAAAATCGTGGGCAAACATCCAAAAATAACATAGAGGAGAGCGAAAAATCTCAAGGATGAATTGGTTCATAGCCACTTCAATGTACCTGATAAAAACAGAAAACATGGCTGGATATCAAAGGATTTTATAAATGCACGATGTGCAAAGTGTGTCAAATAGCTCAGAACACAAAATAAATCAGTATGGCAAATGGAAAAATGTGGAGGATTAACCAACTTATAAATTGTAAGAGCCAATTTTTCATCTATATCATAGAATGTCCTTGCCAACTCAAATACTTGGGGAGCACTGTATGTGAACTGAAAAAAAACGTATTCTTGAACATGTACATGCAACAACCAACAAGGATTGAGGCTACGCAGTGGCTGACCATATGGAGAAATTTCATGAGAGTGACTGGAGAAAACTGAAATTCTACACTGTAGAAACTGTCCCACGCCACGTGAGAGGTGGCAATAGAAAAAAACCCTAAGACAAAAGGAATTAAGACACATTCTGTCCTTCAGGACCCTGGCCCCCTATAGGTTGAACAAAGATGAGGAAATGTACTCAAATCTGTAAATATCCTACCATATTAATATGAACTGAACACCAAATGGACTTTGCAGAGTAATGATTGGGTAAACCAAATGAGGAAGTGTTATGTGAATCTTATTATCTCTCCCCTTACCCCTCCCCTTTCAAGTAGTTGTATTTTGGGTTTATAAGTATAGGTTGAAACCTAACAAATACTGGTTTTAAATCACCAAATTGCACAAGTATTAGTAAAGACTCACAGCCGTAATAATATACAATTATGAGGCAGTCAATATTAAGAAGCCCACTAGGGGGCAGGATTGGTGTCCAAAAGGCCAGGCACTGAGACAAGGGCTGCAAGACGTAAATGTCATTGGTAGGAATTTCTAGGCCCACCGGAGGGTTTGATGTTAATGCCAACATTAATCAAAATAAAAACAAATGCAATGAGGACACAAAAAGGTGTAAAAGGGATATCCTAAAAAAGAATGGTTAAACTGATCAACTCAGTAATGTATTTCAATGTGTGTGTCTTGGATGCACATTGTTCACTTTCACTGTCACTTTATTGATTTATTCACTATTGATATTTTGTTCACATTATGTGTGCACTATAAGTACCAGAATGCCAAGGGTGTCATGGTTGTGATGTAACATCATGAATGAATTTAAATACAAGTGTTGACACCAGCGCTGGTTACCCGTGAGCAAGGTCTGTTTACAGACCAAAATACGTAGGGTATTATTAGTTGGGAATAATTGCTGCTAAATAAACTACAAGCAAGAGAAACATTTACCCTTGAGTGCATGTGGAACTTCTTCCGTAAGGAATCTCATTTTATTTTAAGCAAGGGACCTGACTCCCAGATTCATATATATATATATATCCGTAAACACAAAGGCGTAGTCCGCGTGCTCTCAGGAATAAAACACAAGGAAAGATTGATTGCTTCATAAATCCACCAACATGACGCGTTTCAACCGCCAATCGGTCTTGCTCACACAAACTCAAAAGTGCATACAAAGCGTCATAAATAAACATACAACATTAGTGAAGGACTAAAGCCTGTTGTCCAACTAGTCAACGTAAACAAAGGACTGTGCTCCACTTAGTACGAGTGCCATCTTGGAATGATAAAAACGGTAAAAATTCACCTGTTAGTCTGAAAGACATATATTACATTGGTCTCAAGCGTATTATCTGCATAGTCCAGTGATCATAAAAAGAAACATGATACTACTTTGGGCCCGATGTAGGTAATCTCGATTTACCTACTCTTAAATACCGAATCATACCGATTCGGTATTTAAGAGTAGGTAAATTGGAAGTAGGCAGATGTAGGTAATTTTTCTTTTTCAATTACCGAATCTGTAAGATTCGGTATTTACCGATTCGGTAAATACCGAATCGTATTTGCCATTGATTCCTATGGGCCTTGAAGCCCATGGAATCAATGGCATATACCGGTTCGGTAATTACTGAATCGGTAAATACTGAATTCAGCCAGGGGGAATGGGGTGTCACTTTGACACCCTGTAGCACCCCAATGTCAGGCTTGTGTGCGATGTGGCACACAGACATGCCCTAAGGGCATGTCTGTGTGTCACATGGCACAGGTGTACATGCACAGATGTGCATGTACACCTGAATTCGTTATTTACCATGCAATAGTATTACATGGTAAATAACAAATTCTTAGGGGCCTGTGGCACTGTTTAAAGCGCCACCTACATCTGCATTTACAGATTCTGTATTTTTACCGAGTCTGTATTTACCAATTCGGTAATTTTACCGAATTGGTAAATACAGATTCGGTAAAAATACCGAATCTGTAAATACATGCCCCCTACATTGGAAAAGGCATTTACCGGTCGGTAACGGCCGAATTCGGCCGCTACCGACCGGTAAATGCCTACCTACATCGGGCCCTAAGTTCTGTATCGTAAATGCGTAGTGCAATTACTCACATGTGCTTTCTAGCTTTCATGTCCCAAGTAGATGACAATTGCAGGTATGTCTAATCCAAAATACATTACCCGAGTGGGTTGTATTGGAGTATGGCAAGAAAGTTGGATATAATGCAAGGAGCATGAGCTTTGTCACTAATATGATGCGCAGTGCACAATGTAAACCAGTTCATATGAATAGGCATTTAATTTTTACAAAAGATTCATAGCCACATAGTGGGTACTTCGTTGCATGTCTCATAGACACTGAAAATAAAATGTGTTACAAACCACCAAAAATTATACAGGAAAATATACAAAAAATATTCATTATCTGTCTGGCAGTGGATGTCTGATGAACAGATCCTTTGAAGAGAAGGGTAGGGAACCCAGGAGGTCCCAAGTTGGATCCAAAGGCTCCTTCCTTTCCTCCTGTAAAGATATAAATACACAGCACATGAAAAAAACACAGAACTGGACTTGAAGCAAAAATGATAATCATACATGTATATACTCTTTAATTCTACATTGTAGTACTAATCATAGTGTCTTAACCTACATAGATTATACCATATGTACGTTTACTGCTATTTCTTCATCATTGTTGTGCCCCCCTGAGCGGCGGGTTCCTAAATCAATGATATATCTGGACTCTCATTGCCTGAGAATGAGCTCTCTGTTACCACCCCTCATGCCAACATTGACTTGTTCTATAACAAAGTATTGCAGTTTAGAACTGTCAGAATAATGGTGCTGTTCGAAATACCTGGCTATGGGCTAGTGATGGTCCTTGTTGTTAATTGCCTTCATATGTTCCAGGACTCTCTTTTTGGCATGATAGATAGATAGATATATCTCTCGTTTTTTGTGGACGCCATATGGATGCTGGCGTTGGGAATGGAATCAGGAGAAGAGATATATATATATATATATATATATATATATATATATATATATATATATATATATATATATATATATATATATATTCACTGAAAAAACCATAGGTTTCACACCAGTTATAGTTAGGAATTAGTATTTAAAAAACCTATTAAATTCACTGAAAAAACCATAGGTTTCACACCAGTTATAGTTAGCTGGAAATTTTACTCGCATAAAACAATTGAAATTCCCACGTTATAGTTAGTTGGGCTCACTATAACTTGCGCGCCTGCAAGGCACTGCTGATGACATCACATATTACAACACTCATGACATGGTCAGTGACATCACTCATGACATCACTGATGACACCATCCTTGTGACAGAGTGACAGACCTCCTTTCACTGTAATGTAACCCTTGAAGCACATATTCAATAATAGAAACTAAAATTTTCAAAAAAATTGAGATACCCATACCAGTAACAACAACCAATTCAATAATTCCACCATCTATATACACATCCACGGAGACGATGCCTTGCATTCAACAACGATTTGAAGATTTTAGAGTAACATGTATTTATTGTGGCAAACTCATCTCCTATGGTGAAAAGAGCGTAAAGCTCATTGTCCTTGCTGGTGACAATCACAATTGCCCCAAAAAACCCTAATTTTTTCCTTTTTTTGTTTTTTGCTCCAGTTGAGCCATTTCCAATTCCCTTTTTTTTGTTTCTCCCCATAAAAAATACAAAAAAAATATAAAACTGTTTTGAAAAAACAAAAAAAGTACAAAATGTTCAAATAACATTAATAAAAATATAAAACAACAAAAAGAAGAAAAAAACAGTTCTTTTTAGAACTACCTTTAATTTATAAAAATAAACCTATATTTTTAAAGAATCTCTGTTAATTTTTTTTCCTTAGGGTACGCGTACCGGGGCGCGCACCCAAAAAAAAGAAAAAAATAATTAATGAAGGAGTTAGCATGAGGGAAGAACACGAGAGTAATGTTAAGAGAAAGAGAGCTACAGGGAGAAACACAGAGGGATTGTTTATTACATAGTAAGTATGTGTGTGTATGGAATGCGTGTGTGTGTGTGTGTGTGAGGAGTGTGTGTGGGGGGATTTTTTGTGTGTATGAGGTGTGTGTGTGGTGTGTGTGTGGGGTGTATGTTAGAGGTGTGTGTATGTGTTGGGAGGGGGATGAGGTGTGTGTGTAGGAGTAAGGTAAATAATTAAGAAAAACAGAATGAGTGAAGAAGCAAAGGAAGGGAACAGAGGGTAAGTGAAGTAAAGAATAGGGACTGAAAGAAGTTGAATATGAGAGGGGAAATAGGGAAATTGGAGTAAACATGGAGAATAAGAATAAGTGAGGGAAGCAGAGTAAAGAAACAGGAGTGAGGTTGGTTGAGAAAATATTAGTGAGCTTAAAGCAAAGGGTGATGACAAACTACATTTATTTAGTCACACTTACCATATAATAAATGTAACTTTAATTACATTTTTTTACTACACTTAGTATCTGTGAAAGAGAGAAGAAAAAATAAGTTATGATTAGTAAAATATGTATTTTAAATTAAAAGATACAAATGAAGAGGTTAAAAAGCATAACAGTGTATTTAGAAATAAAGTAAGAGTGAAGGACATAGAAAGGGAAATAAAGTAAGGTAGAAAGACAAAAAGAGAGAAAAAGAAATAGAAGGAGAGCAAATTAGTAAGAGTAAGGCATATAGATTCACTGACAGAGAGGAAGAGAATCACAGAGAAATGAACTGTAGGTAAGAAAGATATTAAAACAATGTGAGTTAGCAAAACTAAGTCAGGAAACAGTACTAAGTAAAAAGATAATGACAGAGACGGAAAAGAGTCTAATTAAGGATGCATTTTGAAGAATGAGGAATAGAAGATAACTGAGAGTAAGTGAAGAACAGTCATAGAGTGAAGGGATGAAGGGAGAGAGGATAATATACAATGATTGAGGGAAATGGAGTGAGGAAGTTAGTAGACAGACACACTAAGAGAAAAACTGAGTGAGGTGGAGTACAATGACTAAGCAAAGGAAATGAGTAAGGGGGCAAAAAAAGGAAACAGAGGAGAAGACGACTAAAACAGTGGTACTGAGAAAAAAAAAATTGGTGATGAAAGTAAAGAGAAGGACATTGAAAGAAAGGAAATGAGGGATAGTAATGGAACCAGACTAAAAGAAATGGGATGAAGAACGATGAGAGAGGAGCAGTGAAGTTGTTATAAAAGAAATGATAGAAGGTAGATAAACACAAGTGAACATAGCACAAGGAGAGTGAGGCACTGAGGACATAGAGGTAGTGAACGAAAAATAGAGAGAAGAGGTCAAAAGAAAAGAGCAAACAAATATAAGTGAGGGAGAGTGGGTGATTTATAGTGATAGAGTGCGACAATACTGCTGAGTGAGTAAAGGTGAATTACTAAAAGAGCAAAGGAGGAAAATACGGAAAAGGGAAGTAAAGCAGAGAGACTGAAAGCTGAAAAGTTATGCAAGGGAGAGAGGGGATGCAGATAGTTGAAATGAGATTGAGGGGTAGGGAAATAAGTGGATGCCTCCCTAAGTAAGTGGCAACCACTGCCAGGCACTTGATGATGATCGTTGGGGCAGTGTAGACATAGAATGGTTAGAGGCAACAAGTAGGGAACCCCTGTTAGGTTTGGAGGACTCCTAGGACAGGGCAATAATGCAATGCAACACATTTCCTAGGCAGTATTTAGGATTCAGTTAACATGCTGGCTGGTCAGACATCAGAAAAACGGGTGATAACCCTGGCTCAGTGCAAAACACAATACAAATTAAAACATGGATATTTCTTTTTCTATTTTTTTTTTTTTAAAGTGAAGAGGATTGAATATGATACATATATCTCTGAAGTTAAGAAAGTGCATGACACATTTGATGCAGTGAATTGACCCTATGTAACGGTGGGTGAGAGCTGTATCATAGAATAAACCAATACATTGAAAACCTATTTTTTACATTTATATAATACACCATTTATACAAAACAAATAATATAATGTGGCTGGAAGCTGTAAGTAGTCTCAACGCGCGTTTCGGCACATTAGTGCCTGCATCAGGAGTGCCACAAGGGAACGAAGAATTTCAGCGATGTTTATCAGAGGTGTCTTTTTAAAAAAAAACGAACGGATGTTTTCTCTTTAGGAGGATACCTTTTGATGATTTAAAATTGCCCTTGTGGAGGCTTGCTCAGGCTTTTTAACGGTGGGGTCCAGCAATTAAGGATATGTTGTGCAGTCCCCACAGCAACCAAGGAAAAACCTGTTAAAGGTTTTTTTTAGGTCCCTGTAACTTAGAACTTCACGATAATCTTTATATATGGAATCTGCAATTGTAGATTTGCTCTATTTTTTTTAGAAAAGTAGAAAAGAGGGGGATTCTAAGGACGTTTGCCGATGCTGGGCTGATGGAATTTGGCGGGCCAGTGGCGGCGCTTCGTGCACGTTAGGAAGTCAATAATGCTTTCAGTTGCATACGCCTGGACCAAATAACAACATAGAATGGTAACATTTAGAACAGATAATGGTAGACATTTACCAGGAAGAGCATATAGTGACAGTGTTCATGGGGATATAAAAAAAAGTAGGCATCCTTGAGGTCTAACGTTGCATTAGTCGCCTTTTTGCAGCAGAGGGATGACCTCTTTTAATGTTACCCTGTGGAATACTTCAGAGAGGATGTACCGGTTGAAGGACCGGAGGGAGATGTACTTCTTTGGGATGAAGAAGTAAAGAAATTAAAACCCTTTGCCCAGATGTTGGAGCAGCACTGGTTCTGTGGCCCCGTTTTGAAGAAGTGCTTTAACCTATTACTCCAGAAGGTGGAGCTGCTGTCTTGATCCCTGGGGGATTGACATTGTAGCCGTCCTCGGGTTACTGTTAGGCACTGGGTCGAATGGTGGTATCTGGATGATGGGGACTGCATTGACAATAGAAAGAGTGAGGGGAAACCCGCTGGCGAGTATGATGGTGGGGGTGGATGCACATATGGGATAGGGCTAGTGCCCCTCTCCTTGCTTGTGAGATTCAGGGGAGGATTTGAGGCAAGTTCTCTTCTTGAAGGTGGGCTTCTGCTTTCGGGGTAATGTCTCTGCAGGCGCGAGTAGATCTTATGGCAATCCTGCTGGTATGGGGGATAGATGAGATGTTTTTGTCTCCCAGCCACCTCCTGAAGCTGCGGAAGGATCGGTTGTTGAAGCCGTACATGGAAAGCATCGTCAGCACCTATGGAGGCATGTAGAGCACCTTCAGGCTCCATGGCCTGGATGCGAGTTATAAATGACATACAAACGCTCCTTCTCAGGAATGGCTCCCAGGATCTGGAATGCTCTCCCTCCTGAAACCAGGCTTATCTCCTCCACTGCATTCTTCAAGAAAGAGGTGAAAACCATCCTTATGGCCAAGTTCACCTGAACTTTATAGGTGTTGGATAAGAGACTCTGCATCGTTTGGTATTTTGATCTCCTGACAGATTCTTGGCACTATATTCTTATTTGATTGTGACACTATTATGCTACTCCCCTACTACCGACCACTATATAATACACTTTAGTTTGCTGAATCACCCGCCTGATGCCCCCACCCCTTGCTCTCTCTATCCTTAGAATTTGGTATAAGCCATCCCTACATGCAAAGTTTACCTGAACTCTATTGTAACGGGATCAATGACTTTGCGCCGTCTCATGTTACTTGTTACCTGATTGTATATTGGTATGTTTTCTGTACACTATTGTTTTCCTATTATGTTATTGACTATTATACTGCTCCCATTATTTCTGTTCAGTCTTGTTGCCCCTACCCCTGTCTCTGTGAAGCGCTCTGATATCTGTAAAGATCTTGTTCGCGCTATATAAAACTTTGAATAAATAAATAAATAAATAAATAACGGGGGTTACAGAAAGTGAGAGAAAGACATTATAAGTGAGTAAAAAGAGCTGAAAGAGGATAGAAAAAGGAAAGTGAGTGTCAGACAATGGGAATACAATTCAATTTACACAATCCAAAGTATAGAATAACTGGTACAACATGTTACATAGTTTATTTTTGCTGTTCTCAGAATATATTGAATTTCACTTAAAACAGTGAGTTCAAATTACTCATCATATGACAGCGGGAAAAAAAAACCACAATCTAAAAGATTGTGTTTTAAAAAAAACCTTAGATACTGACAAATGACAAATATACACTAATCTTTGATTCACTTACTTTTCCTTTAGGCCAAATAGTATATCATGAAGGTCCTTTTCTCGGTGGAAAGTACTCTGCTGTTCACTAAAAAATCCATTTCATCAACTTTCTATAAGAAAAGCTCCAAGAACATCTGAAATATTTTCATTATTTTCAAATACTCCTTTTTTCAGTCATGACTCTTTACTCATTCCTTCACCATTCCTTAAGGCCAAATAGTGTCAGATGTATCAGTATATTTTCAAATTACTTAAAACAAACTCTAAAATTACAGTTTTTCCGACGTTCTGAAAGAAAGACTCAAACAACATTTTCACAATATTTAAATTTTCGTAATTCTATCTCTGACTCACTCATGTTCATCATTTCCTATAATACTGATATCACTTACTATAGTACCGTACCTTTATGACAACTCAATTTTTTATATTATCTTGATCACTTTTACTCAGAATATAATTTTAAACAGCAAACTAACCTTTATTAACTGCTCCCGTCTTCATAGGCCAATTACCTTTACTTAATTTTTGGTTGTAAAAACACTAGATATGAATTTTTTAAGTCAAAAGGCAAACGTTGTTTTTAAAGTCAAATGAGTGTCATTACAAAGGGTCCAACCTTTACAACTTTTTAAATAGCATGTGTAATGCCCTGATGTTGTTGAAGGACCGTCATGATAAATAATAGCTACAGTTGCGAACGTTCTTCCTGAAATTGATAATTGAGAAGCCACAAAATTATTAATAGAAGTTGTCAATTTCGTTCCATCAGGTCTACATCGTTGGAACATTAAAATGACATAGTGACCATAACTTCGTAGAAATAATGTGAACAGCATTGCAGACTTACATTGGGTACACACCATATTGTGATCAGCTGCTTTAACGCGATTATTAAAAGGCACTGATTTGCAGTCTGGTAAACTCAAATATATAAATCTTTCAGTGTCTATTCTAGTACTACTTGATAAAGTACAGTTATCACAGTCATGCTGCCATTGATAAGAAAGGTTAAAAAGATTTTTTATATCTACTCCTTCATCTTCCAATACATCAAACATATACATTAAAAATTCCTGACAATCCTGCTGAATTATCTGTGAAAATGGATTTTGACCAGAACATATGTCTAAAAGATTTCTAATTTCTGAAAACACTTTCTATTTTTGCTCTATCACTGCTACATTTCTCAAACACAGAATTCAATAAACAGCAGAATGTTTGATCCCGATTTTCAACAATCTGTTCTTGTAAATTTTGAAGAAGAAAAAACAACATTAACTACTACATTAGCATAGCAGTTGACACCAGAACTGTTTTCAAACTGAAATCCAACAACATCTTCAACAGAATCCTTTTTTTTTCTCCTTACAATTACAGTTTCATCTACTTTTTGTCTTTTTGCTACTACCTCACTGCAATTATTCTCATTTCTTCTTTTTCGGCCTACCACACGTTTTTCAAACAGAGGATATTGAGGCAAATGTGGAGCATACTCTCTTCTTAACCTATTGTATTCTTTAACACAATCTAGATCAGCACAAATCTTTGTTTCATCACACTCAATCAAGTACAATCCTGATAAAGTTCTGACTCGTGATAATGCCACATATGCCATACCCTCTTTAAACACAGAACTTCCAATGTTCACCAAAGCACTATCTACACTTAAACCTTAAGATTTATGAATTGTCACTGCATATGCCAAACAAACAGAAACTGTTTTCGGCGAACATATAAGTCTTTCACAAGCAAAAATCTAGCTGAACAACGACAAATTTGTTCTATTTGGTCAATGCCATCAAATTTAATTTTTATTCCATCTCTATTTTTGTAATTCACAAAACCAACAACATGACCCATTGCTCCATTTACCAGACCTCTTTCAACATTTAAATTCCTTCTCAAAATGATACGACAATTTAAACACACATTCAGAGTCTTTTCAAAACCAGCAGTTTTAGATATAGTCTTCTCTAATGAATCCAATTTTGATTTCAAATTTTCTGACAAAATAATTGTTGCTCCCATATGCTCTATTTTATCTATAGCTTCCAGTTTCACTATCGCTTCATTTTCTAACTTTAACATTTTGTTGTTGAACATGGAACATTCTTTCAGAGTAGGCATCAAACATATGCCAGATTTCTTCTCGTTAATTTTCTTAAAAATATTCCCTGGAAGAATGTTTTCATTTGGGTCCAAATTTGAAATTAATCGTCCATGTAAAGCTTCTTTCCCATGCTGACTTATTTTTCCGATTCTTACATCTTGTAGAATATTTTTATAATCTTCATCCTTTGCCTGCCGCATATTTTGGAGTAGTTCTGCATATTTGAAATTTAACCATATATTAACGTTTCCAATGCTTCCTAGGCACTTCCTGGTATCTTCATGCGTGACCATTTTAAACACTGGCTGTCCTTTCACTGGAGTTAGTTGCAGTAGATCTCCAAAAAAAATGATGCGTTTGCCTCCAAATAACACATCATAGTCTGTTTTAAGAATTTCTTGCATTCTCAAATGCACAAAAGCAAGCATTAGATTTGAGACCATGCTTACTTCTTCAATGATAAGAAGTTTCATTTTCTTCAGGACTCTGGAAACTTCAGAACACGCATCTCCAGATAGCTTGTGGTATTGCAGTTTGTTATCATGCTCCACTGGCAGCATCAGTAAACGATGTACAGTAATCCCTTTAATATTATGTGCTGCCAGCCCAGTTGGAGCGGTAACAACACAAGACAGCGGTGATTCAGTCCTTTTCTGCAGATAAGTTGCAATTGCTTTAATCAGAAAACTTTTTCCAGTTCCCGCTTCTCCACTCACGTACAGTCGGACAGGCTTAAATGATGTACATGAGCACTCTTTCTTCTCATGACTCAATCCATGTTCAACCTGTTCTGTGACTTCATCATATATCTGTTTCTGCTCAAGGTTTAAATGTTTCACCAAATCTTCTAAATTAATTACATCCTCTTGAGCTTGCTCCATAGCTCTTTCCACCTCATCCATGGCAGTGGCAGCTTTATTTTGGATAATTGGTCCTCCTAGTGGATCCTGACTCCATGAAGCAGAACTCTGACTGTCTTGAGAACTGTCTCTCGCAATCTCTGCAGCAATCGTTGCTTCTTGCTCTATTTCTTCATTCAACATTTGCAGATAATTTGGAAAAACAGGACATTCTATGGTATCCTTCGTTGCATTAAAAGAGTCTTCATAACAGAGAAAATCTCCAAGTAGTTCCTCTTCTGTACGCCATGGTTTAAAGAGTTGCAAAAGATCCAAATAGTAAAATTCTCTTTTGTCTGGATTTTCAGAACTCAATTTTCGATGATTAATCAAATTACCTTTTCTCTGTTTCACTAGACATCCTTCACATCCAATGACAGCATATATTCCATTATTAATATCTTCTCTGATGTTCCTCTTATAAATATAGCTTTGAAGAACTTCATAGAGACAAGCGTTCTCAAGGTGAGGACTTCTATTTGGATAGTATGTATCCAACATGTTTGTCTTCAAAATATCTGTACTTTCTGGTTCTTTTTCCGCCAAATACTCTATCTCTTGTACAGATTTCAAAACTCTGTTTCGTGTTGCAGCAAGACCTAGAGTTATCCAAATGATGGTTCTAGATTTGGCATAGAGACTTGCTGATGACAATCGATCAGAACATTCATATGCTCCAATTTCTCGATGCGACAACATCTTCAGACTGTAACTGTATAATTTCTTGCTTAGACTCTTTTCATGTGAAATGTCCTCCCACATTTCCTTCAGTTCTGTCTTTTCTTTTTTTGTGATGTAAGACGTCACATATCGAGCCACAGCAATAGAAATGTCTCTAGACCACTCAGATGGATCATCCAACACCTTAGGCCCCTGTCTAGAGGCTGTTGCCAGATGGATGCAAGCCTCTTGTCTGAAACTTAACGGGGAGAAGACAGACATCATTCTCCTCGGCAATCCTTCCCCGTCTGTTCTTGCATCCGTCTGGCCACCATGTCTGGGCGTTCTCCCCGCCCCTAGGTCCCAGATAAAGAGCCTCGGGATCTGGCTCGACACCGCCCTAGACTTTTCGGTCCAGGCTACCAAGACTGCCGCCACTTGCTTTGGACTAATGAGGATGCTCCGGCGGGTGCTCCCCTTGCTCCCTTTCCAGGCGAGGAGGATCATGGTCCAGGCCCTGATTCTCTCCCGCCTGGATTACGGGAACGCTCTCTATCTGGGAGCACCAGCCTCGGTACTTCAGAGGCTTCAGGTCACACAAAATAGCGCAGCCCGCCTACTGTTCAACCTGCCCCGTCGGCAGTCGGCGAGGAAGGCACTGAAAGACCTCCACTGGCTGCCAATGGCTGCCAGAGTGCAGTTCAAGGCTTTGTGCATTCTGCACAAATCCTTCCACCGTGCAGGCCCAGCGATTCTGCACTCTCTGGTCACGCCCTATGTTCCAGCCCGTTCCCTTTGTTCTGGCACCCTGCAGCTGGCCACCTCTTTTCAAATTAATAGAGCCCGCTGGGGTGGCCGCTCCTTTTCCCACTCAGCGGCCAGACTCTGGAACGCCCTTCCTTTCGCCATCCGAGGAAACAGCAACCTCCTGTCTTTTAGAAAGGCCTTGAAAACGCATTTGTTTGCTAAATCCTGCTCATCTACCCTGAGCCTGCGCTAGCCATTTTTATCTTCAAGCGCTGCGAGGCCTCAGGGTAGTTATACAAATGCAATTTTTCATTTCATTTCATTTCATATCCATGTTAGCATTCCACATGGACAAAATCACTGGGTTGTAGTCGTTGATGTACTTGGACTCTTCGTTTCTTTTTAAATTGTATGTATTTTTGGGTGATTTTCTCGTCACAGTATGTCGTAGAGAAGACATCAAATTATTTACTCTTCCTTTAGAAATCACTGGTCGTGGAAATCCGAAACGACATTTTGTGTAGAACTTGTCCTTGTTTCTGAATTTTCGACTACAGTACTTTCCACAACGATGGGATTGAAAACGTAAAACTTGTTGCCTTCAACTGTTTTCTTCGGTAGTTTTCGGAACAGCACATGTTGAATACTCTTCAATGAAGCTCATCACTGTCTCATCCGAATCTGTTGCAAATTTGGGTGCATCTTTAATCCACAACAACATATGTATATGAGAAGCACCTCTCGCTTGATACTCCTTTCTCCAAAAGAAATCCAAAACCTCTCCAAGGGGAGGAATTTTTTTGTTGGTAATAAAAGACATAATAGCTTCAAATCTATGATTAAAATATCTGCATACATTCACTGGATCCAAAGAACACAGTTCTCCAGGTGTTTTGCATTCTATATTTTGTATATTTGCATTTGCCTCTCGTAGAAATTGAAGTAAGTCGTCCCATGCATACTCGGCACAGCTAAGAGTGAGGAACCATGTAGGAGTTCCTAAGTTTCTTAGGATACATTTCAATTCCCCATGACGACGGTACCAATACTCGTTTGTACCACGCTGACATGCCATGAGATTGATTAAATGAGATTCCAAAATATTATCTTGCAGATTCACTTTCTCCATAAAGTCCCTCGCCGAAACATTTTGCAGATGTGCTCCACTTTTCAGTATATGGTTTACTGCATAAGAAAGCCCAGACAAGTCACTTTCATACAGTAAATTAAACAAATAGGGAATGCATTGACGAAACCTTGGATCTTCAGCATATAATCTTACAGTTCGATATTCAGATGCAGGAATTTGAAGTGGTCAATCGTCATATCGTCCACCTCGACCTGTTGGAAATAGCTGTGGAAAACAACGAGCTTCCAAACTTTCTTCCCATACACTAATGGGACTTCCTTTTGCTGCTTTCATTTGAAATAATTCAATTGCATTCCCCATTACTTCTTTGGAATGCAAAGGATGAACAGTATAATGTTCATATATTTCTTCACTTCTAGACACATCAACTTTTTCAATTTGGCCGCCTGAACAATCACTGTCTTCATCTGCAGCTGTTTCCTCTGCTGCAACACATACATCTTTGTAATACTCATTGTTTTTGACTAAATACAACGTTGCCTTTTTGACTTTCCTAACCTCCACTAAATCTTGCCAGATTTTCTTACTCTTTGTCGGAACCCCATTAACTAGAATAACTAAAGGTTCCTCTTCTACTTTTTCTATACCAATTGTATCAATATTTTTTTTGACATCTAAAGGCAAATAAACAACTCTTCCCTTTAATCCTCTCTGCAAATCTGTAGGAGGCAATTTCCCTATCTTAGGCTCCATGCGAACAATTGCCTGAAAAGGATGGACACGTTGAATCAAAATAGACTCATATGTATTTAAATCCATCAATTCACGGGGAATGTCTACCAACTCCAGATTATTATGAATAGCTCTAGCAGGCATTCTGTTTTGATTTAATTTATCATAACAATATTTACAAATACGCTGATCAGAACTCACATCAAAACAATTCTCCACCCACAAATAAGTTGCAAAATACTTCCACTCATAATTATTTATCTTCTCACTTTTTACGTATAAATCAACTAATCTAGTTTGATGCTTATAATGACTTCGTCGACAACACACACAAGTAAAATTCGGCCTTTCACTTGATTTCACCTTAAACCTGGTAATTTCCTGGTCAAACTTTTCTGTACTTGAAATCTGTACATTGTCTTCCACATTACCTTGAATTGCTGTGTCAATTTGTACACTGTCCTCTTTTTCACCAAAATAACAAATCTCAATTTCTTCACAAATCTTCTTCACATCTAATTCAGTTCCATGCAATAGAGCACTGTTTAATTGTTTAAGCTTAAGTGCTGGACTTTTTGCATAATACAACATTCTCACTAATTTCCTCATTTTGGTATGATGCACTGCTAACATCCTAAAATGATGAAAAACACTCTGACAGACTTTTCTAGAAAGACAAGCCAGTGAATGCCCTTGCAAACCTGTGTTTTCTCTCACTCTGCAAGGATCTAAGTCTTGCAACAACTTCACTTTCTGCTTTAGACTTTTCTTACTATATGTACGTAAGAAATTACAAAACAAATCAATTGATTCCTGTCGCACACTACAAATACGACTACACTTCCAAGTGTACACTGGACCCTTAGTACGTCTCCCTAAAACTTCATCAGTTAACACCTATTCTGGTTCTCTAGGCACAAGTTTCTCTTTTTCAATCGGACAACCGTCTTTCACCTCATAAGCTCGACCACTGGTGTCAACTGCATGCACTAAATCATTCTCCTGGAAGTAACTCTCCTCATTAAAAAATGGCTCACAACTTGAACTGTGCATCCATTCTCCTGAAAAAACTTTACAAAAATTAGTCCGATTAATTATCTTTTCCATCTACTGTTTGATTTGAAAACATCAATTGTCTTGTTAAGTGTCCTAATTCTATTGATTATTAAAATAAATAATTTTTTCTTAACTTCAAAAGCCTGATCAACAATCTTCTCTACACTTTTCTTTTTCTTATAAAAAGCAGCTCTCTGTTTACCTTTCCTAATGTTTTTTAACAAATTTAAAACCACCCTATTGCGAAACATTCGTTTACGAATGTCTCTAAACTGATTCTGCCTTCTATTCCTATACATATTATTCTCTCCTGCTCCAGTTGTAAGATTTTTTGAGGGTCTCTCGTTCCATTTCAAATTTACTCTCTCATTCTCTTTTTCTACATGCTGTCCAACATTTTTTTTTTATCTACATATGTTCCGTAAGAAAGACTTAGTTGTCTTACCAGGAGCTTTGTTCCTGTTTTTTGAAGTATTTGTTGTGGAAGAGTGCTGTAATTCCGTTTCTGTTATTGATTTTTTGCGGTTATCATGTTTTCTTCTCCTTTGCCTTGAGGGCATCTTTCCTTACTCTTGAAATCTTGATTTCAATCTGTGTTAAAGAAAAAAATAGCACATTATAGACCACTATTACCAAACAACAAAGCAATGACAAAAAGCAAATGGTCTATTCAGGGTTACAGATCAGGTGAGGATTCTCCAGGGGTGCAGAAGAGGTGAGGCCTGTATTGAAGAGTGTAGTGGAAAAGAGCTCTGTCCACAGGTACAAAGAAGATGAGACCTGTGTCTAAGAGTGCAGTAGGGGATAGGCTTCATGAAGTCTAGTCCACTGCACTCTTACACACAGGCTTCACCACCTATGCTTCCCAGGAAAGGCCTCTCTCCCACTACAGTCTTGAACATAGGCCTCACCTCCTCTGTCCCTCTGGACATGCCTCACCTCATCTGCACAATCTACTTCCTAATCTGAAGTAACACAGGTGACATTATTGTGAAAGGATGAAATATATGTATTTAATCATGCAGACACTATTTATTCCTTCTTAAAAATCTAAAACTCATTCATTTGCACCAAAATCGTTTTTTAAATAACATTTTAGACACACACTGCAGGTCCTATGTATAAGCATTCAGTGTCCATGAGTACAGTGGAGAGGACTGACCTCCTCTCACCCTTGGACAAGCCTTACCTCATCTGTGTCCTCTGGACAGGCCTCAATGTATTGAGTATAATTGATGGTAACTGGGTACAGATGAGGTGACGCATGTCCAAGGGTGTAAATAAGCTGAGGCCTATCTAAGGATACAGATTAGTTAAAGTCTATTCAGGGTTGCAGATGAGGTGAGGATTGTCTAGGGGTGCAGAAGAGGTGAGGCCTGTATTGAAGAGTGTAGTGGAAGAGAGGTCTGTCCACGGGTACAAAGAAGGTGAGACCTGTGTCTGGGAGTGCAGTGGGGGACAGGCTTCATAAAGCCTAGTCCACAGCACTCTTAGACACAGGCCTCACCACCTACGCTCTCCAGAAAAGGCCTCTCTACCACTACGGTCTTGAACACAGGCCTCACCTCCTCTGTCCCTCTGGACATGCCTCACCCCAACTGCACAATCTACTTCCTAATCTGAGGTAACACAGGTGACATTATTGTGAAAGGTTGAAATATATTTATTTAATCATGCAGACACTATTTATTCCTTCTCAAAAATCTAAAAGCCATTCATTTTCCCCAAAATCGTTTTTGACATCACATTTAAGAAACACAGCACAGCACCTATGTACAAGCATTCCATGTCACTACTAAAACTTCACAATTTTACAAAATACATTTCCTCTATGCAACGAAACTCAATGTGCTTCCTACACTGAGTTAACACAGGTAACATCATTCTGAAAAGGTCAAATGTATTTCTTTCAGCATGCAAACACTATTTATTCCATCTAAAAAATGTAAAAGCCATTCATTTTCCCCAAAATCGTTTTTGACTTCACATTTAAGAAACACAGCACAGGTCCTATGTACAAGCATTCCATGTCATTACTGAAACCTCACTATTTTACAAAATACAATTCCTCTATGCAAACAAACTCAATGTGCTTCCTACACTGAGTTACCACAGGTAACATCATTGTAAAGAGTCAAATTGACGCCTGTGTCTAAGAGTGCAGTTGGGGATAGACTTCCTGAAGCCTAGTCCACTGCACTCTTAGACACAAGCCTCACCACCTATGCTCCCCAGGAAAGCCCTCTCTCCCACTACAGTCTTGAACAAAGGCCTCACCTCCTCTGTACCTCTGGACATGCCTCACCTCATCTGCACAATCTACTTCCTAATCTGAGGTAACACAGGTGACATCATTGTGAAAGGGGCAAATTTATTTCTTTAAGCATGCAGAAACTCTTTATTCCTTCTCAAAAATGTAAAAGCCATTAATTTCCCCCAAAATCGTTTTTTACATCACATTTAAGAAACACAGCACAGGTCCTATCAACAAGCATTCCATGTCACTACTGAAACTTCACAATTTTACAAAATACAATTCCTCTATGCAAAGAAACTCAATGTGCTTCCTACACTGAGTTAACACAGGTAACATCATTGTGAAAAGGTCAAATTTATTTCTTTAAGCATGCAGACACTATTTATTCCTACTCAAAAATGTAAAAGCCATTCATTTTCCCCAAAATCGTTTTTGACATCACATTTAAGAAACACAGCACAGGTCCTATGTACAAGCATTCAATTTCACTACTGAAATTCAACCATTATAAAAAAAAATGACACAAACCAACAGCAAAGAAACTCAATGTGCTTCCTACTCTGAGTTAACACAGGTAACATCATTGTGAAAGGGTCAATTTCTTTTCTTTAAGCATGCAGACACTCTTTATTGCTTCTCAAAAATGTAAAAGCCATTCATTTTCCCCAAAATCGTTTTTGACATCACATTTAAGAAACACAGCACAGGTCCTATGTACAAGCATTCCATGTCACTACTGAAACTTCACACAATTTTACAAAATACAATTCCTCTATGCAAAGAAACTCAATGTGCTTCCTACACTGAGTTAACACAGGTAACATCATTGTGAAAGGGTCAAATGTATTTCTTTAAGCATGCACACATTATTTATTCCTTCTAAAAAATGTAAAAGCCATTCATTTCCCCCAAAATCGTTTTTGACATCACATTTAAGAAACACAGCACAGGTCCTATGTACAAGAATTCCATGTCACTACTGAAACTTCACAATTTTACAAAATACAATTCCTCTATGCAGTAAAAACTTTTTACCAAGCATTATCAAAAAGCATGACACAAAGCAACATTAAAAAACCACAATTTGCTTCCAAATCTTCTCCATAGAGTATACAAGTCTCTATGTATATTAAATGAATCATTACTCACCTTTACAAATGCTTTAGGAGATTGAGAACAGTGTCAGACACACACACCAATATTTCTTTAGCAGAGCAAAAGGTATGTACTCCAGGCACTGCAACCATGAATGGCACAGAGAACCTCTAATTCTACACACATATTGCACATGGTAACCAATCGAAAACTCTTCCCTCTCTATTTTCAAACCAACACCCTTCCCCCCCTCAGCCTTTTCTACCTGTTACCATAGCAACTCCCTCCTCACTGAGCTCTCGGGGTTAAAAGTTTATTCTACAATGTTGCAAATGAACTAAGCAAGGATGTTTGACCTCTCAATACACCAGCTTATCCGCTGCAATCTTTCTTTAAATGACTTTTTCTTAACCATTCAAATTGCTTCTTTCACAGAACAGAACCATGCACCCTAACTTCCAGTTTTCAACTATCTGAATCCACCAATCATTGCTTGTGATTGAAGAGCACTGAAACTCCACAGTTTTTTTTTTTTGCAAACTCATACTGTTCCAACTGCCATTTCATTCCCACACTTCATCTGACTGCACCAGAACCTCCTCTTACCATGTATTCTTTCTGGAGTATTGGACAAAGCTACATCCACTGGGCTCAAAGGTATGCAGCTACCAGAAATTTTCACAACCTTGACTTACCAAATGTAGACATAAAATGGATTGGCCAAAGAGGATTGAGATCTCATCAATTGATACCATTGGTGAAAACCTTTTTGCATCTGCCACACCCTAACCTCATAATTCTGCACTGTGGTGGAAATGACTTAGGCACTTTGACTGGGGTAGGCCTGGAAATGCTTTTAAAGGACACCTTTGAGCAATTGATGGCACTTTTTCCTCAAACTGCCTTGGTATATTCCAATATATGCCAAAGACAGAAATGGAAGTGGTCCAACCAATTTTGTCCACAATTTGAGAAAGCACGGAAACATGTGAATAAATCTGTTTCTGCTTACATGAGAGACTATGGAATGGGTTCAATATACAACAACAACTTGCGTTACAACATGCAAGATATCTACAAAGGAGATGGTGTGCACTTCTCAGATGAGGGGAATAGACTATTCCTCCTGAATATAAGACTGTGCATTGGAACCTACTTGTAGGTACCTAAATCAGCCACAGAACCCAAAAGCTCTTTTCAGAGCTACCCTACGTCTGATCACTCAAAATGATTATTTTACTCTAACTTTTTTGACAGTTTTTTAACCAAAGTACGCTCCCCGGTTCGCTTCCCGGTGCGCGTACCGGGCGCTCCCCCCACGAATTTTTTTTAAAAAAAATGGTTTTTTTGGGCCTATATGGGCCTCCTAAGCCCCCCTCAGAAAACCTAGGGGGTCAGGGAGTGTCTACCGTGCCCCCTTTTACCCATTCCCAGCGTTGTTTGTCCTCCATCTTGTGTCTCAAATCTACCAAAACACAAGATGGAGGACTCCAGTAGCGCTGCCGGTACGCGTACCGGGGCGCGCACCGGGAAGCGCTCCCAACATTTTTTAAAAGTTAATTTACATAAAAACCACTGGAGACACTTTCACCAAATATAGAATAGGCCGTACTACATACCAATCCCTACCATTTTCCCAAATTTGGTGGAATTCCATTGAGCCATTTCAGCTGTAGCATTGTCTAAATATCCTGAGGTAAATTACATGACAAAAACACATCTGAAGTGTTAGAATTTACAACCAATTAAAATGTTACTTTCATTTTCTACTTTTTTTCCCTGACATTTGATTGGTAATGAACATGAATATAAATGAAAAATGACAGGGAAACACGGCCATTTTGACTACAACTACCTGAGGTACATCTTGAAAGGATTTTCGCATTTTGTCTTCTTCACCTCTCTGTAAAGTAAGTTGATAATTTGTAAGGGGCACTTTAAGTTAATTTGTAAAAACGTTTTCTGATAGTTAGTTACTGTCCCTCTGCTATAGTTATACATAGAGATAGGCTCCTCTGTTATATTTATGGATTGGCTTAGGCTTCTCTGCTACAATTATGAATTTACTTACGCTTCTTCACAGGCACTTTTTTATATTTCTACTTCCTGCCTGTTACCATACACTGCCCAAAGTTACCTTCACTGTTAAAAAATCAGAACTACCTGTCTGAACTTAAACCCAACAGTGCCCTAACTCTACTGATATAGTTATTTTGTATGCAATTTACAGCAAAAAAATGGAAGGGGAGCAAGAAAACATCAATGTTTCCTTCGAGATTACATATGAGGAGATTCTTAATGAAGATTTTGTTGAACAAGATTTTATGGATCAGTCTTTGGATCAACAATTTATTGAATGTTTACAAGATATAGAAACATGCATTTTTGAGGAGATTCCAGATCTAATGCTGGAAGTTTTATTGAACTATGAAAATTCTAACCAATAAATTTTTATTTAATAATTAAAAATTGTTTGAGACATTATTCATTTTTATATCTAATTCATGAAGTACTACCAAAATGAATATGTTTATATTATAGTATAAAGTGAAACTTACAGTATACTGTGCAATTTTAAAACATCATAAGGGAGCAGAGTAGACTACCCATGATCCCCTAGGTCTTCTCAGGGAGTACTTAAAGGATTTATGTTTATATTATAGTATAAAGTGAAACTTACAGTATACTGTGCAATTTTAAAACATCATAAGGGAGCAGGGTAGACTACCCATGATCCCCTGGGTCTTCTCAGGGAGTACTTAAAGGATCTGTTTCTGCTTTCCTGACAGACTATGGTATGGATTCCATATACCACAATAACTTCTGTAACAACATGCAAGATATCTACAGAAAAAAGGTGTACATTGAATTTAAGACTCTGCATTGGTACCTACATGTGGTACTTAAATCACCCACACAACACAACAACTCTATTCAGAGCTACCCTACCTCTAAGCACTTTAAATTATTATTTTACTGTTTCACTGAGTTTTCCCCATGTGTGGGGGGGGTGCATGTGGGGGATGGTGGGGTGTGTCTGTGAGGTGTGTGTGTGTGTGTGTCGGGGGGGTGAGGTGTATAGGTGTGTGTAGGTGTGTGGGGTATGTGGGTGTGGGTGGAGGTGTGCGTGTGTGAGGTATGAGTGGGGAGTGTGTGGCTGTGGGGGTGTGGGGTTGTGTGCGTGGGGGTGTGTATGGGACATACTTGTGGGTACCTAAAACAGCCACAGAACCCAAAAGCTCTTTTCAGAGCTACCCTACCTCTAATCACTCAAAATGATTTTTTTACACTACTATTTTTCACCAACGTACGCTCCCTGGTACGCTCCCCGGTGCGCGTACCGGTTGCTCACCCCGCGAAAATCAAAAAAAAATTTAAAAAAAATGTTCACCCGCGGGACCCTTTTATGGCCCCCACATCAAACCTAGGGAGTCAGGGGGGGTCTACCCTGCCCCCTTTTGGTTATTTACCCCCCTTTGTTTTTGTCACCTCTTGTGTCTCGATCCTACCGAGACACAAGATGGCGGCCGCTCCGGACTGTTTGGAATGTTGACAGACACCCGAGAGCCAATCAGCTTTCCGTGCGCAAGTCGCGTGGCGCGCCCGGAGCGCTCCCCGGTGCAGGTACCGGGGCGCGGCTATAGATATATATTTTTTTGAACATAAATTACTCAAAATCCACTGGAGCACATATCTTGAGACATAGCAAAGGCACATCGGGCTACCAGTCCCTACAATTGTGCCAAGTTTCGAGGGAATCCATTCAGCCGTTCGGGCTAAAAGTGAGTCCAACCGCCCTATGGAAATTAACATGGGGAAAACACGTTTTGGGACCCCCCTTTTATCTCGACCCCCACTGGACGAATCCCCTCCAAACTTTCAGGGAAGGAGCGGAAAATTTCAGGCAGATTCCGCAACCGGCGCCAAAGTTATTCCCAATAGAATGTTGCGATTTCCCTATGGAAATCAATCCTAACTATAACTACCTACTGGCGACCGCCAGTAGGTAATATATATATATATATATTACCTACTGGCGGTCGCCAGTAGGTATATATAGTTAGGATTTTTTCCCTATGGGTTTTTTGAAAATTCTATGTCTAATAACTTTGGCGTTTGTGGACGGAATTGGCTGAAATTTTCTGGAAAATGGAACATTTTGTTTCTGAGCAGCCCCTGGAAATTTGGGGGGGGTTCGTCCAGGGGGGGCCGAGAAAAAAGGGGGGTCCCAAAACGTGTTTTTAACATTGAGTTTTCCATAGGGCGGTCTGTCGCATTTTTAGCCCGAACGGCTGAATGGATTTGCACGAAACTTGGCAAAATTGTAGAGACTGGTAGCCCGATGTGCCTTTTGTAGGTCTCAATATATGTGCTCCAGTGGATTTTGAAAAATTAACATTTAAAAAAAGATATATATCTGTAACAGCGGACTGGGCAGCTCCCGGTTTGCGGACCGGGGAGCGTACCAAAACTTCGCGTAGCGAAGCTGATTGGCTCTCCGGCGTCTGTAAACATTCCAAACAGTCCGGAGCGGCCGCCATCTTGTCTCTCGGTAGGATTGAGAGACAAGAGGAGGCCAAAACAAAAAGGGAAATAACCATAAGGGGGCATAGTAGATCCTCCCTGACCCCTTAGGTTTAATGTGGAGGCTTTAAAAGGGCCCCGCGGGGCAAAAAAAAAAAAAATTTTTTTTTGTTTTTTTGCGTGGGTAGCGCCCGGTACGCGAACCGGGAAGCGTTCTGGGCAGCGTACTGCAATGAAAAATGAATGATAGACTTTTCAAATGCTGTATGTTAATTGATTGTTGTTTTTGTTGATTATTTTTAATTTTTTTTTATTTTTTAAGCATTTTTTATTGTGTTTCATATTTTATTAAACTTTCTAACATTTCATTGTCAGAAATTTCAAAATTATCATGGAATATACATTGTAGTCTCTGAGGTTGTAAAATGTCCTCATTTGCAAGGAGGTTATCTACTGCTTGTACACATTGCAGTAGTTCTTGGTCCCAAGTTTCATCCATAAATTCAATCTCATTTGGATCAATGATTTCTGTGTTGGACTCTGGAAGGACAATTTCAAATGAAATTTTTTGTTCGCTTTCCATTTTCCCTGAAATTTGCATAAAAAAATATATATTAGTAGAGGTAGGGCAATGTTGGGATTAATTTTAGATAGGCAGTTTTTAACAGTGAATTTATCTTTGGGCAGTGTATAGTATCAGAGTGATTGTATCTAAATTTATAAGTACTACAGAGGGATAGTATATAACTAACAGAAAAAGTTTGCCATAATAACTTAAAGTGCACAATATACTTCAGTTTTAAAAATAACAACTTACCTTTAAAAATAAGTTGAAGTTATTAATGAAAATCCTATTGAAATGTACACCAGGAAGTAGTAGTCAAAATGGCTGTGTTTCCTTCTCTTCCTTTATATATATTCGGGTACATAACCAATCAAATGTCAAGTAAAAAAAGTAGAAAATGAAAGTAACATTTTAATTGGTTGTGAATTCCAACACTTCAGATGTGTTTTGTGAAGTAATTTACCTCACGGTATTTAGAGAGGTCTACAGGCTAAATGGCTAAATGGAATTCCAATCAAATTTGTGAAAATGGTAGGGATTGGTATGTAGTATGAGCTAATCTATATTTGGTGAAATTATCTCAAGTGGCTTTTGTGTGAACTACTTTCCCACCTTTTTTGATGGTGCGCTTCCCAGGGAGCGACCCGGTACGCGAACCGTTGAGCGCCCCGGTTCGCGGACCTTAAGCGTTCCAGGAGTCCACCATTTTGTGTTTCGGTCGAATTAAGATACAAGATGGAGGGCAAATAATGTTCAGAATGGGTAGAAGGGGGCACGGTAGAGTTATCTTGACCCCCTAGGTTTTCTGAGGGTGGCTGAGGAGGCTTATATGTGCGAAAAAAAAAAAATTTCAAAAAAAATTTCGCGAGGTTAGCTCCCGGTTCGCGTACCGGGTAGCGGCCCCGGTAGCGTATTTTGTTGAAAATTAGTGAAAAATGTTAGAGTAAAATAATAATTGTGAGTGATCAGATGTAGGGTAGCTCTGAGAAGAGCTTTTGGGTTTATGGTACATTTAGGTACTTATAAGTAGGTACCAATGCACATTCTTAAATTCAGAGTGAAAATTCTGTTGCCCTCATCTGAGAAGTGAACTCCATCTCCTCTGTAGATATCTTGCATGTAGTAACGCAAGTTATTGTTGTACAGGGAGCCCATTCCATGGTCTCTCATGTAAGCTGAAACAGATTTGTTTACATGCTTCCTCGATTTCTCAATTTGTGGACAAAATTGGTTGGACCACCTCCATTTCTGTCTTTGGCATATATTTGAATATACCAAGGCAGTCTGAGGAAAAAGTGCCATTAATTGCTCAAAGGTGTCCTTTAAAAGCATTTCCAGACCTACCCCAGTCAAAGTGCCCAAGTCATTACCTCCACAGTGCACAATTAACAGGTCAGGTTTGGGCAAATGCATAAAGGTTTTCACCAATGGTATCAATTGGTGACATTTTAATCCTCTGTGGCCAAACCACTTAATTTCCACATCTTGTAAATTGAGGTTAGGTAAATTCCTGCTTTCAACGTACCTTTGAGCCCAGTGAATATAACTATGACCAACAATCCAGACAGAAAACATGGTGAGAGAAGGTTCTCCTGCAGTCAGATGAAGTGTGGCAATGAAATGGCAGTTGAAAAAATGAGAGTTTGAAATGAAAAAAACTATGGAGTTTCTGTGTTCATGAAGCAGTAACAGTGATTGGTGGATTTTGATTGATGAAAACAGAAAGTTAGGGTGTACAGATGTGTTGTTTGAGAGATGTATTTTGAGTGGTCAATAAAAAATCCTTAAATGAAAGAAAGCACTGGATATGCAGGTGCACTGAGAGTTCAGAGTTCAATTGCAACATTGTTGTGTGAACTTGCAAACACCAGATTTTCTCCAAGAGGTGGTTGCTATGGAAAATAGCCAGAAATGGCAGAGGGGGGAAGGGTTTTCATTTGAAAAAAAGTGAGGGAAGAGTTTTGATTGGGTGACATGAGAAATATGTGTGAAGAATTACAGCATTTCTGTGCTTTTGATAGCTGCAGACTCTGGAGTGCATACCTTTTGCTCTGCTGAAGACAAATTGGTGTGTTTCTTAGACTGTTTTCAAACTCAAAGTATTTGGTAAGGTGAGAAAATATTTCTTTATTTTAGATAGAGAATAGTGTGCTTTAAGGAGAAAATTATGATTTATGTGGCGCAAATTGCTTGTAAATATGCTCTCACATGTGCATGGAAAAATTTGATTTTGAATGTAAGTGTTATATAGCCATGTTAAAAGTGACTCAACCATGCTGGAAAGTCAATCAAAAAATGATTTCATGTGTTTTAATGACATTTTAAGTCATTTTCCCATGTGCAGTGTTTAGAAATTATGATTTGAAAATCGTTTTTGGGGAAAAGGAATTGTTTATAAAATCATGACAAGGACATAATGGTGTATGGTTCTTTATAAGGCAATTGACTGTCCCTGATGTTATTTTTCTCATTTTAGTGTAAGACCTTTCTCTGTGGCGCAAATTGCTTGTAAATATGCTCTCACATGTGCATGGAAAGTTTTAATTTTGAATGTTTGTGTTACATAGCCATGTTAAAAGTGACCCAACCATGGAGGAAAGCCAATCAAAAAACGCTTTCATGTGTTTCAATGACATTTCAAGTCATTTTCTCATGTGCAGTGTTTAGAAATTATGATTTGAAAATCGTTTTTGGGAAAAAGGAATTGTTTTTAAATTCATGAGAAGGACATAATGGTGTATGGTTCTTTATAAGGCAATTAACTGTCCCTGATGTTATTTTTCCCATTTTAATGTAAGACCTTTCTCTGTGGCGCAAATTGCTTGTAAATATGCTCCCACCTGTGCATGGAAAGTTTTAATTTTGAATGTTTGTGTTACATAGCCATGTTAAAAGTGACCCTACCATGCAGGAAAGCCAATCAAAAAACGCTTTTATGTGTCTTAAGGACAATTTAAGTAATTTTCCCATGTGTAGTGTTTTGAAGTTATGATTTGAAAATCGTTGTTGAGGGAAAGGAATGTTGTTAAAATTTATGTGCGCCATATGCCCCCAAATTTCTTTTTTAGGGTTGCAGCAGGGTGTTCTTGAGACACCCCTGCACCTTTGGAATAAATTCCTAATTTGTGATGAGCAAATTGTTAATCGCAAATTGCACCTTCATTTATATGAGCCTCCTAGCTCATGGAAATGAATGGGTAATTTGCAATTAGCAATTTTCTCATCGCAAATTTGGAATGGTAAAGAATCGCTATTTATTCCTTAAAATTTGCTTTTTTGGAAATGCAAAATAGTTATATGATACATATGGCGGTTGATGTCTAACAAGATAAGAAGCTTAGGTATACATTTATGATGACTGGCGCAATGAAGTAGAAATCACTTACTTCATTGGTAGGCCTTTACATGAATTATCTCCTCTGTATTCTTCATCAAGCGTAACTTTAATCTGCAATCCTGAGTAGGCCTCACCTTAAACAAACCTCTGGATAGGCCACATCCTATTGTCATCCTGAATTAATCATTTAAAATGCTAGGGACAGATTTATGATAGGTGTATACCTCTTTTGTGCCACTTAGAAAACATTGTCCATGGGGAAATGACTTAAAATGTCCTTAAGACACATGAATGTGTTATTTTAAAACGTTTGCAATTTTTTTGGGTCACTTTCAACATGGCTATGTGACTGAAACAGTCAAAATCTAAATTTGCAATGCACAGGTGGGAGCATATTTACAAGGAATGTGCTTCATGGGGAAAGGTCTTATAATGTAATATGGGAAAAATGACATTAGAGACACTGAAATGCCTTATAGAGAAGCATACACCATTATGTCCTTGTCATAAATTTGCAAACCATTACTTTTCCCCAAAAACGATTTTCAAATTATATTTTGAAAACACTGCACATGTGGAAATTACTTAAAATGTCAATAATTCAAAATTTGCGATTCCTTCAATGCAATGTATCAAAAAATAAATATGTAAAAAATGATATTAAGGATTTGGAAACTACCACCAACTTCTAGTTTGTGGTAATTTGCGAATTCTTTTCAAAAAGCATTTTTTTCAAAAAAAAAAAAGGTCCCATATGACGCCCATACATGCCATTAGGGCATGTAGGTGTGCCATGTGCTCTCAAATTTCTTTTTCAGGGGTGCAGCAGGGTGTTCTTGAGATACCCCTGCACGCTTGAAAAAAATCCTATTTTGTGATGAGCTAATTGCTAATCACAAATTGCAACCTTAATTCCTATGAGCCTCCTAGCCCATGGAAATGAATGGGTAATTTGCAATTAGCAATTTGGTCATTGCAAATTAGGAATAGTAAAGAATTGCTATTTATTCCTTAAAATTTGCTATTTAGGAAATGGAAAATAGTTTGATGGTACATATGGTGGTTCATCTGTAACAAGATAAGAAGCTTAAGGATACATTTATGATGACTGGTGCAATAAAGTGCACATTACTTACTTCATTGGTAGTCCTTTATATGTATTATCTCCTCTGTATTCTTCATCAAGCGTAACTTTGATCTGCAATCCTGAGTAGGCCTCACCTTAAACAAACCTCTGGATAGGACACACTTTATTGTCATCCTGGATTAATCATTTAAAATGCTAAGGATAGATTTATGATAGGTGTATGCCTTTTTTCTGCCACTGTGCGTCACTTTTATGATGCAGCGGTGGTGCAAAATATTTGCTATGAGGTGACAACATTAAAAATTGATGCATTTAGGCAGATATGTCATGGTGTAAAAAAAAAACGTACCACATAAAACCCAATCAGGAGTAATGCAAAAGATGCACCATGTCGCAAGACAGGCCTCACTTGGGGCCATATGTATCAAGCTAATTAGCATTTGCAAAGATCAAAATTCTATGAATTTCGGCCTTTGCGAATGTTAATTAGACAAATGGTATGTATCAAACAACTTTGATGCAAAATAAGGAGTAGCAAAATTTGCTATTCCTTATTTTGCGATTGCACTGAAGCATTTGTAAATTTTGTGACTACTTAAATGCAATGTATCAAACAAAAACTATGTAAAAAATGACATTAAGGATTTGGAAACTATTGTGGTAAATTAGTGGTAATTTGTGAATTCTTTTCAAAAAGCTTTTTTTCAAAAAAACAAAAGGTGCCATATGACGCCAACACATGCCCTTAGGGCATGTATATGTGCCATATGCCCCCAAATTTGTTTTTCAGGGGTGCAGCAGGTGTTCTTGAGACACCCCTGCACCCTTGGAAAAATTCCTAGTTTGTGATGAGCAAATTGCTAATCGCAAATTAAACCTTCATTCATATTAGCCTCCTAGGCCATGGAAATGAATGGGTAACTTGCAATTAGCAATTTGCTCATCGCAAATTAGGAATGGTAAAGAATCGCTATTTATTCCTTAAAATTCGCTATTTAGAAAATGTAAAATATTTTGATGATACATATGGCAGTTCATCTGTAACAAGATAAGAAGCTTAGGGATAGATTTATGATGACTGGCGCATCACCAGGGATGTGACAGTCATCCTGCGCCACTGTTCCGCCACCCATGTTGTGCTGCATTTACAATGCGGCGCAGCATGGGGCAAAAACGGCACAGATGCGTGACGCATCTGTGCTGTAAAGGTGGCGCATTGCTGGAGTTGTATCGCAAGTGCGATGCAGCTCCAGCAAGGCTCAGGGGTGCCCCATCTCCACAATGCTGCGTCAAGACCTATGCCAGCTTCAATCAGGCGCAGGGTTTTGACGCAGCTTTCTCCTATCTGATTGTAAATGCGGCACACCATGGGTGGTAAAGCAGTGGTGCACATTAACTGGTGCATGCCTGGGGATGTGCCATTTAATATAAATCTGCACTTTAACATTTGAGTATGTGCAGGGGACACAGAGTCGTTGAGGCTTATCCAAGGTTAAGAAGAGATGAGTCCTGTTCAGTGAAAAATTAGACATAGGCTTCACCTGCTCAGCATTGCTGGACATGGCTAAATAATAGCTGCAAAATGTTAATCTTGTTAAACAATTTTACTATTATAATCTCTGAGATTTGTTTCTTACTCTGCAACATCTCATTGTTGTTATCTTTCTTTAAAGATAAAGACAACATCAACATGAGCGACAATCAGCAATCAGTTGATTTTGACCTCATCATTGAACTCGTAATTGAAACATCAGTGGATGTTGATCCCTTGGATGATTTAAATCCTGAGGATGAAGAAGAGCGTGATGAGGATGCAGATTTGTCCGAATTATATGATATAGGATGGGAAGCTGACCTGCTTGAGCCTTTGGAATTATAAACATTTATTTTTAAAATTTATAATCAATAAAAAGTAAAAAGGTAAACCGTTTAATTTAAAAATAAAGACACCTTCAAAAACAGGTTATGTGTAGTGTCTTCAATAAAATATTAAAATATGCTCATAAAAGTAGATCATATTCACATATAAAATAGCATAGGTAACATAAATATAAATGTCATTTCTTTTCTGGTATTTCTGTATTGTAAAAATGGCAATGACTAAAAAATCTTCAAATTAAAATGTCAAGTAGTGTGTTATGTTTTTGATCACTATTACTGATTTACTGTTTGATAATAATGTTTATTAACATTTTTTATTATATTTTTCCTCAGATTCAACTGCAGATCATTTCAAGAATTTAATATGCCTACAACAGAAAGACAGATAAAGGCTGCAAAACGTCAAAGACAGCAGGAGAAAAAAAAAATGCAGCAGTCCTCTAACAAAAAGATTTCTCAAGCCACGAAGAAAGCACTGGGTAAGAGCTCTAAATATTTCATAAGAAATATTTGTAATAAAAAAAATATTACTACAGAAAATGTTTCAGTCCATAACACGAGCAGTAAATCAAATGGAAAGAAAAGGACAATGGAAAATGTTACTGCTAGAGCAAGAGACAAATCTGTGCATGTTAGTAGAAGGAAACAACAGTTTAGGGAGATTCGTAAACGAATGTTCCGCAACAGGATAATTGGCAATTTGTTAAAAAATATTAAGAAAGGTCAACAGAAACTAGTTTTTTATAAGAGAAAAAAAAAAGTTGAGAAAGTTATTGATCAGGCATTTGAAATTAAACGTAAGTTATTTATTTTGATAATCAATAGAATTAGGAAACTAAACAAGGCAATTTTTGATTTCAAAAGAAATAGTAGATGGAAGAGAATAGTTAATCGTAGTAATTTTTGTGAAGTTTTTTCTGGAGAATGGATGCATAGTTCAAGCTGTGAGGCATTTTTTAATGAAGAGAGTTATTTCCAGGATAATGATTTGGTGCATGCAGTTGACATCAGTGGTCGTGCTTATGAAGTGAAAGATGGTTGTCCAGTTGAAAAAGAAAAACTTGTGACAACAGAGGCAGAAGAGTTGTTAGGTAATGAGGTTTTAGGAAGACGTGCTAAGGGTCCTGTGTACACCTGGAAGTGTAGTAGTATTTGCAGTGTGCGACAGGATTCCATCAATTTGCTTTGTGATTTTGTACGGTCATTTAACAAAAAAAGTTTGAAGCAGAAAATGAGGTTGTTGCAAGAATTAGATCCTTGCAGAGTAAGAGAAGTGACAGGTTTGCATGGTCATTCACTGGCTTGTCTTTCCAGGAGAGTATGCCAGAGTGTTTTTCATCATTTCAGGATGCTAGCAGTGCATCATAACAAAGTGAGGAAATTAGTTAGAATGTTGTATTATGCTAAGAGTCCAGCAATTATGCTGAAACAATTATGCGCTGCTCTTTTGCATGGTTCTGAAATAGATGTGAAGAATATATGTGAAGAAATTGAGTTTTGTTACTTTGGAAGTAAAGAGGAGAATGTTGAAATTGAGCAAGAAGTAGAGGGTCATTTGGAAGATAGTGTACATGTTTCCAGTACAGATAATTTCCAGAGGGAAATTGCGACGTTTGACATGAAATCAAGTGAGAGGCCTAATTTCACTTGTGTGTGTTGTAGACGCACTTATTATAAGAATCAGACTAAGTTAGTGGATTTATATGCAAAAAGTGAAAGGGAAAATAATAGTGAATGGAAGGATTTTGCAACATACTTGATGGTAGAAAATTGTTTTGATTTGGGATTGGATCAACGTGTGTGTACTTATTGTTGTAACAAATTAAAACAAAACCAGATGCCTGCTAGAGCAGTTCATAATAATCTGGAATTGGTTGAGATTCCTTCTGAATTGAAGGACTTAAATACTTATGAATCTATTTTGATTCAAAGTATCCATCCCTTTCAGGCTATTGTAAGAATGGAGCCAAAGACAGGGAAATTGCCTCCATCAGATTTACAGAGAGGATTAAAGGGAAGAGTTGTTTATTTGCCTCTAGATTTGAAGAAAAACATTAACACAATTGGAGTAGAAAAAGTGGAAGAGGAACCTCTGGTTATCTTAGTTAATGGGGTTCCGACAAAGAATAAGAAAATATGGCAAGATTTAGTAGATGTTAGGAAAGTTAAAAAGGCAACATTGTATTTGAAAAAAAATAATAAATACTATAAGAATGTATATGTTGCAGAAGAGGAAGTAAGTGAGGAAGAGGATAGCGATTTGTGTGCTGGTCAAATTGAGAAAGTAGAACCCTCTACTAGTGAGGAAATATATGAACATTATAGTGTTCATCCTTTGCATTCCAAGGAAGTCATGGGGAATGCTATTGAGTTGTTTCAAATGAAACAAGCCAAAGGGAGTCCCATTAGTGTTTGGGAGGAAAGTTTGGAAGCTCGGTGTTTCCCACAGCTTTTTCCAACAGGTCAGGGAGGAAGATATGATGAGCGACCTCATCAAATTCCTGCTTCTGAATACCGGACTTTGCGATTGTATGCAGGAGATGCTAGGTTTCGACAATGCATTCCTTATTTGTTTCATCTCCTGTTTGAAAGCGATCTGTCTGGACTGTCATATGCAGTGAACCACATCTTGAAAAGTGGTATACACATGCAAAACATCTCGGCAAGTGATTTTATGGATAAAGTCAATGTCCAAGATAGTATTTTGGATTCTCACCTGATTAATCTCATGGCGTGTCAGCGTGGTACTAATGAGTACTGGTACCGTCGTCATGGTGATTTAAAATGTATGCTGAGGAACTTAGGTACTCCCACATGGTTCCTCACTCTGAGTTGTGCCGAGTATGGCTGGGAAGACTTACTTCAATTTCTACGAGAGGCAAATGCTAACGTAGATAACATTGAATTCAAGACACCCGGAGAACTGTGCTCTTTGGATCCAGTCAATGTATGTAGGTACTTCAATCATAGATTTGAAGCTATGATGTCTTTCATCATGAATAAGAAGAATCCACCTCTTGGAGAGGTGTTGGATTTCTTCTGGAGAAAGGAGTACCAAGCAAGAGGTGCTCCTCATATACATATGTTGTTGTGGATCAAGGATGCACCTAAATTTGGAACGGATCCAGAAGACTCAGTGATGAGTTTCATCCAACAGTATTCTACGTGTGCTGTTCCAAACGCAAAGGAGAAGAAAAGCCTAAGAGAAAAAGTTCTGCGTTTCCAAAGCCATCGATGTGGAAAGTACTGCCGTCGTAAATTCCGAAACAAGGACAAGTTCTACACCAAATGTCGTTTCGGCTTTCCACGACCGGTGATTTCTAAAGGAAGAGTAAACAGTTTGATGTCTTCGCTGCGACATAATGTGATGAAGAAATCACCTAAAAACACATACAATTTGAAGAGGAACGAAGAGTCCAAGTACATCAACGACTACAACCCGGTGATTTTGTCCATGTGGAATGCTAACATGGATATACAGTTTGTGGCTGATAACTGTATGGCTGTGGCTCGGTATGTGACGTCTTACATCACCAAAAAAGAGAAGACAGAATTGAAGGATATGTGGGAGGACATTTCCCATGAAAAGAGCCTCAGCAAGAAGTTGTACAGTTTCAGTCTGAAGATGTTGTCGCATCGAGAAATCGGAGCGTACGAATGTTCTGACCGGTTGTCTTCAGCAAGTCTCTATGCCAAGTCCAGGAGTATCGTTTGGGCGAGTCTTGGTCTTGCTGCAACGCGTAATCGAGTTCTCAAACCTGTGCGGGAAATTGAGTATTTGGCGGAAAAGGAGCCAAACAGTACCGACATTTTGAAGACAAACATGTTGGATACATATTATCCAAATCGAAGCAGTCACCTAGAGAATGTTTGTCTGTATGAGGTTCTGCAAAATTACATATTCAAGAGGAACATCAAAGAAGATACTGAGAAAGGAGTGTATGCTGTAATAAGAAGTGAGGGATGTCTGGTCAAGCAAAGAAAATGCCACTTGATAAACCATCGAAAATTGAGTGGCGAATCTCCTGAAAAAAAGGAGTTTTTCTATTTAGCACTTTTGCAACTTTTCAAGCCTTGGCGTGCAGAAGAGGAACTGCTTGGAGATTTCCTCTGTTACGAAGACTCTTTCAATGCCGCCAAGGAGACCATAGAATGTCCTGCTTTTCCCAGATATGTAGAAATGTTGAATGCGGAAATTGAGCAGGAAGCAACGATTGCAGCCGAGATTGCCAGAGACAGTTCTCAGGACAGTCAGAGTTCTGCTTCATTGAGTCAGGATCCAATAGGAGGACCTCTTATTGAAAATGAAGCTGCCACTGCTATGAATGAAGTGGAAAGAGCCATGGCACATGCTCAAGAGGATGCGGTTAACTTAGAAGAGTTGGAAAGGCAACTCAACGTTGAGCAGAGGAAAATATATGACGAAGTTACCATGCAAATTGATCATGGATTAAGTCATGATAAGAAAGAGTGCTCATGTACGTCGTTGAAGCCTGTCCGACTGTACGTGAGTGGAGAAGCGGGAACTGGAAAAAGTTTCCTCATTAAAGCAATTTCATGCTATTTGCAGGAAAGGACAGAGTCATCGCTGTCTTGTGTTGTCACTGCTCCAACTGGACTGGCAGCACATAATATTAAAGGGATTACTTTACATCGTTTACTGATGCTGCCAGTGGAGCATGACAACAAATTAGAATATCACAAGCTATCTGGAGATGCTTGTTTTGAAGTTTCAAGAATCTTGAGGAAAATGAAACTTCTTATCATTGACGAAGTAAGCATGGTTTCCAATGTCATGCTTGCCTTTGTGCATTTGAGGATGCAAGAAGTTCTCAAAACAGAGTATGATGTGTTATTTGGTGGCAAACACATCATTGTTTTCGGAGATCTTCTGCAGCTGACACCAGTGAAAGGGCAACCTGTGTTCAAAATGCTCACGCATGAAGATACCAGGAAGTGCCTAGGCAGCATTGGCAACGTCAATATATGGTTAAACTTCAATTATGCTGAACTGCATGAAAATATGCGTCAGGCGAAGGATGAAGTTTACAAGAATATTCTACAAGATGTTAGAATTGGAAAAGTGACCGAGCATGGGAAAGAAGCTTTACATGCACGATTACTGTCAAATTTATATCCAGAACAAGATGTTGTGCCTGAGAATATTTTTCAGAAAATTACTGAGAAGAAATCTGGAATATGTTTGATGCCAACTCTTGCAGAATGTGCCAAATTTAACAACAAAATGTTGCATTTAGAAAAGCAAGAGATTGTGAAACTGGAAGCTATTGATAGAGTAGAGCATATGGGATCCACAATTATTTTGTCTGAGAATCTGAAAACTAAATTGGATTCATTAGAGAAGAGTATATCTAAAACTGCAGGTTTTGAAAAGACTCTGAATGTGTGCTTGAACTGCCGTATAATTTTAAGAAGGAATTTACATGTTGAAAGAGGTCTGGTAAATGGATCAATGGGTAATGTTGTTGATTTTGTGAAATACAGAAATAGAGATGGAATTGAATTTTTAAAAATTAAATTTGATGGCATTGAGGAAGTACAGCTAATTGCTCGTTGTTCTGCTAGATTTTTGCTTGTAAAAGACTTATATGTGCGCCGTAAGCAGTTCCCGGTTTGCTTGGCATATGCGGTGACAATCCATAAATCGCAAGGTTTAAGTGTAGACAGTGCATTGGTGAATATTGGCAGTTCTGTGTTCAAGGAGGGTATGGCATACGTGGCATTGTCACGAGTTAGAACTTTATCGGGATTGTACTTGATTGAGTGTGATGTCACAAACATTTGTGCAGATCTAGATTGTGTTAAGGAATACAATAGGTTAAGAAGAGAGTATGCGCCACATTTGCCTCAGTTTCCTTTGTTTGAGAAACGTCTGGTAGGCCGGAAACGAAGAAATGAGAACAATACTGGGGAGGTTGTAGCAAAAAGACAAAAAGTGAATGAACCTAAAATTACAAGCAGAAACAAAGAGGATTCTGTTGAAGATGTTGTTGGTTTTCAGTTTGAAAACAGTTCTGGTGTCAACTGCTATGCTAATGTAGTAATTAATGTTTTGTTTTCTCTAAAAAATGTAAAAGAAGAGATTGTGGTCAATTCTGATCAAAGATTTTGCAGTTTGTTAAATTCTGTGTTAGAGAAATGTACCACTGATAGAAGAAACATAGAAAGTGTGTCTGAAATTCGAAATCTGTTAGATAGATGTTCAGGCCAAACACAATTCTCTCAAAATATTCAGCAAGATTGTCAGGAGTTTTTAATGTATATGCTTGATGTATTACATGCTGAAGGTGTAGATGTAGATCAGCTGTTTGGGCTTTCTTATCAATGGCAGCATGACTGTGAGAACTGTATGGTATCAAGTACTACTAGTGTAGACTCAGAAAGATTTATATATTTAACTTTGCCAGACAGTAAATCAGTCTCCTTTAATAAGCTAGTAAAAGCTGCTAATCACAACATGGAGTGTAGCCAATGTAAATCTGAAATGATGTCCACATTATTTATACGAACATATGGCCAGTACGTCATTTTAATGTTCCAACGATGTAGGACTGATGGAACAAAATCGACAACTTTAATAAAAAAATTTGTAGCTTCGCAGTTGTCAATATCAGGAAGGACTTTTGTAACTACAGCAATTATATATCATGACGGCCCTTCAATAACATCAGGACATTACACAGCTTATTTAAAGTCTAGAAATGGCTGGTCATTCTGCAATGATTCTGTTTTAGTTTTCAAAAAAAAATTGCCGTATGACCTTAAAAACTCTTACCTGGTGTTTTTAAAACCAAAATTTTAGGGAAATAATCTCGGGATGTGCTCTGTGGAATTTCAAGAAGTTCTAATGGCTCCTACACAATTTGGCCTTGAGGATAAGTGTAGTTCAGAGACATAACTTCTAATCATAGGACTGGACATCATGGAGATATATGTGCACTTTGAATGAGTTCAGAAAAACTGTTTCTTTTTATAAGCTAATTGAAGCAGCCAATCAAAACATGGAGTAGAGGGAATGTAAGTCTGCAATGCTGTCTACTGTTTTACATTGCTTTGTGATTAAAAGTGATGTAGAGAATTAAATAATTGTAGTACTCATAGAGGTAGTGTAAGTCTGCTTCATATTAAGCAGTATCAGTGTCATAGGAAATGTAGAACATGACTGAGCAAGAAGGAGAAGATATTACTATTCCAGGATTGTGAAAATGATCTTCAACATTTTAATTGTGAAAGTTGCGGAAATGCCAAATGATGGGATTGGCTTACAAGAAATCCAAGAGTTATAAATAGCTCTGACTAGATTTGGCCTTGTGGAAAATAGTGGTAGAGAGCAAGAAGTCATTTATTGCATGTAACGTGTTTTTAAAAACGATGGAGGTTTTCTTTCAGAAAGTGGCGGGCTGAAAGTAATAACAGCACAAAAGAGTGTAAGCTGTTCATAGGACATCCTTGGACGTCATGGAAAGTAAGTTAACTTTAAGGAGTTCTGAATTTTGATTGCTGATGTTGTATGGGTTTTTTAAACACAATCATTTTGATTGTGTTTTTTTTTCCCCGCTGTTACATGATGAATACCTTCAAGTCACTGTTTTTAGTGAATTTTGATACATTCTGAGAACAGCAAAAATAAACCATTTAACATGTATAATTAATTCTGTACTGTTTGCATTTATGATGTATATGTAGAACTGTGTAGGAGGCATGGAGAAGGTGAGTTTTCTGTAAGTGTTAAATTTATTGCATGCAGTGCTGCACTTCTACGTATTCTTTCATATGCTGGACTACATCTGCACAATGAGATACCTAAGCAAAGGAAACACAAGTGATGTGATTGTGAAATGAGCAAAATAAATTGTACATATTTCAATTACATCACCTGTGTTTCCTATCATTATGAATCACATTGTGCAGATCAAGTTTAGGTCTGTCCAGGGAAACATAGGAGGTTTCTACTTTGTTGAAGAGTGCAGTGGACATGACTCACTTCATTGGTAGACCTTCACATGTATTATGTCTTCTATTCTCTTCAACAACTCGAAATTTCATCTGCAACCCTGAGTAGGCCTCACCTGAAACAAAACTCTGGATAGTAGACATCTTATTGGCATCCTGAAGCAATTATTTTAAATTTTAGTGTCTTGCGACACTTTTCTGAGACAACAGCAATGCAAAAGATGCACCATGTTTTAAGATAGGCCTCACTTCATCTGCATCAAGATAGTGTTAGTTTAAAATGTATATCTTTAGGACTGTGTAGCTTCTGTAAGTGTCAAAGTTATTGAAAAACTGTTTGTCCTTCAATCTTTGCCCTTGTCTTTTGTAATTTTTTAATACATGTTTTTATATTTTTCAAATGTTTGTTCTCTCTTTCACAGATTGAAAGTATAAAAATAAAAAGTGAGGAATTTAACGACAATTATAAGGTAAGTATTTTGTACTCTTTTCGTTACATTTCTATCACATTGAACTACTATTAGTTCCACTGCTTCATTTCTTTAATCCTCAGTTTCCTGCCTTTGCTATTTCCCTCGTTCCTTTATCTATTAACTACTTACTCAACTCCTTCCACTCTTTTTCTCAGTCCCTCTCTTCTCATAGTTCCTCACTCTTGTTCACTCACTCCGTCTCTATTACTCTTAGTGTCTTTGACTGATCACTGTATCACTATTTGTTCATAATGCTTTCTCTGTGTAGTTGAAGCACACTAAGGGGCATATTATGAATGCAGCCAATAAAATTATTGCTCTTTTTATTGACAGAAAACTGGTGCAAAAGCGGCTTTAGCGGCAGTTTTCTGCCGCAAAAGCAGCTTTAGCGACACATTTCTGCCGATAAAAGCTGCAAAACTTTTATTGCCTATGTTGATAATATGCCCCTATGTTATTTACATTAGGGCTATATTGTCCAGTATAACAATCAAAATTGCTCTCCAAAGACACCAGGCAAAGCAGACGCTCCCTCAAACAGATCACCAAGCGCAATTTACCCTACTTACAATCTAGCCTGTTCTCTGTCGAGACTTTAGCAATCTTTAGAGCACAAGATAAGATTTTTTTACATGGAAGAGCCATACGTATTGCAATTCTACTTAAGAAACAAGCATTGGCATAGACAATAGGTCTCGCCTTTGGGACTTTATACGTGTTTAGCCATGCAACAGTTGATGTTGCTGCACCAAGGATATTATGCTGCATAACTAAAGACTTAGAAGGTCCCAAAGTCGATACCTATTGGCTATGCCAATGCTTGTTTTTCTTTCACTTCGTTATCTATTTTGTTTTTCACAATTATACCCTCTTCTGTCTGTTCTTTGGTAAATAGATCTATTAAATAGTATCTCTTCTTTACTCCCTATAGCTGTCTTTCTTGAAACATCACTCTCTGTTTACTTTCCTTATACTTACTCTTTTTTAAAAAAAAAAAAAATTTTTTGGGTTAGCTCCCGGTACGCGTACCGGGAAGCTAAACCGGAAGCGAACCAAAAGAAATAGAGCTTGCCAGAGTGCTAAACATTCTAGCAATTTTTTTGGAAAGGGAAGGTAGTTCTGAAAAGAACTTTTTTTTTTATATTTTTGTTGTTTTATATTTTTTTTTGTATTTTTTGAAATTTTTTTGGGTTTTTTGTATTTTTTGAACGATTTTATATTTTTTTTGGTTTTTTTTTGGGGGGGAAACAACAAAAAACAGGCGTTGAAAAGGGCTCAACAGGAGCAAAAAAAAATTACTGGGGGCGGTTAGGGCAATCATGGTGTTCATACGCCAGGTTCAGTGCATTGATGCTCATGTTGCCACAAGCTAATAATCCACGACAGCGCATACATAAGTGTATCATGTTCCCAAAATTGGGCTGGATATTTGGCACAGTTTCCCGTGCCTCCTCTGGTGATAAAGAAACCGATGTTGCTGGTCTCGTCACAGGAGTTGGTCGAGGATTGTCCATCATATCCCTTAATTCCGCCCGGCTGTAATTTAAGGGATGTTTCCTCGTCATATGCCTATGCATGGTATGATTACCGTAGCTGTATTTTTTGTCCGTCCCTCTGGACAATTGTTCCTTGCATATGAGGCATGTTGCATACCTGGCATTGACCTTTTTTTGGCCACGAGGGATGGAAAAAAACTGCCAGATGAAACTGGGTTTCTTTCTTGAAACCCGGGGCAACTCTTCAAGAAATTGTGGTTGTTCTCCCTCCTCATCCATCTCTTCATCTTCCTCCTCAGTGTTGATAACCACCTGGGGAGGTGGTCCTCTCTTCCCATGAGGAGGTGGAGGTGGTGGTGGGGGTGCACCAGCTGAAGCAATCAGTGAAGCCATTTTCATAGAATCAAAATAGGTCTTCCAAGAAGCAAAATAGGTCTTCCTCTCACAATAATGAAAGTCAGAGTGAGGAAAGAAGGAGTGGTTTTCATCATTTGGAAAAAACAATACTTCTCAACCAATGAAAAGTGTTATTTTTAGGTCACCTGACCTAGCCTTCCATAATTATGAAACTAAAAGTGAAATGAACCAATGAAAAGCTTTATTAACAAGTCACATGACCTCTAACTTTCATGTTACGCGCTGCGGAACGCTCCCCGGTTAGCTTCCGGTTCGCTGCGCTTCGCGCCTCGGTCCGCGCCCCGGGACACTTCCGGGTGCGCTAACGCAGTACGTCACAAGACGCATTTCGCGGCAACGCGATACGTCGCGCTTTCGCGCCGCGGATCGCTTCCGGGGAGTTGCGTTTCACGCCTCGGTCCGCGCCCCGGGGCACTTCCGGGTGCGCTAACGCAGTACGTCATAAGACGCATTACGCGGCAACGCAATACCGTCACTATGTTGATTTGTTACCGGTTCGCGGACGGGATCGCGGAATCGAATTGAGCTAACTGGAAGCTTCCCGGTTAGCGGACCGGGAGCGAAACAAAAAAAATTTAAAAAAAAATTATTAATAAACATATAAAATATATTTTTGGATTTAAAGAATAATACATTTTACAGCTATAGATATTAGCTTTTAAAAAACCAATGAAATTCACTGAAAAAACCATAGGTTATAGACCATATATAGTTAGGAATTAGCATTTACAAAACCTTGAAAATTCACTGAAAAAACCATAGGTTATAGACCATATATAGTTAGGAATTAGCATTTACAAAACCTTGAAAATTCACTGAAAAAACCATAGGTTATAGACCATATATAGTTAGGAATTAGCATTTAAAAAACTTTATTTTACTCACACAAAACCAATGAAATTCCATATATAGTTAGTTGTACTAACTATATATCGCGCACCCGCAATCCACTGCTGATCATGTCACATATTACATCATTCATGACATGGTCAGTGACATCACTGATGACATCACTGATGACATCTCAAATGACATCACTGATGACATCACTGATGACATCTCAAATGACATCACTGATGACATCACTGATGACATCTCATTTGATATTACTGATCACATCACTGATGACATCATTCATGTGATAATACGATGAACCTCTTCAGACTCTAATATAACCTTAGATACACTCAGTGTAAACAGACACTCACAGACTGTCACTCATCCATGGAGTTACTTACACACCTAGTCAGTCATGCAAAGAATCAACCACACCTCCATTTTCACAACTATACATTTATACACACCTTACTTATTCAAACATATACTAAAACATATTTACTCACTTATACAATCCTGGATACAAGTTCACAATGATCCATACAGCCACTCACACATTCACTGGCTCTTATGCACAGTTATTTATATATGTCAACTCTCACATGTACTGTATTTTACATATGTACTTACTTTGACATGTAGCACTGAGACATCTATTCACTCACCAATACAGTCATGCACACAGTCAACCGCCCATACAGCTGTTTCCACATGCACTTTTGAACCCATACATCTATGCAGAGAGTCATACACCTCCCAGCCACCCATACACACTCTCAGTCTCCCATACAAATACTTGGGCAACCAATCAATAACCCATATAGTTAATCATATAGCTACTGATCAACACATGCAGCAGTTTACAGAACAACAGACATAATGATGCACAAATTAAGACAGTTTAGTCACTAACCCATGCACTCAGTGAGACACATTTAATCACTCACTCATACAGTCAGTCATGCACCTACTAAATCCTTTGTTCAGACACTTCTACATCCACTCATTCTTCAATATGTAAGACATATTTTAACTTTACAGAAACATACAGTCACTGGATGTTGTCATCAGTGATGTCATCAGTGATGTCATTTGAGATGTCATCAGTGATGTCATCAGTGATGTCACTGACCATGTCATGAATGATGTAATATGTGACATGATCAGCAGTGGATTGCGGGTGCGCGATATATAGTTAGTACAACTAACTATATATGGAATTTCATTGGTTTTGTGTGAGTAAAATAAAGTTTTTTAAATGCTAATTCCTAACTATATATGGTCTATAACCTATGGTTTTTTCAGTGAATATATATATATATATATATATATTCACTGAAAAAACCATAGGTTTCACACCAGTTATAGTTAGGTGGAAATTGTACTCGCATAAAACCATTGAAATTCCCACGTTATAGTTAGTTGGACTCACTATAACTTGCGAGTGCAATGCGCTGCTGATGACGTCACATATTACATCACTCATGACATGGTCAGCAACATCACTCATGACATCACTGATGACATCTCAAATGACATCACTGATGACAACATCCTTGTGACAAAGTGGCAGACCTCCTATCAGCATAAAATAACCTTTGACACACACATTCAAAATAGAAACTAACATTTTCTTAAAAAAGGAGAAACCAATACCAATTACAACAACTTATTAGGTAATTGCAACATCTACATACACAGTCACTCATTCACCAACAGTTCTATATAGTCACTCATGCATGTACTTACTCATCATATGTACTCATACACCTATACATCCTGTTACACACTAATACTCATCCATATATTTACTCACACACAAATTCACACATGCAAATAAACTATCAAAAAAACATTTACTTGATTATACTGCTATATACACACAACTACACATACTTCTACAGAAACGGAAACATATTTACTCTCTTAAACAATCAATTATAAAAACACATACTCACGAACCCACCCATACACACAATCATCCACCCATACAGTCTTGCACACATGCTGTCTTCAAAATACATACAAATAGTGAGTCACTCATTCATGCATCTGTGCTCTAAGTAATATCCCCCACCGAACCATACAGACACTGATACTGATACTCAAAAAAACAACTAATAACCCATATACACACTCATGTAGCTACTCACCAACCCATGCAGCCACTTATACACAAAGTGAGACACAGATACAGATATTTAAATATTTAAACATTACTCGCTAATATATGTATTCACTAAGATACATTTAATAAGTCAGTTAACCAATCAATTTTACACAAAAAAACATCCATTTAGACATTTATTTACCCATTTATTCTTCCATCAACCTTTAGATATACATATATAAAAAATATTTATTTTTCAGAAAGATACACATTCACTGGATGATGTCATCAGTGATGTCATTTGAGATGTCATCAGTGATGTCATGAGTGATGTCACCGACCATGTCATGAGTGATGTAATATGTGACGTCATCAGCAGTGCATTGCACGCGCAAGTTATAGTGAGTCCAACTAACTATAACGTGGGAATTTCAATGGTTTTATGCGAGTACAATTTCCACCTAACTATAACTGGTGTGAAACCTATGGTTTTTTCAGTGAATTTAATAGGTTTTTTAAATGCTAATTCCTAACTATAACTGGTGTGAAACCTATGGTTTTTTCAGTGAATATATATATATATATATATATATATATATATATATATATATATATATTGTCGCAGGGTTTCTGTTCTCACACAGAACTGTGCACAGAGGAGTGGAACCTCGGCAAATTAGGGTGTCCCAAAACTTACCTTAGCAACCAACTCACCCCTTACCGAGCTAGCTACAGTGTCTCATTGGACATATCAAACTCCCAATGTTTAGACAAACCAGAACATGAACTTACAGTACCTCAGGGTACGTGGAACTCATGAACACTCTTTTGTTATATTATCATTACAAACCCGAACATGGAGTAAAGAAGACACATGTGCATTTGAAATGTTGATTTACTAATGCCGTCTTCTCAGGCGCAGTATCTTAGATAATACAAGTATACTTATTATCAGTATCAAAATTATCAGCATAGTTACTAAGACATAAAAAGCGAATGGTGACAGCATGTTAACATGCTGTAATGAATAAGAGTCAACAACACTTATATCTCACCCTCCCTAACACATATATTATATTATTAGCTAAGAAGGTCTCTTTGGGTTGTTTTAGGGCGGGCCCATACCTTAGTGTCCTAGCATGAAGGAATCACATCAGCATACACCAGCTCTCTCTGCATGTGCACCGCATCAAGTGTGTTAACAATTCTCGTGCAAAGCAATATCAATCCCGCCTCAAGCCCAAGTTGGCAAAGGCTGCACTTGTGTTATGACTATGAAGGCGTGGAGATCAGACCTCATAACAATTCCATATCGTGTTGCTCCTGAAACTTCAGCACTCTCCGTGCAGACATGGTTTATTAAACAAAACTGATATCAGAGCAATAACATATTATTCTCACATACACCACGGCAAACCACTAGGTTGAAAGCTAAGTCAACAATTAAGGGTCGTGTGCAGAAGTTGCAAGAAAGGAAAAATGGCGTTTAAACCTAAAATGTACCTATGCTAACTTAACACGATATAAGGATATATAGGAGCTATATAACACCCCCCCATGATCCGAGAACGGACTAAATAAGATAACAGAAGTGCCATCACATGAGAGCAGAATCCAACAATAAACGAGCATGAATAAAAATTCAATTATAAAAACTAATGCTAAAAAATAGCCCAAAAGTATAATGTGGCTCAAGCCAATAGGCAAGCAAAAATAAAATGTCTTGACCAAAAGTCAATAAAATCAAGGAAATGCTATTAATCAGCATGTCAATTCGAGGCAGTGTTTATGATAAGACTGTATATGAAAAGTAAGCTGCAACAGCCTCCAGGAGGAAGTCACTGTCCTCATCTGAAAACAGTTCAGCCATCCAATTTAAAAGATGAAAGGAACATACGTGATCTCCCAGCACCGGATCCTCTATAACCATCAGAGGACAGCTAGGTGGGTTTTCAAGAAAACTTCGTTCCAAGAAATTTTGCGCTGCCGACAATACATCCCAGGGACCCATTAGTCCATGTGCCACCGCCAAGGCCATAATCCTTTCGTCAGAACAAACCAACTCGTGAGCAATGATAGGACTCATCAGTTGATCAAAATCGACGTCAGAAGAAATCGGTCCGCAGAGACACAAATCAATGGCCCAAAGGAAATCACAGGTCAGGCAGCGAAATACAGGCTGGACACAGGTGAAATAGGAGAACCGAAAAGATAATCCAAACGCCGTGCTTAGAGTCGCCAACGGCAGTGTGCCATAATAATCAAGCATGCGGTTGCGAAACCGCGTCAGTAGCAGTTGAGCGTGGTCTTGCACAGGAAGGGCATCCATATTTAAAAAGGCAGAAAACCACCAAAGCGCCAGCCGCTAATGCAAGAAAAAACGGGAACCCTCCAAATAAGGATGAAAAAATAGAATGGAAGAAGGCAGGGATGACTCCAAAAATCTTCTCAAAGGAAGTCACGAGACCACTGCTAACAACTTTAAAAAAATGTGCTAGGCCCGTTGTGGAGGATGCGTTAAAGATAGAACGAACCATGGCTCCGAAATGCAAAGGCAAATCAGTATTTAAAAGAGCCTGAACCTCCGTACGGGTGTTAGCAATGTGAAGCACGAAAGTTTCACGGGCCGAGCTCAAGGCCACCTCTTTCTGGGACAAAAGAGCTCTTATTCTAGCCATGCCGCTGAATTCTGCTCCCAAGGTCGGTATCTGTGGCCAAATGGAAGACTCCCTATGTTCACGTGTGGGAGGATAAAGAACATTTCTGCAGCAAATAACTCGCTCACTTACTGTTACTATGAAAGCTATACCTTTAATTAACCCACAACAGTTTTCATTATTGAGCATCAAATAACTACCATTTTCTAACAATTTAAACGTGGGGATGATAGCCGGAACTGGCGTGCCCTGTAAAACGCAAGCCATATTCGGTCGGTCCTTGTTACATGAACCGTGTAACTGTATGTGTCTGCACATTAAAGAATGATCTGGCGTCTCAGTACACTCCTCCCCTGTTAGATAAACCTCCTGTTCATCCTTGAAACATCTGTATGTGTATGGGAGCGACCAGACCTCATGAAGAAAACCGCTACCTAAGGGTTCAAAACGACCTATTGGCACATATTTCATACAATTTGAAAACTTATATAAAGCAAAAGGCAGTGTTATTAAACCGTGGATAAGCCACGTAGCAGCAGTGGCTTCTGCCACAGAAAAAGGTAAAGATTCCAACCTTTCAATATGTAACATAGAAAAGGAAGCATCACGCATTGAAAGCAAGCGTTGTTTGTCAGTCAAATTAAATGGTGCAAATAAAGAGGAAACGTTCATGTATCCCCAGGGAACTTTACCCATTTTCAGAGTCTGAAGTGTCCATGCAAACTGCATGATTGACCGTAATTGATTTTGACCATGGTATAATACTGACACTTCATCATGCACAATATCAACAACAGACGACACAATATTATCCAATGTGTAAATTCTAGAGGAAAGCACGTTAATGCTATTGTCAACAACTGCAAGCACTTTCTCAAGATTTGCCTGATCAATAGCCCTAAGGCGTGTAGCAGCCTCAATCTGTGACAGTTTCCAAATTTCATTGTAAACCCCATATAACCACCTTTTCGACCTGCCACTAGCTGGGCCTCTAATGAAATCATTCAAATCCACGTCTGCATTCAGTTTGGAAAGGTGATACTTAACCGCAGGTAAAGTTGAATGTTTCAGCCAAGCTTGACACAACTTGCCCACAGAGTAAGAGGTGACAGTATGACTCAAATCAAACCGGGGATCAGATCTAACAGTCTTAAAACCGTCAGTTATATTCAAAAATCTTTTTTGGCAAGAATCAGCACTACGGTGCCAAAGCAGCCAACCCTTAGGATTCATACTGGAAATATTAAAGGAGGAATTAAGAAGCAGAGCCTGTATATCTTTAATGGACAATTGAGTAAAATTACTCCAATCCTCATATTCCTCCAACTCTGGGAAAGACGGGGTGTTTAACCTTTTAGATGTAGCCAATCCAAAGCATGTCGTCTGGGAAATGGTTTCATTTAAAAACAACATATGATTCGGGATGAGACATGCACGGTGCAAAGCCTCAGTGCCTCGTACCTGCCAGGCCCTTGAACCCCAAACCGATTTAAGGTCTATGGTATCCTTCCATAACTCATACCCCCCAGTAACTAATTGATCTAGGAAGGCCTTCGAATACAACAATTTTGTATTTGTAAGTCTAACCTTGGACAGTGGCTGTTTGTGAAATTTAAAATAAAAGGACTCGGGATTGGACTGATTAAAGTCAGTGAAATAAGTATACTTTTTAAGAAACGTTTCTGAACTCCCTTGTGTAGGTGCTGGGCAATGTTCCCACTGAGTAAAATTAACAGCATCCCTTCGGGAAGATGTCTTGTGTAAGAAGTGATTGCCATAATGTTGGTAACAGAACAATTCACCATAATTAGCAGATTCTAAATATAAATCCTCAGCATCAAAAGCAGCATTGTATTTCAAATCAGAAAACAAACTTTCCACAGCATTAACATCCCAATCATCAGAACGAATGTTTTGTTTCACCACATCCCCCATATTCACTCTAAGTACATTAGGAACATTAACGACTTCCGTTGGGCCATGAATTTGAAACCGAACTGCATCCCACGCGATTCCATCCAGAACAGGCCATGCTGTGATGTTAACCAAAGTCAAGTCTCTTTTTAATCTGTGTGTAGAATGTGAAGAGGAAAGTGGGGCCAAAGTTCCATTCAAATGAGTAATGCATGTTCTTTCCTCGACATAATGTCCATTGATGATTCGAAAAAAATAAAACACAAAACCAACTGACATAAAAATGTAAATCGAAGCAAGGACTAGCCAAATGTAAGTCCAAGGTGGTATTAAAAAATGTTTTTTAAACAGGCTTGCATAAACTGCAACTCGAGAGGGTTCCTTTGAGGTAAGAGAAACAGAGTCAAAAGAAAATCTGGAATCTGTGGCTAAACGTGTTTGCAGGTCAGGTATGGACAAATCAGCGGGATAGGCATAGTCTGTGTCATCAATGTTAGTTCCCGGTAAATTATTTAATAAAGGACTGGAAACAGCAGGTAATTCGATGGCCACTTCAGGTTCAATATTAGAAGCAGTGGGCATAATTGAATTTCTCACAATGGAAGGACAGGAAACAGCTGGCGTCATGCTAAGAAGAATCGGCCACTCTGTGTATCTTGACATTGTCAATAGAAATAAACCTGTTTTCTTTACGACCTGGAAGTGGTGGTAATATGACTGTTCTTGTGCCCTTCACTCCAAGCACTGGGACTGGAGCTCGATAAGAGGGACCAAACTCTTTCTTGTTGTCGATCTTCTCTCGAACCAGTTTTCCAACCTGGGGTAGCCAGCCAACTACCGGGATCTGCAACGCATCATCCGATGTGGAGGGCAAATGTTCATTTGCAAGACTGTCTCTGGTCTTTTGTAGATTCTGTAAAACATTGCAATGTTCATCTGCGTCAAAGGAAGTGGCGCGAACCACTGAGTCTAGACCGTCAAGGTCAGGGACGTACATTTTGATGCCAAAGAGCATTTCGTATGGGGTCCGCCCACCCAGAGACCTTCTAGGGAGATTATTAAGAGCACGCTGCACGCCATAGAGATGAGCCAGCCAGTTTCTGCCAGTGCCTATAACTCGGGCTGTCAAAGATTGCTTTAAATCACGGTTCATTTGTTCTACTACACTATTACCCTCAGGTCTGTAGGGTGACGAAAACTTGACTTGGACCCCCATTGAAGTCATGGCATCCTTATACGCCTTAGAGGCGAAAGCCGGACCCTGATCCGAATGGAAGGTACCACAGGCAAAAATCCCTATAAAGATACGCAAATCTCTAATGACAGTCCGTGAATCAGCGCTGCGATGTGGCCATACCCACACAAAGCGTGTGCATGAGTCAACTGCTACTAAGATGTACTTATACGCAGTATCAGATGAAAAAGGACCGCAGTGATCTAAATAAACACAGCCTAGTGGTTTATTAGAAATGTACAACTGAGTCTGTGGCGGACGCGTAGCAGTTGAAGGTTTAATCTGCTGGCATATGTCACAAAGAAGGACATAATCACGCGTCTGTTTGTACAGTCCCCGCCACCAGAAACGTTGTTGTAGTTGCGTTACAGTGGCTGAGACGCCCGCATGCGCAGACGCCACACCTTCATGAGCCGCTGTAATCAAGTCTGCTCTGCGATCCGAGTTGGGAATCAGCCGTTCCCCAACATCAGGAATTGTCACAAAAGGAACCTTTTCGGGACTTAAGTGGTATTTATACTTCGAAGGGAATCCCGCAGGATGTTTACTTCCCTTCTCAGAGGCAGCAATCGCTGCTAAGATGTCGCTATCAATCTTGGTTTTAGACCTAGTAACCGCTGCAACTAAGTATGTAGATACTGCTGATTTCGCTGCTTCATCAGCAAGCGAGTTGCCAACAGCGTGAACTCCTACGCGCTGATGACCGAGAGTATGAATAACAAAAACGAGTGGCAACTTAGCCTTAAGCTCTGCCACTCGAACCCAGATCATTTTATGTTTTATTGTGCTACCCTTCGAATCATGAAAATCATTTTGAATCCAAAAGAACAAGTTTTCATTGTAAGACTGGACACAGTAGTAAGAATCACTTACAATTAGAGTAGCAACACTTGGATCTGCGTACTCTAACGCTAGTAATAGAGCACGAAGCTCTGCCAATTGTGCGGTGCAATCGCCCAGGGGCATCGTGTGCACTTCCCTGGAAATGAACTCATCATTCAACATAGCACCGACCACAATGGCGCATGCGGAAACGTAGGCATGTTTAGAGCCATGCGCAACCTGCGCCGACCCATCAGTGTAAATGATGCAATGGAAGTCCTCCAAAGGTCGCATAGCCAGAGGAGCAGGATGAACGAATTCATACTGCAAGTACTCTTACGACCGTAAGGAGGCGTCAAAAATAAACATTACATCCGTGGATGACAATGACGCAGCCCACTGAATCCACCGAGGGTGCAAAGCTTTTGAATTTGGTACACTGGCTTTCGTGACTGCCTCCAAGTGAGGACAGGGTGTTACCACTAGCATGCGTTTCCCCTGAGACAGTGCTCGTTCCTTAAGAATCGCCATCTGTACAGCAGTTAAAACCTTTTCCACTGTGGGAAACCGCAACTCAGCCGAAGTGTACAAGTGTGACTTGTAAGCAATAGGTACTGTGTCACCTTCATTAAAAGTGAGGTATGTGAAACCCACCGTCCCAGGAATTATTCTTATTACCAGGTTGGTGTGGTTATCACGAGTCAGTAAATATTTAGAAGCGAGCAGATCAGCCTGCAAGGATTGCAAAATGGCTGAATGCTCAGGCAGCCAGCATGATTTTGAGAAAGTTGGTTGTATCAAAGCATACAAAGGCTTGATACGCTGGGCATATTCCGGAATGTAAGTTCTGCCGAAATTCAAAAAGCCCAGCAAAGACTGTAATTTTTTCTGTGTTGTAGGAGCGCGCAATTGTGCGCATTTCTCCAAGAAGTGAGGAGCCAAACCTCTACCTTCATTGTTCAGCTCATAGCCGAGGAACAACACCGTGTGTTCTGCAATGTGCGATTTTGCAAAATTAAATTTGTAACCCATATCTGCAAAGGTACAAATGATGGAATTCACTCGACACAGATGCATCCAAATTTCGTCGTCTGTGAGATAAATGTCATCCACATAAGAACATGCATCGGGATCGATACCCTCCAATAGAGTTACTATTCTGGAGGTAAACACTCCAGGACTATTTTTGTAGCCCATAGGGAGTCGCCGGAAGCATTTTTGCACACCAGCGGACGTAAAACTTGTCCATTGGGAGCTAAAGCCATCCAGTCTGTGGGCATAAAAACCATTGGAAATGTCAAGCGTTGTCTTGAAACGCTTACGCACTAGACTATCCACTAACGCAGAGCCGTGAGTATTCTGTACTGCACAGTTACGGCAATGCGAGTTCAAATGCCGGTAATCCAATACCAAACGATATGATCCGTCAGGTTTGGTCACAGTAAAAAGGGGATTATTCATTGGTGACACACACGTTTCAATAACTCCCTGATATTCCAATTGTTCAAGGATTTCCGCGACGGCTGCTTTAGCTTCACGTCGTATGGGATATTGAGGCTGAGGCTGCGGCTCAGACCGCAAAGGAATTTCGTGGCAAGGGGACAATTTGTCCCAACCACATTGGTTGCGGTAGAGAGCCGGTGCAAGAGCCCGAGCCCACTCTTCTGCAAAATGCTGCGCATGCTCAGTGGAGACAGTGTGCGCGAAACTGGGAAGGATTACCTCCTCCCCTCGCGTGGGCTGCGAGCACAAAAGGTGGGGGCCAGTCAGCCTCAGAAAGCAAAATGTCGTACGTAGACGACAGGTTCTCCCAAAATACCCCTCTGACCGTACGCTGAATGTCACCTTCAATTAACAGGACAATTTCAAAAAGTCTTTCAGGGGGAGCTAATCTCGTATCGGCTGTTTCTATGACAACAAACACATCAGTCGCTGTCACCTTCAGTAGTGGACGGAGCGCCTCTCTGACTATGGTAATCTCCGCCGCGCTGTCCAGCAAGGTCAGAGCCCACGTCAGATTCCGAAGCCGCGTTCTCACTATCTGTGGCATATCTATGCGCTGTTAAGGCTGCGACTTTCTTTTTCGCAAACTGCGGACGCTTAGGCGTAGAATCTTCCTGCTTCACTGCGCCGTCCGTCTGGCGGGACTGACCACGTCCTTGTTGGCCACCACGTTCACGTCCACCCCCTCCTCCAGTGGTCTTCGGGACCGATGTTACCTGAAAGGAACGAGGAGAGCGTTGATCAGAAACCTGAAATCGATCAGGTGATTTAATCATCGCGCGATCGCGCAAATCATAAACTTTTTCTGTCGGCGCAGGTGCTTGTACTGCAGGAAAAGAATCCTGAGTCTGTGTATTCTGCTTCCCCTGCGTCTGTTTCTTAGGCCAATTTTGTTTTTTGGACTTGGGCTGGACATCTGTCACTGCAGATTGTCCCTGAGGTTGTTTTTTCTCCTTTACTGGAAAATATTTCAGACCTCTACTTGTGCGGCCAATTGTCTTATAAGCGGCCACCACAATCTTTGCCAACCGGCGGGGTTTGTCGGCATCGGGCAGAGCAGCCAAAGCATTCGACACCTGAAAGTTAACTGCATCTCCTTTAACATTGGAGAGAATGAGATCACATACAATCTCAAAAGAACCACACAGGCGCATACCCAATTCAACCGCTGCCTCTGGACCGTGATCATTCTGAACACGTCTAATGATGTCAGGCAGGGCAGTCATAGACGGGGTGCCAAAGCACCTTGTATAAACTGCCGCAAATGTTTTTCCCCAGCTTTCACAGTCAACAAGTTCAGGAGTTAAATCCTTCGGTAGAGTAATCGTTAACATTCTATGTTTATCAGCAGGAGTAGAATTCGGAAAAACCGCCTCCAGTTGATCAAACTTCTCTGCTAGCCAGAACGGGAAGTCATCGTTGTCAACCGGACGAGCACCAAAAACCGAATTAACCATCACCGGATTGAGACGCATCCCGCCTCGATCGATGGGAACGGCCGCACCCACCTGGGGACCACCAGGCAGGTGGCGACCGATGTATTGCACTAATGCACGAATCACGGAAATGGAAACAACATGCAGCCTACGAATTTCCTGCAGGGTACAAGCGCCGTGATTCGGGTGCGGGGTAAAGCCACCCAACGCAGGCCAATTTGTACCTGGAATTGAGAGTGGACCTAACCTCGCTGCGGACAAAGAGTGGGGGAGGGCGCCATCAAACCAAACTCGATGCTGCCAATGATCAATAGGTATTTCCAATGCCCTGTATGGCTTATACTCAGCCGGGACATCTGAGGCGGTGTAGGAGTGGAACAAACCAGAATTAGCGTCCACAGCCGGAAACGTAACCCAAGAGTAAAATAACTCGTAAGAAAACGCCGGATCTGCACATACCACGAAAATCACAGCCATCCCATCAACAGGGACCTGGTAAGTCTGAAGATGGTTGCGTACCGCTACGCGACTATGCTGCGCAATAGCCACCGCCGCCATGACAACACTGGAAACAAGAAAACACAAAGAATACTTTGTAGCACAACTGGGTAGAAATTCAAAGAAACCGTTTAAGAAAATATCAAGCTTGAATAAAACCTATTCTAAAAAATAGGTAGGTTTCACCGACACTCCGCTTTCCGGAAACGGAGGTGAAGGGGCTAAGGTATGAACGATAAACTACTCGAGTGTCATGAGATAAGACCACCGAAACCGTTGGGCGCCATGTCGCAGGGTTTCTGTTCTCACACAGAACTGTGCACAGAGGAGTGGAACCTCGGCAAATTAGGGTGTCCCAAAACTTACCTTAGCAACCAACTCACCCCTTACCGAGCTAGCTACAGTGTCTCATTGGACATATCAAACTCCCAATGTTTAGACAAACCAGAACATGAACTTACAGTACCTCAGGGTACGTGGAACTCATGAACACTCTTTTGTTATATTATCATTACAAACCCGAACATGGAGTAAAGAAGACACATGTGCATTTGAAATGTTTATTTACTAATGCCGTCTTCTCAGGCGCAGTATCTTAGATAATACAAGTATACTTATTATCAGTATCAAAATTATCAGCATAGTTACTAAGACATAAAAAGCGAATGGTGACAGCATGTTAACATGCTGTAATGAATAAGAGTCAACAACACTTATATCTCACCCTCCCTAACACATATATTATATTATTAGCTAAGAAGGTCTCTTTGGGTTGTTTTAGGGCGGGCCCATACCTTAGTGTCCTAGCATGAAGGAATCACATCAGCATACACCAGCTCTCTCTGCATGTGCACCGCATCAAGTGTGTTAACAATTCTCGTGCAAAGCAATATCAATCCCGCCTCAATCCCAAGTTGGCAAAGGCTGCACTTGTGTTATGACTATGAAGGCGTGGAGATCAGACCTCATAACAATTCCATATCGTGTTGCTCCTGAAACTTCAGCACTCTCCGTGCAGACATGGTTTATTAAACAAAACTGATATCAGAGCAATAACATATTATTCTCACATACACCACGGCAAACCACTAGGTTGAAAGCTAAGTCAACAATTAAGGGTCGTGTGCAGAAGTTGCAAGAAAGGAAAAATGGCGTTTAAACCTAAAATGTACCTATGCTAACTTAACACGATATAAGGATATATAGGAGCTATATAACAATATATATATATAAAAATAATTCTATGGCAAAATGAAACCCCTCATTTTGTTCCTTTTCAAATTAAATGTATTAAGTGTTACCACTTTATTCCAATCAAGATGACTTCAGGTGTGCCATACTTTTGTCATAAGTAAGACTGTTAGCGTTCTAGTTGTTCTTTAGAACACTCTGGGACATTCCGTCATTGGGCTATAGTTGGGCTACATCTGGCTGATATTTGGGCTACATTTGGGCTCTTTTGTCTCTGGTGGCCATCTTGGGAGACTGCATATCAGAATTTTTTTAATAAAATATAAGAGGATTTGCGAAGTCACTCAAAATGTGCCCTAATTTTTCTTTCTTCAGCACTAATCATAATTTCTATGGCAAAATGAACCCCCTCATTTTGTTCCTTTGCAAATTAAATGTTTTAAGTGTTAACACTTTATTCCAATCAAGATGACTTCAGGTGTGCCATACTTTTGTCATAAGTAAGACTGTTAGCGCTCTAGTTGTTCTTTAGAACACTCTGGGACATTCTGTCATTGGGATATAGTTGGGCTACATCTGGCTGATATTTGGGCTACATTTGTTTTATTTGGCCATCTTTGGGCTACATTGGGCTACATTCTGCTACATTTGGGCTCTAACATATATATAGCCCAATGTAGCCCAATATATATTTTTCAAAGTTAATTTTCGTAAAAACCACTGGAGCATATATCTTGAGACATAGCAAAGGCACATCGGGGTACCAGTCCCTACAATTTTGCCAAGTTTGGTGGAAATCCATTCACCGTTCGGGCTAAAAGTGAGTCCAACCGCCCTATGGAAATTAACATGGGGAAAACATGTTTTGGGACCCCCTTTTATCTCGGCCCCCGCTTGACAGATCCCCTCGAAACTTTCAGGGAAGGGGCGGAGCGCAGCGAGGCAAAGTTAAGGAAAATTACAGGCAGATCCCTCATTCGGCGCCAAAGTTATTCCCAATAGAATGTTGCGGATTTCCTATGGAAAACGATCCTAACTATAACTACCTACTGGTGACCGCCAGTAGGTAATATATATATATATATATATATATATATTACCTACTGGCGGTCGCCAGTAGGTAGTTATAGTTAGGATTGATTTCCATAGGGAAATCGCAACATTCTATTGGGAATAACTTTGATATATATATATATATATATATATATATATATATATATATATATTACCTATTGGCGGTCGCCAGTAGGTAGTTATAGTTAGGATTGATTTCCATAGGGAAATCGCAACATTCTATTGGGAATAACTTTGGCGCCGGTTGAGGAATCTGCCTGAATTTTTCAGTAACTTTGCCTCGCGGCTCTCCGCTCCTTCCCTGAAAGTTTGGGGGGATTCGTCAATCGGGGGCCGAGATAAAAGGGTGGTCCCAAAACGTGTTTTCCCCATGTTAATTTCCATAGGGCGGTCAAACTCACTTTTAGCTCGAACGGCTGAATGGATTTCCACCAAACTTGGCAAAATTGTAGGGATTGGTAGCCCGGTGTGCCTTTGCTATGTCTCAAGATATGTGCTCCAGTGGATTTTGAGTAATTTAGGTTCAAAAATATATATATATCTATAGGCGCGCCCCGGTACGCGTACCGGGCGCGTACCAGCACGCCACGCGAGTTCGCGAGCGGAAAGCTGATTGGCTCTCGGGTGTCTGTAAACATTCCAAACAGTCCGGAGCAGCCGCCATCTTGTGTCTCGGTAGGATCGAGACACAAGAGGTGGCAAAAAACAAAGGGGCAAATGACCAAAAGGGGGCAGGGTAGACCCCCCCCCCTGACTCCCTAGGTTTGATGTGGGGGCCATAAAAGGCTCCGCGGGGCAAAAAAAAAAAAATTACGATTTTCGCGGGGGGAGCGCCTGGTACGCGCACCGGGGAGCGTACAGGGGAGCGTAGCATGAGGCCTTCAGTCTTCTACTCATGGGTCATATTAAATATATGACTTATTATGTCGCAAGTACTTTTAGATACGTATCTGTAAGCGCAAAAGTGATGCATTGCTGGAGAGTGTCACAAAAATGATGCAACTCCAGCAATGCATCCTTTCACATGGGGCCAGGCCCCATGTGAAAGGGCCTGTATCGGTCTTACGCCTGCTGTGAAACAGGCGCAAGATTTGGACGCAACAGCTTCATAAAAGTGACGTAGTGATATCTCATAGATTTTACTGCGTCACCTGTACGACCCTTTCTTGCGTCAATACGTCCCTTTTGCATACATTACACCTGACGTAGGTATAATGTGGCGCAGGGGTTTACAAAATGACGCATCTACCTAGATGCGTCACTTTGTAAATATGACTGAATAAGGTGCATTTTTAACAGCACTGGTGCGTCACAAAAAGTGACGCACCGGTGGCGTAAAAGAGGCCTTCAGTCTTCTACTCATGCGTCATATTAAATATATGACGTATTATGTCGCAAGTACTTTTAGATACGTCAGTATTTCAGACGTATCTGTAAGCGCAAAAGTGATGCATTGCTGGAGAGTGTCACAAAAATGATGCAACTCCAGCAATGCATCTTTTCTTACCCTTCCACACCCCCGTTCCTTTTCTACATTTTGTTTGAATAACCACATTCCCCATGTTCACTCTCCTTCTCCTTACTTTCGTTCCCAACACTCACCTTCTTTCAGTCCCCCTACTTCACTTCCTTTCTCCTCTCATACTTTTCTGTTCTTTCTTACTCATTTTCCTTTCATTTATCAATTCACTCCACTTCACAAACTCTTTTTCATTTTTTTAAGAATATAGCTCTTTGATGAGAATTGGAGGCAGTTCTGAAAAGAACTTTTTTTTTATTCTTTTTTCTTTTTTTAGAACTACAACAAAAACAGGGAATGGAAACTGCTCAACAGGAGCAAAAAATAAATAAAAAATTAGGGCTGGTAACGGCAGTGATGGTTCTCCAATGCTCGAACCATGAGCAGAACACTTTGCTCCCCACAGGAAAGTAGCTGATCACAGTATCTGCATTTAAGGGCGCCTTTGTTAAATGCAGGCTGAATGGTCGGAACCTGCTCTTGTGATCTCCCCCTCACCGATGGTGTTCGTCCTCCGGGTTGATGTAGAGGCCCCATCACTAGGAACCTTTTGTGCCAAAGTCCTGAGACTTTCCCGGGCAAAATTCAGGGGGTGCCTTCTCTCCACATGGCGAATCATTGTGGAGTTCCCAAAAGAATATTTTTCATCGGGGTTACCCCGTGACAGGACTGTGTAACAGATCCTGCACTCCACTTTTGGAGCATTTACCTTCTTCTGGTGATCAGGTATGGAAAAAAAATTCCAGATGAAATGTTCTTTGTATTTTGGCTGAGGAGGCTCTTCATCGATTAATTCATTGGAGTCATCTTCACTGCTGGATGGTCTGGCAGCCATGATAATCCAAGATATCCAACAAAGAACCGACAGCAAAGCAGGCAGGTCTTTCAGTCACAAAAGTGAAAGAAGAAGTGAAGGAAATGGGTGGGGATTTCATTCTTTATAAAAAAAATTTTAGCAACCAATGAAAGGTGTTATTTTCAGGTCACATGACCCGACGCGCTTACGCTGCGCGCCCCAGGGCGCTTACGTAGAGCGTTCGTATGCGCGTGGGTGCTTCCGGGTGCGCTTACGCCGTGCGTATCACGCAGACGCGGCTACGCGATACATTACGATGTTGTTTTCGTTCGTGGCAATAGCGCTAACGGGACGCTCACCGGTACGCACCCCGGGGCGCGCCGTAACACTGCGCTTACCGGTGAGCGCACCGGTACGCGCCCCGGGAGCGCTCCGGACAACACATTTTTTTTTTTTTTAAAACTATTACATAATTATACAATATAAAATTCAATTCAATATCACATTTCATACCTATAGAGATTTGCTATTAAAAAAAACTATGAAATTCACAGAAAAAACCATAGGTTTCACACCAGTTATAGTTTGGAATTAGCATTTAAAAAACCTATTAAATTCACTGAAAAAACCATAGGTTTCACACCAGTTATAGTTAGCTGGAAATTTTACTGGCATAAAACCATTGAAATTCCCACGTTATAGTTAGTTGGACTCACTATAACTTGCGCGTGCAATGCACTGCTGATGACGTCACACATTACATCACTCATGACATGGTCAGTGACATCACTCATGACATCACTGATGACACCATCCAGTGAATGTGTGTCTTTCTGAAAAATAAATATTAGTGAGTAATGTTTAAATATTTAAATATATGTATTATTCTTTCACTTTCTGTACAGGTGGCTGCATGGGTTGGTAAGTAGGTACATGTGTATGCATATGGGTTATTAGATGTTTTTCTTGGTATCAGTATGAGTGTTTGTATGGTTTAGTGGGGGTATTACTTAGCACATAGATGCATGAATGACTGACTCTCTCTTTGTATGTGTTTTGAAGACGGCATATGTGCAGGACTGTATGGGTGGATGAGTGTGTATATGTGTGTGTTAGTGAGTGAATGACTGTCTCACTAGTGTCTTTATCAGTAACTACATATGTTTTAATGTACTATATGTGAATATTGATGTATATAAGTGAGTATATGTGAGAGTGAGGGATTGTAAGAGTTCCTGTTTAAATTAGTATGTGTTTCTATAAGTGATTGTTTAAGAGAGTAAGTATGTGTAAGTTTCCTTAAAAGTAAAGTGGTAGTGTGTGTATAACTGTATATGCAAATAAATGGATGTTTAATAGTTTATTTGCATGTATGAGTATGTGTGACAGTATCTTTTGGATGACTGTCGGGGTGTAACAGGATGTATAGGTGTATCACTGCATATGATGAGTGAGTATATGTATGAGTGACTACATAGAACTGTTGGTGAATGAGTGGATGTGTATATAGATGGTGGAATTACTGAATTGGTTGTTGTAACTGGTATGGGTATCTCCATTTTTTTGAAAATTTTTGTTTCTATTTTTGAATATGTGTTTCAAGGGTTACATTACAGTGAAAGGAGGTCTGTCACTCTGTCACAAGGATGGTGTCATCAGTGGTGTCATGAGTGATGTCACTGACCATGTCATGAGTGATGTAATATGTGACGTCATCAGCAGTGCATTGCACGCGCAAGTTATAGTGAGTCCAACTAACTATAACGTGGGAATTTCAATGGTTTTATGCCAGTAAAATTTCCAGCTAACTATAACTGGTGTGAAACCTATGGTTTTTTCAGTGAATATATATATATATATATAATATATATTTACAATGCACCACTGAACCTCATTTTCACATAAAAGGGATAAGAGGCACTAAGCCATACTCTGCTGCACAAGTGGTTTTTAAATTTGCTAAAATCACTGGTATCAATGGCAAAAATTTTAGAAGCCTTGAATATTTAGTGAAAAGATCCCACAGGCCATCACCCCACTCTAAACGTGTTCCTGCTCTAGTGCAGTTCACCAACATCCATAACGTTTATGGGCAGATCAATGTCTCGATCGTAGTCTGATAAAGACATATTGAAAGGCGTGGTCAAAGTCATAATATTTACCAGCATCTGCTGTTAGAGAGGAAGGCATCTGTAAAGAGTATGTTATTTTGGTAATTCACAGCACGTTGAAAGCATGTCTACTATCACATAAAGAAACTGCCCAACCTCAAGTCCTTTAAAGCTAGGTGGGTCGCAAAAGTTTGTTGTTGTAAAACTTGGGTCCTGGTTCTTAATTGTTGGGAAGCACTGCTCTAGGAATTGTTCCCTGAAATGTATAATATTACTTGGAGGGTGGCATATTACGCTCCCGCATGTTGGAAAAAAAAGGACGGCTCAGATATAGATAAACGTTTGAAGCATGAGTGAGGATGTTGATGCAGGAGTATATGGACTGCTATCTCTGTCGGTGAAGCACTACCATTCCCCACAATTCTTTATTTCATGCCTGGTAGAAAACCTTCAGGTGTCATTATTTCAATGATAGTCTATACGATTGTGAGAATTCAAGCTATAGTGGGAAATTGAAGATTTTGTCCTGGTGTTCCATATAGTGTCCTATAGATGAAAGGAGATTTATGAGACAGCTGTTGTGAGCTGGGGCCTGAAGAGGAAGGCATTTTATTAGAATTGTGTTGTTACTAGGTGCAAGTTTGTGAACCAAACCTGAGCCTGATGAAAACAAAAGTGCCCATGTGTGAGGTTTAGGACAGTCTGTTGAGGGATATGAGAGCAGAGGTCTCACCCTCACTGGACGGAGGTGATATGACATGAGGTGTTGTCATACTTATCAGAGATTTTACATTGAATGTTGAGCTGTGGATGAAACTGGTGTGGATGAGATGTATTTTGAGACTGGAGTAGGTAATTTGGTGCTTTGAGATGTTTGAGTAAGTCGACAGTGTAGACATTTTCTTACCTAAAGGATATTAAGCTCAACTATTTGGCAACCTAAGCTTGTATAAGAGGCTTGGTACAAATATTAACTTGTTAAAAAGTGATATGTGACTAGTTTAAGTTCTGGAATGAGGTCTAGTTTAAGATTTATTTTGTCTAGTTATGGATTGGGTATAGTGTAGTGGCCATATCATGATTTACTATATGAGAACTGAGCAAGTTTAGAATTTTGTCTTGAGCTGAGATGATGCCTCTGAGGGAGGAACACTATTGGTCTTTCTACTGATTGGATAAAGATTTGAGTGTTACCTCAAATTTTGCAGGGGCTAGATCATTATTGTGTCCTTTTGTGAGATTAGGTGAAGGCAAGAGGGCTTGGATTGAATTAGCTTTGCTTGTTTTTGTCTGAGTTGAATATTTATTAGAATATCTAACAGTGTGTAGGTCTGGTCAATATCCGTATAATCTGGCGCCTCCCTGGGCAAAGATCCCTGAGGTGAATTTACTGTGCCTTGTGTTTCAGAGAGTTGACTGCGTCCCTCCGCTTTTGTAATTACATGAGAGGAAGTAGAAAGACTATGGTTGTCCCTGAGTGGAAGCTTGAAGGGTAACTTGGCTCATGAGAAGTAGACCTGTGTAGTTGACCCCACCCACGGTGGGGCTGATGTCATTACAAGGTGAGGAATATCATATTTGCATGTTAACATATTGGCACTGAGAGATTCACACAAGTAATCCATTTTACAGTCTTAAAACTGTATCACAATGTTATCAATTACACTGCAAAGGTATTGCTGGACAGTGTGAATTTATGTGAGGTGTAGCTTTGAGACCATGACGTGGTATTTTAAGAGGTATACATGTATTTTTAAAGAAAGCTTTCATTTTTTTCCTGTGAAAGAGGAGGTCTGTTTTAAAGGTACACATTTTTGTGCAAGATTAGTTGTTCAAGACATGAAGGCATGGGTGTGGTTTGTTATGTGCGAAATGTATTTACATGGTTTTAGAGAGATTTCTGGATTATATGATGTATGCAGTAGCAGGATAGAAACGCTGAAATGTAATGGAAGTTATCTCGTGTGGATTAGTGAAGTAGTAGGTAAAAAGTAACTCTGGAATGAAGGGATGCTTTTTGGATAAAACGGATAAATTAAAAAAATATATATATTTTTTTATTTTATCATTATGGATAAACAGCAAATGGATGCAAAATCTTACCCAATGCAATACAAACATTAGAGTGGAGGAGATGCAGCATTATCATCACAATTATAGATCCCACATGCAGGTGCATTGACACATCCAAATACATAGACCCAGTTAGACAGTGGCAGGCAAATGGGAGTCTTGGGGGAGAACCTGGATCATAGATGGTCTCCCATCCTTCCATAATCAAGTCCAGATCTTAATACTTTATCCATGGACCCCAGATCTTATGAAATTTCCTCGTACACCCCTATTCTTGTATGTGACTTTCTCAACCGCCATGTACAAATCCATTCCAGTCTTCCTTTCTCACAGGGATGGGGCTTCGGACCCCCAATGTTTGCCTATGTCTCTCTCTGCTATCACCAGTCCCATGATACAAAAATAGGTTGGCATACGGTACATCCACATCCGTGCGGTATACCCAGTAAAGCATATTTAGGCTGCACCTGAAATTCTGCCAGTATTAGGCTTCAGTATTGCTGTATAAGATGGCAACCTCAGATCATATGTAGGAAGGACCCTCTATCTTCCCAGCATCTTAGACACTCGGGGGAGTCCACTCTCCCAAACTCAGGTAATCAAGCTTGATCATAATAAACTCAGTGTAGGATCTTAAATTGTATCAGGCACGATTTCATTGTTACCTCCCTTGGGTGCATTAATGCCGCCTCCCAGTCTGTATCATCTAGTTCTCCCAACTCACATTTCCATTTGTCCCTCAATCTTGTCAGTGAGTCCGGTATGTTATTTATCATTTTGTAGGTACAAGACACCACCTTCACCTCTATCTCGCCCAGGAGTAGCCTACTCTTGTGTGGAGCCTATTTGGGCAGCTCTTGAGTGCCAAGCCTCCCACTTTCCACGCATGTCTAAGCTGCAGGTATTTGAAATACTGTGTACCACTAAGCTGGAGGTCAAACTGAAGGGAACTGAAGTATACTAAACCACTCTCTGCTAGAAGATCCCAAGTCTAGATATCCAAATGAGACCCCATAATCATGTCCCAAAACCTCTCAGTTTCACAATTCCTTTAGGCCTTGTCCCTGCCCATTACAGGGTCTCACAGGTATTCCTAGTCACCCACCCCATACCTTTACCTACATTGGACTAAACCCCCAGCATCACCTGGGTCGCCGGCAGCAAGTGTCTCATTCCTGTCCTTCCATAGAGATAACGTAAATATGGCCTAGATTGAAACTGGCTCCACGTGGGATGATTACCAGCCACATATTCCCGATCGTATATTACAATCAAATGAGCTGCCCAATAATAAGCTTGGAGGTCTGGGAGGGCAATAGTACCATTATACTGATCACGTTGTAGCATTTTCAGTGCCACCCTAGGGTGTCTGTCATACTACAACAATTTTCAGACCTCTTCATCCAATTTAGCTTCATCCAAGAGCTTATATTAGGTGTTTTGAAGAACATATAAATAAAACATTTCAGCAGTGTAATTATTTAAAACATGGCTGCTCTGCAAAGTAAAGTTAGTGACAATCAATCAATCAATCAATCATAGCATTTGTATAGCGCGCTACTCACCCGGAGGGTCTCAAGGCGCTTGGGGGGGGGGGTCTGCTATTGCTCGAAGAGCCAGGTCTTGAGTTGCTTCCTGAAGGAAAGGTGGTCCTGGTTCAGTCGGAGGTATATGGCTGCCAGGTAGGAGAAGGATCTTCCTCCGGTGGTGGCTCTGCAGATATGTGGAACGGCGGCGAGGGCGAGGCTGGCTGAACGTAGCTGGCAGGTGGGAGTGTAGAAGGTCAGGCGGTTGTTGAGGTACCTGGGTCCCAGGTCGTGGAGAGCCTTGTGTGCGTGGGTGAGGAGTCTGAACGTGATCCTCTTGCTGACGGGGAGCCAGTGCAGGTCCCTCAGGTGTCCGGAGATGTGGCTGTGTCAGGGGATGTCCAGGATGAGTCATGCGGAGGCATTCTGGATGCGTTGGAGTCTTTTCTGAAGTTTGGCTGTGGTTCCGGCGTAGAGGGTGTTCCCTTAGTCCAGTCGGCTGGTGACGAGTGCCTGGGTGACTGTATTCCTGGTTTCGGTGGGGATCCACCGGAAGATCTTTCGGAGCATACGCAGGGTGTTGAAGCATGACGACGAGACGGCGTTGACTTGTCTGGTCATCGAGAGGGAGGAGTCCAGGATGAAGCCCAGGTTACGAGCGTGGTCCGTTGGCTTGGGAGTGGTGCCCAGATCAGGGGGCCACCAGGAGTTGTCCCAGGCGGAGGGCGATGCTCCCAGGATGATGACTTCCGTCTTGTCTGAGTTCAGTTTCAGGCGGCTGTTCTTCATCCATTCGTCGACGTCTTTCATCCCTTCGTGTAGGTTGGTTCTGGCGGTGGCGGGGTCGTTTGTGAGGTAGAGGATCAGCTGGGTGTCGTCGGCATAGGAGATGATGTTGAGGTTGTGTTGGCGAGCGATGGCTGCGAGGGGGCTCATGTAGACGTTGAAGAGGGTTGGGCTGAGTGATGATCCTTGTGGTACGCCGCAGATGACTTCGGTGGCCTAGGATCTGAATGGGGGAGGCGGACTCTCTGGGTTCTTCCGGTGAGGAATGAGATGATCCACTCCAGTGCCTTCTCTCGGATTCCGATGTTGTTGAGGCGCTGCACTAGGGTGCGGTGGCAGACTGTGCCGAACGCTGCGGAGAGGTCCAGGAGGATGAGGGCTGCTGTTTCCCCGTTGTCGAGCAGGGATCTGATGTCGTCTGTGGCTGCGATGAGGGCGGTCTCGGTGCTGTGGTTGGCACGGAAGCCAGACTGCGAGTGGTCGAGGGATCCGTTCGTCTCGAGGAAGGCGGCCAGCTGACTGTTGACGGTCTTCTCGATGACCTTGGCAGGAAAAGGGAGGAGCGAGATGGGACGGTAGTTCTTGAGATCGGTGGGGTCCGCTTTAGGTTTCTTCAGGAGGGCGCTCAGCTCGGAGTGCTTCCAGCTCTCCGGGAAGGTGGCGGTGTTGAAGGAGGTGTTGATGATGTCCCGGAGTTGGGGTGCGATGATGGAGTCAGCCTTGTTGAAGACGTGGTGGGGGCAGGGGTCGGTAGGTGATCCGGAGTGGATGGTGTTCATCACGCGGGTGGTGTCTTCGGTGCTGACCGGAGTCCAGGCGCAGAGGGTGGTGGGGGGCGTTGGCTCAGTGGTAGGGTGCGTGGTCTGTGCGTCGAAGCTGTTGTGTATGTCGGCGATCTTGCTGTGGAAAAACAAGGCGAGGGAGTCGCAGAGGTCTTGCGAAGGGGTGATGTAGTTATTTCTGGCGCTGGGGTTGGAGAGCTCTTTGACGATGTTGAAGAGTTCCTTGCTGTTGTGGGCGTTGTTGTCCAGTCGTTCCCTGAACGCTGTCTTCTTGGTGGTGCGGATCAGCTGGTGGTGTATGCGGGTGGCGTGCTTGAGGGCAGTCATGTTGTCTGTGGTCTGGTTGTTGCTCCAGGCTTTCTCGAGGGTGCGGCAGTTCTTCCTGGAGCTCTTGAGTTCATCGGTGAACCAGGAAGCTTTCTTGCTGTTGGGTCTGCTGGGATGGGTCTTCAGTGGTGCGAGGTATTCGGCGCAGGTGGTGATCCAATGTGTGAGGTTGCTGGCTGCTTCGTTGGGGTCCGTTGTGCTGGCGGGGGGGTTCTGGCTGAGGCAGGTGGTGAGCTGGTTGTCGTGATCTTGTTCCAGCTCCTGCGGGGAGCCTGTTGCGGGTGGGGGTTGGTCGTGGTTCTTTTGAAGCTGAAGTTGACGCAGCTGTGGTCTGTCCAGTGAAGTCCGGTGGAGTGGCTGAAGGAGATGTGCTTGCTGGAGGAGAAGACGGGGTCAAGCGTGTGGCCGGCGTATTGGGTGGGGGTGTTCACCAGTTGCTTGAGTCCGAGGTTGGCGAGGTTGGCCAGCAGGGTGGTGGTGTTGGTGTTGTTGTTCTCCAGGTGGAAGTTTAAGTCCCCTAGGAGGATGTAGTCGGCGGAGGGGAGGGCGTGCGGGCTGATGAAGTCTGCGATGGCTTCGCTGAAATGTGTGCGTGGTCCTGGGGGTCTGTAGATGAGGGTGCCTCTGAGGGTCGTCTTGGGGTCGGTGTGTATCTGGAAGTGGAGGTGTTCGGCGGCGGTGAGGGTGTCGTCGGAGTTGGTCGTGATGGGATGGTGTTCTTGTGGACGATGGCGATGCCTCCTCCGGTCTGGTTGACGCGGTCCCTCCTGGTGATCTTGTACCTGTCCGGGATGGCGATGGCGATGTCGGGGGCTGAGGAGGCGTTCATCCAGGTTTCCGTGAGAAAGGCGACGTCTGGTGATGTTGTGTCGAGGAGGTTCCAGAGTTCCACGGCGTGTCTGTGGACGGAGCGGGTGTTGAGCAGGATGCACTTGAGGTGGTTCTTGCTGGTGCTCGGCTTGGCGGGTGCGGTGCAGGTTCGGAGGCAGGTGAATCGGCAGGCTTGGCAGGTGAAGGGTCTGTGGGTGCGTTTCGGGGTGGCTCGGTAGCAGGCGGGGTTCTGGCCGGGTTTGAGTGCGTTGAGGGTGGCGGTGTCGTAGGTCCGTTGGGTGGTCTTGCATCGTCGGGAGCCAGGGGTTCTGGCGCTGGGCGCGGTCCAGGCGCGGACGGGCGCAGACGGGCTTGCCTTTGGCGCGCCTTCGGCGCACAATCGGCGCGCCCGCTGCGCGTGAACAAAGCCTTCTAGTGGTCTGCATCTACATGGAATTCTACCAGAACCCTCCAGACATTTCGGTCCAAGCTATGCTCTTTGTCTGGGGTTACATAGATCCCTAGGTATTGAAAGCCCACCCTTGTCCCTCCATAGCCTTCCCGGAACGGCCGACGTATCTAGTTCTTAACCTGTCGGATTTATCCCAATTTGTTTTATACCCCGAATGGGCGCCATAAGTTTAAAAGATTTGAAATACACAAGGATAGTGTCTTTCGACCGGGTGACATAAAAGAGGATGTCGTCTGAGTGTAAGGAAATCTTTCCCTCCTCAATTGCTACTTCTGTCAGCTTCAAGCCCTTAATGTCAGAGTGGACGCAAATCATGCAAATAGGAGGAGGGACAGGCGGCAACCCTGTTGCATTCCCCTTCTAGGGGGAAACTCTGAGGAGAGGGTGCCGTTCACCGTCACTGCAGCCATGGGATCCGTGTACAGCAGTGCTATCCAAGTCAAGAATTTGGGGCCTCATCTAAATCTTTTTAGAGTTTGCGTTAAGGATGGCCAGTGCAGATAAAACCCAAATTTGACTTGAGAAATTGACTGTCACCAAAGAGCAATAGGACCACATAAACAGTGCATATCCTGTCATCTAAGTCAAACCGCAAGGAATTTACAGATTCAGCGCCCTTGTGGAGCAGCACTCCCTTTACATACCAAGTCATTTTGGTTAACACAGAGAAAATATATGTATATAAAATATGTAGTTGCACACTATGTTGTCACTCAGATGCAACAGTTTCACTAACAATGTATGTCGAGATTCATTTATGCTTACACATATAATTAAAAGTTGTTACCTAGGAGTAAAGGCAATTTTAACTTTTAACCAGCATAAAACAAATGACGTGCTGTTATAAAAAAGTACATAAATTAGCTAAATATACCCTAATCCTAGGATAAGATCTTATAATCTACATATTCTAGCTTCTACATATTCTACTTTGGAAGAAGTGATGGAGGACTTGAATTTTGCAGATCTTTGAAGAAAGCTGATTCCAGCTCAAGTATGGGTTTTTTATTATAGCAAGGAGCCTTCCACAATCGATTATTTTCTTATACAACATTTACAGTTCTGTAAGTCTTTGATTTCGAATCATATCCTTTAATTTAGACTAATCTTGCCCGTGTCTACTGTCATGAAGACTTGGTAGTAAAAGTCTTGATTCTCTTGTGCAGGTCTGCTTCAATGGATTCCCTGGGAGACGCATCACACCACGATAATGTCTATCGCTGCAGTTGTTGTTGACAGAGTTTTCTCTAGCTGCTGTATAGACATTCTTCTATTTCCCTTGCCTGCTGTACAGACTTGTTTAGTGCCAATTTTTGAAGCTTTTCAATGTCTTTGCCAACTGTTGTTTTTGTATTTGCCCCCTTCTCAGCCTAGTGTTATTTATTTATTTTGTTTCCCTGGATATGATCCAACATTACTTAACATGCTGAGTGCTTTATTGCTATCAGACCCAATATACTGATTTGTCATAATAAGATTTGAAGCAATACTAAGATATCCTGAATGCTTTGATCATGGTTTCAGGTGCCATTATGTCTTTCTTTCAAAAGGGAACAGTGGTGTGGAGCAGCATTCTTTTTACAGATGGTCCTTTCTTCAGGAGAGCCATGGTAGACTGGATGAAAAGGATTTCTAAATTATGTGAGTGTTCTTACATTTAAAAGCACTAGAAATGGGCAGCAATAAGCCTTTATCCTCTTGGCTTCACCTATGCAATTCCTTGAAGAGGGAAAACCAGATGTTTTTGCTGCATACTTCTGGTTTAATTAAACCAGTGAAGGACATCAACTTCAACGAGCATTGATAGTAACTTCCATGTTGGCCTTGCCCTTTGATAACCCCAGAATTGGCTTTGCTACCCTTTTTGCAAGGGACATGAAGGCAGAGACACTAAGCAAAGGGGACCCAACAAATACAGAATACGGACTTCTAGACCAGGCCACAGGACATCTACCCAAAAACCATGAGCTCGTCCTTCTCGTATAGCCCAAAAGGCTCTTTTAAGACCATATAAATGATATATGTATTGAAATCCTGATAAAGCCTGTGCCACCATAGAGATTATTTAGGATACAATGTACAGAAATATAAAAAACTGGATCACTGAGGCACCTGAAATAAATGTTAAATGTACAGCAGCCTAAATGTTTGTCATCTCAAATAAGGACAAACTCATGGACAGCAAAGGGAACATACACATAAAAAAAATGCTGTAAGCCTATAGTCACACTTCTTATCCCTTATAAACAAAGGCATTGGCCTTGAATTGAATCACTAGTACTAAAGTCCATCACTATCTATAATATTAATAAGCAAAAACTGGGAAAAGGGCAACTCCTGTAGGACTAAGTATCATGGATACCTTTACCAAAATAAAAGGCACACATTGAGGTACTGTTCTCTCATCCAAGCCCTCCTACACCGTTATTACAACCCTAAGAGCCCCATTTACATTCTGTAGTACCTACCCTTGGCCCTTCCCTAGCCCCACAGCAAATAAGAAACTTATGAGAGGCAGGCATGGCCCAAGAGGCCAGCTCTCTAGTATCACAGCAAGTTAAAGTGCACTTGATATTCCTTCTGCTAATCCCGGTATTTTGATGAATCAATACATCTCAACCAGTGAGGTCTAGGGGGATTTGGAAAACTATGTTTCCGCAATTTATTTATTCATTCTCCCTCCCCCTGACAAGCACAAAGGGGATTTTAACTTGCATCTGTCTCTTCTGAAATAGCAGCAGGAGACTGCTAGTGTCAGTTGACACTAGGTATGAACTGGACTAATTTCTATCCATTACGGTTAGATCTTATTTTTGATCTTTAGGCCCTTTAGAAAGCTATGGTAGAGCAGTTTGAATGATACATTTAGCAATTTCGACTTGTGTACACTCTAACAGAAATTGAAAATTGGGTCTGCTGCTAGTTAAAGCTTTTTTTGATGTACAGCTCTAGGGATTTTCACATTGTATTCGGCCATAGAGCATTACACCGCACATAAACTTGAGATTTAGATACTTCTCTGTTTGCACAGCTGGTTCTTGAGTTTTGATCAATGTGGTGTATGCTGGCACTGTGAATCAAAGTTGGCAATGAAAGTGAGAGATTATATTGAAAGATTAGAAAAACAATCTTTCAGTTTCGCCTAAAAGGCATCATGTCTACAATTGCCAAAGTTTGAATGGGAGAAAATGCCAGTTTGAAGTGACAGGGAGAAGGACATGTTTTTAATAGAAAGCAGATTGGTTTAGGAGACTATTATGTCTTGAATGCAATTAATGTCTGTCACATGATGTATGAGATGCGGGTCTGTACTGTTACTGGTGTGTGTATGGCACGTGCTTGTGTCGGCGAGTAGTGTGAAGTTTGAGTTGTTTGATTTTGAAAAAGGGTGAGGATTTGTAGGAAGGGAGGAGCGGCGTGAAGAAAAGGAGAAAGGGAGGCAAGCGGAGGAGCAACTTGGCGAGGCCATGAGAAAATCATCTACTCAATGTAATTGGCATTTACTTTATTCTTATCAGACACATAAAATAGTTGACTCCAGTTGCCCTGACCACCGCTGATCCTCTACTGCCGGAGACTGTTTCCTGACTTTGGGGGATTCAGCCGCTTTGCCCTCGGGTCCTCCTGGCTTGAGCCCAGCTCGGAGTATTGCGGAGTTCCGGCCCCACCGCATTGACCTTTTGTGCGTGAGTGGAGGCTCCCCCAGGATGGCAACACCCCGACCCGGTCCCTCGTGTCCCACCCTGCTGCTGTGATCGGGTGGAGGTGCCGGATCGAACTAAATTTAAGGTTGCGTTTACCGTGACCCCCCCTTGACTCGCAATGGCCGGTGGCTGTGTCAGAGCTCCGGAGACTTGGCTGCCTTGTTTATATACTGGGACCCATCATTGGAGTCTCTTGGCGGACTGTGACAGGGCTCCCCTCCCGTTCTGTGGAGATCCTGTCCTCCATTTTGGGGCTCCCTCCACAACTAGCCCAAGATGGCGATCCCCCCTCATCAATTACAGATGAGCAACGAGAAGCCCTCACACTATACCAATATCTCGGCCATCTTGGAACGGGCCTTAGACATATACCTTCACCATAACACTTCTCCTATCATTCCTTTACCTTCGCAACCCACTAACCCATCCCTCCAACCAATCGGGGCTCACTTACTCTCTGACAGTAGTTTCATCCAACTCCTGACTCACATACTACTCTCCCTCTCAACTTTACCCTATTCCAGAATAACACTTGTCCTATACCCACTGACTCCTGACCTATATTCTATCCCTCCTCTCAACTACACCCCCTTACCTGATTGACCTCTGACCTTTTCTTACACTTTACTACGTATCCTAGTGCTCCGTACTCACCACCCTAATATCTTCCCCATTCTGCCCTTTTTTGATCTACACCCCACCCGGTTTATGTCGGTTGATGCTCTACTTATGCAGCCTACTCTTCATTCCACTTTCCTCGTAAATCTGCTTTTCCCTCATCACTGCCTGAACTCCCCTCCTCACCCTCAATATTTTATATTTCTGGATCGCTTCCATCATTTGTTACGCACAACATGAGCTGACTCGCATCCTTACCACAACTCTCTCATCTTACATCTCTCTCATCTGATGCGTCTGTTCTCTGTATTTTTAGTAGTTGGTGCGCTATCTTCATCATGTATTTCGTATTCTCCAGTTCCATGTGATTTGATTTGTACTCTCCTTCTCATATATGCCATATTTTACTGTTGATTCTGTACTTTTTAAGGTGCTCCGTCTGCACTATATCTTTTATATTCTATTGTTTGTTTATTTTGTTATGTTCGCGCTAGGCGATCCGGTGTGCTCCATCTTCCCCACATATGCATATGCTTTATCGCCATTTATGCCTACGCTTATTGTTTATTTTGTACCTGCATATTATCTCTGACTTGATATCCCTCTGTTATGTTGTGCACCATCCTAGCCATATATACTATATATACTATATTTGTCATATATGCCATATTTAAATATTGATTCTGTGCATTGTGAGGTGCTCCATCTTCATTATGTCTTCTATATTTTATAGTCTTTCCATTTTGTTATGTTCGCGCTAGGTGTTTTTTGTTATGCTTTATCTTCCCCATTTATGCTTGTATCACCATTTATGCCTTCGCTTGCTGTTTATTTCACAGCAACATACGAACACCTAATTGATATCCCTCGGCCTCTACCCACCCTCATCCCTCTATCACCGTTTGAATCCTACCTAATTTGTCCACTGGTTACGCCACACCCCCTACCAGCTCCACTCTTTGCAGTCTGGGTGTCCTCTTCTACCTGCTGCCCCTGCTTGGTTTCAACCACACCTCTCACGGCTGGTCCCTGCTTTAGTTAAACATCTCTCAACCCAGTATTTAGCCTACCACTCAGAGTGGTCCAAGCGGTCTTTGCTTCTCCCCTCACTCCACACTCTCTCCCTACTCTCCCTACCATGCCTCCCTTTACATATCCCCCTTCTACCTCATCCTCACCCATCTCGAAACTAGGCCCCAACTCCTGGTCTATCCTATACCCTCCCCATCTCTCCAAACATGGGAAAAAAAACCTTAAACATAAACTTCTATGTCTCCACCCAGATACCTTATTTGCTGACCACCACAGTACCCTCAACTCCTCTATTGTCACCAACTACATCTTCTTCTCCAAACGCCCTTCGAAATGGAAAAGCCTATTCCTTCAACACCTCCCTATCACTGGCTCCCGCAAGATTCCTTACGGTCTCAAACTATCCACCACTCCCTCTTCCTCATTCTTGGGTGAAGTAGACATCTCCATCTTCAAATCTGGAAACAACCTCATCCAAGCGTCTGAAAATCACCTCCTCATCTTTGAACATCACTTTAATGCACTATCCCAACTCCTCTCACAGCCCTCGAACCCTCCCCTTGCACCCCCGCAACCCCTGGACTCTGCATCTCGCGTCTCTTCCCCCGCCCCGACATCTCTTCTCTCTGACACCCCCCAACTCCTGGTTCCTTCACAACCCATGGTGTTTCTCACCCCCCCACCGCTTCTCCCAAACTTACCCTCTACCCCCCCATCTTCGATGGCTATTCCCAACATCTACTGACTACCCCAGCCCTCAACCCCTCTGCTGTCCCCAACACCCGATCCCCCTGGCACCCCCTTCCACCTGCATAGAAACGCCCACTCCCACACCTAACTCCACTGCCCCCGCCCTGCCACAATTGGCCTCCCTGGCCTCCATCTCTACCTCTATCTTTTGTGCTGAATCTCTGCTCCCCCTCCCCCCTCTAACTCCCCACATGACTCCACTCTCCTCTCCCCCAATCCTGAGGACTATCGCCTATCACTACTCACATCCCTCGCGCCTAACGGTTCTATCTGTTTCGAAACCTGTATCTCCCAAGCTCCAGACGTTCCTGCACCCCCCCACATCCCCTGCGCCCATCGACTTGCCCATCCCCCCTCACGACTATTCTAAATTACCTAATGTCCCTGTCCCGATCACCCCTCTAGCCATTAGCCCACTCTCCTCTATTCCCCTTTCGTCCTCTAACTCCCATTTCACCTCACTCTCTGATGCACTTTCTCCCCTCCTACCTCCCCAAATATCCCACCTCCTCCTACCTCCCCAAATATCCCAAATATCCCACCTCTACCCCTCATTATCTCCCAAACCTTCCCCTCTGATTTCTCCTTCCCACACTCCCTCCCACACTCCCTCGGACTCGCATATATCCCATCTGTCCCATAATACTCCGGGTACTGCAACCCCTACTGTCCCCCGCCCCATCTTCCGATGCTTCCATCCAATCCGAATTCCCCTCCCACATCGACCCCCTGTGCCCCCCATCTCCCCAAAGATGATCACGTTACACATCATGCAATCACTCCTTAATGTTGAACTACTCCTGATGTCCCTTGTCGTTGAACTCGCCTCTCTCAGAACTGATGTCTCACTGCTCACTAAAGCCCACCCCTCTGACCAGGCTCACACATTGGTCCCTTCGCAAATCTCTATCCCCTTATCGGTACACACAAACTCCTCTACTCTTAATCCCCCCAATAACTGCCCTCCTTGCACTGAAGCTGTTACCAACACGCCTCCTTGCGATACCACCTACACCAGCACTCCACCTTGCCCTTCCCTCCCTCGTAACCTCAATACCTCATCCATTCCCACTGAACTCACCAAAATTGCCCATGCCTCCAGTACCAACACTTCCCCGCCTTTACCACATGACACATGCACTCCATCCGTGGAACTCAACTCCCCTACTAGCTCTTTTGCATCTCCCCCAGAATCCTACCCCTCTACTCCCTGTAGCCTTCAGTCCACTGTCCCTGTTCTCCTGGGTACAAGCAGACTACCCCTTCTTCCGACTTCACCTAGACCCCCACAACAACTAAGACCCGTACCCCCTTGTCCCCATCTCAATTACCCAACCCCACCCCCCTGTCATGCATGCTGATTAATTGCCGATCCGCCTCCTGCCACGCAACTGAGATTGCGGAAACTATTCTCAGTGAAAACATAGACATAGCATTCCTCACTGAAACCTGGCTCAAACCCCATTCAACTCCTATTCTAGACTTGCTGATCCCCACTGGTTATCTCATCATTAACCTGTTCAGTGCTCATGACAAGGTGAACTCGTCATGAATAATGGGATTCAATAAATGTTAGCATTGAAGGTGTTAAAAAAGATAGAATTGAACAATTAGGAGGGGGCCTTGCCATTATCTTCAGAGATAATCTTAATATCTCGCCTGTTCAATTGCAAGACCCATCCACATTTGAGTACCTCTGCGCAGATATCAATACCCCAGGCTCCCCCGCCATTAGGCTTCACACTATCTACCACCCCCCTGGAAATTCTATCTCCTTTACTGAAGAGATGTCCGATCTTATTACCCTAGCGTCACTCTCCCACTCTAAAAAACATCTTCCTAGGGGACTACAACATCCACTGGAATAAATATGACGACCCTGCTGTCTCCCGGTTTAACGATATCCTAGACATCACTGACCTGACCCAACTCTGCCAATCCCCAACTCACACCAAAGATGCCACCCTTGATGCTATCCTGACTACCAAGGATCTCGCCTCCCTCTCAAAGATCCTTCCAGTAGACTGGCCCGATCATCACCTCATCCTCTTCAACTTAAATGGCTCCATTATACACCCGACCCCATTGGCAGTCTACCTTTGAAACCTACTCGTAAACTTCACCTTATTCCGCAGGGCGAATTGGAATCCACTATTAAATCTCGCTTACTTCTCCCCCCTCTCTCCCTTAGCACCAATGACCTTACCGAACACTACAACAATTCTATTCTTGAAGCCCTTGATCAAATTGCCCCTATCAAATACAAACAACAAAAAAACATCCCACCAAAATCCTGGTTCAATTCGGTTCTTAAAAATGAAAGACGGGCACTCAGGCAATCAGAACGTACCTGAAGGAATCATCCCACCACTGACAATTTGGTGCTTCTGGGAAAAGCTAGGTCCTAATACAAAAAACACATCTTCAATGAAAAAGCCTCCTATCTTCGAGCGCAACTAGACCAGGCCAGAAACCGCCCTAGAGAACTCTTAAACATTGTTAAAAAACGAACTTCCTCTGGCCCTCTCAAAATACTAGCCACTATTGAAAGATGTGAAGAAATCACCTGCTTCTTCTCCAACAAAATCAACACGATCGAACTTTCCTCCACCTCCACCCCCCTCTCGCCTCAACCTCCCCTCAAACATCTCCCCCTCCCTAACATTCGCAGCACTAGCTCGCCCTCCTCTCCCCCGTTTCTAGACAACTCTCAACTACTCTCAGTTCCCCCCTCCCAGTCTCCACTCTCATACACCACCAAACCAAAAACAATGCCTCCTGGAGCGAATTCTCCCCTGTAGCGGAATCAGCTATCATCAACATCATCTCTAAACTCAAACCATCCTCACACACTAAAGACCCTCTTCCCTCTCACCTGGTCCAAGAACTCAAGCACATCATTGCCCCGCTCTGGACCGATATCATCAACTCCTCTCTTTCCACGGGTTGTGTTCCCGCCTCCCTTCAGATAGGTCAAATCTCCCCCATCCTCAAAAACTCCTCCACCGACCCCAATGACCTCAACAACCTACGCCCCATCTCTAACCTTCCCTTCCTCTCAAAAGCCGTTGAAAAATGTGTCCTTTCCCAACTAGATAACCATATCGTTTCTTTCAATCTCCTTGACATGTTCCAATCTGGCTTCAGAAAAGGATGCAGTACCGAAACGGTCATGCTCAATATTACAGATGACATTCACCGCTCTCTAGACAGAGGTGAATCCTCTCTACTAATCCTCCTTGACCTCTTGGCGGCATTCGATACTGTCCACCATCCCACCCTTCTTAACACCCTTAAAGTTCGCTTTGGTCTTGAGGGCACCGTACTCAAATGGTTCTCCTCATTCCTTCAAAACAGATCCCAACAAATCAAGCTGAGTCAATGCCTTTCCACACCCCAACCGGTCTCACTTGGCATTCCACAAGGCTCTATCCTCTACCCCACTCTATTCCATCTATTCATGGAACCACTCACCCTCATTCTCAAACAAGCCCCAAAATGCTACCACCTCTATACCGACGACACGCAACTTTACTACAAGATCAAATCCCACAATGGCATCCTTCACCTCAATGACACATTGAATAAAGTTCAATCCTGGTTCCACCTCAATCACCTCAAACTGAACCCCAAAAAGACTGAAATCATCCTATTTAGTCCAAAGAGCAACTCTCTCCCTATTCAACTCTGGATCAACGATATCACAGCTCTCAACTGCCCCCTCGCCACCTCGAACTCTGTCAAATCACTAGGCATCAGCATTGATCTAAACCTAAATCTCATCCCACACATTAAAAATGCTGCAAAAAATGCCCTTTTCACCCTTCATCACCTCAAAAAACTGAAACCTTTTATTCCAGCCGATGACTTTAGAATCGTTGTCCAATCACTTCTACTGTCTAAAATTGATTATGATAACGCAACACTTGCTGGCACCCCTAAAATCCACCTAGCACCAATTAAATGTGTTCTCAACCTCGCTGCCAGACTTATCTCCGATTGTAAAAAATTCGACCACATCTCTCCCATCCTTAAAAACCTCAACTGGCTACCAATCGAAGGAAGATCCACATACAAGATTGCGTGTATCACGCACAAAGCCCTCCACCTAAACATCCCCTCTTATCTTGTTGACAAATTACAAAAAGCTGGGTGCTCTAGGTCCTTTAGGAGCACTAACTCCCTTTTCTTAATCCCGCCCAAACTCAAATGCAAAAAAGCCCAATCCCGTGCATTCTCTGGTAATGCCCCTACGATTTGGAACTCTCTCCCCAAGGATCTCCGCTGCAACCCCTCCTACCCTCTCTTCAACAAAAAGGCTCTAATCACTTCTTCTCAACAAATATTGGGGCACCGAATGTCACTAATTTGAGCACTGTCCACTCCTGCTCCCCTGCTATCCCCTCACCCCACCCCCTTTCCCACCTCTCTTACCTCCTCTCCTCCAGTTTTACTCCCCTATTTCTCCGATTCTCTATACTCCCCATCCTCTTTTTGATCTCCTTGCCTCTCCTCCCCGCTCACTCATTTAAAAGATTTGTCTTTTATCCTCCGTGATTACTTGCACGCTGCTTTTGACGTCTTATATGGCTACCTCATATCCATTTGATTGTAATGTTTTACATCCTTCATGATTAATGTACACGGTGAACTATTTCTTGTATGTATACCTACCTTGTGAAGCGCTCTGATGCCCTCGGGTCCAGTAGCGCTATATAAAACTCTCTAAATAAATAAATAAAAGGACTGTTGGAGTTCCAACTAAAGTACAGTTTGTAGTGATAAGAGGGCTAGCATGTTTCTGGGGGTTTTAGAGGTCAGCATTGCTGACTTCTCTGGATTCCTGACGTCATTCTTCGGTCATATTACGTATGTCTGCAACTGAGAACGTGTCCCCTGAGAGTTGGGAGTATGGGTTCTTAGGTCTCCTGATCATTCCTAAGATGACCACAACTCCCCTCCCCACTGTTCGAGAATGCTGCTCGGACACTGACTGCACTTCACATTCAAGGGAAAAGTCCAGTGATTAGTATTAGTCTAACCCCTTGAATTTAAGCCCTAATGCTAGACACCGAAGAGAAGGATCGGCTGTCTGGGCACACAGATCCAGGGACAACTAACTAAGACCTTCCAGAGGGAGGCTGCTGTGATCCCTATCATAGGGTACGGAACACAGCCCACAGGGTTAGAGAAAAGGAAAATCTTTTCAGAAAATGAGAAATTAAGTTTGTGTTCGATTCAACTCGACTATTGGAGAACTGCTTGATGGAATTAATGTTTTTCTGAAAATTAGTGGCCACCCTCTATTCCCAATTCTAAAGCTGTTGGATGCGGCGGTATAATGTTACATTTATATGCAGAGCTTCATTGCTAATTTCAACTAAATGTAATATTTGGACTCACTTTCATGTGCAAAAAAAGAACAAACCTTAAACCAGTGTAACTAAATTCCCTCTCCAAATCTGCTTTATGTTGGCAGCTTTTCTAACAGCACGTCGCACATTCATCAGTGTTTCCTGTACTGCTGTATGCCTGCGGTGTCGTATGCGGTTCTAAGAAGCTGTGTTATTTATTATTAATATGCTTATTGAGAATGGAAGCGAATAGTCATGAACAGTACATTTTTAACTTTCCCCGGCCATTTGAATTTCACCCTCATCATTTGATGTTCACCCTCATAAGTTAGCGGAATTTTTTTTAGGAAGGATGCATGTATTATTCGTCCTTCTGTGTCACTGCACATGGTCTTTTTCTGTACTTCATTATCTTTTAGGGATGTCTGCCGCCTAACTGGCTCTCATTATCGTAGATTTCCGTCGGTTTATCACGGAATGCGCCTGCTGTTATCTAACTTTTTATTTCTGTCTCTCGGCATCCATGAGGCTGGATCGTGAAGACAAAAAAGTTAAGATAATTTGGTACTTCACTCTTGATACGGCTATTAGGATTTTAAAACACTTCATAGTTTATTAAGTTCAGTCAATTTTATCAGTCGTTGCATGGCGTCTTTTTTCCCCCTGAAGTTTTGTTTCTTCGGTGGAGCGGGGAGGAGGAAGGGGGGAGGGGGGCGCAGGGACTACTTTAGTCTGAGTTTCTCAAAGATATAGACTTAAATCGTTTCTCACTTTTGAATTCCTCTGTGCACTCTGTTATGTGCCCGAGTTGCTCAGCCGGCGCTGTGGCAAACGGATTCCGCCAAGAAGCACTGCAGCGCTACTTAATACCTCCTTTTGGAGGTTTCACTCTATCAGTCATTTTGGGAGAGTTTATGCGCACAGTGCGTTCTATTTTGCTTGGCCATCTTTTTGCTTCAGAATCCATATTGTTTAGCATCTCTGTCATCATCAAAAGAGCTTTCATTGAAAAACGCATAGACTATACCATCAGAAAGTTAAAAAAAGAAAACAATAAATCACAAAAGACTAAATAATGCACAATTGAAAATTCATGAAATAAACTTTATTGAAGCCAATTGGTTTATCCTAGCAAGCTGCTGCAATGTTTAATTAAAAAAATTAATGGCAAGCATATGCTGCAAAAATAAAAAGAAGGGAAATACGAAATGCTCCTCCACCTCACATGTAATGATGACATGAGGAAAAAGCATTGTAAATAATATCAATAGAACAATATGTGAATTCCTATCAGGCTTGGAACATCCTTTTTTATGGTCTGGCTTGACAGCGCAGCTGTCGCCAGATAATTTATTTGAGCATCATTAGAGAAGAGCTTTTGCGCTGCCCACATATAGGGAGCCAGGAGTACATGTTTTGAATGGGCAGAAGTTGTGTGCTTCAACAAAAAAAGTTCTTGTCCTCCACAAAGCTGTGATCATTTTGTTTATTTATCCAGCTGCCTTAGCTTGAATTTTCAGGCTCATGACATTGTAATGCTATTAAAATGTCTTAAGTAACTAGATAACTTATTATGTTTTCTCTAGCAGCAAACCAGATGGGAGGAGGGCAGTCGTGAACCTACATGGATATTTAGGTCTGGCTTGACAGTGCAACTGTCACCTGACCTTTTAACCTACACCATTATTGTTCTACAGTGCTTTTATTCCTTACAAAAACATGTTCATTCCCATGCCATTTACTTGTAATGCTTTGTATTATCAAGTGACATTTCTTAAAAGCCAGACCTATTGCCATTGCTTGCTAGTTTTAATGTGCATCTCAGGAAATATGTAATTTTTTTAGTACATGTTGTATGGGAGGCGAAACCAAATATGAATGACGCTTGAAATTACCTAAAGATGAAGAACAGAAAGCCGATTTATATATGTGCACATGTATCCATTATTTATGATTTTTTTCCTTAGATGAAACTGTCAAGACAACAGAGGTTGTCTCTAGGCCAGACCTAAATGTGACATGGCCCTTACAGGAAAACTGTGAAAAAAGTATATTGCTATTTATGAAATTTGTGGATATATCGTCTGTTCATACATCCATAATTTTGTTGTCAGGGACAATTTATAGGACTGAAAATTCTTTTCAACTGATTGCAAGTGGCAGATTTGACTCTGGATCACATTCTGTGTTCAATATGCCCAGTGCTTAATTTGTAATAATGTAAAATGCCAAGGCCCGAGGTATTTCTCACGAGGCCAACGTGGTTGGCACCACCAACTGTCCCTGCCAGCATTGCTAAATTCTAACCATCACACAATACAAGTGTTAAAGTATGACTGTTCCAGGTCACTTTACCCTGTAAATATGACCTAAACTCATTGCATTAATGTTTTAGGCACATTAAACATATAAATAGACAGTTTCACCAAGTGGTAGACTGTCATAAGTAAGTGCTAAGCACCCACAAACACCGGCACAAATTAAGCACTGACTATAGCGCATCCAGGGCACTGTCTTCTGAGAAGAGAAATACATGAGATATGAATGGTAAAAAATTATGGTGATGGGTAGCGGCATAGGAAATAGTGACTGGGAGTGAGGCAAGCAGGTGGAGTGAAGGACAACTGTTGGGGGTTTTGGGCATGCAAAGCTCAGGGAAAGTCACAATGATGGGTAAAATATTAGGTGCCCTGGGGGGAAGGACTGGCAACTGTGATGGGTTGCAGGGCAGTTAAGGGGGATGGAAAGAGAGCCATGGTACTGAAAGGTACCAGTGGTTGCCAGGGATCCTTGTCAGATAGTGTATCACACACGTGGAGAGGTAAGGACAGGCAGCGTTTGTGTGCAAAGGAAAAGAGGAGGAAATGGATGTGAGTAAACAAGTTAATATGGAAGAGGGTAATAGAACTCCTCCTTTGTGCTTTCTCTGATATATACGAATAGTTCTTAATGGCCATTCAGAGCCGTCTTTAGCTAGTATAGCTTCTGGATACTATTTTTGCAATAGTATGCACCTTCTGGCCTCTATTTTCAAGATTATTCACTGTTGGATTATTCCTTTCCCTCTCTCCTGAGTCCCCTTCCCTCTAGCACTCTGAAATGGCTGCTCGAGCATTTTGCAAAAACAAAAACATATGTGCGCCATTGGCAGAGTACTGTGGGGCCATTAAGCACTTTGCCACATTATAGTGCTGGATAGAATATTGCTACTGGCATTGTCCACTTGAATCATCAGTAGGACCCTGAACAATTAAAGCAAATATAATTCGGGTAAATTTATTTTAAACTTTCGAAAATGCATGTAGGATGGTTGGATTGAAAGCTTAAAATGAACTAGTAAAGTCAAGCAAATGTTTAAAAATGAGATGAAGATCTATATTCTTTTTAGGATGAGCCTATCAAAAGGCCTGTTGTCATCTTACCAAGAACTTACAGTGGGCTTTCAGGCTGCCGATTGTTGGTTGGCTTTTTTGTCACTCTCAGCTGCTTGCTTATTTGATGACTTCCCTTGTCCATCTTGTGTCAGTCCTTTCCCTAGATGTTATCCTCTGAACTTGTGTCCTTCCACAGATCACATTTAGGGAATTCCATTTTTTTTGGCTTAAGCATTTAGTTTCCAGGTATCTCCGTCATGTGCTTCCCTCTTTCTCCTGCGCTCTGTCTTGCTAGATTTCATCTGTGTGTTTCTCTCCCCCTTGCGTTCCAAATTCCCCTTACCCATGTTATTCCTTCTATATTTCCTCCCTGTCATGCGCTTCATTTAATTCCCCGCCTCCCGTCCTCTACCTTAACCCACTTCTCTGTTGCCCCGTCTGTCTTTCTACGGTCTTATTTTTTTTTATTGTATAGATTACATTAAAAAAAGCACTTTCGTTCAACTTCATTTTCTTATTTTTTAATTTTCCTATCCATCTTGCATAAGAATTTTTTTTAAATGGCACCTGTGTCACATGTAGGCATCATGCACGTGCTATAAAATGCACGTGCATTATGAGTCTTATTTTTCTAAAATCATCTTCAATCTACAATTGTTCATTCTGCACCACATTGGCATTTATGCTGATGCTTTGCAGCATGAAAAAAAGGCATTGCAAACCCAGAAGGTCTCAAAGGCTTGTTTATATTTTCATTAGTAGTAGGACTTTTGAACAACAGGGGTCCGTTACAACGTGGTAAGCGCATACCTGCTGGATGGTTGTGATTTATTTTTGGAGGTTATGAAATTAATGAGATTTACATTTTTTATATGAACTTTGTCTTAAACACTGCCAGCTATGAAGGCCTGTTAGGAGTCTCTTGTCTCCCTGTTGTTGTTTGTGGTTTATATTGAGCTAGAACTACAAATAATAATAGGTGTTATCTGAATGAGAGCATTTAATTGTAAGGACTTCTGAGAAAAATGTGCATTGTGTGCTGATCATTTCCTGTTGAGATTGTGAATTAGAAAATGCCTATCTTTTAATTGGCAAGTGTCAATAGTTTAGGTTTTATGTTAATAAGATTAACTGCGGGGAAATGAAAATCATGTTATGGATTGACTTTGAAAGAATACCAGCTATTTCTAAATTCAAACATTTAGAATATATATTTCAGCCAGGTCTATGATCTTTTTAAAGCATACTATAATAAGGGCAGTGGACCACAATGGTATTGTTAGAAATCTGGTCATATATAGAAGTACAAAGATATTTATTCGGTTAAAAAACCATAAAAGAAACTTACAATTCATTGTAACTATTTCATTAAAATCGCAATTAAAAGTTTCCAAGTGTTAACATCTCCATGCTAAGTCATCTTAAATAACAATACTGTGTAAAAACAACTTGCCATTAAACCATGTGCAAATAACCAAAAAACAAATGCAGCTGACAGCATCCTATGGTTGTACCAAAGATATCTCAATAATAAATGTACAGAATTTACAAGAGCAGCTAACCCTAGCAGCATAAACAGTTTTATTTTGTAACATATCTTATATTGTGTGCATAATGCAACTCCCAGTATGCCCTACTATTATTAGACCATTGGAACATACAGAAAGGGACAACTTGACTAGTATATGCAGCTGGTATAGATATGTACTATAATTACTTGCCCGCTACTATACTCACCCTTGCTGCAGCTGTGATGAATCTAATCTTTCCTTTAATCGGCACAAAGCCATAAAAACACATGATTAATTCAATCAGTCGATACTTGGATAAATGCCTAAAAGAATCATCCCAACAAGAACAACCATTTACATACAGAATGTGTGCAAGTTAAACTGCAATGGAACCAGCATCGCTGGACTGCAGATATTTGGACCTTAGTCCCCACTTGCATAACAGAAACCGTCAGACCGCAAACACTATGGGTTGCCTAGAATCAGTTCTCAAAATCCTAATTACTGTTCTATAGTCTTGTATGCCCAGAAGCCGGCAAACTGGAAGAATTCATTTTCCCCGATATCCCCTGTAAGCTTGGCAAAAGAGCAGAACATGTTCGATGGTTTCATTGGATCCAGCAGAAAGAGGGGAAGTTCCTTCCAGATCCCTGGAAACTCACTGCCATTTAGAAGTAAAAGAACACAGAGGAAGGGTCCCATGAAGAAATTTCAAATATAATATCTTAGCTGATAGGGGCTCAACCTCATCGAAAAAGGGTTCCAGTTTAAAATCTGCATTTAATTCAAGAAAAAAAGAGCTGGGAAACCTAATCCCACTTGCCCAATGTAAATAAATGTCTTATGCTACCAGTACTTATTGGCAGCCTTAGTGACTCGGCTGAGGTCTGTTGGAGTGGTCCAAAGATTCGCACAGCCTTGTTGGGTAAAGGATTGTTGAATGTACCTGACTCATGGTATTTTTAGGGCACCAGGTAACCTGAGAACAACCTCTAGGCCCTGCTGATAGTCGAATAGCTCCGGTGTCACCCAAATTCTGCCCCTTTACAATAAAGTTCTAAGACCTATTTTTGAACTTAGTGCTCTCAGTCCCAAATCAAGGCACAGAGGAATGAGCGTGGTGCTAACAGGAAGGTCAGCTAATGAACGCATAAAGGGGTTTTCAATTTTATTCAGCAAGCTAAAATATTTGTGGTCCTAAAGTTACGCTACATACGATGCAGCCCCCTCAGCTTGCATCTCGTACATTCGTAAAGATGGGGAAATTGGGAGGGATCTAATAATTCCACCTGAGTACTGTTTGAGCTTCAACTTGCATTTTACGATACACAGAGACCAAAAAGAGTTTGGTGAGTGTGACCCCCCAAGTAATCAAATTTTGGAACTCGCTAAAAGCCGAGCTCCATGCAGTTCCGGTTTGGCCCTTGATGTTGGACACGGGTTAAGTACCATGTACTTGGTCTTGCCGATGTTGGCCTCCAACCCCCTCTGCTTCTAGAAACACCCGAACTGAGCCAGGAGCTGTGATTAAGGTTGAAAAAGGTAACAGAAATATTTTGCAATATAAAGACCCAAACATATATTTCAAAATGTTTTGCTGGTCAAAGTTGAAAGCTATAATGGGTGTTGCCAGATATCAACTTATATTAGTTTTGAAACATAAAAAAAAAAAAAAAAGTATTTCTATATATTCACTAACGTTCACTAAATGATACTTTATTTACTTAACGGTTGTTACACTGAACTATACTATACTGCTCGAAGATATTTTCCTCACAGTTTTTTAAAGACAATTAATCTTTTTTTTTCCTCACTTGCCTTAGATCCACATATCATGGCACGCCTGTCAGAGTAGCTTGCCCTTGTGCCTAAAGAGGGACTTCTGATATTGCCCGGTAGATCGAGACCTTCCATATGCACTTAATTTATTAATCCACCTGGCTCTCCGATCGGAAGGAAAGACAGAGGAAAAAAACAAAACCAGTGCCCAAACTGAGGTCTATTAGGCGAAATCATTGAACAATTCTTTCACGTCCCTCATCTCTCTCTCCCCAGCCATTCCGCCAAAGGAAGCCAAAAAGTGTACCTTTTCTTCTCTAAAGATACTGCATCCAACCAGAATATGTTTTCTAAGGATGCCATCTAATCGTTATTCACGTAGATTCCGGCAAGCATCTCCCCCACAGCTCTTGCGGGATCATGATCCTCCCATCCACTTCTTCAATCATGAGCCCATACCAGTGTGATATTTCCTTCTTCTTTAGTGTCCCAAAAAACAAACTTTCCTCCAACTTATTTCAACCCCCTATCTTTGTAGCAGATGACTGAAACCAACTGTGAATTTGTATAAACTTGAACCTTGATAACAAATGGTTTGTTTTTTCTTGGCACTCCTCCCATGTTATCAATTGTCCTCTCTCCAACATATCTTCTCATCTTACAATGCCAGCCTCCCTCAAAGGGCATGCCAGTTTAGCTTTCATCCACTCTGGAGAGCCTGGTGAGTCCCAGATTGGGGCCAGATTACTACAGTATGGTAGTTTTTATTTCTTTTTAACCTGATACCAAGTTTCTGGCATGCCCCGTAAAATTTTCAGCCTCACCTTTTTGAAGTACCTTGGGTTTGAGAACTTCCACATAAAACCCGTATTACCTCCTTTTACTTCCTTCAACATTCCTGAAAATATTTCTGCCAATTTCGGAACATAAGGGTCAGTGCAAAAGCATTCTGCAGTTTTTGAGCAAAAAGGCCCGCACATAAAATACGTGGCCCTTTAGCTGCCCAAATAAAAAGACTGATCTGTCTCTGTTATGCCGCAAACCACGCTTCTTTAAAAGGTAGGGACTATCGTATTAAAAAAGAAGGTAACCTTTGGAAGTATGACCATTTTCACTAAATTTACTCTTCCAAAGATCGTCAAGGGAAGGTGTGCCCAACCTGTCATCATATCACATACCTCTTTCATTACTCTGTTGATATTTGTTTCTGAGAGTTTCGTAATGTCCTGTATCACTCTCACTCCCAGGTACCACACCTCGGTTTTGATACTCTCTATACCCCCATCCATATTCCTGATCATAATCTCGTTCTTCCCTCTTTTTATCTCATAACCTGAGATCTTCCCAAAGCCCATGGCTATTTTAATCACCTGAGCCATTGAAGCTTGCAAATCGGCAGTATAGATCATCTGCATAAAGCACCAGTTGTTTAACCCAGCCATCACATTGAAAGAGTAAAATCCTCTGTTCGCCCTTAGTTTTTTCGCCAATGGTTCCATATATAGGTCAAATAATAACGGTGACAAAGGGTACCCTTGTCTCGTGACTTTCATGATCTTAAAAGTCGGTGTCAATATCCCGTTCACGAGTACTTTCGCCCATGGTGACTTATAAATTGCTGCCATTATTTTACAGAACCTATCTCCCATATTTGCAGCTTTCAACACTGATTGTAAAAAGGCCCATTTCACTCGATCAAAGGCTTTAGTTGCGTCTAAAGCTGTAACCGCCAGAGGGGAGTTATTTGCAGTGGTCAAATCTATCACCCCTATAAGAGTATAGGTAAGCTCATGCAGTGCTCTCTCCGTATAAAACCCTTCTGATCCTCAGGGACAAGATCCTCCATGACCCAATTGAGTCTTTCCGCTCGAATTTTAGTAAATATCTTGTAGTCACAATTGAAAAGTGACACCGGCCTATATGAATCGCAACTTTTTGCACATTTCCCATGTTTTAAAATCAGAGTACTTGTGGCTTCTGACCATGATTCCGGTAGACACACACCGCCCATAAAAATCTCAATAAATAATTTATTTAGAATTAGAGCTAGGGTGCCAGCAAGAGCTCTGTAAACCTCTTGTGGGCGTCCATCTGGACCGGGAGCTTTACCCTTCTTAAGTGCCTGTTACACTTCCCATGTTTGAAATTGTGCATTAGAAACATAGCTTTCTCTTCATTTAGGATGTCTACTGAATCCAGATTCAACCATTTTCCTCTCTCTTCTTCTGAGGTCACCAAATCGTCTTTATACAAATTCATGAAATAGTTAAAAAAGACTCCCTCAATCTCCTTACTGTTTGTTAACACCATCCCCGTGACCTGGCATTTGATTTCATGTATCCGGTTCGTCAACTGATCCTTCTTAGTTTGCCTTGCTAATAACTAGTCCATCACCACCCCCTTTTGTACCGCTTTTGGCCGCCATAAGTGTGGCAGGGTATGCTCAGACGTGAGTCCCTTGCTCACTTTGCCACTGGATTCAAGCAAGCCGGGCTGAAGATGGCTGGAATGCCAGAAACCGGTCCTCGGAAGCTTGTTTCCGGTCCAGGGAAGACATGGCTTGGCAGTTCGGGCTGGACTGTTCCCATGAGGCACAGGGTCAGACTGATTTGCATATAGCCATGTCAGAACTGGGGTGGCAGAGTGGGCTAAAGAACGGTGATGGATTAAACCCAGATCTTTTGACTGGGTGTGAGTGTTTGATTGATTCGGATGCTCCGTCCATCACCACCCCCTTTTGTACCGCTTTTGGCCGCCATAAGTGTGGCAGGGTATGCTCAGACGTGAGTCCCTTGCTCACTTTGCCACTGGATTCAAGCAAGTCGGCTGAAGACGGCTGGAATGCCAGAAACCGGTCCTCGGAAGCTTGTTTCCGGTCCAGGGAAGACATGGCTTGGCAGTTCGGGCGGGACTGTTTCCATGAGGCACAGGGTCAGACTGATTTGCATATAGCCATGTCAGAACTGGGGTGGCAGAGTGGGCTAAAGAACGGTGATGGATTAAACCCAGATCTTTTGACTGGGTGTGAGTGTTTGATTGATTCGGATGCTCCGTCCATCACCACCCCCTTTTGTACCGCTTTTGGCCGCCATAAGTGTGGCAGGGTATGCTCAGACGTGAGTCCCTTGCTCACTTTGCCACTGGATTCAAGCAAGCCGGGCTGAAGATGGCTGGAATGCCAGAAACCGGTCCTCGGAAGCTTGTTTCCGGTCCAGGGAAGACATGGCTTGGCAGTTCGGGCTGGACTGTTCCCATGAGGCACAGGGTCAGACTGATTTGCATATAGCCATGTCAGAACTGGGGTGGCAGAGTGGGCTAAAGAACGGTGATGGATTAAACCCAGATCTTTTGACTGGGTGTGAGTGTTTGATTGATTCGGATGCTCCGTCCATCACCACCCCCTTTTGTACCGCTTTTGGCCGCCATAAGTGTGGCAGGGTATGCTCAAACGTGAGTCCCTTGCTCACTTTGTCACTGGATTCAAGCAAGCCGGGCTGAAGACGGCTGGAATGCCAGAAACCGGTCCTCGGAAGCTTGTTTCCGGTCCAGGGAAGACATGGCTTGGCAGTTCGGGCTGGACTGTTCCCATGAGGCACAGGGTCAGACTGATTTGCATATAGCCATGTCAGAACTGGGGTGGCAGAGTGGGCTAAAGAACGGTGATGGATTAAACCCAGATCTTTTGACTGGGTGTGAGTGTTTGATTGATTTGGATGCTCCGTCCATCACCACCCCCTTTTGTACCGCTTTTGGCCGCCATAAGTGTGGCAGGGTATGCTCAGACGTGAGTCCCTTGCTCACTTTGCCACTGGATTCAAGCAAGCCGGGCTGAAGACGGCTGGAATGCCAGAAACCGGTCCTCGGAAGCTTGTTTCCGGTCCAGGGAAGACATGGCTTGGCAGTTCGGGCTGGACTGTTCCCATGAGGCACAAGGTCAGACTGATTTGCATATAGCCATGTCAGAAGTGGGGTGGCAGAGTGGGCTAAAAAACGGCGATGGATTAAACCCAGATCTTTTGACTGGGTGTGAGTGTTTGATTGATTCGGATGCTCCGTCCATCACCACCCCCTTTTGTACCGCTTGCTAATAACTAGCTGCAGTTCTCCCCATACTCGAAATGCGCTAGTTTGCTAACTTCCCATCTCTTCCTGACTCTGTTTTCAAAGATAGTTGCTAACTTGAGTTTCAAATCCAATAATTCTAACTGGAGAGACTCTCTCTGATTTGTAATTGCCATATCTTCTTCTGCTCTTCTTATCTTCTCTTCTATATTCCTTACTTCCTCCCAAAAGTCTCTCCTTTTGGCTGCTGACCAGCGTACTAACTTCCCTCTTTAAAAAGCTTCATACGCATCTCACACTACTCCTACATGAGCAAAGCCTAAATTAAAATGAAAAAATTCAACCATTGTCATGTATTCCTATAGGTTCTGAATTGATCCCCCTATTCCTAACCCTATTCTGGTTAAACTAACTATCAAGTTAACTAACAGTCAGCCCATGAGGCAAGACAAGCCCCCATGATGCAGATACCGTTATCTGACGCAGTCACACTACGGCACAGGAACGTGTTATCTGATTAGGTCATAACGCTTGAGATCTAATTAGACAAGCGACATTCCTCCAGCCCCTGATAAGGCATACGACGTTCTCATAACAAATCAAACCTATGACAACCTGGAAAATCCGTGCGGCCATTGTTTTGATTTCACAGAGAACTTCAGTAAAAGAATGTGCTAACGAGCAAGTCGTATGACATCTTTATTGACGTATCTATGTCCATCCTTACGTCAATCTCGGCACCTTTAAGGTATAAATATTGCCGATCTTGCCCTATGCAAACACACGCGTGGTGACGAGACGGAGCAGCCACACTTGCCGAAGCCGAGAGCAGAGCAGACCCCGCTGGCAGCAGCCCCGCCTTCCTGACGCGCTGAGAGACGCGCTGCTATCTCCTGCCGAGAGACCCAGCACCGGCGCTTTCGGGCAGCCCTCGCAGGCAGCCTGGAATATCGAGACCAGAGAAAGAGATACCATTCCTCATTTCATCCTAACTTCCAGGTACAGAACTGAATAACCCCTCACAGAGAATTCTGTAGTTATTCACTTGACAAAAACAAACTTAACTTAAACTGTAACTTTCTATTCCCGCCCACGCATTAGACTTAGGTCAGGTACACGGGGTAGGCGTATTTAGAAACACCAGTTGAGTACGTTTAGTCAAATGTATATGTGTATGTAAATATATTTTAATCATTTTAAACATCATATGGCTCAGAAACCATATCAATGTTTTTACAGTATTATTTTATACTATTGCTTTTAATGTATGCACTTTACTTAACTATAAGTATTGCAATAATATCGATCCATTTCTCTTGTACGAGAAAAGAGACTGATCAATAAATAACACCTTTTTATTGAACACGCCCGTCTCTTCCTTTTCTCTACATTCTGATGAGACTAAGAATGCACGTACTGACTGAGTAAAATAATTGCCTTGTGCTCACACGACTCTGGAGATACACTCTTGATTAGGGGAGAGCAAAGTTGTCATGTTCTATGGTTGTCAGAAACTAAATCCCTTCTTGTCTAATCAGGGGAGTTAATTCTTTCCTGAACATTCAAGAAAGTTTCTAGCGAACTCTGAGCTACGCTGGCAAACCCAAAACTTAAGTCTAGTATCGACAGTAGTAGACCTAGTTAACGTCTGGCCTAGGCCTTTACTGCTGTAGGTATTATTCCAATGCGCAGAGCCTATTGGGAAGATAGGAACTACACTACATGGCGCCCAACGCGTTTGGAAAGGGCGATAAAACTAACGTAAGACATTTAGAGTAACTCAGTCGTGCTTTCTCACTCAGACCCCTTTTCCCACATACTCCAAAGACGTCTGGAGTGGGAGAAAGGTTATATCCTCCAAAACCTCGCAGGAGGGAACTCCTATGTATGGTTCTTGGTATAGTCAACGTTGAAGGATAAACAGTTCCAAAATATTGTGCATCTAATCTCTGTTTCCATAAGAAACCTGATCTGCAAACAACCAAAAAAAAAAAAAACATCCTGACAGTAAAATGTCAGACAATGATGAAGAAAGAGAGGCAGTTAGATTAGCAGCTGAAATAGCAGCAGCTGATACTGCAGCACTAGATGCGGACGGGGATATAATACTCATCCCGGTCGCCAAAAGGAAATCTATAACCTTAAAACTTATAGAAAATGGACTGACACCTAGAGGTGGTACAGTCATATTCGTAATTGAGGCACACGAATATCGGCAGACAGAGGTATACTATACATGGATACATTTTCCAGCAGCAAATGCTGTAACAAAGTACTTCCACTATTACAAAATAGAGGTACCACCTGACATTTACACTCCTTTCGAGGAGGTGGAAGTACCACTCAAATTCCAAGAGCATTTGCTCTTATTTGATGGCGCCCTAATACATAACAATCACATTACAAGGCTCGGTCCTTTAGGTAGACCAGGAGCAACGTGGCCGGTCTTAGACGGATACACACCACACCCAGACATCGAAGGAATGTCTACAGGAGAGCTGTTAATACAGCTAAAACAATTACTAAAAATTCATAGACAATTAGTACAGTATGTAATGCGGACTTCAACAATTCAGCCAGCGATTAAACTTCCACAGCTGACCCCTCACCAGGGGAACACAAATAAGATTACACCACAGAACATCCAGTCTTGCCTAGGTAAAGTACCGGCTAAACGGGAACAAATACCATTCTGGTTGGCACAGAAAATTACCCAAATAGAGGCGGTGTTTCCTGACACCACCCCGCTGGAAAAACACAGGATTCTGACTATCTGTCTTCCAATGGGAATCGCACCACACATTGAGGACTGTGACACTTGGGGTACAGTCTTTGCTTCCATCTACACAAAAACGCACGGTGTTCCATCCATTTCGGTGATACCAGATGTGCTAAAACAAATTCAAGACGAATACGGTCCAGAGCCTGCTTTAACTCTTGGTATGAAATTACTGAAAGACTTCAAACAGGTCTCGGCTATATTATTAGCCAACATAAAAGGTGACGCAGCAAACGTGGCGATCCGCCAGAGGTTAAAAGAGACAGATATAGCAGACCAACCAGCTGAAATTGCCAGAATCATAGAAAAATCCTATGAGGAACTAGGTAGAGATAGTTTAGGTGGAATACCAGTAAAACCGCAACTGACTGAAAGTCCAGAAAAAATATTTTTTAATAACAATTCACCGAAAAAGAACTGGGATGGAAACAAACAATCCAATCCTAAAGAAAAGAAATTCCAGTCCAGAGGAGGGTCTCCAAGGCGAAGAGAAAAATCTCCAAACCGAAGACAGAGGTCACCGCAGAGTGACCCCTCTGGGAATAGATATAACCTTAGAAATAGGGATAATATTAAAAAACCTGATAGATATCAAGACATTGATACACGTCCCTCTCAATCTTTTCAGAATTCCTCGCAGAAATCGGAAAGAAGAGGACGATCAGAACAAAGAGAAGAGCACGCCAAGTCAAAAGACAAGGAACCTGCTCAGCTAAAAAAGAAATTACAATTTCCAAAAAAGAAGGTAGCCAGTATCAAGGTAGTTAACAATGCCGAGAATACTGAGGACACAACTGAAAAACGGAGAGTGGGCTCAGACAATGCTAGACAGTGCAGCAGAAGTGAGCATAGCTCGCAAAGTCCTTATGAATCATCTGGAGACAGTGGACACGAATGAATACCTTCAAGTGGAAACTGCAGACACCAGAGTTAGCAAACCCCACAAGATATACGAGATAACATTACGTATAGAGGGAGATAAGACTAGGAAGATAAGGGGACTATTTTGGGATAATCTCTCCAAGGGCTACGATATCCTTCTAGCTGAAAAAGACTGGCCACCAGAGTTTGTCAGGGAGTGCCCTCATGGCGAAGAAGTAATTATGCCTGCCTTCTCGAATCAAATCCCGATTCATAAAAAATATACACTTGCCAGAAAGTGGGCAGTGGCTCTAGCACCTGCTTTATATAAAAATCATGTAGGATGGGATGAGGATTCTCCTCCTCACAAAATCCAGTTAAAATCACAACCAACTGCACAAAGGCAGTACCCAATTAAGCAAGAAGCTAAAAAACAGGTAAATGAAATACTAGATGAGCTAGAATACCAGGGGGTGATTGAAACTTGCACCTCACAAATGAACAATCCTTTGTTTCCGGTCTCCAAACCAGACAACTGATATCGTCTAGTTTTGGATTACCGACACCTTAACACATGTTGCAAAACTTTTGCAGTGCAAAACTCACACAGTGCTGCACTAATGAATAACATAGTGCGCAAAAAATACAAAACTACCTTGGACATCTCCAATGGATTCTTTTGTCAAAATATAGCACCAGAGAGCAGATTATTTAACTGCATTCTCAGTAAATGGCACTCAAAAACAATTCTGTCGGTTAGCCCAGGGGTACAAGAACAGCCCGGGGGTATTCTCAGCGAGAGTAACAGAATTACTACAACTATATGATGATGAAGCATTATCTTATGTCGATGACATTTACTTAACAGATGATGACTTGGAGACTCACTTAAAGAGAGTGAACACCATAATACTTGGGTTCGCAGCAGAGGGTTACAAATTCAACTTTAAAAAATCCAGAATTGCCCATCTGACAGTCTTGTACGTAGGATATGAATTATCAAGTATAGCCTGGTTGACAATTTTCTAAGAACTAGAAGAAATGGAAAATCTAGAATATGAAAAAAACATACCCTCTGCCGATCGACATTCTGCCTCTACGACATTACGCCTGTGTAATCTATACAGACGGACATGCTCAACCCTCCGTTTGGGGAGAACAAGCATACAACCCCACATGTGAGATTACAAAAGAAATGTGGCGCGGAGGTAAACTAAGACCTCTATTAACAAAATCACACTCAGTAGAAACTAATTCAGAAAAACAAACTGAAATAATAGCATTGAAAATGGCGCTAGATAATGCGGATCGCGAATTCCCGACACTTATAGTGTCAGATTCATATTACTGCGTCAAATCATACAACAAGGATTTGCAGACATGGATTCAAAACGGTTACAAAGATAACACAGATGCACCAATAAAGCAGAAACTGCTCTGGGAACAAATAGCTCTTTTACAAAAAGAACTACCAAAGACTCACGTGACTCACTCACTGAGTCATCAGCGTGATGGCGTTCACGTTGTAGGGAATTCATTGGCTGAAACAGCCGCAGCGGCAGCCACTAAATCGGCTCCCGTAGTTCGAAAAAAGCGTACATTAAAATACATTGACGGTGAAACAGTGCTGGCGGTGAAAACGTCATCAAAAGGCGACTGCTCAGCTTTACCGATCAACTATCCACTCAATTATACATACATAATCGATGCAAACTCCGTCCCTTTTGCTCGAATCCCTGGAGTGGGGGATAGAGTGATTCCAAACATGGACAGGAGACACTTGTTAATCGCAGACGCACACATGGGCGAGAGTCTCAGACACCATAAATTAAAAGATTCTCTGGAAGAATTACAATCACGGTACTGGTGGCCAGGCATGAGCCTGCGTCACACCATGTTTGTAAAACGCTGCCCAAACTGCAATAGAGATCGCAGTGGGGAGAGAAAGAGTTTGATACCTCGTCGTATTACGGCAGATAATATGACCAGTAAAAAGAATGGCTTGCGATTAACATATACAGGCTAGTTTCCACTTATAATGTAGATCCTCAGCACTCGGCTGACGTCCGGACTGTTATACAAAGATTTGCGAGTCTAAATGGCATATACGCTAAGAGCATGTTACGTTTGACCATTGTTTTCACTCAGGCCCACCAGCCTGGGGGGAAACATGGCCAAATGAGCACAGCCCAGCGGGAATCTTCTCACTTCCTTCCTGAGGGTACGGGATGGTGTAAAGAAAAAACCAAGGCAGAAAGCAATCTATAATAGAAAGGATATTAGGTTCGGGAGCTGGGTGGGTCAAACATCTAATAAGTGTCCAACGTAGTCTAAATAACTTGCCAAGAAATTCTCTGAAGGGATTCAGTCCGTACAAATTATTATTTGGAACTAGAATGATTATCTCTGACCTCGACAGTCAGACTTCAGTGGTTAAAGAAAAAAGCTTTGATGTCAAAGACCGTTTGGCTATTTTGCAGGACTTAAACAAAACAAGAAAAGACCTGAGCAACATACAGTTGAAACAACAGCCTACAACCACTGAAGAATCACCACCTGTCCCAGCAAGACCTGTCTGGATTCCAAAAGTCGGGGATCTAGTCAGGGAAAAGATCGCGGTAAAGAAGGAATTTGGGCCTTCTTACAGAAAAGCAGTTCCTGTCTTGTCTGTCAACGGGACAAGATCAGTTGTACTACCGCCACTTGCTGGAAAAAAGGAGAACCGAGTTGTATCCATCGACCTGGTAAAACCACAACATGTGGCCGATAACAAACAGTAGGTCAAGTGGACTCCCAATAAGTAGCAGAACACCAAGGTTTGCTACCAATACAGAGGTCCTAACGAAGAGGCTCATCACATTCGAAACGCCTACAGAAGAACAACAAGGACTATGCAACAATGCAATAGAACTAAGACCTCTGAAAACCCAAATAAAAACATTTAGCAGAGACACACCAATCTACAATGAAGTACCAAGTGAAAATGCAAGAAACAAAAATCCTGAACCAATTGGAACAATTGACAGAACTGCATCCGGCTACTTCATAAACTTCGATGATTCCTCTGAAAGCCTCAGTGAATCAAAGACACAGCTATCATCAAAAACCTTTAAAGACAAAGCTAAAGAACTTTTGAACCAACTGAAAGAAACATATCTGATTTCTCCATGGATTGAATTTTGGGTGGGTTTTGGTGCATTTATCCTCATACTTTGGCTCATCATGGTATTAACTTTGGGACGCTTCATTGAGGGAAAATATGCTAAAATGGACACAGCAAGTCAGAACATCAACTTGGTCCTCAAACCACACACATCTTCACACGTCGAGAAAAGAGAACTTTCTTCAGCCAACTTCACAGCCAATCCGATACCTGGTGGGGTAGCCTGGGACAACACTGACTATGAAATTTATGGTCCGGTCGAGATCCTGAAATATCCACACAAAATTAAGATCTCATTGAGTGACTTTGCAAAACCAAACTCATTTGCTGATGATTGGGATTTCGAAAGCATTAATAATATGATGTCTGACTTAGTAATGTCTGCTAAATTTACCAAACATGATTATTTGCAAGGTTCTACAAATTATGACAGTCTGTATTGCTATAACCACTATGGTAATCACTTTTTACATAGATCTGCACAACCTAGAAATGTTTTAAATTATAATCAATGGGAACATTGTGCAACACCTCCAAAAGGGCAAACACAACAGTGATGGACAGAATGTGGATCAATGTCACACATTCACCCCAGTCCAAAGATCTGGGCCCAAATCCATCGTTTTTCCACTCCACACCACCCTGGGTTAGACAATGGCGATATGCAAATCAGCGCTGACCCTGTGCCCCATGGGAACAGTCCAGTCCGAACTACAAAAGCCATGTCCTTCCCAGAACGGAAACAAGCATCCGAGGACCGGCCCGGTTTCGAGGTAACACCTCTCATCAGCCCGGCTAGCTTGATTCCAGTGGTGTGGAGTGCCTGGGACTCACGTCTGAGCATCCCCAGTACACTTAGAGCGGTAATTGCAAACACAACAGTGATGGACAGAATGTGGATCAATGTCACACATTCACCCCAGTCCAAAGATCTGGGCCCAAATCCATCGTTTTTCCACTCCACACCACCCTGGGTTAGACAATGGCGATATGCAAATCAGCGCTGACCCTGTGCCCCATGGGAACAGTCCAGTCCGAACTACAAAAGCCATGTCCTTCCCAGAACGGAAACAAGCATCCGAGGACCGGCCCGGTTTCGAGGTAACACCTCTCATCAGCCCGGCTAGCTTGATTCCAGTGGTGTGGAGTGCCTGGGACTCACGTCTGAGCATCCCCAGTACACTTAGAGCGGTAATTGCAAACACAACAGTGATGGACAGAATGTGGATCAATGTCACACATTCACCCCAGTCCAAAGATCTGGGCCCAAATCCATCGTTTTTCCACTCCACACCACCCTGGGTTAGACAATGGCGATATGCAAATCAGCGCTGACCCTGTGCCCCATGGGAACAGTCCAGTCCGAACTACAAAAGCCATGTCCTTCCCAGAACGGAAACAAGCATCCGAGGACCGGCCCGGTTTCGAGGTAACACCTCTCATCAGCCCGGCTAGCTTGATTCCAGTGGTGTGGAGTGCCTGGGACTCACGTCTGAGCATCCCCAGTACACTTAGAGCGGTAATTGCAAACACAACAGTGATGGACAGAATGTGGATCAATGTCACACATTCACCCCAGTCCAAAGATCTGGGCCCAAATCCATCGTTTTTCCACTCCACACCACCCTGGGTTAGACAATGGCGATATGCAAATCAGCGCTGACCCTGTGCCCCATGGGAACAGTCCAGTCCGAACTACAAAAGCCATGTCCTTCCCAGAACGGAAACAAGCATCCGAGGACCGGCCCGGTTTCGAGGTAACACCTCTCATCAGCCCGGCTAGCTTGATTCCAGTGGTGTGGAGTGCCTGGGACTCACGTCTGAGCATCCCCAGTACACTTAGAGCGGTAATTGCAAACACAACAGTGATGGACAGAATGTGGATCAATGTCACACATTCACCCCAGTCCAAAGATCTGGGCCCAAATCCATCGTTTTTCCACTCCACACCACCCTGGGTTAGACAATGGCGATATGCAAATCAGCGCTGACCCTGTGCCCCATGGGAACAGTCCAGTCCGAACTACAAAAGCCATGTCCTTCCCAGAACGGAAACAAGCATCCGAGGACCGGCCCGGTTTCGAGGTAACACCTCTCATCAGCCCGGCTAGCTTGATTCCAGTGGTGTGGAGTGCCTGGGACTCACGTCTGAGCATCCCCAGTACACTTAGAGCGGTAATTGCAAACACAACAGTGATGGACAGAATGTGGATCAATGTCACACATTCACCCCAGTCCAAAGATCTGGGCCCAAATCCATCGTTTTTCCACTCCACACCACCCTGGGTTAGACAATGGCGATATGCAAATCAGCGCTGACCCTGTGCCCCATGGGAACAGTCCAGTCCGAACTACAAAAGCCATGTCCTTCCCAGAACGGAAACAAGCATCCGAGGACCGGCCCGGTTTCGAGGTAACACCTCTCATCAGCCCGGCTAGCTTGATTCCAGTGGTGTGGAGTGCCTGGGACTCACGTCTGAGCATCCCCAGTACACTTAGAGCGGTAATTGCAAACACAACAGTGATGGACAGAATGTGGATCAATGTCACACATTCACCCCAGTCCAAAGATCTGGGCCCAAATCCATCGTTTTTCCACTCCACACCACCCTGGGTTAGACAATGGCGATATGCAAATCAGCGCTGACCCTGTGCCCCATGGGAACAGTCCAGTCCGAACTACAAAAGCCATGTCCTTCCCAGAACGGAAACAAGCATCCGAGGACCGGCCCGGTTTCGAGGTAACACCTCTCATCAGCCCGGCTAGCTTGATTCCAGTGGTGTGGAGTGCCTGGGACTCACGTCTGAGCATCCCCAGTACACTTAGAGCGGTAATTGCAAACACAACAGTGATGGACAGAATGTGGATCAATGTCACACATTCACCCCAGTCCAAAGATCTGGGCCCAAATCCATCGTTTTTCCACTCCACACCACCCTGGGTTAGACAATGGCGATATGCAAATCAGCGCTGACCCTGTGCCCCATGGGAACAGTCCAGTCCGAACTACAAAAGCCATGTCCTTCCCAGAACGGAAACAAGCATCCGAGGACCGGCCCGGTTTCGAGGTAACACCTCTCATCAGCCCGGCTAGCTTGATTCCAGTGGTGTGGAGTGCCTGGGACTCACGTCTGAGCATCCCCAGTACACTTAGAGCGGTAATTGCAAACACAACAGTGATGGACAGAATGTGGATCAATGTCACACATTCACCCCAGTCCAAAGATCTGGGCCCAAATCCATCGTTTTTCCACTCCACACCACCCTGGGTTAGACAATGGCGATATGCAAATCAGCGCTGACCCTGTGCCCCATGGGAACAGTCCAGTCCGAACTACAAAAGCCATGTCCTTCCCAGAACGGAAACAAGCATCCGAGGACCGGCCCGGTTTCGAGGTAACACCTCTCATCAGCCCGGCTAGCTTGATTCCAGTGGTGTGGAGTGCCTGGGACTCACGTCTGAGCATCCCCAGTACACTTAGAGCGGTAATTGCAAACACAACAGTGATGGACAGAATGTGGATCAATGTCACACATTCACCCCAGTCCAAAGATCTGGGCCCAAATCCATCGTTTTTCCACTCCACACCACCCTGGGTTAGACAATGGCGATATGCAAATCAGCGCTGACCCTGTGCCCCATGGGAACAGTCCAGTCCGAACTACAAAAGCCATGTCCTTCCCAGAACGGAAACAAGCATCCGAGGACCGGCCCGGTTTCGAGGTAACACCTCTCATCAGCCCGGCTAGCTTGATTCCAGTGGTGTGGAGTGCCTGGGACTCACGTCTGAGCATCCCCAGTACACTTAGAGCGGTAATTGCAAACACAACAGTGATGGACAGAATGTGGATCAATGTCACACATTCACACCAGTCCAAAGATCTGGGCCCAAATCCATCGTTTTTCCACTCCACACCACCCTGGGTTAGACAATGGCGATATGCAAATCAGCGCTGACCCTGTGCCCCATGGGAACAGTCCAGTCCGAACTACAAAAGCCATGTCCTTCCCAGAACGGAAACAAGCATCCGAGGACCGGCCCGGTTTCGAGGTAACACCTCTCATCAGCCCGGCTAGCTTGATTCCAGTGGTGTGGAGTGCCTGGGACTCACGTCTGAGCATCCCCAGTACACTTAGAGCGGTAATTGCAAACACAACAGTGATGGACAGAATGTGGATCAATGTCACACATTCACCCCAGTCCAAAGATCTGGGCCCAAATCCATCGTTTTTCCACTCCACACCACCCTGGGTTAGACAATGGCGATATGCAAATCAGCGCTGACCCTGTGCCCCATGGGAACAGTCCAGTCCGAACTACAAAAGCCATGTCCTTCCCAGAACGGAAACAAGCATCCGAGGACCGGCCCGGTTTCGAGGTAACACCTCTCATCAGCCCGGCTAGCTTGATTCCAGTGGTGTGGAGTGCCTGGGACTCACGTCTGAGCATCCCCAGTACACTTAGAGCGGTAATTGCAAACACAACAGTGATGGACAGAATGTGGATCAATGTCACACATTCACCCCAGTCCAAAGATCTGGGCCCAAATCCATCGTTTTTCCACTCCACACCACCCTGGGTTAGACAATGGCGATATGCAAATCAGCGCTGACCCTGTGCCCCATGGGAACAGTCCAGTCCGAACTACAAAAGCCATGTCCTTCCCAGAACGGAAACAAGCATCCGAGGACCGGCCCGGTTTCGAGGTAACACCTCTCATCAGCCCGGCTAGCTTGATTCCAGTGGTGTGGAGTGCCTGGGACTCACGTCTGAGCATCCCCAGTACACTTAGAGCGGTAATTGCAAACACAACAGTGATGGACAGAATGTGGATCAATGTCACACATTCACCCCAGTCCAAAGATCTGGGCCCAAATCCATCGTTTTTCCACTCCACACCACCCTGGGTTAGACAATGGCGATATGCAAATCAGCGCTGACCCTGTGCCCCATGGGAACAGTCCAGTCCGAACTACAAAAGCCATGTCCTTCCCAGAACGGAAACAAGCATCCGAGGACCGGCCCGGTTTCGAGGTAACACCTCTCATCAGCCCGGCTAGCTTGATTCCAGTGGTGTGGAGTGCCTGGGACTCACGTCTGAGCATCCCCAGTACACTTAGAGCGGTAATTGCAAACACAACAGTGATGGACAGAATGTGGATCAATGTCACACATTCACCCCAGTCCAAAGATCTGGGCCCAAATCCATCGTTTTTCCACTCCACACCACCCTGGGTTAGACAATGGCGATATGCAAATCAGCGCTGACCCTGTGCCCCATGGGAACAGTCCAGTCCGAACTACAAAATCCATGTCCTTCCCAGAACGGAAACAAGCATCCGAGGACCGGCCCGGTTTCGAGGTAACACCTCTCATCAGCCCGGCTAGCTTGATTCCAGTGGTGTGGAGTGCCTGGGACTCACGTCTGAGCATCCCCAGTACACTTAGAGCGGTAATTGCAAACACAACAGTGATGGACAGAATGTGGATCAATGTCACACATTCACCCCAGTCCAAAGATCTGGGCCCAAATCCATCGTTTTTCCACTCCACACCACCCTGGGTTAGACAATGGCGATATGCAAATCAGCGCTGACCCTGTGCCCCATGGGAACAGTCCAGTCCGAACTACAAAAGCCATGTCCTTCCCAGAACGGAAACAAGCATCCGAGGACCGGCCCGGTTTCGAGGTAACACCTCTCATCAGCCCGGCTAGCTTGATTCCAGTGGTGTGGAGTGCCTGGGACTCACGTCTGAGCATCCCCAGTACACTTAGAGCGGTAATTGCAAACACAACAGTGATGGACAGAATGTGGATCAATGTCACACATTCACCCCAGTCCAAAGATCTGGGCCCAAATCCATCGTTTTTCCACTCCACACCACCCTGGGTTAGACAATGGCGATATGCAAATCAGCGCTGACCCTGTGCCCCATGGGAACAGTCCAGTCCGAACTACAAAAGCCATGTCCTTCCCAGAACGGAAACAAGCATCCGAGGACCGGCCCGGTTTCGAGGTAACACCTCTCATCAGCCCGGCTAGCTTGATTCCAGTGGTGTGGAGTGCCTGGGACTCACGTCTGAGCATCCCCAGTACACTTAGAGCGGTAATTGCAAACACAACAGTGATGGACAGAATGTGGATCAATGTCACACATTCACCCCAGTCCAAAGATCTGGGCCCAAATCCATCGTTTTTCCACTCCACACCACCCTGGGTTAGACAATGGCGATATGCAAATCAGCGCTGACCCTGTGCCCCATGGGAACAGTCCAGTCCGAACTACAAAAGCCATGTCCTTCCCAGAACGGAAACAAGCATCCGAGGACCGGCCCGGTTTCGAGGTAACACCTCTCATCAGCCCGGCTAGCTTGATTCCAGTGGTGTGGAGTGCCTGGGACTCACGTCTGAGCATCCCCAGTACACTTAGAGCGGTAATTGCAAACACAACAGTGATGGACAGAATGTGGATCAATGTCACACATTCACCCCAGTCCAAAGATCTGGGCCCAAATCCATCGTTTTTCCACTCCACACCACCCTGGGTTAGACAATGGCGATATGCAAATCAGCGCTGACCCTGTGCCCCATGGGAACAGTCCAGTCCGAACTACAAAAGCCATGTCCTTCCCAGAACGGAAACAAGCATCCGAGGACCGGCCCGGTTTCGAGGTAACACCTCTCATCAGCCCGGCTAGCTTGATTCCAGTGGTGTGGAGTGCCTGGGACTCACGTCTGAGCATCCCCAGTACACTTAGAGCGGTAATTGCAAACACAACAGTGATGGACAGAATGTGGATCAATGTCACACATTCACCCCAGTCCAAAGATCTGGGCCCAAATCCATCGTTTTTCCACTCCACACCACCCTGGGTTAGACAATGGCGATATGCAAATCAGCGCTGACCCTGTGCCCCATGGGAACAGTCCAGTCCGAACTACAAAAGCCATGTCCTTCCCAGAACGGAAACAAGCATCCGAGGACCGGCCCGGTTTCGAGGTAACACCTCTCATCAGCCCGGCTAGCTTGATTCCAGTGGTGTGGAGTGCCTGGGACTCACGTCTGAGCATCCCCAGTACACTTAGAGCGGTAATTGCAAACACAACAGTGATGGACAGAATGTGGATCAATGTCACACATTCACCCCAGTCCAAAGATCTGGGCCCAAATCCATCGTTTTTCCACTCCACACCACCCTGGGTTAGACAATGGCGATATGCAAATCAGCGCTGACCCTGTGCCCCATGGGAACAGTCCAGTCCGAACTACAAAAGCCATGTCCTTCCCAGAACGGAAACAAGCATCCGAGGACCGGCCCGGTTTCGAGGTAACACCTCTCATCAGCCCGGCTAGCTTGATTCCAGTGGTGTGGAGTGCCTGGGACTCACGTCTGAGCATCCCCAGTACACTTAGAGCGGTAATTGCAAACACAACAGTGATGGACAGAATGTGGATCAATGTCACACATTCACCCCAGTCCAAAGATCTGGGCCCAAATCCATCGTTTTTCCACTCCACACCACCCTGGGTTAGACAATGGCGATATGCAAATCAGCGCTGACCCTGTGCCCCATGGGAACAGTCCAGTCCGAACTACAAAAGCCATGTCCTTCCCAGAACGGAAACAAGCATCCGAGGACCGGCCCGGTTTCGAGGTAACACCTCTCATCAGCCCGGCTAGCTTGATTCCAGTGGTGTGGAGTGCCTGGGACTCACGTCTGAGCATCCCCAGTACACTTAGAGCGGTAATTGCAAACACAACAGTGATGGACAGAATGTGGATCAATGTCACACATTCACCCCAGTCCAAAGATCTGGGCCCAAATCCATCGTTTTTCCACTCCACACCACCCTGGGTTAGACAATGGCGATATGCAAATCAGCGCTGACCCTGTGCCCCATGGGAACAGTCCAGTCCGAACTACAAAAGCCATGTCCTTCCCAGAACGGAAACAAGCATCCGAGGACCGGCCCGGTTTCGAGGTAACACCTCTCATCAGCCCGGCTAGCTTGATTCCAGTGGTGTGGAGTGCCTGGGACTCACGTCTGAGCATCCCCAGTACACTTAGAGCGGTAATTGCAAACACAACAGTGATGGACAGAATGTGGATCAATGTCACACATTCACCCCAGTCCAAAGATCTGGGCCCAAATCCATCGTTTTTCCACTCCACACCACCCTGGGTTAGACAATGGCGATATGCAAATCAGCGCTGACCCTGTGCCCCATGGGAACAGTCCAGTCCGAACTACAAAAGCCATGTCCTTCCCAGAACGGAAACAAGCATCCGAGGACCGGCCCGGTTTCGAGGTAACACCTCTCATCAGCCCGGCTAGCTTGATTCCAGTGGTGTGGAGTGCCTGGGACTCACGTCTGAGCATCCCCAGTACACTTAGAGCGGTAATTGCAAACACAACAGTGATGGACAGAATGTGGATCAATGTCACACATTCACCCCAGTCCAAAGATCTGGGCCCAAATCCATCGTTTTTCCACTCCACACCACCCTGGGTTAGACAATGGCGATATGCAAATCAGCGCTGACCCTGTGCCCCATGGGAACAGTCCAGTCCGAACTACAAAAGCCATGTCCTTCCCAGAACGGAAACAAGCATCCGAGGACCGGCCCGGTTTCGAGGTAACACCTCTCATCAGCCCGGCTAGCTTGATTCCAGTGGTGTGGAGTGCCTGGGACTCACGTCTGAGCATCCCCAGTACACTTAGAGCGGTAATTGCAAACACAACAGTGATGGACAGAATGTGGATCAATGTCACACATTCACCCCAGTCCAAAGATCTGGGCCCAAATCCATCGTTTTTCCACTCCACACCACCCTGGGTTAGACAATGGCGATATGCAAATCAGCGCTGACCCTGTGCCCCATGGGAACAGTCCAGTCCGAACTACAAAAGCCATGTCCTTCCCAGAACGGAAACAAGCATCCGAGGACCGGCCCGGTTTCGAGGTAACACCTCTCATCAGCCCGGCTAGCTTGATTCCAGTGGTGTGGAGTGCCTGGGACTCACGTCTGAGCATCCCCAGTACACTTAGAGCGGTAATTGCAAACACAACAGTGATGGACAGAATGTGGATCAATGTCACACATTCACCCCAGTCCAAAGATCTGGGCCCAAATCCATCGTTTCTTCCACTTTTGCAAACACCTCCAAAAGGGAGCTCAAGAACCGTTTACGACAAATATTCATATTTTTCAGGTTTTAACACAAGTAATGCTGAAACATTTTATTTTAAATTGTCAAACAAGACAGGGATGAAAACGATGATAACCAACACAAAATTGTTATATTCAGACTCATTTTTTGAAAAAATGAATACTTTTGGATTTGATTATTGGGACAAAAATGTTGATTTGAAAAGTGTTTGGGGTACAAAAGAATGGCAAGTACAGGGTATAGAAGCCACTGTTCAACAAACCACCTGTCTTGGCTTAGCCAAAATCAAAGATTTAAATAAACCGTCTATTCCAAAGCCAACAATGTTTAGCAATAGCTCTGATACAGATGAAGAGATAGACGTAAACCATATATTAAACCAAAACAGAACACATCCTGATTGGAAACAGTGGTTGATCTGGCCCACAGATACAAATAACTGTCAAGACAGATTCCTGAATAAAACACAGGGGTTCAAAATGACCAGGCCAGACCCTAGATATCCCCAAAGACATCACCCAGGGATAATAACAACCTACAGTGTGGGGAAATTATGCCTTCAATGGCTACAGACTTCCACACTGCCTGAAATTAAGCAACACCTAACTTTACTTACTGATGGTGCTGACTTGCGTGATTTCACTTTGGGACCACGCAAACAGCGTCAAAAGCGTTTCATAGCAGCCTCTGTATATGCAGCATACAATGAGGCCTGGAAGGTTACTCAAATTGAAACAGCAGAGAGAATACGGGAAATTGACCGTATTAATTTGGAAAAATCACTTTCTGTAGTGGACAATGGGTTAATGACTCTGTCCTCCAGAATTTTTTCATTGGACAGCATTGTGTCTTCAGCAATCGATATATTATCGCAAGACTTACTGTTATTACAACATGGTCAGTCACAATTGCGTTCTATTGTACAGCTTGGCTGGACGTTACAAAATCTGCGTTCAGGCTATGTGCCTTGGCGTTTAATCAACACAACGTCACTATTCCAAATCTTTAACCTTACTGATAGACAAATCGGTATGGCACAAAAGGGTGCTGATTATACAATCTTGAGCATTGAAAAACTAGAAAGATTACCAATGACAATGTCAGAACGACCTGTCAGTGAATGGATAATACACGGAATCATAAATATTCCAATCTCAACCTTCAGGTTTCAATACTGCCAAAAATATATACAGGCTGGCATGTACGAGAAATTGGGAAAGGGGTACATTTAAACAACTTGGAACCTGCCCTATTCACATGCATGTGTCAGTAATAAAGGACAGAAAGTGTTTCTTAGTGGCAACAATTGTGCTATGTCACTAAGCGGCACGCTTCTGTGTAACGGAATTAGTTTGCATGGAGCCTGTGAAGGGAATTCATACAACCTTTTATGTCACCAGCAAGGCGCACCTGCAACTGAAATAGAACCATCCTTTCAAAGACTCTATAATGGGAGTTACATTCCTATTGTAGACCGCAGATGTTGTAGTCTTATGCCCGGGACTCCTTATCTAGTCACTACGACTGCGAAGGTCAAGTGCTGTGGACGTTCTTTGTTCCCCAGCTCCTTTCCAGACAGGGAGGCAAGGGCATGGCCCAATTTGAAAATTACTTCTATTCGAATAGATACTTTAAGCAGAATGAAAACAGTGCTTCTTCAGACGCCTACAAGGCTCTCGTCATCAAAAGAAACGTATGATCTACAAGTCGCAAGGACGACTGCAGAGATACATACATTATTATCAACTAATTCCCCCGTACATTTCGCGGAAATCCTGAGCGAAATCTTAAATATTTCTGATACCACTGGGGTCTCAAAGGTATTTAAGACAGTATTTTCGATGGCATTAACACCATTCAAAGCCATACTGGGTATTTTTCCAGATTTCGTCCATTCGATTTTTGGCGGACTTCCCCTGATCCTGGGACTAATTGCAGGAATCCTATTCTTAGTCCTTATTTTTTGTTATGGCAACCCATGTCACAGATCAAACTCTCGCGACAATGGAAGATACAATCCTAGCCATTGGATACCGGGACCGGATATCAAAAATCCTGGGACTCTCCCGGCTTAGAGACCTGAACATGACTTGGTTTCTATCATTTCGACCAATGTGGCAAAGGTGTGTTTTACCTGTATTGAGGTGTCTGCTATGCGGAGAAGAATGCGTGTTAGACACCTGTCTGACGCTACAATCGGATGCGCCAGTGGATGCAGATACATTGTCGGTTCCTACCAAGGTTCACGCTTTGTGCTGCCCTCAAAGGCTGCCAATCCTGATGACGGCATTCGTGGAATCTTCACCACTACGATTGAAGAGTAGTGAAGTTCAAGATGAAAGCAGCATCGAACAGGTACGACCTTCTGTCAGCAATGCGAATCAGAATGTCAATGGAGACAATCATGCGCACGAATGCATGGTTACACCTATTTCCGACTTAGTGGAACTTTCCCATGAAGCTGTTGACAGTTTTTTCGAAAGCCTTAATGATATGATGTTCTCTCCAGAACAGAAATAGAGACTTTTGAGCAAGCTCGCACACGGCGTTCCCTGAATTCGGCCTTCAACTTTAAAAATAAAGTCACATGAACAATTTTTCCCACCAGTTCACGGACAGCAATTTTTTAACAGCCCCAAATTATTTTTCACAAAATTTTCGGGACACTTATCTTCTGCTTAAAGTAAGAAACTATTCCTAGAGAACTAAGATTTCTATTTTTAGATACTTTATAAACTTTAGTTGCCCGCTGGTATGTTCACAAACATTTTATTATGTGATGAAATGGTCTCGAACTTTCTTTCTGTATAGCCATATTAAGAGCCATTTCATGTGTATTTCTCATATACCAAATAAGCAATAATGTATACAAATGCGTGTTTACTTTAGCGTTTAATTCATAGCTTAAGTGCATACAAAATATATGACTGCAATTTTTCAGTATATTTGAAAATTTCAAAATGCATTTATGTATTTTGGGGTGGTAAGGTATACACTATACTCTATAGTATGTTGTACTATGTTATACTATGCATAGATTAGTAAATATGACCATAGTTAGCGTGGAGTGGGTGTCATGTATTCCTATAGGTTCTGAATTGATCCCCCTATTCCTGACCCTATTCTGGTTAAACTAACTATCAAGTTAACTAACAGTCAGCCCATGAGGCAAGACAAGCCCCCATGATGCAGATACCGTTATCTGACGCAGTCACACTACGGCACAGGAACGTGTTATCTGATTAGGTCATAACGCTTGAGATCTAATTAGACAAGCGACATTCCTCCAGCCCCTGATAAGGCATACGACGTTCTCATAACAAATCAAACCTATGACAACCTGGAAAATCCGTGCGGCCATTGTTTTGATTTCACAGAGAACTTCAGTAAAAGAATGTGCTAACGAGCAAGTCGTATGACATCTTTATTGACGTATCTATGTCCATCCTTACGTCAATCTCGGCACCTTTAAGGTATAAATATTGCCGATCTTGCCCTATGCAAACACACGCGTGGTGACGAGACGGAGCAGCCACACTTGCCGAAGCCGAGAGCAGAGCAGACCCCGCTGGCAGCAGCCCCGCCTTCCTGACGCGCTGAGAGACGCGCTGCTATCTCCTGCCGAGAGACCCAGCACCGGCGCTTTCGGGCAGCCCTCGCAGGCAGCCTGGAATATCGAGACCAGAGAAAGAGATACCATTCCTCATTTCATCCTAACTTCCAGGTACAGAACTGAATAACCCCTCACAGAGAATTCTTTAGTTATTCACTTGGCAAAAACAAACTTAACTTGAACTGTAACTTTCTATTCCCGCCCACGCATTAGACTTAGGTCAGGTACACGGGGTAGGCGTATTTAGAAACACCAGTTGAGTACGTTTAGTCAAATGTATATGTGTATGTAAATATATTTTAATCATTTTAAACATCATATGGCTCAGAAACCATATCAATGTTTTTACAGTATTATTTTATACTATTGCTTTTAATGTATGCACTTTACTTAACTATAAGTATTGCAATAATATCGATCCATTTCTCTTGTACGAGAAAAGAGACTGATCAATAAATAACACCTTTTTATTGAACACGCCCGTCTCTTCCTTTTCTCTACATTCTGATGAGACTAAGAATGCACGTACTGACTGAGTAAAATAATTGCCTTGTGCTCACACGACTCTGGAGATACACTCTTGATTAGGGGAGAGCAAAGTTGTCATGTTCTATGGTTGTCAGAAACTAAATCCCTTCTTGTCTAATCAGGGGAGTTAATTCTTTCCTGAACATTCGAGAAAGTTTCTAGCGAACTCTGAGCTACGCTGGCAAACCCAAAACTTAAGTCTAGTATCGACAGTAGTAGACCTAGTTAACGTCTGGCCTAGGCCTTTACTGCTGTAGGTATTATTCCAATGCGCAGAGCCTATTGGGAAGATAGGAACTACACTACACCATCTCCTCATTTAATCTCTTCACTACATCTTGATCCAATAGCAGAGTACGGTCCATAGTCCACCGGGTCTGTATATTATCTTCTACAAGGGCTATCTCTAATAAAAAAAAATGATCTATCCTAGACTGGTGTCGATACTTCCTGTTAGAATATGTATACCCTCTTCTGGCATCCATTTTCCACCTCCAAATATCACATAAACCATTTGTTCCATCATCAATTATATCTGTGCCACCATCTTATAGTTAACTATCGCTCTACTTTTTGTTGACCAATCCATGGAACTATCCAACACAGCATTAAATCACCAGCCAAAATAATTGGATCAGAAAAACTTTGTAGCTCCGCCATCAACTCTTTTAGAGGCGCTATATCATCTGTGTTTGGTCCATAATACCCTGCCAGCGTACAGCCTTGTCCCCCAACTCTCAATTTTGCTATGATACACCTTCCCTTGCTGTCTGAAATACTATCAGTAATTGTGATCTAGAGTCTCTTTTTAACAAAATCGCCACCCCTTTAGTCACTAATGTATTTTTTGTGCACATCAGTTGCTGCAGCCTTCTTCTTGACCTAAATATCTCCTTGCACTCTTTTTCTGTCAGGTGTGTCTCCTGTAAAATGTTAACCTGGGCGGGGATGTCGTTTATACACTTTCAAATCTTTTCCTTCCTCACACTTACCCTCAATCCATTTACATTCCTGGACAGAATCTTAAAATGTAACTTCTCTCCTTCACCCATACTCCTTTCTTCTGTAATTTATGTTTGCCAAACCATCAGCTCCTGGGGTATATTTTTTCATTTTTCCCCCAAATGCTTCCCACCCAGTACCCCATATCACCCTCCTCCCCTGTACAACCTACCCCCTTTGGTAATGGCCTTAGCCTATGGGTTACCCTCCCAGTGTGCCTTATTAAAAACCACAACATTTCTGGAGGACTATTCTTAAATCCTGTATTCACTCCTTTATATTATTCATGCTGCCTGATTCAAAGTTTCTATGAAATCATCCACTTAACTTATTACTCGAAAACTGAGCATCTTTTTATTCATCATTGCTTTTAAAACCACCGGGAATTTCATCTGCACTGATGCCCCCAACTTCTTTAACTGGTCCATCCTTTTCCTCAACTCACATTGTCTATTAGATGTAATATAAGAGATGTCAGACCTAATTTTGCAGGAGACCCCATGCACCATTACTGCTTTGAATTTCAACGCTCGAGATAATGCCTTTTTTTCATGGAGTAAGTTAAGAAATTTACCAGGATCTTCCTTGGCTTCCTTTGGGTTTAGTCTAAAAGGATCCCTGTGAGCACTCTGAATGTCTCTGCCAATTTCTTGATCCGACTCTTCCAATTCTAGCCCCATTTTTATCAACCTAACTACAAAATTGTTCAGATCATCCCCTTCTGCTCCTTCTGGTACATTTAAGATCCGTAAATTATTTCTCCTCTGATTGTTTTCCATCTTTTCTTCCCAAGCCTGGTGTCCCAGCTCTCAATTTTAAAGATTTTATGTCCATTGATTTGTACTTTGTTCTTAAGCTCTTCTATTGTCTCCTCTAGAATTATAGTTCTACTTAATCTCCTTCTGGTTACCCAGCGAGGTCTCCAACCTACTCCTTATCTCTCAAGAGAGAGCAGAAATTAACTCCCCTAGTGCTGTTCCCTCTACCCTCTCTTTCTTCCCCTACTTCCTCTCTTTCTTCCCCTCCTTCCTCTCTCTCTTCCCCTCCTTCCTCTCTCTCTTCCCCTCCTTCCTCTCTCTCTGTGCCTCATTTTCCCTTGCCTCAGATGTCAAGCTCTGCTCTAGACCAGGCCTTTGACCAGGCAAAATGGCAACCTCTACCCTTGAATCTAGTTGAGGGACCCTGTCAAAATCCAGTCCCTCTGGGCTTTCTGAGATTCCTGGGTCTTCGACTGACAATATCTCAAACCTATTTGGGCTACGAACATTCCCCAAATTGCTAATACTTCTTCTTCTGGGCATTTTATCTGTCTCTCCTCACCCTTACTCCTCTTACTCTCTGTCTCCAACATCCCTACTTCACTTAATATTAACGTTTTCGGAATTACCTTACAGTAGGTCCTGAGAGAGGGAGTGACCTTCACCTTTTTAGTTGTTTTTGTATGCCTCTTTTCTGCCCCCTCTACTTTTTGCTCCCTTTGCCTCTTTGTAATGGTTCTCCTCGGTATGGGAGCAATTTTTTCTGCCCTCTCCTCCCTTGCCCTTCTGCCAGTATGTAGCCCCCCACTATGTTTTGCTCAAACAAGATGTTCTTCCTTTCATACTTCTTAACTTGTATCTCCCCAGATCAGCCTAACTAACCTCACTTTTACTCCTGCTTCTTGTGTCTTCCGAGTTTCTTTGACACACCTTCTGCAGTTTTTTTCCTCTATTTGCTCCTCGTCTTGCTGCCCTCAGACTGTTTCCCCAGGTCTGCCCCAGACCTTGACAACACTCTGAGGCTGTCTCCACCTCCTCTTCCCTGGAAGGGAATCCTGGCTGCTGCTTGCCGACCCCTCCTGATGCCCAGTGCGGCTCTCGACCAGCACTGCTCTCGATCACCAATTCCCGCTGTGGCTGCCACATCTCCGCCTTCTCTGCTGCTCCGGTCCGACCCAATCACAACAGCCTCGCTCTTTCCCGAAACGGCTGTCCGTCCAGCTTCAACAGCAGGTATTTGCTGAGCTAGGCGCCTCTGTGTATGCGTGCTGCTCTAAACAGGCGTATCTGCTCATTCACTTACTTGCCGATAACGGTTCCACAAAAAGCTTATAATCCCCAATAATCAATAATGTATTAATCGCTTCTCAGCAGTCAGTGGCGTAACGAACCTTGAGGGGGCCCCCCTGCAGAGTAAGTGAAGGGGCCCCCTCCGGACTCAATCTAGAGCTCCCCAGCAGAAGTGCGTTGCTGACGGAGCCCCCTGGAGGGTGAGGGCCCCCCCCCCGCACTGCGGGGGCTGCAGGGGCCTGTGTTACGCCCCTGTCAGCAGTCTCTTCTCTCGTAGCTTTAGCATCAATGTAAGGAAACCGCCACTGATAAATAAGAACCTCCCCAAATCCCTTCACTTCAGCACACTAGGAGGAGCTCCTGCGATCTGCCTCTAGCTGGCCGCCATGTTCTCCAAGACAATAAATCTTGGTGGCATATTTTTAGAGTGATTATAATAATCTGTATAGACATCATACTCTATTATGTCAGATTTATTTTCCTTAAATTATTAAAGGAAACCAATTTAATTGCTCAAAGACTATCACAGTGATGTCCAACACAGATCCTGGAGTGTTGGACCCCTTTCATATTTTCATGATAACCACAGTCTATGTAAAGAGTTTCTATTTAGATTACTTGTATGCCGGTATGTCTTACATGGATATCCTTATAACATTGTGTGGATTCAGCCTACCTGAATTTTTCATGGGCACCCCTGGGCAATAAGCTTGTGCTTAACAGGCATGCTCCATTGTTTAGTTCTTTTCACTTTAGATATATTTGCACTGCTTTTTCGACTTTATAATAATAGTATGTGGTTATGTTAACGCGGGATTTCTGGTTTCTAGTTACCTTACCAGATCCCAAATCAGGTCGACTGGATCGTTGGTACCTGTCATTGAGTAAAAGGCAATCTACTACTAGGTCAATCAGTTAAGAACTTACACCACTCTAAATGACCACTGACCAATGATAAAGTTCAAAGATTTAATATAAAGTCAAAGATAACTGAAGATACAAACTTCTCAAGATGAGATTTAAAAGGTATACTGGTATCACTATAAACATAAATTCTTTGAATAATCTGAGTCTACAAAACAGAATAATAAGTACAAGTTCGAAAATCATCAGAGTTGCAAGAATGGATACAAGTTGCAACTTAAGAGTCATTACAGAAAAGAAAATTCAGGTTAGTCTGTCCCTACACTAGACTAAGTGACATCCCTACTTAACAAGATCGTTACCCCAAAAAGGTGTCAGCCGTGGTGACTTCCTAAGAAGATCACGCACTTCTCCTTGTCTCTTCTGTAAATCGGTCTCTTGTGATCAGCCTATCTGCCTACCCAACCGCTCTCTTAGGCTTCCAATATCATCTGCTCTGCTCTCCTCCCGGGTCGCTTTCCCTAATACAAAATCACATTTCCGACAGAAACGCCCCTCGGGACGCCCCTCACGTGGTGCAGTTTTGAGAGGCAAACTCCATGATGGTACTCTTCAAGACCCTTGTTAAAGTTGACCTTGGTTCCCAGGCTTCTTCTCCAGCGCGCTGGTACCCCCTGAAATTCCTGGAAACTCCTACAGGCCTGCGCCAAGCGCCACTGAACAAAGCCCCATTCATTTCGACTGATTAGGACCCCTCGCACCTGCATACAGACCGTCCTACAGTGGGCCTCAAATTCCAGACTCCACCATATCTATAGGTCATAAAACATATGTAAAGCACTGTACTTGGCGCCTCTCGACTCCTTCTCTAACGAGCACATTGCAGATCAAAGAAACGACATTATCTGTTCGAGCCTACTTGATTTACATGAAGCGGGTCCCTGCACTCTGAAAACATTTAACTTGATTTAAACAGTATTCTTAACTAACACACGTTTCTATAATGCAACACATCTATAAAACATATATTTCAATACTAAATTCGATAATACATTTTGGAAGAACCATGTTAATCCCACCTTACATTATTTTAGCAGCACTTTTATTTTTACTTGTGAATTGCCATGAGGCCTACACAATTTAACTGGTTTGCAAGATTCCACTTAACTCTTACATGATCACTTAACATGAGAACGTGAGGTTTTCATATTCATTCCAAAATTTCTACATTAGTCTTCACATTGCTATGATTATTGTTACCCTACTTGAACACTCTATACATTTCACTACTGGGTATAAGACACTCTGGTGCAAGGTATAGGTTAACTAACTACGTGCTTGTAAATATGGTGCACTTATACATTTTTCAGATTTGTGCTCTCTCAGTCCCCCCTTTGATGACTTTCAGGAGTCCTCACCATCAAAACACCATCTCTAAAATGTAGGACCCTTCAAAGTGAAGTCATGGCAGTACCACTTCTTTTCATTGTCTCCAATGCCTTCAGACTCTTATATTGTGTATCTTGCATCGCTGTCAACCTTCTCTCCTGTTCTCTCATAGATCTCTGCAACCTGTTTGCTTTATACCATTGATACAAACGCACCAATCCCCACAAAGTGATTACACAAATCACTATTATGATGATGGGTTTCAGTATGTACCAAACGATACCCTTTCCTAGGTTGGCAAACCAACCTCCAACTTTACCCATTCCATGACCTACTTTTTCCCACACGTTTACTTTTGTCAGATCCTCAATTTCGTGGTGAATTGCAGTGATGTTTCGTATGTATTTTTCTAGAGGTTTTGAATAGTCCGGAATGTAAGTGCAGCATTCCTGGACCTTCAAAGCCTTACAAACTCCTCCCTCTTTGGCTAACAGAACGTCTAGAGCAAGTCGGTTCTGAAGAACCATTGCCCTTATCGATTGCATCTCACCCTCCACCAGCATTAATGATCTAGCAGTACTGGCAGATAGCCTATCTACAACTGTAGCCAATCTCCTAAGCTTGATGTCATTCAATATCAATCCCAAAAAGGGAAATATCACACCAAATACATCCCCAACCACTTCTTCAGCGCCTAGATCTCTTCTTCCTCTAGCTTGTTTTCCTCTCTTTGTTGTCTCTAAATTCTCGGCATGGTATATTTTGGGAAAAACAATTGCTAAATAGCATGATCCGTACCAATTATCTGGTAATTTCACATAAGCATTTCTTCCACATACAAAATATACATTTGGTATTGCTTGCATTTCTTTCAAAAAAATCCTTGGAGTAATACTCCAATTGGAAAGCATGTTCACAACTGACTTCTCCTACAAACAAATTCTCATAATAGGAGTAACTTCTGTGAATACATAGTTTCCCCCTTTTCTCTTTATCTAAGGCAATTGGACCCTTGCTACCCTTCCTTTGATGTTCCCTTTCTTCCTTGGTCCAATCTGTTTCCCATTGTCCTGAAGCTTTTTGAATCTTTTGCCTTCTGTATCGAGTATCCATCTGCCCTATAAACTTTTTCTCAATCTCTGACACGTGACAAGTCAAATTGTTTCTTCGGGCATGTGATGTATCTAGAGTTTTCCATGGAATGAAAAATTTCTGTAACCTGTCTTCGCTCTTGTAATAGTCCCATGTATTCAGATGCTTGTAATTTGGGACCTCAGGTAACACCGAGTCAAAATTCGAGAAGTAATACTCGAACCCATCTCGTCCATAAAATATGCTAAACCGCAAACTACATGTTATTCCATATGTCAATGGAAGATGATGGTATCTGATACCCTCATCCACAGAAGCTGGTAATTGCATACAAACTTAGCAATTCTTCGCCTCCATGACATCAATGTACTCGTAAAGTAATTTGGCATAAGCATTTGACCTAAAGTTCCCCTGTGATTCATCTGTATGTAACCTTTTAATTTCCGCATCTAACAAAGCTTTGTCTTTGTCATTGATGTTTCCCTTATAATTAACAGTAGTTGTTCTTTGTGTTGACACTCCCTTGACTTCCTTGACAGCATTTGCATCTCTCTCGTGTCCCACTATGTATGAGACAGTAACCACTAAAACTATAAGAGAAATCACCACCCCTAAAAGAGTGCCAACTATACATTTTGCCCTGCGGTTCGGGTTGCCGGCCTCCATGATCTCAAACAGGGTAGTTTTGGTGTTCTTCTATCTCCGACGTCTCCTTCTCTCCGAACAAAGTCTCTTCTTTTGAACAATGTCTCTCTTTTGAACACCTGGAAGCTGACAATTTACTCCGCAAAACAGTTCTGGAGTCCTGTAGAAATAGACAAACCCTAGCACTTCTCCATCCTCTAACAGGAAGCCCCTACCATTTTTTCTTCTTCCACTCGGCGCTAGGTTATCTTGCAGCAATATTTACAAAGTTCTTTTCAAAAGTCTTTTATCAATCTGAAACTATGAGTGTTCCAAGAAGTGACACTACGTCCTCATAGATGTCCATACGAAGAAGTATTCCCTCAAATTCTGGGCAATTCTTACAACAACATGGAAATTCGACTGTCTCTAGGATTATTCTCCTTATCTCGCTCTGGACAAGTGGACGAACAAAATGAAGAGTTAATGTTTTTTCAATCTCCACTCCTGGTACTATCAACTCTACATCCACCGTTACAAAGGGGTCCGTCCTGACCAAGATCACTTTCTTCACCTTCCCAGTTCTGCGCCCCTTCGAAGACATTCACAACAAGGTATTAGTCCAAGACAATGAGCGCTCCAAGAACTTTCACTACTCGCTCAAGCATTTCCAAACGAAGAAGAGTTCCCTCCAATATTGGATAATGTGTACAACAAACCGGAAAATCAACTGTCTCTAAAATCAATTTTCTGATTCCGCTCAGGAGAGGAGGATAGACGATGTTCAGTGTCAGCAACCTTTCGGCTTCCACTCCTGGTAGCAGGAACCTTAATTGCACTGTGATTATTGGTTCAGTTCTGATCAGGCTCACTTCCCTGACCCTCCCGGTTCTGTGACCCACGGACATCTGCAACGAGGTAGGTCCAATCAGGAGTAGAGTACCTTCTGCTAGGCACTCGCACCCTCCTTGATCTTCTGGGACCCTCCTGGGCTTGATCCTGGGTATCTTCTTCCGGATCCGAGTCTTCGGATATAGGAGCAAGCGTTTCTTCCCGAGCAGACCTCAAGCTCAGCCTCCTCCTTCTTTCTGGCCAGGTGGCTGCTTCACGCCTTGTTCTCCTATTTCTTGTCCTCACACTCGGTTCTTGATCGCTCTGGTACTGATCTGTGTCTGAGTCGTATTCACTGCAGCTCTCTCCTTCAGTTGCATCTTCGGTCTCACTGCCGTCCTGCCTTCCTTCCTCTTCTGGATCAGATGCGTTCCCAGCTTCTTCGGACACCCCCACAGCTTGACTGGTCCCCCCTTGGGATTCTTCTTCCACTACTGGACTTTCGTCTGGGAGAGGAGCTGTTTCTTCTAGAGGTGCTGGAACTCTTCGAGTATGGGATGCATGGATCCAATTTGGCAGCCCTCCGCACTTCACCGCGGTATTCGTGATCAGGATTACCTGAAAGGGCCCACGCCAGCGTACATCTAGGCAGTTCTTCCGGACGTGCTTCTTGATCAGCACCCAGTCCCCTGGGCACAGATCATGATACAGGTTCCTTGATGATGGAACTTCAGCCGCATGCACCTGAAGGGACACAGAATGGATGGCGTCAGACAGTCCCTTACAATAATCCAAGATCAGATCATCTGTAATATTCAATAGGGCAGCAGTTTGAACCGTAGGAAGTCTCATGGCCCTCCCCATCAGAATCTCGTGTGGAGAGAGACCTGTCCTCCTGTCAGGTGTGCTACGCATGCTCATGAGCACTAAAGGAAGAGCATCTGGCCAACTCAAAGATGTGGATGAACAGACTTTAGCTAGTCGACTCTTCAGAGTGCCATTTACTTGTTCCACAATCCCTGAGGCTTCTGGTCGATAACTACAATGCAGTTTTTGATCGATCTTTAATGCAGAGCACAACATCTTCACAATTTCGCTGTTAAAATGTTTTCCTCTGTCCGATTCCAGAGAGGCAGGCACCCCGAAGCGTGGTATCAACTCCCTGAGCAACAGTTTGGCTACTGTGAGTGTATCGCGCCTGTGTGTAGGGTATGCTTCAACCCACCTGGAAAATATGCATCCAACCACCAAAACATACCTAAGGCGGTTGATTTTTGGCATTTCAATAAAGTCTAATTGCATTCTATTGAAAGGCCCCCCAGACCTCCCAATGTGACTCAGTGTAACTGGTGTTCTTTTCCCTATGTTTAATTGTTGGCAGGTAACACATCGCTTACACACTGATTCTGCTGCTATCCTAAATTTAGGGCAATACCAAGTCTGCCTAAACACCCTCATCATAGCGTCTCTTCCTAGGTGTACTGGACCATGCATTTCTCTTGCCATGGGATTCGCTAGTTCCTCAGGTAACACAGCCCTCCCATCTGCTGAAATCCAAAAATCCATCTCGCTTCTCACGCAACCTGCTATTTCCCATGCCTTTTTCTCTGTTTCGGGTGCATTCTCCTGCATCACCCTCAAATCCTCCCAAGTGTCTACAGTTTCCAACATCATACTCAATTCTGTCTTCTCTTCCGCCCCATCTATTTCTACCTTTGTGAAGGAATAGTCCTGCTCCGCACAATAGCGGGCGACTTCATCAGCATATCGGTTACCTTGTGACACAAAATCTGTATTCTTAGTATGAGCTACACACTTTACAATCGCAATGGCGGCTGGACCTTGCAATGCTTCCAACAACCGCCGCACAAATTCTCCATTTCGAATGGGCGAACCAGAAGAGGTCATGTAACCTCACTGAGACCACAATTGCCCGAAATCGTGAACCACACCGAAACCATATTGGCTGTCAGTGTATATGGTGACTCTCTTTCCGTTTCCTGCTATACAGGCACGAGTTAGGGCAATGATTTCTGCTACCTGTTCGGAATGTACTCCTTCCAGGCAAGCGGCTTCCACAACTCCAGTAATGGTACAAACAGCATAAGCTGCTCTCAGTCGACCAGTATCGTCTCTTAAACATGAGCCATCGACAAAGTAAATTTCATCAGGGTCAGTCAACGGCTCATCTACTATATCTGGTCTGGGCTTCGTGCATAGTTCAGTCACATCAAGGCAATCGTGGTCTTCACATTCTTCGCCTTCTATTACAGTAGGTAGAGGCATCAATGTAGCAGGATTCAAAACAGAGCATCTCTTAAGGGTCACGTTCTCCGCAGCAAGGATAACTTGCTCGTAGCGCTTGAGCCTGCTATTGGTCAGATGCTGCGTCTTGGTCCTGGTCATTAACAATTCTACGGAATGTGGTACATACACCACTAACTGGTGTCCCATCACAATACTTTCACACCTCTCAATGCTGACACCCGTTGCAGCAACGGATTTGAGACATCCGGGCAACGCTGCGGCTACTGGATCTAATGTAGCCGAAAAGTAGGCAACTGGTCTACGGGCATTTCCATGGGTCTGTGCCAAGACTGACAAAGCACATCCCTCTCTCTCACAGCAATAAAGTGAAAAAGACTTCTCGTAATCGGGCATCCCCAGAGCCGGAGCACGACACAAATCGTCTCTCAGCTGCAGGAATGCCACTAGGCATTCATCGTCCCATGGTACCGGATCACTCACCTCCTTGTGCGTCGGTTTCTGTAAGGGTTTTGCTTTCAGTGAAAAGTTAACTATCCACTGTCGACAATAACCAACCATTCCTAGAAACATCCTAACTTCTCTCTGAGTCGTAGGCGCATTCATTTTCATTATCGCCTCAATCCTATCTGGAGACACCTTACGTTTTCCCTTTTCTAACCGGTGTCCCAAATACTGCACTTCGGTCAGACAGTACTGTAACTTGCTCGGAGATACCTTATGTCCATTTTCAGCTAAATGGTTCAATAAGGCAATGGAATCTGTTTTACAAGCTTCCTCAGTCTCTGACGCAACAAGTAGGTCATCTATGTACTGGACCAGAACTGAATTCTGCGGCAGTACTAGATTTTCGAGATTCTTCTTCAACAACTGGTTGAAGATGGATGGGCTGTCTGTGAATCCTTGTGGGATTCGACACCATGTTAAAACGCGATCTTCCATTTTAAAAGCGAAAAGGTACCTGCTCTCTTCATCCAATGGGATTGAAAAGAAGGCCTGGCAAAGATCTATCACTGTGAACCATTCTGCTTGGCATGGTATTTGAAACAGTATCACAGATGGATTCGGTACCACTGGACAACACGAAACAACTATATTGTTAATTTTTCGAAGGTCCTGTACTATCCTGAATTTCCCACTAGGTTTCTGCAACCCCATAATCGGGGAGTTACAAGGACTTCCCACGATTTCTTTTAGTATTCCCTGCTGAATCATTGACTCGATCACAGGTTTTATTCCTGCAATCGTTTCCTGGGACAATTTGTACTGAGGGGTTCTGGGAAACTCGGCATTTGGCTTTACCATTATTTTTACTGGTTCTACCCCTTTAATCAATCCTATTTCCTCTCCTGTGAAGTCCCATACCTCTGACGCCACTGCATCTCGTAGGTCCTGGGGAAGATCTTCTACAGTCAGAGTAGGATATAGTTCTACGCAAGATTTTGAATTGGCTACCTTGAAAGTAGCATCATCGTCTGTAGTCTGTACCTCCACTCCTTGCGGGGTGCAGTATATTGTGCAGTTCAATTTGCACAACAAATCCCTTCCTAACAGACATACAGGACTCGAATCACAAACCACAAACTGATGTTCATTCATATGGTTTCCTATCTTCACGGACACTGGTTCAGTCAAGGGACTAGTCATCCTTTTGTTGGCAACTCCTACCACCTGAATTGTTTCCCCTGACATCGGTAAGTCTGGAACCACCGCTGATCTCAGAGTTGATCGAGTAGCTCCAGTATCCACTAAGAACGTTGTAGGACACCCTGCCACTTCAGCCTCAACAAACGGTCCTCTTTGATCCACCTCTAGGACTGCCCCGAGGGTACAGTCCTCTTCTCTACTCACACGTTGTCCTGTCAATGGATCAATATAATAACATTTTTCTTCCTCAATAAAAAGAGGCACCTGTTTAAAGACCTTTCCCCCTGTCGCGATTTTCGGTGGCTGTGGAAACTGAGCTCTTGGAGCCGAAGTCCCCCCTTTGACCACCTTGCTTCCTGGGACTGTCGCCTTTTGAGCTGGAACCTCTTGAACTTGCTCTTCTAATTCTAGCTCTCCATTTTCAGGGTTAAAGGGACACTCGCGTCGCCAATGTCCCACCTGGTGACACTGGTGGCACTTTGTCGTCTTCTTTAAAGTGGCAAAGTCTACTCTAGATCTCTGGCCTTCTTCATTATCCTTGTTCTGACCATTTGGCTTTCGTCCCATTCCCTGTTTCTGTTGTCCGCCCTTTCCGGCTGACTGCATTTGCACCACCATCAGCTTCTCCTTTAGATTTTTCTTTTTAGAATCTATTTCGTCACTGCAGTATCTCGCATATCGCAGGATCTCATCTAGTGGTTTGTTTTGCCAACAAATTAAATGTTGTTGAATCATCAAACAAATATCTGGTCTCAGCCCCAAAACGAACTTTGACACAAACTGCCCTATGTCTTTGGGATCCATTACATCTAGTCCACTATACTGTTTGAATATTTTCAGTAATCTCTCATAAAACTCGTGAACTGTCTCCTTGGGTTCCTGCCTTGTTCGGTCTATTTTTACCCAATCTATATCTTGTGGAGGCACTTTATCCTTTAACCAGGCTATTACTCTTTCGTACTTCTCCATGACACTGTCCGATGGTCCATTAGTTCTAGCATTCCTCTCAGGCTCTGTATTTGGCCACTGGACACTAATCTTGCACGTTACCCACAAATCCCCTGGAACCACTATGTCGAACAAAGTGTTCAAATCAATCCACAATACTTTGGAGATCTTTACAAACCTTTCTACCTGCTTATACCACTCGACCGGGTTTTCCCTCAATTTCGGAAACGAGTTGGTAAATGCAGCCAAATCTCCCCTACTCCATGGTACATGTACATAGTTCCCATTTGATATTTCCCGCAAAGGGAATGCCTCCATCTGCATTACCCTTCCCTCTGGGGTCATCCCATTTGTACTTCGTCTAGCTGTACCCCTTTTGGACCATCTCTCTTCCCATTTGTCCAGATCTCTCCACACCCTTATTCCCGATATCAACTCTCTTATGTGTGTTTTTAATCCTGTAGTTCTCTTTTCGTCTAGGTCTTGGTCTGAGTACTGCAACCTATGGTTACTCTGTAATGTCTTTGTTCTGGACAAATCTACCATGTACCTGTCTGCCAAGTTAGACAGTTTCTCATGAATCGCTCTAGCCTTCCTAGTAGTATCCTTCGCTATGAACAGCAGCTCATCTTGTTCGTACAAATCGATCCTTTCTAAAGGCACCGTCCCTTCTATAATCTCGTCTAGATCGGATTTTAGACTGGAGACATCAAGCCTTTTAACCTTTATCGCAGCTTTCAGTACTTCGGCTCTAGGTGCTCCTTCCACCTCTCTCCCATCCCAGCTCCTAGTCCTGCGCCTAGGCTCTGGTGAGTTATGTGGAGTCCTCCCATGCTCCCATCTCTCTAGGTCCCATGCCTTTCCATCTTCTCGGGGTGGATGGTGAAACACTCCTTCGCGCCTCATAGCCCCGCGTTCCCCCTCCTGTCTAGTTTCACGGGATGCATGGTAAGATATTCCGTTACTCCCTCTTTCTTCCTCATGCATCTGTGACCTCCGATCACTCAATGTATGACGTGACCTTTCACTGTTCCCTCTTTGCCAGTGCTGTACACTTTCCCCAGGTGCGTGATGAGTGCACCTAAACCTATCCCTGTACTCTTGTGTTCTTTGGTCTCCCTCGGTTTGCATGAGGCGAGACATCTCCTCACACTCCATACTCCTACCATTCTGCTCCTGCTGTTCCCTCCCATTCATAGGACATGTAACTCCTCTGTTCTCCTGACTTTGACCTTCTCGGCCCTGACTGCTTTCGCTAGCCCCGCAATGAGATACAGTCCCGTTACCTCGACTTTCCCACTCGGGTTCTGTTCTTGACCTATTACCCGGGATTATTGCGGACCCATCCCATTCTCTCAAGTCCGCTCTTAATTCTGTATAGGATTTCGGCCGTGGTCCCCTCAGGTCCATCGGTCCTCTCTGACCTCCCTGTCCTGTGTTGAGACCCACAGTTGTATCGAATGGGGTGTTCCACGTTACCGATCCTGGCAATTGCTTCCATGCATTTGTCACGTTATTCCTCCTTTCCATCTCAATCCTTTCTCTATCTAACCATGCCTGCTCTTCCCCTCTCCCCTGATCTGGATTGTAAATCGACACTATAGGTCCTATGGTAACAGGTACTTGAAGAGCATCCGGTAATCCAAAAGACTCAACCTTTTCGTTGTTTGGCGTCTTTTGTACCACAAACCTTCCCACTACACTCTGTACTGTGTTGTTTTGAGGTGTCTCCTCGCCTTTGATAGGTGTCCATTCCGATATAGGGAGTGGTGTAAACCCCTCTATGGCAGTCCCATCTTCCCTTGCGAGCCCTCTATCTTCAATTTCCCCAACTCTCGGAGGTGGTCTGTCTATCAACAATCTGTTTATCACATTGTCCTCCGAATCGCTCTCCTCATCCTCTTCCATGAGGTTCCTTCCACCTACCACCTCCCTCATTGGATACAACTTCTCTACCTCGATAGCCTGTACCCTCCATCTCTTTGCTTCCTCATCCCATTTAGAATCTCGCACTGCTCTTACCGATCGAGTCAATCTTTGTTGACGCCTGTTCAAATTCCTATCGTGCGCCGCCCTAATCCATGCATTAAGGGCCTCAAACTGGGTTGGTCTAGGCGAGGGTTTCAATGAGGACATGGTTGCTTTTAGCCGATGTAACACCTCTAACTTAAACGTCCCGTACTTCGGGAACTGCATTTCCTCATTTCCTTCCGTAAGCTTATTCCAAGCCCCAATCCATAATATCGTATGCAGCCCCACATTCGCTGCCATATAATGAGCTGGTGTACCCTCCGGCGGTGCCTCTTCCCCGTAATAATGTTCACTTCTTTTTCTTTTAAAAATCCCTTTCAAACACTTAAAGCACTTCATGATTTCTCTTTTCTCCGCGTTTGTTTACTTCCTGATGACAATCTACCAATCACCGCGCTGTTCTCGCTAACTGGCCTATCCGGTCGCGGCTGTCCTCCGACGTCACTCTAGCCGCCCAACCAGAGCGCGGCTCTAGCTGACGTCACACCAACCGCTCAATCACAGCGCGGCTCTAACCAACGTCACACCAACCGCCCAATCACAGCGCGGCTCTACCCGACGTCACCCGTCCCCCTTTGCAGCAGTTCCCCTCCTTTTTCAGCTCGTCTCCTCGGTCATGCATGCATCTCATTCATACTCTGAAAAATTATTACTTCCGTCCAAGCGATCACCTTTCTTGACTGTACGCCCACAGTCTTTCTGTAGTTGTCACCTTAACTTGACGAAATGTCTTTCCGTTTACGTCCAGACAATCGCCTTCTCTGATAGGTTGCTTACACACAGTAACTTTCGACCAGCGTCCGTTACTCATACGCTCACTCTTACACTCCCCCTATCTCGGTCCCACGGCGGTCAATGGTACCTCATGACTTCCGTACTATAGTTGACAACTACTCTGGATGTTCGATACACCCAAAACCACTTAAGCTCTGGCCTGAACTTAAGATTTGCCAGTTCACCCGTTTACCAGGTAACCAGTTCACCAGGTTGCGCGCGCTCACAACCTTCTCACAATCACGCTACAGGCATTCAACTCCGCAAGACATTACACTACAAATACAACACAAAACACCGCAATCTGTTCACGCATGACCCTTGTTATACTCACTCTCCTCCGATACTGCTGCTTTTCTCGCCCCGTCTGCACCTTCGGCGCACGATTCTTCCGCTGCTCGTCTCTCGATGTCTAGGGGCCTTGGGGTAAACTAACCTCTCTAGATTACCTTCCTCAAGAAGATAACCATCCTAACTGCTACCAACTGTTAACGCGGGATTTCTGGTTTCTAGTTACCTTACCAGATCCCAAATCAGGTCGACTGGATCGTTGGTACCTGTCATTGAGTAAAAGGCAATCTACTACTAGGTCAATCAGTTAAGAACTTACACCACTCTAAATGACCACTGACCAATGATAAAGTTCAAAGATTTAATATAAAGTCAAAGATAACTGAAGATACAAACTTCTCAAGATGAGATTTAAAAGGTATACTGGTATCACTATAAACATAAATTCTTTGAATAATCTGAGTCTACAAAACAGAATAATAAGTACAAGATCGAAATTCATCAGAGTTGCAAGAATGGATACAAGTTGCAACTTAAGAGTCATTACAGAAAAGAAAATTCAGGTTAGTCTGTCCCTACACTAGACTAAGTGACATCCCTACTTAACAAGATCTTTACCCCAAAAAGGTGTCAGCCGTGGTGACTTCCTAAGAAGATCACGCACTTCTCCTTGTCTCTTCTGTAAATCGGTCTCTTGTGATCAGCCTATCTGCCTACCCAACCGCTCTCTTAGGCTTCCAATATCATCTGCTCTGCTCTCCTCCCGGGTCGCTTTCCCTAATACAAAATCACATTTCCGACAGAAACGCCCCTCGGGACGCCCCTCACGTGGTGCAGTTTTGAGCGGCAAACTCCATGATGGTACTCTTCAAGACCCTCGTTAAAGTTGACCTTGGTTCCCAGGCTTCTTCTCCAGCGCGCTGGTACCCCCTGAAATTCCTGGAAACTCCTACAGGCCTGCGCCAAGCGCCACTGAACAAAGCCCCATTCATTTCGACTGATTAGGACCCCTCGCACCTGCATACAGACCGTCCTACAGTGGGCCTCAAATTCCAGACTCCACCATATCTATAGGTCATAAAACATATGTAAAGCACTGTACTTGGCGCCTCTCGACTCCTTCTCTAACGAGCACATTGCAGATCAAAGAAACGACATTATCTGTTCGAGCCTACTTGATTTACATGAAGCGGGTCCCTGCACTCTGAAAACATTTAACTTGATTTAAACAGTATTCTTAACTAACACACGTTTCTATAATGCAACACATCTATAAAACATATATTTCAATACTAAATTCGATAATACATTTTGGAAGAACCATGTTAATCCCACCTCACATTATTTTAGCAGCACTTTTATTTTTACTTGTGAATTGCCATGAGGCCTACACAATTTAACTGGTTTGCAAGATTCCACTTAACTCTTACATGATCACTTAACATGAGAACGTGAGGTTTTCATATTCATTCCAACATTTCTACATTAGTCTTCACATTGCTATGATTATTGTTACCCTACTTGAACACTCTATACATTTCACTACTGGGTATAAGACACTCTGGTGCAAGGTATACGTTAACTAACTACGTGCTTGTAAATATGGTGCACTTATACATTGTTCAGATTTGTGCTCTCTCAGTTATGCCGTCCTGCTGCTTATTCTGTGGCTCTGAAGTGTCTGAGTCAGACTTGGGAGTAGATTGTGTTGTCTCTGGCAGCGGTTTCCACTTCTGTGGCTCGCACTGGCTCAGCTCTGGGTGCTACCTCAGGGTTCATCTTCCTCGTATTCTATTCAACTGAGAAGCATGGCAGGAATGTGAAGTTTTACGAGACGCGAAGGACGCTAATGCACAAGCTCCTCATCTGGCGAGGCTGCCCTGGCAGTGCCCGCTGCCTTTGTTCGCCTGACCTTGAGCATTCAAGCGCCCCAGTTGCAGAAGCCGACGCTTGCGCTTTAATGAAAGTGTTTGTTCTCCAGTATCTGATCAGAAAGACTTTTTATAGTCGACCCACGCATTGTGTAAGGAGTCTCCGCGGCATGTTTTCCCGAGCCTGCCTCCGGGCTCGATGCCTCTTTTCTAGCTGCCGTTGGTTGTCTTCTGGTGACCTGGTCAGGGCTCTTCATTGAGGACAGCCAAAGTGTGCAGTGTCTCCCGTCAGAAGACAGACTTTCCACTGCTCCATTCCAGTTAGGCTGCACATGTTGCTGTGTCTGAAAGTGTTTCATTGTAACCTAGTTCAGTCTTTTAAATGCGTTGTGTCTTTGTCTCCTAGAGACCATGAACCAAGCACCTCCATCAAAAAAACTGGAAGATGTTGTCCAGCTGGCAGAGCTCTGCATTGAGGTGCTGCAGCAGAATGAAGAGCACCATTCAGAGGTAAGGCGATGCCATGAATCCCGGGTTTGTGTTGGGCCGCGCACTGTGAATCCCAGGTTTGTGTTGGCGCGCGCACTGTAAATCCCATGTTTGTGTTGGCGCGCGCACTGTGAATCCCATGTTTGTGTTGGCGCGCGCACTGTGAATCCCAGGTTTGTGTTGGCGCGCGCACTGTGAATCCCATGTTTGGTTGGCGCGCGCACTGTGAATCCCAGGTTTGTGTTGGCGTGCGCACTGTGAATCCCAGGTTTGTGTTGGCGTGCGCACTGTGAATCCCATGTTTGGTTGGCGCGCGCACTGTGAATCCCAGGTTTGTGTTGGCGTGCGCACTGTGAATCCCATGTTTGGTTGGCGCGCGCACTGTGAATCCCGTGCAATTTAATGTGATATATACAGTGGCAGTAATTTTTCATTATTTTGTCATGACACACATTAATACTGATTGCCCAAATGTCTCACGTCGCCAGCTTAGTATCCAAATCCTAATAAAGACCAGTTAACCTTTGAAAAAGATTTATCACTACTCTGCACTCCGTGTTGTATGTTTTCTAATTACTTTTGATCCGTTTCAATGGAATGACGACTCTTGGTCAGTTCAGGGCCTGACACAAATGATAGACAGAATGGAAAACTATAGGTCATCACTTGTTATAAACAATATTGTTTTAACTTAGGGGCCGATTGTGGGAGAGACCGCAACCGGCAGGCTGTTGGTGGTGGTCTCCCCACCATCAGAGACATGTTTTCCGCCTACCATATTATAATGGTGGGCGGGGTGACGGCGGTTGGAAAGTCCAACCGCCACACATCCGATGGGCTCCTTGAGCCTGCCAGTGCAGTGGAGGAGCTTGTAATCCCTAACATGTTGGCGGTGCCTGCCAGGCACCACTGTAGGGATTACAATGTCTCTTTCCACCGGCCTTTCATGTCGGTTAACCCGCTTTGATAAGGCAGGCAGAAAGGGAATTTGGGGGCCGTAGTGGTCCCCCTTTCCTCCTGGCCCCCAGATGTGGGATCTGGGGCGCACCTAAGGGTCCCCCTTACAAACCTCTGCACCATGTTAGAGACACTGAATGGTGCCTGCCAAGTAGTGTAGGGACATGTAAACTGTCCCTTTTTGCATTGCGGCAGGTGCTGCAGCTCCCGTGGTGGCGGTCGCATCAAAATACCTATGTTGGGGCCACCGACAACCTGCAGGGCAGTCCCAATCCCCAATAGGGTGGTGAGCAGGCAGACATAAATCCGCCCACCATCACAATCGGGCCCTTAGATTGGTAGCCTTAGCTAAAATATATAGATACTTAATACAATTCTTCTTTCTTTATGTTACTTGAAATGTTGATGGAGCTGTGTGCAATGGCACTGCACAAGAATAGGAAGGTTGTCATTTAGCATCTTAATTTTTAACAAGGGATAAATAATAATAAATAAGCAATGACATGTGCTCATCAAACCTGCTTTTACTCCATCAGCATGAGCCGACCTTCTGTTTATGCTACTGCAGTGACGCTATCCATTAATGCTGCATTTACATGTTATAAGAGCTTAAAATACGGGGAGTGGGTGAATCTCTGCTTTTACTAAATCCTGGCACTGGAAAGCATCGCTTTTCAAAGCCACCTCAATGTAAGCTGAAACTTAAGAATGAGCAACTTTTTAGTCGACAAGTTGAGGCCACGTACTACATAGGAGGAAGAACGAAAGAAGAGATAAGGATGTCCTAATTAGCGGGAAATTACACACTTCATTGAAGAAGATAGTGTAGGGCCTGGAAGTAGCGGTGCACTGGGTACTACCGTACCCCTCTAATACCTATGATGGAATTCAGAAGACAAATGAGAAATACAGATATCTTTAAATCTTGTTTTTATCTGGTCACATTGGTGCTCGTTCAAGCAGTGGCTTAGCTAGAGATGTTCCTGCCTGGTGAAATCCCTGAGTTTGCTACCCACTGATGGACGTCAAGGAAAGAGCTGGGGGTGGAGGCAACAGACAACGATGAGCGAGGGTGGAGGTGACAGATGACGATGAGCGGGTGAGAAGGTGACAGACAAGGACGAGGTAGAATAAAATATAAAAAAAGAAAACTTACTTTGCGCTTTCTGCCCCCCCCCCCTCCAAAAAAAGTGACCACCCCCAGCCTCCCTCACCACTATGCCACTGCGTTCAAGATAGAGGTTTTCTTACTCTGATTCCAAAACGAGAGGATTTTGTAATTTGAAGGAGGTGACAATCTTACTGGGGTACAAGGAGTGTTAAAGAAATGCTGCACGATGTCAATTTTTTAACATGCAAAATATTTCAAATAAACATATGTTAACTGTACAGTTATTTCAAAATATATCAGCAGTTAAGAACGCACAAATGAAGCACATTGTGGTAATTCTGAAGTGTGAAAGAAACAAAGATCCCAAAAGGATCAAAACAAATTAAGCCTCTTGACTGGGTGATGCGCAAATGATCAATTTGAGCTGAAACCCAATTTCCTCATAATATTGGTTGTTAGATATATAGTTTTTTTAGTACACTTCCATGTCTGTGCACATTTATTGTTGATTTCAATTGAAAATGCACTGCCTATAAATGACAATGCCCTACAGTGCCATGCTTTAGTAAAAAGCACCACTGCCTACATACTACATACACCCATACCATACTCCTGCTGAATGGGCTTTGCTTATTGGCTGCACTTGTTCCTTGTATAACACTTGACGTTTTCACTATTCCTATGACTTAAGTGATGTAACAATGATAGCACCCTCAATCTGAAAAGTGTTCCAGCTCCACTGGAAGAGAGACACCCGCCAGATGTTTACTTCTACATAACTCATTTTTAAATTGAACTATATTTTTGAAGCATTTCAACCCTGTTTAAGAAAGTGTATTTTCACAGATCTGAAGAAAAGCTTAATCTAAGCTTCCCTGCAACCTGTGAACAGTAGAAGTATTAAACTGCCATGCCATGTAATCTAAGAGCTGTATGACCCCCTCGCTTGTTATCATGCATGTTTAGCATCTTCCCATCGAGAGATGGTAGCCTTCAGTTGTAATCACGCCTGTGCACCCACCTTTTTCTGAGTGGTTTCAACCGTCACTAGTGATCAGACATGTACTGAGAGCTCCCTTTGAACGGTACCAGCCTTACGTCTTCATCACACAAGCGCAAATGGCTCTCTTTGAGAAATATCAGACTTCATTTTTCATCACAAATGTGTGTTGTCTTCTATTTGAGCAGCACCAGCCAAGAAATGAGCTATTTTATTATAGATGGATCCCTGTAAGGGATGCAAGCCTCCTGCTTTAAATTCTATCACTCAGGTGTATCCCCCATCCTTCTGATCAGACTTGGCTATGGTACATGCCTGTGTACTGTCTTCCATTTGAACTGTACCACCCTTGAATGCTGTTCTTGCATCTCCAGACAGATCCCTGTCAGCGGTCCCAGCATTCAGATGTGATCATGCCATTTTTAGCGTAACTTGCCCTCACTTGTGATCAGGGTTTTGCTCCCTACTCCCAAACAGTGGGCCCTTCCTGAGCACATGATAGATAGATAGGAACCACCTCAGCCACACTACTCTTGAGAACTCCCTGCTATGTGGCGTCTGTCATGCCCTCACCATCCGTTTGATGCCCGCCTACAGCGCAGGAAAAGAGCCCCTGAAAGTCCTTCCTACCAGTTTAAAAATCACAACACATGCCAGTAACTAGCAAACAGTCGCTTCTGACATAATGGTGCTCACAAGCTGTGCCAAAGTGCATTTTCCAATATGTAGAGAAAACATTCACCTATCAATACCACGGCTGAGCGAAAAATGTGTAATTTCATTTTGCTTAATTTCGCGAAGTCACTCAAAATGCAAATCTTGCATGAACGCTATATTTTACCATGGAATAAAAATGAAGGAGTGAACGCCTTTGACGCTATACAAATAGCACAAAAAGCACAGTACCACAGAACAAAAGCCACTCACAATCTGTTCGTTGGTGTTGTTCCTGTGCTCAAGTGATAGGATTTTTACCTCAATTGGCTTGAAATGACACAATGTGGCATACTGGCTCAATTTTATGAGTCTCTCATAACAAGTGTAACACGAAATGCCAGAAATTATGCAAGATTACAATAGAGTAACAAAAACTTTGCCCATGCCTAATCAATACTGGACTTTAATATTGTGCATGTGTGCACAAAAATAAAGCCCGATGCGGTTTTTTCCACTCCAAGAAACAGTAGAAATGTCATCATAGAAATATAAACTTGCAGCCAATCATACCCGCAGGTAAGCCGAAGTCATGTTGGATATTGTTATAAATATGATACTTTTAAACATCTGCTTTCTTCTCGCACAACAGAACCGAGGTTTCACTGGCATCTGTCAAGTGAGAAAATGCTATGGATATTTTATTTTAAACTACAGAAACAGCTGTTTCAATCATCAGAAACAAGTCCCCGGGGACCGGTAGCCTACCTTGGAGTCAGCAGCACACTGTACCAGAGCGAACATGTATTTTTCCTGAATAATAAATACATCGTTTTATTCCAGCACATTTTTCATATTTATCGCACAGATTCAAACTCAACATCATCCGACTCTATCATAAATGTTATTTTACTTTTTGACTTAAATAATTCTGTTAAACATATATTTAAAACAAATTGCCCTAATCAAAATGGTTTTCTGAAAAAAAGAGCCCTTTTAAAAATATTAATGATGCTTTATTAACCATCTTCCTACATTGATATTTTGGAATAGTATTGAAAAAAGTGGTTACTTCCTGAACAATCGTAATGTCGTGAACCTTCTTATCATAGGTTCACAAAAGAACCGCACCTTTTAAATAAGGGGAACTGTGGTCAAGCCTAAGCGAGTTTGACGAAAATGTCTTTAATTAAGCGAAATGAAGAGTAGAAGAATCATTGTGGACGCTGACCTCATCCCATAGGTAGGGGGCAGTGGCACATGGCACATAAAACTAAAACTCACAGATGGGGCACAGTAACACTCACACGGTGAGATTTAACATAGTACATAACTCACAAAAGTGACATTGAAGGTACATCATGCAGTCTTATTGTACACAGTAACATAACTCACACAGGGGCAAGGAAGGAACACAGCAACACACCCCACAGTGACATGAAGCACAGTAATACAGTGACACAGAAGGAATATAGCTTCATAATTCACGCAGTTTCTTTGGACACAGTAACATAACTCACAAATTGGCATAGATTGAACACACGAACATGAATCACACAGTGACAAGGAAGAAAAACTGTGCCATAACTCACACAGTCATATGGAAGAAAAAGCAACATAACACACACACACACATGAAAGGAGCACAGTAACATAACTCACACAGTGACAAGGAGAATACAGTAACATAACCAACACAGTAACCTAATTCACAGTGGGAAGGAAGAAACACAACACCCACAGTGACAAGGAAGAAACAGTGACATAATGCACGTATGTCTGCATAATTGATGTCTGCACTTAGCAAGTGCAGACAGCAATGGATTGAGTATTTTTATATATCTTTCATTGTACTCTAAACTTTATATTTGCTGACAACATGGAAGGAACATGGTACGGAGACTCTCATTGTATTACAAAATGTGTGTTTGTGTTAAGAAAAAAAGGAAAGAAATACTCTAACATTCAGGATCATTGCATGGATTATCTGCTCCACAGGTAAAAATGCTCTATCAAAAGGTCAATATTTTCTGCTCGTGGATGGGTTGTCCATAGACTGGGCCATGAGGTGAAAAGAAAGGGTAGAGAAGAAATATACCCAGCCCTCCCATGTCATGACCCAGTTCATCTCTTGCGAACCTATTCAGTGGAAGACATCATCGTTCAAAAGAAGGGTGTGATTGTGCATTTTGATCGACACTATTCTGAGACAAATGCATTTTCTATGTGTAATATATTTTTAAATATATGTGATAAATCAATTTATGGCATTACTAGTGACAATAAATATCAAAATCTCTCTCTCTCTCTATATATATATATATATATATATATATATATATATATATATATATTATTTTTTTTTAAATACTCAACGAACCCACTGACATGGCAGTAAGAGGCATTTGAGGAAGAGTCGCCTGACTCAAAACGCGTCATGCCTATGTACCTCCTAATAAAAGAACAAACCAAGTATTTCTGATGTGGTCCTTGCAGCGTTGCATATAGCGCTTGTTCCTGTTGGATATATATATATATATATATATATATATATATATATATATATATATAAAATATCACAGAACAAAAGTCTAATAACATTTTACAATTTTGGTAATAGTGCTTACATTTTAAAAATAATATGGAGAGGGATCAACGGGTAGCCTTTTATTAAATATCTTACATGTTATATCCAACAAAAAAAACTTTAAAACAGAAATTATGGAGAGGAATAAAACAGAGCAATACAAGTTCTGCTGGCTGAAAAATAAGCGTAAATATTTTGTAACCTTGCATTAAATATCTTAAATGTTATATCCAACAAAAAAACTTTAAAACACACATTATCTATACAATTAGATTGGAAACATTTCTTATATAAATTAAATACAAGCAGACTACAAAATACATAAAAAGCTGTTAAGGAAGAATAGAACTGTCCTTATCGCAAGCCTGTTGAAAATTAAAATTGGAGGCTGATCCATTAGGAAAGAATATGAATGTGCAACAACTGAAGGTACTTTTTGGTAGCAAACCTATAGGTGTTAAGGAAACACTATCCATTCTGTGTTTATGCCAAATGTTATTCCGCCACATTCCCCCCAAAAGTTTTGAGCATTTTTCAAAATAGAGTAATTTGCTCAAATACAACAGATGAGGGAAATACTGTTTAACTTGTGACTCGACCATGGAACTCAAATGTGGGACAAGAATTTATACCACAAGAAACCCGCCCACATGTGCAAATACCAAACAATGACTCATTGAGAGTATGGGGCCTCTGCCAATCAATTGCAATCAGAATTGATGTGGCAATAAGCAAACCTCACTATTAAATTGTGTTGCAATATTACAAATTCTTCATTCCAAAACTGGTTTGGTCCTCACAAAAGCTTCCAAACACATTACGTTTGTGTAGCCAAATTAAGGTATCTATTTTTTGCAATGGTTGAAATAAATATATTATATTGTAGAAGTGCAATAGAACTCTGTAGATATGGCTCCATCACAGTTCCTATACGAAACGCCTATCTTGAGTATATTGTACTCCATTTCATGAAACTCCTCAAAGCTTTTCTAAAATCTGATTCAACCACTTTGACTCAGTCTTGGGGAGGTTCATGAAGGTGTATCAAGAGAAGCAACACTTGCAGGATATCACAAAATTAATGCCCACAAAGAAAAAAAACTGTAGTGCCTACAGAAAAACCTGGTGTTTGAATTGTCGCTAAACATGGATGTGATGTGACCTGTTCCAACTTGAATTCCTTTAGTGATTAAGCAAAAACTTGCTCAGAATTGTTTGCAAAAAACTAGGGTTAAAGTGAGGCTGTAAAAATATTGGCATTTGACGGTTGTAATCACCGTTGCTAGATGATGATCTCTGTCAGTCATATTCAAATTTTTGAGAGGACGATTCGTTGGAGAAAAGCTACTGTTTAGTGGTTTTTTCCAGCATTAAAAAAATTGTGAGTATGAGAAGTAATCATGATTTTGGTGTAATGGAATTTTTTTTATGGTGGCAAGCTGAGCATTAGTGGTAGACAAAGGGTGAGATGACATTCCTGAGAGGTTCGGAAAATGCAATTTTTTCTTGGGGGAAAAAAGCATTTTCTGAGTTTCCTAGTTGCAAATTTGGCTTTCAATGCGAAGTAAAGGGTTAATGAAAAATCAGTAATGTGGCATGGAAAATATTATCTTAATGTAGAGACTTTGATGGGAGGCATCAGAAGGAATTTTTGGGGATTCAGAAATTGCAATTGTGGACTAAAATCATGAATTTAAAAAAATGAAAAAGAAATGTTTACGGTGTCAAAGGTTCCATGGATTCTGGCTGCCTTTGGCCTAGAACTTAAAGACCTTCCACAGCTAGTGTGGGTTGGAAAATGGAATTAGAGCCAGCTGGGCATGGTCAAATGCGGCGGACAGCTGAGTTGGATGTGATGGGGCAGGGCACTGAGCAGAACCCCATCCAAAGGCCCCCATATGTCTGCAGTTTGGATGAGATAGTGGAGCCCATTGTGTACAGGGGAAGGTCCTGTGCAACAGATTTGTGTGCTATGAATGTACACAGGTACCCCTGCATGTGACTAAAGGCTTTGTGCAGCTTTTTCTGGGTGGTGTGAAGCTAAGTGCTGCATTTCATTAAGGAAACAAAGAGAGACTTTGTTTTTTGGGAAGTTATAGTTCTGCTCATACCAAATACTGTTTTTAAACCATTGACATGCTCCAATTACTCTAATCTGCAAAACCCATAACTCGTGTCCCGCACTATCCGCAACTCATCACCTCACATATGATGACAGCCTATGCTTAAAACCAATATTCCTAAACCTTGGTGAATGCTGATGTCACATGTGATCTTATCAGTGATATCAGTAGTGATGTCATCAGTGTCAATTATAGTAAGCACAAAAAGCAACTAGTTACCCAGTAATAGCTACGTCAATACAGACAGACAGCAGAACAAACCTCAATAACATTATAGGCTAAAAGAGTAGACACAAGGAATCCCAGTGCAAACAGCAGGAAGCAATAAAGTAGAGTCACTTTTTTTAAGTATCGGTGAACGTAACTCACAAAATCCCACATAGCGTAGTCACGCAGAATTCTCCAGGAATTCTGCAAGATGCGTCTCACACATGTTGCTTCAGAAAAATGATGCTGGTGATGCCTCTCTCACGCAAAAAGACTGCTTACAGCACATCTTGTTGCTCAAGCATGCAGCCATTTTGTTTTTAATGCCTGCTCCAGCCTAGTAGTCATCTTGTGTTCCTACTTCCTTAGCCACCATCCAACCCAATTCACCTCATTCCTCTCCATCATTCACCATTTAAAATATATATTTACACTTTTTTATTAGTTTCCTACTTCCCTGTGCGATTACTTACATTTTTTTCTCCTGGTTAGACTTTTTTTTATCCACCCCACCCAAACCCTAGCCCTAGCACGAGGGAGTGATACCCTGCCACTTGTTTAGTGAGGTGGAGGTGGCGCCGCTAGTTAGGTCGAGCTGGAGTTGCATCCGATAGGATGCTCCAGTTTGACAACTTTAGTCAGCCGTCTCGGGGGAATTAGGGACAGGAGGGTGTCACGCGCTTCTGCTGCTGGATTTGACTGCTTGAACGCGCACGTCGGCTCCGTCCACATTCTCAGCAACATGCGTGCGCATACACACACAGACAGACACTCGCTCGCTCACACACACACCCTCCCCCCCCACAGTCATCGGCCTCTTTTAAACACACACACACGCATACACACACGCATACACACAGACTCCAAGACACATACACACGCACGCTCACACACATACAGAGCCCCCCCCGCCGCACGCGCACACACACATGCCCCCCGCCCTCGCAGCTCAGCAAAGGCCCCCACTCACCGGTACTCGTCTCCAGCTCTCCATGCGAGGGCTCGTTGCAGGCGGCGGCGGTCTCTTCCTTCGGTGCGGGGCTCTCTCACCTCACGGGAGCCCCGCTAGCGCCAGCCGCCCTTCTCCTCCTGCCCACACGTCCCAGTGCTGGGTAGGCTCCCGCCTGGGCTTCCGGTGTGTCTTGACGTCCCGCCCCCGGCCTGTCTGACTTCCGCCCGGGATTGTGCACGCCACGCATGAGTCCATGACTTCCTGCTGTGTCTTTTGCACCTCGAATTTTAAGTGTTACGATAATTTTTTTCAACAACCAAAAAATGTCAGGAATGACAAAAACATGGCACAGGAAATTTACAATTGAAAGCGCACTCGTCACTGATACTGTTTGTTTTTGTGATTACGATTAAAGGAGCCGGTATGCACTGTGGAAAATGTCTTTTTGATTACAACAAGCATTTGCAATGCAATAAGTCTCGCATTTACGTGCGTTTGACCTATTGGCATTGTAAATGATAATGGCTTTTATTTATGTTTTAAAAACCAAAACATAAATAAAAGGCAATGTCATTTACAATACCAATTGCTCAAACCTGTGTGAATGCGAGACCTATTGCATTGCAAATGCTTGTTTTTTATATGCTGTACCAACTCCCCCTCATACTTGTAGCAGGCCCGGTAGGGACTACAGCCTAGCAGAGTGTCGGCTGAGGTATGGGAGAGTGCAGACCTGCATGCACCAACATCGTGAGGTCTCCTGCACCCAGCAACAAGTTGATGGACTACTGGGCCAACATAATCTACCAGGAGCAGGATTTGCTCCACGATATTGGGCTAGGTAAGTGTAATTTTGTAAAACAAAATATTTTTAATATTTTTATTTAGGACTTAGCACTGTCGTGTAACACAGCAAGTTGTCTTGCTGCATTGCACACAATTTTGACAAATCTGCCGCATGTTAGCAGTGGACAAGGTTAATTTCAGGATTTTTATTGTTGATGTGTGCCCTGCTCATAAATATATTCACATTTTGCACCATAGTATACCTGTGTTCACTGTCCTTATTTCAAAGGAGTGCGCATAGATTTTCTGTACACATTTAGGTGTTAACTGTGAACTGTGCATAAGGTCTACAGAGTAGTCAGGCATGTTGCCACTGTGCTAGCATGACAGGAAGGGTGAAGGACTGAAGGATTGGGAGGGATGTGGAGTGGACATCACGTGAATTTTACAATGTAACCCGATTGTGAGTTAGGTATATTCTTAGGCTTTAAGGGATGTTAGTTATTAGGATATCTGATATCATGGGTTTTGGCATCCTCTGTGCCATTATGTTTGCTAACACGGTTTCCAACTCCATGTCGTGCAGTATGCGAAGGGAGAATGACTTTGCCCATCGATAAAACAATATGTGAAGTGAGTGGAGTAGCAGTATAATTGTATGAAACAAACAATGGGTAGGAAAGAGAACTGATTGTTTGAAGGGAGGAATAGGATGGGTTAGGCAGACAGTAGAATGCTTGAATGCACCTTTGTAGCGACAACTACATGGCCCTCTTTATCTTTCCTCCTGTCAAAGGAACCGAAGAGAGCCAATCAATCAATCAATCAATCAGGGGGTTTATAAAGCGCGCTACTCACCCGTGAGGGTCCCAAGGCGCTGGGGGTGGGGGCAGCTCCGGTTCAGTCGAAGAGCAGGGACTTGAGGTCCCTCCTGAAGGCGTGTAGGTTCGGGGAGCGTCTAATGCTGACTGGGAGCTTGTTCCAGGTCTTGGCTGCGATGTAGGAGAAGGACCTTCCTCCTGCTCTGGTTCTACGGATGCCGGGGATTTCTGCTTGGGTGAGGTCAGCGGATCATAGATTCCTTTTGGTGCGTGGAAGCAGACTCTCTCGTTAAGGTATTTGGGTCCGATGTTGTGGTGGGAGTTGTAGGTGTGGGTGAGAAGCTTGAAGGTAATTCTCTTCTCGATGGGCAGCCATTGTAGGTTGCGGAGGTGTTGCGTCATGTGTTCGTGCCGAGGTGTCCTGAGCACGAGTCTGGCCGCGGCGCTCTGGGTTGTTTGGAGTTTGTGTAGGAGGGTCTTGTTGATGCCGGCGTAGAGCGTGTTTCCGTAGTCCAGTCTGCTGGTTCTGAGTGCGTGGGTGGCAGTTTTTCTGTGCTCAGGGGGATCCATTTGAAGGTCTCTCAGAGGATTCGGAGGCAGTTGAAGCTGGTGGAGGTGACAGTGTTGATCTGGTGGGTCATGGTGACTGAGGATTTGAGAATGATGCTGAGGTTGCGTGAGTGGTCTGTCGTCGGGGTGGGGGGGCTACCGAGGGCGGTGGGCCACCAAGTGTCATACCAGGCAGAGGTCGAAGGTCCCAAGATGAGGATCTCTGTTTTCTCTCTGTTGAGCTTCAGGCAGCTGTCCTTCATCCAGGCCGCGACGTCCTTCATTCCTTCCTGGAAGCTGATCTTGGTGTCATCGGGATCCTTTGTGAGGGAGAGGATGAGCTGGGTGTCATTGGCATAGGATACTATGTTGAGTCTGTGCTGTCTGACAATGGCAGTGAGGGGGCCATGTAAATGTTGAACAGCATGGGGCGGAGCGATGATCCCTGTGGTACTCTGCAGCTGATCTCTGTGGGTTCGGAGATGAACGGGGGAGTCTAATCCTCTGGGTTCTGCCGGAGAGAAAGGAAGAGATCCAGGTGAAGGCGGTCCCTTGTATCCCAGCGTTGTGCAGTCTGGCTGCCAGGGTGTGGTGTGTGACGTTGTCGAATGCGCAGAGAGGGCTGCGGTGTGTCCTTGGTCGAGTAGCATGCGGATGACACCTGTGGCAGCGAGGAGGGCAGTCTTGGTGCTGTGGTTGCTGCGGAATCCAGACTGGGAGGCATCTAGGATGGCGTTTTTTTTTATAAACGCAGTCAGCTGTGCATTTACAAGTCTTTCGGCGATTTTTGCAGCTAAGGGGAGCAGGGAGATGGGCCTATAGTTCTTTAGGTCTGTTGGGTCGGCCGTGGGTTTCTTGAGGAGGGACTTGACTTCAGCCCGCTTCCAGATGTCGGCGAAGTTGCAGGATTGGAGGGAGGCGTTGATGGTCTGACGTAGTTCGGGGGCGATGCTGGTGGCGGCCCTCTGGTAGATGTGCGGGGGGCTCCAGATCTGGTTTTCATCATGGTCGCGGTGATGAGTTCCACCGTGGTGGGGGTCCAGGTGGTGATGGTCGGTTGATGGTCAGCAGAGGCAGAAGGGGTGTTGACCAGTGTCTGGTCGCTGAAATGGTTGTAGATGATCTTGATCTTCTGACGGAAGTAGGAGCTGAGCTTGTTGCAGAGTTCCTGGGAAGACGTGACGTCCGTGGCATTGCTGGGGGGCTTGGTGAATTGCTGAATTGCGTTGAAGAGTTCCTTGGCGTTGGTTGCGCTGGCGTCAATTTTACTCTTGAGAAAGGTCCGTTTCGTGTCCCTTATGAGCTAGTGGTACTTCTTCAGGGCGCTCCTGTGGTTGTTAAAATCATCTGGGGTTTTCTGGCTTCGCCAGGGCTTCTCGAGCCATCTGCAGGTGCGCCTGGCGACTTGGAGTTTGGTGGTGAACTAGACGGCCTATGGGGGGCATTGTTTGGCTGGCGGGCGGAGGGGGGTGATCTTGCCTGCGCATCTGGAGATCCATCTGTGAAATTCTGTGGCTGCGGAGTATGCGTCAGTCGTGGCAGTGGGGGGTCCTGGAGAAGGGTGGCGTTGACGAGTTCTTCAGTGATTTTACTCCAGTTTCTTCATGAAGGGGGGGTGGCTGGTTTGGGTGCGGTGGTTGTGTTGAAGGTGAAATGTGCGCAGTGGTGGTTGGTCCAGGGGGGCTGCGTGGTGTGGCTGAAGTGGACGTTTGGTCCTCCAGCGAAAATGAGATCAAGGGTGTGTCCTGCTCTGTGCGTGGGGGTGATAACGAGTTGCATCAGTCTGAGGTTGGAGAGGTTATCGAGGAGGGCAGCGGAGTCGGGGTCGCTGAGGTTGTCGAGGTGGAAGTTCTGGTATCCAAGGAGGAAGTAGTCCGTGGAGGCGATGTCCTGGTGTTCAACGAGGTTGGTGATTGCGGTTGTGGCCGGGGAGCTGGGTCCAGGGGGTCTGTAGGTGAGGGTGCCATGTAGCGTGGTCTTGGGGGAGGTCTGGATCTGGAAGTGGAGGTGCTCTGTGTTGGAGTGTGGGTGGTTCGTGCTAGAGGTGGAGAGCCGTAGGGAGGGAGTGTGTGCGATGGCGAGTCCTCCTCCAGGGCGGTCCTTCCTATGGATCTTGTAGCCTTCAGGGATTGCGGTGGTGATGTCAGGGCCAGAGGAGGTGTTTGTCCAGGTTTCCGTGAAGAAGGCGATGTCTGGTGTGACGGTGTTGATCAGGTCCTAAATCTCTAAAGCTTGTCTGTGGAGAGAGCGTACATTGAGGAGGATGCATGTCAGGGCTTCGGTGGTGTGGACGTTTCGTGAGCCTGCGGTGGACGTGGCGGGGCTGTAGGTGGTGCAGGAACATTGGCAGTCTCTGCAGGAAAAAGGTCCGTGGGTGGTGTTCAGTGAGGATCTGGCGGCGTCGTACCTGTGGGTCCTGGGGAGCCAGAGTTTCTGGCGCTGGCTGTGGTTGGGTCGTGGACGGGTGTAAACGGGCTTGCCTTTGGCGCGACCCCACAGCGGTCGCCAATAAGTAGGGGAGGGGGCTGGGAGCCGAGGTGGGAGCGGGAGTGGGGCTGTTTCGGGGGGCAGTAGCGGTGGGGAAGGTCTGACCGGAAGCGGGGGGAAACCCAAAAGTAACAGTAACAGCGGGGAAGCGAGTACAGTACAGTGGGAAAAAAATAGGTACAGTGGCAATCAAAAGTACAGCAGGAATGAAACAGCTGGAATATATTACAGTGCCTAACAGAAAATGCGGAAAACGGAATGAGGACAACCTGAGGCGCAGGGGCGGGCTGCCGGCTCGAACTCTGCTCGAGCGGTCTCTGGAGTGGAGCGACCATGAGGCAGAGCTGCCTGGGAGAGTGCTGGCCTGGACCAGAGGTCAAGGCTTCATCAGCCAAAACATTGGGCAGGAGGGAGAAGGCTGCCAGCAGCATGACCGGGGCCCAAGGAGGTGATTGAGCTGGTGGTGATGCTGCCTCAGCCTAAAAAAACGTTCTTGCTGGTGCTGGTAAGTAATATATATTTTTTTTTTCTCAATTTAACGATTCCTACCTAGTGTGTAATATGGCATTCTGTATTTTTCATTTTCCTAACTTCTCTTGGTCTCAATTAATGTTTGTTATAGCCACAAATGTCCTTGTATTTTCAATATTCCGTTTCCACAGCTTAATTTCACCAGTCTGTAGCTTTTTTCACATCTCACTGTTACAGTGAGAGAAACCTTTACCTCACCCCTTTTGCCCAAATCTATGCTCCATCCCTTTGTGATGCAGTACACACCGGGAGACTGACTTTGCCCATTACTTTCAGTGTGTCAAAATGTCAAAACTGTATGAAGCAAGGTGGAGGAGAAATGTACTCTTTTTTTTCCTTAGTCAGGCAAGAGATTTGTTTCTCTCTAAAAGGCCCTTTTGCTTTTTTAAAGCATCTCTACTACTTTTTTCCTCGTTTCAGGACAGTGCACTACCGCTAACCCCATAGGCCCCATAGGCCCGAGGTAGTTTCCACCCCTGCTATTCCAACTGGTAAGTCATATTAAATATTTTCGACCTCTAAACTAGTGTATGTTAGGGTCTTCTGTATTTTCTCTAACTTCCCCCTTTCTATTTTAGTGTCCGTTTGAAGTGCGCAAACCTGCCTCTGTGTGTTTTTATATATTTACAGAGTTTCCGCTGCTGATTTCCTCCCGTCTGACGCTTTCTTCCCCTGCCTCTTTTTGTAACCTTTCTCTCGCCCCTCTCTTATATGTCTTATATTAGCAGAAGATTGTTAGTAACGTATAGAGGAACAAAGGGCTAAGTATACTATTCACTCACCATGTTGGTTGACAGAAGGGTTTATTAAGCAAACAGTCCATAGCTCAGGCACAGACTAGAGATGGCTATCCTGGACCCCAACAGTATGTCATGTCATTCAAGGTTCCATGATGTCATGGTGAGTCATGCCTGCACATCATGGCAGGACACATACCAACATACGTCCTTTCCATTTTCTTCCATACAGTCATTGTTTCTTTTTCTGATCCTTTTGGACCCATGTCCCAACCAACATCATGGAAATAAATATTATATATAGCTTTGATTGGTTTACTATTTACTTGGCCCACTAAACCTTATAAACTGATACTTTTGGTTAGTAGACAAGATAGCTAGCCCAATATAAATGATATGTTGCTTTTGTAATGTAATGGTTACTTACAGCAGGTATCTAAATATGTGTGTTATGCTTTTTTCTAGGACCAGAAGGTCTCCAGACTCCTGCTGAGGATGGCAGAGACCACCACTCAGTGAAGGGAGGAGGAGTGGCTGCTGGGATAAGCGGTAAGGCCCTTTCCTTTCTCAGTGACAACTACTGCATTTGCAAATGCATTCCTCCCTTTCTTCCAAGCCCACTTAGCAATCCTTTTAAAAATGATCCAGCTTCATATGTTTAAGTCTCATCCTCCCTACCATTTAAGTGTTAGAACAAATGGTTCAGTACCCAGTGGCCACTTACCTACCACTTTCCCCCATTCTTCGTGTCTCACCCAGGCCATTCATTGCAATCCAATCTTGGTATGTGCCTAATAGCTCTTGCAGTTTACACATAAGTGACTATTTTTGTGCTTCATTGCTATTCCATCTTCTACTACCCATTAACAGTGCAACTAAGCCTATTAGTATATGACACCCAACCAGTCCACAGCCAAACATAAATCAACCTATCCCATAGTTTGCTGTTTATCTTACCTTACCATACACTGTTACTTACTCACCACACATCCAATGAAAAACGTATTTCTAGAGCATTCTTTTGCGTGGAGGGTGTAGTGTGGAACTCAGTGAGTGGTTCTCAGGTGGGAGTAGGACGATTAGGAGAAGGGCTGTTGGAATTTAGGAGATGACACCACTAGCTTGTCTCAAACACAAATTCTGCCCCTCAATGATGTATCTATTAATGCTGCATGTCATAGTCAAGTAAATTGGGCATTATTAATTAAACATGCCATATCCATCAATGGCAAAAGCTTTTCATATTTGGCAGTTCGTTTACTAGGTAGCACTCATTAAGGGTGTGGTGCAGGTTTCCCCATTAAAGTGTTTAACTTTTCATGCTTTTTAGTACAAATATCTATTTCTGATTATGTTGATGATCAATGATCATAGTTTAATTCATACCACAAACTGCTACTGCATTGTGGGAACTATGTATGGGAAAAAAGTGTCCTTTGCTCTGACAAAGAATCACATAAAAAAACAAATGCCCCTAGGGGAACAGCAATGTTTTAGCTACTGTACAATGGGTGCAATGGGTTTAGGACAACACATCATGTTATTTTCTTTTTTCTTTGGATCATCTAGCAAGTCCTGCCAGAGGAGTCGGAGGAGGACTTGCCCCAGATGCCGACTGCCAGCCACTGGCGTAACGAAAACTGAGGGGGCCTCCCTGCACGGTATGAAGAGGGGCCCCCTCCAGGCTCAATCAGGAGCTCTCTGGCCAGAGTGCAGTGCCGAGGGGCCCCCTTGGAGCTTAGGGCCGTCCTGCACCGCGGGGGACACGGGGGCCTGAGTCATGCCCCTGCTGCCAGCGGGACACAGGTGTTCGGCTGCACCTTCCAGAAATTGCAGGCAATGGCGGTGGAGTACCACAGGCTTGTGGTGCGCAACCACAGTCAGCTGAGGTCCCCAGCCACCCAAACCACCCTACCAGCCACCATCATCAACTCTTTCATCTCCAATAGGATTGTAAAGGACCAGGATGAGCTAAAGCAAGGCCCGGAAGAACTGTTGAGCTGGAAGGAGGCTATTGGGGCCTATTTTGTTTTTAAGGGGTGGGGCTTGTTGTAGGAGGGGAGAGTGGGAAGGATAGTTGGGATATGAGGTGGGGGGTGGACCTGTTGTGGGAGGAGAGGATGGGAAGGACAGTTGGGGACAAGGCGTTTTTTGGATATGATGTGTTTGGTTGAAGGAGTGGGCCTGTTGTGGGAGGAGAGCATGGGACTTATTTACAATTTATTTTTGTTTATTACATTAAATCAATAGGTTTTTGTTTATCATGAGTATATGTCTTTTTTTATTAGTTAGAGTAGCCTCGCACACATTTTACAAGTGCTACCAACACAGTGACGACAGTGGATGTTTTTCTCCGCAACGGTCTCATCTCAAACCAATTGTCCCAATGTGTTCATGTTCCTCTTTCAAGTTTTTAATATTTCATTACCTGATCTCTCTTCGCATGTGTTGTTAACTACTCTACTTACCTTACTTCATCACGCTCAGAACCCCTCAGCAAACAGGGTTGTAAAACAGAATGAGTGACCTGACCATGCACAACCTTACCACCCTTTTTTATGAGGTTTGGTGAGGTTGATCAGCACCTAACTACTACTGCACTTGCCGTAGCCTTTGCATCTACTTGTAGCTACTAATGGGGTCCGTAAAAAAAAACCAATAATCCCCCCCTTCCCGAGAGCTATGTCTGCTACCTGTCCTATAACCTGTCCATATCTTAATGCAGGATTATCCAAAGGGCCTTCTTAATGCTAGAGGCAGGGGACCAACGGCACCAACAGGGACGACATCATAGGGATTGCTATAGGACATCATAAATGACCCTGGTGATGTGAACTAGTGCATCACAGCCACCAACTAGTCTAAAATAACACAGAATGAGTGGGAAATCCAAAACTGAGACTACCATGATAAAACAACAATTAGCAACATTTTGTTGGGCTACTTGCCTAGGAGAAGAGGGTGTTGGCAAGAAGTTATTTTTGGTGCTGCCACCTCCTGTAACAGTGGGTGTTGCTTTAACCACATCCACCCCACCAAGTGTGACATCTGTTGTTGATAGAGATTAACACACAACTCATCAAATAATCTTCGAGAAGAGGGTTAAATGCTTTTATGAATGGAAGGGTATGGGGAATTAGGGAAAGGTAAAATACACAAGCACAACATTCATCAAGTCAATAAGCCCATCACATCTGTTGTGGAAGGAAAATGACATTTTAGTTACCAAATTGCAAATCAGTTCTTCAGCCCCCAGGCATCCAAGTTATCTAATCAATTTGTGTTACCCATGGCTTCAAGAATGCAAAATATGGAGGACCCACACAGTAAAAAATATAGTTGAAGCCAGTTTATAAAAACATTTTACTGTATACAAATGGATGGTGCATTTGCATTCTTCTGGCATTGTCTGTCTTGAGTGCAGGGCTGAACTAAAAGCTGGAGCACTATGGAGCCATCTTCTTACAAGCAAGATGGCATGTGGAGTACAAAAATAAATGTCAATGTTGGAGAGTCAATGTAAGCATGATGGTGAGCAAAGAACAAGAGCGCACAGGCTGCTAGAGTCAGTGGTGTGTGCCATTATCTAAGAAGTGAGAAGAACCAATCTTATCCCACCAGTCACAGACCACAAGTTTAATGTTCCTGGCTGATCACTTTAACAATAACAAAATGTTGGCCTATGCCACAAAGCACACCACAAGTCGATCACTTAATTAGAGTTTGCCATTTCCCCATTGGAGCGGATTCTACACAATGGTCTTCTGGTCAATGTCAATTGTGTTTTTTTCCAGCTGAAAGAGATAGGCCTGTGGTGTTCATAAGCAAATGAAACGAATTTGAGGATTAGTAGTTTTAGTTTAGTCTTCTTGGTAAATACACTGACTTATCACAGAAGAACACAGAGAATATGGACTTAATATAAGAAAATGAAAAATAAAGTATATATCCTATTATTTGAAAGGCAGGCAATGATGCAGACTGATCCCCCAAACAGTACATTATCAATTTTAGCTTACCAGACCCTCACATCCACAACAACATGATGAATCTTTTATTTGGTAATATAAATTAGTGCAAGTGAAGGTACTTGTTCCAAACATGTGGTTTCCCTATATCTCTGACTTCTCCATAGAAGCTATACATGTATAAGGCAGCCTCCGCTTTTGAAATCTTTACTGGCAGTCCAGCAAGAGAATGAAAGAGATAATGGCCATGAAAGATATCTTGTTCTTTATTATATTTTTTTAGGAAAAATAGACTTTCTATTTAAGCAGAATGCCACCATTTGCTCATTTGAAAGTAAACAGTTGAACAGAAGGTTAATTTCTCAGCTTTCACCATTGAGCCTGCTTAGGCCAATTAATTGCTGTGTCCTCCTTGAATAGCTACCTGTACCATGTACATTGAACCACGCTATTTCAGCTTATTATGGCCAATATGCTGTTTGTGTAAGTAAGCTACACACCATTTATAAACCATTTCACATTTTTAAGCAGTCTCGTATTTAAATTCTGATGTATTAGTCTGGAAAGTAGAGTTTGTCCTTAGACTCGGTGGTTGGAGGTTATCTGGAGTAAAATCACTGGCCAACCTGGGGATGTCAGACCAATTTTCCATGTCATTTGCTGTTGTTTCAGGAGCACTATAATCCTTTGGAATTAACTAGTTTTTCATTTTACTCATCACCAGCCTCTCCACATTTTGAGGTGAGAGACTGGTCCTTCTGACTGTGATAACTGTGCCAACTGCATTAAAAACACACCCCAAAGAAACTCTGGCTACTGTGCCCTCAATCCTACTAACTCTGGCTACTGTGCCCTCTTTCCATGCCAATAGATCAATGAGTTTTGGTCTAAGTACACCTCTGTTGGGTCATCTAGATAGTCTTGGACATCTTCTAAATTGCTGTGCCTGCCCTTCCGCATGCAACTTAAGTCTTGCTGAACGAAACCAACCCATTGCAGTAGTTGGTTAGGAACTTGTTGATGGGAATTTTGGTGCTGCTGGTGATGGTGCTGGCTGCTGCTGCAGTGACTGTGAGCCAAGAGCAATGCCCTGTATGGAGGTTGAAGGCTGCACTTCAGAGCTTCTGCCTGGCATCAAATTTGCTGTTCTTCTTCTTCTAGATCAGTTCCTTTACTGATGATCCAAGTCTTGTAAACTAAGACACCTGTTTCAGTAAAAGAATTAAATAGATTAGTGCTTTTTTATATTTTGGGTCCAGTATCATGGCAAAGATGTAGTCTTTGGTGGACACAATCTCTTTTTGCTGACTGATTGATTAGTGTTCAAAGAAAGGATTAAGCTATTCGCCAAAGAAGCTGCTTCTTCATTGACACTGGTGAACGTGTGTTCTACCTTTTTCAACTGCTCCTACAGAAGATGCAACACTGGGATTTCTTGACTTATGGTACTGTCTTGTTTGCTGACTTTGCATGTCATAATCTCAAAAGGAAGTAGTATTTGTATCAGGCACTCCAGTAGCCCTCATTTGTCATCCTCCATTGTCATGGCTGTGGCAGTTGCATCCCCTCTCCTTTGAATTGCATGAACATTGATAGATCTGTACAGCTCAAGCAGGTCTTCCAGCATGTAGTACATTGAGTTTTAACATGTTGGCACCTCCGGTATGAGGTCTCCAGCAAGTAGTTTATTAGCACGCTGAAAGGTCCTCAGCTGCTTCTGTGCTTTAAAGGAATGACTGAAATGAGTGCTTATTCTTTGGCAGGTGACCAGTATGTTCCTGACTACTTCAACTTTTTTTAGTTGGCCCTGCACAATTAGATTGATACAATGCGCCAAATACGGGGCTTTGAAATATGCACAATCAGCCATGGCTTGAACTATATTACTACCATTGTCAGTGGCAAAACATTCAATTGTGAGACTTCTGGGTTTAAGCCATTTGTAGCCCTTGTATTAAACTCTTCCAAGATATTGGTAGCTGTATGTGATTTCTTTAAGGCAAACATCACAACTTTGCATACTACTGAATGCCCTGAAAGCATCATCAGCATTGAAACCTGCAGCTCGCTTTTGCCTAACTCACTGGAAAGAGACCAAGTCTGCAGTGATGCACATGTAATTTGCTACTTGACAACTAGTCCAAATGTCTGTCATGAGGCAGATAGACTGAACAGCACTCTGCTTCACAGCTTTGCCAACCAATTGCAGCACCTCATGATGCAGTGCTGGCACTGCCACTCTGGCAAAAAAACTCAGTCTGGGAACCTTCCATTTTGGGCAATGAGCTTCAACAAATTCCAGAAATCCCACTCCTTCTGCAAAAGAAAAAGGGAGGAGATCAAGCGCTAACTTTTTAGCAAGCTTCCTGTTGTAGAAACAGTCCTTTTCATGGTTCTGGTGTACAGCACCTCCTTGTTAAACATAGCCATGATAGTAGGCAGTTTTTCTAGTGGTACTACTGCCACAAGCAACCTACGGGCACAAATAGCAGGCCTGCTGCCTGGGCACTTTGTGGTGGGAGTTGTTATATCTTACTTAACCATATTCCACTCTGAGGATGTTGCGATTGAGGGTTTTTTACTATGAGGGAGGTTTAGAGGGCTTATCTGCATGATCCTGCTGCAGCCATTCTCCTCCTCGTTCCATCACTTCACAGCAACACTACTTTTGAGGTGCTCTTCCCACATGATTGTGTGTTGCTTATTCAAATGGAACAGTGGCCTCCAATGCCATTGCCCACCTGGTTTACAGCGAAAAACGGTCTTTTGGCAAACAAAGCATATTGCATTGTTATCGTCATGTGGACTATTCGTACTGAAGTCTCAAACTGGCAAAGTGGGCTTTCTTATTGTGTCAAAGCCTAAGGAACTGGAGGTAAAACTAGGTGGTTTTGTTGTTGTGTGGCATCCTGCAGCTTTGGTAGAGATGGTGGTGGCTGCAGGTTTCTGGCATCTTGCAAATCTGGGATCCCGCAGTGTTGCTGAAACCACATGGCGGTGAGCAGGTTAAATAGAGGTGATCTGTACGTCCTTTGTGCCACTCTTCACCCTTATGATCAGCAGCTTATCGTCATCATCACCAGCTTCTTCACTTGCAAGTCTTTGATGAAGCTTCAAATTATTCAGATTCACTGCTCTCCATACCTGCAGTCTCTTCAGTAGTGAGAGGCATGGCCTTAGGTTTTTAACGTGGCAGTGCCATTGATGCAGGAATCTCATTTTCTTTCTCTCTAGAAGAGGCTGCAGCAGGTATGTTCCTGAAAAGGTCTTTATGCCAGTGGTGGCACTAGCAATTTTCTGTTTCTCCTCTCAACTAGCTACGTTCTTGGCTGAAACCTCTTTAATTTGGGAAATCTTCTTAACACCATAAGTTAGCACTTAGCACCAGTGGCACTTAGCAGGAGAGGACTTCAGTGTAGCTGTCAGCTGATTCCTTCAGGAACCTCTGTACCGTGCGTAATGTCTTCTGCAGCAACCACAAGCACAGAAGTGCACCCAAAAACATAAACTATTTTTTCACATGACAACATTACACAGAAATAGGTACACAAAGTGGCCACCACCGCATGGCCAGAAAAGAAAAGGCATAGAGAACAAAGAACATGGCAGCCTATGGCATTGGGAAGCATAGATACTGGCAAGTCAAATGCAAAAATATATATTAGCAACAGGCACATGCAGACAAAAAAAAGTAATAACCTATTTTGCATTTAATCCAGAGACATCCACAACCCCTTGAATGTTTTTCAAAAGCAAATAGAACAGCAGTGACATTGTGAAATATAACATACATTAAAAATACATCCAAGCCCTAGTGCAGGGCAGACTAGGCCACACATAGTAAAAGAACATCATTGTAAAATGGTAAACAAATAAGTAGACAATTGAAAAAAAATACAACAATTGAGAAAATGTATATTTAATGTAGCCTTAGGCCTCCACTATCAAAAAATGCAAACATTTCTATTTCCCCTTTAAAAAGTTAATCCTTTCCGACATGAGGAGATACAAAAAAGTAACAAAAAGCCCTGGTGCACCTCCTTTAAACAACAAACTTTTTTTCCCAAAGTGCTGCATGGAATTTACTCATTTCTTCCAAAAAGGCAAGATTCCGGTAGTATGGATACAGCAGAGATTGCAGCAAAGAGAGATAGAGAGTGAGAGTACGGTTTTCCTTCCAAAATCCACTTCAAGAGAAGAGACTTAAGAATTTGGTACTGTATGTGCAGTAGCCTCCAAGTCTCTATAGCACTTCCTTACTGTTTTTTTAAAGCGCACTTCGTGTGATGGAGCGAGGTGGCAAACACAAACTTTTGTGTACCCCTCTTGAAGTCAATGTCCAATAACGTTAATATTTACTATTTGCATGTTTTTGTGAAATTAACCAACCATAGAGTAAAATGCACACATCATTTTCTTTTTATTACACATGGGGATACTAATCTTGCTTGCATGTTGCAATAAAATTAGCTAATATGTATTGTTATTGTGTTGTGAACTAATGTGCAGCTTAGTCATAAACAAACGCAATTTAAATGTGCTTATTGTACACGTTTCTGTGTTAAGAGGTGGTCGAAAATGTAAGTATAAAACGCATTTATGTGGCTTATCTGCTAGGTATCAACTAATGGGAAATATTAGTATGGTGGGAGGTAAACAGAATGGGTTTCAATTCAATAATTAACATGAATTTGTGTTTGTTTCTATGATAGTTCCAAAAGTGGCCTCTGAGGCCTACGTGAAAAATGGCTGCTTGGGTAAACTGTGAGCAAGAACTGGACAGCGCAGGCGCGCCAAAAACCTGCAAGTCAGAGTGAACTGCCTGTGCTCGAGGAGGTTCAAGGCTACCATGGCCCGGAACCTAGGATGGGTGCCAAGCATGGACGATGTAATGCTCAGAGCCTGAGAAAGTTGATGCATGTTTCAAATGCAAGGAAGCGCCTAGGCCACGGACTGACTTAAACAAAGACCCTTTATTTTTCTGCTGACACGTTGTGAAAATGATGCTGTAATGGTGAAGAGATGTTCACCCACCCCGATTTTGTCCAATCAGCAGCCAAATAAGTGATGGTAGCTACATTTTAGATAGATTAAGTTAGGGATTTAGGGTATAAAACCCTCTGGTTTTGTCTAATTGGGGTCGCTCTTTCGATTTCTTCACGAAGTGCTGTCAGATTGATGACTGATTCCTGGATGTAAGATCTTTTCTTATGAACTCTATTTGTTTGCTTTGCAGGATTAAGGATAAGATGAGGGTGTTAGTTAGGGATGTTAGGAGAGAATTAATTTGGAACTATCTGTTTCTTATTAAACTTTACGGATTTCTCGAACAACCGATTTTTTTCTGAGCTCTAAATAAAAGGATCATTTTGAAATAAAGTTTAAGATTTACTGAATGAAGAATTGACTAATGCATAAATGTCAGACATAATAAAGTTTTGCTATTAATAAAATTGGGAAAATGGAATTTTCAAAGCTGGTCTTATGATTTTCCTACGCCTAATTTTCATTCTAGTAGATCCATTGCCACTATGGTGGTGTGTCTGAATAATTTAATGTTTGAATATAACCACGGTAAAGTGTAATATTCTGCAGGTGTAAATAATAAATAGTTAAGTAGGTTTAGACGCTCCACCAAATGTTACAGCATTTCTCCATTGCGATTCACCAAAGCCTTGAGGCCAAGTGTAAGTGGATAGAGTAAGTGCGCAGTGTTATGGGCCCCACTGATGAATGATTTGTGTGTTTTAAAGGTTTCAGGGAAATGGTGAGTATTGATTAGAAATGATTTCTGGAGTCGCGCTGTAGCACGTGCTGAAAGAATACCCAGAGTTTCAGTTCGGGTAAAATTTCAGCTCGAATATGCATTCAGAGTGGATTTTCTGGCTGCCTGTGCAGAAAATCTATTTGAAATACTGCCTCAAGACCACCTCCATTTATGGTACTGCCGACTGCGTTCTCGAATGACCAATGAATGTTCGTGTTCGCCAGCGAATTTGAGCTTTCACACTCTTGCATTGTTTCCAAGCATCTCGCAGTCCGATTTGGCCAGAATGGGGGAATCAGTTAGACGACATGGTGTCATGGTGTTACTATCGATAATTACGCTTCACAAGAGAAACACAGAATTGCCGAATTAAGTTGGAGTAATTCAAATTACTCCCAGGCCTAGTATTAAGCTCACGTGTAGCCAATGATGAGGATGTCGAGTTGCCACAGCTACATCGATACATCGTAGGTATAAAATAATTTAGTTTAATCTAGTTTATATTGAGTATGCATAATACCATGTAAACTAAAGATTTTCAAGAATGCATTGGTGTAAATGCAGCAATGTCAGGACATGGATGACACAAAGCAACATCTAAAGTGACATTTTCAGCTGGGTCAATCTTTTTTTGGTGAAATACGTAATGTATTTGAAAATGTCTACTGGGACTTGGTACTGTCTAAATTAATATTGCCCATGGTATAGATGTTGAATGAGCCTCCAAACACAGGCTGTGGCCATTAAATGTGACTCCTTGTAGAAATAGAGTAAGTTTCTAGTTCTCACGAACCTGAAATTATTGTGACCTGAACAAATGTTTTTACAATGTATGTTAGTATAGTTGTAGGAAGATTTGCTCTGAGCAATGATCATCTAGAAACAGACCTTAAAGTGATAAAAAAGGAACATTTCATTACAAGGGGACCCTGAGCGGAGATGCGTTACGACGAATGTGAATATTTATGTTTGCTGAAGAGAAATGCGATCTTTCTAGTTTAATCTGTGAATCTGAAGTTAAGTTTGAAAGCATAGAGTAAGGAGTTGCTGGTTTTGCTCAGAATGTTATGCCTATCACACTATGTCTCTTTCCTGATTGCTGCAGATGTGACAATGAAGACAGACGCACTTCCAAGACATCATGAATTTATTTTATGAAAGCGTGTCGATATTTGCACACCGTGCTTAATATAGCCTACTGCCGAGGGCTACACTTGTTGTTAAAGGCCCTGAACTTGAGTCGGCTATGGCCTATAACAAGGGAGAGGGTGTTTAACAACCGTTTTAGCCTAGATAGAAGGGTATGAACCATTCTATCAAAGAAGGTAAACTGCCTAAAACCTGTAAAGTTGCCCAAATCATGCCAATCCGTAAAAACGCGAAGCTGGCCTCTGATGTTATCAACAACTACCGCCCCATCTCCTTGTTACCTCTATATAGTAAACTTTTGGAGAGACACGTGAATAGTCACCTGTCGGCTTTTTTGGAATCCTCCAACTGTTTGGATTATTCCCAATCAGGTTTTCGGCCAAAGCACAGTACTGAATTGGCCTTGGTGAAGGTAACTGATGATATAAGAATGCTGGCGGATGCAGGTCAGGCAGTGATTTTGGTACTGCTTGACCTGTCCGCCGCGTTCGACACCATATCTCACCAGATTCTAGTAGACAGACTTCGTCTCGCAGAAGTCCAGGACTCGGCTTTGAATTGGATACAGGACTTTCTCAATGACAGGACCTAAATAGTCAATCTAGGCCCTTTTCAATCTAAATTCAGTTATGTAACGAAAGGTGTGCCACAGGGTCCCTGTCTCAGTCCATCTATGTTTAATGTATATGTTGCCCCATTGGCTGCTCTGCTTAGGAAGGTTGGGTTTCTCCCAATCTCATACGCAGATGATACACAGCTGATCTTTACCTACAGTAAATTTACCCCTGATGTCCAGAAAGTGTTTTCCGAAGGTATGAAAACTATCACCCTTTGGATGAAGAGAAACTTTCTGCAATTAAATACAGGGAAAACGGAGATCATGCTGTTCAAGGATGCCATTTCGAGATGGTCTCCTGGGTGGTGGCCTGAAGAATTGGGTGTAGTTCCCACCCCAAAGACTGTGGTAAAAAATCTAGGATTGCTAGTCAACAGAGACCTCAACTTGGAGGGTCACATTGCAGCAGTCAAAAGATCCTGTTTCTATGCTCTATGTTTCTAAGTTCCTCAACAGTCAACTGATGAACTTTTTGGAGAAGAACAACATTCTCCTTCCTAATCAGTCAGGATTCCGGTCAGAACATTCTACCGAGATGGCTCTGCTTTTTACAGCAGAGACCTTACGGGCGGCGATGGACCAAGGAAAGAAGGCTGTCCTCATCCTACTTGACCTGTCGGCAGCCTTCGATACGGTCTCACATAACATCTTAGTGGACCGGTTGGCTGCCGCAGGGGTAGGAGGACAGGTCTTGGCATGGCTTAGGAATTTCCTTAGCAATAGACGCCAAGTCACAGTGTTGGGCCAATATCAGTCTGAGGCTAAAGACGTCAGCTCAGGGGTCCCTCAGGGCACAAGTCTAAGTCCTGTACTTTTTTAACCTGTACATGGTACCCCTAGTGAAACTGATCGCGTCATTCCAGATCAGTTCTATCTCATACGCTGACGACACCCAGCTCATTCTGGTGCTGGATAGGGAACGGCCAGGTGCCGAGGAAGATCTCAAGGAATGTCTAGCAGCAACTTTTAAATGGATGACCAACAACCATTTAAAATGTACCGCTGGAAAAACAGAAATTCTGCCATTCGGGAGTCATAATTTGTTTTCCCCAAAAGTGTGCTGGCCGGTGGAGGCAGAAGCCCCCCCTAATACTATTACATCTGCCCGAAATTTGGGCATCAAATTTGATGACCAACTATCTTTTAAACCTCAGGCTGTGGCTGTAGCAGGGACCTGCTTCCAGATCATAAAAGCATTAAGGAAGTTTTTTGATCTACTTCCGTTATCGGCGAGGAAAACAGTCGCAGTGGCCTTAATAAGTTCCAGGCTGGACTATTGTAACGGTTTATATGTTGGAGCCAACAAAACCGTCCTCCACAGGCTACAAATGGTCCAAAATGCGGCGGCCCGCCTTGTACTGCGTTGGCCACGTAGGTCCTCAGCCACAGCAGCACTTAACATCCTCCATTGGCTGCCAATAGGTAAAAGAATTCTGTTTAAAATTCTTATAATTACCTTTAGGGCATTTCATCAGCAAGGCCCAAAATACATATGCAATGGGTTCAAAAGATATTACCCGACGCGCTGTCTGAGGTCTGCCAGTCAGAATTTACTTACACCCCCTCGATTCAAGTTGGCTTCAAAAGGTGGTAAATCCCTTTTTGTACTAGGCACCAAGGCCTGGAATAAGCTCCCACCCCTTTTACGCTCATTCTCCCAAGAAACTTCTTTCAGGAAGGCATTAAAAACCTGGATCTTCTCTTTGCCTGATGCGACATGTAGGATTTTGGTGTAATTTGTGGTGTATAGTGTAAGTCTTCCTTTTTCCTCCAACTCCTCCAACTGGGTTGGGTGAGCGCCAAGACACTCCTTGGAGTGGAAGAAGCGCTATAGAAATGTCTCTTACATTACATTACATGCTCTGAGTCTGCTCCGGAAGATTTTCCACTTTCTGCCTATGAACACACGCAAAACGTTAATTCACGCTCTGGTCCTGAGTCGACTGGATTATAGTAACACTTTGCTGATATCCGCTAAGGACTCTGACCTACAAAGCTTGTAGGTGGTGCAGAATACTGCGGCCCGCCTGGTGACTAGCACCCCATATCGTGCCCCTACCCTTCCTCTCTTTCACAGCCTACATTGGCTTCCCATCCGCAAGAGAATCCATTTCAAAGTGTGTTGCTTGGTGTTCAAAGGCCTTAATTCTATGGTCCCAATATATTTGACAGAAAAACTAGTTAAATATTCCCCTATGAGCTCACTTCGATCGGAAGGTAAAAGTCTGTTCACCATTCCTCGCATTAAGCAGACTAGATTAGGAGGCAAATCCTTCTCTTATCTGGCCCCCAAATTGTGGAATCAACTGCCATCAGACCTCCGTCAGGAAGTCAACTACCTGGCGTTCAGGAAAAAACTCAAGACTCAGCTCTTCTAACCTTCCTCTCCCCATCTGTTGTGTGTTGTTTCTGTCCTTAGTGCGGAGATACCCCATTTGGGGTGAGTCAGGCGCTTTATAAATGTAATAATAATAAGGCTATTAGAACATTCCACTCACTAAGAGTTGAATTCTCTTAATTAAAAAGGGAGAAACAGAAAGACAAGCATTGAAACGTTCGAGCAGAAGGCCTATACCAGCAATGTTTATCCTTGAGCAACTTCATTGTTTTCAACTGAGCTCCCAAAATTCCAGTGTTCAATTTTGTGAAATAATGGGTGCTGATACCCAAACCTCTGCGCAGAAGCCTATTGCCGGTGCTATTAAAAGTGAACAATCCCAGCACGAAGGCTACAATTTGCTCCCTCTTTGCCCAACTACCTGACACTCCTCGCCCCTTAATCTTACTCTTGCAGGTTTCTACTTTCTTTTTTGTGATGTTTTCCTTCTTTCACCTTTGGGTGTTTTTCCGCTCTTTCTCTCCATAAATGATGATTGTGAAAAAATAGGTGCCGGTCCCCAATACTTTGTGCCAGTGGCCCCCACTGACATGTCCCTATATCAAATTAAGCACAGTTTGCACCACGATAAATAATAACGCTTTTTATGTTGAATACCAGACATTTCCTGGGTTTTCCAAATGAACCCAACTTTCAAACCCAGAACATTTATCATTAACTTTTTCTGGTAGCTAGATCCTGTAAAGAGTAATTATTCAGCTATACATCAGGACTGGAAGAGGACATTACATGAGCTATGTGTGTGGTCTTCTTGAACCTATTTTATCTTTCCTGTAGTTTGTAATCTACCAGATTGTAAAATGGTTTGGTGATAAACTAAGAAGTGATGGCCTTAGAAAATAACGAACTTATTAACTTTGTATGTTTTTTTCTCTCTGCTTTAATGCTTTTCAATGCCTGGATTTTAATAGGGGGAAGAGGTAGGTGGTGTGTTACCTGTAAACAAGTGTTCTATCTTTGCCGTTTTTATCACTGATATTTCACGCTCTTGCTTCAGTGATGTGATTTTAATTATTTTTACATGTTTTCTTGTGTGACCTGTTTTTATTTTGCATCTGTTATCGTATTGTGTTTGGAAAGCTGATTTTAAATGGTAATTTTCACTGCGTTTATTTTGTGCCTTTCATCAGTTTTAATCCTTTCCCCATTCTAAACACTGATATTGGAACCTTTCTTCAATGGGTTGCGTTAAGTAGGATAGGTTTACATCTCCTCCCACTTTAACCCTTTAGGTGCTGCCGTCGGCCAACGGTCGTCACGGGCACTACCTCCCCAGTGCTGCGTGCGACCGCTGGACGTCCAGTTCAGCACTGGATAATGGACAGCGCAGCACTGGGGAGGTTTGTTTACTAGCTCCTAAGGTGTTAAAAAGTTAAAATGTTTGTAATAGTGCTTTGTAAACAAAGCTGAGTTTTGTGTTCAAGGTCTGATTCCATGTAGTGCGCGAGAGGCTAAGGCATATTATTTCAGATTCTGCCCATTTAGAGATCATTTTTCATCTGACAACTCGTTTGGATGTTGGGTCCTTTTGAAAGGGTATCTATGAAAACTAAGCACCAACGGCAGACACTTCGAACCACACCTCCCACACAGGTCTGTTCAGTCAAAATATGGTGCACTTCATTTTTCAGTACCAGCAGTTCTATGATTCCGCTGCTGAGCAGAGACAAATGAGAATCATAACATGGAATGATGCACCCAGATAACAGAAAGTCCATGGTTCCATATGTTGTTAAAGCATCCTTTATTATGTTAATCCATGAAAACAGCCAACGTGTTTTGTTCAAATTAATTGAACTTCATCAGGGCTTTTGATTGTAAATGCTGTAGTACATGGTTTCATGCGAAGACCTATTATCCTATTATAATTGGCCCTTATTTATGCAACACGATAGTCACCCAGATTGCATGTGACATTTGCCATACAACAGGTCTGGGACAAGATGCAGGGTTTTCGGGAGACACTGATTTGCGTGTTGTAATGGGGGCGCATATGGTTACCCCATTGCAATATGGATGACAGTCGCGTTGCATTATAAATAAATACTATAAGGGACTATTTCTGCCTCCTTATCACTGGCACTGAGAGTTTTAAGAGAGGCAAACAATGCACACGTTTTCAAGGTTAGCCTCATGGAACATGGGTATTGCTGATCCTATACGCCGTTGGAAAAGCACAGCCGTTTTAAATAGAATACATTTTATGATCTGAATACCTTTTTATTCCAAATCTGGCTTTTGCAAAGAGAGTTGAACAGAAGGCTCCTCATTGGGGGTCTGATGACAAGCCTCGTATTTGACATTTTTGCAAAAACTTTAAAATCACGTGTAGCTCCATTAAACACAAGGCACAATACAAATCTATGGACTGTTATTAATTTGGAAAGAATGCCATCAGCCCACCTAATGGCAGAGCATCATCATCTGGGATTGGTAAGTATGGTATTCAGTAGGACAGCTCTCATTGTAAAATCAAGAGCTGTACCATTCTATAATACCAGTGATGGATCTGGCCAAAGAGGTTGTTAGAAAAACGGTGGTGCTGAGAAATAAGTATTGCAGTGAAACAAAGTGTGACAAAACTAGGAAGTGCTATTAAAATTGATTACCATGGTAACAGAGTCAACTTTTATTATGTGCTTACCACAGTGTCAAGGTTAAAAACAGAGTAATGTAATGTAAATTGATACTTGTATAGCGCACTACTCACCCGCAAGGGTCTCAAGGCGCTTGTACGAATACCGCTGTGGAACCCATCCTGGCATTCCCTGTGAGGTGTCCACTCCTGGGCACCCCCAAGGTGGAGGCCAGGCATCCTTAGCGTTGTGGGGGCCGTTGTGGAGATTAAGCAAGCTATAGCCCAGAGTTGCAGAGTGGGACTCCATGATTGGAATAGGCACCGAGGCGAGAATTATCAGGTCCGTGGAATTTTGAGCCCAAGGCCCGCCGAGGCGGGGAATTGAACCCTGGTCCCGGGCTAGACCTCTGCATCAGGGTCTGTCGCTCTAACCATTGAGCCGCACTTCTCCACTGTGTGTGGATAGTTTGACATGATCACTATCTCCAAGTGATTTAAACAGGTCTACATGTTTCAGCCAATCTTAGGTAATACTGACCACTGGCATTCTTCAGGACTTGAATTAACACTACTGCAAGATACGACGCAAAAACTGTGTGGTGAAAGGAATATACTCAAAAAAATGGTTGGCTGTGATACATCCTAACATATTCTGTGGCTCCGAAATGTAGGGTGAATTTCACAGGAAACAAGTATTCTTTCCTAGAAGAGAAGATTCCAAAACAATAATAGATAACAGAACAGTATCCCAATTGAGGGGTAACATCATGGTGACCTTGAACCACAGACTACAATATTCTAAGCCCCTACATATGACATATGACATAGCAGTCTGAATATTCAAGTTTCATATGACAGATATTTGAATGTACATTGTCTCTCCACCTTATACTATGTACTATGTACTAAGGATCATTATTGTAAATAGTGGGGAGCACTAGCATCAATAGGTTAGGCCTCAATAGAGTTGTTGTCTTTTTTGTAGACTAAATAACAAAGTTTTTTAGCTCTTTTTCTTTGAGCCAGTGCGAAGTGAGGCAGGGCTACTCATGCAGACCTCTGCCGTTCTATCCACATTCAGAGCGGGGCCTCATCACCTGAGCAGTTGCCAGGAGAGGTGAGGAGTACTCCCATGATATAGTGGGTGAGTCTACCAATGGGTGAGTCTACCAACTTTATTTACACTGTTAGCAAATTGCTTTTCGACTACCGCAAACTTAATGAATTAGTCCAGGTATTACCAGGCATGATGGTTAGAATCATGGATACTGAACTGTTATCTATTATTGTTTTGGAATCTTCTCTTCTAGGAAAGAATGCTTGTTTCCTGTGAAACTCCCCCTACATTTCGTAGCCACAGAATATGGTAGGATGTATCACAGCCAACCATTTTTTTGAGTATATTCCTTTCACCACACATTTTTTGCGTCGTATCTTGCAGTATTGTTAATTCAAGTCCTGAAGAATGCCAGTGGTCAGTATTACCTAAGATTGGCTGAAACATGTAGACCTGTTTAAATCACTTGGAGATAGTTATCATGACAAACTATCCACACTCTGTTTTTAACCTTGACACTGTGGTAAGCACATAATAAAAGTTGATTCTGTTACCATGGTAATCAATTTTAACAGCATTTCCTAGTTTTGTCACACTTTTTTTCACTGCAATACTTATTTCTCAGCACCACCGTTTTTCTAACAACCTCTTTGGCCAGATCCATCACTGGTATTATGGAATGGTACAGCTCTTGATTTTACAATGAGAGCTGTCCTACTGAATACCATACTTACCAATCCCAGATGATGATGCTCTGCCATTAGGTGGGCTGATGGGATTCTTTAAAAATTAGTACCAGTCAATAGATTCGTATTTTGCCTTGTATTACCTTGTTTAACAGACCTTTAGTTTCCCCTTTTTGTAAGTGTATATTGTAGGATGGGGACAGGATACTAGTTGGTCTATAAATATTGTTCCCTTGGACCCTCTACTAACTGAGTTGTTTTGTATTTTGCTCCATTAAACACTTCTTTTGGGCATTTTTTGTAGCTTTTACAAGTCACGTGCTCGAAATTATTTAAAAAAAACAAGTGACATCAGTAGCCTTAAGTCTACATGATATCCCCCCAATTACGACCCTAAATTGGCCCCCACTCGTAGTCTAAGAAGGGCAATTGTTGTGGATGGATTTGAGAAAAGTGCTAGGTTTTCTCGAGTTAACAACACAGTCGAGGGTTTCTCATTTAAATAGACAACATACAAACTCAAGCTTTCCAATGATACAGATTTCTTTTATCCACTTGTCCCTTAAAATACTGGTCAATGCTGGGGGTAATGCTAAGAAATCAATTTGTGTATACTAAATCAAAGTCCGGCTGCAAGAGTCCTCGAAGAGGATGAGTGATTGCCTTCATTCTTTCGGCCACATGCTTCATATATTTTAGAGATTAGATATGGTGTTTTCTCTATTAAAAAATGCTTGATAAATCGTATTAAAGTGAAAGAAATCACAGGCACATGGTAGATTTTGGAAAAGTAAAAGAAAACAATGTGTTGAGGGAGTCTGCTTTTCAAACTTGTGAGTTCTATGTGTCGGTAGTTTTACTTTACATTTGAAGAGCACCATCGTTTCCTTCCCCTGCGATTTTCCCTTTCCATGGATTATTTGTTTTACCAGCTTGGGGAGCTTTTCTAATCCCACCCTTTTGATAACTGCCAAATCCACACAGAACACAAGGTCGTTTGCCCTCACTTTAAGGCATATATCCGTAATGACAGCATGTAAAACCCAGCCTCTGTTCTAAACAAACATGTGGCTTTTCTATGACAACGATTTTAAATAGAAACTCTATTTAACAAACTAACAATGAGGCACACAGTACTATCAAAAGGTGCTGAATATAGCAGCCAAATATTCAGTCCTTTTCTCTCCGTTCTACCATTGTGAAGTAATGTTGGTTTATACCATCAGACATGTACTGTTAAATGAAACACGCTGTTGAAGAATTTGCTGCGCAAATATTAAAGAATCAGCAAGGCCGCCTTCTCGGTGCTATTGAATGCAAACAAATGACAATGCAACGCGAAGAATGCCTGCAAGGGACATGCTTTTTGGTTTCTTGCATTGTAAATGTACTGCTTTTGCAAGAATAGTGTATCAAGTGGCCTTTAGCAGTGAACTACTTTGGATGGATTAATAGTATTCCAGCTTTATTGCCTTCAAAAGATTCTTTTTCCTACTTTCACTTGCGAGTTAGCTTATTTTTCCATTCTTTGCTTTGTAATATTTTTGCTCTAAAACCTCGAAACATAGAGGTATAAAAAGCACAAAAAGATTGTGTTGTGCTGTAGGATATTAATAAGCATTATGCAGCTGTGTACCTAGCAAACTCAAATGGCCTGCCAGACTCTAAAGAAGAAACATGGTTTGTTTACAGCAAGCATTGGCAGTCAGGGTGAATGGCATTTTTGCAGCAGTGGGTGGCCATGAAATGGGTAGTCATGGCCATCGAGGCCTAGTTTTTAGGTCTCGGCGTGCGTAGGCTGCGCTTGCGCAGTCTCGCTGGGTGAGAAAATATGTCTTAGAGTAGGGAGGTAAACGAGTCAGCTCTTCTCCATTGGCTGGCTTCCTAAACGGCGGCCAGCCATTGGAGAAGAGCTCAGCCTGTCACTCTAAGCCCCGTCTGTTTCGGATTGAGGGGCGTGTTTTTTGCTGTTCTTTCTATCCGTGACGTCATCCATCACTCAACACAAAACGCACCCCCCAGTCTGAAAAGGACAGGGCTTATCCGCAGCTGCTGCCACCATTTTGCTTGTTCTCTTTCGTCACGTCTTATTTTCATTCCTTCCTACCATTTCTTGATTTGTGCTGCAGCAGTTCTCAAAAGAACAAATCTGTGAAAATACAGCATGTGAAAGCGAGCACAATGGCACAAAGCGGCTGTGGCACGGTTCATATCTTAAACTGACAGACTGCGGGTGATTATTGCAAGGACAATACTCTGCATATGTCAAAGGATTTGCAAACCTAAAAACAGATGAAGATTGTCTAGCTGACGCTCTGCAAATAAGATCTTGTGGAGTCGGGTAGTAAAATCTTTGCAAAACATACTTGGTGCGGGTGCCTCGCAGTCTGCTTGTTTTTATTCCTACAAAAGTAACACCACCAGTGTGTGTTGCAACAAGACTCTCCCCCTCTCCCCCCCCTTCGCGGATGTCCAGCGCCTCAATGCCCTCTCTCTTACGAATATGTGCGATTTCCCTCACCCCTGCCCCTCACTCTTGCGTCTCGCATTGGAGGAGAGGTGTTGGGTGGGGGCTTGTATTCATATCTGGGCTTGCACCGAGGGCTGCATGGTGGTGCTGCAGGGGAGGGAGGGGGGCTGGCAGTGAAGGAAGGTGGAGCAGGCTGGCAACGGGCAGCAAGAGATCCAGGGAGGGGGCAAGGTTGCAGACCGGGCAGGGGAAGGGTAGGAACAGAAGGTATAGGGGGTGGGGGACAATAGCGGAGAGTCGTGTGTGTAAGACACTGAGTGTGTGTGTGTGTGTGTGTGTGACACTGTGTGTGTGTGTGTGTGACACTGTGTGTGTGTGTGTGTGTGTGTGTGTGTGTGTGTGTGTGTGTGTGTAAGACACTGTGTGTGTGTGAGACAGTGTGTGTGAGACACTGTGGGTGTGCGTGTGAGACACTGTGTGTGTGTGTGAGAGAGACACTGTGTGTGTGTGTGTGTGTGTGTGTGTGTGAGAGGGACATTGTGTGGCACTCATTTTATCCTCGTGTTTTCCCTTTCCAAGTACAGCCGCTTTGAAGCAAACATACACGATGTCTGGGAGCAGATGATAAACAGAATTATCAGCTCGGGGTCTCTGCGCACCAGCCAGAAACGCTCCCTCTACGTTAGGCAGGCCAGTTTAAGCCCACCCCTTGTTAAAGCATTCGGCCGGGCTCTTGTCTGCTGGGGCCTGCATTAATGCTGAAGTTACACAACACTGGTAAACAAACCCTTTGTTTAATTCATTGCTAATACTTTAGGTGATACCAACGGGTGCAGTATTTACAAGCGTGTTTTTTTAGTGCGATGCACCTCTTCACAACAGCCGTGACGTTTTCCCCTCGTAATTGCCAGTGTGAAAGGAGCCCCGGCCTGAGAGTGAGCTCTCTCGCTCTGACTTGGTGCCTGCAGAGTGGATGAACAGGAGACTGCTCGCGCCGGCGTGAATATTTTCCTGCTACCTCAGTCTCCGCATTTCCACCGAGACTTCCCGCCACCGTTTCAGAAGAGACTCAGAACCGAACTGAAGCGTCCCCCCTCCGATTCTCTTTTAGTGCATTGGAATCTCACTGCCCCGTTCTTACAGAAATGGTGACTGTCCGTTTTAGCACGCATTTTATCCTCGTGTTTTCCCTTTCCAAGTACAGCCGCTTTGAAGCAAACATACACGATCTCTGGGAGCAGATGATAAACAGCATTATCAGCTCGGGTTCGGGGTCTCTGCGCACCAGCCAGAAGCGCTCCCTCTACGTCAGGTAGGCCAGTTTACTCCCACCCCTTATTAAAGCAATCACCCGGGCTCCTGTCTGCTGGGGCCTGCAGAAATGCTGAAGTTACACAGCCCTGCTAAGCAATTGCTGTTTCACCCTATGTTTAATTCATTGCTAATACTTTAGGTGATACCACAGGGTGCAGAATGTACAAGCGCGTTTTTAGTGCGCTGCACCTCTTGACAACAAACGCTGTATATTCCCCTCGTTCCCAGGTGCCAAAATCTAAATGTTGCAGTTTTTTCCTACACAACGTCACCTGTAAACATGATTCAAGGGAAATAAACCAGTGGAGTTTGAATGATGGCAGGATCCTGGCTTGGTGTAAACTCCTTCCTGAGTCACAGTGAAGCAGGAGTTTCTTGGTACCCTTCTTTACACTGCATTCTCTGTAAACATATGCATCCGTGTGCACGTTTTCACCAGGAGACCCCCCGGCGAGGCGCTCTCACAGTGCACGATAAGTAAAAGCACTTTACAGGAGTAGTGAACAGGCTCAGCTTCCCTTGTGTCGTGTTTCCACTGACTGTGATAGTGTCCCTTACCTAATGAATGAGTGCTAAAATATTAATTGTGCTCAAATGTATCCCAGACGTTCCAATGGCAACGGACCAGAATGAACGGGCAAGGCAACAGTCTGTTATGCTGGCACATAAGTGTTTCATTATTAGCCAACAGTGTGAAGTCGAACATTATCAAGTACAAAAATTGTATTTTACAGCATGCAGTGCACATATTATCCATAATATATATAAAAGGGCTACATGAGAAAAAATATCAAATGTGCAGCTCACAATGTAATGTCCCAGTCCTGCCATATACACGTGCACACACATACCCACTTACATCCTAGTCCGGTCATATACACGTGCACACACATACCCACTTACATCCTAGTCTGGTCATATACACGTGCACACACATTCCCACTTGCATCCCAGTCCAGCCATATACGCATACATAAATATACACACACTGATGCATAAGAACACCCATATAATCCTGTACACGCACACGCAGACACTGTGGCACAAATGCACGAACAGGAAATGTACTCGTACAAAGCATATATCCCTACACTCAGATACTTAGAGACACAAATACGTGCACACACTCAAACACACATGCAACATATGCACACATATACACACAAACAAGCTCTTTATTCATAAATCGGCACCCACTATGCGCGTTGATGTTATTTTCATGAAATGAGTCAATATGGTTTTGAATTTTCGATCTTGTAAGAGTACATTTGTTGTTCTTGTGGCGAATGCCTCAAAGTGTCTATTTTCGAAAATTATACCATCTAATTTTTGATTACCTCAGATTTGGTTTTGGCAGCGCTCCTGTGATGAGCAAGTTTCAACTGTCCGGATGCGGTGTCTAGTGGAGGGTACCTTAAACTGCAGGCATCAGCCAGAAGAGGTGTACCGGCCCCTGGTGGGGTTGCACAGAAGTTATGTGAAGCTGCTTGATTCCCTAACAGATCATAGTTTACTTGGGAATGCCTGCATGTTGAATCATGGGAACTGAGATGATTACATTCTCTGTGTGTGTCTGTGTGTGTGTGTCTCTTTGTGTGTGTGTGTGTGTGTGTGTGTTTCTGTGTGGCTCTGTGTGTGTGTGTGGCTCCCTGTGTGTGTGTGGCTGTGTGTGTGTGTGTGTGTGTGTGTGTGTGTGTGTGTCTGTGGTGTGTGTGTGTGTGTGTGTGTCCGTGAAAAGAGCTGGAAACCCACATCCCACAACCCACACCTGCAGTGTGAGAGACAGCAGTGTGTATGAGAGACAGCAGTGTGAGAGACAGCATTGTGAGTAAGAAAGACAGCAGTGTGTGAGAAACAAAAGCAGTGTGTGTGAGACAGCAGTGAGCAGTGTGAGAGAGACAGCAGTGTGAGAGAGACAGCAGTGTGAGACCTTTTATTTATGTTTTGGTTTTTGAAAACAAATAAAACACATTGTTATTTGCAATGTCAATAGCTCAAACTCGCGTAAATACGCGACCTATTGCATTGCAAATGCAATCGGTCTCGCATTTGCACGAGATTAAGCTATTGGCATTGTAAATGACAATGCCATTTATTTATCTGTTTTCAAAAACCAACACATAAATAAAAAGTTTGTTATTTAAAATGCCAATAGCTTTAACTTTTGCAAAGGCGAGATCATTGCACCTGCCCTTCACCAGCCATGAGAAGACAGAGAAACAACATTGGAGGGAATTTAGTGCTTACTATTGATAAAGATGAGCGACAATTCACACTCCATGTGGAGCATGCCCTGCCATGTACTGTTGAAAACAGATTGATTATGACATTTCTGTAGGAAAATAAAATCTTTTGTGTGGTGCACTCCAATATCATCCTTTTGGCCTATTTGGTTTTTTTAGGCTGTAGAACTCTCTGCAATTTGTCCATCTAACCAGTCATAAAGTGTCTATCCTCCTTTTAACATGCTTGAATTGGCATACTCCTAACTGGCATATTTAACTTGCCTATCAATCCTTGCTAGAAGGGACAATGTGTATCCAGGGTCGGGAAGTTAAATGCCACTAGAAGACAGCAGCACCTAGTGTGCAATCCACTACAGTGGCAGTGAAAAAATGACTTCAGGATTACCATTGGATGAATAATTGGAAGCTAAAGTCAGTGCCGGGGCAGAGAAATTGTTGGAATTGTTAGACTCGTATCATTTGCAACAGTGGTTCTGATGTGAGCCCCGCGGTGCATATGACCACAGATCCCACGGAAAGGAACTCCAAGGTAAAGGAGTCGATCAACTTGCTCAAGCGTTGCCGGTTCCGTGAGGACCCAAATTTTAAGGCACAAAACCACGGAACACCTGGGATAGGGTGCCCGTGTCCAAATTTGCAGTTGCTGCCCCGGCACTGACTTTAGCTTCCAATTATTCATCCAGCATAGAACCCTGACCGGATTAATGTGCGATTACCTACTGCGGGGCCTTTTCTTCTCCGACATTGAAGGATACATCCTTCTTTCTTATGAACTATTACTACCTTCGACTCAACTTTACATGACTGTTTTGAGTCCAGCTTACACCTAACTAAGAACTCGCCTTGACGAAGTTCCTAAAAAGGCAAGAGGAACGAAACGCGTTGGCTGTGCCTATACTTCATGAACACTTTTTTTGAATAAAGAAGAAGACACTTAAATCACTATCTCTATTGACTTTATTTGAGTGCACCTTCCATTTTTGCTCTTTGCTTTATTACCCATCTTGCGGGCCCAGTGGTCCCCCATAATCTGCTGCAGAGCTTGTGAAGGACTCCTATCCCCTAGAGATCCCTCTTCATTCTAGGCCTGCTTGTGCTTCCTTTATGATACCAATCCAGGGACATTGCAGCGTAAGTCTCGCTTCTCTTACAAATTCCTTCTCTGAGCTCATGGTGGTACATGTGACTACTGTTCAGCAGCTTTGCTTTGAAAATCTTCTACCATATTAATACATTCTTTCTCTTCAGCCCGCAAACTACATGTAAGGTTATTTGTATGAGCATATACTATATCTAGAATCTGTGTAATATGAAAGAATTCAGCCATATATTCTGCTTTTCTATTACTATATACCTTATTCATATCTTTTCTAATAAGAATTTCTGAAAATACTAAATCCATATTTGAATAGTAAAACTGTAACTTCCCCATCACGTCAAAAAGACTAGTTAGTACACTACACAACACAACACAACACACCATACGTTAAGTGATGGTAAGTAACTCCCTCCGAGACAGACAAAGGTAATTTCATGCACACATAACAATCTCTCACATCCATTGTGTCTACGTATTCATAGAATAGTTGTGTAAAGACACTTAACGAGAAATCAATCGATTTATCATGATGATAAATAAATGATCATCTATTTGTTCTATATTAGTGTTAGGTGTTTCTTTAGTAACAGTATTCACTCTTTCACTTATTACATTATTAGTATTATTTTTGTAATTAGTCACCATTAGGTCAGGCAAAATAACAGTTAATATTAGCCACATCAACATTAGTAGTAAGACACTACATAAGCAAGCTTTAATTCACTTACGTTTAAGACCAGATTTGGATGTTCATTCACTGTAGCTTCTGCCATTTTCTATATAATAAAAACAAAAAACTAGAAAAACACTAATAACTCTCTAAAAATATTCAAAACCCCTCATCTAGTGTATCCAAACACTTCAAGGCTTTATTCCCCCCCCCCCTCTTTTTAGTTTTTTTTTGTTTATCAGAGTCTTTTTCAAATCTCTTTCAAATTTTCTTCAATTCTTCTTTATTTTTCAGCTTATTTTGACTGGAGTTGTTTCACCTTAATCTTTCACAGTTCTCTTTAAGGAGGTTTCAATTTGCTCTCATCAACTTGCTCAGTACCATTACCAGCTTCTCTTTATTTGATCAATGCTTTAAATTTCTTCTACTATCACGTATGTCCATTCTGGGGCTGTATATCTTTTGCTCAGAATTCTTATTCTTTTTGTTCTTCTCACTAATTCTTTTTCTGATTCTTCTTGTTCAGTTTGACTCGAGACTCCATTTATTTGCTCTAGATTTCTCTTTTTAAGAGTGTGTTTCAGTCTTTTCCCTCCACTTGGCCAATTGTCGACCTTTCTCGCTCTCTTAGTTTGAACCTTTTCTTCACCCTCCTTTTCAGGTTCACAGGTTCTTTTATTCAGCCCTTTTCTTTGTTGTACTTGCTCTATGTTTTCTGAACCTTTCTTTCTTTCTTGCACAACAGCAGTCTTTCGAGACCCAGCAGCTAGCTGATGTCCACTTTACTTCGCTTGTGCTTGGTTGTTCATCATCCACAGGCTCATCAGAATCTGTTACTCTAGATTCTTTAGCTTCACAACCTCTAGCTTCTGGATTCTTGTTTTTGTTGACCAGTTGCTGCTCACCTTCTTGAAGTGGACTTGGGACTCTTCTTGTGTGACTTACATGAATCCAGTTTGGCAAGCCAACACACTTCATGCTGTTGTAGTCAACAGAACAATCTGATATAGTCCGTGCCACCTGGGTTCTAAACGCGCCTTTCTCACGTGTTTCTTGATAAGAACCCACTCACCAGGACTCAATTCATGAGCTTGATCCGGCTTTGTTGTGGTTGCAATTTCTCCGAGCTGATGAGAAACAGAACGCACCAGATCAACCTATCCTTTGCAATAATCAAGCAATAGAGCATCAGAAATACTTATCAGTTTGTTTGCTGGTACAATCACTTGTCTCAGTGCTCTTCCCATTTGAATTTCATGAGGACTCAATCCAGTCTTTTTTATCAAGAATGCTTCTAAGACTCATCAATACTAGAGGTGAAGCATCAGGCCATTTCAGTGTTGTGGATGCACATACCTTTCCCAGTCTAGACTTTATAGTGCCATTTACCTGCTCCACTATTCCAGAAGCCTCTGGTTGATAGGCCCAATGCAGCTTTTGCTCAATTTGTAATGCTGCACAAATCATCCTAATTATCTCATTTGTAAAATGAGATCCTCTATCCGTTGCTAAAGTGACTAGTAAACCAAATCTCAGTACCAATTCTCTCAAAAGCAATTTAACGGTAAGGTTATCATTCCTTCTTGTTTGATAAGCCTCTACCCAACAAGAAAACAAGCAAACAATAACCAACACATATTTTTGTCCGTTACATGGGGGAAGCTCGATAAAGTCGAGCTGGAGCCTCATAAATGGTCCTGCTGCTTTTCCAATTTGTCCCCAACTAACAACTGTCTTTCTGTCTGGATTTTGCTGCTGACAGGTGACACACCTCTGGCATAGACTCTCTGAAATGACCCTGAATTTAGGGTTATACCATGACTGCTTGATCATTGCATCTCTTCCAACATGTGCAATTCCATGGTATACTCTTGCCATCTGAAAAAGTAGACAGTCTGGCATGACTGGCCTTTCGTCAGTGGACACCCATACTTCATCTACTGCTCTCTTTTTACAGCCTGACTTTATCCAAAGTTCTTTTTCTTTATCACTTGCCTCCCCCTGCCACTGCCTAATCTCATACCAAGTTTCTAGAGAAGAAAACATCAAGTGGCAATTGGGCATTTTTTCGTTTCCACCCCTCTGTTTATGGCAATTGAATTTTGTGCACAGAAACGTGCAACTTGATCAGCATATCTGTTACTATTAATTATATAATCAATTCCTGATTTATGTGCAGAACATTTGACCACTACAATCTTTTTGGACAATTGCAAAGCATCCAATAAATCTTTTAAATTTTTGCTATTCCTGATCCGGGAACCTAAAGAAGTCAGAAATCCCCTCTGCATCCATAGCTGCCCAAAATCATGAACCACCCCAAAACCATATTGACTGTTAGTAATTACTCTCAGATTTTGCCAATTGTGCATGCTCTTATCAGAGCAATTAGTTCTGCAATTTGTGCAGAGTTTACACCTTTTAGACAGGATGCTTCTAGAACTGCAGCCACTGTACATACTGCATAGGCAGAACTCAATTCACCTCTTTCAATTCTCAGACATGATCCATCACTCTATCTGATTCTTCTAATGGGATATCCTTAATATTCGGCCTTGGCTGTGTGCACAACTCTGTTACATCAAAACAATCATGATCTGCTTCATCTTTCACTTTCTCACAAAATGGACCAGACAACAGAGTTGCTGGATTAATTGTCGTACATCTCACCACTGTCACATTTTCAGCACCCAATATCATTCTTTCATACCTAGTCAGCCGATTAACGGTCATGTGCTGAGTCCATGTCCTTGTTAAAAGGATCTCCACTGAATGTGGCACATATACTTTGACTGTATGTCCCATCACAATCGATTCAGTATGCTCGAGACTCACACAAGTTGCAGCCACTGCTTTCAAACAACAAGGTAACGCTGCAGCCACTGAATCCAAAGCAGCAGCAAAATATGCCACTGGAAGTTATGCCATTCCATGTCTTTGGGTCAAAACTGATAATGCACACCTATCTCTCGCACAACAGTACAGTGCAAAATCCTTTGCATAATTTGGCATTCCCAATGCAGGTGCTTGACAAAGACTGTCTTGCAACTCAATAAAAGCTTTCATGCTTTTATTGTCAAATTCAATCGGATCGGTCACATCTTTGTGTGTCAACCTCTGTAGAGGTTTTGCAATCAGTGAAAAGCCACTGATCCACTGTCTGCAGTATCCACCCATTCCCAAAAACATTCGTACTTCTTTCTGTGTCTCATTTGCTGAATCACACCGATCCTTTCTGGTGTCACTTTCCTGACTCCCTTCTCTATCTTGTGTCCTAAATATTCGACATCCTGTTTGCAAAATTGTAATTTTGTTGGTGATACTTTATGTCCACCTTGTGCCAAATGGTTCAGTAAGGCAATTGTATCTGTCACACATGCCTCTCGTGTTTATGATGCCACCAGTAAGCCATCAATGTACTGGACCAATACTGATTTTTGTGACATCACCAAAGTCTCCAAACACTTTTTCAAAATCTGATTGAAAATCGAAGGACTCTCTGTGTGCCCTTGAGGAACTCAGCACCATGCCAAAACACGGTCCCCAAACTGGAATGCAAATCAATATTGGCTATCCGGATGTATAGGAATTAAAAAAAATGCTTGCCACAGATCAATCACTGTGTACCATTCTGCATCACACTGAATCTGATAAAGAATCACTGCTGGAGTTGGCACTATCGAACAACAGGGTACCACAATGTTATTGATTTTCCTCAAATCTTACACTATTCTATATTTTCCACTTGTATTTTTAATTCCCATAATAGGTGAATTACAAGGACTGCTTAGTATTTCTCTTAGAATACCCTGGTCAATCATTTGATCAATCACAGGAGTAACTCCTGCTGTTATTTTAGGATTCATTTTGTACTGAGGTGTGTTCGAATATGTTGCACCAGGTTTCGCTGTAACCTGAATAGGATCCACACCTTTCATCAAACCAATTTCTTTTCCTGTAAAGTCCCATACATCAGACGTTACTGAATTTCTCAGCTCAACAGGCAAATCATTTTCAGTGAGAAGTGAAAACAACTCATTCACTTGTGTCCCTTGCTTCGCTAGCATCATCTTGAATGCAACATCCTCATCTGGTGTTTGGAAAGCAATACCATCTGGCGTACAATAGATGGTGCAGTTCACCTTGCAAAGTAAATCTCTCCCCAAAAGATTCACCGGACTCGTATCACATACCACGGACCGATGCATGTCTCTGGATCTTCCAATATGAACCTCTATTGGCTTTGTGATTGGAGTTTTAATATGCTTATTAGCTACTCCTACAACTTGGATATGTTCTCCAGAGAGGGGTAGGTTAGGAATTTCTGCTGCTCTTACAGTAGAACGGGTAGCACCAGTATCCACTAGGAATGTAATATCATTACCTTCTAATTTTCCACTAACAAATGGACCTGACTGATCTACCTCTAGAGTTGGGCCAAGCATGCATTCTTCCTGCCCCCTCAGGCACCGTCATTGAGATGAGTCTGAATAACTCTCATTGCATTGCAACAAGTATTGCAAAACCATTTGCACATTTTGATTCTTACCAATTGTTCACCTGTGTGAAATCCAGTGTTCACCCTGTATCTCTATACTTGAGCATTCACATTATTTGGCATAGGAGCTTGTTGCACCTGTAACTGTAGAGTAACTACCTCCTGCTGCTGCTGTTGTTGATTCACAACCACCTCATTCCACATCTGTGGATTCAAATGTTGATTCACCCCATTATTCTTCTGAACAGATCTACACTCCTTCTTCCAATATCCATATTTTCCGCATACATGACAAGGGTATTTCTTTTTTAAATCATCTTTACTCATTTTACCTCTACCACCACCAGATACTTGACCATTCTGGCTCTGACCTTTCATTTGATAATCTGTTTGAGGACAACTGTTTACTTCTTGCTTGCTGTTCTGCTACCTTCACTTGTGCCCAGATAATTTTCTCTTTTAACTTTTTATGTCACAAATCAATACCATTACTACAATATTTCGAATACCTCTAAATCTCAACTGTTTTACTCTGCCAGCAGGTCAAATGTTGCTGATTCATGTTACTAATCTCTGGTATCAATCCAAACACAAAATGATGCACAAAATGTCCCATATCTTTATCTCAGATATTCTCAAACCCACTGTACTGTTTGCACACCTGTAACAACCTTTCATAGTATGCATGTACTGATTCCTTTGGTTCTTGAGTTGTCCTGTCTATTTTAACCCAATCTGTTTCCTTTGGAGAAATTGTACTCTTCAGGTAAGTTATTACCTGATTATACTTTTTCATCACCTCATCTAATGGTGCACCAGTTTTTGGATCTCTTGAATATTCCTTTTTAGGCCAATCAACAATAATCTTGCACTCAGTCCATAAATCTGCTGGAACAACAATCTCAAACAAACCATCTAGATATTTCACCAACACTTTTGAAACCTTCACAAACCTCTCTACTTGTTTGTACTATGCAACAGTTTTTTCCCTCAGTCTAGGAAAGTCATCTGTAAAGGATAATATATCCTGTTGCATCCAAAGAACGTGAACGTATCCACCTCCTGGAACTTCTCACATCAGATACCCTCTTTCAGCTTGTCATGTCTCCCTCAATGGAAACAAGACGCATCTTTTTAAGTGACCATTCCATTTTTCTTTTTTGCCCATCTACCTTCCCATCATTCTACATCTCCCCATTTTTCAAGGTATTTATCAACTCTTTTATCTGCACTCTTTTACCAGACGCATTCAAACTCTCCAAATCCTTATCAAAAAAATCCAGTCTATACGTTTTCTGTAACACCTTTGACTTTTCTATATCTATTCCATATTCACAAGCAGCCTCTGCTAATTTCTCATGAAGATTCCTTGCTCTCGAAGTAATGTTTTTACACAAGAATAATAACTCTTAAGTACCTAAAATGTCTGAACTTATTGTGCCAATAATAATTTCTTCCAAATCCACTCTCAATTTACTCACATCTATACTTTGGGGTTGAGGTTTCCCTTTTCCATTCCCCTTAACTAATCATCTAACTCATCTGGTGAGGGACCCATTGAACTCCCTGACGCTGGAGTAACATTTTGGCACTATTCTCCTTAGATCCATTTGTGCACTTCTCTTTGGAGTTTCTGTTATCAACTCACAAATTGGAAGATTAAACAGTGAAGTATTTGTTTCATCCTGTTCAGCCTGATCAACTACCATTACTACCTCATTCCTAACAATATTCATTGGGACTTTTAATGCATGTGCTCTAGAGCTATTCTGTTTATCTCCATACAATGGAACTGTAGGACCAATTGTTACTGGCACTGTCAACGCTTCTGCATTCAGACTCAATTGATTAATTTCCTGAGTCAACTCTTCTCTTGCTTTATTCAACATATCCATTTCACTCTCATGTACTACTCAAGTAATTACCGGAACTTGTGGAACCTGCAGAATTAGTGGGGTTCCCATTAATGGTGCATTTGGAACTGACTCACTCCAGTTTTCTTGATATAGTGAAGGGTTTTAGACATAATGTCATCTAACCATTCATCAACTGAATCGCTTGGGTCAAAATTTAATCCTGATGTCCCTAAATTTTTCTTTTTCCCTTTACATTTGCATCCAGTTGATTCTTCAGCAACTAAAACTGGGTACAAGCCATCCGTTAGTACCACTCTCCTCCATCTTTTTATTTTATCATCTTGTTTCTCAAAGGGCAATCTAGACATTATGCTTTTGTATCTTCTGCTACCCCTAAATTTCTCTCGCTCCTATGCCTCATGTTCTGATTCCTCAAGCGCCTCATACTGAATAGGTCTATTTCTTGGTTCAAGACAATTCATTTTTTCTCTCAAACTCTGTAAAATCCTTACATTTAAAGTACCATGCTCTAGAAATGTTAAAACACCATCATCTTCTGTATATTCTACACCACTGTTTCCCAAACTGTGGTCCGCGGACCCCTAGGGGTCCGTGACACATTCCCAGGGGGTCCGCAGGCAGCAGTTTTAAAAGCACTGCAAATGTTCGAAGTATAATTAGAAATTTTCGAGCAACAATAAAAGTGTCAAGACCAAGATAACACCAGTGATTAATGTGTCCTGCTGGAGAGATGAGTTTTGTCCAGTGGCAGCTCGACTTATTTAATGTAGCACAGAGGGTTAATATGCCTCTTGCAAAGAAAGTGTGCCTATATTTATTTTTTTAACTGTGTTTGATCTGCATAGGTCAATGGGTTACTGTTTTTGTCACAGAGATTCTTTAGCTACTGTGCAGTTTATAAGTGACAATTGTGATCTAGCACACAGACATATAAACTGGCATCCAAAAGATGTTTGCAAACTGCATTGTACAAGATAGTAACTTAAGTTTCTTCCCAGTCTTTCATTATCCCGATGCTGCTAAAAAGGTTTCTTTGAATGGAAATAAAGTTTCATTGTTAAAGTCAATGCTAAACACTGTGTTATGCCTACCCGTATGAATGATGTGAATCCTACAACTAGTAGTCACCTTTGCCTTATGTTATTACATGTATGATTCATTGTCTCTATGGGGCAGATTTACAAGGAAAGTGACTCAGTGAGTGCTGCAGGCCATTTGGCTGTGTTGCACTTAGTCACTTTCAAAGCACAGGGATGCAACATATTTACCATAGTATGTTGCATCTCAGTGCTCTCCCTGCGCTGGTGCACGAACTGCTGCCATGCACCAGCACAGGCACCCTTGTACCATGGTGCAAGGATGCCTGCGTTGTGGGGAGATTGTTTATGTTCAGGTAGGATTCCCTTTTTGCACATAAACAATCACTAGAGGGGATTTCACCTTCCTAAAGAACGAGGAGAAATGAATACATTTCTTCTTGTTGCACCTCCCTACGCCTCCCTTGGGGAGGTGTAGCATTCGGACGCATTTCCAGATTCATGATTTCTCGTACATCTGGAAATGTGTCTGGTTTCATGGGTGTTGCTTGGGAACACTCACAGCAAAACCCATGAAACACACCTTTCATGCAAAGTCCTGTGTGCAAAGGGGCCATATTTATAAGAACAAGATAAGTCACGCAGGGTGGCTTTTCCTGTTCTTATAAATATGGGGCAATAAAATGCGCCGCCGGAGCGTCACTTTTTGTGATGCACCGGTTGCGCAAGGGTCTTGTAAATCTTCCCTATATGTGTGTGTGTTGTAAAGTGCTCTGTCATCCTACAATGGTATGAGAGATGCTATAAAAAAAATGAAATACATGTGACAGAGGGACTATGGAGAGACGAGGGGCACTGTTGGAGTGTGATAAAAAGGGAATCACTGAAGAACCCGAACAAAGATTTTCGTATCCTGGTGCATAGTAAAGTCATCATTTACTATTCTTTTAAAGCTAATACAATTCAATATATAATGATAAATGTGTTGTAGAATGCACTATTGTTTCCTAAATTGTCTTGGTGGGAGAACCTCCCAAAGTCTGCTTTGTAGTGGTTCGACTCACTCACTGAACTTGGTGTGCACCCTGTGGGGACTGGTCTGAAAACATTTTCCAGGGCTGCTTTGGGTTTCCAGACTGGCCCTGGCAGGAGCAGGAGCCTCTTAGTGTGAAATAAAACCAACCATTTAAAAGTTAGTCATGGAGATGCAGCACCAACCTTCCCAATAAAGTTTTGTTTTTTGCAGATTCTTTCAATACAAAATACTAAAATCCTTAGTAATTCGACTATTTCTTTTGTGTTCACACCTGTGTTTATTTTTTTCGGATTACTGTTTAAAATTTAAATTATACAGATTGCTAGGGGGTCCCCGGCTTCCAGTGCTGACTCAATGGGGGTCCTCAGGAGCCCAAACTTTGGGAACTACTGTTCTACACAATTCTCTAACCGTGTACACGTATGGTAACCATGTTCCAACATCCTAACAGAAGCAGGCATTCTTGGAGGTGGAATAGGAATTCCTTCTCTAGTTACTATTGGTTTGTCCTTTTTAAAGAAACTCTTTATCTTATTAATCAGCTTCATTCTTCCGATTCTATATATTAAATACAATTCAATAAACCAACAACAATCTCTTGTAATTCTGCAATTTCTATTTGTTAGCTATCGTCCAATACCAGCGCGACTCACACTAACCAACCAATCAGGGCACTCCTAAGTAATCAGTATCTCGAACAACACAGCTCACAAGAGTCAACCAGTCCCGGCTCGCTAAGCTCACGCTATCCGACCAATGCCAGCGTCGCTTTTTGTGACGTCAGTATTACTTCTTCTACTGACCCTCCTGTTACAAAATAATACGTCAATGTATTTTTTAGGTTTTTCTTAACCAAAATCTTATTAATAACTACATAAAACAATGCTACCTTTTCTGTTAAACTAAATAAAGAGATAATCTTCACTTCAAAACGAGATTCTTTCACTTCGAGTAAAATGGCGACCAACGCTCTCCTACACCAAACAATTAAATGCGAACTCCTCTAGGGATAAAGCCAAAGTTTGACAAGAGGGCTTTTGTTTAAAAGAGGTCTTGGTACTCCCCTGGGGTTAAGGCCAGACTTTCGGAAGTGGACCCATCACTATAACACACAAAAATCTACTCCCATACGAAGTCTGTAATATAACACCTACAGCCTTGCGCTTTTCAGTATTATGACAACAGAAAAAGTACTTCTCCAATGTGATAACTTATCCACATTCTTCTTCTGCCTACTTCAGGCTAATACATTATAATCCCGGGATCTCAGGTAACTCTGTACCCGTAATTCTAGACAACATAGAACAAAACATTAGCTCTTCATGTTAGGGAAACAAATAATCAATAATTATTACCAAACTAATCAATACTTAACCATCATCTGCTACCAAAAACTGATCCAGCGTTAATCAGGGATCGATAATCAATATCAATAGACAGGCCCATACAACACTCACCCAATACACTTCGCTGAAATGACGCTCGGTGAGTTTCAAGACTAATGAACAATAAAAATCAGTTGCTTATTATACAAACTTGTATCTTACACTCTAAATACATAACAGAGTCTGCATATCAACTTCTTTCCTCTGGTCCATGGACCTAAAGTTGAGAAGTTGATGGTAATAATAATACCTAACTATCTATCTATCTTCAGAAGCTCTCCCTGGTGAGGGGAACTGGGGCTGCGAGCTGCATGTGATTTTTAACGTGGTGTCAACCTTGCTACCTGTTTTACTATTTGTTATTTGCACTTGGAGCGTTTTTAAAACTGTTCCGATTTTACTCTGGGGGCTTTTCAGAAATAAAAGGGAATGAATTTTCAGGCACACTGACACTCTGACCATCTATCGATCTCCCTCACTCGACCCAGCCGCTTTTTAGCCGACACTCGGCGGCGGTGGGCGCCATCTTTAGTGAGGCGGGGAGAGCGCTCTAGTCGCGCCGTCCTCCCACCCTCTTTTCTCCCTATATCATGTGTAGGCCGGCCAGACGGCGCAGCGGGCTGGCGCAGCGGGCGCGCCGGATGCGCGCCGGATGCGCGCCGAAGCCGCGCCTAAGCCAAGCCCGTCTGCGCCCGTCCGCGCCAGGACCGCGCCGGGCGCAGGGCATGTTGCCCAAAAACTTCCTATCATCAGGTATGACAGCAATGATTTACTGGCTATTAATCAGATAGATGCACAGCTTTTTTTTCTTAAAGGTTGAAATTTCAGATCAAAACAGTTTCTGATTCGTTTGTAGGTGCACAACAAGGTGGCGTCGAGGGCCAACGACGTCAGACAAAATACTTAGAACGTGAGGCTAGAGAATCTCTAGTCTCATCCCTTCGTTGGCACACAAGCGGTTGTCCTTCCTTGGAATAAGAAAGGGACTTTCATTCAATGTATTTTGCAGTTCATTTTATTTCATAATAAAGTTCGTTTTCAAAGGTTGTTTGTAGTTATTTTTTGAACATTTACAGCATTATCATCTTAAGCACTGTCTTTTAGGCGTGTCCAATGCATTTCGGGCATTGTCGGTATGCCCTTCATCAGGGAATTGACAGTGCTTCTTGAAAGCAGTTGTGTAAGAATCTGTGTATGTTCTTCAATAAACGTTAGTCCGATGCTAGTCTCCGCGGAGACTAGCATCGGACTAACGTTTATTGAAGAACATACACAGATTCTTACACAACTGCTTTCAAGAAGCACTGTCAATTCCCTGATGAAGGGCATACCGACAATGCCCGAAATGCATTGGACACGCCTAAAAGACAGTGCTTAAGATGATAATGCTGTAAATGTTCAAAAAATAACTACAAACAACCTTTGAAAACGAACTTTATTATGAAATAAAATGAACTGCAAAATACATTGAATGAAAGTCACTTTCTTATTCCAAGGAAGGACAACCGCTTGTGTGCCAACGGAGGGATGAGACTAGAGATTCTCTAGCCTCACGTTCTAAGAGCAATGATTTACTCACATTACGCTTTGAAACGGGTGATCACTGTAAGGGCTGCCCCCCTATCGACCTCCTCTGGGGCCCCTTCTCATGCTTACATTGTAAATGGATGTCCCCTGTGACAGCTTTTGAAGCACATGAAACGTCGTCCCCATCAAAGTGTAATCCCAATAACTTTAAAGGAGGTCTCATTAATGCCAGGTCCCTATCATGCCACTGCCAAGACATACATGATTTAATATTATGTCACGATTTGGATGCTCTTTTTATTACTGAAACTTGGCTTAATGACTCATCTAATCCTGATCTGGCAATTGCCCTCCCTTCAGACTTCACTATCTTTAGGCGGGACAGACCTATTGGGCGTGGGGGCGGGATAGCACTTGCTATTAAGAAAATTTTCCTTTGCCACACATTTGACTTAGGCCACCTTAAAGGAAGCGAGGGCATAGGCTTCTCGATTAAAATTAATGCCTCCACCTCCTTCTCGGGGGGACTGATATACCGCCCTCCTGGCAATGCCACTTCCTTTTTGGACTCCTTAGATGATGTTCTCGGGGCACTTATTCTACACTATCCCAACTTCACTCTATTAGGGGATATGAATATACATTTAGAATCGTGTGTTGATCCCCACACCATCTGCTTCCAACACTCGTTAAACAGCTTTGGATTATCCCAACTTGTTACCCCTTCTACCCACCGTGCTGGCCATACCCTCGATGATATTTGCTCTAATCTTACAACCATGACCACGTCCCCTCCGATCCCTCAAATTTGGACCGATCATTGTCTCATTCCATTTGACATCAAGATACAAGCCCACGCCTTACCCAGCATTAAGCGTTCCCACCCCTCCTTCACAGTCAACTGGAGGAAAGTGACTGACCGTATTAAGCTGGATACCCAACCCCTGGCCCAGGCCCCCAAACTAGTTGGAGATGCAGCAGTGGATTCCCGCAACTTCCATGCCTGGATGGACCAAATCGTCTCGGATAATTCCGACACCAATGGCCACCATGCGAAATGTCACAAAAGAAAGCTAAATGCACCCTGGTTCACCCAGACCTTAACCGATAGCCATCTCCTTTGCCGAATACTAGAAAGGAAGTGGAGAAAAACTTATGATGAGGCCTCAAGAACACTTTATGTTCAGCAGAGGAAAATATACCTCTCCAGTATAAAAGCGGCTAAAAAGGACTATTTTACTAAGGCTATAAATGAAGTTCACCAAAAACAAAAAACTGTCTTTTCAATAGTCAAGTCTTTTACCCACCCCAAAGCTCTCATGCCCGAAATCCCACCGTCCGAAATTCTGTGTAATCAAATTCCAGATTTCTTTGTGGATAAAATTGTTAATATTCAGAGAGACTTTCTTCCCCCCTCGATCACTCCTCATGAGGTAACTGATAACTATCCGCCTCTTTGCAGCTTTAAACCTGTTTCCCTCCAGCAAACACGCAAGGCAATTCTGGCCTGTAAATCAGGAGCCCCTACCGACTCCTGTCCTCCTAGCATCCTACACCTTCTAATCGAGGTAGTAAATCCCAGCATCAATGCCATCATCAATGAATCTCTTCATTCAGGGATAGTGCCCAGCAACTGGAAAAAGGCTATTGTGAAGCCCCTGATGAAGAAGCAGAACAAATCTCCAACTGACCTGGCCAACATGCGCCCCATTTCACTACTACCTGTTCTAGGTAAGATCACGGAACAGTTAGTGCACGGAGAGTTAAAAACATTTGTAGAGACCCACAACATCCTGCATCCTCAACAGTCGGGGTTTTGCTCCGGCCATTCCACCGAAACAGCCTTGATAGAACTATCCGACTCCATCAAGTTCCTGCAGGATGAGGGAAGGCAAGCCGTCCTCATCCTGCTTGGCCTAACAGCAGCGTTCGACACTATCTCTCATGTCATTCTGATTAATAGAATGCGAGAGATTGGCGTGACAGACACAGTGTTGGCATGGGTAAAATCTTTCCTGTCTAACCGGTCCCAAACTGTGTCTCTGGGTCCCTACCTATCCAGCGAAAAACCCATTACATCAGGAGTTCCCCAGGGGTCCATATTAAGCCCACTTTTCTTTAACATCTATATGGCTCCCCTCCTCGCTGTGATAGTCTCATGGGATCCTCGTTACGTCATACGCCGACGACACCCAACTTGTCGTCACCATCGATAAAAAGTGTACGGACGCAGACTTGCGATTTCGGAACTGTCCCACTGATGTATTCCAGTGGTTGAATAAAAACCACTTGAGGTGCAACAGTGCGAAGACCGAAATCATACCGCTGGGTAAAGACCTATCTTTCTGCCCGAAAGAATGGTGGCCCAAAGGGTCAGAGGCCCCACCCAGTGCAGTGTCTTCCGCTCGGAACCTAGGCGTGCAATTTGATTCATCCCTCTCTTTCGATGACCACGTCAGGATCACTGCTCGGCGCTGCTTCGGACTTATTAAATCCTTAAAGAAATTCTTCGACTTCCTCCCCATTGCAGCTAGAAAATCGGTCGCGGTAGCTTTAATACTCTCCCGACTCGACTACTGCAATGGTTTAATGGCTGGTGTGAAGAAGTCCACTCTTAGGAAGTTACAAAGTATACAGCACGCGGCTGCCAGATTGGTACTGAAACTCCCTAGAAGGTCATCAGCCTCAGCAGCACTAAACTCCCTCCACTGGCTGCCACTCCACAAAAGAATCCTCTTCAAACTTCTACTGACTGTGTTTAATTCCACGAAAAATACAGGGCCCCATTACCTTGCTAATCGTTTCACGCATTACAACCCCACAAGATGTCTGAGATCCTCAGGGACCAATCTCATCACGATCCCGAGGTTCAAGTATAAAACTAGGGGTAGGAAAACTTTCACCGTCCTGGCAGCAAGGGCGTGGAACAACTTGCCCGTCAACCTCAGACTAATTGAATAGGAGAGTCTCTTCAGGAAACTCCTGAAGACATGGGTGTATCAACAATCAGACACCTCTGTACTGGCAGCTATCTAGATTCTCACCATGTATCATTTACACGCATGCTCAGCGCCAAGATGCTCCTTCCGGAGCGAAAGTTCGCGCTTTACAAATATCCATAAATATAAAAAAAAAATATCAAATATCTATCTATCCTCATTACTCATTAACCACAAACTCGATGTAAAGTTAATTAAGTTTATCACTGAAGAATGCAGTAAATAAGAGCTCAACATGTACAGATCACAAGGCAAACAATGCATTAATCGGAGACAGAGAGCAACTTACATCAAAATGTAAACAGTGTCAAACTCATATCAAATGAATAAAATGCATATGAAGGAGTAGATAGGCGCAGAGACAAAAGTCTCAGAGACAAAATACATTTGCAAATAATTATGCAAAGTACGGAATCATTAGCTAATACTAACCTAAAGAAATAGAGAAATACTACCCCCAGGCCACGGAGATAGGAGGGGTCTCCCGAGATAGATTCAGGGAACAAAGATCAACAGGACAGGAACAGGAAACAGGTAGGCCTCAGCAAACTGACAGACATCGATGATCTCCCTCTGAGCTTCCCAATTACTTCTCTTCCACTAACCACATCCCCTAGGGCACCTCAATTATACCCTAAAACCTACATGTCCAACCCACAAAACTCGATCTCTCATTGGCTGATTTGGGGGGTGCTCTATCACACCACCATAGTCACGATCATATTTTCTTAACACTCTTTATTTTTCAAAAATTACACAACATTATCCACGTCCAATGACTTCATATTTCCTTTGGGGGTGACCCGATTATCTGGTTCCCTGAGTGGTGGCCGGATAGCCAGGGCAGCTGTCCTGTTCCTGTAGAGAAGGTCAGAAATCTGGGCATGACCTTAGACGTTAACCTCTCTTTCGACGCCCAGGCCAGTAAACTAGTTTCGGCAGTTTGGTCTGTCCTGAAAATGATCAAAAAACTACTGCCCTTCATTCCAACAGACGCCAGGAAAACAGTGGTAACTGCCCTTGCTCTGTCTAGGATGGATTACGGGAATGCCCTGTATGCCGGAGCCAAGCAGCAAGTCCTTTAAAAAATTCAGTGTTTGCAGAATGCGGCTGCAAGGCTGGTGTTAGATATTCCTAAACATGAGCCAATCACCCATAAATTAAAATCCCTGCACTGGCTCCCCGTTGCCAAAAGGATTCAATTTAAATCATTGTGCCTGGCTTATAAAGCGCTCCAGGGGTCGGGCTCTCAGTTCTTAAAGACCCGCCCGAAACAATATGAACCCTCCAGGCTTCTTAGATCTAGTCAAGCCAAACTGATCGTGGTGCCCAGATTTAAAAGAGCCAGATGGGGAGGCAGAAGTTTCATCTTACATACAGCAAAGATCTGGAACCTGCTCCCCATTACCATAAAAAACAGTCCTTCACTGCTCTCGTTCAGAAAGGCAGTGAAAACCTGGCTTTTCATGGCCGCCTCTTAGAGGTCTTGATTCGTTCAGAACTCCTTCTTCGGTCTAGCGCCAAAAGGCCCCTGGCCATTCGCGCGCTCTATAAGTCAATAAATCAATCAATCAATCAATCAATAACATGTTACAAATTACTACACATTCATTGTTCATTGCTGTCGCTTTCTGCGGAAGAAGTTTGTACAATTCTCTTGCTTCTCATAGCCATCCTTCCGTTACTTGGCAGACAAACAAATGCCTCTTGAAGGTTATCAGCCTCAGCCACCGCCGTTTCTCTCGATTTTTGGCTTATTAAATGATTTCTCTCTTTTAACCCTTTACAGACTTGCAAAAATGTAGACCCATGCATTTCTCTACAATGAATGGAACATAGACATTATTAATTTCATGAAATGTATTTTCTCACTGTTTGCCACCCACCATTGCACTATCCCATGTTAAGTCCTTAGCAAGAGCATTAATGTACAAAAGCAGCCTTATTTTTATTTTATTTTGGAAGTAGAACGCACATGCAGCCTAGGCTGGCACGCATTAGTTTCATATTATTGCCTGCATGCACAAAGCATTTTCCTGTATACTTGTGTTTATGCACGTTAGTTTCACAGCACACTATTAATAAATGTTACTGAGGAATCAATCTGAGCAGGTTTTATTTTCTCAAAGCCCAGCTCCGTCACATTTGTCCTTCAGGTTGCCTCACTGCCTCACATTAAAGAAGAGAGGGAGAGGATGTAGCCTTTTGGCTAGAGGGGTCGACCTCGAAGCTGGGGAACCAGGTTCAAGTCTCGGCAACGACGCTCAACATCCTGTGATTCTGGGCAAATCACTTAATCTCCCCACGCCTAACAAAAAAATGTATGTGTTCTTCTGTAACGAAACTGGTGCTCATGTAAAGCGCTCTGATTCCTGATGTCTCGGGTCTAGTTCGCGCTATATAAAACTATAAAAAAAGACCAACAAAAAGAAGCCCTGTTACCCAGTCTGAAGAATATCACCTTCCTCTAACCAGTACAGCCTGAGCAATGATACCGCGACGAGCACCTCTTTCTCTCTGTCCTTCCCCCTCGGATCTTGCACTGTGGACTGTTTAACACTATACACTGGTGGCAGGGCCAGGCACTGGGGACTGGGGCAGAATATTGTCAGACTCTGTAATACTTTGTGAAACCTGACAGTTTGTCATCCCTAAAGAATGTGCCAACATGAGTACTGAAACAAATCCCCAGCAGGCATCAGTGAACGTTACAACCAAGTTGCAGGAGAATTCGAAAATGGTCCAGAAGAAACAGACATTGGTCTCAGACTGAACAAGCTCCCACAGGTCTCGGGGATCACTAGTAGTACTTTTCAGGGGAGTGCACTAATACCAGTACAGATGTTCCCTCAACTAGCAATCCATTCATAGGATCTTGTAATGTGAGACCTGTCTTAGCACCATAGAAAAGTTTATTTTATGATGATCCACTATTATTTCAATCCTTTTTGATACAATTTACTTTCACCCTCTTGTCCCGACCAGCACACTTCAACACATAATTTTGTCGTATTTAACTAACGATGCATTCAAATGGCTACTTCTTTAATTCTGAATCAAAGCTCTTGCCTACACCACTATGGTGTGCTTTTTGGACAGTTTAAGGCTGTGTTTTAGAGAAGGCAGTTAGTGCAAATTGCTTATACACAACTACAGACCTTGTGTCAAGCAGCAAAAGATACTGTCTGTTTATGGTGACCAGTCGCCCTGCTACCATAAATGCCTAGCTAGACCAAAAGTTATAAATCAACCATCAGCAAAAAACAAAGAAGTTCAGAAAAAAGATGGACACCTCACAGTTGGGTAATATAGAAGAACCCATGTAAGTCAGGAGTATCCAGTAATCGCTTAATACTATAGAAAGAGAAAGACATGGCAAGCATGGGGCTGGTTCTATATTGCAACAAGTCTCAACATTATCCACATGAATACCCACAGTAGGAATGAAACTGTCACCTAAACTTAATTGGCAGACCAAGGTGGGCGTTTCAATTGCACAAGTGTTTACAGTAAGAAGGGCCAATTTCTTTTTAGAGTAAGAATTGTAGGACTTCTGATCATTCTGGCATTGAGTGGTTTTTAGGGCCTCTGAATGTTTTGCATTCAGTCTTTTGGACTAGACCCATTCTACTACTAGAGTTAAATAGAGACTTGAGGTAATAATAAGTATTAACAGAACCTCATTGACTTCTGGAGAGGTGAACAAAGAGACTGAGATTGTGAGCTAAGGATCTGACACCTGACACTACGAATCTATTTGTTTTGATTTAATCAATCCTCCCACTTTCCATGCGATGTTAGGTATGTCCTGGTTTGGAACAACATAACCCTCACATTAATTGGCACCTGTTCAGTGTAAGTTTTAGATCAGCTTACTGCAGTAGACATTGCTTCCCTGGTGGTTCATGTTCTGCCCCTTAACTTTTGCTCCTTCATTATGTTATCTGAGGATGAGACCTCATTTCAACATCAAGCTTATGGAAATGTCCTAGCTGTGTTGAGTAAAAACGAGCGAGTTTGGCACCACAACATAGGCAATAGGACTGTACCAGAGGTTAAAACATGTAAAGGAGGTTTTAAATAGTTTTGTGTTCTCTAATCTTAGTTAAAATTGAAACAATGTTTATTTTACACCCATACCTTGTCTTTTTATGCTATTTTTCTATACATGAGTATGGGTCCTTATAGAGTACCTGATTTATAGATTGGCTTTGTCCTCGTATCTTTCACAATGTTTAAGAAGTATTTCTTAGATCTGTTCTCTAATATTGTCCCACCCATTGTACATCTCACAATTCTAGTGGGCCTTTTCCATGGGGAGATGGTCAAACAAGAAGCCTTTGATCATTTGAAAACAGGCCTTCACATCTGCTCCTATTTTGAGTCATGCAGATTATGCAATGCCTTTTACAATAGAGACAGATGCTTCTTCTTTCACGTTGAAGGCAATAGTGTTAGAGACCTAAATTCTGAAGTAAATTACACTATTAATAGTATAGAGTTAGTAGCTATCAGAGGCTTTCTTTCAATGGCTTTATGAACCAGAAGGAGCGATGTATCCAGTGACTGTTTAGACAGACTATAAGAACTTTGGCTTCTTGAAGTCCATGATATCCACAAATTCTTGACATGACTGAAGGGTGTTTTGTTCCCAGTTTCAATTTAACATCAATTACTTACAAAGAAAGCGTCATAGTAAAGCATGTTATCTAGGTAATGAAACGTTATTGGTCCCATACCAGAAGCACTGTGTATCTTGGCTGTACAGAGAATGACTGCATGTAAACATGGAGAATATTTTATCCCACTTCAAGAGTGATTTAAGTCCATGTAATATTCGAGGGCCACATGTATTATACTGGTCGCAAACGGCCGGATTCTGCAAATCGGACCGTTTGCGACCAATAAAATGCATTTTGGTATGAATGAATTCCAGTTTGTGAATCGGTAACATTACAGAATCACAATTTGGAATTTGAAAATAAATACCAATATGCAGCGGTATGTAGGAATGTTTTACGATAAAATGCGGTCACAAAACATTTGCATGTTTACCACCTACTCCAAGTAAACTGGAAGGGTTCCCCAAGGGACACCTTAGCGTTTGTGACTGTTTGTAAAAATGTTTTTTTAGAGCAGGCAGTAGTTCCACGGACCACTGCCTACTCTTGAAAAATTTAAAGAAAACTTTTAATGTTTCATTTTTAAGCACAAACAATTTCCTTAAGAAAAACAGGCTGCATTTAAAAACAAATGATTCGCTTTTTTAAAAGCAATCACAGACATGGTAGTCTGCTGACCCCAGCAGGCCACCATCCCTGTGATTTTAGCGATTCCTAATGGGTTGCCAATTGCGACCTGCCTCATTAATATTAATGAGGTAGGTTAATTTGCGACCCATTAGGTAATGCTAAATTAAACTCATGGAGTTTCATACATTCAAATAGCGATTACCTGATTGTGATTAGCAGAGAATGCACAAAGCCAACTGTCACCCACCACAGACGTGTATTCAGAGACAGGGAGAAGGCACCAAATGGATATAGGAGCGGAACGGCAACGTTCGGACGTCTCCCGGCCGTCATGAGCACGTGTCTACTGTGACTCATGATGGCCGGGAGCCGTCATGAGCACCGAATGAGTTAAAACATGAAAAAAAACTTTAGGAGTTTTTCTCTGCCAGGACATCCAAAACTAAAACGTACACATGTTCTACTTTTTAAACACAGAAAGGTTTATTTTGCCAAGTTGAAATGGCTGTGTAAAAATGTGCACGCAGGCCTGAGACAGGTTTTGCTGTGCTACTTTTAGTGGGTGTCACAATATGTTTTGCTGTCCATGAGTAGCATTTAACCTACAGGCCTATGTATTGGTAGTACCATTCACTAGAGACTTACAGGTCATTTAAATGCTCCAATTAGGTGTAGTCCAATCTTACCATGTTTAAAGGTGAGCGATCAAGCACTTTAGCACTGGTTAGCAGTGGTAAGGTGCACATAGTCCTAAAGCCTCTATTCTTTCCATTTCTGTGATTCAAACGGATGTCCTCCTTCATTTGTACCAAGTCAAGACTGAATATGTGTTTGCCAATTAGCACCACCAGTCAGTACCTTCATTATAAGAAGAGAGATCTGGTTTGGGTATTCACCTGTTTTTGGCAATCATGCAATTCCATTCTAAGTCCTCGCCATGTGAGTCCTTTTCTGGTGGTATAGTTGGTGGGTCAAGGGATGGTTTCACTTGCTCTTCACCACCATTGGGAGGAATGTTCTGCTTTCCACATCACATGGATTAACCCTGCTACATTTGTTACCACAATCCCCCCTCCCACAGATTTTGGTTGATTGATGTCCCGATTTTGAGGTTAAGGTGATAGTAGATCCTCAACAGATAACAGTATAATTGCAATTTATCATCCATCGGTAGGGTTATGATACAAGAGAATTACCTTGGGAGCCTGTCTCTTTCATACATGCACCTCATTTGCTGTTTCTTTTCATCATTGGTTCCCTCATAAACTTGGTCCTCGTGAAGAGGTGCTTCAGGGGTGGGTGCTGTGAGTAATCACTTGCACGTACTTGGAGAGTGACATGCTTTCGTTGAGGGGTTAGGCTAAGGTTACACATTCTGACAGCCAGAACTATGGCAACTAGGGTGTCAGGTGAGTAGCCGTCACAGAGGTCATCATCCAGCTGAAGCAGCATGTCTTCAATAGCACTGTGAGCCACAGAGTAGAGAGGATTCCTTGCCAAATTAGTGGGTGCCTGGCAGTTATACACTCTGTCTGGCTAGTTTGCTTTTCATTTAGTTTGCCCAATAGCCTTCATCTCCCAACTTCATTATTTTGCACCTTACAGGACCCACTCTAGTTTGTGTAAAAATGTAGTCTTCTGCACATGCCTCTCCCCTTTTCTCCCTTGCATGTTGCTGCTTTCTGTATTCCTTGTTCTTCACGGTATGGTTCAGTTTACCTTGTTGTCTTCCTTCAGCCTTTCATTCTCTGTAACCCTAGGTTCTCAGTAATCCACCAGCAGGAAATCAGTAGGAGCTTTTCAGTTTCAACTGCATTATATGCTTTGGAAATACATTTGTATATGTGCTGTCTCACACTAGCTGTTCTCACATGTCTGCCACAATGTATAAACTAAAATAGTCAAGTTACCTGGTCTTAAGAGTATTACCTTCCTCCAACCAATGCACCATGTGTGAAAGGTTTCCCCGAGGAGCATCACTGTCTTTCTCTCCACTTCCTCTGCAAAAAATAAATGGAAATTGTAGATTTCGCTACATGCTCATATTGCTCTATACAGAGACCCGTGACATAGTCCTCCGATGTAAGTATAGTAGTGTTGCATTAGAATATGTAACTATATATATTCCATGCAAAGGCTGGTCGCCTTGAAAGGTTGGTATTGGGTTGCAGCAGGAATTTTAAGATTTGCAAAAACACAATAGATCCAGTCCATTTCATAGGGTAAGGGTAGACTCCATATACTTATCCATCTTCTAGAGACTCTGCAAATCAAAACATGCATCATTAAGCGAGGCTACAGGACAAATACTATTTGCATTCCTGTCTTTCATAGAATCTAAATTGACCCTCACTTTAATAGCTCTATTATGGCAATTTTAAAGGACTTCAAGCATCTTGAGTCACATACAATTCTGGCTGCAATAAATTGTACATAGGTCCAATTCACTGCCAACAGCATATATTAAAACCTTTCAGAAGCCAAAAAGACACTGATGTTGTTGCACCAGGATCATGACAGAGGAAACCAATGTTGGAGAGGATACTGAGAAATTGGCACTTCAAAGAAATCAGAAGCTCAGAGGATGAATGCCACCTGTGTGTGTCAGTTCTTATAACAGTTGAGACATTTCACAACATATAACAGAACATTCTGTGTAAGACATAGATAGAAGATTGTAGTTTACATAATCTTAGCCTTACTCCTAACAAAAGAGGGAGCCCCTTGTCCACATCTATTACTTTCAATTGTGAAATCCTATTAAATCAAGTAAAGTGTAGAAACATGGTTGGTTTAGCCAGTGGCCTAAGAAATTCAGAAAAAAAATGAGTACTTTGGCCCAGGGAGAAGCCTCAAACATAATTGGACATAGAGCTTCTTAAATAGGAAATTTCTACACACATGATGTCAATTTCGCAGAGCTTAAACTGATCGTATGAATGGACTGTAGACACTGATGATCTAGCATGTCTCTTCTTTCTTGTATACATGAAAAATGATTCACTGCAATATGTGAAGGGGAAATATGTCCCTGTAGAAACTAGAGCCCCCAATCTGATTACCAGCTAATATATAACTTGACTACAGCAATAGAGCCGATGAATTTCTGATAACAGAAATTTATCTTCAAAATGGTTTGGGAGTCACACACGAATTACCAGAAACCCTCAAAGCTCTCAAAATATCACATCACTCTAGCACACCAAATTTTGGGGATTGTTTAATGGAAACTGATACTTTTGTGAAATTCTACCCAAGACTCCAGCAGTTAATAGAACCACACTTGGACTGGTGAAAGAGGACCCACCAGAATCTGAGATTTACTGTCCTTTCCAACATCGAAGTGTGCCCTGAGAATCGTGGGCAACAGTTGAATCGTATAACCCAACATCTTCAACTGATTCTGTAGAAGTGAATTCATAGCCACTGCTTCCAGATCCAGCTTCCATTGCAAGGACCTTAGGAGAAAACACCGATGGAGCTAATGTCCTGTCAGTCCTGTCCATTAGAAATATGGAATTCGAACCCACTAGTGCGTTGGACAGTCCCAGAAGGTCTGCTTGAATATTGATCATATTTTGATATCTGAAAATCTAGAACTCTTATTTTCTGAATCTTATAACATCTTTAAGCATTTCTACTGTGTTTGTCGATACACCTAACTGTAGAGCTAATATTTATTCTTATCAGGATGTAAGAGTTGAACCTTTTCTTTGCAAAATGCTTGATTGCAAAGGGATCTCTGAGTAGTTCATAGTATTTTATGGAGCGCTGACTCTTCCTCCTGTATTTTTACTGTCATAAGACTCTAACCTGGTATTTGGCTCTTGGTGAAAAATATATCTTCCATTCTAGGCCTCCACGTGTAACAACTACCCAACTAACTTATCAATTGAATTTCAAGAAAAGAACAACAATGCACCAGTCTGCCTGGGGTGAATGGTCTTCAGGTACTATGCGGCCCAGTTTTGCAAGAGTAATAGAAAAATTGCCATATTCGACAGCCTTTAGAAAGAGAAGTCATTCACTCGCATAACTGATCAAACCTAAAACAATTTAACATGAATCCCAATATTTAAACTTTTTTGGTTGAAATATTGACTTCCTCGTGATGAAACCAAACATTGTATTGCTGACCCTGCCAACTGCAATTGATTCAGCGGATGATCCAGGCTTTCCTTTATAAATAACATTTCTTCCAAAAAAGTTAACTGCTCTCCCTTGATCTTAGTAATACAAATATTGATTTATTGACATTGGTGAAGCACTGTGTAGTAAAAGACAGGCCATGGGGTAGGGACTTAAACTGATAGTTTCTCTTGATACAAATAAACAACGGATCAATCTAATGAATGGGGGATAAAAGATATTCATACTTCAGGTCTAACATCACCATTGAGGGAGACAAGGGAATTAAATCCTTAAGGAAATTAATGTACATAGTCCTCTATTGGGCCAACAATTTTAAAAACTTTGAATTCATCAATTAAGGGAAGTCCTTATCCCCTTTTTGACCAAATATGAACTGCTGAGATTTCAATGTTCACTATTGGCTCACTCCACTTCTTATGCCTCTTTGGTCAACAAACCTAAACCGGAACCTCTCACTGAATAAACTGCTATCTCATACCACATGGTCATGGAGAAAACATAGAACTGGTTGGTAATCTGAACCAATAAATACCAGGATTGTGGTTGTCCAGAAGAATTTAGTAAATGTCTGAACAAGCCAGCCACCTCTTCTGAGTCTTTGAAAAATTCTGTGAGCGTTCTCAACAGTGTTGCACATCTGTGTGCCAATTGAGGCCTCACTGAAAAATATGTCACAAAACAAAATACATTTAGCCTTCTACACTGTTTTTCCACAATCTCTGAGAAATTAGGGCCGGTTTGAATTAGCAGTGCTTCATGGCTCTAAAGTTGAAACAGCATAAACTAGTGTTCTCAAATACACCACTGTCTGACTCCAATTCCTTATCAGGGGACATTTAGTGGTTGGTGAAATTCAGCATCCCCTCAATTCAAAATGTGAGTTAAAAGGCACAAAATGTTCAGAAGTTTAGCCTGGTAAACCTCAAAATCTACCTATTCCCTTCTTATGCTCCCTGTTTCTTTTAGTTTGCTGCACCACCAAAGATGGATTCATCTCTGGAATCTCTGCTTCTACATCAAGGAGTGTTGCTCCTCGACACTTAGATATTGCAATTTATTCCTGTAACTCTTATCCAGAAAGTTACACTTAAACTTCTAATGGTTAGGGAACTGGAACAGTTTGAGTGTCTTGTGTGATAGATAGCGTTTGGAAGCATGATGGGCCTAATGCATCCAGCATGACCTCAACTTAGGGACCCATAGAAGAATTTTCTAAATACTCCACTATCTCTCAAGATTCTTCTCTAGTGTCATTGGAAACAAGAATTACCTCTGCACTGGGAAGTTTCTCAACTGTCCTTCTCTTTTTGCAAGGAACAGAAGAAGAGTATTCTACTAAACACCTTCTTTTATGTTACCCTTGAAAGTGGTTGGACCTCTAGCTCCTTTGGACCCTGAGTAGTAAGTAAATGGATAAACTGGGGTACCTTCCTCAGATTTTTTCAAAATAATTTGTATTCTTGAGCACATTGGAAGGGGAGATATTGCACCTCATTCCCGAACAACAAAAATTCTCCTCAGAGTGTGGTTTCTTGGTATTCCAGAATAGCAATCTTAAATGTGGTCTAGAAAACCTAGTAGGAATTGAATTCCTAATTCTATGATGTGTGGTCCTCAGTGTTCAATCCATGTCTGAGTGCATGTAAGTGTATACTGATGTCAGTGGCTTGATTGTGAGCCGTTCCTACAAATATCTGTTCTCAGCTTTCTCTTCCCTATCTAGAGAAGAAAGAAAGGAAGAGTCTCTTGAGAATACCCTCATCCTTTTCCACTAGCAGGGATAATTTTGCTGCCAACTTTTATTACATATTGCCTGGTTCTCAAAACTGAAAGAACATAACCCCCTCCAAGTAGTTCATTAGAGAAATTGGTGGGGAAAATAATTCAGTAGGCCTGCCCTCAGGAAAAATATCCTGCTGAAACCAATAGAAAGGAAGGACCCTGTCTTAACAGCACATGTACAGCTCTGAGAATCCCCTTATTTTACATCCCTGCCCTTTTTTAGGAAATGTTTTTTTCATAATATCTCTAGCAGAAAAAAAGAGGGGGCCTGTAGAGGAAATGGTAATTGAAAGGCATTGCCACTAGCACCAGTCCTATTCTTGCATCACCCTGTAAGTGGTCTGACTGTAGTTTGTGGGGCATATGTACACCAACCTCCATTTGTAGAATAGAGAAACAATGTGCCCTTTCCTTCTTTATTCTTCCTCAGAAGTGTTACCTGCCACAAGTTAAAAGTTGGTTAGGCAGGGTAGCCTCTCCCTCTTTTGAACTTTGTGACGAGGCCTTGAAACCCTGGTACTACTGCAGAATGCCCTGAAATAGAGGGCTGCTAATTAAAACCACAAACACATCTTGTGAGGTTACAGCCAAGGAGACATAGCAGCTGTCACTACTTGCACAGAGAAAATCATAAATGCATTTGAAGGACTTATCAGAAGAAGCAGAGTGTTGAGAGGCTTGGCACAAGGCCATCCCAGATACCACAAGAGATGAATTCAAATGTTTCCTCCTTATCACCACTGTGACCAGGAGTGGACTCTGTACTTTGTTTGAGTTGATGGATTTGTGTTTGTGCTCAAGGAAGGTTCCCTCAGTGAAGATCAGCTGGGCTGAGATTGGAAAAACAGAGCACAGGCTCTTCGTCATTGATGCTGGCACTGCCGCCGCCTCAAGTCAGGACATGCATGTGCACACCAGATACAGAAAAGAGAGACTGCAATGTCAGCTGGACTGAGTCAGAGTCAACCTTATCCAGCTTGTTTAGCTGTCTAGGACACACATCACCAGAAGCCGTGTGCTGCCTGTCTCATGCCAGAACTCGCAGACTAAGCCTCTTTACACAAGAACAAAGAGAGAAAGGTATTGTGAGATTCCCTCTGAGAAATGTCGCTTGGGACTATCCCACTTTTTACCTAACCACAATCACTTGGCTAGGGTTAGATGGGATCCGGGGAGTTAAAATAAAAATGTTACACACCATTTGCAACAGAAGGCCAATGCTCTAACTTGAGTTGAATAACCATAAGTTATCTTGCTCAATGGACTGGTCTAGTTTATTCTTGGTTGCTTCCCACGTGCCTGAGGGACTAAGAAAGAGAAACCAGGAGGCTTGCCTTCGGGCCATACAGAGAGGACCCTCAAGCTCCCCCGCATCGCAACGCTCTCTAGGGTGGCAAGTGGCAACTCTCAAGGCGCCCGCACCCCCTCTTCATCTAACCACCCAACCAACGTGCGCTCCGGCGAGGGACAAGATGGTGGCAGAATTTGTGAGGAGCGCCCAATCACTGACGTGCCGAGAGCAGCGCTAGCGGATGAGGACTGGGATGCCTGGCTGTGCTCGACGCGGCAGTTAATTCATGTGTAGATGTGGTGTGGTGACAGCGGGAGTGCCAACCGAGCTGCCGATCGCACTGAAGTAGAAACGCGAGTGAATGTCCATAGAAGAATGCTGGGGTCCCAAGAAGCTGCCTCTCCCTGCTGCCTCTCCCTGCTGCGGAACAGTAAGCCAGATCTGACTCCAGTGGGTGGCAGCGCTGGATCCCAATGGAGCTCATCGCCCTGGAATGCCCGGAAACTAATCCAGGGACAAGTAAAGGCAAGATCGGAGGACAGTGTGCAAGCCCTCTCCCCCCCCCATAGCCATATTGCTGAGAAATGTGGCATATTCTGAATGGTGTCCATTTAAGCAGGGTCAACCCTGGACATTTGGGGCTTGCCTAATCCTAAAATGGCCGCCGTCAGGGACAACTAACAGGTGGAGCTGCTCCCTGATGAATCCCTGAGCAATATAATAGGCAATCAACTGAGCAGATAACAGGAGGATCCCTGAAAGGCACAATAATTGGGCGAGCTCAATCCTGAACAGACCCCTAAAGACATGCAGACCCTGGCGCTGTTCATCATGCCGATCCTCTTCTTAGTTTGCACCCCCTTTCATCCGGATTATAGAAAATTATGGGGATCATCTGAATTCGTATATCAAGGACTCAACCCCCCCTGCCTGTCCTCAAGATGGTCACCCCAGTCATTGACTCTGTGAACCCTTCATCGACAGCTGAGTTCCAACCTTTTTGACTGACGCCCGGTGGAGCTACCTCGCGAGCTTAAGAGGAGATGGGCTGTGGATTCCCTCCTTGGCCATCACCTACCCAGCGGTCCTTGGTCAAATTCTCCTGCGTTTCTCCTAACCTTATCTCCCACTCCCTCTGTCCCCCTACCCCCACCACTCTCCGCTCTACTCTACCCAGCTACTGACCTTTGCCCACACCGGTCCTTGCCCTTAGTTTCCCACCCTGTTTATCTGTGAACTTTCCCTCGCCACTTGAGACATAGCTTTTATGACTGATGCCCGATGGAGTTACCTTGTTACCTTGTTTTACTAAAGGGGAGACAGGCCATGGATTCCGTCCTTGGATGTCACCTACCCCGTCGGTCTTTAGGCAGACTTCCTTTCGTCTCTTCCCTCATCCTCCCTCTTCTCACCTCCCCTTCCCCCCTCCACTATTTTCTCTGTCCTTTCTCTCTTCTCTCAATGTTTTTGCTTATTTTTTTGTGATAATGTGTAATTGTGATTATTTTCTGTTACATTCTGGAACCTAATGTAAAGTGCTCTTATACCTTTGGGTCTAGCCAGCGCTATATAAAACTCTTTAAATAAAAATACATAAATAAATTAAATAAATAACTGTGTATTACTGGATTTTCATTTGATATTTATGTACAGTATTGTGCTGTGTGTTGAAGCATTGACTAATATTAGTTGTTCCAGCAAGTTATTAGTTTCTCCTCTACACCTCCTCCCTGATGCTAAAAGGGTGTACATGGTGCTCTGTTTTGGGCTCACTAGAAGGTGAAGCCCCAGGATGCTAATCGATGAAAGCTCTGATTATTACAATCTGAGCCCAGTAACCCTATCTGCTCATGGACTTCTGAAATGGTTACCCGCAATTGAGGAACACATAAATGAAAGTATGGTCTGGAGCTATGGATATCTTGTAGGAGGGATATTTAACATTTGTGACTATAGTAACTGGAAGGCCAGGTGTTGTACTTGACCCTTTCTGCAGCGTCATCCCAGAAACTTGTTGCCTTTACCCTCCTGGTTTCTGAACCCATTTTTATTGGGTTTTTGGACTGTGCACTTTACCACTGCTAACCAATGCTAACATGCCTTTGCTCGCTCCCTAAAACCTGTAGAATTGGTTTATACCTAATTAGCATATTTAATTTAGTTTTAAGCCCTTAGTAAAGTGGTAGTTCAAATACCCATGGCCTGTAAAATGAATGGTACCAGTTGGCCTGCAGCAGTGAATGTACCTCCCTCTAAAGTAGCCTTTTTAAACATGTCTATGGCCTGCCATTGCAGACTGTCTGTGCGGTTGTTAAACTGCCATATCGACCTTGAAAGATAAAGCTTTTGCCACGCCCAAACCATTCTTTTTACATATACATCAACCCTAGGGTAGGCCCATGACATCCGAGAGGGGAGGGGGGTGCAGTGTATTTAAAACACTGAAAATGTACTTTTAAGTTTTACATGTCCTAGTAATGCAAAACTCTTACATTCATTTTTCTCTACTGCAAGGCCTACCTCTCACATAGGATAGCATTGGAGTTACCTTATTACATTTAATAAGCTGTAACTTCCAAATGGGAAGATGTAACTAGTTCATGTTTTGTGTCTTTGGAATTCTAAATAAAAATCCTCCCTTATGGTAAAGTCAGATTATACATTACAATTTTAAAAATGCCACTTTTAGAAATTTGCTACGCGAACAGATGATAGACTTTTAGAGAATTGAATTTCCTGCTTTAGCCATTTTGCACCTGCAGCCTGTCACTGGCTCATATGAATGGGTTTAGCTGACAGTTGGGCTTTGTGTATTCCTGCTAGATAGCCACACACAATAGAGGGCTTAGGTGTGCCTGGAAGGGGTCATCACTGGCAAGATGGGAGGGCCGAGCTGGGCACAGCCCTTATTATATTTGAATAGGTTTTGTCCTGCCTCCACACAAAAGGCTGCATACCCCCTAAGAGTTAGTCTTGAACCAGAGCAGATGTGGCAGGAAACGTGTGCACTTCAAAGGGGAAACCTCTAGAAACCTCTTCCTCTTCAAAGGAGGCCCCTGGTATAAATATTGGATCTTAGAAACCAACTCTTCAGTATACTTCTGGACCTGTGGAGACTGCTAGAAAGAAGGACTGCCGTGCTGCTGAAAGAACTTCCATTCTGCAGGGTGTTGCTGTCTTGCTGGATTGTTGCCCTACTGCCCTCCTACAAGAGTCAGAGGGAGTAGACCTCCACCTGAACCCGGGATGCCCAGAGCGACTCCAAGGGCTTGTCTGCTGGCCTCCTGTTCAGTCTCAGGGACATAAGACCACCTGAAGCAGCACCTAGATCCAGTTGGAGCAAGCCCCTGACTCCAAAGGAGCACCCCTCAGGTCATGGACACTTGGTGTGACCTCAGAAAGGCTGAATTGTTTGGAGATTCTTTGCAACTGTGAACAGGCCCATTGGTGCAGAAACCTTGTCATTCGCATAGCCTGCCAACGCGAAGTTCTGCCAGTTCGACTCTTCACTCTACAGCATTGACCACTCCTGGGGAGCGCCACCGTGAAGCTCCGGCCCGCCCGCTCACAATGTCTTCAGGATCTCCGTGCTACAGCAATGACAATCAATGATGTCAGACCTTCTGTTCACGGTACATCGACAATCATCCATGACGCTTCTCTGCTCCTCGCAACCCTGTCCTCTGAAAACGGGACTCTTTGCGCTGGGCTGTGAAGGTAACTTTTCAGGAGCACTAACCTGTCCCTCTAAATGACCCGCATTCCATCAGGGTTGGTCTGAACTTGTGACTTTCTCCCTTTCTTGCCTGACCATAGAGCTTTGGGTTTTTGGCAGTATTTTCACTTAAATCTATAAAATTGTATATCTCCGGATCTGCTGATTTGATTTTTTTTGTTTTGGTCTTGATTTACCTATTACATTTTTCACTATTTTTCTAGTTTGGTGTGGGATTTTTCTTGTTATGTTTTCACTTTATTACTGTTTGAAGTGCTACATAAAAACTTCACACATTGCCTTAAGCCGTACTCCTTTGTGCCAAGCTAACAGAGGGTTGAACACAGGTTAATTTGGGGTTTGCTTGTACCTCACCCTGACAAGGATTGTGGTTGCTGCTTGAGTAGCTTTCATCCCCTCTATTTGTTACCCTATTTATTACACCAGACATGAATGGGAATAGAAAAACACTAGATTGGCACCAGTGGTTCACTGGACAAGTATTAGTCCCATGGGCCTCTTGCCCTTGACATTAATACACTAGACACTTTCAATAGATATTTTGAGTTGCTCTTTGTCTGTTATGAGTGTGTTGTCTACTGCAATACGTTTCTGTGAGCTTCTAGATTTCAACAAAAATGAAAAGTATTTCCATTGGATTTGATGTAATGAGAAAGGCGATTGCAAAAAGTATGTTTTCTAATTAAATTTTAGGCAAAATAGAATGCATTATCATCTTTTTTATTATTGGGTGTATGTGTTAGCCAAACAAAAAATAAACATTATTTATCCAGGGAAAGCAAAATATTGTAAACTCACTTAGGATAAATATTTATTTGTAATCTTCGGTGAGACCATGACTTCTGCAGGCAGGCTCGCAATAAACATTTCACATCTTAAAAGGAGATTCTCTGATCTGCATTTACTCTCTGTTTGCCATTGGTTTGTGGTGGTTCATGCTTCCCTCAGGGAGACATAGTTTGATGTTTACTTCGACGTTAAAATAAATACAAATATATATAGGGCTATAAGGATGTGATGGTCCTATGACCCTAAAGCACCAACATGTTTCATCTCTTACCTAACGGCCTATCTAAGGTCCTAGGCTTTCATCAGAGTGGGTAGCGAAGAAGTCACTTCTCCCAAAGATGTGAATGATGTGTGCATGCAATTTGAATGTGAGAAAATGTAAAGGAGGGCATATACTTGCTGCATGGTTCTCAGGGAATTACCCAGTATTGAAAGGGGCATATGCTCCCACAGGGGAATGAGAGAGAAGCCATGTAGAAACACATTTGTCAAGGGTCCCTTCGGTTAACCTACTGTTCACTCTGCTCCTTTAAATTTTCTTACATACAAATAGCCCTACATATATTTGTAATCTTTCCTCCCTCCCTACAAATAAAGGATACTTTTGGAATGGGAGGCTAAGTTTATCTTTAAGGTTACGCCCCCACACACCGAGTCTTCATAAGTACTCCCTGAAATACGGTTGAGCCCACCCGACCTTTAGGAGTTGGAGTGAACCAGATGATGAAGTATGTCACTACTAGAGTGAGTGAGGGTTATTTAAAGAAATGCATCCCTTTTCCTTCCCACCCACAATAGCGGGTGTGCTTCCGTCTGGCGTACAAACCATCCCCTAGCCCCCAACCCCTTTTTCTCCTCCACAGAAACCATCTCGGTTCCTGAAGGGATACTATCATTGTTTGTTGAATCTACGGTGGCATTTTATGCATAACGTTTCAGGTCCCAAAAGACTTGGGACCTCATATGCTAAAGATTTCTGCAGCTGCAAAGCCAGTGAGTTAGGCTTTGTAACTGCAAAAGGGTTTTTAGAATCTACGGAAAGAGAAGTGCAACGTTTTCTGGATACTTAAACAGGTGGGGGAGAGAAACAGGAACCCCCTCCACTTTACGAGTCTCACATGAAGGTATCTTTGGTTTATAATCTCGATTGTAGTTGCAAACCTTTACGAAGTTGCCACTGCTCAAGTTGGGGTGGCAGCTGACTTGTAAAGAAGAAGCTTCCCCTTTGGGATTCATGCTGGATGTGCTTGGTGGGAGCAGGCAATGGTCCTTAGGCCCCCAAATGTGTTCCGAAACGGGAAACCTTTTTTTTAAATGACTTTTTAATGGACGCAGGATGCCTAAGGGGGTTGCAGCCTGTCAAATGAATATGCGTTTGGCAGATTTTTTTTTTGTGACACCCTCCCGCAATTAGGCAATATGCGATGTGACCTGTTAGCACCTAGGTTTCCTTGTAAATGCCATCCACGTTCTCTCTTCCGGGTCATTATCGGGCAGTTCTAACAAAGCAGATTTTGGTTGTACTAGTGTTTATCTATATGATGTTTGACTACCAAAGCTACCCTAACCCTACCACAATCATTGCAGGCTTTCGCCTGGTGGCCAGACCTGATGGCCGAGCATGCAGAGATCTTTTGGGCTCTCTTCTCCGTGGACATGGATTCTGCCCTGCAAGACCAGCCACAGGACTCCTGGGACAGCTTCCCACTCTTCCAGCTGCTAAACAACTTCCTAAGAAATGACTGTAAGATTTTTCAGTTGTTATCAGCATGTTGTTGTATGATTTGTTGACTTACCTGTATGCTGTAAGTTCAAAGTTGTGCTACCTGCTCACTTACACTAACCATTTGTAGTTGATTGTCATCGTCTGAATGTTTACCCGTCTTGAATGTCGATGTTGCTGTTTGCTATCTGTGTGGATTGTCTATATGCAGATTATTGACTGTTTAGCTAGTAGTAGCCTCTCTGAACGGTAATTTTTTTATAAAATGTCTCTCTACTCTATGGTATCTGCCAGAGGTTCTCATTAGAGACCAGACATGGATCTCTTGGGTAACTGTGACAAACAAATGCACTTTACTGTGGGTGAAAGACATGTTGAGGGGGTGTGTCTAAGAACTGGAAGTCTTGTGAGTGGAGGCACAAACACTGGGTTGGTGAATGTTGGTTCTCATGGCTACAGCCTCATGTTCGCGGCTTGTCGGTTTGTGTAGACCTGTTGAGAATCTGCATCGCTGTAGCAAAATGGTAAACACAGAATTGAAGGCAAATGCCCAAAGAACTAGGGAGATTGTTTGTTTGCCAACTAAAATACAGTTAAAAAGCATACAGCGGTGTCTTGCTGACAGCTACAAAACAGTAGAGATGAAGGACTTACTATGAACACTATTTCTGTCTTTAATAAAAATGTGTTGATGCTAAGAGCGAAAACTGAAGTTGTGGGGATTTTGTGCATTATGCCTATAATACGTAGGGTTTCTGCATTAAACATATCTGCACCCCCAGGTGTTCCTCCATGCCTGTGCAGAGATTGTGACAGATTATTATTGGCGCAGAGGGAGTGTTGTCACGTGATGTGTGGAATTTATATACAATGGCTGGGAGTTAGTGTGTCTCTCTCACTGGCTAGCCAAAAGTTCCAGTGGTCACATGTGACCTCGGTTAGTGCCTGCCAGTCACTTGTTGGCATTCTTGGTACCTGTGCTGCATAAATCAGCTGGCCGGTGTCTATGAAACAGAGTCGGTGAAGATTCAGTGTATGTGACTGGAGGAGTACTTTGTGTGCTAAGGATGACAGGACTGTGTGCCACAGGTACAACCTCTCCTGTGTTCTCTATCCCTAAGAGATTTATGTTATTTATTTATTTCTTTTTGGTTTTGTTAATTTGTTTACTGTCTAATAAAAACTGCTGGTTTCCTTGTTTCCTGCCTTTGCCAAGCTTATCCCAAAAACTAGATGAGAATACCATAGTCTCTGTTACAGTGAGCCGCCGATAGGATCAGAATACCAGTGAAATTGACCACTAGGAAGGGGTGAAAATAAAAAAAGTTGAGTGTCCTTATATTTACGGTAAAAAGAACAGATGATGGACGGAATGCTTAACAAATCAAACATTAACGCCCAGTCACAGATCTGGCTTAATCCATTCGTTTTTGCATTCCACGCCATTCCAATTTACACCCAGCCATATGCAAATCAAACTTGGCCCTGCTCCACATGGGAACAGTCCTGCCTGAACAGCCAGGCCAGATCCTCCCTGGGCCTGAAACAAGCATCCTGGGACAGGTGTCAGGGCATCACGCCTCATCAGCCAGACTAACTTGAATCTGGTGGCGTAGCAAGCACAGGACACACGTCTGGGCATACCCTTCCCACTTAGGGCGACAAATGCTAAAAGAACAGCGAATCACATTTATTGAAGATTCCCTCTTCGAAAGGATGGCATAATCGCTATCCAGTTGTGTCACATGCGCTATTTTTCTTTTTTTTTTAAGTTCAAAATATTTTATTGAAGTTTTTATTATAAGAAGCAAGACATACAGAAAAATACATGAAAATTGCATGTCAAAATATGCAGATAGAAATATGCAATAAAAACTTATAAAAGGGGAGAGGGAAGGGAAGGGAAACATATAATACTATTTAGGTAATAGATAATGAAGCGAGCTACTTATACAATAACAATATCTACACCATAAAATTAATGCGATAAATATACATCAATAGGAGTCCAAAATAATTGATAAGAAATAGAATTTTGACAGACCCCAGATATAGATAATTGTGCCCCTCGTCTTGTAAAAATAACCCATGACCACCATGCATGAACTGATAACTTTGAAACACCTTTCCAACAAAATGTAATTGATTTTAACGCAGCTGATAGTGTGAAATTCAAAAGTTTACATTCAAACGTATTTAAATCTTGTGATAAGATTACTGCTTTGCAAATTAACAATTTATAAGACAAATCTTCTTGAATATGAAGAATATTTTTAACAACATCCCAAACTTCTGACCAGAATTTAGATAGTAAAGGACAAGTAAAAAGCATATGTTTCAATGAACCAGAATGTAAATTACAATGCCAACATAAATCAGATTGAAGGATTTTAGCTTTAAATAAACTTAAAGGGGTCCATAAACAATTAAGTAAAATATAGGAATTAGTTTGAAACAGAGATACAGGTAACCAACCAGAAATATGAGAAATCCATATATTTTCCCACAAATCATTGGATAATGAAAGTGACAATTCATTGTTCCAAAACTCTGCAATCATATGAATATTTGAACCTAAATCATTAGACAGTTTTTATATAAAATAGAAACACAGTGAGGATTAGATAATATAGTTTGAATACAAGTAGATAAATCAGCATGAAGAATAGAGGGAATAGCTTTTGTGAATGAATCCAAGATAGAATTAGTTAAATGTTCATATTTAATAAAATCTGAATTAGGTAAATTGAACGTAGTTTGTAACATCTGGAATGATATAGACATATTATTAGAATAAATATATTTAAGAAAAAATCCCAGCTTTAATCCATGAGGACCAAAAATTAACATGTCGATTCATTTTAATAACATTACTATACAATAATGATATATCTGTTGTATTAGACATTGGATGTTCAAAAATAGAATCAAGATCATTAAGGATTAACTTAGTGCCAAAAAGTGTTTAACTTTCTGTTAGATCTGTAAAAACAGTAAATGATGACAAACAAAACAATACTGAAATTGCTGCAGGTAAGGGGGAAAAAAAATTGAAAAATGTTCTCTGAATAAATATAGAGACAAAGTCACGGGTATACCAGACAGGGGAAACTGAAATTCTAGTGTGTGTTAGGCAGTCATGTTGATTTCATTAAACTTGTCCTACAAATAAGAAATTGGTTCTAATTCGGGTATGGTGATTTGGACAATCAGAAAAAAAATGGTATCATTTGTTGATGATCAAAGCATGACACAGAGAAAATATGGATGCCCAGTTGGAGAAAGATTTTTCAAATGTTGACTCAGAACAGTATGTAACTCCTGACTGCACTATTAGCACTAAGGGAAGGTCAGTAAAAGCGGATTCAGGGTCGCTTTCACAATTATTTCAGATAAATTATCTACACAAGCTGGAAGAATAAGACACTTCTTAGTTATGAAAAAGCATTCATGTATGTGGGTAATTTAATTTATGTGTGTTATTTTGTTTCCACTATTTTTTCAGGCAGTGGCGGCTTGCTTTGAATGGTGTGGTAGGGTGGAGGGATTAAAAAAATGAAAAAAATGAAGTTACCTTGTCCCGCCCCCCCGCTGCACGCCTCTCCCGCCACCTCTCCTCTGTCTTTTGGAAGCACCCAGGCTTCCGGACTCTCCCAGCCAATCACGATGCTGCAGGAGAAGCATCGTGATTGGTATGAGCTTCCTGTTTGGATGCTCAGGCAATGCCTGGTGAGGCTGGTCATGTTCTCCATGGAGCTGTGCAACACAGCCCAATGGAGAACATGACAAGTGCGCATGACAGTTTGGTCACCCCCTGAGGGCGGCAAACTGTTATGTGCACTCAGAGGAGTGCAAACACCTTCTCCCCTGCTTTGGCGTCACGGAGCCAGCCCTGCCCAACTCCGGCATAGAAAAAGAAAATGATAATAATGTCATGTTATAATCATTTTCTTTTTTGCACTGCTGAAATAGCAGTGGGGGGATGCTCCTCCACTTTAGCGGAGGAGCCGCCACCGGTTTCAGGGGAGAAGTATATTGGGAAAGGAATATGCCCACAGATGGACTAATGACATTAATATTTTTGGAAGTGTATTCCGTAAAGAAGTGGGGAAGGTTAAAGGTTTTCTCACAACGTTCACTTGAAAAGTTATGCACCTTCTGTTAGACACATATTGTGCAGTGTACTGTTTAGTGTCAGAAGTGAGTTTAAACTATTAATAAATAGTTTGTGTGATGAAGATTCTATTGAATTCGTAGAAGCTTGATAGTGGGTTTCTCCAATAATTTAAGATGAGGTCTATGTCCTATAAACTCTGAGTTATTCTGAACCAAAATTCCACTTTGACTCATTTTGGAGAGGATCTTTGATTTTGATTACCTAGAAGCATTATTATGCTAAAACCCCTCATGGGTGCCACAAGGCTATTACATAGACACATTCTTTCCTTTTAGCTCTTAGTATGGTGACTGAACAGTGAAATCAACTTTGTTTCTATACAAGCCTTAGGTTCATACACTAGCCTTGTATGGTTCGGAAATTGGTGAATTTGGGAAAATGTTAGCTGTAGAGAACATTAGACTGTTTGTGAATGTTGCTTAGTTGATAACCCATTCCCCTCCACTCTGTTGCTCTGTTTCAGTTTCAGGATCAGGTTTTTCCTAGAAGTGATCTGAGATAGTATCAAACATGAGGTCTATCTCATACCTCTTCTTCATTAGTTTCGAACCCGGGGCTATGAGGAACTTAAACCTTACAAAGAAGATCTTACATATGTTTTACACGTGGTGGCTGCACATGACTTACCATCATTAACCTCATTAACCTATGCTTGTATTACCATGGTTACTTTTGGCTATGAGGAGTTTTGGCTTCTCCGAACTATCTACAGTGAACATCACTATAGTAAACCAAACACTGTTGGCCTTGGGTAACATTAGCATAATTCTAAAGCCTTCACTAAATTATTTTTGATGGCCAACTCCTGTCTGGTAGTTAAAGCGTAGGGCCCTTTAGGGTCAATATTCTCTGTTATGATTTGCCTGGGCGTTTCCCCCGGGCAGCATTTAGCAGAAGTGAGGAGCTGTTAGTGTCTCCACTAGCCAATGTTCTCATTGCCATACGATGAGGGAATTACAGTCCGTTTACTTTTTGTTTTCCCTGATTATAAATATAAAAAAGTGTTTTTTCTACAACTAGGTCCTTACTGTAACTAACCTACAGGCGACCATCAGTAGTGTATATATATATATATATATATATATATATATATATATATATATATATATATTATATATATATATATATATATATATATTCAGCTCCAGCTTCAATCCCCGATCAAGGGCAAAGAACGGGCCGCACTCGCTGGGGTATTCTTTCACCGGATGATTTATTAGTGCATCAGTTTTAGAACAAAACATTGGACGCGTTTCGGCATTGCGCACCTTTTTCCACCGTGTACCAGGTGGACGTAAAATCGGTCGCCATTTAAACATTCTCGCCAGCAGTGTTTCCAGCACACTAGTCAAAGGCATAGAAAGAGGACTTCCCCAAAATGCATATTTACAAGGTGCACGCCATTTTAACACTTGTTTTCCTCAAACAATAACTTCAAATTGTGATTTGGTTTACATATATTCAAAATAAATATTTTCAAAGTAGTATTTATCAGCGCATATAAATAATTCAAATGCCTTGTTAATAACAAGTTCATACAATTTAACTATACTTGGTTCTAATACATTATGGCAAATTTAGTCTTAAATCATGCACTCTCTGAAGCCCCTCACAGGAGTAATTCATCCTCATTATTTCACTCTATGGCTTATGTCCTCATTATATAATTGAGCCCTGTATGTGCTTTCTATAATGCATTATTCATTCCGATTGCCAAACCAAAATGCATCAAATAATCATATTAATATAAACTGAAGGTGCGAAATAATCCAATTTACAATAAAAGAACAAAATATGGATGTGTGTATTTATATGTACAGCAGACATTATCTTGTGCATTAATCTGAAATGTTTTAACCAGAAATCAGCATATAAAGTTGTTCTCAACCTTCAGACTCATGTATTAACATATTAACCTAAGTGAATTGAAAGTTCTTCTTCCGTGTTTAAGCCATCAGGGATTACTGTTTGCATGTCAATTACATATCTTGACTCAAGCCTTCTAAGCTTTAATTCCATATTACCTCCATGATCGCTGGCAGGGATGTGATCTATACAAAAGAATTTTAAAAGATTCCTGTCACTGTTTTGATGTAGAGTGAAGTATCTTGACACAGAGTATGAAAAATCTTTATTTTCAATCGCTTAAGCGTGTTCTAGGACCCTCTTCTTTGTTGGGTTTATGGTGCTTCCTATATACTGTTTTGTACAAGGACAGTAAAGACAGTATACACAATATGGTGTGTTGCATGTTAAAAACTTGTTTATTGTTTTAGCACCCCTCATCCCAGGTATTTTATACAAGAGAACTCTAGGGCTATTTTTACACGCCTTGCATTTAGAGCAAGGGAAAAATCCAGTGACCTTGCTAATCCTTGGGACAAATGGAATCGGTTCATAGTGACTCTTGACTAATTCATCTCTCAGGGACTGACTCCGCCTGAATGTTATCTGCGGATAATCAGGTAGTAACCTTCCTATTATCTGATCAGTTTTTAAAATATGCCAATTCCTGCACAGTATTCTTCTCAGAGTCCCTACCTCGTTTGAAAAGGTGGTAATAAATCTACATGTATCATCCTCCCTATTAGACGGCTTCACTTTGTCTTTCAGTAGGCAGTGTCTGGGTATTTTCTCAACTTTGCTTAAAGTTTTAAGCAAAAGCTGCTCACAATAGCCCCAAGTTTTTAATCTATTATAGCTTCATAAGCTGAAATGTAAAAGTCATCTACGCTAGCACAATTCCTTTTTAAACGTAGAAGCTCACCATATGGTATGCTATCTTTAAGGCTTTTTTTATGGCTACTTGAAGCTTCTAGTGTCGAGTTGCCTGCAGTCTCCTTCCTAAATAGTGATGTGCATATCTTTCCCTCTGCAATAAATACTTTGAGTTCTAGAAAGGAGAATTCCTTCTTGCTCATCTGCCCACTAAAATGTAAATTCAAAGTATTGTTGTTCAATTGACAAAAATACTCTTCAGCATCTTTTTGTGGACCCTGCCATAAGATAAATAGGTCAGGCCAGGCCACCTGCTTCTCCCACCAGCCCACAAATAAATTTGCGTAGCTGGGGGCGAAGCAGGTGCCCATGTCAGTTCCACGTATTTGGCGATAATGCTGTCTCTCAAAAAGGAAGATATTATTCGATAGGCAGAAGCTGATAAACTCAATTAGCATTTCATTATGCTCAGTTAACTCCAATGACCTGCCTTTCAGGGAGTAACTTACTGCTTGTAAACCCTTACTATGTTCAATCACATTATAAAGGCTCGTCACATCCAAAACTATCATTATCATATCTTCCTCCCAAGGAATGTCCATGATGCTCTTAATAAAATGTGCAGAGTCCCGTATATAAGAGGGCAGCATTTGAACAAAGTCTGATGAAAAGTGATCCACAAATTGAGACATTGCCTCCGTCAAACAACCAATGGAGGAAACTATAGGACGTCCTGGTGGTCTAGTGGTGTCCTTATGCAGTTTCGGCAAGTGATAGAAGGTAGCTGTTACCGGGTATGGACATGTCAAAAATTTAAACTCATTGTCATTGATCATGTTTTTATCCACCCATTTTTGAAAGAATTCATGATATTTATGAATACTCAGAATATACTCATCTTTTGTTATCTTTGCATAGCATGCCGTATCAGACAATTGCTGAAGTGCTTCTTTAGTGTAAAAATCCCGAGACCTTAAAACAACATTTCCTCCCTTGTCTGAGGGTTAACATACCAAATACGGATCACTCTTAAGTTGTTGAATCGCTTTTCGTTGTCCTTTTGTCAAGTTCATTGCCGCATTCGATGATGATGCCAACCTCATTGCTAATAGCTCTTTCTTGACTGTTCCTCGAAAACATCGATTGTGTCATAGGGGGTTATCGGAATATAGGTTGATTTTGGCTTAAATGCTGTCTGTATTGATTTCTGTTCCAGTCCATACCTTCTAACTTCTGATATCATGGATACCGTGTCTTGCGAACTGGTGGGTTCTTGGTTTGCCAAAATCTGTAAGGTCCTTAGATCCTCCCCTGTTAGGGAGGTTGATTCCTCTGCCTGTTCAGTTTCCAAAGGACGTGTAAACACAGTTTTTGCACCCTGATGTTGCTGCCCCCTCATTGTGAAAAATTTCTTATGTTTTAATTTACGGGTGAAGAGGTAAAGATCTATTCGCGTTTGCGTGTACTCTAATCTTTTGGTAGGGCAAAAAGTTAATCCTTTCTTGAGTACTGTTACCTCATCAATAGTCAATTTTCTTTTCGTTAGATTGACTATGGTCAAATCAGGAGGCGACTCTACCTCCTGAATCCTCTTTTGCTCCGTGTCAGGCCTCATATTCCTTCTGGTTGATTTATAGCGGCCCCCCCTTCGCGTCTTTCTACGACCTCCTGACGCCTTTATTCTGGGGGTTTCCCTCTTCCTCCCCTTTGCCGAGAATTTCTCATTAGCTGAAATTCCTCGAAAAAACGGCCTCTTGGAGCAAGGCTGTGAGCAACAGTGCTTGTCGATTCCTCTCCCGAGACTTCCGCATCAGTGCTCGCAGCAGATTCGGAGGTCTCTCTTGTTTCCACATACTGAGGAGCTGCTCCTCTCAGTGCACGTGGAGGAGCGTCAAATTTACTGGCAAAGGGTAGTATCCTTCCCTGTTCATAATCTCTGGTATCACGATTAAATTTGGTGTGTTTTCGCATTTTTATTTTTTCTTGGTAGGCAATGAGGCGTTTATATATATTTTATTTATTTATTTTTTTACACACACCTACCTATATATTTATGAGAATAGTACCAGCTAATACTATGCTTTGCTGCAAAAATTGCAAAAGGCTTTGCTGCTTCTCTGGTTCAGTGTAGATGGCACTGTGCTATTCCAATGCTTAAAAAACTCTGTAAGGAAAAAGTCTTCATTTGAGATGAGCAGGTTCAGAGTGTCAGTGGTGTTGCAAAGTGCCCCATATAACAGGAGATGCTCTCCATATAAAATTTGGGAACTACGTTGAGTTTCCTGCTTTGTTTTGCATTATATTACATAGTGGCAATCACCACTGTGCAGTTATAGTTAGGATTGTGTTTCCATAGGAAATTGATTTATGTGCTTGCTAATAACTTTAGCACCGTTTGGTGAATCTTCAGGAAACTTTCCAAGAAATAGGTTCATCCACTGCAGCTCCTTCCTGGAAAGATTTCGGGTGATCTGTCATATGGGGGCTGAGAAAAAGGGGAGGGGGTCCCAGAATGCGTTTGGACTGGCTGGCATGTGGTATACATATTGGACCTCCAGAGCCACTCATCTGAACAATCCTGGGCCTGTAGACTTTACAGAAGGACTGCCCCGTTGTATGACAACTGCCCTGCTGCTTGAGGACTCCCTTGCTCATTTAGAAGTAAGACTGGATCTGCTTTCCTTCATCCCTCGCTAATCTGAGTGACTGCAAGGGGAACTTGGCCGATCTCCTGTTTGAGGTACAGGTACACATTAACCTCCAGAGGCCTCCCTGCAACTACCAAGCTGACCAGCTGAAAGTGGATCTTCCTGAACCCTGACGGCCTCTGATGAAGTCAGTTCTTGATCCGTAAGAGGTGCGCCCCAGGTCCTGGACCATCAGTCTGCGTTCCTTCTAAGAACAAATGGTGAAAACCTGAAGTTTTTCCTCTTCTCAACTGTGACAGGGCGCCTTTGCAACAAGAGTCTGCCGCCCTCGACAGCCACCAACCTGAAGCTCAGGTGAGACCTGCTCTTTGAATTACAGAGATGACCACCAGCCACCAGCAATGTGAGCTTGTTACTAAGTGCTACAACAATGACAGCCTGCGTTGACTGCCAGCACGAAGCTCCAACAACAACCATCTGTGACGCCCACCCGGCTCTTTGTGCTACTACGACAACAGCCCTCACCACCAGGCCTGCTCTTTGCGCTACAGCGATGACCATCTGCAACGTTCTCCTTGCTCCTAACGGCCTCCTCCACCATGAAAGGAATACTTTCAGAAAGTAAATCTGTGTCAAGGCAAAGGTATCATTGTGAGCCTGAAATAACACAGCACATACCGTTGTATTGTCATCTGCTAAGAAGTTAACACATCTGCCAGGTGAGCTAAGGTTAATACTCTGGAAACCTTTTGCTCAGGCAGAATGGTTACATGGGTTTGTTGTCCTGTCAGGATCCCTTGCACTAACCTTACTGAGTGCTTGTTCTGCAGGAAAGATGCAGATTATAAATCCTGCTCCTATTTTTCTTGACCCTGTGAGGAAACCATGTAGTCCTGACCAATCTGATAGAGGAAAGATGAGTGAAATGAGACAAAAATTAAGGCGTCCAGTTTTAAAGTGGCTGGAGTCAGCAGCTGATCCAAAACAACAGTAGACGAAGTATAGAGGTAATGATAGAATCACCCTCCTAACTGATCTGAATAAACAACAGGATTCTATCAATGTGTGCAAGTGAATAAACTTAATACTGGTGATGGTGGTCTAAAATGTGACAATACTTACAAAAGGGGGGTCTGAGGGAATATTAACGACCAAAGTGCTACAGCCCTCTATCTTAACTACTACCAACAACAAGGTAGCACTTGGTCTCAAACTCAGAAAGGAATTAAATAAAGGTGCGAGTGGACTACCTACAAAGTCGTTCACTGGGCACTTTCAGAACGTTGGTAGTGTTCCCATCAGGCAACCGACCTGTACCGCCCTTCATCATTTGGGAAAGACATCATACGGCACACTGGAAGTGGCCCAGTGTGCAATCACGCACAAATGTGCTAAAGTTGTTCTCTATATCCAGACGATTGTCTTTATAACTGAGTAGGTATCAGGGGGTTGCTAACAAGCAGTGCAAAAAATGAAAGTAAACAAATTAATTAAATCTAAACGGTGGTGGTGCCATTAAAATAAGGTAGAGGAAGGAAAACAGTTTAATAGGGACCTTCCTTTCCTAACATTAAAAACAGTGAAAAAAAGGTAGCATTAACAAATAACTACTTTGACAGTTATTATGGTCATGGTCGACATGTTTCTTCAGTGTTACCTTGGGCCCAGAGGTCACCTACTGCTTCATCAGGACCTAGTGGTTCTACTGCTTGTAGTGAGAATAACATAAAAAAAGTGTAAACAATATCACCTTAAGCTCTCCAATTGTTTAGGAGAGTAACGCCCCACCTCACCCGGCATCAGCGCAGGTTTCAAGGAGCCCCGCTCTGCCCGTCGGTACTCCAGACGTCCTTCTGGGCATCAACTCAAATAAAATTGGTCTGAACAATGAAATTCCATGGGGACAACTTTAATGTATGCTCACCTATGCCTTTATAACATCTATAAGGGCAAAACCCACCATGGAGCACTATGGTTCAGCTACTATGATAATGACCGAAAATCTGATGAACTATACAGAACATGCATGAACGATCCAATTGCACTGTTGGGTATACCATTATTTTTAATTAGATACATTAAAGTTAACCACCTTTGATGTACTTTGATTTTTAATAATATTGTTACAATCAATACTGGTCTTCACCATCACCAGAAAACCAATTATTTTTAATGCAACAAACTTTGTCATAAAAACAGCGGAAAGACTTAAACTACACGGTTTTTTCATACTGTTGTGCCACCAACGGCGGCCATCTTGGGTGAGCTTTCTAGTCTACATGGTCCCACACGAGTCATGAATGACTAATCAGTTTTTCCATTCAGTCAAAAGACGGCAGAGACACTGCCACACCATTCCTCGGAGCGGCACAAGGGTAGGATTAAGCCATTGCTCTACGAAGCGGTTATGTAAGTAATAGACTCTGACCACGAGTCTTTAAAGAACTGGTCGCGCACTTTACTAAAGTAACAACAACTCGCCAATACCGTGGAGTGACTGTAAGATGCGGTTTCTCTTTTCAGTACACCGCAGGGAACACCCTTCACTTGCCAGCTAATGAGGCACGCTAGAAGTGTCTAATCAGTATGTATAAAACCGTTTTACTCTGTCACACGTGTCAATCGCGTTTGTTTACATGAAATCCCTACAGCTAACGATTGAAAGAGGGTTAACGATTGTCACTGTAAATACCCGTTTTTTTCTTAGCCATCACATTACAACTATTGGCAGATAATCCCTTGTATTCCCTTGTTTAGTGTATGTATTTGGGTGCATTGAAACTTGAGTGTACGTGTTTTTTTAGATGAGCTCGTCCACAGATCCTGTGGTTTAGAATCTATAAATATATATTAACCATATGATGAATATTGCCATCATGATGGACACAACCATCTACAAAAGTGCAAAATTCTTGTGATCCTGTGTGCATTAAGCTAATAAAGAAAGCGTATATCTTATATGGACACGCAATGACAATGTGATCTCCGTGGATAATAGACATGGAGTATCATTTGAATGGATAAGTGTAACACTGATTTACATGGTTTCTGTGCTTTTTTCCTTCCTCTTTTTCCCTTTTCTTATTACAGAGACCACATCAGGTCGAATTTTTTTCACGCTTCCCCCAAGGCCCACTCAAGCCCGGAGGCTTAACTAGGTAGCCGATTTTTGCTACTTAGTTATAGGACTATAGGCATATACTCTTTAGATTTTGAAATTGAGTGTATTTTCTCTGTAGGGACCATCAGAGGTCCTGATGAGTAAGTAGTATGGGACTACTTACGAAACATGTTGACCAGGTAGCAAGCAACTTGCTCTACCCACAAAACCCCCTCTTTTAACGTTCCCAGCCAGAGAACTTAATAAATTCCATTTTTTCTACTAGCCAGGGAATTTTTAATATTTTCTGCATTCACTTATATAGGTCCCTACACTTCACTAATATCACCTTCACTGCACCTATCGTCACACCAACTAGTGCTCCCACGTAGCTCGTAGGTCGTAGCACGCCCCGCCCCGTAGAGGGACGGGAAGACCCCCATGATGAAGCATGACACTAAAGGGTTTCTTAGTGTGTGAGGGGTATTTTAAAAGCACATAGTGCCCTCATCTTGTCATCACAAGAATGGGCCACGTCTCACATTTTAGACCACCATCACCAGTATGTCATCAGCTGATCACCATCCCCTCAGTCCTCTAGTCACTCGACCTGTCACAACAGGGTAACTATAGTAACTAAACATACTTCGGAGCAAGGGAGTTCAATCCATAGCATTGAACTGGTTACACTCCTTCCTGACTGTAACCAGGAGGAGGGGTGCGCCCCCCCTGCATCCTGGAATGCGCCTCTAAACTGGGACCCCCCCTCTTCTCTCAACAGGTGGCTGAGCACGCGAGCTGGAACCAAGGGGTGGACCAGTATAGCTGCGACGAGGAAGACATAGATCACGGCCCCTTTAACTGGTCCCGACCAGGTGAAGAGGAGGAGGGGCATGACATCACTATAAGGGACACCCCGATGCCGGAACAGGTGTGTCTATACACCGGAGGAGCGGTCAGAGTGGAGAAGAGTGGAGGTGAGGCGTGGAGCAGCGGATTCGAGAGGACGAGAGGAGAGACGTGGAAAGGAGACGAGGCGTGGAGCGGAGGAGAAGTCTTGAACCAAGGGGCATCGTGGAGAAGTGGAGAGGAGTGGAGCGGCGGAACGGGTGGACCCTCTGCCAGGACCGGGATCGGGAATACAGCAGAGGAGTCTGGAGAGACGAAGAGCGGCTGCTGTACAGGAGCGGGAGTCACCCGGGGAGAGGAGGAGAAGCCGGGAAGCCGACGAAGAGGAGCGTTGCAGAGACCATCGGGAGAGACGGACCCATTAGGGCAACGGACACACGCATCGCCCAGCCACTCCCCCGGAGGGGCGTGGCTAACAGAGGTACGGGGTAGGGTTACGGGGTGGTTGCGGTTAAGGAAGGGAGAACCCAACATCCCTTAGAATAAAAGCCCCGTGCACTCCCCCTCACGGACCGGGCTGTGGTTGAGCACTGATTGTTCCCTCACCCCCTTTCCCTGAAGCCCCCTTAGGGCCAAACCTTGTACTGATACCTCCTCTGCTTTTCTTGTCTCCCCCTTCGGTGGAACCTGGGACAAGACGGATACCGAAGGAAAAGGAAGGCGGAGCCAGAGACGGCGCCGAGAGGAGGGAGTCAGCCGAAAGACAAGAAAGGAAAGAAGCCGATCACCGCGTCCTTTACCATTGCGCCCAACCTGTACTGACAGACTGTTTCATTCAATAAAACCCAGTTTGAACCCTACCCGAACTCGTCTCTTGCCTATTCCCACCCAACCGGCCACACTGACTAACCGTACCCAGGCAGTACACATGGGACAGTTCCACTCTAGACCTAACCCCATCGGCTGTGGGGTGCCACAGGGCGCTTCCCTGAGCCCCACCCTTTTCAATGTCTATATTCCATCTCTGGCTGACATTGGAAGGAAATGGGGCATTGGCATCTGCTCCTACGCAGACGACACGCAGCTGATGGTGGCCATGGACGAAGGACCTGAGGTAACTAAAACCAAGCTACACAACTGCCTGTCAGAAATGGCACAATGGATGCACAAGCATTTCCTGAAACTGAATGCATGCAAATCAGAGATCCTCCTGTTCGGGGGAGCAAAACACGTGTGGGATGCCACATGGTGGCCACCTTCACTGGGAACGGCCCCCACCCCTAAACAACATGCCAGGAATCTGGGAATCATCATGGATGACGCACTGTCCATGAAGGACCACGTCCGATCTCTTGTGGCAAGGGCTTTGCCATACTAAAACTTCTCGCCAAAATATTCCCCTGGATACCCCTGGATTGCAGACGGTCTATTACCCAGGCCCTACTGGTCAGTCGCCTGGATTATGGCAATGCATTATTCGAAGGGATGATTGAGCAGTTATTCTCCCGCTTACAGATTCTGCAAAACCAGGCGGCCAAACTCATCCTCAACAAAGGTAAACGAGATTCGGCATCAGAGTGCTTAAATAAACTTCATTGGCTCCCGATGCGCCAGAGAGCCACCTTCAAATTGCTTAGTCATGCTCACAGGACCCTACATAGAACTGGCCCCACGATACTTCGAGGGAAGATAGAATTCTATGTACCCAATAGGAACCTACGATCATGCCAATCAGCCCTGGCTAAATCTAAACGTATCTACAAGGTCAGAACAGGCGGCCGCTCCTTTTCCTACTGCTAGAGATCGCGGGTCACCCGACCAATAATTTCGCCACTTCTGGCTTCGGGCCCATATACTTCACTTTATCATATACATTGATCAGATGACCACACAATCTACTACCAATAATTGTGAAGTTCCCTTTCGATTATTTCCAGTGTACCCAACTTACCATCCACCGTTATGGGTACCTATGACCACGATGGGTCAGGGAACTAGCTGTAAAAGGAAAGGCAGCAAAATACAAAACCCAACATAAAATTACTTTCTTTCATTGAAATGACCACGGACATCTGGAAGTTTTGAAAGTTTATCTTAAATTCAAATAAAGGGCAGTCATACAGTTTTATCAGAAGAGTTCTCGTGCGACAGGGAACCCGCTAAGGGAGAGGGAAACTAAGATAAGGGGCAAAGTGAACACGCTATAAATCTGAGTTACTTTTAGCCAGTTTACGAGAGAAAAACCAAGACCATATCAGGAAGTTGCAAACTGCAATACAGAAAATGATTTCTAAAAGGTAGGGTAACATAGGAACACGCTATGAAATCAAATGCAAATGACTTTATGAAATGCAATGGTTGCAGGAGAAAGCATGGAAAATTAATTCACGTGCAAAGGTATGTCTTTATTGAAGCAAAGACAGAAAAATAGAAAGGTGCAGTTTCAAGAGATTTAGAGCAATATTTACCTAGACTGGTGTGAAAAACCAAACCCTGGCCACGGGTCAGTTAAGGACAGGAAACCCTCAAGGAAGGATACCCCTCAATGGACAGCAGGTGCAGAAATGGACCCCCAAGACAGGACAGGAAACCCTCAGATTAGGATCAGGACAGGTGTGGAAAAGTAAATTTTGCCATGTTATATGTGCCTACGTGTTCCCCATGTTATGTCATATGTGCATGATCGATATGCATGTATTCCCTTTCTGATCGATTAAAGACGCAATAACAGTTGTGTCCATCTCTAGTATGTCAGTTTCCACTCTTCGTGAAAGCAACGAATAATTGGCCTATGTAAACCTACGTTGCCACGTTTTACAGTGTGTACGTTAATTCATTGAATTGTCCCCGTTTCTAGGCCCCAAAAGGGCCCGGACTCAGATTCAGCTCCTGTTTCCTGAACCCTCTTTGAGGAGCGATACAGCCCCCACCTGCATCCCTGACCCTTAGCTTACTTTCTTGCCACGCAGTGCCCGGCCTGGCTCTGCCTCCCAATCTGCCAAGAGTATGTTATGTTTCTAGTTATCAGTTCAGCCTTCCTTCTCTGCATTCCTAAGCTACTGAATCGCATCAATAGTTTCCGTCATGGTCTAGCCTTTATGTCTCCATATAAGAGAAATACTGTATTAATATTCATAGAATATTCCTAGCACACGCACTACATATAGAATAATGAATGCACCAGTCTTAGTGTCTGTTAGCCTTTACCCTGATAACTCTTGGATTCTATCAACATGTACTCTAAACAACAGATACTAGATATGCCTGGGTACATGTCGCTCTGACACTCCAGACTTTAGTCTCCTCTTCTAGCGCAGAAGTCATAGCCCCCAGTTCTCCCTGGTAACACGTCATTGTCAGTTTGCGCGCACCACTAGGTTAGAGGTCCCAGCTGCTCAGGTAGCCCCCTCCATGTTTCCGCCCCGTTTATGACATATTCTGTTACGTTTACATCACATGTCTATGTATACGCCCTGTACACGCCTTCTTGTTACATCATTTTGCCCTTATCTTTCGCGACTGCTACGAACCCCGCCTACTGCTACGCCTACTGTATTGAATGTAATGTATTTGTTTAACTATATATATTGTGCACTGCTATTAAAAGTTATCCTTTTTGCCTTATTCCTGCCCCCGGCAGCTGCCATCCTATTCCCGTACAGGTTGTCCTGTTCCTGTCCTTTATGCCTGATTAAAGCCTGTAAAACTTCAGCTACCTCGAATCTTGACTCTTATTTATTGAGCTACCTGTTTATTGATTAATTCCGAAAAATAGATCCGGTAATAAATTATTTATTTACCACATAATGGCGCCCGAATAGGGACTTGCCCTTTCCCCACGCGCCGGAGAAGCCACGTAAGCCCCCTGATCCTCTGCAGCCGTGACGGAACCATACCGTGCACGTGCAGATATTTCTGCTTCAAGTATCCCTCAGGCCCACGGAGGAGACGGAGGTTGCGGTCCAGCGTCCAGACGAGGCGGTGGAGGAACGCGGCGAGTCCCGACCAGAGCCCAAGCCGAGAGTCCAAGGTCCGAGGTATCCGGAGGCCCACCTGTAACTGAAGTCCGAAGTTCGTCCGTCCGTCGTCGTAGCAGTCCAGTCCAGTCCGAGGCCTTCCGTTCTTGCTGCCCGGTGAGTACCGTTGCTGGGGTAGTATCTAGACAGGGTCAATTAATTTGTCTCTGGTCCGTGGGTTTGGGTACACAGATCCAACACGAAGTGTTCACCTAGGTGGATGCGGGTCCTGACGTGTCTCTTTATGGGACCGGTAAGTTTCGTGCTGTTTTAGCAGTACATCTAGTCATTCTAGTCAGTTCTGTTCTCGAGAAATTCATGTGTTCTGTTTTCAGTATTTCAGGTAATATTCTGTCCGAACTGTTATTTTAAATGTTATTCCATGTGTTTTCAATGTCGTGGTATGAGTGATTTGTTTTCTTAAGTTATTATTGTGTTTATCGTGTATTGTATTGTGTCCAGACTCCAGCCTAAATTATGCCTCTGTTCTCAAAGTTACGTCAGTTAAAAACTAGAAAAGGTCTGCTAGAGGAAGCAGTTCCTGTCCCGCCTAGGGACAGTCCAGGTCATTTTATGTATCATAAGCATGGCATAAGTGCCATATTATATCTAGACTTATGGGTGGAGTACACCAAGGAATTAGAAGAGAAATATAGATGGCCCGTATCAGGTACGTGGGATGCCGAGTGCATCATGCGAGTAGAAGAAGTATTATGGAAAAAGAAAGCCAGACAGTCCCAGAAAGATGCCATCGAGTTATGGCGCAAAGAATCTCATAAAAGAACTGAAAAAGAAGTCAGAAAGTCAGAATTAAGTAGAGAATCCTCAGAAAGAGCCCAAGAAAGGGAATTAATCGAAGTAGGTGAACGAGTTAAAGCCGAACAGTCAGACAGACAGAGAACTGCCCTTATTAAGGGTATGTATCCTCTTCTTGCCGAGGGCTTGCCAAAAGCAACCCCGGAAGCACCATGTAATTTTCCGCCGCCATTAGTTCCGATTAAGCTACGTCACAAACCGACCGCAGCTGATATTTTTCTCTCGTCCTACTTGGACGATACAGTCCCAGAATATGCAAATCCTGCTCCGCCAGCTCCTGTAAATAATGTAATTCCTGTTCCTCCAGTCACCGGGGCACCTGTTACAGCACCTGTTACAGTACCCCCGGTCCAGCCTACAGTACAAGTACCCGTCGACGATTCTAGTTTAGGAGCCGCGGGGGGAGATCCTCCTCATACCCCGCCCCAACACAAACGTGTAACGTTACTTGAGTTACATGAACGTGCGTTACAGCGTACGCCCAAACAGCAGTCCGTTGCAGATATCAAGCGAGCTCTTACCGAATGCCGTTATGATTCAGTCCCAGGCGATGATAATATGGTCATATATTCATTACGTGTAAGACGGGTGACCGAGTATTTGGACACCCTACCGAATATGAAAGAAGATCTAGACAGAATATATCGTTTCATCCGTACAGGAATAGATCCAGAAAGTATTGGCGAAGCCATGTCTCAAAGGAAAGCCGAGACTCAGCTCATGCTATTAAAGTTTCTAATTAATTGTTTAATAAGGGAACAAGATTATCCGACTAAAGATCCGATCGAAATGAGAGCCCTGACAAAGTGGAGTGATCATATAGCCGAGGGAAGACACAGGACACTCAGTAGTATAGAGAGTATGTACAAGAAAATTCGTAAGGAAATAATAAGGTTACACGAGAAACGCAAAGCAGCACAAGTGTCCGAGAAAGAAGACAACTCTGATACTGAAGAGGTGGAAGACGAAAATACCGCCAGAATAGCGTATGTAGGTAAAACTAGACTCCCCGACCGACATTCACGTCTAGAACACAAGAAAGTTTTTCCCCTTCCAGCACCAGAACAAGGTTCTCTTGAACAAGTATTTCAAGCTACCGATCACATTCTGAAATCACGAATCGGTTATAGTGAACTTAGTACCATGCATGAACAAGAACTAGCCCGATCAGCAGTTCGGTGGACTACTGATTCTACCACTTTTCCAGACGAAATAGTGGCACAAATGTTTCTGAAACTGCCCCCAGCCGAGCAGCGACTGGTGGGTATGTACATGATCCAGCACCTCATTACATTGTATGAGGGACAACATTCTGATCCAGGTCCGTTACATGATGTTCTGAACGAGTTACTCCAGTATAAATGGAGAGGTTTAGGTACCGATTTAATTAGTGTCATTCTAGAACAGCGCCACAAATATAGAACGTTTCTGAATCCGCATTTTGTTCATGTCTCACCTCCAGAAAGTAAATCATTTTACATAAATAGACAGCATCCGTTACGAGAAGTACACCCAGTTAGGACAGCGGGTGGTGAAATGCAACGAGTATTTGTTTACACCCCTATCACAAAGATGGAACTCTTAGAGATGAAGAAATTAATTCCCTGTCACGACAAAGATCCAGCAGGGTTCCATCGAGAATTAAAGGACATGCTCCGTATGGGAGAATACACATATCCAGATATCATTAAAATGCTAAAGGTCCTGTTGCCCGCAGGGGTATATGAAAAACTCAAGGAAAAAGAATGGGAGGTGGGAGAGAAAAAGATTGATTGGACAGCTCTAGAAGCTGAAGATAAAATACGGGTACCAGGTACCGGTCTTGGGGACAAATGTAAAGAATTGCCCGAGTTATTGATACAAGTTTTGCCAAGGTTACTAGCCACGAAAAAGGAAGATTGGGATGCAATCTCAGCATGCAAACAGAAACAGGATGAAGACACTAGTGATTTTTATTCTAGATTTGAAAAATGTTTTATTATTAACAGTGGTCTGAAGACGAGTAGCGAGTCATACCCTCATCTTTTTGTTACTAAACTAGTCGAGAATTCAAGTCCACAAGTTAAAAATCGAGTTTTGAAAGTCGAAAGTACCTGGCAAGCTAATACCCCGTCACAAATGCTTCAAATGCTCCAGTATCACCAGAACAGAATCAGGGAAGAGCAAGAACACGAAAGGAGACGTATGAAAGACACGAAAATTAAAGTATTAGTTGCACAATCTGTTCCACAAGACAGTCAGAAGAGGGGTCCGAATCAAGCCAGTCATCCTGCAGCTCCCGTTAAAGGGACATGCAATTATTGTAAACAGCCAGGTCATTTTATAAACGAGTGTGCAGTTCTGAAACACAATATAGCAACTGGTAAGACTAAAGAAAGACCACGTCCGCCTAGACAAGAACAAGTTTCACAGACTTCTCAGCCACCGCAGAATGCACAACAGACAGTTCCAGCACCGCAGCCTATCGCTGCAACACAGCATGTTACACAACAGATGTACCAGTATGCCCAGTCAGAGTATCCAGAGTATCAACAGTATTCATGAAACAGCCTAGAGAGGGAGGTAGGCTTGCCTCTCATCAAGATACCTGTAGATCAAGAGGGTCCCTATGTACACAGTCAAGTATTAGGGAAAGACAGAAAGTTTTTGATTGATACAGGGGCAAGTAGGACTACTATCAGTCATGACGAGGTTCCAGGGGCTCCGCTCTCAGGCTCTAGAAATGTTTCCCTTGGATTTTCAGGAAAGCCTATTGTGAACGAGATTTCAAAACCAGTTTCTCTAGAAGTTGGTCCATTGTTCCGAACTACTGATTTGTTACTTACGAAGTCATGTCCAGAAAATTTGTTAGGCATTAAAACACTGAAAGAATTAGGTGCAGTTATTTGCTGCTCCCCAGAAGGAGTCCGATTGTTTTTAAGAGACTTTAAAGGTCACTATGTATTACGCGATTTTGATCCAAGACTGTCAAATGTACCGCAGCATTTATGGGCGCAAGGTCCAACTGATGTAGGTTTTATGCAAATCACACCCCATCGTGTGACTCTCAAACAAGGTATAGTTTTGCCACGAATCAGACAGTACAGATTGCCATCTGAGGCTGTAGCAGCCTTATCCAAAATTATTGACGAGCTTATTGCTCAAGGAGTGGTTGTAGAAACTGACTCCAATGTATGTAATTCTCCTATCATTCCAGTCATGAAACGTACTGATCCAAATGCACCTCCAGTATATCGATTAGTGATTGACCTTCGAGAGCTTAATAAATGTATCATACCCCAGTATCCAGTAGTCCCAGATATTTCTTCCCTATTAACAGCCATTGATTCTGAAGCTGCATTTTTCACTGTTATCGACCTCAAGAACGCATTTTTCAGTGTCCCGATTCATCCAGACAGCCAGTACCTTTTCGGTTTTTGTTTAAATGGAAGGAGCTATAAATTCACACGAGCTCCTCAAGGTTTCACAGAAAGTCCTAGTATTTACAGTCAAGCACTTAAGAGACAACTAGACAATATTCACATGCCAGCTGACACTGCCCTGCTCCAGTATGTCGATGAACTACTGATCACAGCCCGTTCTGAGCGTGACTGCGAGCGAGCGTCACTTACAGTTCTGTATTTTCTAGCCGAGATGGGGCACAAGGTGTCCCCTTCGAAGCTTCAGTTCTGTGTCCAGCAAGTGCTCTACTTAGGCCACTTACTGTCCAAGTGGGGTAGGCAGTTGACACCAGACCATATCCAGTTAATAGCGAGTCTTCCACAGCCCAAGACACAGAAGGAGGTACGAGCTTTTATTGGCCTCACTTCTTACTGCAGACAATGGATTCCTCAGTATGCATTTCTAGCCAAGCCACTGATACAGTTAACGACACAGGAGGCAGCCGTATCGACTGTCCTCCCCTGGACCCAGGAACATACACTTGTTTTTAATGAATTAAAGAAAGCCTTATGCCAAGCACCTGTTCTAGCTACACCGAACTACAGTAAGCCTTTTACACTTTTTGTTACAGAACGTGATGGTACTGCATTATCTGTTCTCACACAAGATCAAGCAGGACAGTACAAGCCCTGTGCTTATTTCTCGAGCACATTAGATCCAGTAGCCCAGGCTTTGCCTGCGTGCCTCAAGTCAGTTGCAGCCACAGCTCTAGCTATCAGACAAAGTGATTCCATAGTATTAGGACACACTCTGACAGTACAAGTTCCACACTCCGTGGAAGTTCTTTTAAACCGAACACAGACTCAGCACTTGACAATTGCACGTTTAACAGGTTATGAACTGACACTGTTCCAGCCACACATAGAAATCAGACGCTGCAACGTTCTAAATCCTGCTACACTGTTACCGTCAGTTACTTCAAATCCTGCCACACATGACTGTGTGGAAGTTATTAACACTATGACCAAGCCAAGACAAGACCTGACAGACATTGCATTACCTAATCCCGACCTGACACTTTATGTGGACGGTTCATGTATGAGAACAAGTACAGGAGAACTAGTAGCCGCGTATGCAGTGACTACTGACACAGAAGTTATAGAAACACACCGTATTGACACCCTGTCTGCTCAAGCAGCAGAGCTAGTTGCTCTGACCCAAGCCTGTATACGTGCCAAGGACCAGAAAGTAAACATATACACAGATTCACGTTACGCATTCGGAGTTGTACACGACTTCGGAGTGCTCTGGCAGGAGAGAGGTTTCATGACTTCTCATGGAACCAAGATTCAGCATGGTCTCCTCATTCAAGCTCTGTTAGATGCAATACATTTACCGACAGCTATTGCTATCATGAAGTGCAAGGCACATACGAAAGTTACTGATATTATTTCTCAAGGTAACGGTTTAGCAGATCGAACAGCCAAGCTTACAGCTCAGACACCAGACATTCCAGTTAACAAGACACAGACATCCATTCCAGAACAGACTACTTGTATGACAGTTAAGGACCCTACACAAGATGTCATAGACATACAGTTACATGCTACTTCCGAAGAAATCAAGAAATGGACCGAACAAGGAGGGGTCCAGACAGATCAGGGATGGGTGACGAAGGGAAAAGCCACATGGTTTCTCCCCGACTCAATGGTTCAAGTCATTATCAATACCGCACATAGTCCAGCTCATTTAGGAGAAAAAGCTATGTTAGACAGTATACAGAACCTTTGGTTCAACAAGCATTTACGAGCTGCAGCCAAGCAGAAAGTCCGTACTTGTATGATATGTTGTCAATTCAATCCAGGTAAAAGTGTTCCGGTGGAACAAGGTGGATTCCAACCTCCTGACCACCCTTTTGAAGTCCTCCAGATGGATTATATTCAGATGGAGCGATGTCGAGGTTTCAAGTATGTCCTCGTAGTTGTATGCGCTTTGTCCAGGTGGACAGAAGCATATCCAGTCCCAGATTACACAGCCGCGACCACTGCCAAGCAGTTGGTTTGTGAATTCTTTCCCCGTTATGGACTCCCTAGGGTCGTGTATTCTGATAACGGCCAGCCATTCTCATCCGAGTTAATGAAACATGTTTCCCTTTTGTTAGGGTACCGGTGGAAGTTCCATTGTGTGCGCCATACTGAAGCAACCGGTCTCGTAGAGAGACATAATCAGACCCTGAAAATCCGTATTGCTAAGACATGTAAAGAGAAAGGTGTAGACTGGCTAGTTGCCCTGCCAGTTGCTTTATTTTTCATGAGGATGGTTGCACATTCCAGATCAGGTCTGTCCCCTTATGAGGTCGTATTCGGCCGCCCCCCAAACATGTGGGGTACACCTAGACCCCGCAGTATTACAGATGTTTCCAGTAATATGTTGACAGATTACCTAGCTTCCTTGATGTCTGCCCTACACTCTTGTCGTTCACAGGTTGCCGCTGCATTTCCAGACAATACTGAAGTGAAACCGCATGAGGTCATTCCAGGTGACCTAGTACTGGTCAGGAACTTTGATCGTTCAAGTCCACTGGAGCCCCGTTGGAAGGAGCCACGACTTGTCCTTCTGACCACCCGCACGGCCGTGAAGTTGGAGGGCCGCAAGGGGTGGGTCCATCTGTCCCATATAAAGAAGTTCCATGGAATTCGTGAAAAAACATTCGCAAAGGACATTTTTAAAGACTGCCTAAAAACAGACTCTGAACTCAAGCCTCCCTTGTTAGAGGAAACTCCGCAACAGGAGTATAAAGCAAAGTTGAGGTCTAGTAAAATAAGTCAGCCAGTTTAATTGTCTAAGTCCCTCTCGGGTGAAACGGTTAGACAGGTCCCTGACATGTATGAGATAGACCCCCATAGTGAGAGAGTTAGTCAAAACTCTATACGATGTATCGTCATTCTAAGTTTCCTATTGTTTCTAAGTTTAATGGTTACCTGCACAAGTTATGCATTACATTTATGTTTTCCAATTTCTCATGTAAATAAGTTTTCTAATGCTACAGTAGAGCACACATTTAGTGATCTGCCTCCTCACGAGCTATCCTATCGTCTTGCTATGCGAAACAATACATTTATTAGAATGTTACACTATTCACACCAGACCAGCAATGCCACTAATTGTTGGGTGTGTGGTCGACTCCCCCCTTTCCAGACACCGAAGGGAGTTCTGCCACTCTTTCCTTATCCATTTTCACATAATGGTTCGTGTGGAGCATGGTCCACGTTAACGTCATCTTCAAATGATATGTCCCTTCTGAATAGAACATGTTTTCCAGACAAGCAAGGTCTCCCCCATAGAACAGGGTTAGATCTAGAAAATGAAGTTTATAATTTAGGTAATTATTCTTCGAATTTTATGGTCCTGAATGTTCAGTCTGATACTACTCCAGATTTACCTGCTATTTCAGTACTACCAGTCAAAGGCGAATTATGTGTCCGAAAGAATGGTTCCGCACATGTAGGACATAGTGATTGTACTACTACTGTCGAGTATAGTGACAGTGGGAAATCTATTTTCAAAGCCTCACGTCATTCTTATTTTTTTTGTGGTCAGACCGCATATGTTCGTCTGCCCCTCGATTGGGATGGAACATGTTATATTGCCTTCCTACTGCCACCAGTTTTTCTAGCCCCATCTGATTATCACAGAAACACACATCTAGTACACGTCAGACCTAGAAGGGAGATCGAGTCCCCAATAGTCGATCAAACTGAAACTACTCTAGAACAGTATCAAGACTTTAATAAAGGTTTCTTCTTCTTTATAGGACCTATCCAGAATAGTAAGTTAATACGTAGATTAACCAGAACCCTTGAAGCAGTAGTGAATGAGACTACTTCTGCTCTAGGTAACTTGACCGAAGAACAATCTGCTATGAGATTTGTCGTGCTCCAAAATCGTCTCGTTCTTGACGTCATACTGGCCGATAGAGGAGGAGCATGTAGAGTCATCGGATCTAGTTGCTGTATTTTCATTCCTAATAACGCGCCGTCTGTTTATTCAGCTATAACCAGACTTCATAAAATTGCCCATCAGTTACACCAGAATCCAGGCACCTGGACATGGTCCGGTTGGCTCTGGAGTATCATATCTGCCTGGGGATGGAAAGTATTGTCATTCCTAGGTATTGCAGTAATGATCATATTCAGTTGCTGCCTCTGTATACAATGTGGCCCTGCGATTTGCGGCATGTGCGCTACCTCTTGTATTCCTAGTCCTAAGTCCCGCTCTAAATCCCGTTCCAAGACAATTCGAGACGAGCAAATGATGCTATATGAAATGATAGATGGTATCATGAATATTGATGTTTCCTGATGGAAACGTAGGGCACAAGGAGGGAATGTGGAAAAGTAAATTTTGCCATGTTATATGTGCCTACGTGTTCCCCATGTTATGTCATATGTGCATGATCGATATGCATGTATTCCCTTTCTGATCGATTAAAGACGCAATAACAGTTGTGTCCATCTCTAGTATGTCAGTTTCCAGTCTTCGTGAAAGCAACGAATAATTGGCCTATGTAAACCTACGTTGCCACGTTTTACAGTGTGCACGTTAATTCATTGAATTGTCCCCGTTTCTAGGCCCCAAAAGGGCCCGGACTCAGATTCAGCTCCTGTTTCCTGAACCCTCTCTGAGGAGCGATACAGCCCCCACCTGCATCCCTGACCCTTAGCTTACTTTCTTGCCACGCAGTGCCCGGCCTGGCTCTGCCTCCCAGTCTGCCAAGAGTATGTTATGTTTCTAGTTATCAGTTCAGCCCTCCTTCTCTGCATTCCTAAGCTACTGAATCGCATCAATAGTTTCCGTCATGGTCTAGCCTTTATGTCTCCATATAAGAGAAATACTGTATTAATATTCATAGAATATTCCTAGCACACGCACTACATATAGAATAATGCATGCACCAGTCTTAGTGTCTGTTAGCCTTTACCCTGATAACTCTTGGATTCTATCAACATGTACTCTAAACACCAGATACTAGATATGCCTGGGTACATGTCGCTCTGACACTCCAGACTTTAGTCTCCTCTTCTAGCGCAGAAGTCATAGCCCCCAGTTCTCCCTGGTAACACGTCATTGTCAGTTTGCGCGCACCACTAGGTTAGAGGTCCCAGCTGCTCAGGTAACCCCCTCCATGTTTCCGCCCCGTTTATGACATATTCTGTTACGTTTACATCACATGTCTATGTATACGCCCTGTACACGCCTTCTTGTTACATCATTTTGCCCTTATCTTTCGCGACTGCTACGAACCCCGCCTACTGCTACGCCTACTGTATTGAATGTAATGTATTTGTTTAACTATATATATTGTGCACTGCTATTAAAAGTTATCCTTTATGCCTTATTCCTGCCCCCGGCAGCTGCCATCCTATTCCCGTACAGGCTGTCCTGTTCCTGTCCTTTATGCCTGATTAAAGCCTGTAAAACTTCAGCTACCTCGAATCTTGACTCTTATTTATTGAGCTACCTGTTTATTGATTAATTCCGAAAAATAGATCCGGTAATAAATTATTTATTTACCACACAGGACCACCAGGATACGACCAGCACCCGCAGTTCGGAAGCAACGCCTGCGCTTCACCCTCTCTGCAGCTATCGATCAGGACCCCGATTGGGTCAGCGAATTCCCCAGCAAAGTGCTTCGCCAGCACTTAAGGTTCAGTAAAACCTTCAGAGTCTATGGTCAAATTTCGGACAGAGAGCTCCGCAGCTCCTCTGTATCAAGTCACCTATTGAGTGCGTTGGGTCAGTGACAGGTCAGCTATTCAGACAAGTCGGACAATTTCCCTAAGTGAACCTAGGCTAGATATACTGTTTTGGGAAAAGGTACCACCCCCCAATGTTGCAAAGTGTCAGAATCCCCAAATTTCAATTGGTCCTAAGGTAGGATTTGGTTAACACACCAATCAGAACAGACTATTACAAGCCCTACTTAGCATCCTAGGGTGCCGCCTAGCAAGATTGGGGTTCCCACGAGAAGTCGCAGAGAATACAATGGAAACTTATACATTTGTAACAACATAGGGACATTTGGCTTCATCCTCCTGGGTCAGAGGTAATTCTCTCAGGAGCATCTCGACTGTGGCTGCCAGCTGGCTGAGTTCCACGGTCCAAGTTTGTCTCTGGCCTTGCATCTGGAGCATGCGCAGAAAGGACCTTCAAAATGGCTCATGACCCATTTGGACCCCCATTTCCCGTGATACATGAAAAGTAAGCGAAAACAAATTAATACATAGAAATAAATGATTTGTATTACATGTCGTGACTTTGTACTTCAGATTCATCATCAGAAAAATATACTATGCAATTAGACATTAGTAATATATACATGGACACGAGAGCAACTGCACGGGCATCACCACGTTATCACGAAAGCTGCGTATTACGCATGCGCCCCCCTTTCCCTCCAGAACTACCTCTACGTAGAGTCACGTGAGTGTGACTAACGCATGCGCAAAAGCGAAAAGACAAGCAGCGGCCATTTTTAGGGACATGGATTAATCGTATTAGTAGAACACATAAGCAAGCTTCGCTACCTTTCACGTGTATCCAAAATAAAGATATTAATAATAACGTACGTTTGTTATGAGGTTATGACAAGTTGAGGTTCATGAATCGAGCAAGTCGCGATGCAAAATGTTGCTCTATCAATCCCCTCTTTGATGATATTTACTATCATCACACATAAATGGAACCAGATGCCAACTTTCTTTCACACTTTGTACAACTCTATCTCTTCCAACATACGATTCAGTTTTTCCTTTTCATTTTTGGTAGGGTGAGAATTCTTCACCCTATTGTAAATCTGATTATTCATTTCTTCCAATTCAAGCTCATCCGCATTCCGTTTCACTCCTCTTGCATTCACCTGATACTTCTTATTATGCCTTCGGCATTTGCAACAGACGAATATGAAAAATAGGATAAGACCTATAATTCCAATTGGCATCAGTACTTTGAACAATAAGCTTCTACCTAAGTTAGCAAACCAATGACCTACATTTGAGAGACCATCAACTAGTCTCCTCCAGGCACTGTCAACCTCGAGTGGTTTGAGTTCTTTTTCCAAATTAGTAATGTTTTTCACATATCTTTTTAGCTGTACACTTTTGTCCGGAATGTAAGTGCAACAATGTTGCGCCTTCAACATCCGGTAGACTCCGCCCTCTTTTGCTAATAAGGTGTCAAGAGCAAGTCTGTCCTGTAAAACCATTGATCTGATCGCAACCATTTCGGTATTGACCAGCAGAAATCCATGAGCTGTATCAGTAGACAGCACATCCACTACTGTGGACAATTTGCAAATTCTGTGAGTGTTCAGAACCACTCCCTCTCCAGGTATCAGTGCACTAAAAATACTACCCATTATTTCACCTACACTTTCTCTTTTACTTCGCACTAAGCCATTAGTGTTTTCATTGCTTCCAGCAATTTCATTCACATGGTATATTTTCGGGAAAACAATGCCAAAGTAGCAGCTTCCATACCAGTGATCTGGCAATTTGAAATAAGCCTTGTCTCCACATATATAATAAATTCCAGGAAACACAGGCTCTGACCCATTTTTGAATCCCCAACCTCCAATTACCTTGTAATTATGCTCACATTGACTGGAACCAATGAAAATGTTATTATAATAATCAGTCTTCTCGCGGTGAAGACAGAGTTTCCCTTTCTTTTCAAAATCCAGCAACAGAGCAGGCCCTGCCTCGCCAGTTGAGGTGCTTTCCATGTTCTCAGCCCATTTAGGAGTTTTCTGTCTTTTGTCATTGGCCTTTCTTTGGAAACTCTCTCTTCTTTTCTCTGCCATGTTTAAAAATATTTTCTCTTGTTCATGCAATGAACAGGTCAGGTTGTCTCTATGTGCTTCAGCTATGTCTATATTACCTATAGTCAGAAAGTAGTCTCCCATATATCGTATTACGTCACTTTTGGTATGTACAGGATTCAGATTTCCACGAATGGGAAGTTCAGAAAAGATCACGTCATTGTTAGAGTAATAGTACTGTAACGGTCCTCTTTTGTAAAATAAGCTTGCTAAAATACTACAGGAAATTCCATATGTCAGGGGCAAGTGATGGTATGTCACGCCTTCAGCTACAGAAGTAGGTAGCTTCATACAGACATAGCAATCCTCTATCTCCATAGTCTCTACATAATGTACTAACAAGTTTGCGAAAACATTTAAGTGTGTCTGATTCCTAATTCCGTGGTAATGTAGTCCTTCCTCATCTGATGCAGCTAAGTCTCGTTGTGTTTGTCTGAGTGCTTTCTCACGTCTTTCTATACTTCGTGTTGTCAGTTCTTCAGTGTCAGTAATCTGTGTAGGGGAAATATTAGTATTTTTACTAACCATAAAGGGAATGAAAACTGTTAGTCCTATCCAAACTAATATAACTATAACTATACTACATATACATACTTTGCAGCATGTTTTGCAACAACTGCAACTAGGCCTTCCATTCGTTCTTGACTCAGACATTTTGGCTCAGAAGAAGTTTTTCAACCCCTCTTTGCAAGTTTACACAGATAGCTTACTCTGTGCAACCTCAGGTGAGCTCGTCTTCCTCTTCTTCGGAGTACTCAGCAACCGGGTCTCCGTCACTTTCGTCAGTGATATCAAGTTCCTCAAAATTTTCCAAGATTAAGTAGGTCCACTCCGGGTCCTGATATTTTTCGTTTTGTCTTTTTATTCGCTCACTTCTTCTCTTGGCGCTATCTTCAGGTATTTCTGCAATTCGGGGACTTCTCCTTAGATCTGCAAGTTTCTCTTGGATTATTTTTATTCTTAATTTCAGTCTCTTAACATACCTTGGCTCAAGGTGTTTCTTTTTCTTTAGTCTTTTAGCTGGCACTGTGATTTGGCTTTCTTCTAATGCTCTCTTATTTTCGCTGGTCGGTGGCGCTTCTGTTTCTGTTTCTTCCCTACCTGTCTGACTAGTCCCAGGTCTTGTATCTATTTCTTTCGCCTGGTCACTAAGCTGGCCTTGTTCAGGTTGAATTTGCGTTTGGCTTTCAAATGTCTCTGTTTCTGTGTCCTGAACACGTTCTTCTAGTTCTGACTGATCCTGTTCAAGCACTTCGATCCCTTGATTTTCTTCTGCTCGAACTATTACACTTTTTCTAGTCTGTCCCTTTTCTATTTCAGGAGTTAGTGGAGGTGTGTCAATCACCTGATCTGTCCCTGTCTGACCTTCTTCTTCGTCCTCAGACTTGATGTGAATCTCAATGATCTGACGGTCTTCGCCTGTGCCTTGCTCGACCTCACTATTCCACTCTCTGTCTTCTCTTATTCGCTCTCTTGTTCTGTGTGGATCTCCAGAGAGATCGACTATGGGTATCCAATCTTCTGGCCAGATTTCCGGCAGCTCGTCATCAGCTACTTCTGGACCAGCCTCCGTTGGATGTTCAGCAGTACCGGTGCTTGGCCGCGCGTCATCAGCTACCTCCGGGCCAACGTTTACAAGACCCTCCACTGGGCTGGTGCTCGATCGTCTTTCGTCAGCTACTTCAGGACCAACGTCTGCAGACCCCTCAGCTGGACGACCTCCTGCTCCAGGCTCCTCGTCAGGTATCACCTTCTGGGTATGGCTGGCATGGATCCACTTGGGAACGCCAGCGCACTTTACAGCAGTCGTCGTTACCAGGATTACTTGCCGCTTTTTTCCCCACCTTGGTGCAAGGCAACTTGAACGAGTGTGCTTCTTTATTTTAACCCAGTCACCAGGAACCAATTTGTGAACTGGTGTTGTCGGGTTGGCGACGGCGTCTGCCCCAATCTGGCGAGAGATAGAACGCACTTGGTCACCCAGTTGCTTGCAGTATTCAAGTACCAAATCATCAGAAATGCTTAACAGTTTGTATCCTGGTACCCATGCTTGTCTCATCACTCTTCCCATCAAAATCTCATGGGGGCTCAGGCCTGTTCTCCGATCTGGAATGCTTCTGAGTCCCATCAGAACAAGAGGCAAGGCAGCTATCCAGTTTAGGCCAGTAGAATCACATATTTTTGCCAATCTATTCTTGATGGTGCCATTTATTTGTTCTACCACTCCAGAAGCCTCTGGATGATATGCACAGTGCAGCTTTTGTGTGATCCCGAATGCTTGGCAAAGCTGGGCCAAAACTTCATTCTGAAAATGGGTGCCTCTATCTGAGTCAATAAAGACTGGAACCCCGAACCTCGGTACTAGCTCTCTCAGCAATAACTTGGCTACTGTTAGGGCGTCGCATTGTTTGGCAGGGTAAGCTTCCACCCACTTTGAAAATAGGCAGACAATGACAAGGACATATCTCTTTCCCTCACAACGGGGCATGGTAATGAAATCTATTTGTATTCTCACAAAGGGACCCCCTGATCTCCCAATTTTCATCAGTTCAACCTCTGTTCTCTTGCCAGCGTTGAACTGTTGACATGGCAGGCACCTCTGGCAAAGGGACTCTGCTACCTTCCTGAATTTCTTGTTGTACCAAGTCTGTTGAAATACCAGAACCATGGCATCCCTACCAATGTGTGATCCTTCATGTATCAGTCTGGCCATTGGGGCAAGTAGTTGTCTGGGTAACACAGGCATATCATTCGGGCCCACAATGACACCATCCTCACGTCTTGGTTTACAACCTTCCTCCTTCCACTTCTCTTTCTCCTCCCAGGGCGTCACATGCTGCCATTCTCTCACTTCATCCCAGGTAGGCACTTCTTCAAACATCCTAAGTTGGCAGCTGTTTCCAGTCCCACGCCGCTTCGGATTTATTCGCATCTGCTCCATGGCGCATTGTTTTGCCACTCGATCAGCAAAATCGTTTCCCATTGATACAGGGTCAAGGCCCTTCTTATGAGCAACACACTTGACCACTGCCAATTCCTTTGGTAACTGGATCGCCTCTAAAAGGTCTTGAACCACTTTTCCATTTCGTATGGGGGTACCTGATGAAGTCAGGAATTCTCTTTGTAGCCATAACTGGCCAAAGTCATGCACCACCCCATAACAGTACTGGCTGTCAGTATACACTGTTATTCTTTTGTCTTTTCCCAATTTGCATGCTCTAATCAGAGCGATCAATTCGGCTACTTGTGCAGACTTTACTCCAAATAAATAGGACGCTTCTTCAATTTTTGTTAACGATACCACATCATAGGCAGCACTTAGGCCCCCTAGTTCATGCCTCAGGCACGAACCATCCACAAACCATTCCTCATCATGCACAGGCAAAGGAGTTTCTTTAATGTCTGGGCGAGGTTTAGTACTGAACTCTGTCAGATCAATACAGTCATGCTCATCATCTCCCTTACCTTCCATAACCATTGATTCAGGAAGTAGAGTGGCGGGGTTTAAAATATTGCATCTGGTGATGACAATGTTTGCAGCACCCATGAGAATCCTCTCATATTTAGTCAGCCGACTAGGGGTGAGATACTGAGTTTTTGTTCGGGTCAATAGAATCACAATTGCATGTGGAACATACACAGTTACAGGATGTCCCATGATAATGGACTCACTCTGTTCTAAACTGGTGCATGTTGCAGCTACTGCTTTCAGACATCCAGGTAATCCAGCAGCCACTGGATCCAATGTGGCAGAGAAATATGCCACAGGCCTTCTGGTGGTGCCATGTTCCTGAGTCAGGACTGACAATGCACAATTGTCACGAGTGTCACAGAATAGGCCAAACTCTTTGGAGTAGTCAGGCATCCCTAGAGCAGGAGCTGTACACAGACAATTTCGTAATTTTGTGAAAGCTGTTAAGCTCTCGTCATTCCATTCCACTGGGTCTTTCGCTCCTCTCTTTGTCATCTGAATCAAGGGCTTTGCAAGGACTGCGAATCCCACAATCCATTGCCTGCAGTAACCTACAACTCCGAGGAACATTCTGATTTCTTTCTGAGTACGGGGTAACTGCATATTTTGAATTATTCTAACTCTCTCTGTGGTAACTTTTCTGATGCCTTTTTCTATCTGGTGTCCCAGATACTTCACAGATTTCGAACAGAACTGTAATTTCTCAGGGGCCACTTTATGTCCCTTTTCACTCAGGTGATTTAGTAGGGCAATGGTGTCAACCACGCAATCCCTATGGCTTTTGGACGCCACCAATAGGTCGTCTATGTACTGTACTAAAACAGACTCTCCAGGTAAAACCAAAGTTTCCAGAAATTTTTTCAAGATCTGATTAAAGATAGAGGGGCTCTCTGTGTACCCCTGGGGGACCCTATTCCAGACATACACGTGACTGTTGAAAGCAAATGAGAAAAGAAATTTGCTGTCTGGATGCAATGGAATCGAAAAGAATGCATGACATAGGTCTATCACAGTGAACCATTCAGCATCCCAAGGAATCTGATACAGGATCACTGCTGGGTTCGGGACAATAGGGCAGCAAGGAACCACTGTCTTGTCAATCAATCAATCAATCAATCAGGTCATTTGTAGAGCGCACTACTCACCCGTAGGGTCTCAAGGCGCTGGGTTGGGGGGGGGTGCCGTTACTGCTCGAACAGCCAGGTCTTGAGCTTCCTCCTGAAGGAGAGGTGGTTTTGGGTCAGGCGTAGGTCGGTCGGGAGTGAGTTCCATGTCTTGGCGGCCAGGTAGGAGAAGGACCTTCCTCCTGTTGTCGCTCTCTTGTTTACCTTTCTTAGGTCCTGAACTACTCTGTACTTGCCATTAGGCTTTTTGATGCCCATAATGGGTGAGTTGCATGGGCTACTCATTACTTCCTGTATGATATTTGCTTCTAGTAATTTCTGTATTTCAATGGCAACACCTGCTCTCACTTCAGCACTCATTCTGTAAGGCTTGGTATGGGGGTATACTGCATTTTCTCTCATGGCTATTTGTATGGGGTCTACGTTTTTCATTAATCCCACATCCTTTCCTGTAAAGTCCCACACTTCTGGCTTCACTGTCTGTTGGAGTTCTTCAGGTAAGTCTTGTATAGTCATTCGTTTTATTTCTGAGTCAGGTCTAATTAACATTAGCTTGTAGATACCGTCTTCGTCTGGAGTTTGAATTTCGACGCCCTTTGGTGTGCAAAAGATGGTACAATTCATTTTGCACAGCAAATCACGTCCCAGTAAGTTTACCGGACTGGTATCACAGACAACAAATCTGTGCATTTGTTTGAAATTTCCAATTGAGATCTCCATGGGCTCGGTAACAGGTGTACTAATCAGTTGATTAGATACACCCACTACTTGGATGGCTTCTCCCGAGAGGGGTAGGTTCGGAACGTCCACTGTTCTTACAGTAGAACGGGTAGCACCAGTGTCCAACAGAAAGGTGACATCATTTCCATCAACCTTTCCTTCAATGTATGGTCCCAACTGGTCTACCGGCAAGGAGGCGCCAAGTACGCACTCCTCATCCTCCCCTCTCAGGCCCCGTCAGTACTGGTCGTCACAGAAGAAAGTGTCATTCAGTAAATACTGCGAAGTTGCTGCATTTCTATTTTCATTCCCTCCCCAGATTTCTACGTCATCACCCTGCGGTGATTTTCCCTTAAAAATAGGTTTTGGCGCTCTGGGCACTTGGATCGTTTTTACCTGCTGCTGGGTCTTTCTTTGTTTTTCATTCTGCGTCTGTGGAATTAAATCAGGTGTTTGGGCATTATCATCTTGTAAATAGGGACACTCGTCTCTCCAGTGTCCAATTTCCCCGCACTGATGGCAAGGAAATTTCTTCTTAGCTTCCTCTCTACTCATTTTCGGTCTAGGCTTTCCTCCACCCCCACCCCCAGTGCTTTGGTTCGGGGTAGTTTTGTTCATCTTGTTTAACTGCTTTTCCTGCTGTTCTGCGAGCTTCACTTGAGCCCACATAACTTTCTCTTTAAGAGCCTTTTTCTTTTCTGCCATTTCGTCCTCACAGTACTTTGCGTACCGTAGGACCTCATCTATCTTTTTGGTATGCCAACAGATTTGATTATCCTTTATCCATTGACAAATTTCGGGCCTTAAACCGTTTACAAACCTGTAAATGAAGTGTGTCATATCCTTCATCTCGATGTTATCTATACCACTGTATGTTTTGAACACCTGCAACAGCCTTTCATAAAAGGAATGCACTGCCTCGTCTCTTTCCTGCGTGGTTCTATCTATCTTGGTCCAATCAGTTTCCTTTGCTGGCACCTTTGCTTTCAGATGTTGAATTACCTGATCATATTTTCTCATTACTTACTTCGATGGTTCCCCTGTTTTGTCGTCTCTCGGGTATTCCTCACTCGGCCAAGCTATGGCTATTTTACACTCGGTCCACAGATCTACAGGGACCACTATGTCGAAGAACCCATCCAGGTCCTTCCACAGGCATTTTTGCACTTTTACGAATCTTTCTACCTGCCTATACCAATCCACAGGCTTTTCTCGTAATTTCGGGAAATCATTAGTAAAGGATACAATATCCTGTCTGGACCATGGAACATGTACATATTTTCCACCTGGTACTTCACGCATAGGGCATAACTGTTCTGGTTTGTCAGCTTCCTTTAGAACAAATTCGGGAGTTGCCTGCCTGGACCTGGCCTCATCCTTTTTCTTGGCCCATCTGGCTTTCCATCTTTCCACATCTCCCCATTTTTGTAATACTGTCAATAGTTCTTTGACCTGTGCTTTCTTCCCAGAAACATTCAAGTTTTCCAAATCTTTGTCTGAGAAATCTGCCCTATATGGTTTCTGCAAAGGTTTCGATTTTGAAATATCTATTCCCATGCTAGCAGCAGTGTCTGTCAGTTTTTCATGAAGTACTCGGGTATTTCGGGTGAGACTCTTGCAGATAAACAGCATTTCGTCTTCGGAGTAGGTATTTAATCTGTCTAATCCTACGTTTCCTGCCATTAATTCCTCTATTTCTATTCTCAGCTTGTAGAGATCTAAAGGTCTCGTTGGGGACGCTTGTTTTTCAGATTCTTGACTCCATCTTTCGATTTCTTCAGGAGTCACCAATGTGACACTCTTAGTACCCGAGGTCGATTCCATTTGAATTTCCCTCGCATTAAAAGGATTATGTCTTTTCTGTATCCTTTTTCCGACATTTCTAACGGGCAGATCTAGTAGCGAGACCTCCGACTCGCACTCACTTGTCTGGTCATCTACAATTAAGGGTTCTGGTCTGGGCTGTGCTACAACGGGAGTAATGACTGGAGGGTTTGGAGTCCCTTGACGGTCCCCGTACAGCGGAACCACTGGTCCGATAGTTACTGGGATCGTTAAGGCTTCAGGACTTGTATTTAGCTGTGACATTTTCTGTATTATCTCAGCTCTCTGCCTTGCTAGCGCTTCTCGTTCTTTCTCTTCTAATAATCTGTCCAAAGATTTGTCATGTAACACCTGTGGGGTTAGAGTGGGAGCATAACTCGGGGCAGTGGGATGTGTCTCACTCGGTCCTCCACCATAATTAGGTCTTGGGAACAAACTTCCTGTGCCTAGAATCCTCGGCTCTTCCTCATCCTGTGGCTTTAATAACGGCATTCCTGTACCTAAGGACCTCACCTCACCTCCGTAGGGGGGACGAGAACAAAAATCTCCTTCACGTGAATATCCCATCTCCCCACCAATCGGTCTCCTTGGGTAAATACTTCTGGTTTCTACGGGTCCTAGATTCTCAGTATAAGGAGGGATTGGATAATCCCCTCCTACACTTGCGGACCTGACCTCTTCCCTTTGTAGAGGTCTCCGGGGAATATCCCCTGCACTTAAAGGTCGGTGTCCTTCATTATAAGGAGGCGGACTTCTCATGCATATGTCATCTAACAATTCGTCATCTGATTCTCCGAGGGGCCCCCAGTGTTTGGATTTCTCTGTCCTTCCCCCCCCCCCCAGGAGGATCTTCTGCTGGCATCATGGGAAACAGTCCCTCAACAATCATATTCTTTCTCCACTGTTTCATCTTTTTGGCTCGGGCTTCCTGCTTTAATTTTGGATAAAACTTAGTTAACCCTTTATCCATTCGGGGCTTGTCCCTCTCGAAAGCCTCGATTTCCCATTCCTCTAGTGCTTCGTACTGCGTTAATCTAGGTCTGGGATGTAAATCATTCATTCGGGCTCTCAAATTAAATAGAATCCTGCTGTTAAATGTTCCGTCTAACGGAAAAGCCAATACTCCGTCATCTTTCGTGTATTCTGCCCAATTTTCCAACCATACACAGGTATTGTACCCTTTATCGAACATCATGAAAGATGCGGGAGTATTTGGTGGTGGAATGACAACACCTTCTCTAGTTTTAATCGGTTTATCTTTCTTGAAATAATTCTTTACCTTATTTACAAGGGACAATTTTCTCTTATTTCCATACATAATGTCGTATCTATTAGTCTTCCACTGATCTCTCCCAAACCCTAGGTATCTGGAATCGGGTCTAGTCTCCGGAGTATACGAGTGCCACATACGATTTCTGCAAGCGGCTTTGTTTACAAGTCTCTCCCAATCCGAATGCGTCTTTTATTTTCGTGCGGCCAATAAAATGCACGAGTTCAAATATTTTCGACCAATGGGTGCGCGGCCCCTTCGTGAGACAGTTCCCACGCTCGGGCGCTCACCCCTCCCTTACAATTCCAGCTCCACTACCAGCCCGCTGCGTCTACCAATCCCAGCGCGGCACAGAGTGACGTCAGAGAAGCTTCGCGACTGACTCCCTCCTTCACAAGGTAACGGAAACTTTCTTACCTTCTAAAGTGCTTAGTGCTTGGTTATTTAACAACAAATACACATTCGCCACTGTGCTCAAGTGTCTAGACAGGAAAGATTTGTTTTACTGCAAGTAAACTACTTCCATTTACTTTTCACTCACTACGAGTAGATCTCTTCTGCCTACCCTTCACTCTAGCATTGGAGAAGCTGTTACTCCCCTAGACTCATCCACTTTACCGGGATATATCCGAGACTAAGGTTTCCCCAGCGAGCCCCTTTGCTTTCACTCAAGCTCCGATGTACCTGCTACTCTTCCGGTGTGACCCTAAATAGGTTTATGCCACAATGGGAATTTTGCCAATGAACCTCGTTACTAACATTTATTCAATCATATATTCAGAAAAAACCCTAGTTAGTGCTTCCAGTTCTACCTAACCTGCACCAACTTTCCTAAAAGCCAGTGACCTCAAACAAATGGATTCTATTCAGCACTCGCTATTCAATTCCCCGGGGATTTCCAAACAACATATAACAATTACGAACTAAGTGGTTAATACATATATCAATATAACAATAAAAAAAACAGTTTAAAACATTTCATAATTTTTCAAAGCAAACATTTCAAGTGGGTGATCAGTCCTCCCGAAGTGCCTACTCTTGTAGCAGCATCAATATACTAGCAGCTTCCGACTTAGCTAGACTAACTAGTCCTGCCTAACCTTTAACTATTCCCTAACCATCCTCGATGCTACCAGAAAATTACTGCTAGAGATCGCGGGTCACCCGACCAATAATTTCGCCACTTCTGGCTTCGGGCCCATATACTTCACTTTATCATATACATTGATCAGATGACCACACAATCTACTACCAATAATTGTGAAGTTCCCTTTCGATTATTTCCAGTGTACCCAACTTACCATCCACCGTTATGGGTACCTATGACCACGATGGGTCAGGGAGCTAGCTGTAAAAGGAAAGGCAGAAAAAAACAAAACCCAACATAAAATTACTTTCTTTCATTGAAATGACCACGGACAACTGGAAGTTTTGAAAGTTTATCTTAAATTCAAATAAAGGGCAGTCATACAGTTTTATCAGGAGAGTGCTCGTGCGACAGGGAACCCGCTAAGGGAGAGGGAAACTAAGATAAGGGGCAAAGTGAACACGCTATAAATCTGAGTTACTTTTAGCCAGTTTACGAGAGAAAAACCAAGACCATATCAGGAAGTTGCAAACTGCAATACAGAAAATGATTTCTAAAAGGTAGGGTAACATAGGAACACGCTATGAAATCAAATGCAAATGACTTTATGAAATGCAATGGTTGCAGGAGAAAGCATGGAAAATTAATTCACGTGCAAAGGTATGTCTTTATTGAAGCAAAGACAGAAAAATAGAAAGGTGCAGTTTCAAGAGATTTAGAGCAATATTTACCTAGACTGGTGTGAAAAACCAAACCCTGGCCACGGGTCAGTTAAGGACAGGAAACCCTCAAGGAAGGATACCCCTCAATGGACAGCAGGTGCAGAAATGGACCCCCAAGACAGGACAGGAAACCCTCAGATTAGGATCAGGACAGGACCACCAGGATACGACCAGCACCCGCAGTTCGGAAGCAACGCCTGCGCTCCACCCTCTCTGCAGCTATCGATCAGGACCCCGATTGGGTCAGCGAATTCCCCAGCAAAGTGCTTCGCCAGCACTTAAGGTTCAGTAAAACCTTCAGAGTCTATGGTCAAATTTCGGACAGAGAGCTCCGCAGCTCCTCTGTATCAAGGCACCTATTGAGTGCGTTGGGTCAGTGACAGGTCAGCTATTCAGACAAGTCGGACAATTTCCCTAAGTGAACCTAGGCTAGATATACTGTTTTGGGACAAGGTACCACCCCCCAATGTTGCAAAGTGTCAGAATCCCCAAATTTCAATTGGTCCTAAGGTAGGATTTGGTTAACACACCAATCAGAACAGACTATTACAAGCCCTACTTAGCATCCTAGGGTGCCGGCTAACAAGATTGGGGTTCCCACGAGAAGTCGCAGAGAATACAATGGAAACTTATACATTTGTAACAACATAGGGACATTTGGCTTCATCCTCCTGGGTCAGAGGTAATTCTCTCAGGAGCATCTCGACTGTGGCTGCCAGCTGGCTGAGTTCCACGGTCCAAGTTTGTCTCTGGCCTTGCATCTGGAGCATGCGCAGAAAGGACCTTCAAAATGGCTCATGACCCATTTGGACCCCCATTTCCCGTGATACATGAAAAGTAAGCGAAAACAAATTAATACATAGAAATAAATGATTTGTATTACATGTCGTGACTTTGTACTTCAGATTCATCATCAGAAAAATATACTATGCAATTAGACATTAGTAATATATACATGGACACGAGAGCAACTGCACGGGCATCACGACGTTATCACGAAAGCTGCGTATTACGCATGCGCCCCCCTTTCCCTCCAGAACTACCTCTACGTAGAGTCACGTGAGTGTGACTAACGCATGCGCAAAAGCGAAAAGACAAGCAGCGGCCATTTTTAGGGACATGGATTAATCATATTAGTAGAACACATAAGCAAGCTTCGCTACCTTTCACGTGTATCCAAAATAAAGATATTAATAATAACGTACGTTTGTTATGAGGTTATGACAAGTTGAGGTTCATGAATCGAGCAAGTCGCGATGCGAAATCTTGCTCTATCACTACATTGCAGCAAAAAGGTGGAATGAGCTCCCTTCTGACCTGAGGCACACTACTAACTATCTCCAGTTTCGAAGGAAACTTAAAACGCATCTCTTCCCTAATCCTTAAATCTCTCAGCACACACCTCAGCAGCTCCCCTGGTATACAGCGCCGTGATATCCCATGGGATGAGTGTCGCGCTTTACAAAAACTGCAAATAAATAAATAAATAAATAGTGCGGTGTGATTCTGCACGGCAAAGAAACACTGGTACACAACTGGTTATACACAACACAAAAGCTTGCATTAGGTTCTACTTGCTTATTACTCAAGTAATCAATATCCTCTCTTAACATAGCACTTTCTTAGTGCAGGGAAGGTTCTAGTGTCTTACAAATCTGTTTACTGATACACTACTTAACAAGAGAAATGTTGTTTTACAAACCGTCAATGGCTAGACAAAAGGAAAATCTCTGGGTCTTGACTTGGCCTATCTGAGATAGGGACAACACCATTCAGAAGCCACACTATATAAATCTAGTTCAAGGGCAGTAAACTGCAAGAAGATATCCCAGAAACTGGAGAAAAAATCTGAATGGCATAAAAAATTAAGTGGAGATGTTGGCCTAAATTTCTGATAAAAGGGCTTGAATGAAGAATTCAGAAAAGATAATGTACAAACATACTTGAAGGCAGCAGGTCAGAAATTACCTCCAGTCTAGAGCTGAACAGGTAAAAATATAGTAACAAAAATCAAGACCAAGAAAGTTCAACAAACCTGTTGAAAAATATCACTTCAGCTGTGTTGAAACACAAAGAGCTGCTTTCTGCTGCTAATTGTCCGGACTGGGTTATGTACGTATTTCCTTGAGAAATATCAAATAATGCTTCTATTGCAGAATATTCTCTGTCAGGATGTTCAAATGCATTCTTAAAGTGTTTAAAAAAATGTATTAAATATTTAAACATGGATCCTCTGTGAACACCTACAGCTAACCTTCAACTGAACTGCTCCAGACAGAATACCCACTTTTAATCTGTCAGGAGGTACAAAAGAGCAAAATGCACAGTGCGATCATGCAGGAATTCTTGCACCTTGGTGGGTTTCCCAGAGAATTGAGCTGAGCTGAAACTCACTGACTCACTTTCTCACCTCCCCTACCCCCACTACTTCTCTCTCTCCTTTCTCTCCTCTCCTAATGTATTGCTGATTGGTTGATGTAATGTGTAATTGTCGATCTTTTTCTGTTATATTTTTGAACCACATTGTTGCACTTCCCTTCGTCTCTCCTGTTGTCTCCTCCCGCATCCTCCCTCTGGTCATGTCTCTCCCTCTCTCCTCTCTCAATGTATTGAGACTGAACTATTTTGTCAGATGCCCGATGTAGCTACCTGGTTTAGCTATAGGGGAGATGGGTCGTGGACTCCCTCCTTGGGCGTCACCTACCCAGTCGGTCTTTAGACAGACTTCTTTTCGTCTCTCCTTATTGTCTCTTCCCTTATCATCACTTTCTCACTTCCCCTACCCCCCACTACTTTTCTCTCTCCTTTCTCTCCTCTCCTAATGTATTGCTGTTTGTTTGAGGTTATTGTGTAATTGTTGATCTATTTCTGTTATATTTTTGAACCACATTGTTCCACTTTCTTTCATCTCTCCTGTCCTCTCCTCCCTCATCCGCCCTCTATTTTATGTCTCTCCTTCTCTCCTCTCCCAATGTATTGAGACTGAACTATTTTGTCTGATGCCCGATGGAGCTACTTGGTTTAGCTATAGGGGAGATGGGCCTTAGATTCCCTCCTTGGTCGTCACCTACCCTGTCGGTCTTTAGACAGACTTCTTTTCGTCTCTCCTTATTGTCTCTTCCCTTATCCTCCCTCTCTCACCTCCCCTGCCACCTCCACTACTTCTCTCTCCTTTCTCTCCCCTCCTAATTGAATTGCCTATTTTTTATGTATTGTGTACTTGTTGAATTTGTTCTGTTCAAGTCAAGTCAAGTCAGAATTTATATAGCGCACTACATACCCATAGGGTCTCAAGGCGCTTGAGGAGGGGGGGGGGGAGGTTTACTTATCGAATATCCATGTTTTAAGTTGTTTTCTGAAGGCTAGGTAGTTTTGAGTAAGGCGGAGGTGGATGGGAAGGGAATTCCAGGTCTTGGCAGCTAAGTAGGAGAATGATCTTCCTCCCATGGTGGCTTTGTGGATACGCGGAACAGCGGCGAGGGCTTGGTTGGACGAACGCAGCTGGCGGGTGGGGGTGTAAAAGGAAAGGCGCGTGTTGAGACAATCAGGTCCAAGTTCGTATAGGGCTTTGTGTGCGTGGGTGAGGAGACGGAACGTAATTCTCTTGTTGACGGGGAGCCAGTGAAGGTCTTTCAGGTGAGCGGAAATGTGGTCTGTGCGGGGGATGTCTAGTATGAGTCTGGCTGAAGCATTTTGGATGCGTTGGAGTTTTTTCTGTAGTTTCGCGGTGGAACCGGCGTAAAGGGTGTTTCCGTAGTCCAGACGGCTTGTAACCAGTGCGTGGGTGACCGTTTTTCTTGTTTCGGTGGGGATCCAGTGAAATGTTTTTTTGAGCACGCGTAGGATGTTGAAGCATGAAGATGAGACGGCGTTGACTTGTCTGGTCATCGAGAGTGAGGAATCCAGGATGATGCCCAGGTTCCGTGCGTGGTCCGTCGGTATGGGGGCTTTTCCTAGGGCCGTTGGCCACCAAGAGTCGTCCCAGGCGGAGGGGGATGAGCCTAAGATGAGGACTTCCGTCTTGTCCGAGTTCAGTTTCAGACGGCTGTGCTTCATCCACTCGGCTACTTCTTTCATCCCTTCGTGTAGGTTGGTTTTGGCGGTGGTTGGGTCTTTGGTGAGTGAGAGGATCAGCTGAGTGTCATCAGCGTAGGAGATGATGTTGAGGTTGTGTTGACGTGCGATGGTTGCGAGGGGGCTCATGTAGACGTTGAAGAGGGTGGGGCTGAGTGATGATCCTTGCGGGACGCCGCAGATGACTTCGGTGGCCTCTGACTTAAAAGGGGGGAGGCGGACTCTCTGAGTTCTTCCAGCGAGGAACGAAATGATCCAGTCCAATGCTTTTCCTTGAATTCCGATGTTTCTGAGGCGTTGTATCAGGGTGCTATGGCAGACTGTGTCGAAGGCTGCGGAGAGGTCAAGCAGGAAAAGGGCCACTGTGTCTCCATTGTCCAGTAGTGTTCGGATGTCGTCTGTTGCTGCGATGAGGGCGGTCTCGGTGCTGTGTTTGGCTCGGAAGCCAGACTGTGAGGAGTCGAGTGATTTGTTAGTTTCGAGGAAGGTGGCGAGCTGATTGTTAATGGCTTTCTCAATGACTTTGGCAGGGAATGGGAGGAGCGAGATGGGGCGGTAGTTTTTGAGTTCGGTGGGGTCAGCTGTGGGTTTCTTCAGAAGGGCGCTGAGTTCGGCGTGTTTCCAGCTATCTGGGAATGTGGTGGAGTTAAGGGAGAAGTTGATGACATCTCGGAGATGGGGTGCGATAATGGAGTCTGCTTTGTTGAAGATGTGATGGGGACATGGGTCAGTAGGGGATCCTGAGTGGATGGAGTTCATCAGGCGAATGGTCTCTTCTGTGGTGATTGGGTTCCATTCGAGAAGGATATTCGGAGGATGTAACGGTTCGGAGGTGAGTGGGGTGGATTGGTTTACAGGTGTGTTGTCAAAGCTGTTATGGATGTCGGCGATTTTGTCATGAAAGAATGAGGCAAGGGAGTCGCAGAGGACTTGAGAGGGGGTGATGTCGTTAGAGCTGGCGGTGGGGTTGGTGAATTCTTTGATGATGTTGAAAAGTTCTTTGCTGTTGTGGGCGTTGTTATCTAGTCGGTCTTTGAGCGCTGATTTCTTGGCTGACCGGATTAGTTGGTGGTGTTTGCGGGTGGCGTTTTTGAAGGCGGCTTGGGTGATAGTGTTTGGGTCTGTTTTCCAAGTTTTCTCAAAGGAGCGGCAGAGCTTCTTGGATTTCTTAAGGTTATCGTTGAACCAGGGGGCGTTCTTGCTACCTTGCTTGGTTTGATGTTTTTTCAAGGGTGCTAATTTGTCGGCCGTTTGGGTTAACCATTGTGTGAGGTTGATGGCGGCTTGGTTAGGGTTCGTTGAATGGGCAGGGGGTTTTTGAAGAAGCGATGTTGAGATCTGGTCGATGGTGATTTTGTTCCAATTTCTTCGCAGAGTTGGTTGAGGGTGGTTGTGGGTCGAGGTCTTATTGTAAATAAAGTGGATGCAGCTGTGGTCCGTCCAGTGGAGGGGGGTGGTATGAGTGAAGGAGATATGCTTGCTGGAAGTGAAGATAGGGTCGAGTGTGTGTCCTGCATAGTGAGTGGGGGTGTTAACAAGTTGTTTGAGTCCGAGATTGGCGAGATTGTCCAGAAGGGTGGTGGTGTTACTGTCGTTGCTCTTTTCCAGATGGAAATTGAGGTCTCCCAGTAGAATGTATTCTTCTGAAGGGAGGGTGTGTGGGGTGATAAAGTCAGTGATGTCTTCGTTGAATTTTGTACGGGGTCCTGGTGGCCTGTAGAGGAGGGTGCCCCTAAGTGTTGTCTTGGGGTCGGTGTGGATCTGGAAGTGAAGGTGTTCGGCGATAGCGAGGTTGTCATCTGAGCTGGTTGAGACGCGGATGGTATTCTTGTGGACGATGGCGATGCCTCCTCCTGTTTGGATGGGGTGGTCCTTACGGATGATCTTGTAGCCGTCCGGGATGGCTATGGTGATGTCTGGAGCTGAAGAGGCATTCATCCAGGTTTCTGTTAGGAAGGCGATGTCCGGAGAAGTGGTGTCGAGTAGGTTCCAAAGGTCGATGGCGTGTTTGTGAACCGAGCGGGTGTTGAGAAGGATGCATTTTAGGTGGTTGGTTTTGGCTCTCTGTTTGGTGTTTGTGGATTTGTAATGGGACGTGATGCAGGCAAATTTGCAGGAGTGGCAGGTGAAGGGTCCATGGGTGTGTCCTGGTGCTGCTTGGGCGCAGTTAGTGAGTCGGCCGGGGTTGAGTGCAAAGAGGGAGGAGGCGTCGTATGTAATGCGGGGAGGGTGGGTGAAGCGGGGACCAGGGGGTCTGGCTCTGGGCGCGGTCCAGGCGCGGACGGGCGTAGACCGGCTTACCTTTGGTGAACCTTCGGCGCGACTGGGGCGTGATCGCTGCGCGTGAATGCTGCGCGCAAGAGCATCTGTCATATATAGATAGTGGAGGGGGGAGGGGTGAGGGAGGAGCAGCTGGGAGGCGGGTGCGGGGCGGGAAGTCGAGGCAAAACAACGACAAGCAAACAGTCAAAATGGCAGCAAGCCAAAAAGCGCTACAGGACGAGATGGGGTACGGCGCTACAATCTGAAATCAATCTGAAGTGCAGCAAGTCAGGTAATAGGCGCTACAATGCCTAGCAGCTTTAATAAAATAAGTACAAGCAAGTACAAGCAATGCGTGCAGAGCTACAATGCCTAGCAGCTTTAATTAAATAAGTGCAAGCAAGTACAAGCAATGCGTGCAGAGCTACAATGCCTAGCAGCTTTAATTAAATAAGTACAGGCAATGCGTGCAGAGCGTGATCTAAACGATACCAGCTGATGTGAGGGGAGCAGCGAGGGGAGCGACCGCTTCGCCGAGGCTCAGGACGGTCACAGCGCTATTTCCTGATGTGTAGGGCTATACTCTCTGTGGGAGGGAGGAGCAGCTGGGAGGCGGGTGCGGGGCGGGAAGTCGAGGCAAAACAACGACAAGCAAACAGTCAAAATGGCAGCGAGCCAAAAAGCGCTACAGGACGAGATGGGGTACGGCGCTACAATCTGAAATCAATCTGAAGTGCAGCAAGTCAGGTAATAGGCGCTACAATGCCTAGCAGCTTTAATAAAATAAGTACAAGCAAGTACAAGCAATGCGTGCAGAGCTACAATGCCTAGCAGCTTTAATTAAATAAGTGCAAGCAAGTACAAGCAATGCGTGCAGAGCTACAATGCCTAGCAGCTTTAATTAAATAAGTACAGGCAATGCGTGCAGAGCGTGATCTAAACGATACCAGCTGATGTGAGGGGAGCAGCGAGGGGAGCGACCGCTTCGCCGAGGCTCAGGACGGTCACAACGCTATTTCCTGATGTGTAGGGCTATACTCTCTGTGGGAGGGAGGAGCAGCTGGGAGGCGGGTGCGGGGCGGGAAGTCGAGGCAAAACAACGACAAGCAAACAGTCAAAATGGCAGCGAGCCAAAAAGCGCTACAGGACGAGATGGGGTACGGCGCTACAATCTGAAATCAATCTGAAGTGCAGCAAGTCAGGTAATAGGCGCTACAATGCCTAGCAGCTTTAATAAAATAAGTACAAGCAAGTACAAGCAATGCGTGCAGAGCTACAATGCCTAGCAGCTTTAATTAAATAAGTGCAAGCAAGTACAAGCAATGCGTGCAGAGCTACAATGCCTAGCAGCTTTAATTAAATAAGTACAGGCAATGCATGCAGAGCGTGATCTAAACGATACCAGCTGATGTGAGGGGAGCAGCGAGGGGAGCGACCGCTTCGCCGAGGCTCAGGACGGTCACATTGTTGATTCTCATGTAAAGCGCTCTGATACCTTCGGGTCTAGCCAATGCTATATAAAACTCTTTAAATAAATAAAACTGGAAGAAAAAGTTGAAGGGCATGAAGACCTCCACAGAGAAGTTAGCCTAAATTTCTGATCATGGGCCTTGTCAGAGGAATTCAGAGGAGTGACCAAGGTGAAGCCCAGAGAAAAGGTACAAAGTGACCTGAAAACAGCAGGGTAGAAAGTACCTCTAATCTAGAGTTTTTCAGTAGAAACAATAGTGGAAAAATCAAGGCAGGAAAGGGCTGAGGATTGCATTTAAAATAGGGAGTTGAATGTGTTGCAACACAGAAAAGCACTCTCCTTTATCTCCACAAGTTAGACGCCATAATTGGGTTAGGAAAAAATAAGGCAGAAATAAATGGAGAGAATGAAATCAATAGTCAACAAGGAAAGCTCTGGAAGGCATTGAAGTAAAATATTTGCACCGGTGAATAAACAATAACTGCCATAGAATGCTTCATTACCGGTCCTGAGGGGACTGGGGCATAGAGAATCAGTGTCTAAGGCAATACTTGTTTAGAGGAGGATTCATGATTTGCTGAACTGTAGGAGGAACCTAGGGAGCAAGTCAATCTCAGCAACAAGTGCCAATAGACATTTAATCCACCTGCCATGCCCGCAATCCTCAGCAACCCAACTCATGCAAGAAAGACAAGACAGTCCACCACAAGGTTACAGTGTAGATCGTGACTTGAGTCTGGCAGTACTACCCCTCCTCCAAGCTCCTACTCTACCTGGAAAGGTACAATAAAATTGTTGAAGCAGTATTGGAGCATGGACAGATTAAGCAAATGCCCAAGATTGTTCACTCAGTGGATATCTTTCCAATGAATTAGAAACTAGAGGCGATTTCAAAAAATTGGAATCGGATATCTCTTCAACCTCCTGCTAATATCTCAATTTGGAATTGTCATGCTTGATGGCTAACAGTTCTCTCTCTAAGACAGAGTACATAGCATCAGAACATAAGACAAATACAATTGTTCCACTGGAGATCTACAGCCATCATTCCCATAACATTTATCTCTATGAAACAGTAAAAATAAGGACACAATCCTGGTACTCCAGCTTATGAATGTGTTGTCTTTGGAGCCAAGGAAGACCAAAGATCCCTGGAAACCTTGGTGTTGATGATGATATCAAATGCGAAGGTCTTACTATGAGTTCAAATCAAAATCTCTAGAGGAACTATCATTTGTTTTACCAGACCTGAAGTTAGCAGAGACCCATTGGCAGCTTGGACTTGCTCAAAAGACTTTCCAGAACTACATGGGATTTGTTGTTTTTGGGCCCACTTTTCATCCAAATACATTCCACAAGCTACTAAATCAAGAAGAGCTGTTGTTGCTGTTTGGAATCTATTGGAACTATCTAGCTGGCTTGGGATAGAAAAATAAACATAAATATGGGCTATCTGAGATATAAGACTGACCAAGACCATAGAGTTTCTCACTACCACTTCCATACTCTCTTACAACAGAGGGTCTCTGGTTGTTTCCCTAATTCAGTTATTCTGATTGAATAGTTTCTCATAGGAGGTCCTGGTGGCCTGTAGAGGAGGGTGCCCCTAAGTGTTGTCTTGGGGTCGGTGTGGATCTGGAAGTGAAGGTGTTCGGCGATAGCGAGGTTGTCATCTGAGCTGGTTGAGACGCGGATGGTATTCTTGTGGACGATGGCGATGCCTCCTCCTGTTTGGATGGGGCGGTCCTTACGGATGATCTTGTAGCCGTCCGGGATGGCTATGGTGATGTCTGGAGCTGAAGAGGCATTCATCCAGGTTTCTGTTAGGAAGGCGATGTCCGGAGAAGTGGTGTCGAGTAGGTTCCAAAGGTCGATGGCGTGTTTGTGAACCGAGCGGGTGTTGAGAAGGATGCATTTTAGGTGGTTGGTTTTGGCTCTCTGTTTGGTGTTTGTGGATTTGTAATGGGACGTGACGCAGGCAAATTTGCAGGAGTGGCAGGTGAAGGGTCCATGGGTGTGTCCTGGTGCTGCTTGGGCGCAGTTAGTGAGTCGGCCGGGGTTGAGTGCAAAGAGGGAGGAGGCGTCGTATGTAATGCGGGGAGGGTGGGTGAAGCGGGGACCAGGGGGTCTGGCTCTGGGCGCGGTCCAGGCACGGACGGGCGTAGACCGGCTTACCTTTGGTGAACCTTCGGCGCGACTGGGGCGTGATCGCTGCGCGTGAATGCTGCGCGCAAGAGCATCTGTCATATATAGATAGTGGAGGGGGGAGGGGTGAGGGAGGAGCAGCTGGGAGGCGGGTGCGGGGCGGGAAGTCGAGGCAAAACAACGACAAGCAAACAGTCAAAATGGCAGCGAGCCAAAAAGCGCTACAGGACGAGATGGGGTACGGCGCTACAATCTGAAATCAATCTGAAGTGCAGCAAGTCAGGTAATAGGCGCTACAATGCCTAGCAGCTTTAATAAAATAAGTACAAGCAAGTACAAGCAATGCGTGCAGAGCTACAATGCCTAGCAGCTTTAATTAAATAAGTGCAAGCAAGTACAAGCAATGCGTGCAGAGCTACAATGCCTAGCAGCTTTAATTAAATAAGTACAGGCAATGCGTGCAGAGCGTGATCTAAACGATACCAGCTGATGTGAGGGGAGCAGCGAGGGGAGCGACCGCTTCGCCGAGGCTCAGGACGGTCACAGCGCTATTTCCTGATGTGTAGGGCTATACTCTCTGTGGGAGGGAGGAGCAGCTGGGAGGCGGGTGCGGGGCGGGAAGTCGAGGCAAAACAACGACAAGCAAACAGTCAAAATGGCAGCGAGCCAAAAAGCGCTACAGGACGAGATGGGGTACGGCGCTACAATCTGAAATCAATCTGAAGTGCAGCAAGTCAGGTAATAGGCGCTATAATGCCTAGCAGCTTTAATAAAATAAGTACAAGCAAGTACAAGCAATGCGTGCAGAGCTACAATGCCTAGCAGCTTTAATTAAATAAGTGCAAGCAAGTACAAGCAATGCGTGCAGAGCTACAATGCCTAGCAGCTTTAATTAAATAAGTACAGGCAATGCGTGCAGAGCGTGATCTAAACGATACCAGCTGATGTGAGGGGAGCAGCGAGGGGAGCGACCGCTTCGCCGAGGCTCAGGACGGTCACAACGCTATTTCCTGATGTGTAGGGCTATACTCTCTGTGGGAGGGAGGAGCAGCTGGGAGGCGGGTGCGGGGCGGGAAGTCGAGGCAAAACAACGACAAGCAAACAGTCAAAATGGCAGTGAGCCAAAAAGCGCTACAGGACGAGATGGGGCACGGCGCTACAATCTGAAATCAATCTGAAGTGCAGCAAGTCAGGTAATAGGCGCTACAATGCCTAGCAGCTTTAATAAAATAAGTACAAGCAAGTACAAGCAATGCGTGCAGAGCTACAATGCCTAGCAGCTTTAATTAAATAAGTGCAAGCAAGTACAAGCAATGCGTGCAGAGCTACAATGCCTAGCAGCTTTAATTAAATAAGTACAGGCAATGCGTGCAGAGCGTGATCTAAACGATACCAGCTGATGTGAGGGGAGCAGCGAGAGGAGCGACCGCTTCGCCGAGGCTCAGGACGGTCACAGCGCTATTTCCTGATGTGTAGGGCTATACTCTCTGTGGGAGGGAGGAGCAGCTGGGAGGCGGGTGCGGGGCGGGAAGTCGAGGCAAAACAACGACAAGCAAACAGTCAAAATGGCAGCGAGCCAAAAAGCGCTACAGGACGAGATGGGGTACGGCGCTACAATCTGAAATCAATCTGAAGTGCAGCAAGTCAGGTAATAGGCGCTACAATGCCTAGCAGCTTTAATAAAATAAGTACAAGCAAGTACAAGCAATGCGTGCAGAGCTACAATGCCTAGCAGCTTTAATTAAATAAGTGCAAGCAAGTACAAGCAATGCGTGCAGAGCTACAATGCCTAGCAGCTTTAATTAAATAAGTACAGGCAATGCATGCAGAGCGTGATCTAAACGATACCAGCTGATGTGAGGGGAGCAGCGAGGGGAGCGACCGCTTCGCCGAGGCTCAGGACGGTCACATTGTTGATTCTCATGTAAAGCGCTCTGATACCTTCGGGTCTAGCCAATGCTATATAAAACTCTTTAAATAAATAAAACTGGAAGAAAAAGTTGAAGGGCATGAAGACCTCCACAGAGAAGTTAGCCTAAATTTCTGATCATGGGCCTTGTCAGAGGAATTCAGAGGAGTGACCAAGGTGAAGCCCAGAGAAAAGGTACAAAGTGACCTGAAAACAGCAGGGTAGAAAGTACCTCTAATCTAGAGTTTTTCAGTAGAAACAATAGTGGAAAAATCAAGGCAGGAAAGGGCTGAGGAATGCATTTAAAATAGGGAGTTGAATGTGTTGCAACACAGAAAAGCACTCTCCTTTATCTCCACAAGTTAGACGCCATAATTGGGTTAGGAAAAAATAAGGCAGAAATAAATGGAGAGAATGAAATCAATAGTCAACAAGGAAAGCTCTGGAAGGCATTGAAGTAAAATATTTGCACCGGTGAATAAACAATAACTGCCATAGAATGCTTCATTACCGGTCCTGAGGGGACTGGGGCATAGAGAATCAGTGTCTAAGGCAATACTTGTTTAGAGGAGGATTCATGATTTGCTGAACTGTAGGAGGAACCTAGGGAGCAAGTCAATCCCAGCAACAAGTGCCAATAGACATTTAATCCACCTGCCATGCCCGCAATCCTCAGCAACCCAACTCATGCAAGAAAGACAAGACAGTCCACCACAAGGTTACAGTGTAGATCGTGACTTGAGTCTGGCAGTACTACCCCTCCTCCAAGCTCCTACTCTACCTGGAAAGGTACAATAAAATTGTTGAAGCAGTATTGGAGCATGGACAGATTAAGCAAATGCCCAAGATTGTTCACTCAGTGGATATCTTTCCAATGAATTAGAAACTAGAGGCGATTTCAAAAAATTGGAATCGGATATCTCTTCAACCTCCTGCTAATATCTCAATTTGGAATTGTCATGCTTGATGGCTAACAGTTCTCTCTCTAAGACAGAGTACATAGCATCAGAACATAAGACAAATACAATTGTTCCACTGGAGATCTACAGCCATCATTCCCATAACATTTATCTCTATGAAACAGTAAAAATAAGGACACAATCCTGGTACTCCAGCTTATGAATGTGTTGTCTTTGGAGCCAAGGAAGACCAAAGATCCCTGGAAACCTTGGTGTTGATGATGATATCAAATGCGAAGGTCTTACTATGAGTTCAAATCAAAATCTCTAGAGGAACTATCATTTGTTTTACCAGACCTGAAGTTAGCAGAGACCCATTGGCAGCTTGGACTTGCTCAAAAGACTTTCCAGAACTACATGGGATTTGTTGTTTTTGGGCCCACTTTTCATCCAAATACATTCCACAAGCTACTAAATCAAGAAGAGCTGTTGTTGCTGTTTGGAATCTATTGGAACTATCTAGCTGGCTTGGGATAGAAAAATAAACATAAATATGGGCTATCTGAGATATAAGACTGACCAAGACCATAGAGTTTCTCACTACCACTTCCATACTCTCTTACAACAGAGGGTCTCTGGTTGTTTCCCTAATTCAGTTATTCTGATTGAATAGTTTCTCATAGGAGACTTGGAACCGTACAATACATTCACAACCCAGCTTTTCTTCTTAAGTCCTTTCCTGCTTCACTATGAGGACCTTAGTTCATACAAATTTGCATTAGCTCTTCGGGGTAATGTTTGTGATACTAAGAACAGATTGCTGGATACCATAATATATTGGGGAAATTAAAATAGAAACAAACGGAGAAAATCATGACCATATCTAACAAGGTACCTTCTGGAAGTTCTTGAAGTAATATATATGCACCAGATGATCCAGCCTATGCTGAATAAACAGTAATTGCCAAAGAATGCACTTGGAGCACTGCTGCTGAATCATAGGTCCCAAGGTGGCTGGGGCATAGAAGATCTGGGTTGAAGGCGAGCCTGCCCAGAGAAGAATCCATGACACACTGGAGGAGTGGGTAGGTTCCATTTGGAAATCGTAATACGGAAAGGGACCAGAGAGTGCTAATGAGAATCAGTGGGCCTTTTGACTCTGTCTGTAGTGCATACATAAACCTGTGTTGATATTACTTTTCAACTTGGTGATTACTGTGTTTTTCTTTACGAGGAAGATGCATTCACCTGAACCCTTTATTTGGGACTTGACTCGGTGAGTGTCTTCAAGAGAGAACAGAAAAGGGAGTGGGGAAGGGTAGATTTGCAGGACGGTAAAGGAAGGCATATTTGAGGATGCATGGTGGAGAAATATTTAGAGCTGGGAAGAGAAGTTGGTTCATGAAGATGATGTATGAAAGGTGCTGCACAGGAAAGGGGCAGGCTGGGAAGATACAGTTGGCATAGTTTGGCCATTTACTGGAGAACTGCACATCACGGAATTAAATGCCTGAAAAAAGCAGGAAAAGGAACTCAGAAGATGGGCTACCGTGGACCACCCCATAGTCTGGGGTAAACCTGCACCAGGAGGACAGGAAGGGTTGTTACCTTTGTCTACCCACCTTCACAGCTTTCAGAGGCTTGTCTCACCACACTCTCTGCAATATACAATGCTGTTGTAATGTTTCCGCCCATATCCTACCCATCTTAACTGATGGCTGTTTCTCCAGTTTTTGCTTTTTCACTTCATAACAATGGCTAACAGGATGTCAAAACCTTAGCATTGCTCCATCTAGCCCTTTAAGGATGTGAGGACCCTTAAAATAATAACAATGCAATGAATGCAGCACAATAAAGACAGTGACACTCTTGGTGGATAAAATATGTCACAAGTGTATTGATTACACAGGTTGGGTAAACTTACGGTCGATCCAGGTGTCGACTGTGAGTTCCTTGAATGGCTGACACCCATCCTGAGAATGCGGGCCGGCCCTGGAAGATGACTCCTTATAAAACCACCTGGTCTTAATCCTCCCCTCCTGATGCCCAGGGCAATAACAAAGAGGTGAGATCCTTCTCCCTTACAGTGTCCCCGTGAGTTCAGATGCTGTCTTGTCTGTGTCGCCCTGCGTGCAGCGTGGTCCGCTGCATATATGCTCACCTCTTACCTTTACTTAGAGCCGGCTGTGGGCGGAGAGAAATGTGTCTCCCTTAGTGATGGTAGAGAATTAAAAGATGCACCAGGGTGGCCCTTTTGTGTTCAGTGGTCAGTACCTGGACGATCAGGGACTGACCCCTGAACATAAACATCCCCGGACATCCCCAGCGCATCTAAATCACCAATAGCTTAGTTGCCTCACGCAGATGATGGGTGTCAGCAGGGGTCCGAGGGTGGCGGAGGACAAGAAAGGAGGCTAAAGGGGTATGATGATAATGAAGGACTAAAACCACTTCAAACTGGCAAATCGAACAGAGACTAACAGATATGGGTGCGGCTGGAGCAAGATGAGACGGGCGCTGCTGTTGGCATAACCTTAATGCACCCAGGTCCATGCGCCTCACAGAATATTGGCGTCCTGGGCCTGGGTCCAGCTCGCCCATGCTAAAGGCCTGCCCTGCCTGTACTCCACATGTGCCAGGTGCATTTTACCATTACCCTCCCTCGCTCACCCCTCCCCTGCCCACTCAATGCCTGCTAAAGCACATGTTCCTCGACACATCTCTTACCGTGTACAACAGTGGCACGCTGAGTATTGCTTTTTCCCTTTTCGAAACCGCATTTATATTTTAAAAGTGATTTTGAATGTGATCTCAAAGGCCTTTGAAAGCAGCTCAGTTCCGCGCCTAAACAAAGAAGCATTTTTAAGTATGAATTTTAAAACATAATTGTGTAACTTAGATTTTTCATGAGTTGTTATCGAAAAGCAGGGGACGGGACCCACTGTGCGCCGAGTGAAAAACCTACCCTTGCATTAGATAGCCAGAGCTCATTTCAGTGTTAACGGCAAGTGGCCCTCCTGACTAGAGGGAAGCGGCCAGAAAATTATACGGATCTGTTTCCTGCTGTTCCATGCAAAGGCAAGCCCTGGGAGCCACCCGCCTTCACATCTGTGAAAGAACCGCCAGTGAGTGTCAAATGGCCATTCTGCTGGGAGCGGGGCACGCACCGCCCGGACGACTCTTTCATTGCCAGCATTTTCACATTTCGAGCACATTAAAAGCCATCGACAAAGTATGTCCCCTCTCACGTGTAAATGCTTCCTCCTGTTTAAAATGTAATGGCTGCTCGGGCGATGCTCTGTCTGAAAACATGCCTTCACGACTGCCACCGTTTTACACTTAAGCGCAAAGAAAAAGAAAGTAAAAGTCATATTGCATCCTCCCGGGGATGAAAAGGCTAGTGTTAATAATTAGCATGTAGAGCGAGTGTAGTCAAATTAGCCATAATAGAGCCCAGAGTGACTGGCAAAGTCACCTCTCATTATCAAAAAGCTCATTAGGAAATGAAGAGGTGGAAATCCCACTGGGCTCTTCTCACACAGGCCGTGTAGGCAGGAGATTACTTCTTGCGTTTCCTTCAAGTGGAGAACGCCTAGGTCACCATATTGCTTGTTAGGATAATCTGTAAACTTTGAAATTGGAATGGCTGAAACCTGTATGCGCTTTATCAAATGCCTCGCGAGGGAAAACGCATATTCAGCACACACACGCTAGCCACCAAAACCACACACATAACCCATCCCCACAAACACGCATCACACATCCTAAACACCCTACTGTTGTAAACTCTTGCTATGTTTCATGAGATTGAAAATGAAGCTTGGGCATTAGATTGACTTTTGACTCAAATCCACAGGTGGTTTGAGACATTCACACAGATCTTTTGGTCTGGTACCTAAATAAGAAGAATTCAATACATTGGAAGCAGGGCCAGTCGGGTTCACATAGCGCTGAATGAATGTGTGTCGCAAAGACTGTACTTTCATCGAAGGGCCAGCTCTTTTCCATATAACATTAATATCAGAGGAGACGAAGCAAACATTCTCTTTATACTGTCTACCCCATGTAAGGCATCCTCTGCCCAGTGCCTTGCAAGAATAGGTAAACACCAAAAACGGAAGAGGGTATTGCAACTTACCAGGAATCGGAAAACAGGTGTCTAAGGTACAGAACATGTTTGTTAACAGCCTTCCTACTAGAAAAAATATCAATGGAAAGAACTGAAAAATTAACTGGAAGAAGAAAAGATGACTAAAACTGAAAAAGAAGTGGGCCAACGTGTAAATGGTGCGTCATATATGCAACACCTGTTCTCAACAATTGATTTAAAATCTATATCTGAATGTCTTTGGAACTAGAGTGATACCTTTCCCTCTGGCTGACATCACAAAAGCAAGGTTCATGGCGTTTATCGCATGGCTAAAAAGTATTCATGCAAGATTGTCTCAATGCAGGAGCCATTTAACCTCCTGGCTCTTTTACTCGGTGGTATGAGATTAAGAGGTGGTACTAAAGTGTAAACAGCAGAATGGGTTTCTCCTCTGACTGAAGCAACGGCAAGTCATCTGTGTCCAGTGGCGTAACAAAACCACTGGGGGCCCCCCCTGCAAGGCACAGAGAGGGGCCCCCTCATACAATCAACCTGCCAACCATTATGTTTGAGGACCTCAAAACCTGCAACCCATACCGGATATATCACCGGGAGTGTTAGTGCACATTCATATGGTGACCAAGCTATACCTGGCTGATGAGCCCTAACTAGGGCAAACCCAGTCCTTGCTTGTGCTCTGGTTCAGAGAGGACCTGGTCTGGCAGTTCTGGTTGGATTGTTCCCACTGGAGCAGGGTCAAGACAGATTTGCATTCAGGTGGGCCCAAACTGAGGCGGTCTGGTGTTCACAATAGTGATGAACTAGGATGTGACCAGAGTAATTACTAGTGGGTGAGATTATTTCAAGCATTCCGCCCATCATTTTATTGCACAATGCAGCTCTTTAGAAAAGGGTGTTCAATTAATTATTTTGTGAGGGATGTGCAGATATTAGTGAAGTCCATTAAACAATTATTGATGACCAAAGTGTCACCCTCAGTACCATCACTCCATGATTAAAAATACCTATTTTCTTTTTTTTCAGTTGCAGTTCTGCATAATATTTTTTTCACAAAACAAAAGTCCACATGGTGCAGTGTACCTCATGTGTTACTGGTAAAGGAATACTGTTCTATAAATGTTGAGTTGCCTAGTAGCTGCAGGGCCCAGGAGACCTCCCAGCTTCCCCATTCATCACACTGGGCAGTATTACACCTAGTACCATGGTTCCCCTATCTGAAAAAAATAATAGTACTGAGAGTGGATTTTGTTTGCATTTGAGACAGCTCACATTGACATACAAGCTATCACTTTGTCATAGTGTGCGCATCATGTAAGCAGTGACAGAAGAACACATTTTAATGACTTTCCTTCAAACACACAGCATAGCTACAAAGAGTTTCTAAACTTCCCACTGCCATCTATATGTGCACTAAAAAAAGTATTGTCAAAGCCAATAGATCTCATTTAAAATGGCAGAGACAAGCTATTGGCTTTGCCAATTCTTGTTTATAAAGCGCTGTTTAAAAAAAATTAGTTGAACAAAAAACGAGATTTTCAAATACCGGAGGAAAAGCAAACTCATACCTTTATCTATGTACAAACTGAGCACTTAATTCAATATTTTCAATCTTTATAAGCAACGTGGTTTATTTTTCAAATGCTATTAGCCCTAGAAATTCAGAACATATTATTATGGTCTTTTGCACTTGATACACCTTAAAAAAGAACACTGAGGACAAGTTGCAGGTACTTAAAAGAACATAACCGCTGTCTGAGCCTGTGGTTCAGGAAGTGTCCATCTTTAAAGAAAAAAGTTTCCCAAGCCTAATTTACTTTCCACATGGCTCCGAACTGGAACAAATTCTCAGGCCAATTGGTGCTATGCAGCAGCTCAGTGAGATGATTTATAAGGCTATGGAAGAAGCGAAATCTCAAGCAGAGATGGAGTACAGCATCCTGCACCTCCCCAGTATAATACATGCAACTTGTTGAGAATAAAGGGGATACACCTAAAACAGCTTTAAAAAGCTTTTTGTTAAACACTGGTGAGTAGCTGCTGCTGTGCTTTTACAGAGAAAATGGGAAAGTAGAGGTGAAGAAACACGGAGAAAGCGGGTGCTCCGAGGAAAAAAAGTAGTTACTTGATGTCAAGCTGTGGAAGGATACAAATCCTCTAAATAAAAATGAATGTAAAGAAGCAGTGGTCCACAGGAGGGAGAATCACAAGAGGAGGAAGGAAAACTATTGCATAAGAAGCACATTTATTAGATTGACAAGCTAAACAATGATCAGCAGTGGGCCTACTGTAGTTTTGGTACTCTCCACAACAGGTCTGTCCATGACAGTAGGCCCTACCTAAAAGTGTGACATGACTCTTTCATGAGTTGAGATTGGCATGTTTTCACAACTTGGCTACCTTTCTAAAAAATGTCTGCCTTACTTCTCAAAGTACACCTAAACTGTTTGTATTATCTTTATCTTGCAGGTTGAACTAGTCTCTATATTCTAGTGGGCCCTGAAGCACGCACTTATAAGAACTCAAGAGTAGCATTATTTGGTGTAATGTACAGATCCTAGTTTACAGACATAGGACAGTAAGTGAGAGTGACTGAGAGTAAGAGTGAGCGTGTTGGAGAAATAGAGAAAAGCAGTGCGAGAGAGAATGAAGGAGTGAGAGAGAGTTTGATTGAGATTAAGAGTGAGTGAGTGAATGTAAGTGAGCATAAGTAACAGTGTGTGTCAGAGTATTGACAAATGGGAGTCTGGAGGTACTTTTTGACTTAAGAGACTCCTATTCAAAATGCTGGTGGATTAGATGCAATTTTTGGCATATAGCCCACCCATGGCAAAAACTAGAGATGGCAACCTGGGTGTAATTCTTGGAATAAGGGAAACCCATAGTAAAATGTTAGTGCTGAATTATTGGAAATAATTCTAAGCATAAGGAACACCTGCAGCTAAATAGTGCACTTGGACATGGGAGGTAAATCTTATTATAATGGGTAACTGAGGCAAAAAGTTGGCACTGGCACACTAGAGGTAATTCGTGGCATATGCAAAATACTGATACTGCTTACTGGACATACTTCTTGTCATAAATGGGCATCCAAGGCAACATGCTGGTACACACAATCATTTTTGGTATAAGGGGTACCCCAAGGCAAAATGCTGGCACTGGCAAACCAAAGGTAATTCTTGGCATATGAGACATTTGTGGCAACATGCTGGCACTAACATACTGGAGATAATCTGTGTCATTAGGGTGGTCAACCATGACATATGGGGAGGCAGGCAACCATGAAAAAAATGTTTGTCTTAATATATTATTGGTAACTTTCAACATATGGATCACTGGTGGTATATGGATGAAGACAACTACAAAATTCTGAAACTGGCATTTTGTGTGTAATTCTTGGCATGACAGAGTGCCCATGACATATGGGACTCATCCAGTGCTGGAAGGTCCTGATATACTAGAGGTAATTCTTGTCAGATGGGTCACCCATCATAGAGGAATTTACCCCCAGATTCATCAAGAACACATTTTGCTATTCCTTAATAGCGAAAAATACAGATTCGCTATTAAGGAATAGCAAAATGCTATGCATCAAGAAATCACTAAAAAAATAGCGATTTCTAATACCACCTTAATTGCTACTCGCAAATTGCGAATCGCAATTAAGGAATATCTCCCCATTCATTCCTACGGGCCTAGAGGCCCATAGGAATGAATGGGAAGACAATCTCAATTTGCCAATCGCAATTAGCATATTTTTTCAAAGTTTTTGCAAATTACCACGAAGATGTACTTCATGGTAATTTGCGTGCCCTAATAGCGAATTCGCTATTTTTGTCACTTTCATGCATTGCATTTAAGGAATCTCAATTCAATTTGAGATTCCTTAAATGCAAAGAATCGCAATTTAGCGAATTCTTAATTAGCGATTTTTGCATTCGGGATGATGCATCCCAAATGCAAAAATACCGCTCGCAAAAGGGCCAGATTCTCAGAATCTGGCACTTTGCGAGCGGATTTGAGCTTGGTGAATCTGGCCCTATGTCAAATGGAAACCAGCCTATTGTATGTAATTCTATACATACGGGAGTACCTGAGGCATATGTGGGGAATCCATGATAAAATCCATCCTACTCTGTGATAATGTGGATAATTATAAGCATAAGTGAGTACTCACTGCACGTTTTGAAAAAAATTGAGTGAACTCATCAGGAGTTTTGGGCTTGATTAACTTGAGATACCATGAAAGTACTTCTATATTTATTGAAACCTGTTTCAGAACTCATGGCTTTTGAGTACATTTATGAGGGTCTTAAAAATAAACTATTTGACCCCATTTTTTTCAAATGTTTCTTGGGAAGAGAACACCACTTTGAGCACTCTTGGAGAAGTTGGGCCAGCTTGCTTTAATAGATCACGGGAATTCAAAGTCTTATACAAAATTGATGCAACGTGGGAAGCAAGGAACAGGAGAACCGCCCATCATAAAGAAGATGCATCATTGGATGCATGAGCAGGACAAATCCTTCCTCACAAAACATGATGGCATAAGCAACAGCTGCACTTAAGATTAGATGTAGCACGGTAAGCAAGCAAGTGTGCAAGCCCTTCCATAACAGAAACAGCATGGCCAGCAGCTGGGCACAATTGTACACATTGGTAGAGGGCTACTCAAGAGGTTGTAAACCCAGAGCAAATTAGAGACATTGAGGCATCCCAGACCACCTATGGGCATGTAAGCCTCTCTCACGAAAACAGGTGATTGATATCCGCAATTACACACCTGCCGAACTAAACGTGTGGATCATGGGCAACAGTGAAGGTTTGGTGTGCACAAATGCAAAGTGGTGTTCATGTATATGACATTTCTAGCCAGCGGAGGATTTTTAGTGTTATTATTTGGCATTTTTGTAACCCACACTCTATCCATAAAGGAAAGTGAAAACAATGATTTCAAATCCCTTAGTCCCACTCTTAGAAAGTACCAAAAAAAACTACAAGTCCCACAATGCATAAATATGATGGCTAAAAAGCGAGCACTGGATTCTTAAGACGGGGGGCTCAATTGACAGCTATGTGTGTGTACATATACTATTCCCCCATGTCATGTTGTAATCTTGAAATTGGATAATTAAACTGCAACAACCTCCATACTTATGGTCAATGTTGCATCGCTGCATTGGATTATGGACTTTTAAACAAATGCTTAAGATGAATGTCTGACAGTGTTTCTCTGTGAGCAGTTCTGAGAGGGTTTCAGGGCTAATGGAAATATCTAACATGTATATGTTGAAGAATATTTATTCTAACATTGTGTGCAGATAGCATCATACCCTTTTAATACAGTTGTCATGCAAAGTTGTCATTGAAGTGTCTTTTAAATTAGAATGCGAAAACACTTGCAGAAGTTTTCATAATCTCAATATGCAGGCAGGTCATTTAGAAGCATCCGCTTTCACTGGAACTGAACTTCATTAGACTCTACCAGTCCCTTTCCTCTGTCAGCTTACCAGTAGACTTCAAAGATTTCTAGCATCCAGTACCTTAACGGCAACAAAGAACAGCAACAATGCTCCTTTAAGGGACTCCACCTGCCCCAGGAGGCACAATTAGCAATAAAGGGGCAGAGGCATCCAGATTTACAACTGTTGGGAGGGTAGAATGCTGCTTCCGGTCCGTGGCCCTGTTCAGCTCCTGAAAGGCCTCACAGCACAAATGGCAATAATGTTGCAAGTTTTTCGTGCTTTCAACTGGTGGAAAACATGCTTCCACAAGATGTTCTTTTTGAAGCATTCGTAGGCATGAGGGCCCCCCTTGGATAGTGAAGCCTGGGGGCCCCCGCATTACGCCCCTGTCTGTGTCCTTGCCGGACACGGAAACTGATCACTCTGCGTGAAACATTGATAGAAGGGTGCAAATCAGTCTCTGCCAATAAAACTTTAGTTCAGACTATTATTGGCTACCACCTGTCCATGCAGTTTATCAGTATAGGTATAGAAACCAGCATAATAACTTGAGAAAACACAAAAAGGAGGCCACACTGCATGTAGTTGTGTGCCCAGCTTGGTATTGTGTGTTGTTGATTCTTTGAAGGCATTTCATTAGCGCAGCTGATGCGCACTTGGAGTATATGTTCATAAAAGTAGTGTCCATTTCCTTTACCATAAGGAATATTCTAGGTTCAGTAAAATTTGCCTGCACTACATCACGTTCTTCAATTTTACACAAAAAACTCACCCCAGTGATTTTATATCATTTTACAATCCTACCACAGTTTGTTATTGGATACTTACCAGCCTGCTCCTAGACACACACAAAAGTGTGACGGGGTGTCCTCATACACCACCAGGTGTCATGCTTCATTAAAGGACATCCACTGAGATCAGGGAGGCACTTACTAATAGCCTAGGATCTGTGAAAAACAGACTAAAAACCAATGTGGTAAGCCAGTCTGTTTTTTTTAGGTCTCACCTGCCGTTAGCAGCGCATGCGCTACTCTCGCCATCCGAGGGCTTTTGGAATCGATACGATTTTAGAAGGGGGCTTTAAGCCACGTCCTTCTTTTCAATTGACTTGCGTCCTCGTTTATGCTAAACGAGGGCGCATGATTGGAAACCAGGCTTTTGGGTTACCGCCTTGCCCACTTTTAGGACAGCCTATGTGGACAGCCCAACGCCATCTTTGTTTACTTTAATGAGCGCACGCGCTCTCGCTTCTGATAATGCAGCCTTTGTATCCTGGTTGCCTGACAACGAAGAGACTCTTCGAGTGGCCGATGCTGTCGCTTTACTTGTTCATGGACTTCCAGAGGTGAGCCACGACGTAACTTTCATTGTTTCAGCTAGGAAGGCATGCAGCGCGGTATCTAATTAACATTTCATTAACTAGGGGTTTACATCTCCTGATAGAGGCCATTTCCCCTCTTTCTGCCATTTATTTCTCCCTCTTTCCACTCCATCCATCGCCCCATACATAAACCAGCATAATTAGTGGCTCCCCCTTCCAATGCCGACACTCCCCCTCATTCCGAGGCAGCGGCCCTTTGCCCTCCGCTTCTTTTTTGCAGAGGACACAGTGTTTACCTCTTGGTTTTATTGCAATAATTCAAGTTGGTGAAGCAGGGGACGAGTAGCGGATGGTGATGTATGTCCCGTTTCTGGGAGCAGCTGCTGTGTATCCCCAATCACTTCACACCCCCCTGAGATTGTATCTATTTCCCTATTAAGTGCTGCATATAGCAATCAGAGATACAGAAAACACCACTAGGGGATGGGTTCATAAAGGCAATACGTCGTAGTTGCTGGTGTGTGGATACCATGCACACAATTTTTGGGGGATTGCATCTTGCGCCATTGATGTGCTAATTCCCCTCTTCCTGCCATTTCTTTCCCTCTTTCCACTCCATCCATCGCCCCCTACATAAAACAGCATCATTAGCGGCTCCTTGTCCCACCGCCGACACTCCCCCTCATTCTCAGGCAGCGGGCCCTTTGCCCTCTGCATCTTTTTTGCAGAGGACACATTGTTTAGCTCTTGGTTTTATTACAATAATTCAAGTTTGTGAAGTAGGGGACGAGTAGAGGACGGTGATGTATGCCCCGTTTGTGGGAGCAGATGTTGTGTATCCCCAATCACTTCACATCTCCCTGAGATTGTATCTATTTCCCTGTTAAGTGCTGAATATAGAAATCAGAGATACAGAAAACACCACTAGGGGATGGGTTCATAAAGGCAATACGTCGTAGTTGCTGGTGTGTAGATACCATGCACACAATTCATGGGGGAGTGCATAACTAAATACTTATAAGGTCCCAAAGGTGAGACCTATTGGCTGTGCCAATGCTTGTACTATATAAGGTACTACTTGGTATTAAAACTTAGGAATAGTGGGATTAGTACCCCAAACTCACTAAAATGTCAACAAGTTTCTGCCTAGCAGCACATCGAGTTTATCAGGATGGACATTGGATCCTCTGTGAGCCCCCCCAAAAAAGGGCGCTTCAACACCGCATCAGGGGTAACAAGCGCTATATAAATACAAACTTATTTTCCTCTTCTATCCTTCCGCATTCAAATACCTGACTAACCTATCCACTACTTTAATTACTTTCATATTTCACTATACTAATTCAATACTAATCCTTTATGGGTCCCAGAGTAGCATGCTACTCGCCAAAAAAGCGTTTTTACGCCTCACCAAGGGTAGTAAGCGCTATATAAATGCAATAACAATACAATATACTTTTTGTATATGCTAATATACTGTGGGTCTAACACTTGTCACCACCCAATGTTCCTAGGTCCCTTAGGTACCCTAATTAAGGGTCATCTGGGCCCCATGGAGGAAGGGCTCCGGAACCCCTGTAGTCACACTTACACCAAGGTGCATTCCTCGCCACCCACCTACTCGTAATGAGAGGCTACAGTATCAGTTGTGAGTATTGATATATCTTTGATGTATTGCTGTTGTCCAGACCTATGCATCTCTAAACCAATACCATTGGCGCATAGCTGGTAGGAGCAAATACCTTAAACGAGGGGAATCTGAAGCTGGCTAAGGATTTTAGAGGCAGATGGATCTTGTATTCACACACTGCAAGTGGAACAGAGCAGACTCAGAAATTACTGTTGCCCATGGTTAGTGGTATCTGCCCAAAACCGTATGTGCGCTATACCTTCCTTCATCAAGGATACCATCCCGGCCATTGCACCTACTCATTCCTCTGTTGCCTGCATATTGATGGAACCGAACCCTGCCATAACCTAAATGCTCAACTTGCGTAGTGCAATGTGGCTCCACCCTCTGTACATTCAGCCGTACTGTGATGTGCTGTCACGTGATTAATGTGCACTAGTAGACCTATCCACCACGTTCTGTGGTAGGAAAGGTCCCAAAAATATGACCTTTGTTACTCAATAGACAGAGGACTAGTGAATCAAAAACATTAATGTCAAGCGTTCATAAATATATACAATATTTGCCATAGCACTTTTTTTTGTGACCTTTCCTACCACAGTAACCATGTGAAGGCACATCACAGTACATAGAGCGCTCCAAATGGTTCTTCTACTGCATCTCGTTCATCTTCTAAGGCTATGTAGCCTTGTTGTTCTGCGACTGCCGTTGTGTTCAGCCGAAGCTTTTGGAAGCGGATACTCTGCTAGGTGTCGAATACTTTCCTGACCAACTGGGAACTGATTAGCATCAAAGGCTTCAGACTGGACATTTTGCCAAATACTAAATCATCTAGACCTAGGCCTTGTTGGACCTCATAGGCCTCCTCCACACTGTTCCACATATCAGCCCTACATATCAGCTCGGGCCTTTAATTGCCGGTAGAGCCCTCTACATCTGGCTCTGAGGCTATAGAAGTAAATTGATATAGAGCTGCAATGTCACTTTTGTGGATTCCTTGCAGAGGATCATCCATCCATTTGCAATTGTGAATCTGATTTATAAGTGCAAATGGCTTACTGAATCGTAACTTGGTGCCATGTTTTTTTATTTAGTACACCATCTGATGCTAGATAGAAGACTCTTCTCTTTCTATATCAACGTTTCCCATCACTTGGATGCGAGGGGCGTCTCAGGATCCATCAGCTTACAACATTCTGGTGTTGCAAATTGGCCTCCTGGTGACAGTGAGGCACGATATAAGGCAACATAATAAGTAACTACGTAGAGAAAACATTATTTTGCACCGCACCTGTCATTGAAATTTGTAAACTTGTGTAAATTTGATTTTCCTTAAAACATTTTGGGGATGAAAGAGGTAAACTGTATGGTCTTCAAATTATGTTTTCGCATCATCTCGGTTTAGAGTTAGTGTCTATGCGTTCAATACTTTACTTCGGGCCATATGTATCAAGGCAAATTCCGATTGCAAACGCTGAAATTCGCAGAATTTCAGCGATTGCGATCGCAATTTGGCCTAGTGCTATGTATGAAAGCACAACTGTCCCGCAAATTAAGGAATCGCAAAATTTGCGATTCCTTATTTTGCAAATGCATTTAAGGAATCGCAAATTGCGATTCCTTAAATGGAATGTATGAAGCACCCAAGTTGTGCAAATATGGCATAAGGAATCACAAATTACCACCAACTACAGGTTGGTGGTAATTTGCGATTTCTTTTAAAAATGCACATTTTTGCATTTTTCAAAGTGGCAGGTGGCTCACACACATGCCCTTAGGGCATGTATGTGCGCCACATGTGCACCCATGCTCATTTTACGGGTGCAATAGGGTGTCCTTTTGACACCCAGGCACACTTCACATTGCATTCTCAATTTGTGATTATTTAATTGGGAATCGCAAATTTAAAATGTCTTCCCATTCATTCCTATGGGCCTCTAGGCCCATAGGAATGAATGGGGAGGTATTCCTTAATTGCGAATCGCAATTTGCGATTCGCAATTAAGGAATATGTAGGATTTGCAAAATGTATTGCATATCCTACATACATAGCGTTTTGCAATTCTCAAATAGCGATTCCCAAAAATTCGCTATTTGAGAATCGCAAAACCTAACATTGATACATATGGCCCTTCAACCAGAAAACATATTTTAAATTATTGCCTTATTATTGTATAACAGGTAGCTAAATGTGAATTTATTGAAATGGTCATTGTTTGTTCTTTGTTTTTGAAGCTCTTTTATGCAATGGAAAGTTTCATAAACACCTGCAGGAATGCTTTGTTCCCTTGGTCATTCGCTATATTGACCTAATGGAGTCCTCCATCGCCCAGTCCATACATCGAGGGTTCGAGCAAGAGACATGGCAGCCTGTCAAGTAAGTTCTCTAGAAAGGAGTACTGATCCGATATCTTAAAGCTAAAGTGTAAATATGCATGCAGGGTGGTAGGACATGCAGTTTTCAATGTATCAACACACGTTTCAGAAATCTCAAAACATATTCCACCTCTGCCTCAGGAATCCGCGCAATCGGCAAGAAAGATGCGCCACCTGATTGACCCGGCTAATCGGTTCTTTCTTTTATAATTGCAGTTGATTGATCCATTGACTGTTGATAGGGATGTTTAGACGCATGGTGGTTGTGTTAATGTTTTTTTATATCGATAAGATATATAGTTTGAAGGTCAGGCACAGAAAGAAAATCAGAAATGCAAATACCGGTTTCCCTGTCATTAGAGAATTCAGAGAGTTACTACTGTTGAGTGCGAACTCGTTTTTTGACATCATGGAAGACCTAGTTTGAAGGATGCAGTAATGTACCATTTCTAAAACATTATCTACTGTGAATTCGTCTTTCATCTAGATGATTTTTAGTTTACATATGATACATTTCCTGATCTCATGTAGCATATGTCATATGGTTTCCTTTATTCTTAATTGTAACTTGAGAGAAGTTAAGACCCTGGAATGTCAAACATTAAAGGGTCTGATTATGATGTCGGTTGAAAGGCCCCTTAACACAGGTCGGATGCTTTCCGACCGACATCTCTGGTTTCAATTCTGACCGCCTAATAACAATGTAGGCGGTCGGAACTGAAACTGAATGGTCATTCTCCATGAGACCGTCAGCCAGTTGGAGGGCCCAACATAATCCCTGAGGACGGCGGTTCCGCCATCGGGATTATGATGTTGGTTTCCGACAGGCTTTCCATGTTGGACTTCCCAACCTGGAAAGCCTGTCAGAAAGCAACTTTGGGGGCCCCTAGCAGAGCCCCCATTCCTCCACAGCCTCCGGTTGAGGGCTGAGGGGGCACCTATATGCCCCCTGTTAATCCCTGCACCGCGGGGCAGGTACCTTGAGGAGCCTGCCATATGGTGCAGGGATTAACAGATTCTCCCATTTCTCTATGGGAGCTTCTTCTACGGGTGGTTTACGGCCACAGCACAAGCTCCCATAAAGAAATGGGAATATGTGAGCGCACTATGTGGGGTGGCATTGTAATGACGGTGTCGGAGGTCGGTAGATCCCGAGATCACAGCGATGTTGGGCGGATGTGAGTCTGCCCAACATCGTAATGAGGCCCTAAGTGTTAAAAATGGGGACACAGAATGGAAAGAAATATCTAAATGGCATGAAAATGCTGGGGTGATTGTGCCAGGACAAATCACATAAGACTAACATATAACTAACTACTCATTTAAGCTGGCAAACAAGTGGAAATAGCGAAATGTATCACCCACCACAAACTATGTCCATCCTGGTGGCCAAAAATACAAAATATGTTTTAGTGGTGGTTGGTCGTCCACTGCTGTTGCTCTTTCTGAATTCATTCTCTGGCACACCAACAGCAACTTCATTGACTTTTGTCTATCACTAAAGGAACACCTTTCTTTGTTTGGTCCGTCTTTTTGAAAAAAGGTTACTATGTATGTCTTTGTAGCAAGATATTCATTGTATTATGTTCTTGAATTGTTTTGTTTTCACAGGAGCATCACCAACAACCTACCCACTGTGCCCCTACCAAAAGTTCCAAGCCTTGCTCTTAATCTTCCGCAGATCCCTAGGTTTACCGCGCCAGCTTGGATTGCCTCTTTATATGATTCCACGTGTGTATTCCCCTTCTTTGGCCTGCATGTTTAAATGGCATGCCCAGCGTGAAGTCCAGTTTTGTATTTGTGGTTTGTGTTGTACTGTTGGATATTTATGATAGACTGCGTGGGCCTGTTCCCTTTGGTGTGTATAGCTTAGCAGTGAGCTGCAGGTTAAATACCTCATGAATTATCAAGAACAATATTATTTGACTCAGACTGCAGCTTTCAATTGTCATTAGGGCTACATGTGTATGTGGACACCAAACAACACTTGCCCAAAACATACATTGACTGGTGACCCCTCCTGCAACGGGATGCTTGCAACCAACATGTGCATTATCTTACTGCACAAAGGTACCTTGTACCTTGACAACGCTAGCACAATTGCGTCTCATTCTCTATTTTTCAGGCTCATGCAGACTACCTAGTTTTTCCGCCTCTTTCTTGTATTTGCTGTCCGAATACATCAACTCTTGTCCTCGTTTACAGTGGCCAGATAGTTTACCGTGACAGCATTTAATATTAAACGGGATTATTGTGGTTTGTGTCATAGACCTATACAAAAGAAATGAATGTTGCACGTATCCATTGATAGAACTCAGGCAAGGAATGCCACTATTTTCTCTGATACATCTTGCCAGGAACAATGTGTTTCAGTTCTACCTCCGTTTGGGAATAGTGCATAGATTAAGAGCTTGGAAACCGCCTATCTGAAGATCAGTATCTTGGGTATGTTTGTCAATCGATACCAAATACATAAACCTGATATTGAAGAAGGTTCATTGCAATACTTAACTGCACTGGCCTTTCGTCTGCCAGACCTCTTTGATCAGTTGTATTTGTAGAGAGCTCCCCAAAGAGTGAGGGTAATGGAGCATTCTATAGATCTCAACAGTGTGAAAGCAAGCATGGTGCACACCCACATATTTAATCGAATCAAGCCTGGAATCCAGGGGTAATTGTAGTCAGTGGAAGAAAGCTTCCAGGTTTTTAGGTAGTAAAACTTGGAGACTGGTGGATATCGATTGCATGTAATAAATGTATAGGTACTCTTAGCTGCAGAAGAGAAGCTGGCTTTAAAGTTTTAGATTCCTGTTGGCTAGTGGGTGTTTAAGCAGCAGAAGTGTTTGATTCTCGTGATTCTCGATCTCCCAGTGAGAGAGAGCGCGTTTTGGCTTGGCAGGAGATGCATAAGGGGGCCTTCGTCAGTAATGGAACACCATTTAAATGTCTTATGCATCTGCCAAGGTTGCCATTGGAAATATCGCACTAATGGTGCAGTTTGATCTCGTTTTTTATTTCTCTGCTAAAGAGGCATGCTGCAGTGGCGAAGATGGCTTTTAGTGGGGAATTATTTGATTGTGGCACACTGATGAGAAGAAGGATGATTCTTCAGTCAAAGTGGGGCAAATATTGCAACAAAGGCAGAAGGATCACCAAATTTACCCTTCAAGAGGGAATGTAGTCGCAGTGATGCTGATACGAACAGGGACGGTGTCAAACTAAAAGCTCTCACTGGGATGTGTAGATACTAACGCTGCTGCCTACGAGAGCCACGTTTTACTCTTATCAATGACACTTTCCAATGGAAGAGGAAACTTTTCATTTGTTGCAACTACCTTTGAGGAATAGCAAAGGCATTCACTTATTGTTTCTGTAGATTTCAGTGTGTTGATATTTTTGCGGGAGGAGGCCCTGGGGTAGAATTAGGTATTAGCTCATATTGATTCATCAGTGCCTCCAGCTTGCAAGATGACTTCCAGGGTTTTCAGTCAAAACCAAATAACTTGGACTGTTCTTTCTAAGCCTGAGGCACACCACCGAGGAGGAGCTGCAGAGGGAGGTGTGGATGAGGGGCGTAGAGGATGTAAGCTGAACAAAGTGTTGTCATTCTCGTAGGAAGGACTGGAAACAGTGTAAACAGTTTTGGACTTTAATCCCCCTGCCCATCAAGATTGCCAAAATAGTCATAAATGTGTGATATCCTGTTCAAAGGACACAGAGGCTACACAAACAAGCAGGATATGAGGAGGTAAGTACCTTACCAGTCGACTATATACATTTGAGAGCTCACCCACAAGGATGATTCAGCGAGGCAAACGCTTGTTGCAGGCATGTGCTCTGATCAGAAGGTCATGAGTTCCAATCCCAGCCAGGCCAACTCAGGCTCCCACCTTTCTGTGATTGGGTATATTGTATCCCATAAAACTGAATATTATTAGCAAACTTTATTTCCTGTGCTTGGAAAAGGCAGAAATGTGGGTTGAAGCACTAAGTAAAATAATGTTAGTAGTGTCTATCTTTCCGAACAAATTGTGATTTGGCCCATTTTGACGGAGTTTGGGAATGAACCTTGCTATGATGAAGCACTGAAGAACTGAGAAGACAGATCTGAATGTCAATTTTAGGGCATTTAAACGTTTTATTATTTACATAACCCATATTTAAAGTGTACAAATTGTCAGTTGCAAAATGGCTGCCCCTCTGGGCCAAATGTGGAGAGGGGTTGTCATTGGTCATCTTTTGTTTTATTCTTTAGTAGTGACCACACAGCCTATGTAATAGGCAGTGCACAAGAGCACCACAGATCATTGCATACTTTATATCTGGACTGTGCATTGTCTCAGAAGTGGTGCAATGTCATTAGCCTCTCCACCCGTGCATTGCCCTGGATCAGTGCTTGGAATGGAAAAATAGAAGGGCAGGTATTCTGTGCCTGAGTACTTGCTTGTTTCTGAAATGTGCTGGTACTCTCAAATTAAAAGTATTATGTCTCTTTTAAGAAGTACAGGTACTCTCCGTCTCAGAATAAAAAAGTGTTGGTACTCAGTACCAGACAGTACCAGCTCATTTAAAGCACTGCCCTGGAGACACTCCTTACACTGGCGAGCCAGTCTCTTTATGGTAAAGGCAATGCAGGAGCAGGGATGGGTGCACCATCTCCCTGCCAGCCTCAATGTGTGAGAGCAGTCACCATGCCCCTTGCCTTACTCTTCACTACCCCTATGCAATAACCTCACAGCTCATTGAATGCTGTTGTGCAGGTGGCGGTGGTTGTGGTGAGTACAGAAGTACTCCTTTGCTGTCTGTCACCGCTTGCCCCTTCTCAATGTGCACTCAGCTATTAGGAGGCAACAGTGATCCTTCAAAACAAGCATTAGCAAAGCCAATCTGCCTTGCTTCACCAATTTCGTACAGGTGACGTGATTACCTTTGCCAATGCCGGACCGGCCATGATAACTGTGTAGAAAATCCAGATTTGTATACTTTTAAGATGCGCCCACGCTGTTTATTGTAGCATGCTTTGCTTCATCACAGCATTTCTTGTGAAGACTCCATGCATACTGTGTCATGCAATGCAATGGACATTTTGAAAGTACAGAAAACAATGTCTTCATTATTTTCAATACTTTTAACATGGACAGTCGCCGCTATTAGCTTTACCAATGCAGGTGAAATTAAAAAACCTCAAGCAGTGACAAAGCCAGTAGCTACTAGCATCAGGGGAAGGGATAGCACAGGATAGTGCAGAGGGACAATATCGAGGGCAATCACCAATAGCACCATTCGGCAGCTAGTATGGTGAGGAGGAGCTTCAGGACAGAGGGTGGAAGAGGAGACATGTCATAAGAACAACATCCAATGCATTATCAAGGTCTGCGTCTTGCAACTGGGGTGCTGCTCAGGAGCATCAAAGGGAGAAATTGGGTTAGTCGGGGGAGAATGGGAAAGAGCGTGTCAGTCTTATGAAGGTCAAGGCATGCACTCCTCAGGAGTGCTAAACAATTACTGGATAAAATAAGCTCCATGACATCAACAGTGGAAGGATAAGCCATCAATAAAGGACGAGGAACTGAGGTTGACAAGAAACCTATCTAGTCCTGACCAAAGTCTGACTCTGTGTAGTGTATACAAGCTGTCTCTAGCAATAACATAAAAACAATAGTAGAAGGCTTCTGCCCCATAGCTCCACACTATGAGGCCGATTAGGATTGCGGTGAATCCGCATCCTCCGGGCCGGCGGAAGCCACCGCCGGCCCGGAGGATGCGGATTCACCGCTGCGGTGTCTACAAAGACCCCCCGCCAGATTAGGATGGCTGGGGGCTCATCGGCGGACGGGATGACCGTCCACCGCTTTTCCACCGCGGTCACGTTCCGACCGTGGTGGAAAAGCTCTAATATGGTGGCGGTGTCTTTCAGACACCGCCAGCCATATTAGGATGGGGCAGAAAACATGCTTTTCCACGGCAGCTTTTCCGCCGTGGAAAAGCATGTGGTCTTTGGTGTTTGGGGGCCCGTTGCAGGCCCCCAGGGTGTCGGGGGTGCTCAAGGGGCGTACCTATGGTACCCCCAGCATTTACATGCACAAAGTGGCAGGCACCGCACGGTGCCTGCCGCTTTGTGCATGTAAATGTGAAGCATGCATTTTTAACCTTGCGGCAGGTGCTGCTTCAAGCAGCACCCGCCACAAGGTTAAAGATACGGGATGTGACCGCCACGGTGGCGGTCACATCCTAATTGCACAGGAGGGACTGCCGCTGCCCCTGCGGACAGTCCCTCCACCTCGGGGGTGGCGGACGGACATCCTAGTAGGCCCCTATGTATGATGCTCTCCTGCGGGGTTTTCCAAAATGTTAAAGCCATTTTTAACAAAGCAGTGGCTGGACGGGCCTGACCCTAAGCCCCTCTATGAATTTTGGTTTTATTGGCAAATCCACTACTCTACCTCTATGCCTGCTCTGAAATTTGAAAGGAGGGCGATGTCTGTCCCAAGCCACAAATATGCCTGTCATTCTAGCCAGGATGCCAGAAAGTGAACCATTTTTCAGTAGGGTGAATGAGGTTCCAAATCTCCTTTCAATTAAATGCATTTTAAAATGAAGACGTAGACATTATGAATTACAATCTAATTTTGACTCTTAAATCCTGCATTCTGGCCCTGTTTTTTTAACAGTTCTTAGAAAATTAAGTGAGTTAGCCCGTCTAATAAGAACATGCCAATTTTCAACATTTGGCTCAGCCACCACCTGATTTGCCGTGATTGTTAATTCAGAAATTATTCTTTAAGTGTTCATCGGTCCATTGTCTTTTGTTTAAAACTCCTTGTTGTGGCCACTTTATACCTTTTGTTTTTTACTCCTCTGTGAAAGACAGCGCTTTGGGCTTACATTTCATGATATTGCAATTGGGCCTGGGCAAAATGTAAATTATGCCAGCATAATTTCTGTGAGTTTGTGTTACACTTGTTAGGTGCAATTCCCAAAATTATGCCATTTCATGTAATTACTGAGAATAAGGGTCCTAGCAAATCGAGAAAGATTTAAAATGAATAATGAAAGTATAAAGTAAAATCAGATAACAAACAATTAGCATACATTGTTGTTTATTCACAATGTAGACACGTATTATATATCACAAGAGTGAGTTGATAATATACTCCAACAATATTCAAAAAAGTGCCCCTGGAAGGGAAGGAAGTGGTTTGGTGAAAGATAGTGCAAATGAAATAGTGACATAAAAAGGCTAAGTAGCCACACTGTACTATGTATATTCAATTGAACATAGATAAAGCCATCATCAACACAAAAGTTCCTTAGAAGCACAAAGCATACTCCACATAATACATTTAATGTTATGTTCATGGGGTGGAGCTGAAGGTAACAGAGAGCTGTCGACGTTTCGACCCCTTTGAGATTGGCAGGCGTTAATAAAGTCCTTGCAGCGGGGTCTTCATCAGGACGGGAGCGGGGCAAAGGACCTATTCAGTAAGTAATAAATAATTTCAATATATCGTATAAATCCAGAGTTAATAATATTAATAGGCACATGAATAATAGACAAGACATACCGAGCGGTTGCTTGTCTTAGGTAGAGATGGAAAACGCTCCTACCGGAGAGAGCTCCAATTCCTGTGGAGAAGAGGTGGTTCAGTTGTTAGGACTATAGTGATCAACTGAAATAACTGAGTGAAAGAGAGGGAAATAAATTGAAAAGACTCACGGTGGTTGAAAAACCCCAAATCGGCGATCCAATCTGTTGGGAAGCCAGAGCAAACAATATATCACCTCCGCGTACACAGTATCTAAAGTCAATCTTGCATAATGATCAGAGGGAAGAAATAATGAGCGGGGCTTACTGTGGTAATGAATTAGTAGAGCCGCCCGCAGGTCGGAAGCAACGCGGTGAAGCCGCTGTAGTATGCTGATGTCGTCGAATGATTCAAACGTCTGAAAAGGTTGTTAAAATCAGGATTACTACTAGGGAGAGTTATGAGGGAAGCTGCATCGCATCCCGCGTGTACATACCTGGGAGGTAAGAAGTGAATCCGTCTGTTTCAGAAGTGCGGTCAACAATGGAGACCGGCTTCTTCCTGTTAGTTGTATCGCCTAGGATACCGGGTCATGTGATTGCTGACGTCGTCCGCAAAAAGGGAAGAGAGACTCGGAGAGCGCCGGTCGGAGACCAATGTGTTCATAATAGTTGCTCTAACTCTAAAGTAACCCTGATGGAATAAAAAGCTAACATTGGAGCATTTAAACTATCTGGTCTAACCAGATATGAATTACCATGGTCAATTGCCGAAACTTGAACAGTGTGAACTTAAATATATGCACCATACATAACATACAATCAATGGACCAATTAATACAGTCCAGGAAAGGTCAGAAAATCTTCATATAACAATTAGCAAATGTACTGAATATACTAAGGCTCCAAAATAACAATCAACCTGCGGCAGCGTACCTGTCACATGACGGTAAAGGCCGCCTGAATACAGAAAACACTAATGAGATGGAAATAAATGCAGTATAGAACCATAGTGGGTCAGTATATCATAGCATACCATAGTGGGTCAGTATATCACATTTAATTGAGGGTGGCTAGTTGGGAGAAAGAGCTATCATTCTCATTGAGACCATTACGGATTAAGTCGAAATAAAACATCCATTTAGATTCGCGGATGTTTAGAATGTTAGTGATACTACCACCGCGAAGTCCCAATATGGATTTTTCAAGAATAACCCATTTAAAGCTTTCAGGATGGTGTTTAGCAGCTTTAAAATGCTCAACCAATGGTGCACCTTGTACATCACACCGTATCCGACTGGTATGTTGTAGAATTCGAGCTTTCGCTTTCTGTTGGGTCTGCCCAATATAGATCTGATTACAGGGGCAGACTATGGCATAAATTATATTAGTTGAATTACAGTTCGTGTGTGATTTGAGCTGTACTGTCCGTTGGTTGTGTTGGAATTCCTTAGTTTGTACAGTGGTTCCACAAGCCTTGCAATGCCCACATCTGTAGTGCCCTACAATCGGGTGAAGATTCCACATTGTTGTCACGGTCTGTCCTTCCCTAGGCTGTAGATAAGATCGCACCACATGGTCCCTAACGCTTTTAGCTTTTCTAAATTCGTGTAATGGTGTGTTTTCTTGATCAACATCAACTGCAATCAGCTTCCAGTGTTTATTAATGGTTTGAACGACCGGCGCTCTCCGAGTCTCTCTTCCCTTTTTGCTGACGACGTCAGCAATCACATGACCCTGTATCCTAGACGATACAACTAACAGGAAGAAGCCGGTCTCCATTGTTGACCGCGCTTCTGAAACAGACGGATTCACTTCCTACCTCCCAGGTATGTACACGCATTGCTATGCGGGATGCGATGCAGCTTCCCTCATAACTCTCCCTAGTAGTAATCCTGATTTCAACAACCTTTTCAGACGTTTGAATCATTCGACGACGTCAGCATACTACAGCGGCTTCACCGCGTTGCTTCCGACCTGCGGGCTGCTCTACTAATTCATCACCACAGTAAGCCCCGCTCATTATTTCTTCCCTCTGATCATTATGCAAAATTGACTTTAGATACTGTGTACGCGGAGGTGATATATTGTTTGCTCTGGCTTCCGAACAGATTGGATCGCCGATTTGGGGTTTTTCAACCACCGTGAGTCTTTTCAATTTATTTCCCTCTCTTTCACTCAGTTATTTTTAGTTGATCACTATAGTCCTAACAACTGAACCACCTCTTCTCCACAGGAATTGGAGCTCTCTCCGATAGGAGCGTTTTCCAACTCTACCTAAGACAAGCAACCGCTCGGTATGTCTTGTCTATTATTCATGTGCCTATCAATATTATTAACTCTGGATTTATACGATATATTGAAATTATTTATTACTTACTGAATAGGTCCTTTGCCCCGCCCCTGTCCTGATGAAGACCCCGCTGCAAGGACTTTATTCACGCCTGCCAATCTCAGAGGGGTTGAAATGTCGACAGCTCTCTGTTACCTTCAGCTCCACCCCATGAACATAACATTAAATGTATTATGTGGAGTATGCTTTGTGCTTCTAAGGAACTTTTGTATTGATGATGGCTTTATCTATGTTCAATTAAATATACATAGTACAGTTTGGCTACTTAGCCTTTTTATGTCACTATTTCATTTGCACTATCCTTCACCATACCACTCCCTTCCCTTCCAGGGGCACTTTTTTGAATATCGTTGGAGTATATTATCAACTCACTCTTGTGATATATAATGCGTGTCTACATTGTGAATAAACAACAATGTATGCTAATTGTTTGTTATCTGATTTTGCTTTATACTTTCATTATTCATTTTAAATCTTTCTGGATTTGCTGGGACCCTTATTGTCAGTGCCTACAGTACCCAGGTCCCAGCGACTTATACTGGGTGAACCCCCTTTTTCTTACACCATTTCATTTAATTAGGCACCATTCGCTGTAAAGAAGTAAACATTTTCAGCAAGCTGCCCCTTGCCAAGCAGCTTAATCATCTTTCATCTACATGTTTTCACCTGTTGGGCACTAGAAAAACAGATTCTACCATTTTTACACAGGTCAGCTCATCATGTTGTTATCCAGGCCACCATTTTGAATCACTTAGATTATTTAAACACCTTGTTCCTGGCACTCCTGGTAGGTCTCATTCAGTAGTTGCGGAGGATTCAAAATGAGGCAGCTGAACTGGCTTTGGGTCTCCCAAAATTTGCTTCCTCTACCAAGGAATTTGAACATCTACATTGGTTTCCATGCATAAGATAATTATTTTTAAATCACTGTTCCAAGTATTGAAGGCCGTACATGGACAACAACACATGTATTCAAGAACAGAATTCAACATTTATGCCCCTTATTGTCTGTTACGGTCCAAAGACTACTTTCGTCTGTGTATCCCACAGTTTAAAAGGCTGAAATGTGAGGCAAGGGCTTTTCTGTAAAGGCAACAAAGCTCCGGAACTACCTTTCCAGACTCCCCTAGTAAATCACAGGATTTGTTACATTTTAGGAAATCCTTAAAGACATGCCTATTCAGACTTTAATTTCTTTGTGTCGCATTAGCAATTGTCTCTCTTAAGAGCCAGGACCACCTTTTTCTTGGTCTCGCCTATGCAGCGCACATGCGCTGCATAGGAAAAAGACCTTTAGAAATCGATTCAGCTTTGCAGTCAAAAACGTGCACACATTGCATTGCTTTGAATGGCAACGTGTGCACGTTTGGTGATACCCTTGCAGGAGCGAGCTTTCAAACCATCTGTTTGTAATTAACAGATGGTTCCTGCTTGCTCCTGCAGGCCCCCTCCTCTCTCCTCTCCCGCCTCTGCAGTCACAGCGATAAGGCAGATAGTGGCTGTTTAGGCTGTTTGTTGTAGTGCTGATCTGCTCCCCTGTGGCCTCTTCAGAGCGCTTTAAGGAAGCATAAGCATGTGAAAAAAATTCAAAGCAACGCGTGTCTTGTGCAGCCAGAGAGAACAGGATGGAAATTCCACCTCAAACGGGCTGACCCTCTCATTCTGGTGCCCTGCGGCCCCTCATCTCCAGAATGGAGGTGGTGGTTCCGAAATCCCTGAAAAAGCAAGCTCCAGACGCAGGTTAGCCGAAGGGTTAGGTGTGCTTCTCTCTGCAGACTTTATGCCACCACTTACCCTCCTGGAGAATCCCGCAGCAGCACACCTCAGTTTCTCGCCCCCAGGGCCGAGTATGAGGAAGGAAGCAGGCTTTTCCTGCTTAGCTAACAGAGCCCACCTTGCAGTCCGCTTTCTTTCAGGATTTTGTTACACCTGTGTCTTTTGAACACCAAAGAAACAACATATTAAAGTACAAACTACCGGAAAATGCTAGATTGAATTAAAATCATAACTGTGAGAGCCTTGTGGTGTCACACAGTCTGTTTAATTACTTGCAATATAATTAGCCTCTCGCTGCGGACATCTGCTTGCAATTGTACCTTAATGTTCGGGGTGAATTTCCAAGAGCAACTATTGCTGATCCTCTGGTATGCAAGCAGCTCTTTTAAAAGTATTATGCGGTTAGATTTACACCGGTTTCCATTGCTTAGCACCGCACTTAATCAACACTGACGCTTTTCATGAGCTCCAGCTAAGGACACATTCACATCCATTGGGAGATTAAGTTATTTGCCCAGAATCGCTGAGACTGGAACTGGATTCCCCAGCTCCGAAGTCAGTAACTCTGCCCATTACACCACATCCTCTCCCCGATTTAATGGTTCTGTTTTAGGTGGCGCTAACAGAAGAAATGGGTTGGTGCAAAATGTCTCCTGACGAGAGCCCCAACACTTATTTTATTACAAACTAACCACTGAGTGGGCCGTGGTGTGCAGTGGGCAGTGCCACTCATTGTGTGCCCTGAGGGCAGCAGGCCACACCAGGCTTGAACCACATTGCTTTCTTTGTAGGGTACCAAGCTTCAAGCTTCATGATGTCAACTCAGATATTGGAACAGGTATCAACAGACATCTCTTTGACCTTAGGCTAGTCCTTGTCACTGTGATGCGCGCATTCTAAGCCTGTGTGCATCTATTTTACAATTTGGAAGATGAGGAAGATGAGAGAGTCATGGTGTGGAAGAGGGAGACATCATGTTGGGGGGATCTGGTAACTTTGAATTGCTGCAACATTAATTAATTCATTTCGTGCACAGTGCAGACTACAAACGAAACTGCCTCTTAACTGTCCCATATGTTCTTTGCTGACAAGTGAGAGACAAACACATAAGGTGAACTGCCCAGGATGACACAGATTAAGCAACTGTGGATGCTGGAATTGAAGCCTAGATCTACTAGTTGCAAAATCTGCAACTCAGATACTGGACCAGCTACTCTACATGCTCCCTCCCACATCCCACATGCCAAATGCTCCTCCCAAATACAATTATTCTCATGGCACAGCCTTCACTATTCAGTGCAGTTTTTGTGTAAGTTTTATCCTTATTTACTTCTGGTGGTGTTTATGATCTATGCAATCCAATGAAATTCCTGCGCATTTTCAATACTTCTGAAGAGAAGTCTAGATATTATTGGCATCTTGTTTTTCAAGTAGAACGTTTGCCGAATTGTTGACGTTTTGCAGCTGTGTGAGAATTTTTCACAAAACAGAACTTTTTCATTATTCGTTAGTATAAGTTTTCTTGTTAGATGAATATTCAACGCATTTGCTTATTACAGTTGGGCCCTGGGGCACCATATTTTATATTCCATTAATTTGATTAATCCTTCTAAAAAACAGAAAAAGAAACCTGTGTGGTACATATGCTATATGCTATTTTCTGGAGATTGATTTAAAACCAACAGTATTGGCGGGGGATGAATCTCTGAAAGTAGCCCCCAAGCTTGTAACCTCCCTCTCTTCCAAGGAAACCCCAAAATGCTTTACTGGACAGTCCAGCCCTCTATTTATTTGTGTTTCTTTCTAACTAATCATCTAAATGGGAATGTGTTTATGCCCCTTGTGAAGGGGTTTGCTTTCATGTCTCGTATTTTTAGGTCTCGCCTATGCAGCACGCATGCGCTGCATAGGAGGGACTTTAGCCGTCGCTCTGCTCATTTTCAAGCACTGCACTCATGCTTGTGGCGGCATCCACCTTGCGGGAGCGAGCAGTGCCGCGCCGCAAGCAGGAGTGCAGTGCTTGAAAAGTGAAGACTGCTCTCCCAAGCACGAGCGCGCGCACCACTCGCAGGCTTGTTGTAGTCCTGGAAGTTTGCATCGCTGCAACGCTCTGACCAGCTCGTCTCCTCTCTATCTGTCTGTGGAAGCAGTTGTAATCAATATTCGCGTTACCCCTGCAGCTGTTTGTTGTTTGCTGAATGCATGTCGTTTATTGCTTCCTGAGTTTGATGGTCTGCTTTTACGTGTATTCCGCCTTTGCAGTCCCACGCAGGGGTTGGATTTCCTTCCATTGCGTATGAGAATGGAGACGGGTCCGATCCTATTCCTAGAAGAGTTGGTTTTATTACAGCGCGGTTTGGTGAAGCTAGTAACCAATTTCCATTAATACCTTTTAGAGAACCTCTCCCTGCTACATATCTACATTTTTAGAGGTCTTTCACCCATCTTCTTTGTCTCCCCCTCGAACTTCTACCTTCCTTCTCCAGCAGGCAATGTCCACCCTCCTCCTTCACATATAGCCCCCACCACACCAGCGTCACCTCGAGAGTCTTGCTGACTTACACAATACTTCAGTACAGTGCCCTGTTATCATTTCAGGGTAACCATCAAGGCACTAAATATGCTCAGGACATACACCTTGTAAACCAGTCCGGCGATCACAGTTGCACCTCGCCGTCCTGTCTGCGTCTATTTGACAGCGCAAGGCACTTCTTAAAATAGAGCTGCGGTTGTTAGCTCTGGTTCAAGCCCTCGTAAATTTTATTTTTCAATGCAATACATCTGTTTCAAAACAAGCAGGGCCCTCTGCCTGTCGTTGCTGCTGCACTTAGGCCCCTTTGTGCCAGCCGCGGTGAATCACTCTTCCTGCAGGCTGCTGAGACAGGCCCCTCTCCTGGGGCTGGCGGGTGGCCAGGGCGGGCTGCAGCTGGGCCCTTACTGTCCGTTATTCATGCCTGGGGGGTGGGATGGGTTGGCAGGCTTTGTCCACATGCACTTGCTATTATGGATCTTGCCTATACCCAATTTCCTCTCTTTTCAGGCCTGTACCCTGACCCCATCTTCTGCCTCTGGCTGTGGAGCTCTTCTCTCTGTTTCTACTGCCCCCCCCAGCAGCAGCCGCATTTAGTACCCCCTCCAACTATACACCCTATTCCCTTCATGTCCAATGAACTGTGTTTCCGTCACTGCTCTCTCTCCCTGCTAATGTCACCTTTCTCACCCATTGCCCACTGACCTTCTCCAATGGCTGTATCTTCTTCTCTACCTGTCACATCTGACCCTTCTCCAATAGCTGTCTCTTCTTCTCTCCCTGTCATATCTGACCCTTCTCCAATGGCTGTCTCTTCTTCTCTCCTTGTCACCTCTGCAAGCGTCCCCTTTCTTCATGCCCTTCCATCCTTTGCTGACATTGTCACTCTCTGCCCTCCTCACGCGCCCTCTTTTATGAAGTGTCTGTAAGGCATCACTGCTTCCCCTGCTCCTGCCCGCCGGCGGCTCCTCCCACTCTCCCGCTGTCTGTCTGACAACCTCCCTCCCATCCTGCCATCTCTCTCACGCTCTGTCCCATCTTGCCATCTCTCTCCCATCCTGCCATCTCCCTCATCCTCTCTCCCATCCTGCCATCTCTCGAATGCTCTCTCCCATCCTGCCATCTCTCGAATGCTCTCTCCCATCCTGCCATCTCTCTCATGCTCTCTCCCATCCTGCCATCTCTCACCCTCTCTCCTATCCTGCCATCTCTCTCACGCTCTGTCCCATCTTGCCATCTCTCTCCCATCCTGCCATCTCCCTCCCATCCTGCCATCTCCCTCATCCTCTCTCCCATCCTGCCATCTCTCTCATACTCTCTCCCATCCTGCCATCTCTCTCAGGCTCTCTCGCATCCTGCCATCTATCTCACCCTCTCTCCCATCCTGCCATCTCTCTCATCCCCTCCCATCTTGCCATCTCTCTCACTCACTCACTCACCCACCCTACCATCTCTCTCACCTATCCTGTCATCTCTCTCACGAATGTGAAAGCCCCGCATGGGCGCTTACCATGAATGTGAAAGCGCGGCATGGGAGCTAGTAATTTGCAATGCAGTGGGTCTTGCATTTGCGAGAGTTTAAGCTATTGCATTGCCAATCCACTCCCACTTACTAACTAACTTAATCTCTCACTCTATCACTAACTAACTAAATCTCTCACTAACTATGTCAATCTCTACCTCACTCAATAACTCACCCACTCTCCTACTAACTCAATAACTCTCACTAACTCTATAAATACAAAATTAACTAACTTTCTCACTTTCTCTCTTAGTAACTAACTGCCTCACTCTCTCAATTACTAACAAAATAACTAACTACCTCTCACTAACTAACTCAATAACTACTTCACTAACTATCTCACATACTCACTAAATCTCTAACTCTCTCACTAACTAACTAAATAACTAACTCTCTCACTCTCTCTCACTAACAGGATAACTAACTAACTCTCAATACCTCACACACTAACTAACTCTCTATCTAAGTAACTTACTAATTAACTATCACTCACTATCTTAAAAACTCACTAACTCTCTCACTCACTAACTCTATAAAAAAATTACTAACTCTATCACGCTTCTCAGCTCTCACGCTACACCCATCCTCCATAGGTCTCCTATATCACTACCTTCGCTGTTTCCTCAAGTTAAAAAAAGATAACTGCTCTAGACACTCTGTCTAGTCTGTTGTGTTGTGGACCGGGGCCAGGCTATGGCCCTAACTTGGGTGCAAGGCCTAGTGCGGGGGCAGGAGCGCTGAGCAGAATAATGGGAGGCCACACCAGTCGTCAGCTCGGAAGTGATGTGCCCCGAGCGGCCGTCCTCCTTTTATTAGGTCCCCGCAGTCCACGCCTGGCCTGCGGATGTCTTGGGTGCATGGGTGTAGCCGACTAGACCGCCAACTATTACATCCCTATCCAACTCAGTTCTTTTGTTATAACAGTTCTTTGAATACAATCACAAATGGTCCACAAATCTTATTTTAGTCCAACATAGAACATACAGTACTTGCGTGAGCCTCAGTCGGCGAGCTCCAGGCATCGTTAGCAGGCATAGTCTCTCAGCCGCTGACTCGGGTGGGGGTTCGGCCTCAGGCTGTATCTTTGGGTGCCGGTACAGCCTCCCGTGCTGTTCCGGCCGGGGCTCTCGGAGCCGACTTGGCCACTCGCCGATCCTTCCGCCCTTCCCTCGGGTGCAGCAGTGGTCATGGGACTTGTGTGATCACTTGAGGTCTCCCTGCGATGTTCTGGCGGTACCTCTTTGAACCATGAGATGTTTCTGGATACTTCTTCCCCTCCTTTGCGCGCAGTTATCATGGTGCCGTGGTTAGCGGGGACGGTCCAGGTGCCAGGCTCGTAGTTTGTTTGGAACTTTCCTCCCTGGTGTCGCCTTCGCAGGATGACCATCGCTCCCTGGTTGAGCCTTCTTGGAGTGGCACGGCGTCTGGCGCTTGCGTCTTGGTTGTGTCGTGCTCTTCTCTCTTGCACCTCTTCGACCTCCAGTGGAGGTGACGACCACCCCGGGTATGTAGGGAGCAGGTCCCGGCGGGGGCCGTGGAACATGAGGGCCCACAAGCATTGCTGGGTCGTACAGTGAGGGGTGCTTTGGTATTCTCTTAAGAACTCGTGAAGCCTCTGTTCCGGGTCTACTTGTTCCACGACTGCTATTCGAAACATCTTGTTCAGAGTGCGCATGAAGCGTTCAACATCCCCGTTCACCTGAGGCCACTGAGGGGTGATGCGGCGATGCGATATGCCTCGCTGTTGGAGGAACGTGGCAAACTCAGCCCCTTGGAACGGGGGACCATTGTCACTGCGCACTTCTTGAGGAAAACCAAACATGGTGAAGACCTTCTCTAGCACTGGTCCGACGTGGTAGAAGGCCGTAGATACGACAGGTTCTACCACCGGATATTTTGAGTGTGCATCTATGATCACAAGAGTGTGTTTTCCTCCTGGAAAGCTTCCAAAATCCACGCTTACTTTGGACCATTAGACTGTGCAGGCTTCTTCGGTGACAACTGGGAGGGGTTTCTCCAGGCCGCTTGCAAGCTGGCACAATGAGCATCTTCTGACATATTCCTCTACTATGTCTTCCAGTTCTGGGAACCAGACTTTTTCTCGCATCCGTGCTTTCATCTTAGTTATTCCCTGGTGCCCTCCATGAGCTAGTTGGACCGCCCAGTGTTTGAAGCTCTGCGGGATCACTAGCCGTGGTCCCCTCAGCAGGATACCCTCGCTGGTAGCGCTAAATTCGTGGCGGACCCTCCACATTCTTGTTAGGGTGTCCCGATCTTCCGGGGTCCACGAGTTGGCCTGACTAAGGTAGTTTGTCCACGAGAATTCTTGCACGGCGCTTAGTGTCTTGGTGTAGACTGCATCAGTCGCGGCAGCTTCTTTGACGTTGTCCAGGGACATACTCTGGGGGCATGCAGCCAGAGACACTAAATGGACATATTGTTTGATGTCCTCATCTTCATCTTGCTTCTCCGATCGAACTGGGTGTCTCGAGAGGAAGTCAGCTAGGTTCTTTGACCCTGGGCGGTATACCACGTCCATTTCATACGGTTGCAACTGGACTGCCCAGTGCTCAATGCGCGGGGGTGGGTGCGGTGCAGTACCTTTGAAGAGAGGAACAAGATGCTGATGGTCAGTGACCATGGTGAAGGGTCGTCCGTGGAGGTACAGATGAACGTGGCTACAGGCCCACTTGATGGCGAGTGCTTCATGCTCAATCTGGCCGTACCTTGTCTCTGTGGGGGTGAGTGACTTGCTGGCAAACGCCAAGACGACCCACTGGCCTGGTTCATGTTCTTGAGCTAGCACCGCACAGAGTCCTACTAGGCTCGCATCGACCAGCACCTTCGTTCGCTTCTCGGGATCAAAGTAGGCCAGCATGGCCTCTCCTGGGAGGGCATCTTTTACCCCTTGGAATGCCTCTTCCTCCTTTGGGCCCCAGTGCTAGGTCGCATCTGCTTTTGTGAGGGCCTGCAGGGGTTTGCTCCGGGTGGCCAGACTTGGTATAAATCCCCCACAGTACGTGGCCATCCCCAAGAAGCTCCGTACTTCCGTCGGTGTCGTTGGTGCGGGGGTATCCTTGATCGCTTGCGACTTCCTCGGGTCCACCTGTATGCCTTCTTGGTTGAATACGTAGCCGAATAACTCGAGGGAGGGCTAGAAGAACTGGCACTTGTTCTTGTGTAGAGTGGCTCCGTATTCGCTGAGGCGCCTCAGTGTGTCACGGAGATGTTTGTTGTGATCGGCGGCCGTTGCTGAATGGATGAGGATGTCGTCACTCACATTCATTACTCCAGGTAGGCCTGATAACAGCTCCCGTATTGTGTTCTGGAATACTTCGGCCGCCGAGGACGTTACGAAGGTCAATCGTATGTATCTCCTGAGTCCTAGGTGTGTGCTGAAAGTGGTAATGTATCTGCTCTCCTTGGCCAGGGGCAGTTGGTGATACCCTGCGTTCAGGTCAATCTTTGAAAACCACTTGAATCAGTTGACATCTGCGATGATATCATCCATCGTTGGTGTTATGTTGCGTTCCCTCTTAATTGATTTATTGGGCAGCCGCATGTCGATACATAGGCGTATGGCTCCTGGCTGTTTTGGCTTTTCAGCGATGACCAACGGGGATACCCATGGTGTCGGTCCGGATACCTTTTCGATTACCCCTTGTTCCTCCAATGCTTCTAGCTCCTTCTCCACGAGAGGTCGCAGGTGAAACGGAACCCTTCTGTGTCGCAGGGCGACTGGGGCGACCAACTTGTCAATGTGTAGCTTGATAGGGTCACACTTGATGCACCCGAGGCCTTGGAACAGCTCGGGGAGCTGTCCAAGGAGCTCTTCTACCTGGTATGTCCGGATTCATCTGGCAAACGCGTGATCTTCTGCAGTGTGACTGCTCAGGAGAGTGTCTGCTTCCCTGTCTATAACATGGATGGTTGCTGTTACCTCACGATCGTCTGCCTTGATGGGTACTGAGATCTTTCCCTTCAGCGGGAGGGGCGTGTCTGCCCATTACCCATAGAGGGCGAGGGCGAGGGCGTAGGGCGTAGGCTTCAGTATTGTTGTAGACCCATGAGGTTCAGTGTCGCCCCTGTGTGAATGACCGCTTTCACCTCTGTTCCCGCGACCTGGACTATGCATGTGGGCTGTGGTCTGCGGCGCTGTTTGAGTTCCCTTGCTAAGGATACTATGTATACCTCTTCATCGTCGTCCTCAGAGGAATCTTTTACTGTTGGCAGGTGTTTCGCGGGTCTTCTCTGTGCGTGGTTGGGTGACGCGGTGTCTGTCACTGATAGTTGCCAAACGGCTCGCGTTGGGGGCTTCTGTCCTCGGAATTCCCGGTTCTTGTTGCGCCTTTTGCAGACGGATGCAAAGTGATTGGGTATCCAGCAATTGGTGCAGGTCTTTCCTTGGCCGGTACAGTCTTTGGCGGCATGTGGCTCATGACCACAGTATCCACATTTTGATCTGGAGGTATCTCCTTTTGGTCCTCTGAATGTGTCTCCTCTGGGCTTGGTTCTCACAGCATTGGCCCGCTCCGTCTTGATGGATTCCGGCTTCCCGTGGGGCTTGATTAGGGCTTGATCCACCTCGTTTGCCCTCGCGCGGACAGGTCGTGTGATCTGGCTAGTATCAGTATGTCCTCCTGCGTGATTCTTGGTTTGTGCAGTATGAGTCCACGTAAGGTCTTATTGCGGCACCCCTGAATTAGTTGTCTCCTGATCTCCTTTGGCTGGTCTTCATCGGTGCACGTGCTGGCAAGCTCACGGAGACGTGGGTAGAACATATACATCTATTATCCTTCCCTCTGGCGGGCTTGTCCGAGCTTGAAGACTTCAAAATCTGGGTTTAATTGTGGGTTGAAATGGCCATTTAGCACTGTTACCGCCGCATCATAGTCGTCTGCTGCCCCTGTATTAGGTAGATGCTTGAAAAGCTTGAAAATGTAGTCTCCCGCGTAGTGTAGCAGCAAGGACCTCTTTACTGCGTTGTCTGTCTCTCTCCGCGACGAAATAGTTGTTGAGACGTTCGATCCACATCCTCCAACGGGGGGGTGCTGACGCGGGATCCTCCAACTCACTAAAAGGAGGTAAGACTCCTGACGTCGCATGTTGGAACGGTATGCGGGCTGCGGCCTGGTCGCCGTCCCCCATTGCGTCCGACGGTGAGGCTTCTGTGTGTGCTTAGGCCGGTGGTGTGCCATGTGCTCTGGCAAGGCCTAGGATAGGGAAGTGCAGGTTGTCCCACGGGGTGCTCTTTACCAGTATCAGTCCTGTCTCTTACACTGAATGTGCTGGTTTCCCCTCCTTCTCCTTACTTGAGTGTCTTATTCTTTTCCTTCCTTTTGCCAATGCTTGTTGGGCACAGGAAAACAGCAGCAAGAAAAATCCCTGTATCTGCCTTATAGATTCTCACTTGTAATACTCATTTGGGGTTTCAGGCAGTTCATCCCCTGGGCAGGCCCAAAGCTGTGTATCTCAGCGGGGGTGTGGCCAGCTTGTTCAGCCTGTCCCGGGCGAGACACAGTGAGGCTGCCGGTGAGGTCGCGTTTGGCTCCCGATGCTCCTCACATCAAAACGCAGCAGGCGACGAGGCAGGGGAGGGCGCGCACACGCTGCCGACGTCAGGCAGTTTCCAGCTCGCGCGGTGCACAGCCGCACTCGAGCGCACAGGAGGCAGCCGGTCCAGCCGAGTGGTGCGCGGTGAGAGCAAGGGTTGGGCCCCCTCCGCTCGTTGCCAGTGTCGTGTTGTGGACCGGGGCCGGGCTATGGCCCTAATGTGGGTGCAAGGCCCAGCACTGGGGCAGGAGCGCTGAGCAGAATAATGGGAGGTCACTCCAGTCGTCATCTCGGAAGTGAGGTGCCCCAAGCGGCCGTCCTCCTTTTGTTAAATCCTCGCAGGCCACGCCTGGCCTGCGGATGTCGTGGGTGCATGGGTGTAGGCGACTAGACCGCCAACTATTACATAGTCCTATCGTGGTTGTTATACCACTTTCAAACTTTATACTTTGATCTCCCCCTACAGGCCACTATATATTCTGCTATTTACTGTCATTCTACAGATTTAACATAGTATTCTTTCTTCTCTAATATCATCAATATTTTTTTTTAAAACAGTTTATTAATAAATACTTATATTTTATATATGCCTTCTATGGTTCTCCTTTAATTTGCGCATTCATAAGGTTCACAAATGGTAAAATAAGCAGCTTTACATGCCTTCAACCCTTACACTAAAGGCTACTCTCCATAACTAACACTAGGATAGCTTTCAATAAATGTTGTCTTTAACCTACTCATCAATAAGGGTTCTTTAAACAACTGCAAAGTGCACACTATAATTGGTGGTCAACATAGACCAGACCAACCTCTCACATTTATAACAATAGAAATTAACATTACAAAAAACATTCCTTCAAAACGCTCTCTCAAACATTCACATAGCCAATAGGTCTCGCCTTTAGGACCTTACAAATGTTTTGCCAGACAACAGTTCATAATATTGCACCAAAAATATTATACTGCATTACTAAATACTTATAAGGTCCCTGAAGAAAAACCTATTGCCATACACAATAAGACCGTATTGGTGTTTAGTTATCCAGCACAATATCCTTAATGCAACGACATCAATTGTTGCATAGCTAAATACTTATAAGGTCCCAAAGGCGAGACCTATTGGCTATGCCAATGCTAGTTTTTTTTTAATTAAAAAAAACATATATCAACTGAGGCCAATATTTTCCATAAACACATGGGAACGCAAAACACAAGTGTTTTTGCACTTTTTTTTATTGTGAATTGCTTTCTTGCGTCAAAAATAGACTCAAGGAGGCATCTTGAACTCAAAAATAGCACAAAGTGATAGATTTGCATTTTGCATAACTGCCCACACTTTCACGTAATTTTGCTGAAATTTGTATTGAATACAGATAACACAAATTTCACACACACCCTAATTGCAATCACTGTATTCAGCAGCTGAAGCAATCTTCTCCACCATGAGGTGAAACCCATGAGGTTAGGTCCAGCTTGCCCTCTTAAAGCTGTTGGATGGCCCAAGCTAAGCCTAAGACTCAGACGGCGTCTTGTAGCCCTGGGCTCACTTCTAGCATTCTAGCAGGAAATGGGGTGGGGCTGGGCTGGGAGTGAGGCACCTTAGGGGCTTGAAGAGTCCTTGGAGGAAGGCATATGAAGGGGAAGGGTCAGCAATGGGCTGAGAAATATCTTGCAACCACCGCACAGGAGCTCCTCACAAAGGCCCTTGATCCAGATTGAGTCTTATATTCCTAGGCCCTCGTCTTGCAGGGAAGGGGCTTGTTGCCTTCCTGAGAAACATGCTTCTTGGAGTTTAAAATCCCTTTTAAGTGGGACTGAAGGGGGCAGCAAGACACAGCCTCAGGAGACTGTTCTCAAATTCAAGCAGCTTTCTCTAAATGGGTGTGGCACAGGCAGCGTCTGATAGATGTAGGTTCAGGCCCTAACAGGAAATGAGGGGCGGCACCCTTGGGCTTGAACTCAGTTCAGTTCACGCAGCTTTATTCGATCATTTATAAAACAGACCATAAAAGCATAAAACATCATACAAATTTCATCACATACATATAGTCGTACATACAAGATTTTTAAAACAATTAAACAAATTTGCCGTGATCATAGTGAACAATTTGAATAAAACCATTTAAAATCAGTTAAAATAGGGTAAAAAAAATACTAACATCTCCTAGGGGCAAGGTTTAGATCTATAACAAATTCATGGGCCCAATTTATGTTAATCAAATGCTGATGGAGTGCGTTGCCGCCATTTTCCTCTTTCTAAGGCAGGCCCATAAAAATGAGGCTACCGAGAAACATTCAGATGGGTCTAAAAGGGCCTTTAAGAAATAAATAGCCACCGATACTGTTTAAATTTATGGTAACTCGGGATTGGGAGGATATATAATTTCCTTTCATCAGAGTAGTTTTTGCCAAATAGTAAGATGTGGAGGTCTGACTGCACAGCAAGGTCATTGCAGGGGCAGGCTGGCAAATCTTCCAGTTTATATCTCTTTTCTGGGTACCCTAAGAGTAACAGGATCATGTCCATATGTAAGTGCAGTAGAATAAACCTATGCTGCGCATTGTTAATACAAGAGAGATAATGGAAACCTTCCCCTGGTTTAGCCGGAACCAAGTCATATGCAATAGAGGAGTTTTGTAATCGCTTGCTTTCCCTTTGAGTACGATTTGCTCTCTTAATGAATAATTCCGTAATATTCCCCTTTGTAACCCTTCTACAGGAGAGAGGGTTTCGGAATAGTTCTCCCAGCCCCAAAGCATCCAATTGACCCTCCACATAGTTTAACCACCCAATCCTCTTGTAATGATCCAATTTGCAGCAGTCCCTTATGATACTTTGGGTGAGATCTACTGTGGTCCTCTGTCATATTGACAACCACAGCAGAACTGGTGCCAAATCTTATACTGTCAGTCAGGTAAGGGAGCCCCAGTTCAAGATGCACTATATAGTTTGGAGCTGATTGGGATAATGACACTCAATTAAAAAAAAATGGTCTTCTACTTGCTGTAATGGTTTAGGATCAACCATCCCCCACACTACTGCCCCATATGTTGCTGCAGCCTTTGTTTTTGCAGTGTAAATATTTTGATTGTGTCCAGGGGACTACCTCCTAGCTTTTTAGCAAATCGTTTAATAGCATTAATACTCCCTTCCATGCTTTGGACTCTAGCAGTCACCAAATTAGACCATGAGTGGTTCTTATCGAAAAGGACTCCTAGATATGAAAGGAGTCTACCACCTCGATTTTCTTTCCTGCCAGCTGGAAGTGGGGATGTTTCTGTCCTCTAGGTGCGCCTGCAACAATTATGAAGGATTTAGATGTGTTTACTTTTAGGTCAAGGGGGGTCATAAAGGTGGAATAGGCCGAAATTAGATGTTGAAGGGCTATCCCTGTACTAGACATCAGTACCGCATCATCAGCTTACGCCAGGATAGGAAACGGGGTGCGATTAAATTTGGGCACGTCTGCAGGCAAGGCGGTCAGGGCAGACTCTAACCCGTTTGTATAGATGGAGAAAAGAAATGGGGCGAGAACACATCCCTGCCTTAGTCCTTTTTCGATTTTAAAAGGACGTGTACACTCCCCCTTCCTACCATACCGGACGCAGGTGGTGGCGTAGGCATACAACTGATGGATAAAACCAAATTATCGACGGATCTATACCCATCTCCTTCATCATAGACCATGGCCTCTGATGTGAAACACAATCAAAGGCTGCGGTCAAATCCATAAAGGCCATATAGATCTTCCTGGCTTTTGCCTTGGTATATTTCCCTATAGATAAGGATAGGTTTAAACACTGGTCGACCATCCCCATTCCCCTACAAAATCCTCATTGTGCTTTCATAAAGATATTATGTGTTTCAGCCCAATCTTCTAGTCTTGCTAGAAGGACCCGTCCCATTAGTTTGGCGGAAGTATCAAGAAGGGAAATGGGGCGATAGTTTGCTGAGGATCCCCTCTCCCCTTTTTCATAGATAGGGACTATTATACTCTGGTTCCAGGACAAAGGGGGACCCACTATCTGGATTTTGTTAAAGATGTTTGTTAGCAGTGGGACCCACATGTTGTAATTGTCCTGGAAAGGGTCAATTGGAACATCGGCAGACCCCGGCGCTTTACCGGGGACACAGGCCTCCAATGCCTTTCTAACTTCCCCTATTGAAAAAGTTAGCCCAATCTGAGTTACTAGTTCTGGCCTTGAGTTCGAGGGATCTAAGGTGCTTACTTTCCCAAAATGTGGCAATCAAAATGGGAAAGGACACTGGTATCTACTATAACCATTGGTTATGTTTGACAACCCTCATAGACGCTTAGATTATTACGATGCGGTGTATCTTTTTATCCGCCCATTATTTAGCGTCATGGCATAGTCATTGGCTAGTCAAGTGACGTGCTGTATGCCTGCCTCACCCGAGGCAACCTCTGGTAAGAGTAGAAGTGTCCAGGAATTTTTGGGACAACAACAGAGGAATGATGTCTAAAGCAGTCAAAAAAAGGGAGAATAAGTTAAAAAACAGTGTCACACCGAAACCAGAATTTATTTTAAAGAGGTGGGCACTGATAGGTAAAAAATACTTGGGTATATTAGATAATCGAGTTACTGGATTATCATATGTCTCTTATGAGTTGGTCGACATGTTTCAGCTCACCTGGGCCCAGCCGGGTCTGTGGAGCTTTCGTCAGGACAGAAAAAGGGGGGATTGTACTCACACAACTTGTGTAGTTTTCAAATATTGTATGGAACTCTCATACTGAAATTCCTGCATTTGTGGGAACAAAATAAACAGCATATTCCTCAGTGGGAAAGTGAAAGTAGCATATAACACGTATACAAACATTATCTGTAATTCACAAGTAAACAAGCCATCATTCTGATAGACGAATACTTATTTTGGGCGTGCATAACATTATGAGCACTGGAGCAAAAGCGCTGGGAAGAGGAGAACAAGTAGGTCTAAGTCTAAACTAGAAGTATATCATTGGGCAAAATACATTTTGTAGAGCGGACATCGTTCTCTGTGTGTAACAGTATCTGTTCTGCGTTGGTATTTTTGTCATGGAGCATCTCCAAGACGGTCCATCTGAGGTCATCACATGTGTGTCCTGCTTCCACGAAATGTGTACAGAGCTTTGTTGTACTTTTCTTCAGTCTAACATTGCTCCTATGTTCTCCTATACGTATTTTGACCTTCCTGCAGGTCATACCTACGTATTGCTGTTGGCAGGGACATGTTACTAGATATACCACATGTGTGGAATTACAATTTGTGTGCTGTCTTTGGGTCCACACCAATTCCTCGGTGAGTTGTAATGTTTTGGTAGTGCTTGTGAATTTGCAGACTCCACATGGTCCACAAGGGTAGTGGCCAGTTACAGGGGCCATATTGGCATCTCTGATGGTGGTTTTAATGAGTTTCTTCCTAGGACGTGTATGGACTAGCACATCTCTGAGATTCTTAGTCCTCCTGTTTGCGAATCTCGGATTGGGCCAGTTGAAAGTACCTGATGTAATGATCTGCCAATTTTTCCTTATTAGTTTTTGAACATCATAGGTGGCTGGGCAGAAAGTGGTGATACAGGTTACAAGATCTTTGATCGGTTCCTTCTGGTGACTCTGTAGGAGGCATTCACGAGGTTGATAATGTGCTCGTTTTTTGCACTTAGAGATTACCCGTGGTGTGTAGTCTCTAGCTCGTAATTTATTGCTTAGGATTGTTGCTTGGTATTTGTAGTCGCTTTCTTTGCTGCAATTACGTTTGTGTCGTAAAAACTGGCTATACGGGAGGTTGTCTCTTAGAGGTCGAGGGTGATAGCTCAGATACGACAAGAGACTGTTATTAGCTGTTGGTTTCGTGTAAGTCTTGGTCTCTAATTTCCCATTTTCAGAAAAAATTGTCAAATCCAGAAAATCAATTCTTTGGTTATTTGCAGTAAAAGTGAATTTCAGCCATTGGTCTTGGCCATTTAGCCATTCAATGAACGTTGTTAGATCTTTATTGATATCCCAAATTAGCAAAACATCGTCGATATACCGTTTCCAGTATAATATACTGGAAACGAATGGGTTGTCATTATGTAAGACGAATTTCTGCTCAAATTGGCTGACGTACAATCCAGCTACCGACGGAGCGAAGGCGCTGCCCATGGAAGTTCCGTGGCACTGTAAGAAAAGTTGGCCATTGTATTCGAAATAATTCTCTTTTAGTGCCAACCGGCAGCATTCCAAAATGAAATGTCGGGGGGTCTGGTGCGGCCATTCTTCATGAAAGAGTAGATCTTCAAGCATTTGCAAAGTGTCATCTTGTGGCAAGCTTGTGTACAGTGATTCGACATCCAATCCTACTGGGATCATTGTGTTCGGGTCGAAATCTCTGTCGGCTATTTGTATCAGGAGATCCCGGGTATCTTTTAAATAAGTCGGGGTTCTTTGAACTAAGGATTTTAGATATTCATCCGCAAACTTGGAGAGAGGCTCCAAGAGGGATCCTATCCCCGACACTATCGGGCGTCCCGGTGGGGGGGACTTGTTCTTGTGAGTTTTTGGTAATGAGTAGAAGAAAGGGACTTTCGGTACTCTTGGTGTCAAAAAATCCGCTTCCTTCTTCGAGATCCATCCATTCACCTCTGCTTTGTGTGTCATAATAGCGATGGTATTTACAAGTCTTTCTGTGGGGTCAGAGTCTAATCGCTTGTAGAAATTCTCATCGGACAATAAGGCAAGGCATTGTTGGTTGTATCCTTCCTTAGTAAGAATTACCACCCCACCTCCCTTGTCTGCTGGTTTTATGACTATATTGTCATTGTCTCTCAGTTCTGCAAGGGCTCGTCGTTCTTTGTTATTGCGATTTTGATAAGTTTTTTTCTTGTTATCCAAATTGTCTATGCCTTTCAGAATTGCCTGTTCGAATGTTAATATTTCGATTGGAACTGCATTATTAGGTGGTGAGAATTTAGATTTCCTTCTTAAGGTTGTATCTCCGTCATGGGATTGAGTTGAAGATCCGTCCAAAAAAGCTTTCAGTTTCAGAGTTCTACAAAATTCAGACAACTCACATTTGAGTTTAAAAGGATCAAGAGGAGGAGTAGGTACAAAGCCGAGGCCTCTGTTGAGGATGGTCAGTTGTTCGTTAGTAAGGATAGTATTAGAAAGGTTCACAATCAGTGAGTCTTCTTGTTCAAATCTGTCTGAGCTGATGCCATGCTGCGTGTTTGAACATTGGGTGGATGATCCTGCCATGTCAGGTTTTTCTTTCTGCCTCGGGATTGGTTTTGGCCTCTTCCTAAAAAAGGTTGATTATTAGGATTAGGCATCGACTGATTCCCCATTTGTGGCTGTTGTTCCGTGCCTGGATTGTAGGAGTTCATCCATCCCCCAAAAGGGGGCATGAACGGTTGGAAAAAAGGCATTGGGTTCCCTTGGAAGAAGGGTGGTCTCTGCCATCTATTACCTCTGTTGCCTCTATTGCCTCGTCGTGAACCTCGAAATCTGGAGTTGTTACGTCCCCTTCTCGTCATTGAATGCTCTGAGTTACCTTCTGAGCCATCTGAGGACCATCCCGTTGATTCGGCATCAGAAGCATTTTCTATTACTGTGTAATCCTCTTTCGAGTAGGGGGTGCATCCGTTCTTGGCTGAACTTTTTGAGGTCTTTTGCCAGTTTCTGTAGTTTATTTTGCATTAAGAATTCTTGTGTTTCGTCCATTTCTTTCACAATTTCTTCTAGTCGTTTCTTGTAGATCAGAGGGTTAATGCTTTTTTTCAATTCATTTTCACAAGTTTGTATCTCTACTAGTAGCGCCTCTGATAGTCTTTTGGCTGTTTTGACTATGAGTACCAGGTAGTCTAAAGTACACTTCCAAGATATAGAAGACCAATCTCGGCGGAATGCTAGATCATGAAGAAAAATCCTCGGTGCATTAGATACCCATAGGCCTCTTGGTGCCGTTTTCGATCTTAAATACTCGGTCATAATGATACCGTGGATTGCAGTTCGGATCTGTTCTCTTTTTTGGGTGGTGAGTGTGTCCCATTCGTCAGTCTGCGCGATAGCTTCTGTTAAATCAGCATTTTGTAGTAGGGGCTGTGCCGCTAGGATTTCATCAATGTCACTTCCAGTGAAGCTCAGACCATTATTATTCTCCATCATTCACTGCTCTATGCTCCAAAAATATCAACACACACCACAATGCTATCAGAGTTCTTAGCATGGGTGTATTATTCCCGCAGCTGCACGCTGCTTAAAGTCATTCATCAAAAAGGGAGGGAAGAGGAATTAAAGTCCATTCGGTTCCCCTGAATTTCTTTCCCAAAATGACTGACCCATGCCTTTTTGTCCCCATGTACATCCAATGTAATCACTAAGGTCTTTAAAGTGAGGGGCATTCACTATTTGCCAGAAATCACCACTTGTAAATGTAAATGTCATGTAAATGTCATGGTACTTATAGAGCGCACTGTCACCAGACGGTCACCTTGCTGTGTCGCCTTTGTGGCTTCCTGGCGCTGATACTCATACCGCTGTGGAACCCCTCCTGGCTTTCCCTGTGAAGTGTCCACTCCTGGGCACCCCCAGGGTGAAGTCAGGCATCCTTAGCGCTGTTGGGGCCGGTGTGGAGGCTAAGCAAGCTATTGCCTAGAGTTGCAGCATGGGGCCCGTGATTAGAATAGGCACGAGGCGAGAATTAACAGGTCCAAGGAAATTGAGCCCGAGACCCCGCCGAGGCGGGAATCGAACCCTGGTCCCTGGCCAGAACTCTGCATCAGGGTCTGCCGCTCTAACCATTGAGCCACACTCCTCCATTTATTTGCCAGAAATCACCACTTCTACCTGAGATAGCGGCCTGCTCAAGCTCCTCCCAAGCCTGCGCCCTAAAATCCTTCTCTCTATCCCTCCTGGCTAATGTATATTCTTTATGTAACATGGAGATCTTAATGGGATCTTTGAGGTAAACGTTTAGTGCGTTTACAAGGGCTTTTTTGTTGCAGAAAAGGCTGTGTCAAATCACCCCCTATTTATAGGGGCATTTAGATACTTAAAACGTTTAAGTGCAACCTTTATTTTTGCCAAGAGGGCACAAAACTGACCAACCAAGAAGGTAGGGGATGAATTTTCTTCCATACATGATAATATTTCTACCTTAACTTGGGTTAATATTTCAGGGGCTAAATTTAACTTTTTAACTTATGACCATTTCAGCTGATGACCGTTTTTCCTAGACCGGGCCATGCCCTCTACTGTCTTCTAGTGATCTTTAGCTATGGATAAAATACTTAAGTTGATGCATAAGATGACATGGTCACTATAACAAGAAAGACGAGTTCCTGTGTGGGCCACTTTACCCTGCAGATGTGATGAGGCTAGGATAAAATCAATGGTAGACTCTTGGAGGCCCCTTCTAAAAGTAATCCCCTGCCGGCCCTCTTTCGCATGGTTTAATATGCCCAAGTTCCATTTATAAAGAAGTTTATTTAGGGTTTCGCCGTACTCACTATGTATGAAGTGTGGGAGGGGATTACCGTAGGTATCTATTACTACACATACCCTTGTCCCATTAAATTTACAAAGATGAATGTTAAAATTCCCCGCCCATATGAGATTAATACCAACCCTGCTTTTAGCAGTGGTACGTTTCTCAATCTCTTTCTCTAAGGCGGCGGGCACATCACATGGGCTTTAACTCCCCTTAGCGTGGGCACGTGGTAGCTGAGCACCGCTGAGCCTCGCAGTCCCCATTACAGCAGCCTACTGATATTTTTACATCTGACTTTTAATGACTTTTAACATCATATTTGGTAAATCTGTTGGAGGGTTTACTAACTACAAAAAAATGGAGTTGGGTTTAAAATATGAAATTTTAGATCTCGCATGTGGTTCTTGGCTAGGAAGAAATGTCTGTTGCACCGTCGTAATGGATTTTCCTCATGTTGCTGGAACACAGTTTTAAAGATGTTCTGTCCTTGCATGACTGTGGTAGGATATGGCATTTGATGTAATTCTATAGGCATATTCTGTAGAATGCATGACTAATAATAGAGTGATGTATGCATTTTGTCTTCATAAGTACATCATTTTCTCACGTGTCCTTTTTTCTTGTAACTATTATAAGTCTCCTCTCACATTTAAATTAATTGTGGGATACGTTATCTTCCGGATTTGTTCTTCCCAATCTATATTCATTTTTTCCAAAAGTCTTCTATTCTGAGTTCATCCTCTTTTTTATCTCTCCCATTCCTGCACTGGCTCTACTTTCACGTTTCTTCCCTAGTAGGCTCCATCCATTGTGGTTACATGTAGCAATGTCTTGCTCCCTCACACCTTTTCCACCTGATATATGTACCTCCCCTGTCCCTCAGTCTGTGATCTGTTGTTGCTGTGCAGTGTTCCTCTGGCCCCTTAAAGTTATCCTTGTGCACAGTCTCACATTCATATTTCTCGCTACCATTGCCTAGGCGATCCTAATTCTCTCTAATCTGCTTGAACCTTACACTTCTTCAGCATCCCTCTAATGTCACTGTCGTCCATCTCGTTTTCTTTTATATTTTAATGATGTAAAAGGATACCTACGTTATTGTTTTCAATATACATCATAACGCTTTTTACAGTGCAGTGGTGAAAGATCTATGTAAATGTAATGGCATAAAAAATACAATTAATTTAGACCTACAATTCCTAATTGCTGATCGTAGCAAAGTGTTAACATGCAAAACACACTAAATCCCTTGAACGTTGCAAATCAAAAAGAATCAAAACTATCAACATCATCAACCCCATATGTATATGTTTTATTTTTACCCATCCAACAATTCATACAGCTAAATGCTCATATACAACAAATCATGTTTCTGTGTGTCCACCTACATTCCTAAATCGATGAATCTACATATTCCTGTTCCCACACACTTGTGCGTATGTATGCATGTGTGTCAATATGTGTGCTTGTATATGTTCATGGCTCCCAGTATCTTTATTGCTCTGTCTGCCTGAGTCTCAGCACGCGCTTTGATTTTTGTGCTTATCGAAGCATGTAGGTGTGGTATTCTATGTGGTATTCTGCCCTTGTGTGCTCCGTATATTTTATGACTATTTTGTTTTTCCATTATATTAAAGCCAAACTTATTGGCTTTGTCAGGACGTGTTATACATGTCCTTTGCTGTGCTACAAGCCACAAACGTGAGCTTATGTTGAAAAATAACTTCCTGCTGTCTAAGAAGTCGAGACCCACGAACAAAGAAATGAACATCTGTGTCGTAATCCTAGCTGACGAACTTGACAATAACTTCATTACTAAGTTGTTGGTTGTTTTTGTTCATCCTTGTCGTTAATGGATCATGTGGGGCCTTGTATTCCAAGGATTGGAGGATGTAATAACAAAGCCCTATGCACACTAGTGGGTGTTTTGCAGTGATTGGCCCCATGAGGTGCTAACGCAAGGGGCTCCTTGGCTAGACGTGGGGAGTACTCGGGTTATTGGCAGATTTGTATGAAAATAGCATTCTGGGGATGATGGAACTGGGACACCTTGTTGCGAAAGAAAGCTTTTAATGAGATAGGCTGAGAGATTGTCCTGTAAACTAGTTAATTAAGAGGCATTTAGCTGGTATGTATTTGTTTTTTATGCTGCCATCTGTGTATTCCTCAGAGCTTTGGATATGTTTTGGATTTCATTTATTTGTGTTAATCTTCACAACTAGGCATAGAAAGGACTAGTTTTTACCTTACCTGTTTTACTTTACTCCAACGTGGCAGTTTGTGGAGTTTGTAAATAATCTTGGTGTATATATATATATATATATATATATATATATATATATATATATAATATATAATTGCAATTATTATAATATAGAAGCATGCGCTTGAGAAAACACATCAGTTTTGATGTTGCTAAATATCCCCTGGCGACTAACCCTTAATGAAGACAGCGGGACCGAGAGCTCGGGCAATGTGTGATGCTTTCTTGTGGTTTGCTCATGGCGGGAGGGTTTCCTTGTGTGTACGGCAAAAGCTGTCATTCTGCCTGCGGGATGGCGTCCGTGTGGGCTGAACTATAAGGCAGAAGCCATGATGAAAGACTACTAAAGGCATTACACCATCTACTGTCGCATCCCCCGACAGAGTTGGCGGTCACTTCACAAGTCCTCGCCCCGCTTAAGCTGCGTGTTCTCTACCGGCCCCATCCCTCAGTGGAGACTGCCTGCCCCTGTTAGTTACTGGCTGTAAGTGCAAGCCTGGCCTGCTCTCAGCTCCTCTGCCGCTTGCCAGGCTCACCTGGCACTGAGCATCGTCCCCAGAGGCCAGCCCGTTCCCTTGTTGACTTGAGTGCAAAGTTGTACTTTCTCTCTGCAGCCTGCTCTTTTCATTGCCAGGCAACCAGGACGCTCCTTTCTTCCTCCCTCATCAACACGCTCACACTCCCGCCCTCTACTTACCACACTTGTCACACCGCTGTTTTCCTCTTTTGCCAGAGCTTGTTAACGCATTGGCGTGCATTACTTGCGGTGTAATGTCAGGTTAACCTTTTTAGCCGGACTTAACGGAGTTGTGTAATGCAGAGGACCTATGTCGTGAAAATGCAAGCCGTTATGACGTAGTACGGGGATACATGTGTACCCCCTGATCATTTAGAACAACTCCACAACTAGTTTTACGCGCCCATTAATCCTTACAGTCTTTTCATTTATGAGTTTTGTAGAGCCCCACACGGTTCCCACCTTTCAGCACTTGCTAAGGTCAGGGGTCATTGATTCGCAGGTGCTGCCCTGTGTTGTCTGCAGGCAGGTGTTTCTCTTTGGAACGCCATCCAGTCCTCCGCCATTTTTCATGACTTGGGTATGCGAACCGAAGCAGTTTCCAAATTCGTATTTTTTGAAAACACACATGCTTCTGATCCCCAAAAAATAAATGCAAGAGGTTCCAAAACAACCTTATTTACTTGTGGGTACTTTCACAAACCTGGCATTTCCGCCAGTAGCCACTGTCTTCAAAAGAACGCCGGCATCCTTGGGTTTGCACCTTCAAATTTAGATGCCCGCACGTAGTATGCCACCAACAAAGTGCCTTTTACTGGCATTCGTTGGCAACGCATGTACCAGCCCACTGGTACTTGTGCTTGTGAGAGGTAGTCGTGGATAACCAGTGCTACGAGGAAACACCATTGGCAAAAGTGCGCTATTCAATTGCCAATGTGCAATTGTCTCTGCCTGTTATAAATCCCAGGCAGCTGTTCTCTGTGCAGTTTCTCACAGACACATGCAAATATTTTATCCTTGATTCATAGTGGGGATATCAGGTGCCATTCGTCCCCCACACCCCCCACCACAAGGACACTTTACACGAACTTGGTGTTCACTGCGTACCTTTTATTACTTGTCAAATACAATATTTGTTGTTAAAACCTTCAACTTTTAACCAATTTTATTAACCATAAAATCCCATTACTAAACATAAGGAGGCACATCCATCTACGCCACAGGTTACCATGTATTTACAATTCGTCAGCTCTAGATCCACTCGAGGCATGTTGTACCAGCAGGACACAACCCAACCACTTACCACTTCGTCCATATGAGATACCATGTTGCTTCATCCAAGCACCGGCTACTAGGGTAGGGCCGGAGAATCCCGGACCACCAGCAGGACGGCCCCCTCTCCCGCCAGCCCAGAGCCCCAATGACTGCCTCCCTGTTGCAGGGTCGGGCAGTTTCCACCAAAAGAAGTCCCCCGGCCTTTTCCTTTGTCCGGGACCCCGTCACAGGGCAAGTAGCCCACTGGCACTCTTGCCCTCCCCCCCAAGCTGCCTCACCTTCCAGTTTTGATGCTCTGGGCTATACTTTTTGAACGCAACTCCATAGCCCCCAGTATAGTTTGGACAAACAGCCCCAATCCTGCCCTGGACAGCTGCAATCCCTCTGTCCGATACAAATTCGAGTTTATTGCTAGCAGCATACAATGCCTAATGGGATGAATTTGAAAACCCGCAATAGTTTCGCCACCTCTCAATTCAGTTTTCTCACAGACGTGTTCACCGCGGCTGAAGACACACCATCACCCCAGACTCTACGAGTGAGCACCTCTGACCACAAGATAGTGGTGTCTGGCAATACTCTCCTGACCCGTGAGAAGTTGGGGAACAGGGCCTCCCTCGCTCCCCTCCTGCCCACTGGAATCATATTTTAACCTCCTGAGTGAATCACCAACACATCTGGAATGGGCATACCACTATTCAGCGCACTCTGCAAATGGGCAGCGACGTCCTCCACATGTTGCCCATCAATACCTAACCAATTATGGTTGACTCCCATGGCCCTTTGCATTCCCAATTCTCCTGATTCATTGAACCATTGACCTGCTCTGTGTATAACCGAATCTCCACACCAGCATACCTGCATCCCCTTACTTGCCACCACTGTATGTAAGACCAAGACAAAAGAAAGAAGAGTGGCATAATTACCAAACTGCAGAAACCCCTGGCCCCTAACTACACCAGCTGTGGTCTGACGTAGCGCTCAAAACAATATGAACTCCAACTGCCCACCTTCTTTATTGCCTCCGAAGATAGAATAACAAGCCCCTTGCAATGATCTTAGCTGGATCCAAACGCCTTTCTCTAGCGGGTCCGTTTTTTTACCTCCTTACCCTGACCTGCAGTACGTCAGCGGCCACCACCACATCACCCATGCCAATCCCTCCTTTTCTGTGTGCCTTAGAGCTCGGTACAAGCTCCGATATCCTGAATGCTCCGAAAAGGCTAAGGAATACCCTAATCTCAGCAGATGTACTTCATATGACTACCAACACACCTGAGGTAATACGCTCAAGATATTTACCAACCTACTGGCAACTATGGGTCTCCTGTTATCCTTCACGCTTGGAGCCAGCCTTTCCCAACCCTTTAGAGCCCGCCTAACTCTAACGTCCTTAGCAGGATCCTCTACCCCTTTTAATCCAGCAAAGAAGACAATTGCCGCCAACTGCCTCCTAACTAGGGCCAACGACCATCCCTTCTCTTTCTGATGAACTATGAACAGAAGCACCCCCTGCAGTGTAAATTCCACTGCGCTCCCATCTTTCTGCACCACTTTGATGTATACCTGCCATGCCTTTTCATACATACACTTCGTCTTGGGCCCAGCCAATGCCGCTATGAGGTCGGGAGCAATGGGGCACCAAGCTTCCATAGGCTTTCCGGGAAGACCATCATCTGAACGTCCGCTTGCGGCTATCGCGATCTGAATTCCAGAGCATCAGCTACTGCATTATCCACACCTGGTACATGTTTGGCAGTAAAATACACATTACACCTGAGGCAACTCCACACCAGCTCTTTAAGCAAACCAAGTACCCACGGACATCTTGCCCTTTGACTGTTCACTGCCAGGACTACCGACATGCTGTTTGACCAAAACACAATGCGCTTGTTTTCTAGTAAAGCGCCCCAAACGTGAAGAGCAACAACAATGAGAAACAACTCTAAAAACGTAATATTGCGGACCAATCCAGTCCTGACCCACTCCGCTGGCCAATACTGCATACACCACCTTGATCCTAGCACTGCACCGAACCCAACACTGCCTGCCGCATCTGTGTAAAGCTCTAATTCGCCATTCGCCTGTGCCGGGTGTTGCCAAATCACCGAACCATTGAAACGCTCCAAAAACTCTCTCCACGTGACCAAGTCATCCTTCATTTCCGCCAATAGCCTAGTGTGGTGGTGCTTTTCCCTTAAACCTGACATTGCCCTGGCTATATTCCCGGAGAAGACCCGGCCCATGGGTATAATCCGTAATGCAAAATTGAGTTGCCCCACCAACACTTGCAACTGGCGCCAGGTAACCTTGCGTGCCCTTAAACACTCATCCAAAGAGATTTGAAAAGCCTTTATTTTGTCTTGTGGAAGTCTACAAACTCCTGCCAATGTGTCTATCTCAATGCCCAGGAAGGTTATTCTTGTTGCTGGTCCCTCCATTTTTCTCCTATGCCCTGGAAGCCCGCCAATGCCTCCTGACAAGCTGCCGAGTTAGGAGGCCCCATGAATAGGAAATCATCCAAGTAATGCACCACCTCTTGCCTTCCTTCCACCTCCCGCACTGTCCCTTCCAAAAACGACTAAATGCCTCAAAAAACGCACATGCAATGGAACACCCCATAGGCATACATAAGTCCATAAAGAAATTGCCATAAAACGTGAAACCCAGCAACCTAGTGTCTTCCGGATGCACTGGCATCAGGCGAAAAGCAAACTCAATGTCTGATTTGGCCATCAGGGCTCCCTCACCCAACCCCTGTAATTTTTGTATCGCCGCACCAAAAGTGGTGTATCGCATTGCACACAATTCTGGATCTAACCCTCATTGACTGACTGACCAGGTGGGCTGGATAAATTATGTATAAGCCAAAATTTTCCTACCTCCTTCTTCGGTACCAGTCACAATGGTGAACAGACTAAGTCCTGCCTCACCATTTGTTGACAAGGCCAGCTACCCTCCCCAGCGCTACCTCTTTCATAATTTTCTCTCGAGCCGCCCCTGAATTTCTTAACACTGAATTCTGATTGCGCGGGGGAACTGCAGAGGGGAGGGCACTAGACGGGATACGAAAGCCAAATTTGAAACCTTGATACAAAAATTCCGCCTCTGCCCCCCTCTGATATCCTGAGAGCTGACGGGCCAGCACAGACAGGCGTATAGGAGTAGGCAAATTCCTATGATGATTGAGCCGGGCGGCCCTTGGGTTGCACATTGACAGGGGTGCGCTGTTCCTTGGGCTTCCCCACCTTTTTGAAACACTTACTCTCTGGGTGCCTGAGCATCCCGCAGAAGGAGCATATGTGCTTGAACCTACATGCTCCTCCCCTATTAGTCGCTCTTGTTGAACTGCCAGCATGCTTGCTTCTTATCCCCTGTTCCCTTGTCTCCACGAAAAGAATTAGTGGGCTTGCTGACCGGCACTGCCGAATAAACTCCCCATGCCATATATTAATTTCCCGCTGGTCCCATGCCACTTCCGGTCTCACCGCTTTCATCTGCCTAAATTTCATGTCATGTTGCAACCAGGCCGTCCCCTGAAAATCAGAAGCTGCCCCATGAATCAACGACATGTAGCTTATCAACTGGGCCACCAAAGTGGGAAACCGCTCGACTATGATTGCCGCATAGATAGCAAAACCAGTCATCCAATTCTTTAACGACCAATCCAACCACACTTTTTTCTGTTTCAATTCCCCTTCTTTGCCCACTCTGGTCTTACCAGGGACCACCCCCGCATTAATCAGGTCGAAAACGTCCACATATTTACCCTTGAAAATCTTCTCCTTGGTTTCCGCTGGCACGTGCCAAGTTATACTTGCTGATGGTGACACTGCCAAAGATGCGGAACCGTATAACACTGGGCTGTGAGCAAGGGGTGTCTGAACCGATACCACCATCACCGGGGACAACGCTGGCGTCCCTGCCTCCGCCCCCACCCCTGCAGCCCCTGTATTACTCGCTGCTCCCTGAGTCGTTGAAGCCTTTGATTGTACTACCCCTCCTGACTGGACCCACACTTGGGCAACCCCTCCCCCTTGTTGCGCGACTACTGGCACTGGGGCCTGCATGTTGCCCGTTGGAACCTGCGCGGTACCCCTGCCGCATCCATCATCTCCCCCTGCGTAGTCAAATTTGGTTGAATATTAGCTGCGGCCGGACCTAGCACTGGGGTTGGTGCCACGCTCTGTGCAAGCCCCCCCCAAAGGAGACAACACACCCTCCGCCAAATCCTTCTGCGCCACAGTGTTAGCAGTCTGACATTGTCCATGCCTATCAGAGGCTGGCCCACCGCCATCGCCTCACCTGCCCTGTTAGGTTGTGAGACCGCAACCTGCGTGGCCCTCTCCTGATGCATGTCCTTAAAACGACTTGGCGTCAGCCTTATGCACTTCGACAAGGAGGGCTCCTGCTGCACGCCCGTTCCTGCATCCTGAGCCAGGGTCTTCAATGCCCAATCGATGCCTCCTTTCTTCACGGCCTCCCATAACGCCGCAAAGGACCGATACTCCTCTGCTGATACCGGGCGTCCTTGCCCCCCTGAGTCCGTTTCGGCGGTATCCTGCCTACTAAAGAGATAGATAGAGTTAGAGACTGCACACGTCTCTTCATTTCTCCATTGAAAGTCCTTGATCCGGCGCGCGTCCCTTCTGACATGCCATGCCACACCTCCCTGGGCCGAGCACTAGAGATACTTACCCCCCTAGTCTCTCCCTACCCCATGCTATATGCATACATAGATGGTGATTGCCCCCCCCCATGGGATGTTCAGCATACCTACTGGCTGAATACCCCGGGGTTATCATGCGCCTCCCCAAGCCATTGACAATTCCTTGCCATGCATCATAAAATCTTGCACTCCCATGCCATGCTGCATGCTTGCATGCTTTGCGCCACTTACTTCTGATCTCAAGCTTAGCATGATCCTTGCCCCCCTGTGGGTTGCATTCCATTGCCTATGTCCTTTAATTATTTTTTAATTTAATTTTCATTTATTATTTATTTATTTTCATTGATACTCGCCCCCCCCTATGGATTCCAATGCCTTCGCGTCACACCAATAGCGCATCCTGGCGCGCCACAACCTTTAGTAAGACCCTCGCCTTGCTTTACACTCGCTATTAAAAACACTGAGACTGTGACACGCTCACCGGTCATGACGACAAACCCACCCTGTTAATGGGCCACTATGACGACTGGGACCCTCGCTTCTCCCAGCAAAGAGAGGCGTGTGCGAGGGAAATATTTATGTTTTCTTTTTTTATTTTTTTTATTGCCGCTGTACGCATCATCGCGGTGGATGCCGAAAACCAACACGCTAACACTTCAAAGTATTTCCCACCTTATTTACACCGAGCCGCGCTTCCCCGCTAAGAAACGTCACTTTCAACGAGACACGCCCATCACTTTCCGCATTGCCGCTCAGCTCACTCCGACAGAAAACTCCTTAATCATTGCCCCGCAGAGTTAACCGATGTGGTCCTACTCCCCGTTGTCTTTCTATTTATACATGTAGTATTAACATTTTGTATACCCTGCCGATCGCCACTAATTAAGCTCTCAAACCGCACCGTTTAACCAACGCGAACCGACCCTGCCCCCACACCGCATAATTTCCGTCTGGTACTTCAAAGAGGCTTCTCAAAACACACGCCCACATGTTTCCCGTCGCAGGCTTTTCCCCGCGCTAACCTGTATTGAAAAGCGCCCCTAAGTACGCTGTGATTATAATTGATGCAATTGACATCCTATTGATGCCCTCCCTGCAAGCTTCTCCACTACGCGTGAGGCCCCCTCACCTTTTGGAATCGCCGAAAACACCGCCAGGCCAGGTAGCCACCCCAAGCCAACTGCTCTCACTGCGCCTTTCCAGCCCCTCCTTCTTTACTCGCATTTCAGGCGACCCTCCCCTTGCCCACTTTCAGGGAACGAAACCGTTCCCTCGGCACTAAATACCACTAAAGGCACCCCTCCCGTAGACGCGGGGGGTGCCTCTCATTCTTGAAAGTTCCATCCACTTCCGAGCGAGAGAAGAAGTGCACGTGCCTTCAGAAGTTGTAATACATTTATACTTGTAGAATTTACAGGCGTGTTTTTGATGCCAGCACTGACGTTGGCATTACATTGATGGGGACTTGTCAATTTGCCAATGTCTGTTTCCGTCTTTAGGCTTGCCAGTGAATTTTGGGGTTGTCTTAATCTTGCTTGCATCAGTAAGGGCAAATTATTGCATATGACAGACAGGAAGAGAATAGGGGGCTGGTGCGTCAAATCGCTTTGTGAATAGTTAAAGGGAGAGGTGTAAGTAGGCATAAAGGCTCAGGAATGGAGCTTCGCTTTCTCACTAGCCAAATTCGACATTTGATGTTATTATGGGTGACCCAGAAAAGGGGGGCGGGAGCACCCTGCTAATCATCTCAGCGCTGTATGACCCTGTTGCATCCTGGTAAACGCAGTTAGTTCGCACTTTCAAGTCGCTGTAGTTTTTAACCATTGTTGGTTCTGGCAGTGCAGATATCTCTAGACTCTAGTGTTTCAGGGTTTAGCCCATCGTCAGTAGAGAGCATATTGTTATGTAAAAACATGGAAAAAGTCTTTGGGGGTTGCTGAGAAGGAGCCCAAGTCGTCGCAGGTCAAAGTACCCCTCCAAGGCACACTGTTATTATGGGTGACCCATTGACGCTCACAGACCAAAGTGCCATTTCTACAGGGAACATTTTGAAATAGCCTTTTTTAGTGATAGCTGTGTGGTGCAACTCACTGCCTGGCCGGTTCATAAAATACTATTTCTCAAAACAGGGCTCGCTGTGTTACACATCTTCTCGCATAACTGTAATTTATTGCACGGTAGCAACTCTCAGTAGAAAGAATACACATATATACGCATATTAAAAGAATTGCAAATAACTTGTTGCCAAATGATAAACAATTATGTAAACGCAGCAACACAGAAGTTATACATCATAAACACTAGATGTATGTTTAGAACAGTACAGGAGCACAAATACATATATGTAGCGATTTCTTTTATTTATGCGTCTTGTGAAATGGCAGTACATTTAGTGCCTGATTTAGATCTTTGCAGACGGGTTACTCTGTCACAATGGTGAACCAGCTGAAAAACAAATCCCATTAGATCCTATGGGATTCATAGCCAGGCAGACAAGATATCCATTACGGGTGTGATGGAGTAAGCCGTCCGCCAAGATTTAAATCAGGCCCTTAATTTGTTTTAAAACAGAAATACGAAAATAAGTCAATATTTAGCCAGCTTGTTTCATGTATGATAACAGCATGTTCATGGGCTTGAGCTGTAATTTAATAAACTAGTCCATTCTTTGTATTATAGTTTGCTTTTGCGTCATTCAGGCAATGCAATTGGTAAAACATTTTTTAAAGGGAAATTCTATGACTGGATGCATTGGGTTCTGTGTAGGTTGCGCAATATGACAAATCGAGGTGTGTCATAGGTTAGTGCGAATTACATTCAGGCGCTGAGCTGCTCTCATACATATCTATGTTTAGAATAAGGGGCTGGGAGGAATTATTTTTTAGAGAGAAGTGTTCTGTTTGTTTTTATTTGTGTTTTATCTGTAAAGGGAGATGATGTGTTGTATATTTACACTTACTTCAATATGACTACTTGGTGTGTGTAGTCCTTCCTTAGTGTTTCTATCTTCCCAACCTCCCATGTTACTTAAGAGTGTTCTATCTGGTATGTGAAGATTCCAACCTTGGCAGTTGATGGTCTGGTCAGCTGTGAAGTTTTACTGCTCTGCTGTCTAACTTAATAAATATATCTTAATAACCTGAAGACGTGTCTTGCTGCCTACATAATCTATTTACAACACTGTTCTTTATAGGTGATCATTACAAAGAGAGTAACGATTGAATGGGCATTGAAAGGGAGGTATTCCATCGACCAGTGAAAGCAATTTCTCTAATGACAGGCAAAGGATTGGTTAGGCATTGAAACCAATCTTTCCCTTATTGGTACCAAGTCAGCAAGTAGTGATCTCCTCCTCCCCATCAGATGCATACCAGACAAAAAACGATTCCGTAAGTAACTAAAAACTGTTGTAAGTCTACAATGTTCATCAACATCCTCAGATGGGCGTCTACCTCAAGCACTGAGACACTCTAGCAGCAGCTGTGAGCGCTATACCTCTTTTCATTCATTTATTCATTCATGAGTAGAAGAACCAACGCATGGTTTACCTTGAGCGCTTAAGAACACGCACAAACTCATGCGTTTGATGCCATTCACAAATTCTTATACAACCCATTACCAGCCTGAAAATTGTCAGGGAAAAGAGAATACAATACACCCACCCAATCAGAGATGCTGACTTTGGAACTGGGGAACCAGATTCAAGGTTTCTATGCTGGTTAACATCCTGTGGTTCTGGGCTAATTACGTAATCTCTTAGTGCATAAAAGAAAATTAATCTGACCTTGCTAGTGTAATATGGTGCTTGTGTAAAGTCCTGCAATGCCCTTAGGCCGAGTCCACACCATATAAACTAGCAAACTAACCAACTAACTTTGTAGGGGTGTAGTGAAAGGGGTTTGTTCCTGGAGAAAAGCCTTTTTTTTTGTTCATGGGGAAATAAAGGAAAACGTGCAGTTTCACAGCGAGCTACTTTTCCCTAATGTGTAACTGCATCCAGTGTACAAACTGTTCTCTGCGATTGCAGAGATAGCAGTATATGAAGCTGCAGATTATATACAGAAATTGTCTTCTAGGTACCAGAGTCTTTGTCCCTAGGTCTGTGCGCGCACACAGCACAAGAAAATGAACCATAACCTGCAGTTTACGAGAGAAAAGTCTTTTAATTAAAATCACTAAGGGTGCGTGTATTATAATTGAAGGGTACTGGAATCACCCAATATCAAGAATCCCTGTCAACTTTATCTATCCGCAGTAGTTGACACTGTTTGGTTCCCCCTTTCCCCCTTTATAAGCTGCTCACTATTTTTTAAATATGTGTGAACTCTTAAAGCGATTTTTGGAGGTTGGCATTGGTATTTTTGGAAGTTGGCATTGGTGGGCATTTCTATCGGATGGCATTGAAGATGTGTGAGCCTGCCTGCTGGTCTTAGGGACTAGTTTACCTGTCTGTTGCTGTTTTATGTTTGTGAGCGCTGTGAAGGGGCATTCCTCTCGGTCCACACAGGGATGGGACATGCTAGTTCAGAGATGTTGCGGGTGGTGGTGCCTGCTGTTGCTGTTGCAAATGTACTTGCATTCGAATTGGTACTTGGGATAAGGCGGCTGTTGTTTGGTGCTACCGATGTCTGTCGGTTGGCATTGAAGATGGGGAGCCTGAATTAGGTGTTGAGGGTGAGCCTGCCTATTTGGTGCGTGCCTGATTGTTAATGATGACGGATACCTCTTTGTGTTGCGGATATTGGTGCCTGGCTGGACAGATACCTATTTGTGTTGCGGATATTGGTGCCTGGCTGGACAGATACCTATTTGTGTTGCGGATATTGGTGCCTGGCTGCTGGTGTTACGCATAAGCATGCGTGGTAGCTTGTTTTGGGGAAAGGCAGGCATACCGACTGTTGTTGGGGAAGGGGTTGTCTAGTGTTGGCTCAGTGGATATGCTTTTCATTCTCCTGGTGTTCGGGGTTAATGTGTCCGTATGTAGGTGCTGGGGGTGGTCATGCCCATCTCTCTCAGTGTATAAGGGTGTTTGTCATTGTCACGAGGGGAGAGGGTTTCTATCTGTTCGTGTTGGGACGTACATGTTTGTCTGCAGCTGCTGATCGATACTTGTGCTAGTCTTTTGGTGTTGAAGATGGGCATGTCTTTCTGATTGTGTTGCAGGTGCTAGTAGTGCTTCTCTGTTGGCATGACAGCTGGCTGGTTGTGATAGAGATACGGTTGGTTTTAGATGAGGTTCCTGTGGGGTTTTGGCATGCTGTCTATAGGTGTTGCTGATGGGAATGCTTAATGCCTAATGTTGGAGGGGGCTTGCCTTTCTGGTGTTGTGAGCTGTGCATTTCTGCTTATGTTGCAGTTAGGTGTGCTTGTCTGTTGGTGTTGGGGCATTGATGTGCTTCCCTTTCAGCGCTGGGGTTTGAAATGCCAGTCTGTCAGTGGCAGATTGGCTTGGGTCTGTGTTAAAGAAGGAAATGCATGTCGAATGGTTTGAGTTTCAGAAGTGGTTGCCTGCTATTTTTGGGGCTGGACATACATATCTGCTGCTAATGCAGCACGCAGTGCTTCTCTGTTGTTAATAAATAGGATATGCCCGCCTCTGTCAGGAATGGTATGGCAGTGCTTGTCTGTTGTCATTAAGGATGGAGATGCCTGTCTTTCTGTGCCGGGACGGGATGTGCCTGTTTGCTTTAAAAGTGTTATATTTATGTGCTGGCATTGAGGATGGGTTGTCTGTCCATTGGTGCTGCTAGACCCCAGAGTAGCCTTTGATCCAATGCCCAGTGGGCAACCAAATGCTCCACATTCTGGTATTGGCTTGGTTTACTTGTTTTTTGTCCAATCCCTCTCACCAAGTAAAGATGAGTCAAATCACTTACAGCTGATATCCATGGCCTGTCACGATTAAAATGAGTCTGTCTTTGCCCTTTTATTGCTTATTTAGTTTACACACCAATTGGGATGCTGAGATCCTCCAGGTGGAAACTTTGTGCACTGGTATGAGAGCACACCTAGAAAATCTCTGAGTCACTAGCCTGGGGGACGCTAGAAGGTTAATTCAAGCCATATCATGTTTATGTGGTTCATCACTTTCTGAAACGAAATTAATGACAACGGAATTTCTGTTCTTTATGGGGAAACTTCTTTAAGCTTCCCATTCCAATTGTAGCTCCACAAGATACCTGTGATTTGTATCTTGGCGACACTCTCTTCATCATCTAAGACCATGGGATTCATTCTTGCCACCAACCTGCCCATAAGCCTCTAAGCTTCAGTCTGACTGAGGAGTGTCCATCATTCTCTTTTTGTTTTTTTATTCCAGTGTTGGTCTGTCCAAAATGCTCTTGGGTTTACTCTTACCCCTAGCATGCTCATGGTAAACCTATTAAAATATTTTAATCGCAGTATTTTCATCCATTCATAATCTTCATCACTTCATCAATGTTTGTCACTCAAAGGGTTTCTGAGCCATGGGTTATAATAATAATAATAATAATAATAATCCTCATTTGTAAAGCGCGAACAATCAACCATAAGGGTCTCCAAGTGCTGGGGGCCGTCAGGAAGATTAAGCAAGCTATTGCCCAGAGTTACATGGTGCTGGACTAATCTGCCACCGACCCCGGGGATCGAACCATGATCCCCAGATTCCAGCATCAGTCGCCCTGGCCACAGCGCCACACTGGTTGAGATTTTCTTTTTGGCAAGGTTGGATTAGAGTTGGTTCAAGAAATGTGATGCTATCACCAGGGCCTTCCTAAGGCGACTCTAGCCCCATAAAGAACAGTGTTCCATGTTGCAGCTAGAATAGTAATGGCATAAAGGTGGATTAATGGCATAACCCTGGTTCTGAGAAAACTTCATTGGAGGATTGAATTTAGCTTGTCCTCTGGTTTAGGTGAACTGCCCATCAAGGCTGCTTATGCCGTTTGGCAGAAAACTAAAAGTGGCTGGTGCGTCCATGAGCTCAGCATGGAAATTCTTCTTGTACTAGGAACCACCACATTTAATTTTCCAAGACCTTCAACAAATCTTTCTCTGGCTCAATTCTAAAGATATGGATTGCCCTTATGGTAGAACTTCATTTGTTATCGACCTAATTAATTTTTGGGTAAATGTGTAAGGCCATTGTAGTAGATCTTACTTTAATGTGATGCTTGTGCCTGTTTTTTTTTTAATTATCAATGTCCATGTGGTTACTTTGCCTGAGGTCTGCACCAACCAAAGTTGGAAGTGAATGATTATCTTGATAGGCAGCTTTCTGGTGGGCCATACCTGGTTGTTCTTACATTGGCCAGCCATCCTCTTCTTGCTAATGACAATAAAGGCACCAGCTACAGAAATGGTGCAGGTCAGCCAGGAGAAGCAGAGCATCCCTCCAAACCTCACTGATATATTTCTGACATCTGGTATCCCACTGCTGTCTCTCGTGGCAGCTAGTCATTTTAAGGACCAGGGGCTTTAAATTAGGCATGCTAGGTCACTCCTCCAATTAAGGGTAGTCTGCTTCCAGCTTGTGACAGACCAGGCACCAGCTTTGGGGCTCTCCTGCATGGCAGGTGGGAGGTCTGTCCCTGTCCCTTCATGTCCTGCTGATGCCGCTCCAAGACCAGCAGCACAAATTCCTGGTTAAATCTCGGGATGATTCGCTAAGCGGGAGCCGAGGAAAAAAGGGGGGTCCCCAAATGTGTTTTCTCCATGTTAATTTCCATAGTTAATTGTAGACACGGCTACAGCCTGAACTGCTGAATTAAATTACACCAAATTTGGCAAAAAGGTAGCTTTTGGTCCAGAAAGCACTCTTTTCTTTAAATGGTGTAATTCCGTTCAGTAGTTTTTGAGAAATGTAAAGATTTACATATATCGATATTTGAGAATTGTGAGATCTGATTGGCTAAAGCCTCCCGATCACGAGCTTGTTTCTGATTGGCTGCCAACACGTCAAACCAGGAAGTGTTGGCAGCCATCTTGTGACTCGGTACCGAGTCACAGGAAAAAAGGTGAGAAAAACAATACAAAACGAGAAAAGGGGGCAGGGTAAAAACACCCTTACCCCATAGGCCACGGAGGATGGGGTCCCTGGGGCCAATATTGGGCAGGAGAGGGGGGCTGCGTGCCCCCCTTTTAATATGCAGTGGGTGCCCTAGGTGGGCTCTGGGGCACCCGCCATTTACTGCCCAGGGTCCGGGGGATGTGGTCCCCTGGGCCAATAATGATCTGGGTAGAGTGGCTGCGTACCCCCCTACTTAATATAGCCGGGTCCCGGGAGATGGGGTCCTCGGGCCAGAAATTGTCCCGGGAGGGGAGCTGCATGCCCCTCGCCCCATTATGTGGCGTTTGCTGCATGCAGGGGGTTGTTTGCAGGGCCTGGCCATAGGCCGCGAAGGCAATTTGAGGCAGGCCAACCCCCCTCATGGACTGCCCAAAGGGCATGTGCGACATGGGGTTGACTGCATGCAGTGGATGAGCTGCCAGGCCCTGTGGCAACCCCCCCCCCACTCCATTAAAACATCTTGGAAATTCACAGAAAAAATCAAAGCTTACAGGGACGTTATAGTTAGGTCCATAATTTACACACACATAACCCCAGAAAAAACCTTAGAATTCAGCAGTTATAGTTAGTTAGCTCAAGTACAAAACTTTCTAAAAAGATCCAACTTAACTCAGTAGTTTGTGCATTGAAAGTTTTGGGGTGATCCATCAACTAGGGGCTGAGAAAAAAGGGTGGTCCCAAAAATGCAAAATCCCCATGTGATTTTCCATAGACTTCTTTAGGCAGGGATATAGCAAAAACTGCTGAAAGGAATTTCACCAAAAATCAGGAAACTAGATCTTGGTCCGCAGATTGTGTGTTTTGAGATTTGGAGTAAATGGGTTCAGTAGTTTTTGAGAAGTTAAGGTTACAAAATAATTGTATATCCGGATGGTTGGGTCCGCAAGAGGCTCGCAAGAGTCTTGTGGGAGCGCCAATTTAAAAATAGAGCATTCTGATTGGCCTAGGAAGCTTTTTTCCCTTGAGCCATCTCACTCGGCTGGAATTAGACTCCTGCGGGAGCAAGCACTCCGATTGGCTACCAGCAACGTGAGAAAAATTACCCAAATCCCCTGAGGCCCAATATAATGAATAAGGGGAGAGAGCCCCCCTCTCTGAGGCTTAAAAAGGCCCTGGGGACTCCATCACCCAGGGCCTCTACTTATCTTAAAAGCAAAGGGAGCCTTCCCTGAGCTTTCATTGGCCCCAGAAACCTGATCTTCCAGGGTCAGCTAACTTGCTGTGTCCAGATGTACCCACCCCCTGGACACAATGGTCACCCTGCCCGCAGCCGCACGGGCTGGAAATCATGTGTTTGTTCCTGGCTGTCGGGAGCATTTTTGAATTTCCTGCCAAATGGGAGCAAACACAAAGTGCCAAAATAGGCTTGAGGAGGGGGCCACGTACCCCCCTCCTCATTAAAAAAAATAGAGATGGTTCTGGGGGATGGTGTTCCCCTGACCCTTAGAAGGCCTGAGGAGGGGTAGCAATGTGGCCCCTTTCCCCTTCATAAAAAAGGGCATGACCCTGGGGGATGGAATGTTCAGGGCCTGAAAAGGCTTGGGGAGGGCTGTGCGGCACATGCCAAACACTGTACGAGGTGTGAGGTTTGCAAACTACTGGGGGTAGTTACCCACCACTATGTAAACTATAAAACAAAGTAACACACTCATAGGAATATGTAATCAGTGTTATCATTTGAGATATCATCAGTGATATCATAGGACACCCCCCCTTGGCCTGTGGACCCCATCCCCTGGGACCAAATAAAATTAAATATGGAAGGGGGCATGGTGCTCCTCTCCCCGAGTTTTCTTTGACCTGGGGACCCCATCCACCGGGCCCACAAATGAATTAAAAAAGGAAGGGGCTGAGGGGCCACATTCCCTAAGCCTTATTAGTCCCTGGGATTCCCACTCCCCGAGGTCAAATGTGGGTGCCTCTGTGTCCACCTGAGGCTCCCACACACCACAAGTTGGGGACCACTGGGGGGCCCTAAAAGGGGAGGGGGCAATGTTGCGCTCTTCCCCAAGTCTTAATATGCCCTGGGAACCCCATCCCTCTGGGTCCAAAACCATTGAAAAAGAGGGGGATGATGCACGGCCCCCCTTATTAGGCCCCCAGGGACCCCATCACCAAGGATCAAAGTACATAGTTAAGGGGAGGGAGGCATGCGGCCCCCCTCCCTGACACTTTTTGGGCCCTGTTGACTCGATGCCCCGGGCCGCATCTAATTTAAAAGGGGGGACTATAGGGGCCACCATCCAGCAGTCTTATTAGACCCAGGGAACCCTATTCCCCCGTGACAGATATGGGTGCCCCTGTGCACACCTGAGGCCCTCACAAACCACAAGTTGGGTGTTACTGGGGAGCCCTAGGGTCCCGCGGCCCAAGCCAGCTCCCCACTTATTGCAGGAGCTAGCATTGCTCCCACCCAGAGTGAGCAGCTAATTTTGCCTACTCCCTCCAGACGGAAGCTATATCTGTTCAGTTTGCATGCACGCATCAGTGTGGGCAGTAAAACAGAACAGAAGTTGGCTCCCAGCCAGTAGAACCATATTAATAACTCCCGCTGGGTGGGAGCAGACTTGCCTACCATGCTCATACTTCTGAAGTTAGGGGAGGCATGTTTGCTCCCATATGACGAGAGATTTAGAAATGCTCCCACCTGCTGGGATAAACCACATATTTCCATTCCTGCATCAGGAATGGGGTCTGTGGGCCTTTAAGACTGAAGGAGGGGGCTGCATGGCCCGCCTGCTTTTCTAACCAATCGGCTCCATGAGGGTTGGATCCCCTAGGCCTTTAAAGGCTCAGGAAGCGGTTGACTCATGCAGCCCCCCTTTAAAAAGAACTAAATAAAGACCCGGGGCTTAGACAGGCTGGGTGGGGGGGTCTCCTAATTTTACAACATTTTGGCCCTGAAATTTGGTTCTCGGGCCCAACTGGACTTAGGGGGAGCGGGGCCCACTCACCCCCATCTCCCCAAATTGCTTTTTATTGGCAAGCAATTTTTTATTTTGCCGTAATCCCGCAGGAGCCTTGTAGAATCACAGCAGAAATTTACGTTTTTTTGCCGCAGAGGAGTGGGGGTAACTCTGGGTCTTCCCCACAGTGCCTAGTGGGGCACAGCGTCCCTACCTTGCCCCCTTATATTATTATTTTTTTAACTTCAGTTTGACTCCCATAGGAGAGAAATGGGCCAAGGGAAAAAAAGATCCCTACGCTTATTCAGCTTAAATATTTTTTTTTATTAATCTGTTTAATGAATAAGGAAGAGTGATGTAGTAATCTATGCTCTTGATACAACTTGTAGCAAAAATGTTTTTGTTTACAAGGTTCCTTGTGCAGAATATTGAACTACAGTCATTATTAAAATACGCAGACCATTGAGGGACGACTTTAAACATCTTATTACCTTACTGACTTTTGTAGTTCATGGTCTCATATAGCCACAGAAATAAAAAAGAGTCCGAACATTTTGTAGATCTCTTCCCTTCCATGATACAAAGGGCCTTATGACGATGTCAGTCGGATGCACCATTGCGCAATGGAACTGCCCGACCATAGGTCGGCGGTTCCGCCCTTATAATTTGGATGCGACCACCCTATGGGGCGGTCAGAAACATCCATTTTTCAATGACCGGTTGTGCGGTGTTTTAGTCTGACATTTATAGAACCCTACCTATTACATGGAATGTAGTGATGCAAGGGAATTTCATGAATCACCCATTCTGTGTCTGGTTGGCCTGCTGTGAAGTCAGTGTTTTTACTTCTGGAATAAACTTCTTCATCAACATCAACTAGTGTCATGAAGCTTTAATACTGGTGACGAGGATGAGATCAGAGTTCAAGGTTCAGTTGAACGGGTGGGAAGTTATGTTGCTTCTTTGAAAACTTTGGCACGAACCTGTGAGTTTGGTGAGTTGTCTGATTCCTTAGTTAGGGATCAGTTGGTGAGATGCACCAAGAGTGCTCATGTACAAGAGAAACTGTTATCTTGAAACCCATCTTTATCTGAAGCTGTTGCTATTGTAGGAGGGATGGAAAATACTTCTACGTGGGTAAAAGAAATAAAGAAAAGAAAGATGGTCAAGGGGATGTATATGCTTTATTAGATTCTGACTGCTCAACATCTTATGACAATGTTGCTAATGTTTCCTCTAATGATAGGGGTAAAGCTGCAGAGAAGGATGCACGTAACATACATGGTTTTGGCAAGGTTGTTTAATCGAGAGCAGAGCGAGATGCACGTAAACATAGTGCGGATTGTAATACTAATGTCAGTGATTCCCTTAAGTTGAAGTGTTTTAGGTGTGGGAGTTTCTCACATCTTTCCAACTATCCCAATTGTTATGCCAGAGGGTCAGTGTGCAAGAAGTGTGGTGTCAAGGGGCATTATGCTTGGGTATGTAGATCCTCTGGGAAAACTTGCACCTCTGAAAATATGTCTGAAACTGTGCCCACCGTTTTTTTGAACGTCAAGGAAAGTGATGGTAGTGTTGATGCGGGAAAAATTGTGATACCAGAATGTAATATTGCTGTGGACGGACATGATTTTGTGGTGTTGGCTGATTCAGGTACACCTTTAACCATCATTAGTAACAAACAATGGGATGAAAGTGTAGAGTTGAACAACGTAGCACTTATGCCTCCTGATATTAGTCCAGTCAGTTATGGGGGTGCAAGGATCAATGTTCTTGGATATATTGAAGCTGAAATCCAATTTAAGGGGAGGCATACGATTGGAAAAGTCTATGTAGCAGAAAGGGGCGATAACTTGTTAGGATGGAGACACCAGCGTGATTTAGGTTTCATACTCAATCCGAGTGCAAGAGATCCTAGAGATCAAGTCATGTTAGTTGGTGGTGAAAGTCAAGGAGATGGATATTTTGACACATTTCCTGAAGTTTTACTGATGATTTAGGTTGTCTCAAGGGTTTTGAGCATCGCATCATTCTAAAAGAAAGGGCTGTACATTGTGTACATAAGGTGAGAAGAGTACTGAACATGATGATGGAGCCTTTAAAGGGGGAGCTCAAAAGATCGCTAGATTTGGGGGACATTGAGTAAATAGAAGCTTCCGAATGGATGGCCCCCATTGTATTGGCCCCCAAGGATGCTGGTGCCAGTATGTGTGTGGACTTGTGGGGGTTAAATTAGTGGATTTGGGTTGATCGGCAACCCCTCCCTAACATCTCAGAGTCAATCAGCATGCTTAAGGGAGCCCAGATTTTTAGTGTGTTGGATCTCTCATCCTCATACCACCAGATTGTTCTGCACAAGGACTCTAGACACTTCACGTCCTTCGTAACACCTCTGGGGGCTTACCGTTTTCTGAGAATGCCCTTTGGTTTAGCAACAGCTGCAGCCTGTGTTCAGAGGGTTATGAAAGTTGTCCTTGATGATATGCGCAATGTTCTGTTCTTTCAGGACGATATTCTGATTTATGGAAAGAATGAAGTAGAACATGGTGCGACCTTGGTTGGTGTGTTAAAAAGGTTGAAAGAGAGAGAGCTCAATGTGAATAAACAAAAGTGTTGCATTGGTTTGAGATCAGTTACATATCTTGGATATGTCATCTCAGGGGAGGGAATTCAACCTAAAATGGAGCTTGCGGAGAGTATTGTGATGGCTCCGGCTCCCACTCCCGTAGATAAGGAACAAGTGAGGTCATTCTTGGGACTCGCTGAGTTTTATTCTAAGTTTTTATCAGGGTTTGCGAGTGTGGTTGAACTAATCCGAGCTTTACTCAAGAAAGGAGTGCATTTCGAGTGGTCTGTTGAGTGACAGAAGGCTTTTGACAGCATTAAATGTGAAATTGGGAGAATGCCCACCTTGGGACTTTTTGATGTCAACAAGAAAACTATCTTAACCACTGACGCCAGTCTCAAGGATTGGGAGCAGTGCTTTCTCAGGTGGTGGAGGGTGAAGAGAGAGTGGTTGCTTTTGCACCCAGGGAGCTCAGAGATGCAGAAGCAAATTACTCCTGTATTCAATTCAATTCAATTTCCTTTATTCGGATTTCATATTGATACAAAAAACCATAAGAGTAAAATTTTAAAAACATTGGTTAAAAATATTAAATTTCATTCTCTATATACAAAAAATAATTAAAAAGATTTCAGTTCAATCAATGAAGTCCATTACAACAATAATGGTTGCCAAAATCAGGAGACCATATTCGGGAACAGCTAAAACATGATTAAAAGAAGAATGGAGATCATCTCATTCACATGCAGAGTATACAGCAGCAATCTCTATTATAGGTTTTTTCTGTGCCTGACACAGTGTTTCAGAAATTGGGCAATGTTTTTCGCGAAACCATCCGCATCCAGGAATTGCAGAGCGAGGTATGCTGGGCGACATTGTCTCATGCCCCAAATTTTTAGGATAGGTATTAACCATATTTTCCTCAGCTCTTTATAAAAGTTGCAAAATAAAACCATGTGCATTGATGTTTGAGATGATACCTCTACACAGGGGCAGATTGGCAAAGTTTTGGCCCAATCATTAATTTTGGGGAAGGTTACCAAATGATGAAATATATTCAGCCTAAACCGTGTCAGGATAAACCTATCATATCCAGTCAGATTAAACGTTAGATATGGTTGTGTTGTTAAGGTAGTTTGCATCATTAGGTTATTTTGTACTGAACCTTTATTTGCTTCAATAGCAAATCTAACCTCCTCCAAATGACTCATGCACTGTTTTTAAACGTTTTCCTAGGGATCTGAGCTATCAATGGAGGGTTGTAATAATAATTTTTCAAACCCAGATCAGATAACAAAATTTTCACGTACATGAGCCACCCAATCTTGTGTACATTTTCAAGGCCAAGACAGTCCTTCAAAACCTCCTGATTAAATAATGTTTATGGGGATGACCAAATACGATGCCATAATAAAACGGGTTCAGCTTTTGCTATATCAGTAATATACGGTATTCCTAATTCTGAGTGGCAGATGAATGTCGAGGTGCCTTGAGGGACTGCCAACAGATACCTTAAAAAGGCATTCTCAACTTTCCGGAGTGCGTCAACCCCTCCGTAACCCCAAACTCCAGCCCCGTATATTGCTGTACTAATACATTTGGCTTGGTATATTTGGAGCATCTCCATCGGTGGCCTCTTGCCTAACCTCTGCGCGAAGTTAACCAGTGCCATGGTAGTCCTTATGAAAGCAATTTCCTGGCTTTTATTGCTTCTCGCCACGAGCCCTTGTCGTCAATTAAAATACCTAAATAAGGATATGTGGTGGTAGGCTCCAGTTTTACATTTTCAATAAAGATGTCCTTCTGTTTCTTTCTCCCTGTTCCACAGCTCATTACAAATGTTTTTTAATATTTATTTTTAAATCTAGGTTAGCCATAAATTTGTGGTACCTATTAACGGCACGTTGCAGTCCTATTGATGTTCGAGCCATGATTACGGCATTGTCCGCATAGAGTAGGGCGGGTATTGGACGTTTCTGTAGCAAAGGTAGGTCCTGGCACCCCTCCAACATGGCCTGTTACTCCTGTATTGAAAGCGAGGCTCTAAGTGTGTTTTGGGCTGTGCAGCACTTTAAATTTGACCTTTGTGGTATTCCTTTCCTTGTCAGATCTGACCATTGCCCCCTGGTCCAAGTTTTCTCTTGTCACCACAATGAGCACATCACTCCCAGACTTAAACGCTGGAGTGAAGGACTCCAAGAATATAATTTTCGAGTGCAGAAGGTGGCCGCCCCCACGCTCCTTCTGCTGCTCGTTCCCGCCTCCTGTGAGCCTTCAGGCGCTGCCTCCTGCATTTCTTCCGCTGCAGGTGACCCAGCCGCCGCTGAGCCGCCCGCACTCGCGTCCCCGCTTTCCCGCCGCTGCCTTCCCTGCGGCCCGCCCCCCGCCAGCCGATTGGACAACCCGCTCCCGCCTCCCAGAGGACCCTCCCTCCCGGCTCCCTTCTTATGATGCCTCCCCGCACGCGCAGCGGTCACGCGCAGCGGACGTGCCGATTGTGAGCCGAAGGCGCGCCAAAGGCAAGCCCGTCTGCGCCCGTCCGCGCCTGGACCGCGCCCAGTGCCAGGACCCCTGGCCCCCGACGATGCCAGCCCACACGACGGACCTACGACGACGCCACTCTCAACGCACTCAATGCCGGCCGGAACCACGCCTGCTACCGAGCCACCCCGAGACGCACCCACGGACCCTTCACCTGCTGTACCTGCAAGTTCACCTGCCTCCGAACCTGCCCCACACTCGTCAAGCCAAGCACCAGCAGCAACCACCTCAAGTGCATCCTGATCAACACCCGCTCCGTCCACAGACACACCGTGGAACTCTGGAACCTCCTCCACGCTACATCACCGGACGTCGCCTTCCTCACGGAAACCTGGATGAACGCCTCCTCTGCACCCGACATCGCCATCACCATCCCGGACGGGTACAAGATCATCAGGAGGGACCGCGTCAACCAGACCGGAGGGGGGCATCGCCATCGTCCACAGGAACACCATCTGCATCACGACCGGCTCCAACGACACCTTCGCCGCAGCCGAGCACCTCCACTTCCAGATACACACCAACCCAAAGACGACCCTCAGAGGCACCCTCGTCTACAGACCTCCGGGACCACGCACACAATTCAGCGAAGACATCACAGACTTCATCAGCCCACACGCTCTCCCCTCCGCTGACTACATTCTCCTTGGAGACCTCAACTTTCACCTGGAGAACAACAAGGACCACAACACCGCCGCCCTGCTGGACAACCTCGCCAACCTCGGACTCCGCAACTGGTCAACACCCCCACCCACTACGCCGGCCACACGCTTGATCCAGTCTTCTCATCCAGCAAGCACATCACCTTCAGCCACTCCACCGGACTCCACCGGACTGACCACAGCTGCGTCCACTTCAGCTTCAGAAGAACCACGACCCACCACCACTCGCTTCAGATCGCCCACAGAAGCTGGAGTAAGATCACCACCGAGCAGCTCACCACCTTTCTCAGCCAGAACCCACCCGCCAGCGCAACGGACCCCAACGAAGCAGCTCGGAACTTCACACAGTGGCTGACCGCCTGCGCGGACGACCTCGCACCACTGAAGAACCCTCCCAGCAGACCCAGAAGCAAGAAGGCATCCTGGTTCACCGACGAACTCAAGGACTCCAAGAAGACCTGCCGCACCCTCGAGAAAGCCTGGCTCCTCGACCGGACCACCGACAACATGACCGCCCTCAAACACGCTACCCGCAAGCACCACCAGCTTATCCGCACCACCAAGAAGAAATCCCTGAAGGAACCACTGGACAACAATACCCACGACAGAAAGGAACTCTTCAGCATCGTCAAGGAGTTCTCCAACCCCAGCCCTGGCACCAACGACATCACTCCGTCACAAGACCTCTGCGACTCCCTCGCCTCGTTCTTCCACCGCAAGATCGCCGACATCCACAACAGTTTCGGCGCACCATCCACGCACCCAACCATAGAACCAACGCCCCCCACCGCCACCCTCCGCACCTGGACCACGGTGACCACCGAAGACACAGCCCACATGATGAACACCATCCACTCCGGATCTCCGACCGACCCCTGCCCCCACCACGTCTTCAACAAGGCCGACTCCACCATCGCACCCCAACTCCGGAACATCATCAACGCCTCCTTCAACACCGCCACCTTCCCGGAGAGCTGGAAGCACGCCGAGCTCAGCGCCCTCCTGAAGAAACCAACAGCGGACCCCACCGACCTCAAAAACTTCCGCCCCATCTCGCTCCTCCCTTTTCCTGCTAAAGTCATCGAGAAGATCGTCAACAGACAGCTGGCCGCCTTCCTCGAGACAAACTGATCCCTCGACCCCCTCGCAGTCCGGCTTCAGAGCCAACCACAGCACCGAGACCGCCCTCATCGCAGCCACTGACGACATCCGGACCCTGCTCGACAAGGGGGAAACAGTGGCCCTCATCCTCCTGGACCTCTCCGCTGCGTTCGACACTGTCTGCCACCGCACCCTAGTCCAGCGCCTCAGCAATATCGGTATCCAAGAGAAGGCACTGGAGTGGATCATCTCGTTCCTCGCCGGAAGAACTCAAAGAGTCCGCCTCCCCCATTTCGCTCCGAGGCCACCGAAGTCATCTGCGGCGTTCCGCAAGGATCTTCACTCAGCCCCACCCTGTTCAACGTCTATATGAGACCTCTTGCAGCCATCGCACGCCAGCACGACCTCAACATCATCTCCTACGCCGACGACACCCAGCTGATCCTCTCCCTCACCAGGGACCCCGACACCGCCAGAACCTGCCTACACGAAGGGATGAAAGACGTCGCCGAGTGGATGAAGGACAGCCGCCTGAAACTGAACTCGGACAAGACGGAAGTCCTCATCCTGGGATCTTCGCCCTCCGCCTGGGACGACTCCTGGTGGCCCCCAGCCCTGGGCACAGCACCCAAGCCAACCGACCACGCACGCGACCTGGACTTCATCCTGGACTCCTCCCTCTCGATGACCAGACAAGTCAACGCCGTCTCCTCATCGTGCTTCAACACCCTGCGCATGCTTCGCAAGATCTTCCGCTGGATCCCGACCGAGACCAGGAAGACAGTCACCCAGGCACTCGTCACCAGCCGACTGGACTACGGAAACCCCCTCTACGCCGGAACCACAGCCAAGCTACAGAAAAGACCCCAGCGCATCCAGAACGCCTCCGCCCGACTCATCCTGGATGTCCCCCGACGCAGCCACATCTCCAGCCACCTGAGGAACCTGCACTGGCTTCCCGTCGACAAGAGGATCACTTTCTGGCTCCTCATCCACGCACACAAGTCTCTCCACGACCTGGGCCCCAAGTACCTCAACGACCGCATGACCTTCTACACGCCCACCCGTCAGGTACGGTCCACCAGCCTCGCCCTCGCAGCCGTACCACGCATCCGAAGAGCCACCGCCGGAGGAAGATCCTTCTCTTACCTGGCTGCCAAGACATGGAACTCCCTCCCCATCCACCTCCGGCTGACCCAGGACCATCTCGCCTTCAGGAGACAACTCAAGACCTGGCTGTTCGAGCAGTAGCATACCCCTTCCCCTAAGCGCCTTGAGACCCTCCCGGGTGAGTAGTGCGCTATACAAATGGCTTGATTGATTGATTGATATATTCCTGGTTCAAGTAACAAATCTACTGAATGTCTTTCCCGACTGCCTTTAGAGTGTACGCAGAATGATGTTGAAAATGAGTATGTGAAGTGGGTGGCTCTGTCCAATGAAGAATGATTGGACAGCGTGAGAAAGAACAAAGTGTTTTGCTTCCTTAAGTTGTGGATATCCCAAGGATGGCCTGATTATAAGACCATTGATCATGAGATGAGGTCATTTTGGTCTGAGAAGGATGATTCTATTGTGACAATCTTATGAGAGGTGACAGGATAGTCCCTTCCGTTGACTTCCGGGACAGGATAAATAATGTTGCTCACGATGGTCATTTGAGAAGAAGTCTCACTAACGTTTGTGTGAGAGAGAGATACTGGTGGGCAGGTATGGATCACATGATCAAATGTGTAGTCAAAGATTGTGTGTCCTGTGCCACCAATGACAAGTCTCGCGTCACTAACCATGTGCCTTTGTCTCCTGTGGAGGTTCCTGATGCTGTGTGGTCAAAGTTGGGTTTGGACATAATTGGTCCCTTCAAACTCATGCCTTCCTATGAGAGATGTGTCCTTTTATTAGTAGATTATACCTCCAAGTGGGTGGTGACGAGTTGTGTGTCGGCTGTCGTTCAGCAGTGTCTTGAGAGATACATGGTGGTCTCACCGCACTGGTCCCAATTTAGTCACGCAGAGTTCTCCTTTTGAAGTATTAAGGGGAAGAAAAGCTTCCACTAAATTGCTCTCCGGGAAGGTGCCTGGTTGCCTGTGTGTAGTAACGAGGGTATTTCTATTGAAATAAGACGTTCTAGACATGCTGACTACCAACAGAAATAAAAGTTAAGATATGATACAAAAATGTGTGTGAAAAGTAAGAAGTGGTGTATTGGTGATCATGTTTTAGTGAAGAACCCCAGGCATACCTGTACGGGGACTTCAAGCTTCATGGGTCCTTATACCATTGTTGCCATCAGAAAGAATGTTGTGAAAGTTGACACTGGCAGCACGTGGAGTATGTCCAGGCTGGTGAAGTATACTGGCAGATCTCCAAAATATTCATATTCCTTTTTCTTCTGATGGTTATGATTCTTCGAGTGAAAAAACTCCTGACAGTAAAGTAGGCAATTCTGGGGGTAGAAGCAGAAATCTGCCTACAAAGTTAAAAGATAATGCCTTATACTAACGTTATATTTTTATCGCTTTAGGTTATCATAACTATTACCTTGCATTTGCTCTTGTTAATTTTAGGTGTTATGTTTTCATTTTATATTCACTTTGTGTTTTTTTTTCTTCTTTTCTCTGTAAAGGGGATGTGTTGTATGTAGTCTGAGATTTATTAGAACCCTGCCTATGTCATGGAATGTAGTGGTGCATGGGAATGTTATGCATCACCCATTCTGTTTCTGGGCGGCCCACTGTGTTTTTACTTCTGGAATAAACCTCTTCATCAACATCAATCAGTGTCATGAAGCTTTAATACGCAGCTGGCAGAAAAGGCCCGCAGAACAAGCTGCCATTGAAAAATGGATGTTGAAAACATTACTGCACCGTGTGGTAGGCACCATGCAGTGCCTGCTACATGGTGCAGGGATGTTTTAGGAGGGCACCGTAGCGAATGGCCAGGGGGAATGGGGGCCTGGTAGGGGCCCCTAAAGTCACTTTCTGACAGCATTTCCATGTCGGAAAGGTCGACATAGAAAGGCGGTGGGAATATGCCGACGGCCTGAGCAGGCATTGCCTCCATTTAGGAGTTATGTGTCCAACCGAAGGCCCAACGGGATCTCTGATCCTTTTGGAAGCGTCGTTCTTTACTCCAGGCAGCAGCATTCTGACCTACCACATCGTAATGGGGAGGTTGGATTGCTGAGTCCGATGTCGGGCGGATCACCATTGACAGCTTGTTGGTCATTGTAATCGAGCCCAAAGTAACTTGAATTGTATCATCTCTGACACTCAGAGCTAGTATAGTTGTTGGGTGCTGTGTGACTTGATCACGTTTTTATAAGTTAAAAAAACCTGGTTGCTTGAGTCTGCAGTCCTCTGTGGTTTCCCAATCTCTCCTAGATTATGCTACTGCATTTGAGCGTGGATAACGGGGGCATGGGAGGGGTGAAACAAAAGTTCATCGTGGGGCCCATCCTGTGCCATTTTCACTAATGATTAATTCACAGATCTGCAGAAATACCTAAACTAACATTCTGGTCAACTTTAAAAAGCAGGAATAATTTGCACAGCCAGTGCCCCTGCTGTCTACAGAAAGTACAAAGTAGTAATTTGGGCATACTAACTAACAGCAGTATGTGATAATGCAACTAAATTGAGTTGCTATAGAAACCAGTATTTACCAGCCGGCATGCTCATTTAGCTAAGTCTACAGAAACTAATATGAAATAACATGATAATTTAGAGCTAGGCATCATTTATGTTGGAAGCCAGTGGAGAATGAGCATTATTTCTTGCCAGTTCCACTTATCTACAAAGCCTTTTAGAGCCTTGTCAGGATATTTGTTTCATGTTCCTATTCCTTACGGTCCTGTTGCAGTTGGCCATGGTCATTTCTAATGAGAGTATATACACCGCAGACATATTGTTTGACAGGGGTGTGATATGACAGACCATCCCATTGACCTAGAAGCGTTATGAGCACTGTGAAAGATAATATTTCTCTATCTACTCATGGGCAATGTTCCCTGGTGCAACACCAACGTGAAGTGTTAGCATGGCATATTTTAGCACTCTGAAGCTACCTAGAAGATTCTCTTGAATAATGACATCAGCCCAAAACATGAATATTTATCATTGGGCGTCTTGTTTCAACTGCTTAGTGGTGTTCTTTACTTATGAAGCCCTGCACAAATTAATCAAAGCTTTTTGGACGTGGTCCATTATGATTGGAGATCATAAGAGATTACCGGAGTCTACCAGCAGTGTTTGCATCTGGTAATGGAGATGCACCTGGCGGTAAGGGGTGTGCACCATTGCACATGCAGCTTCCAGAATCTGGACATTGTCAAAAGAACGCCTGTCAGCCATTTTATCTGTTGTTGTGCTGTAGAGCCATCGTTAGTGTGATGCAGTGACAGATAATCCAAAAAAGAACAAAAGTGATGAGAATGAGTGCCAGGCTCCTCGACCCAACCCCCATTTTCCAAACATAGCCCCCAGTGCATGCAGACATATTTTGGTGTCCTTCAGCACTGCTTCTGAATTAAAAATTATATTTTTTCTAAATGTTTAACATCTTTATATATTTAATAATATGCGGTAACCCTCCTAGCTAAATGTCACCCACAGATTCTCTGGCATGGCAGACAACACTCTATTTTCCTTTCTATTTTAGCAATGGCTCGAGCACTTCAGAAGATCTCTTTTGGAAGCTGGATGCCTTACAGGTTTTTATTTATGATCTGCACTGGCCGGAACCTGAATTTTCACATCATTTGGAACAGCGCCTCAAACTCATGGCTAGTGATATGCTGGAGGCCTGTGTAAAAAGGTAAGACAGACACCAAGTTTTTCAACAAAAGGCACACTAGCATTGGCATTTACTAGTTACTTACCATCATAGCCATGTACGGTAACCATCATACACATTCTTTTCAATATATATATTTTTTATTTTTTTAAATAGTCGAGTTTTATCAAGAAACAGGAAATATGGAGCTCATGTTTTTCCAGTTCTCTTTCTACTGGTATTGGATGTATTTTGGTAAATTCCTGTAAATTATGTTGCTTGCGAGATGAATATGCCAGTATTGTGCGATGCTAAACGTTCGCGGTAATCAATGCCTTTTTTGTGCTACTGATTTGTTTTACGCATTGTAAAACAATAAACAGATGTGTTAACCAAATAGTCTGAAGCTATCTTCTCAATAAGTACCACAACAAATGGATCCTCCCACTTAGGATAGAATATAAGCATCAGCAGATAAAACAAAGGTTTCACTTCCCTGGAAGAAGGGTCACAACTGCTGAATATCGTTAGGACCAATGTTTAATGTTTTCTTCATTAGGCTGGAGTTTTCCAACTTTTCTCAATTTGCCATGGAAGCTCTAGCCCACATCCAGCATGTCAGTGGGTAACGTGATCCGTTACAGGCTGGAAAAAAGACTCTAGTGTTGAAGGGATACATTGCAAGGGTCACAAGTGTATCAGAAATAGACCTGACCCTTTAATGCAATGTTTGATATTCGGGAAACTGCATAGTGTACATCTGGCTCTAAGGGCTTAGGTATAGATGCATCAACAATGCCATTTGCGATTCCTTATTAGCGAAAAGTAAGGATTCGCTAATAAGGAATAGCAAAAGGCTATGCATGTAGAAATGTAAAAAAAATAGCGATTTCTAAACATTCCTTAATTGCGACTCGCAAATTGCGAATCGCAATTAAGGAATACCTCCCCATTCATTCCTATGGGCCTAGAGGCCAAAATGAATGAATGGGAAGACATTCTCAAATTGCGAATCGCAATTAGGGAATACCTCCCCATTCATTCCTATGGGCCTAGAGGCCAAAATGAATGAATGGGAAGACATTCTCAATTTGCGATTCTCAATTAGAGAATCGCAAATTGAGAATGCAATTTCAAGGGTGCCAGGGTGTCCCTATTCCCGATTATGAGGGAGACTTTGGTAGAACGCACCTTGGCGACGCCCGGTTTAGTAAACGCTCCTTTATGGACACGTTCATCCTCACCCGAATTCGTTCGGCTTTTCGGGGGGGTTTCCCTTCCTTTCCTTTGGCCCCGGACGAGACTCCTCCCCTCACGTTGGTGATCCAGACCCCAAACAATGCACACCTGATTTCCAAGCTGTACAAACAGTGCGGAGCGCTTAGGCTGGTTAACGACTCAAAGATTAGGGCGGCATGGGAGGAGGACCTGGGTGGGCCTATCACTGATGGCCAATGGGCATATTGCTGCAAAACCATAACGGACGTCTCATTGAACAGTCGTCATAAGTTGCTTCAGTTTAAATTTCTTCTTTAAATGTATTTCACTCCGGCCCGCGCCCACAGAATCGACACTTCCCGGCCCCATCACTGTCCGAAATGTCTAGGCTCCTTTGCCGACTTTGCACATCTGTCCTGGACTTGTCCCAAAATTCACCAATATTGGTTAGATGTCCACTCCACGTTGTCCATGCCACTCCTTCCTACTCCTGAGATTGCATTGCTGGGATATGTGGAAAACTTCCCTAAGAAAATTCGGAAATTAGCTGCACTCGGCTTCCTATTAGCCAAAAGGGAGATTGCTTTGTTGTGGGGCAGTAAGCGTGCCCCTACTCTTCGTTCCTGGTTGAACAGCCTAGCGTACTGCAATGTGAATTGCGAGGAGTTTAGTACCCTACTCCCCCCCTCTTCCAGACCGACCGATATTTGGGGATTGTACAGGGATTATATTTCCCGGCAGCGGCTTGCCCATGATTCCCAGGTGCACTCCGGCATCACTCCCACCGGGGTGGGGTAGTTCCTCATGCCCTCTGGACTAGAACGGCGGGGTGTTGATGGCGCTCAGGTGTATAGCTCTTGGTATTTGTAATTGGTAATGCTGGTTGTTTGCAATTTAGTCACAAATCCGATTATGCAACAAATGCAATGTGGATTATTGTTGTCAGTACTTATGTATCATGTTGTCCCTTTTAGTCCTCATGATGGCTGTGTTTCTTTTTGTTTTTGTAATTTTTGTAATTTACTTTTGATGGTCCCATATTGCACTTCATGGTTTGTTTTCCTTTTTGCCAGGGTGTCAAAAGGACACCCTGTTACACCCCTGAAATCTGCATATGAGAACATCTTGCACACACACATGCCCAAGGGCATGTGTGTGTGTGTAAAATGGAACTTTGAAAAATGCACTTTAGTGCATTGCAAATTACCATGAAGTTCAACTTCATGGTGATTTGCTCCCCCTATTAGCGAAATCGCTATTTGTTTTACTTTGATGCATTGCATTTAAGGAATCTCAATTTGAGATTCCTTTAATGCAATCGCAATTTAAGTATTCGCAATTTTGCGATTTCTTAAATTGCGATTTTTGCATTTGGGATGATGCGACCGGTTTTTCCTTTGATACATCTATACCTTAATCCCTATATTTTGCAACAAGAATCCTTTGAAATTACATGATATGATAGTGCATGTTTTGTGGCTGGAATATACCCACTGAAGGCCAACATCACAAGTAATGTAGTAATACCACATTAGAAATTACAACTACTGTTGGTATTGGTAATTCAGGTATGTGGCAGTACCAGGGAATCATAAATTATTCCTGATGGAATGGGGAGTAAAATGACGTCTGTGTGTTATTTCATATTTCGGACCTTCTTCCTCTTCCTAATTTCTCCAGGCTTGATCTGAAGGATTTGTTCCCAGTATTACTATATGCCTCAACATACCAATTGGGCAGAAAAGGGAGGCTCAGTGTTGCAACAGTAATTCAGCTGATTCAATCCTAATGCCTAGTGGTTCAACACAGTCACCATTTTACATTCTGATTTAGCCTCTTTTTCAGAATTCAGTAACCGTCAGGGGAGCAAGACACAACACTTTAATTGATATGGGCTCCACAAATAGGGCATAGCAGACTCAACTTCACGGCAAAGGCTTGAATTTTGGTGCCAATAACTGTGCAGGAAGAACATCAAAATCTTTGTTCTTGATATCGCTTTGAGTTATTCTCGCTTTGCTGCCATTTCCCACGGTTGTGCTGCATTCTAAAACGTAGTCAAATTTTTGAAGTTTGAAATTTTGCCCATAAGGCAAGGCTGAGAGCGATGGCCACAAGGTCATTTAACTGGTTTCTTGGCACCACAGGCAGCCTTGAACATTGCTTCAAAAAGGTTTAAGCTGGATGAACCAGGATATCTTTTTAACCGATAATCTTTCTCAAGTATCTTCAGCACTTGTCAAAGTACTGGGAGTCCAAATATTTAAAAGTCCCAAACACAGCAAAAACTTCATTCTGGTCATCCCTACAATTTCCAAACTTTTAGGAACACTTCTCAGAGTATCAGGTCACAGACAGAAGTGGACTTCTGTCCTGCTTGGGCATATTCCAAGATGGCCTGAGTTCTTTACCTGCCTGTAACCTTTACAGATGTCAATTCTCTTGAAACTTGAGAATGCCTTTCACTCTGGAGATTCAAGTGGAAGCATAATTTCCCTCAGGCTTTCCTCAAGTGGCAGGGGTATGCCTGCAACAGTCTCTTCTGCTTCAATTTAGGTCCTGGCAGCATTCAGATTTCCAGATTGTGGGCAACTTCCTTCATGGTAGTATCCAAGTAGTGATTAGTGGTGACTTCTAAACCTATCGTTACGTCTTTCCCATGCTGTCACATCTACCTTTTTGGAGTTATTCACTTTAGGACTAAACTATTTCAGATAGTCCTGTTTTAAGGTGCATAACACTGCCCAGCTTAGCTGTCTGGAATCTCTACGCCCACCCTTAGAGGTCACCTATCAATTGTCTTCCATGGGAGCAAGAAGCCAGTGTTCCTCTGGGAAACTCTTCTTTAAAGACCCGCCTATTGTATATTATCCTTGATATTTTAGTGAAGATGTCAGGAGCCCCTGCCTGCCTTTTAGTGTGATTGCTGCACCAATTTTCCTATCTCCCCTCACAGCTATCTGATATTATATGGGTGGCATTTAATGGCAGTTTGATCTTCTATAAGCCTATTCCCTTGTCTTCCTCTTGTGCCAAAAGGGGCACTGTCCTCCATTCAGGGTATTTAAGGACATGCTGGGATCCAGGAAGTTAATTAACGTTGTTGTGGGAGGGTCCTGTCTTAGCAGAACTGATTGAAACAACACCGTTCATGAGGAAGAAGTTAACAACCTTTCTAGAAAAAATGTGTCTAACATTTCTTCTACTAATCAAACGTAACAAATGAACTAGATGTCCACTGTTTAGTAAAATGTTGCAAAAATGAAATATATGTTATGTACAAGATAAACAATAGTGCTGTTTAAATATTGTGCATGCTTTATCAAAGGAAAGGTGAGACAACTTCCGCAGTAAATTGCTTACATTTTTACTACATAAACATGCCAGTTAATACATATTGCTTGTTTAATTTCTGAACGTTATGCAGCTGGGTTTTGCGGGCTTCAGGTACTTCTTACAGTAGGCTTAGTTTCAGAGATAGGCTTAGAAATTGCATACTTCTTAGTCTGACATGATAAAACCAAATTTACGCATGTAGGGCACCAGGATTAATTTTCAGTCCCTTTGCTGTGTTTTAAAAAATTCCATATGTGGGTGGTAGAAGGTGACACTGCATCCCACAATGAGAATTTAGCATTAATGCCACTTATGAATATTTTGTACAGTTTTTCTGTGGGATTTTCTCAAACCCAAATATGGCAATAGTTGTTAGCTAGTTTCATGGGAAACACCCTCGAAGACAAAGGTATTTAACCGTTCACAAATACCAGCATTTTAGGTCCATGAAATAAAAACAAATTGGAGAGACTATGCACAAAAGGCATTTCTTTCATATCTCTTGCACTGCTATCTCGTAATACATACCATTATCATTTTGCATAAAACAATTTTAATGTTTTCATGTATTATCCCGAAGCACTTAGTCATTCCTAATACTACAAATATGTAATTCTGGTTCTGCCTTCTTGTTGTAAAACACTCTGGTGCTCATTCCGACTTTGTACATACTATATAAAACTGGAAATAAGGAAATGGATAAAAATCAATACATGAAATTTAATTCTGTCAATGATTTTAAAATCATCTCCACATATCTGTAAATGGGATTTTATTGATGGAGTCGTTGATGTAGGAAAACCTATGTTTTGATGCTCATTAATGCTATCTCTAGAGCAACCACTAGTTTTCCATACAAACTCACATTAATACTTTCCAAACATGAATTTGTGTCATTGATATGCTTACTCCAAAGCAGTTCTCCTGTCTGTCAATAGTCGTTGAAGATCCTTTCTAACGATATTGCTAAATTTAAGGGTTAGCAGCTGGCAACTTCAGCTCAGGAATTCTTTTATATCATTTTTTTGTAGCTACCTTCTGTTACATACCCTTACCTGAAACTAAAGTTCAATTTGAAAATATATTCTAATCCAAGAGCAAGCCCTTTCAAAACCCCATTTATTCAGCTTCCACCTCAAGCAGTTTTTTCAAATGTCCGCTTAATTGATAAAATACTATAAATATTAATATCATATCTATGGATATCTTGTCATGAGAATTATATTATATCATATTATATTCAAAATCAGTGTTCTCCTTGAAAATGCTGATTATGAGTTGCAGACTAGTTCACCGCCACGTAGATTTAGAATCCATGACCTGACATTATGCATCTCAGATTACCTCGCTTATGTCCACAGAAGTGTTTCGATTTCTGTTATTCTGTATTTGCTTAAACAAAACAGACCAATTAGTGACTTTTTACACCGTCTCTAGAGCTGGTCCACCCTTTAAGGCGACTGTATGCGTAAAAGGAAGTGATATTTTTGTATATTGAAACCAGTGGCGCACCAATTATCTGGGAAATTTAATATTACTACCTTTCAGATAAAATCGGCACATCAAAATCCCCTCATTTCCCCTAAATGCTGGTAATATTACATGAAATATGTTGCAGTAAACCTACATGTTTTTCTACCTTTGCTCATTTTGTATGTTTCATTTGTGTGACTGAATGAATGAAGTAATACGTTGTACAACGAAATGCATGATTACTAAGTCAATTATCACATATGGAGCCTCCATAAAGAGGAGAAGATGACCAGCTGCGATCAGTCGTCTCCAACATCAGAAGTGAATACACATAATTTATCTGGAAGGCGGCAGGTTGCAGATAGGCCTTGTTTTTCACAACCTAATCTTCTGGATTTGTCCTTCTTTTCTTTCTAGACTGAATTTTATTTGCCAGTGACCAGTTTGTGTGGAGGCCATGCAATATACACGCCAAGTGATGTATGGTCGGCTCATATGAATCCCACTCCAATAACACATAGGGCACAACTCTTGAGCCATTCCATCTGACAGAGAATACACCTGAAATCATATTGTAGCGATAAATCACATAATCTCTCACGCTGATTATTTTTACTGCAACCTTCTTAATGTAATCACTTTATTTTTTTCTTGAGCAGAACAAGGATGGCATTTGAGCTTAAATTGCAGAAGGCAAGCAAATCTACTGACCTGCGCCTGCCGTCTTCCGTGTGTACCATGTTTAACGTGCTGGTTGATGCTAAAAAGCAAAGTGCTAAACTCTGCATTCTGGACGGAGGACAAGAGGTGAGTCAATATTAAACTTTAATTGTCAAGATAAGAAAATTGAAGCAAGTACCTCCTATTTAAAGCAAATATGAATTCAGATTATTACTCTAGGCAGCTTCAAATATTGATCTATAATTCTACTTCTTGTTATTTTTAAATCCCCCGTTTATTTTCATATGTGTTGAGCAGCAACCCAACCATTGTCTCTTTAAAAAAAAGTAGTGCGTGTGCTTGTCAGTCACCGCATCACACTAGAGGTTAGCTCTGTCATCAAATCCTTGAAATACAATCTATTTGTGTATGTTTTTCATTAGCATTCTAAATAAGTGATATATCTCACTCCTATTTAGGAACAATTACTTCTCCTACTCTAATTGAATTATTAATTTGTTGCACATGGTTCTTTTTGTGAAAATGTTATGACACAATGGTTTTACCATTGCTTTGGTTCACAAACATTTTAGATAACTGCTCTAATTTTAGTACTCATCTTGAGTGCATTTTATATGGTTTCTGGTGTATTATTTCACGATTGCAGGGCATTCCTAGTCACTCTAGCATTGTTAATCAACAGCCAGCAGTGCATGTCATGGTGGGGAAATGGAAAAAAGTTGGTAAGAGTTTCCTGCAAACTAACAATTTCACGAAATTCTTTTCCACAAAAGAGGATATTTACAAATGTTGGTTCTTCTCATTGTATCTAGTTTGATTTATAGCATTTGAAGTGTTTATTTCTGTGTGCACATGCACCATCAGGTATCTCGGTGCAAGAAACTAGCCCAAGAAATACAGCAGTCTAAAAAGTGAAAGAATTTCAGAAACTAACAAAGCACGTGAACAGATTATCAAAACGCAAGGGTCTTCAGCACCTTTCGGAACGGTTCACGGTTTTCAGTGAGGGAAACGTATTGTGGTACACTATTTCAGATCTCTGACCCAAAAACACAGGTATCTCTTCCTCCATGTAGTGTTTACATAGAAGATGAAGCAGAGCTTGAGAGCTAGACTGCAAAGATTGGAATGCTCATTGGCTACTACTAGCTTGAACAATAAGACCAGCCCATTTAACAGTAGCCAGATAGAGAATGTTAAAATTGTTTTTTTGGTTTAACTGGATGCTAGGTTAAAGGGGGTCTAGCCTACAGAACATGACCAGACTTGTACGTATCCATCCTCGCTTTGCTGTCATAGTTTGAATGCCCTGGTGCCTCTGAATTGCAGACTCATGGAACTCGAGAAAGAAGGGATACTATAGAAGTGACAGAAGATGCCTCTCAATCACCTTTGTATAATGTTGAATGGAATAAAAGGCAAGATGTAATTGAGTAGGAGTTAAAGAAAACCAGTGGACCAGACATCTGAATATGGACCTCAAAGTAGAGCTCACAGTCAAAAGCAGCTCATATATGTTTCATCAGATGCACAGGTTTTGTTGTAGATCCAAGCCAAACAGTCCATAGCTCATTGCCCCATCACTCATTTCCCCCAGTGACAATGATCTCTGTCTTGCTACCACTCAGCTTAAAGACATTATCTGTGAAGGACTGAATTAGTTGATGATTGGTTAAATCTCAGATAAAGGAGAGCATCATCCTTATCAGATAGGAATTTGTTCTTAATTGAAGCCACATGAGTGAACTACCTTAACTTGAGGCTCTAAAGTGGAAGATCAAGAGCACGTCAGACTCTCAAGACATTGACAGTAAAACAGAATAAAGAGGAGGAACTGAAATAACCTACGTCTTGCAACACAAAAAACTGACATGAACCACTGAAGGGCTGGGCCACAAGGCACGACACATCAAGATAGTCAACATTGGTTGCATGATTGACCATATCAAATGAAGTGGACATATTTTGTATGAATTAAGAAACAATCAAGTTGTGCAAAATTTAGCATAATAGACCAACCCAATAATCCTGGGTGCATACTATTCTTAAAGAAATAGCATTTGTGCTGGGTGCTCCTTGAGTTTTTCCACCCAATTTAAAGATAAGGGCTGAAAATGCTGAATAACGCATGCAAAAAGTGATTGCTGTAGTTTTGTTTGCACGATTACTTCTTGCATTATGGAAACCGGTCCCAGGATGCTTGTTTTCGGTCCAGGGAAGATATGGCTTGGCAGTTTGGACTGGACTGTTCCCATGAGACACAGGTTCAAGACTGATTAGCATATAGCTGTGCCTGAACTGGGGTGGCGAAGTGAGCTAAAAAAAACGATGATGGATTCAACTCAGATCTGTGACTGGGGGTGAGAGTCTGAAAAGTTACAGCGCTCCGTCCATCATCTCCTTGCGTATGCTTTGTTCGCCCTAAGTTGGCAGGGTATGTCCAAACGTGGGTCCCTTGCTCACTTTGCCACTGGTATCAAGCTAGTCTGGCTGATGAGGGCTGTTAGCCTGAAAACTGCCCCAGGATGTTTGTTTCTGGTCCAGGGAAGGCATGGCTTGGCACTTCGGGCTGGACTGTTCCCATGAGGCACAGGGTCAGACTGATTTGCACATGGCCATGTCTGAACTGGGGTGGCGGAGTGAGCTAAAGAATGGTGATGGATTAAACCCAGATGAGTTGACTGGGGGTGAGTGTTTGATTTGCTCAAACGCTCCGTCCATCATCCCCTTTTGTATCGCTTTGTTCGCCCTAAGTTGGCAGGGTATGCTCAGAAGTGAGTCTCTTGCTCACTTTTCCACTGGATTCAAGCTGGCCTGGCTGGTGACACCTGAAATGCCAGAAACCGGTCCCAGGATACTTGTTTCCGGTCCAGGGAAGACATGGCTTTGGCAGTTCGGGCTGAACTGTACCCATGAGGCACAGAGTCAGACTGATTTGCATATGGCCATGTCTGAACTGGGGTGGCGGAGTGAGCTAAAGAATGGTGATGGATTAAACCCAGAACAGTTGACTGGGCGTGAGTGTTTGATTTGCTCAAACGCTCCGTCCATCATCCCCTTTTGTATCGCTTTGTTCGCCCTCAGTTGGCAGGGTATGCTCAGGCATGAGTCCCTTGCTCACTTTGCCACTGGATTCAAGCTAGCCTGGCTGATGACGGCTGAAATGCCAGAAACCGGTCCCAGGAAGCTTGTTTTCGGTCCAGGGTAGACATGGCTTTGGCAGTTCGGGCTGGCACAGGGTCAGACTGATTTTCATATGGCCATGTATGAACTGGGATAGCGGAATGAGCTAAAGAATGGTGATGGATTAAACCCAGATCAGTTGACTAAGGGTGAGTGTTTGATTTGCTCAAACGCTCCGTCCATCATCCCCTTTTGTATCGCTTTGTCTCAAAAGTTTCAGCGCTACATCCATTATCTCCTTGTGTTTGCTTTCAGGCCTGAGTACCGCTAGGATAGACCTTTGCTACTGCGATGCACAACCACAATTTGCATGCACTCATTGCTTAGAGGTACTCTGGTGAAAATAAGCACACATACAAGTCTCTGGATATAAACATGAGTTGTATGTTTCTATATTGAGAACTGAAATATTGCGATACAAAAATATTTCCACTTAAATATCAACTAAAAAAATGTCAACACACCCTGCACACAATAGTATTGACAACAAAAGTATCTACTACCTTAAATGTTGCAATATAAAATACCAAATTATCATTTATGAAAATAGATGGAATAAAACAAAATATCGACAACCTCCCTGGGAAACATCCTTTACAATGAAACTTTTACAACGCAGTGCTTCTACAACGCAGGTTTTACAATAAAAACCATTACAACGCATTGCGCTGGGGGGCGCTCTAGGATAGGGAATAGATTTAATTTACTATCCAACACCTTCCCTAGTGTCCACGGGGACTGGAGTTGGAATAGTAAATTAAACTATTCACTATCCAGCACCCCAAAGCGATATGCATTGTAAAGGTTTGCGTTGTAAAAACTGCGTTGTAACAGCATGCGTGGTAAAAGCATGCGTTGTAACGTCATACATCCACCTAGCTATCATGACCAAAAATAGCAATTAACCATATTAAAAAAAGCTAATAAATGTATACCCTAAGTAAAATTAAGATTTAAATATCAAACTTAAAACACCAATTTTAAAACACATATTGATTAAAAAGCAATACCTATCTTATGAAAAAATAAAAAATCATCCAAATAATTATTGAGACAATCACATTTAAAACTACAATGGGTAACAAGTAGGAAACCATAATTAAGTTTTGAGGTACGAATAGAAAATACTAAACAAAAAAAAATATGGTGCCAAATATATCTGAGGAACACTGATCTGTATGGCAGATGTAACTGCAACCCAAGCTGAGGCATCTATCTCTTTAACATTAAAACTTAGATGGACTGTCAGAAATGCCTCCATTTAGCATTTAATAACATATCGTGACACAGAGCTCCCCTAATCAGTAAATGCAAAGCATGGAAAAAGTTGAGTCTAGGAAGTGGTCCAAGCCATGACAATGGAATTGTGATTGATGGCAAAGCCGAAAGAAACTGCAAGCAATCGCAGTGTTATGTAGGGAGTAGTATGACCTTGAACATTGCTGTGAAAATGTACGACCTAGCCATACATGGAATTTACTACTTTAAAGGCATTAAAGAAGTACAAAATGATAAGGAAGTATTGAAAGCAAGAAATATATAACAAATAATGTTGTGAAAGGACATGATTTTCAGATAATGATAACAAAGCATTATGGATAATGTAGTCCTTTAAAAGATTAATTTTATTCAGTGATTTGAACATTGGAGATGTGAAAATAATGAAATTCAACTGACTAACCAGTGCATCTAATTTTGCAAATATTCACTGATTTCATTTTAAGATCTTTAGGAAATACCCATTTGGAAGACAAATTGTTAGCATAAGTCCGTTTTCAGTATTGAGGTATTTCACTGCACCATGTGTCCTTTCTCATTGTTGATGTATTTGACCTTTGAATTCCAAACACATGACTGCTTCTTAATGTGCATATGATTAAGACTTTTGTGGGGTCAAAACGGGTTATGCTGATGCTGTGCAACAATAAAAAGAATTGCTACCAAGGATTGACTACTGGGCCTGTATTTAACATTACCGCAAGGTGAAGTATGTGTTTTCTTATGGATATATATATATCAAGTTCCCCCATGAGGTACGAAACGAGTCATGGCTGTTGCTTCATTTTAGAAATCTAAATAAAGATAGCAACTGACAAAATTTGGCAGTCCGCGCTCTTTAACAGAAGGACCAGCACTCTTGTTAGATTAAACCCAGTCTAGGATCTATTTGCGCAAATCAATATAAACAGACGTGTTTCAGCCGTAGCTTTCGTCAGTGTCTATAAATATATATATATATATATATATAAATATATATTTTCTTTCTCTTAAGTAAATATATTTTTGGAAACCTACATTCTCATCTCTTTTGCTCTCCAAAATATACAAATAAAAGAATGAAACTCAGTTCTGATTGGAATGCTCTTTAGGAAGTCTCTTCACACCTGCATAAATTAAGAACAACTATATATATCCCATCCCCACCAGAAAAATCCTAATCCTACTAACTTACACAAATAAACAATCTATACAACCCCCGCTTTTCTTAACAACTCTAAAATACTGATTATTACCAAATTCTAGCTCCATATACCTATGGCACTAATATACTAGACATGACATAAGCTAGGACCTAAAACTACATCAAACATTTACTTTAGCCTGATATGGTTGAAGGAGAACCTGCTGCCATTACACTCAGTGTCCACTGGGAAATGAAAAGAAAGTCTACAGACATACTACAGCCAATGTAAGAAACTTTTTTTTCATGTAAACCATAAAAAAAATGTGTAGTACATGTATGGACTATGATTAATACATTTCAAAACATGTCCAAAAATATTTATTTAAAAAAAAAAGCATGTTAAGGAGTGTTGAGTAATACAAATGTATTTTTATTGTACAATCTATTTAAATAGTTACAGTTGCCTTGCACATAAATATATATTTTTTAAAGTGTTGCTAATGTTAAATATATTACTTGTAATATAAGTTATATCTACTGCTAGTAAATTTAATGTTAAATAGTATCCTAACTTTTTGAGAACTTATTAACAGACTTAATTATGTACCCTATGTATATATATATATTTTTTTTAATTACTTTAATGTTTATATAGTATATGTACAAGAAAAGAAAATCTTTTTGTAAATAAATGTAATAATTATACAATGTTATAATTTGTAATATAACCTAAAATTGTTTTTAATATTGTTTTTATATGGTTTATATTTTTAGATTAAATAGAAATTGAATTGAAATCTGAGCTTTTCAATCAATAGTTATAGGTTATCTGTGTGTGTGTGTGTATATGTATATATGGTTTTTGCTCAAAAACCTTAAGAAGAAAATGAAACTAGAGATCACAAAATGGTGGGAGCATAAATCGCTCACCAAGTATGTAGAGGTGGAAAGAGTGCCCCGTAGGCTAAGAATACTCCTGGCTCTGAGTTTCGAAAAGCCCAACCCGGCAATGTTGAGAGAATGGGGCGAAAGCAATCTAATGACATCGATGAATTTAGTACACATCTTAATCAAATATGCCGAGATCGACCGCCAAGCTTTACTAATAGTAATTGAAGCGATTGAAAAGGAATTGAGCAAGTCAGATAAAAAAGACTGGATAATGGCAAGAAAAAATGAAATCAATGAGCGTTTAAAAAAACATGAGGATAAAATAAAGGCAAAAAAAGTGCACAAATTCGCCCGTGATCAGGAAGATTATCAGTTGGGCAAAATTTACACATTCGCACGTAAATATGACAATGCTCGCAAATTAAAGACCAATAATGCGAATAAACCCAACGTCCTATTACACGCAGGGACTGGTGAACCAAATGAGAAGCGGGCTGAGACTGATACTGAATCACTGAGCAGCGAATCCAGTGTGGAAGCATCAAGTAATGAAAGAGATCTAAATAAAATTATCCTGAGCCTGGGAGAAGAGGTTGATTTTTTGGCGGAAGCACGGAGGCAAACATTGAGGCCGCGGAACGAAAAAAATCTAACAAAAAAAGGCGGAACACAATCAGGAGGACACAGCACCGCAATCGCAAGTGAGAAGCCGAAAAAAAGACAAAACTATTGGCGCAAGAAATAGAAGTGGATGAACAAACTATTGTGAATGTAACCACTATGACATTAACTAAAGCCGAAGAACAACTATTGGCTTTAGGCCTGAACTATTGTCCATAAACAAATTTCAATTATGCCATAACGCGAGTTGATATCTTTTGTTTTATACGAAAATTAAAACTCCGGAAATTCTATGCGATCAAAACAGGATTAGACAAGAAACACGATATGGACAATCAAACTGTTCACTCCAGGTTACAGGCAGCAGATGTTCCAACACTCTTAACCATGCATGATTTAAGTAATGAGGGACAAGATGAAAATCCACACAACAAAGATTAAGTGAGATCAATTTGCTCCAAAAAGGTGCCGGTGAAAGCCCAATTGAATCCAAATCATCGTTCTTGCCACTAATGCCTAAAGATGCGGTGGACATCTTTCATGAGCGGATTATTGATGAAATAAAGAAATTACACCGCCAAGTCAACTTCAAAGGAAATCAAGCCAACTACAAACAAGTACAATATCAGAATTTCATGGATAAAATCTGTCAAAATACAGAAATAATAGTGAAAAAATCAGATTAAGGTGAAAACATCGTTTTATGGCCAAAGGAACAGTATGAACAAGAGGCCATGCGACATCTGAATAATGTAAATTGTTATGAAAAATCATCAATGAAAGCTTACAACAAAGCAAAAGATGCCCTAAAAAAAATTGCAGTATTGGAAACGAGAAGGGTTAATTTCGACAGAGGAATACAATTTCATGTTCAATGAACACCCGGTTTTACCCTTCTTATATTTGTTACCAAAAATACACAAAAGAACGTTTCCAATCCCGGGCCGTCCTATAATTTCGGCAATAAAGAGCATGACGGAACAAGTGGGGCAATATATAGATTTTTATACACAGGAACTAGTAAAAACTTTGCCCTCTTATCTGAAAGACACTAGAGATTTTTTAAACAAATTAAAAGATATTGCATAGGCATAGAGTCATTATACACGAGTATTAAACACATGTGCGGCATACAGGCAATCAAACATTTTCTTAATTCTAGGCCTGCCGAATATGTTTTGCACAATAAGATGTTATCATCATTGCTTACTTGGTGCTTAAACAACAACTTCTTTTCATTTGGCAAAGATGTTTTAGGCAAAAACAGGGAGTTGCCATGGGTGCCTGCTTCTCCCCGAGCTAGGCGTGTTTACACATGGGGTTCTGGGAGGAGCAGGTCCTCAGGACGCAATACAAAGAAATTTGTGCCAACAGGATCATGCACCGGTTGCGTTTTATTGACGATGTTTTTATTCTTTGGAAGAGAGATGTAGAGAGTGCAGAGGATTTTATTAAGAACATCAGTATTAATGGTTTTAATTTACATTTCACTTCGCATCTCAGTCCTACCTCAATTGAATTTTTAGATGTGTGCGTTTATGTTAAGAATAATAAACTAGCTACAACTGCATTTAGAAAACCTACCGCAGGAAATGCAACACTCCACGCAACGAGTGTACACCCTAAACATTTGGTTGCGAGTATCCCTTATGGGGAGATCTTAAGGTTAAAGCGTATCTGCAGCACACCAGAGGATTTTATTAATTGTCAAACTGAAGCCCTGGTTAGAATGAAAAAAAGAGGATATACAGAGAAAATGCTAGCAGATGCAGTATTAAAAGCAAGTACAAGATCAAGAACATCACTATTGCCACAAGAGGTAGAGGCAGGAGAAGATGTCAGAGAAGTGGATGATTCACCTAGATTAATCACCACATACAGTTGCAAGAACATAAGATCAGAGCTATAATAAACAGAAATTGGCCCATTGTTCTAACAGACAACATTTTAAATGACAGATTGCCAGAGAAACCTGTGATTACATTTAGGAAGTCCCAATCAATGGCCACCCAGTTATCTAAAAACAATACTGAGGGGGAACCGATGAAAACATGGTTAACACCTAGAAAGGGTTTCTTTAAATGTATAACGTGCCGCACATGTAAATTTGGAGTAAATACAACCAAATATAGTACTCCATTCAGGGAAAATGATGTTGACATTAAGGGCAACTACAATTGCCGTACGGATTTCGCAGTATATGTCCTCATGTGCACCTGTGGGCTTAGATATGTGGGAAGTACTAAGCTCCAGGTGTACGTCGTAAGACATTTTAAAGCTGTTCATAATAAGGATATTAATTGTTTATCCTATTATGTGATTGATTTCGTCTCTATAGCACGGAGCGGTGGCAATAGAAAAAAGTTATTGAGACAATTGGAAACAAGATACATCTTGAACTTGGATAGTAAACATCCGAATGGTCTCAATAATACGGAGGACATGCACACTTTCCTTTAAAACAATCGCTGAATATTAATCTTTTGTGAATAAGTTAAGCCTTATGAAGATTTAGGAGACTTCTTGAGTAATAACCTTACACCCTCACAGGCTTGTGAGTGGTCGGGTCTCCAAATCCACACATAATAATGAAATGCCGCAAATGGTTTGGGCAATTAACATCATTTAAACCCAACCAATAGGCCTTGGTTCTTGAATAAGTTTATTGGTTTTAATAATTGTTGTTTGCACATATGACTAGCACTTGACACTTTGTATTCTTGTTTGGAACTATATTGTCTATGACTATAACATATGACTAGTATGATTGGGGGCCATTTTCTCGTAGACCTAAATGTAATTTGACAGGATTCTATATATCATTTCTCATGTTAATTTTAGAATTAGACAAATACGTATGGAGACTACTTTTAGTTACGGGGTGTAAAAATACATTAGTTGTCAAATAGGATACTTTTGATACCATTAATGAATTTAGGCAACTAACGTTCACATTCATCTTTGCATAATTTGCACAAATGTTTCTGCATTTAAGCAGTGATTTGTACTCAGATTTGTAATGTTTGTACAAGCTATATTTGCGTAGTTTGCACACAACTAGTGTTTTTTGGATGTTGTGTACTTTAATTGCGGATTTTGCACATAATATTAGCGAAATTTGAACATTTTGGGGCATTTCAGCTGCAATTTACAACTAACATTGAATAATTGGAAAGAAAATTAACTTGAGACAATATCTTATTATACTCTGTCATGTATAAATGCCTAGAGTTATGAGCCTCGCAATACCAGAGTTCCATGAATATTTGCTGCACTAAGTATTTCTTCACTGTTTGTGGTCACATGGTATAGCATTTCAAAAAAACAATTGCATATATAACCCACATCGCACTGCAGGCTCACTAGGTGATCAAGGGCACTCGTTGCCCGAAAAGCGTCATGCGAGGGGTGAGGAGAAAAGGTAAATAAACTTACCTGCGACTTCTATGCTGTCTGGTGGTCCACTGATTTCCGTGTTCGCCGAAAGAAGGTACAGGAAGGATATATATATATTCCAAACCAATGCCGCTGGGCACAGGAGCCCCAGACCCTACAGGGCAGCCTCACAAACAATGGTCCTGGAAAGACGCATCCTTTGACAACCACCAACAACAACGGTGAGGCCCAATACCGTTGTTAAGCATTTATTCGCAGGTACAGCAGCGCAGTAAGTACTCCTTCTCCTTACGCGTTTCAGCTACCATTTACCTTGTTCACAGGTGGAGTTTGAAATGCACAGTGCAAACGTGCGTGCTTTTAAATTAAATAGTCACGTGATATTCTTTCAAAACTACAGTCCCCATGATGCATTTTTGCTGGCATTGTACTGCATGGAATCTTCGTACATCCATATGCTTTTTAAATAAAAGTTATTTTTTGTACCTGCATCAACTTCATAGTGGGTTTTATTTTTCACGTTGTCAAGTGATTATTCTGTATGATCAGTGCTCATATGTCCCAATGGCACGATCAGAGTGGGGAATCACCCCTCCCTGAATCCCTTTCTGCACCGTCACACTTTTGCTTGTTAGCACATTCTCAAGTGGGCTTGAGACGGAGAGTGAGTAGAGCTCCAGATTCAAATTCCAAACCAATGCCTCCGGGCACATGAGCCCCAGACCCTGCAGGGCAGCCTCACAAACAATGGACCCGGAGAGACCCATCCTTTGACAACCATTAAGAACAACAGTGAGGCCCAATACCGGAGTTAAGCATTTATTCGCAGGTACAGCAGCGCAGTAAGTACTCCTTCTCCTTATGCGTTTCATATATATAAATATCTGCAAAACTCCAACCTTTCTTCGATCCTCTCAGAAAACAGGAGCATTGACCTCAAATAAGTGCAAATTTTTGTTTTATTTAAATCAAATCAGCACTAGCAGCATTACGCGTTTCGGCTCCTGGGAGTCTTGATCACATGACACGCTGAACTGTGCAGAGTCTGTTTTTATACAACTTTTTTTTCATTTTTTTCATTTTTTGCTTTTTTCTCTTTCCGTTAAAGTGACAAGTGCCCAATGTGCAAGGTATATCATAGACATAAAAACATATTGTCAACTAATGTTTTATAACCATTGTCATAATTTATACATTTTGGTTTAAATACCATTACAAATTATGCATAGTTATTATTAAATTTTTAGAACATCCTGGTATAAATACCAGTTCAAACAACTTTGCAAATGGATACATAATGTGCTAGAGCAAATTACAGTACCTGCAAAAAAGTGATTATGTGCTAACCTGCTTTTAATATATAGATTCCTATCTAAAACCTGTGTAAAATACGCTGATATAAAGTGTATAAATAATCCTAAAACCTATCTAAAACTGTATACACAATAGTGTAAAAACATTTTTAAAAAGTGGGATTGGGGATTTAAATTATCATCATTTTGTTCAAAAGAACCTGATGTCCTATGGTCGTATATTTCTGTACATTTTACAAATTTCATTAAATACTATTAGAGACAGGTATATCATTCCTCAGAAATATTAAGCCCGCCTGGAAATTTTGTATCGAGGTCTAGAATATACCTTGTTTCTAGATGTCTGAGTGCCTTTTCTCTATCCCCTCCTCATTTGTATGGGATAATAGCATCAATTATAAAGTATTTAAATTCTTTGGGGTCCGCATTATGTGCTTCCCCAAAATGCCACCCTGCAGGGTAGGTGGTATCTTTTTTTTTATAGCTCTGATGTGCTGGAGTATCCTCTTGTGCCCTTGTAGTATTGTGCTTCCTACATATCGTAGGAATCACAGACACTCCAGCACATAGCCTACATAGTCTGATTTACAGGTCAGGGCCTTCCCTATCGGTTTTTCTAGGTCACTGAATGGGGTATTGTACGATGTTTTGTTAATCCCAAACTGATATGCTATGCAAGTTTTGCAGCAATGGAATCCCTTTCTTTGAGACATCCATGTGCTTTTAGTTTGGGTAAATGGGTCGTTCTAAACTAGGACATCCTTCATAGAAGTTGCCCCAGTGTATGGGATGGAGGCATTTTTTGGGAGGGTATGGCCGATGATGGGATCATCTGAGATGAGAGACCAATTTTTCCTGATAATATTTCTAATCGCCTTGTCTTGCTTGTTGTGTATATATATATATATATATATATATATATATATATATATATATATTGCATTAAGAGACGCACTCCTCCAGTCTGACGTGTTTCAGAGCCGTCGTGCTCTTTCCTCAGAGGCATTTCAATGCACACACATTCTTCAGGATTCCCACAGTCCCCTGCGCCTTTTCAATTAATCACCTGGCCTCCGGTGTGCCTTTTCACCATTAGTTTTAATCCGGTTCATGCTGGGACTTGCAGTTTTGTCATTGAAAATGCCTTTGAGGAAAGAGCACGAAGGCTCTGAAACGCGTCAGGCAGGAGGACAGAAAGACACTGGAATGGTAAATGCCTGCTCCTTTGTTAATAAATGATTTTGTTGAAATCCATGGCTGGAGGAGTGCGTCTCTTAATGCAGGGACATTCTTGAAGAATATATATATATATATATATATATATATATATCTCATGCGTCCCACTTATTGATTGGACTACCTGTCCCATGATATATATATATATATATATATATATATATATATATATATATATATACCACAAAGTTCCTGTAGGCGAGCTCTCAGGGTACAGTACACTCAAACCCAAATAGTTGCCGAAAACTGCTTAATTATACATTCACCATGCATTTTTAAAAGGCACCAGAGTGGTGGTTGTATTACATGTGATAAAGGCTGCTGGGCAGCTGAAATGCGTTTTGTAAATATACAGTTTTCAGCAACTACTGGGGTTTGAGTGTACTGTACCCTGAGAGCGTGCCAACTGGAGCTTTGTGGTATGTGATGACAGCTGGTACGCTCTGCCGGCATGCGCGCCACTTCCTGTGGGTCCTTCTGTTCCAGAAAGAGCAACGAGTAAAGGATATAAATATATATAGTAATTGTTCAATTTCTAGTGTAGGAACTTTTTTTAATAAAATACATTTCATTAATATTTGGGTTAAACATGTCAATTTGCAGCCAAACAGGAATTGGAGAATTAGGGTGATTCAGCAAATATGCTATGTTACCTCCAACCCCTAAATAACCAATAAAGTCCATAATTTGGAAGGACTAAGCTTTTTATACTAATTCCAGTACAATAAAAACTAGGTAAAACATATAAATATTAGGGTGGCAAATATACTTCAAAACAAAAAATTATTAATTGTCAACATTCAAAGTGGAGATCAAATGTTGTACACTATAGAAATGAAACAGAACCCTTAAATACACTTTGAATATAAATAACTACTAAAAGTAAAAACGCTGAACTTTTTAAGTTATAAATCTTTAAATTAACTTATTAACTATTAACATAATATTCTTGCCCCTAAAATATGCTCCTAATATGTTCTTATAAAAAATAGAAACAGAAGACAATGACAATTGAACCCCCAAAAATAAACTGATAAATGTTACGTAACATTACCTAACCCAATCGAAATAAGCATCATAGCCCATAACGTTTCAATTATTATTAATGATACACCCCGGAAAAGTATAACACCTCAAAGTTAATGATTTTTTTATTTAAATTCTTATTAAAATAAATTAATACATTAACAAATAATTGTAATTTAACATTAACTTATCAAAAACATTGCCCACCCAATCCTCAAAATTACTCAAAACACAATAAAAAAAATAATATACATTTTCCACACAAAGTACAATCTTTCAATTACTATCTGCTGAAGAATATTTTTAATAAAATCCTACACTTCTATTGCCAATAAACCCCATACCCAAGGGTATGTAAAATAATTTTATACACCCAAAAGAATTTATTTAAACAAAGATACATTCACTTAATATGTATATTATAATTAAATTCATTTCACAAAAAATTGGTATGCTTACTATGTGAATTAAACACCAACTACAACCTTAAAATAACCCACTTCACATCAATAGAAAAAACAATAAAACCATTAGCAAAGCACGGTTTCACATACAATAATATAATATTAAACATTAACAATGCAATATGAATGCTAACTATACCAAATACAAATAAATGTTATTGAACTATATTTTAAACAACAATATTATTAATATACACATAAGAAGATATACTTAGCTTTGATTTTATGTCCCATGATATTTTGACAGTCAAAATATATTTATCAATATATTATAGTCCAACTCAGGAACAATACTTTAATGTCCCTTGCATGGCTTATTCTCCATTACTTGTATTGTTTTTGTTTGACAATGCCAGTGCGTTAAATGGGGAAAAATAAGTGTAGGTACTCATTTAAATAAGCTAGAGATGGAGCAAGTGGGCGAAGCTATCGGCGGGGCTAATGGCTTCTGTACCAGTTGCAGCACATATCAAAACACATTAATGCGTTTATGTAAACGAAACAGGTTAACTCATTACTCGAAATGAAAGCCAAACAGGAGATGTTAACAATTCCTTGTTTTGTAATATTTGCAGTTTCATAATGCCCTACTGTTATTTATTGTTGTTTAGCATAATACTATATATTCTCAAGCTCGCACACACAGAAAGAAACAAGCAGACATGTACACAAAAGCATTCCACACATTCACTTTAATATATCTCCTGAGAGTGTCCTGATACTCACCCACTTTCTTACTCAAAAACAGGCACACACACAAGCACACAGACATAAGCAAACACTCACACTTAAGTCCATTAATGATTACAGAACTCAGCAAATATGTTTGCGCTATATAAAACTCTCCCCAAAAAATACCTGCCATTTTTATCTGAAAAAGCGGCTAATCCTAACTTCACCTGTCAACTCACTTTACATTCCTCCCTACCTCGTCCTTCTATGTTCATCTCGTCTTTCCCCCAACCAAATGCATCACTAGTTGTCATTGGAGCTCAATTCCGGGAGTGTTCTAACGTTCCCTGTTGTGGATTTCCCTATGGGCACGGCTAAATTCACACCCATTGTACCAGTACCCTGGCCTGTCCCTGTTATCTTGTAAATGCAGCAATTAGTGTTTGGAGGGCACACAAATGGAAGCAGCTTTGTCTTTGATTAAGGTCGATGCGCTTCCAAATGCTTTAGTAGGGCCAGTGCAATACACTAAATGGGACTAGATGACTGTCTGGCAGTCCCAGCCCATTTCACTCACCTAATGGAGAGTTAGGGGGCACAAAATCACTTTCAGCCGAATTGTCTTTGCACATCTGATCAACAGGACAGGGTTTGTCCAGACACTGTCCTGTTGATCACAGTGTGATGTAAGCTCTCTCAACACCCTGCAGGCTTTGGACATTCAAATGGGCGCTGCTGGAATCTTCAGCAGGGACTGCCCTGAGCTGGAGGAGATACCTTACCTGTGCCTGCCGTGCCGCTTATCAGGGTACCAATACTCTCTCTGGTCAAAGAGAAGTGCCGGTACTGACGGCAAGAACTCAGTACCGGTGAGTACCGGCCCATTTAAAGCACTGGTTAATGCCAAATAATTTGATCCTAAACATAGCAGTGAAAAAAGCAATAAACTTGCATATGGCTAACTTACGGCTATTTCTATGTCTGACTTTTGCCCTTCTCGTATGGTACAAACATTTATCTGCTTGCTTTGCTTTGTGTTTACTGCCTTTATCAATCAAACCAGCCCTTCACTGGAGCTCTGACATCCTCTGAAACTCTTACCTGCTCCTCACATAAAAAGAATCCTTCTAATGTTCCTGATTGTTAGCAAATTAGAACCACATTCTCATTAGCCCATTCCTCTGAAAAAATGTATTAGCAATCAAATACAACCAATCAGAGTGCAGTTAATTCCTAGAAGAGTTTCATGCTACAGTCTGGGGACACAGAAAGAAAATGCCAGAGAACAACATGTACAATTAACTCCAGAATTTCCTTTTTCAATGTTAACTAGAAAGAAGATGGATTACACAACTCATTGACTGGGCTAATAATTTCCACCACATTTGCTGTCTGACCACTAAGATACAGTCCCTTTTAGATTTAGCTGTATTTCCTTCCAGTCCTCTGTATTGATTGGCTTGACTGATTTACTTTGTTATCCCACTCAGTTACAGCTGCATATATGCTACTCTCAATTTATGCTCAAAAAGGTTATTTGGTTATCCATGGGTCTTACCATAAGTTAAAAAAAAGTGTTTTGATCTTGGTTACAAATGAATATATTCAAGTGGGTAAATTAGATTCTATGGGTCATGCAGATCATGAATGATGAATGCAACTAGGGTTTAACAAGCTAACTGTTCATTGTTTGGATCATTATTATGTTTTCAAGTTTCCTTTCAGAATTTCTCATATTTTACAATGTCTTTTCTGCTTGTTGTATATTTATGTTTATTTGTTTTTTTATCTGTTTCCATTTCGTTAACCATTTGTACGTTCTTTTCCATGGCTTTTTAAATCTTCATTTTGGTGACCATGGCATGATGCAGTTTGCTAGACAGTGGGTAAGTGTATTTTGCTTTAGGAGTTGGTAGCCCTGGTCAAATGTAAATGTTTGCATTGTATTGTCCTGGGTAATAAGCTCTCTAGCTTTAACATTTGCTCAGTGGAGAGCTTACCTGCAAGATCTCCTATGTTTACGCCAACAGGAAACCATACTCTGTATTTGTCCACCTTTCCGCTCTCCTTTCCTCAGTTGATATCACCACTGCTAGCTTGATCTGCTCGGTGTGAACCCCTGGGAATGGGAGTTCTTTTCTTTCTGCATCACTCCTTTTGTACCCTGTGTCATGAGTACATGAAATTCCTCCATTTGACAACCCTGAAAGCTGCACTGTCTCACACTTGAATTATTGGCTTACTCATGCTTTAACTGTTGAATGTCCCTCCTCATTATCTTAGGCTAGTATCTCCCTCACTGCACACCCCACAAATTCTCCATCTCCATTCTCACTCTTCCGCCCCAACTCCACCATAACGCCATTCCTGCTTTTTGGTGTTTCCTCAGCCCTCGTCACTGATGGCTTCCTTGAAGTAATTGTACTAATAAAAGCACATTCATTTATTACCTGAGTGCAAAGGTCAAATTCTAGGTTTTATCATAGTACATGGAAATTGACAAGAGAAATCCACTATTGCACTATTTATGACTCATAGATTTCATGGTACAATTGACTTCACATAGGGAAGCATCTCAACTAATAGTCCTAGTGCTTCAACGAGAGTTTGACCTAACACCATGCATCCTATTTTTGGTTAAATGCTGTTGTTTTAAACAAATTCACATGAAAAAAGCCATGACATAAACCTATACCATAAATGCCTTTGTGCAGATTGTAGTATGCTAGTTGTTATCAATGTTTTTTTAATCAACATATATTATTGAAGTTGTACATAGCTTTTAGAATTGAATTACATTTTCATTACTACCAATTCTGTTCGTTAGTGCATATTTTTGCCAGATGCCTTGCTGGTCCATTAATTTCTTTGATTCAGTCACTTCATGCATGTTAAATATTCAGTCCTCTGTACTTAGTCGCTTGCCTGTAGCTGATCCGATCAGTATGGGTCGCTCCCTTCCTATGTCATTCCCTTGTTTGATGTTTCTCCCCTGCTGTCTTGGGCTTTACCATTCTGCCTTTTTTTGTCAGTCTTCCCACATCTCAAAAGTTTTAGAGCCCCCTCCTCGTACACCACCTTTTTATACCCATACACCAATCCCATATTACCTATTCACTTGTTTTGTGTTAGTGACAATGGGCTTCCCCAATGTTGTGTTATTTCTCTTTTTGTAACTGTCAAACTTGAGTTGATAAATAGGCTCTGATAGTGGTTTGCTGTTTATTAATCTCGTATTCCAAATATTATTGTGAGCGTATCCAGAGTCGCAGGTTCCTCTGCTACTTCACTGACAATTGTTTACTCACCTATACCAAAAATGTAAGAGGTTGGGAGCAGACTGCCTCACATCTCAGCCCTCAATTCCCCCAATGCATCATGGTAAATCGAGGGCATGACAACACTTACTTCAGTAGTAGTCTTTACTTTTTCCCCTTGGTTGGTGCAGCCTGTGATGTGTAACTCTGGAGACGAGTTTCTGGATTAATTCCTTCATCAGTAAAGAGCAACAAGTCATTTTTGGAGTGCTGGAAATGCTCCTCAAAGTCATCTCAGGTTTCTGTACCACTCACAGGGGCTCAGGTACAGCAACGCATGCTCATCAGCTTGGTAGCTCAAAGGAGCCTTTTCAAACATGATGAGAGTGGAAGCACACAGCTTCGCATCCCAGCACTCAATTTGCCCCATTCATCATGTTAAATACATTGCATGATAACACTTACTTCAGTAGTAGTCAGTACTTTAGCATTTCTAGCACCCCCAAAATGGCTTATTGCTCTCTACTGAGGAAGGAATTAATCTAGAAACATGTGTCTAGAGTTACACAGCACAGGCTGCACCAACAAGGGTGAAATATTAAAGACTTGTCCATGTTTTTTGGGCTTGTTAATGTCTGTTCCTGTCTCATATATTTCTCCAAAATGGAAAGGGGTAAGGAACAGCATTGGTGCACGCCAAAGAGGATCCCTCGTCCATCCAATCCACAGTTAGCAAACTAAAGAGACTGCACTCCAGGAATCATGGAGCTCAATTAGAAAGTATATTTGCTGCAAGACAACAGGCTTTGCGTTTGACCTCACAGCTTTATCACAACCCAGTTTCTTCACATAAGCGGGCCCCATGTTAGCGACAAACATAATAGGGAAAAGGCAAAATGGATTTGTACATCAATTGTCATGAACATAGAAACAATGCTTATGACATGTGCCTGATTCACATATATTTAAACCAACTTTTTCATGCAAAGCAATGCTGTACACATTAAAGACACTACATATAAAAGACAAAACCAACATACGTGAGCTAAAGATGCTGCTAAAACCGCTGTAATATGTCAATTTCGCTGTACATCATCTCAAGTCAATTGTATGTACTTGACACATGGATAACATACACTATTGGGCCAATTAGGACAATGCATTACTTTGTCTAGAAGCTAACTCCGAAGTCCTTGTCGGCTAAGAGAACAGATGCAAAACCTAGTGAACGTTAATTGGTTTCGCTCATTTGAACTATGGCATTCACTGATATACGGTATGGCATCTGAGACTGTTACATTTAGATGAACATGGTATACGCATTATTCTAATGCAATTTTGTAGATTATCAATATGGGTAGAAAATGTTATTCTTCGCGAAGATTTAAACATACCATCAGAAGGTTAAAAGGAAAGACATGTAATTTATAAATTATTCATCCAACCAAATTTAGAACATAAATAGAGAAACATCCCAATGCAAAACATTACAATAACGCTTCATAATTGTCTCTGATGCTTTAACAAGCTGACAAGTACTATGTTGCAGTTTCGGTCAGTTCACGAGTGCATCCCTGCAGAATGTGGGTCATCTGCTACTACTTGAATCATAATGTCCTGGCTGAACCACATGACAAGATCTGAAGCTGTACCCTTAGTTGGCCCACTGTCAGGGTGCAACTCCAGTGCAGTGAGAATGGCAGCAGCCAGTGCGGATACCATGCAACAAGGAAACTAGACCACTCATCCTAATGTCTGTTGTACCTGCATTCACAAATGTCTAGACCACCAATGCATTTTTGTAACTCTCAACAATCCAAAATCTCACAAGAGCTAATCAGCAATATGTAGTGAAGAACGTGAAAGACATCATGTCCTATCATCAACACAGAGGTCTCTTGATGATTTCCCTTGAAATCAGCACAGTTCAAGACATGAATCACAAAGCACACACCTGGGGCCATATTACAAAAGTGCCATGGAGGTACAACGGGTGTTTGCTCCTGCTTTGCACGCCTCTGGGGCACTTTGGTATTACAGTAGGGGCCACAGACACTTGTGCGTCCCCTTCTGTACTACCAATAGCTCTGCAATACCAAAAGCACCAACACTATCATCCGAGCCAATTTCCTCATTTCCATGGGTCTGTGGCATCTGTGCCTGCGCCGTATTACAAAAGCGGGAGCAGAGGCAAAGAAGCTGTCAGGAGGCTCTCTGACAGTGCGCCAGCTTAAAGGTGGTGCACTGTCAGTGCGCCCCCTGATGGCAGCTTTCTGGAGAAGAAAAAGAGGAACCCGTGGACCCATCATACATCCCTTGCATGCAGGTGCAGTCGCTCACTGCACCCACTTGTAAGTGGCTCTCTAATCTCCCTTAAAAGTGTAGGCAGGCTGCCACCTGCACTGTGAAACACGGGGTGTCTTCAAAGCAGCCGCTCTGTTTTTCATCCTATAATGCACTTCCCTGGGGGCAGCGCAAGGTCGCGTCTGTCCTGGGGGCAGTGAATTCATCCTAATATGGTGCAATTTCCTTGTTTACCTTTTAAAAGGTACACCCGCTCCAAATATGGAAAATTTGCTAAATGTATGATACGGCCCCTAGAGACTTAGGGCCAGATTCATCAAACCAAAATCCGCTCGAAAGGGCCAGATTCTGAGTATCTGGCCCTTTGCAAGCGGTATTTTTGCATTTGGGATGCATCATCCCGAATGCAAAAATCGCAATTTTAGAAATCGCTAAATTGCGATTATTTGCATTTAAGGAATCTCAATTTGAGATTCCTTAAATGCAATGCATGAAAGTTTCTAAAATCGCGAATTTGCTAATAAGGCACGCAAATGACCATGAATTACAACTTCGTGGTAATTTGCAAAAACTTTGAAAAATGCACTAAAGTGCATTTTTCAAAGTTCCATGTTGTGCACACACATGCCCTAAGGGCATGTGTTTGCGCACCATATGTGCACATATCAATTTCAGGGGTGCAAAAAGGGTGTCCTTTGGGCACCCCTGCACCCTTGAAATCGCAATCTCAATTTGCGAATCGCTAATTGCGATTCGCAAATTGAGATTGTCTTCCCATTCATTCCTATCCGCCTCTAGGCCCAGAGGAATGAATGGTAAGGTATTCCTTAATTGCGACTCGCAATTTGCGAGTCGCAGTTAAGGAATTCTAAGAAATTGCTATTTTTTAAGTGATTTCTTGATGCATTTCATTTTGCAATTCCTTAATAGCGAATCTGTATTTTTCGCTATTAAGGAATCGCAAATTGGTTTGTTGATGCATCTGGGGGTAAGTACATACAAGGAAGACATTTTACCCTTCCTAAATGTACAACTGCTGCTGTGGACAATCTCCCCTTTAAATAATGAGTCCTGTGTTTTGACTCCAATGCAAATAAACTGAACTTAATTTCTGTCTGACACAAAACAACACTAACATTTCACACAAAGGATAACCCGCTAGCATGAATTCTCAACAGTGGCCCTAGTCCACAGCTGCAAAAGGCAGATACAGAGTTCCCCATTCTGGACACAAAAGGACAATATCAAAAAGAGACTAAACAATGTCATCCGAAAGCACACCTTGTAACTGATTTTTTGGATTTCACGATCTATTGTTAAAAATTTCTCCCAGCCTGAATGAAGCACAACAAGAATCTCTGTGAGAGGGCACAGCCAACCTGTACTGACGTTCCTCCAGTGTGCTATCTAAGTTAACTGGTGTATCTCCCTACACTTTGGATTTATCCTAATCCGTTCTTTGTTCATTTAGGTAACATCCTTTCTACTGTTCTTTTGCCAGTTATTGCCATAGATGTGTTATATTTTTGCTCATCCATCCTGGGTCTTACAGGATGTATTTTTGCATGTATTTTTCTCCTCCATTCACTACTTGTTCTGGAACTCCTAGCAATACTATGAAGTCCATGGAAGCTCATTTTGTTAAGAGTCTACTGAGTAGTTCACTGTCCGAGAAATCTAATTAAATCATCTCATAACCTGCTTGTTAGCCTTCATAAGCTTCTCCATAGGGAAGGTATTCATTGAATCCACTTAGAATCTCAACGTCATCTTCATTAGAATCAGTTCCACGAAACTCAAGGGTAAATGTATTATTTGTTGCACTGATCAGAGTTGTTTTATGGTATATGCAGGCATTTTGTGTCCCCTGCAGTTATCTAAGTACCAGTAAACATTGAATAGTCGATTGCAAAAAAAAAGATTGCAAACCTGCCACCAACTTCAATATAATTCGAAAACGTTATTCGAATACAAGTTGTATCCGTAAATGTGCAAAGCAAAGCGATGAAATACATACAATATAAATAGTTAAATGCGCAATACATGAACAAAAACATACAAAAAATGTAAATCACAGTCTTCCGAGAAAAGTGCTTGAAGTATGAAATACAAAGTTTCATCTTTACAGCAGACCTATATAGTATTCATGGTACGGCGGGCTCTACAGCTGCTTTCATAAAAGCACCCAAATGGATAGTTTGTCCACGACCAACATATTAAAAAAGTATTTTAGTTTAGTCAGAACTGTATTTAGTTTACAGGGCTTTCTTTCAGTGGAAAGGAGTGGCACTAAGGAGAAAGGAGGACGTGGCATTATGAGGAATATTTCAGGGAGAAATTAGGCATTCCAGTGTGAACCATCCCATGTATTTTATGCTGTCAAGTCTCTGAACTAGTATAGGGTAATGAACAGCATAACAGGCAGAGAGGTCAACTAGCACATGTGCCACTGATCAATAGTAGTTTTGACTTCGCCCTCTATTGCCAACAAGGCAGCTTCAGTGCCCTAACCATGGCTGAAACTAATTTAATAGCTTTGAAAGGACAAAGGGCTCTTTTGGAGAGTCATTAGTTTATTTTCTTCCAATTTTTGTGGTCTGCTAGAAAGTCAAAGAGTTCTTGAAAGGGAGAGATTTGGTGCACTCAGCTAAATATTTTGCGATCGCTAGATGGCTTATGATTCAAAGCAGGAGTAATGGAGTATTTTTACTTTTTTGGTGTCGACTTTTTATTGGAGTAGTTTGTGGGTGTTCTTATCAGTTATCACAGTGGAGCCGACAAACAGACGTGTATGCTTCTGAGATAAATAATATGACTACCATTGACTTGGGAATTGGTCAATTTGTTTAATTACAGGAACATTAAGCTGCTTAAAGGGGGCTCTGAGCCTCTTATAAAGTGGAAGTTCTTATTTTTATTATTCATTTTTTTACAACGTGACTTGTAGTTGATTAAAGTGAACAAAAAAAAGAAGGGAGTGACTATTATGTGTTGAATGTATACATACCTGTTTCTGGACTGGAACGTGTGTCAGGGATCGACCTTAAGTGCAAAAAGCCACTTTCAGCATCAACAGGTGCATTCTGGTATCGGAGATTAGAAGAGAAGTGGTGGCATTCATAGCTGTTCCACCAGTTATATTTTTTGTTTGATGGTGTCTTTTATAAAGACAAATAAAATTATACAGTTGACAATTGTTAAAGAGACTGTATTAAATATTTGAGATAGGGAATCTGTATAAATGAGATCTTGCAGTTAAGTGTTCTTCTTTAGTTTAATCTTTCTGTAACTTAAACGTTTTTCATATGAATTGACTGTCTCTTTATCTCCAAGACATTAATGGATGTATTGACTCATGGAGGACGAATGTTTTGTTAATCAGCAATCCAGTAGCTCCCACCACCCTCTCCCGCAAAGGTAGATTTTTACTGTCCCTCAAAAGCATGACGTCTAGAAGGAGAAAATAAGCCATCTTGCATAGAGTGGCGGCCATTTTATGTGAATTTCTGGTGTTTAGCTTCATGGCTGCCTTTATCTTCCAACTATTCCTGGCTCAAGAATCCAAATGTATACTGGGTTATACAGGTGTTTACAAAAAGGAACTTAAACACATACAGTAAGAAGCACCATTATTTATGGAACTGGGAAGCGATATAAAACACGTCTATAATCAGCGGATGTGTCATCCTAAATTCGCCTGTCCCTGTCGACAGCTGGCAGTCAATATGGCGTGCGATTTCCACCCAAGTATCCTGTTTATTTGATTGTTTTGAGTGAAGAAACTCAGCTTTTGGAAAACAAGCAGCATGCGAAAGCCAAAAGCTTCAGCAGAAATCATTCCCTGATTGGCGCCTTCGTGCTTGGCTGTACGAACACCCCCAGCAGCATCCTGGAGATGACACTTGGGGTGACGCTGTATGAGGCGCGGGCCTTGCAGTACCATTTTCAACTATTATATTGTATTGTGTTGTAAGTATATTTAGATAGCGCTTACTACCCCTGACGAGGCGTCAAAGCGCTTTATAAATCATTACATCAATCATTTCTTATGGCTTAATGCCACTGTTAATCTTTTGATGAGCTCTGGCAAAACACCAGTAATCTGGCAAATGTGCGGCCTATTTTATTTTATTGTTTTTTCCCTTTTTTCCCTTTTTTCCCTTTGTTCCATTTCTGATATGCGTTTTGTGCTAACAATTTTGTAACCGATTGGCAGTGCAATGTCGATGTAAACGCCATATCACAAGGTGTGCGAGAGTAAGTAGTAATGAGAGGTCTTTAATCTTTATCCACAGATACCATGCACTCCTGACCACATCTCTGAAGACGAGCTGGAAACTCTTGCACCCTGTGGGTTTTTCAAGTTTGTGAGGGAAGGCCCTCAACAGGGGAGGGTGCATCAAAAGCCTTTTTTTGCTGTTGTTTCTTTTTTACAAAGCCCCAGCCCCTAAGGGCCTGCCCCCTCCAAATACCCTCTGTTTCTCCTCCGGAACTGAGAGGCTCAGATGGATATTGTCCTCTTCAAAGCGTCACTCCTCTCTTACAGGGCAAAACATATTTCAAGTTTGACAGGTCTACATTTAGTGTTAAATATAGGAAAGTGCAATTGAACGCAGAGAGTGTCCCCCTTTTCCTACCCAAGCATGACGTGCACTCCCTACCTGATCTGGTGCAGTGCCTGCGAGACACTGTGAATCAGAGAATTACGTGGTAAAGCAGTCACCAGCAGTATTAAACCTCTTTCTTGCTGACAGGTGATTTTTATTATCCTCTGGGGGCATTGTGGTTTCTGCGATACACAACATCACCCAGACATGATTGTCATGCTCTGAACTTATTCCAGTGCTCTGGGCGCATACAACAGGGCCACCCAACAAGACTTATCTGAAATGGTTCCAGCACCTGCCTCTGCTTACAGGGAGGTATAAGGCTGTAAAGGGATTATTATTTTAGTTGATTGAATCAACACATACGTAAAGATGCTCCTAACCCTTTGCTCTGATAAAGGTTGTGGTAAACAACCAACGATGAGAATGAAGTTGCACTGCAACATTTGCATGGTACTACGTGGAGCTTTGAAGCACTTGCCTACATGGCCCGCATGCCACACTGTGTAGTGTTGCAAGGAATATGCACATACACAGAACTATGCGCAGGATTATGTGACCTTGGTGTGTAGGGGCTGAGCCTTCCTACCACCTCAGTACCCACAAGCCCAGGACCGACTAGCTATAGTGTTCCACTTGTTCTCCTACACAAACACTGTGAAACAAATGATTAGACAACCCAGAACACAACACTCCCGGATCTCTCAGGAATCGGGATAAAAAGACAGACCTTTTCGTTCACACTCTCGTACCTGTCCACAATAAGATTTGACCGAGACACGAATAAAGTTCAAAATGTTTATTTTAACTAACGTGCTCTAACATGCAGTATATGTGCCACAACAAGCAGAAAAATGCTTAACAGTAATACAGTTAGCATCGCAGTCAGTCCATACATTATGAAGGGAGATGTCATCTTATAAAGACAATGGAGAAAGGACTATAGTGCCTAACCTCCTTCCCCTTGGAAAAAGAAGTATTATTATATGTCAGAAGATCTCTGGGTTTTGTCAGCAGACCCCATACCTTAGAATATAGGTGGGATTTCTACATCAAAGGAGAGTGTTGCTCTTCTCCCTGAAAAGGTCCCTCTCCCAGTGTCTCTCTCATAAACATGTATCCCCGTAATATCAAAGAACGAGTCTCCAGCTGCAGTGGTATGTTTTGTCTAACCAGAACAGAATACCAAGGGTCATTGTTTATCGACCTTGCTCCAATGTTCAGACAAAACTCCAGGAACAGGCAAAGAACAAACACAGCAGACAGTACTCATGTGAAATGCTTAAACAGATTCTTGCAAAAATATAGTTATGTAGTAATGTGTGCAAAAGCAGCACCTTGGCTGCATGAGCCATGCTAACTTAGAGATGTCGGCAATGTCCCTATCGGCCACATGACAGTAGGGTGTGTGTTTGGAAGGGTGTTGACTTTGATCCAATGTGGAAAGTGTTTCAAGGTTTTGCGTGAGGACCACCAAGGTGAAGCTACAGTGTTCTGGGATGCAGCACTTAGTTGAGTGATAGATGAAGATGTGTGAGCCGTGCACAGTTTATGGTTTTAAGTAATCTGGCAGCTTTGAACAGCTCTGCAAGTCCCTTTATGGATTTTCTTATAATCATAGTCCACGTGGTTGGTTACTGCACTGGGTGTTCAGTCTGAAACGTTTTGTTGAACGTTTATTGTCCTGAGCAGGGGTACTTTGGAAGCAGAAATGTTGGTGAAATCTGCTAGAATGGACTTTGTTACCCATACCCCTGTCTTTGTGAGATCTCAAAAGTGAATAAAGTAGCCACTCATTGACTTGGCACTACCATCAGTCTATGAAAAGTACAACCCCATAACCAGTGTGTGAAGAGGGCAACTTGGGCATGATTGTACCTGCCAGTACCACACACTGGCCTCGGTCCGCAACCACTCTGTGAAAAGCAGGGACATACCACCCCTGGCGCTCTACATGAGCACACCTTAATAAGTAGGAGACCCGGAACACGTATGATGAGGAAGAAATGGGGAGAAGATGAAACAATAGAGAAAGAGCAGCTAGAGAAGGAGAGTGAGAAATCAGATGAAATAGAGACACTCTGAATGGGTGCAACAAGTAGGCAAACTGTCAGATATTTAAAGAATATAACATTCCGAAGAATAAACGACCCCAGTGTGTGTACACGGCAGCACTTTGTACTGTCAGGGTCTATCACCTAAAAACACACTGCACGTATTATGGCTGCATTTTCTAAAACAAAGCAAGTCATTTACCTGAATCTCTATTTTGTATTTTCTATAACACCACCGTCAGTTCTCCCTCCCTATCAAATTCACACATGAACCCAGTTCCATAGGCGAGGTTTTTCTATGTATGCCAATAAGGAAATGCAATTTTTTTTACACACAACCTGACATATACAAAGTCCTTACCCTCAGAGGTGTTTTGTGAGCCATTGTGGACGCAAGGCCCCGAGAAGGCATTTAATTTCAAAGATAATGCCCATAGCATCAAGAGTATTTCGACCAAAGACAGCGAAGAGCACTGTACGGTCCCTCCATGCTCGTGGTGGTCAACATGGTGATGTGTGTTTTTACTTGGACATTGACCATTTTCACCTAGGCATTCTCGTGTTTTGATGACCTGCAGAAAACGTGTTTATTTATTATTGGAAAGTATTTGCCATTAGGGATGTGAAATAAAATCTTTATGTACGTGTCTCAACCACAACATGAGAGCTACAGAATAGACACTATGTGGGCATTGTTCGTATTTCTACAGTAGGGTTGCATTGCTGGGTGTTAATTTTCATTTCTTGTATATTTTGAGGTCTGGTGTTAGCCAAGACCTTTTGATTTTAATAAAATATATGTTCACCTAAGTGTCAGTGAATACAATGGAATGTGGTTTTTTTTTTTACCAATACATATTTTTGCTTTAAGACATTTTTATTTTTTTTTATTTTTAAGATTGCCGAGGGCCGTCCAGTTTCCTGCGTAATAAAGCTTTTCAAAATTCACGACAATACAAAAGAAGTATTGACAAAGCCAAAATGACGACAGAACTATTGGCTTTATCATCCCTTCTTTATTGTTTGATCCCATGTTTCAGCAACAAAACTGACGCCCCCCCAGAGGGTGCTTCTCGTCTCTCCATGGCAGCTGCTCCAAGCAGACATGATCTGGCTGCATGGTTTCAATCAGTGAAAGACATCATTTCACTGAGCACTGGGGAAAATACACTCCAAGGTCTCTGAGAATGGTCCACGTGGAATTATCTTCTGAATAGATGCACCTCGGCAAGAAGGGTCAGGGCGCCCGGTCTGCTGCTCGAAAATATTTTGTGTTGTAATCTGAAGGGTAAACGCGGTGTAGTCTCAAATTCCACTTCCTGAAATACCCCCTTTTAACGAAGGAGCAGTAAAGACTAAAGACTGGTTTATTGTCTGCCCTTCGCCTGTTTGTTTGCCGCATCCACTCAGCTCTGTTGCTTGCGCTGGGGTGTTGGCCCCACCTCGGTATAATGCAGGGGCTTTGTGAATCCCTGCTTGCATTGGTGACAGAAAAGGCCTTTCCGGCCTCACCGATGGGTTCTGGTTTCATTCCAGGAGCTGCTCTCGAGGAGAGGCTGAATGCAAGTTGTCAGACATGAGCTGCTGTATTAATTAAACCTTTTATTAGCCTTTTTAGTTTGTCCAGCTCAACTAGCCCTTTATGAGAACACATAGCCACCTTAATTATTGAGCGAGACAAAGGTAGCTGCGCATTCCTTTGCCTGAATGAGCAAAAAAGACTGATTCAGCTAAATCAGCCCATTAGCTGCTAAACTCAGCAGTGTTCATGGGAACTTTCGCACCCCACAAGACAAAAAAGTAGGGATGGAGGGATCATTTTCCGGGGTTTTGTCCTTCTTCTGGTTAGCCCAATCTTTGTGCGTGTGATGTGTGCTGGATGGTGACTCAGCGATAATGTGTGTAATCATGCACGTTTACTTTCTTTCCCAAATACAGCAGCAGTACCACTCCAAAGTGGATGACTTGATTGACACAGCTGTCAAGGACATCATTTCGCTTCTAGTATCAAAGGTAAAGTAATGCACAGCAATGGACAATCTGAGCTTACGTTTGTGCTCATTGTGTTGGTCATGGGCTATCGTGTTACTTGCACAGACAACTGATACCAATTGAAGTATTCTTTTTATTTGTATTGTGGAAGTGAAAATAAAAAATGCTCATATACTCTTCAATGAGATTTATAAAAGTTATGTCATTTGGGAAATATGTTGGTTCATAACTCCGTATAAGAACCATCTATCATAGGTTCAAGGAGAGAGGTATGAAGTGGAGTTTTGATGCTTCATATGTGCAGGATGTCAAAAGTCTTGTTCAAACATTGTAATGTTGGTTTAATATGGGTATATTGTTTGTAGTGGGCTTTGGTGCATCTCCAGTAATTGCCACATAGACTAAAATTGGCGTTTAACCCTTTAAGGCAGATCCAAGATCAAGCTGTGTTGACATAGCAATGTCCACTGCATGTTGTACTGTTGTGTCCACATGCCCTGAGTGTCTATTATGTTTATCTGGTATCCTGGGTTTTGATTTGGCCCTAGCACTACACTCCTCTAGTGTGTATGCAGACCTTTCCCCTGATACACGTGTGGTCTTGGATCTGACCTATGACCTCTAGGGACCTACCAAGCATGTGCTCATTATACGGGCAGTGGAATACTGTCCCTGTCATGGTTTAGTATGTAGAGAGGTGGTGACCGCATACTGTGTTTGTGAATCTATGGTTGTGACCAGACCTTTTTATCTGTGTTGAGTGGAGGGTGACTGGTCCATTTATGTATAAGTTCCGCTTCTATGAGCTAACCTAGATCCTAGCGCTAACACCTCAAGTGTATGTTGTGCATGCTTGTGTATGTAGCCAGGGTGCTACATGCATGGTGATTTTGAAGGAATTTGAGTAATGGAGGTTTGCGAGTTCCATTTTGGATATGCCAAACCTGGACTTCTGCACAAGATGGAGATGAGGTGGTTTTCCTTGAAAGCGGAGGTTTATTGCCGACATTCCTAAAACTGGAGGGAGGAGACGCAGAGGCTTTAAGTGGGGAAAGATGAGACAACAATTCATTAGAAATTAGATAAGGCCTTTTGCTCATAGGAGCTGATGATTAGTCAGACATTTGGTAGATGGTGGGAGTGAAGGGATGGGACTTCAGTCTCTGTTGTTCAGGGTGAGAGAGACCCCTAAGTTGAGACCAGCTTTTTGTCTTTTCCCCTGCTAAATCTTCAGGAAAGGTGCCTGGAGAAGATACTTGAAAGGAGAACCATCCCAAACCGGTTTTAAAAGTGATATGATATAGTTTATTTAGTATAGCGTGCGAATCCCTGCAGGAAGAGTATCTTGGCGGTGCACTACTCAGAGAGGGGAGAACATTATAAAACAACCACGTCTTCAGCCCCTTCTTGAAGGAAGTAAAGTCGGATCAGAAGAGGAAACTAAGAAGGAGTTTATTCCAGTAGTAGAGACTTGTGTAAGAAAACAATCTAATCCTTGTCTTGAGGTATGTATGCGTGGAATAACCAGAAGCAACTTATCCGGGGACCTTCGGTATCTTTGCAGAAAATGGATCAACATCTCCAGTCTGCTTGACTGTATAAAAGTTGGACCCGCTGACCCATTTTTTCTTCCAGTTCCAAATTCTTTTTGACCACTGAAGGGAGTGCACTGCAGAGTACTCAGATGACTGCTATTCAACCACAGATGGTTTCTGCCTGATAGCCAGCTTACAAGAGTTGGGGGAACACCACCTGTGCAAGAACTGTCTACCTGTCTTGAAGCACCTGGAAGCCAGCCAGCCTGCCTGGTGAGAGTGTGAAGGAGTCCGCCATTTCTGTAAAAGGAGTGACTATCCAGGAGGAATGAGGTGCAGCCTGACCCCAGTGTGTAGGTTTGCAGAAGCTAAGGATGCACTGAGTAATCTGTGTGTAAGGATGTTGGCAGGCACCAACTCAACAATGGGGTTTCTAGTGGGAATCGAGAAGTTGTGGCGTGACCTGAGCCGCTTAGCCCTATTTGTAAAGTTGTGCTGTGACCTTAGCCACTGTGCCCAAACGGTGAAACCGTGGTGTAGCCTGAAGCTGCTACACCTGTACACAGAGCTGCTATATGGCCTGAGACCACAACATGCCTGATGACGTGGTCCACCACCCAATTGATCAAGATCCAAACAGCCCAAATGGGGCTGTACCGAGCACCAGATGCACCAACTGTGAGAAGATCCAGTACGCCCATGAGACACCACCCTCAACTGCATCACCTCAGCATACACGACTACTGAGGAGGCTGAGAGGAACTGCAGCCTGATACTCAGCCCAGAAGAGGGCAAGCAAGCAAGCATTGGAGGCGCTGGGCAGCATACTGAGAAGCACTAGCCCTTTCACTGATTGAAAGAGACTCATTAGGGGAGAACCAATTAACAGAGTTAAAAAGAGTAACCCTTGTGTGTGCTACCATATTCTACACTAAGCCTAATCACACTAGAACAAGACCTGGGGTGGGAGTCTCCTGGGCCATAAGGGCGGGACATGGATCAATATTGGGAAGAGGCACTGACCCACTTTAGTGCCAGGATAAAGAATTGCATTGTCTACCTTTTCCTGTGTATAGTATTTAGTTTTGTGGTGAATTAGAAATACTTTACTTCTTAAAAGTCGGTCACTGGGTTTAACAATCACTGAGTATGCTAATGTGTATTTGTTGACTACTGAGTTTGACCAACCCCCACACTACCTTTCTAAGTAGCCTGTGACTGCTCGCCATCACTACCATTGAGAGTCAACTGTGGAAGGGGTTGTATTTGTCCCAGTTTATGAAGCCATAGTAGGAAGGACCCTGGGACGTCACAGGCAACCTCATCCCCTATGATTGAGACCCAATAACCCCTGCTTGCCATGTGTCACCGGGAATGGAGTCTGACCATCAGGCAAAATGCAGATATTGCCTGCCATCCCCAAATAGAGTGTAAGCTTCTTGTTTACTTGCGACACAAAACTGGGAGTGTCCGTTGTGTGTTAGAGCTTAGAAATTCTCATGGACAGTGATAACTGCCACCTAGTTAATGTAGCATTGCCCCGGGTGATGTACATTTGGGGTTGGGCTGCTCAGCTAACTCTATGACCATGGCCTGCACACTCTAGGGCAGTTCTGGTCTCGCTTCAGACACCTGGGTTCTCGTCACTTCAGCCTTCTTGTTATGGAACCTCACAATTCCGGTGTTGTCTGGTTCCTTTCATTCTCCATGAAGAACACACCAAAAGGCACCATACACTGGCAGGCCACCACTGAGTGAACATGAAGCTGGAAACACACCCTCTTCCAAGACTGCAGGCTTAACTGGACCCTCAAAAAATGCATCCAGGCATATGTAAGACAAGATCTCCTCCGTTGTCTAACCACATGAGGATCCTCCTCTGGAGTCAGGAGGTTCCCTGAACCTTCAGATTCTGACTTCCAGCAAATATCTTCAGAACTGGAAGCTGTTTTCCCTTAAATGGGTGATCCAAATTCTCTTCTGCTGTGCACTTTTTTAGAGTTGTCACCACCACCTTCATTTTCTTTTACATTGCAGAGACTTGTTGGTGCCATGACTGGTGCTGTAGGGCACCTTGTGCGCTTTCTGGAATGCCTCAATTTGTTTTTGGAATGACCAAGCTTCAAGGGAGGATTTATAAGCCCTCACACGGTATGTCTTTTCGTTGCATTTCCTTTGGGAGACGTCCAAGCCATGACTGTAGTTTACTGACTGGAGTCTCCACACTTGCATACCTTCATCAGCTACCTTTCTGCTTCCCTGTCTTACTGATACATCCACGGTCATAGCAGGAATACTGACCACACTGCGAAGCAGCCATTTTCAAACTCTTTGTCCGACAGAAGCTTCTGCTCTGCTGTTTGAGGTCCCACTGAGGTGCAAAGCATTGTTGTCAGGGCCGGACTGGCCATAGCGGGCACCGGGCGTTTTCCCAGTGGACCTAAAGGCCTGATTTTGGACTGGTGGGGGCCTTTTGTGTTTCTGGGGGCCGATTTTGCAGCAGTGCTGCGGAATCAGCCCCCTGTAACAAAAGCACAGCACCAGTGTTTTCCAGCAACACACCCCGACCCTCCCCCCCCCCCCCCCGGCTCCCCCCGCCCGGCCGTTCTGACATAATTGCCAAGGCTGGTTTGTGTTCCCAGTCCGCCCTGATTGCTGTCCATTACTTGCATTTCCACTTCTGGAGCCTCTATCCTACCTTTGGTGTCATGCCCAGAACTACTTTGGCTGCGCTCCGTCGGCTGGCAGAGGAGGTCATGGGCAAAGCCCAAAAATGACAAAAATAAGAAACACAGCCATAATAGTAATGAATGCATGACTTCAAGTGGGTCGGGTCCCTATGGGTCTCAGACCTGGTCATAATTAGCAAGGGACATTAAAACGGTTCTCCTTCAGGCCCTATATTCATGTTGTTAACTGTACCGGCGATTCAATTTCTGAACAATGAATGTAAAAACGTTAAAGTAACCCATGTCTGCAATTTAGTTCATGATTTTGGGTAACATATTTTACTTAATTTTGCATTCTTTAAGGATGCTATCTATTTTCATGATGTTGAGTTTCTGTATTTTTTTGTGTAGCATTCAAGACTTGAACAGTACATACTTTGAACTACATCGCCTCCAGGTGTTTTTAGTGGCCACAATTGAGAGCTCTGGAGTTGAGGTTGAAGGCGAGTGTGAGTTTCTCACAGTGCCTGTCTTTGTGTCAAAAAGTTGTTCCGAACACATGGTCATCCAAACCTTGGCCTCTCTGCAGAGCGCACACAGCAATGTATTCCAGCTGCAATTATGATTCTGTGCAAATGTGTGGGAATGAGGAACACAGTTGTCCAAATATTGGCCAGGCGAAACCAAAAGAAAATGCAGTGCTTATTGATGCGTGTGTGTGTTATGTGTTTTTGGTGGTGAATTTAAGGAGATGCGAGGAAGTGCATACTGGTCGCTTGACACACTACTAGAATCCCAAGAATTTAGTTTAGATGTTTAAGTATTGCCTTTAATTACACAGGCCACGCCCATTTTTAGAGACCCCCCTCCCCACACACACTTTTTTCATCCCACTTAAAGCCCTGAATGAATGTGCAGATGACTTACCAGCACTGAGACAAGTCGCGGAATTATGGAAGAAAGGACGCCCTTCTGCTCTTTGTTACAGGGGTACGGTCAAATTTAGCATTGGACTGTAGACCCAGCAAATGCCTATCACAGAGATCAAACACCAGCACAATACATGTACCGTGACGAGGAAGAGGGATGCACTGTAAATGACTGTAAGAAACGGAGTCAGTGAGCTAGGTGCTTTTATCGAATATATAAACACAGTTTTTCATCCTTGTCAGTTTGGCAAATTGAGCGCCATTAGATTGGTTAATAGTAATACCGGTATTACAGAGCAGTGCTTAGAAGCATTAAAAGGCTAATATGGGGCGGTATGTAAAACTGAGCTATTATTTAAAGTGCGTGAATGCAATGGTTTATGTGCGGTATGCAGCACTCAGTGTGACTGTATTAGGGCCACTTCACTTAACCTGTAAAAAGTGAACAGTTTGTAGTAGAAGCTGCTTTAGATCCGGTTACACAACTTGGCAAAATCGGCCTTTTGTGTCTGCTTGTCAAAGGAGCGTCTGCTCTATAACCCCGTGTGCGGCTAGAGCAAGTCCCTTAATCCTCAAACAATTATATGCCATTGGGTGTTGTTTGGAATTAGAAAAGGGATAAGTATGGCTTATGTTTTACAAGATAAAGAACACAAATTGAAAAAAAACCTGTGTAAATAGGCCACAGTAAAACTGGAAATGTGGCAGACACATAACAAGGGTGTGTACAAGGTTGGTTATGAACATTGAGATGCAATGAAAACTAAGACCAGGGCCTCATGCATGCCCTTATACATTATCTTGCCTTTTACCGTGCTCGAAGTATGTGCCTATCACTGGAAGGCACTGCTGGCAGCGACAATAGACCAGGTCCCCTTCAAGATCACTCTAACTGACAGCCCCCTGAAATCATCTCACTCCCTGGTGAGGCATGTGCAGAGGAAAACGAGAAAGACTGATTTCATTTTGGGAGTCGAAGAAGGTAGGAGAGCACCTCTAGAGCTTGTTGACATATTCACCAGACATGATGAAAAAAATGGATTTCTGCTCTTTCATGTGTCTGGTCAAAACCTTCAGATTGGTTAGTGCCAAAATATGAAATCACTGGAGGCAAGCCACCAGTAACTTAGTCAGCTTTTCATCTAGGTAAAGCGAATTCCTAAACTACTACACAGCCCTATTCAGGGCCCTTACATGAATAAGACCCCCACTACCTCCTATTGTATTTGAGGGCCGAAGCATGTCGACAGATCTAAAAGACATACTTTAATAAGACCATTATTATTTAAGAAGAGGCTTACACCGCACAAAGTTTGTTGTAAGCACATTGAAATTACACCTTCAACCTGTTGAATTTTTTTTATTGTGCCTCCCATTGTAAGTAAAATAAGGCCCTAGAGACCGACACATGTTCTAATGCTAGAAATATGAGTATATACATTTACATCCATAAAAGAACGAAACATTCACGAACAATTAATTGTGTGCAGGTAATGTTTATGTATTATGAAGTCTGTTTTCTCTGTATGTAAACTCTTCACAACTAAATACATTTTCCGTTATCTCAAAAGCCCCCTCCCTATTGGTGAAGCTGTTCAATGTAATGAAGGATACAGGCAAAAAAAAATGCTTTTAAATGCAATTAGTGTTTTATCTTCACATTTCCTTTGAATTGACTACAAGCTCCTTGAGGGGACAACCTACTATTATAGATATTCAGGTGGTCCATAGCACTACAAGACCACCTATGATCACTGTACAGGAAACGGGTCATTGTCGTGTGTCTGGGAATGCTTGTTTTAGGTTCGCTAGGCCTTAACTTAAATGGCCTTTTAAAAATCTTAAAATCTATTTCCTTCTCCACATGAAGCCATAACAGGGGAGCAAAATGTGCTCTCTAGAAAAGGGTGGCTCATGTACCCATGTTTTGAACATGGTGAAGACTTCAAGTTGAATGAGACAATAAGGACCATTCAGGCCAATAGAAAGTGAATTAGCCATTGACATCATGAGTCAAAATAGTCGACAAAGGCAGAAGTCTTAGGAGCAAGATGACAAGAAAGGGCTGCCAAATTTTTGCTGGTTACAACTGGAAGTTTCAAAATCCTAATCACTCCTTAAGTTGACAGATACTGAAAAGATTATGGGCAAACCCAAACTACCAGGTATTTGACCATGGGTGGTGTCTGAAGTGATGCTCTTTGCATTTTAGAGCATTAAATCTTTGGTGGAGCCAGTGAAATATAGGTGCTTCCCCACAAGAAGTGGCTATAATTGTATCCCTGGGATTGCTACGGTGCTCTGGAACATCCAAGGAGCTAGTGATTACGCAAAATTTTACTCCTTGCCTTCCCTGCTAAATTCAAATCAGATGGTCTTTTATATAGCCTGCAAAAAGTGTTGAAGGGGAGCAAAACAATTCAAGGTTATTCTTTCAATTTAGTCATGCTCTAAAGGCCACATACGCTGAATTTCAGTTTTGTGGATTTATTATGAGGCCAAAAATAATTGAATATGAACACAACTCAATATCAGTGTATATAGGTACATAAAAAACAATACAGAGCTGAGTCAACAAATATAATTCATTTGGCACAAAAGGTATAATATGATGAACTCCAAAATCAAAATGCAATAAAGAATAGAAGCTAAGTCCAATTCTCTTTTCATTAGAGAAGAAAACAAAGGTATCTTTCCATACTCTGCTCTACTTGGAAATCCTACCTACTTCCCGATATCCTATCCCAAAGGTGTCAGCACATGTTGACTTCATAAGAAGTACTCACGTCAAATGGGTCTGATAGCTTAAGGCTATGGAGCTCGTTCTAAGATGCTCCTTCTTCTCCGAAATAAGCAGAAGCCTCTCGAATCTGTCCCTGTGCATCATACAAAAACACAATGTTCAACCCACAATACGCCACAAGGTAAAATTTTCCATTTGCAACATCTTTCAGTAAGTTAACACAGAAGCTCTAATTAAATTGGGTTTTCTTACAGGGGCCTTGGGTTTCATATAGGACAGACACGAAACGCGTCCTCCCTTTTCACCTTCCAGCTCTCTTCAAAGACATTCCAGGTATCTCCTAAAATCTAAGAATAACAAGGTTGAATTCCTGCACCTGCAGTAGGATGAGAACATACTGTCTTCGGACACAAAAAGGATTTATTTATTTATAATTCTTGAGCAACCAAGGAGAAACAAAACTCAAAACAACTTGCAGTTTGGGCCTACTTTGCAGACAACTTAAAACTGAACGCAAATTACATTGCATGAATAATATTTCATCCTGCACGTTATACATACAGGATTATAGGTTTCTTTAATACAAACAAATCCTACTTAAATGTGAATACTACATTTCAATGCTAATATAACTTTGAATAAATGCATCTTAATGATCATGAAACCCTGAAAATGACAAAAATACATGTAAGTGTGTTTACACCTTGAGTATAGTGCACCCATACAATTTAGAGTGCTGTAAGTGCTCTATCAGTCCTCCCTTCTTATGACTAGTGTCATAACCCCAACATTCTATCCTCTCACAGTTTTCTCCTTGTAGAAAAGCCGACCTAAACAGAAGTTGTAGCTTGCAGTCCTTGTCTACATTTTTCTAGCCCTTTAAGGTACTGATAATGACTGTCCTGCAGTCGTTCCAACTGCTGCTCTTGTTTTTTCAAAGCATTTTCATTATGACGTACTCTTTGCCATTTGTAAGCCTTGATGGCTCCCAATAGTACAATTATACAAATGACAGCTATTATAATAGGTTTCAAGATGTAATTCATTATTCCATGTCCCAGGCTTCCAAACCAACTCCTAACCTTTCCAAATCCCTTACCAATTTGTTCCCAAAATCCTTCTGCAGCCAGATCACGTACATCTTGATGTATCTCTGAAATGTTACTAATGTACTTCCTTATATCTCGACTATTGTCAGGAATATAAGTGCAGCACTGTTTAACTTTCAATAATTTGCAGACTCCTCCGGCTTTTGCTAATAACACGCTTAATGCAAGACGATTTTGAAGAACAATAGCCCTTATCGAAATCATCTCCCCATCAACAAGTAATAATATTTGAGCTGTATTTTCAGGGAGCTTATCCACCAGCGTTGCCAACTTTCTAATTTTCACATCATTCAAAATAACACCTAAGCTAGATATCATGGCACCTACACACATCACCAACAATTTCTCCTGCACTTACACCACGTTTTCCTCTGTGAGATCTTTTCCCTTCCAAAGGCCATAAATCATCCACATGAAAGATTTTAGGTAATACCACCGCCAAATAGCACGTACCATACCAATTTTTCGGCAATTTCACATAAGCACTTTGTCCACACACGAAATACACATTTGGCACTACAGTTAATGTATCCAATAGTGCGTTCATTATTGATTCCTCAATTAAGAAAATGTGTTCACAATCACTCTCACCCACAAATATCTTGTCATAATATGTTGAAGGATGTCTAATGCACAGTTTCCCTTTTTGCTGGAAATCTAAAGCTATTGGACCAGAACTTCCCTTTGCCTTATGATCTAATTCTTCCTGGGTCCATGGAATAACTTTATGCTTTGGATCTGGTCTAAATAAAGGTTGCCTATGCTGATCTTCTATCTGATCTACACACTTCTTCTCAATGTCAGATAACATACAGGTCAGATTGTGTCTATGGGCATAAGATGTATCTAAAGTAATAGTAGGCACAAAATACATAGACATCCTCTCTACCTCCTTATAATAATCATATTTATTCATGTACTTAAGAACTGGAATTTCTGAGAGTACCACATCATAATTAGAGAAGTAGTACTCAAAATGTGGCTCATTATAAAACATGCTTAACAACACACTACATGTGATGCCATATGTCAAAGGTAAATGATGATATCGAATGCCTTCTTCTACTGATGCTGGCAATTGCATACACACATAGCTGTCTTTTGCTTCCATTGTATCAACATACTCATACAACAAACGAGCATATGCATTCAACGTGAAATCACCTTTTGGCAAATCTACGTGTAATATCCGACTAGTTTCCCTGATCATATCTGTATCTTTTGCGGATGCATCCTCTTCCACATCTGAGGTAGGTGGGGTAAGTGTCGCCTGTTCCCCATTCTTTTCAACATCGTGAAACCCAGCCAAAGATCTAACAATCACTACAGCTATGGCAATAAGCACCACAATAATAAGGGTACCAGTTATGCACTTCTGCTTGCGTCCTGAGCTTTCAGACTCCATTTTGAACCACTGTTGAATTTCTAGAGGCGCAAACGAAATCAACAAAGTCTCTTTTCTTCTTTTCTTTGCCTTATCCTGTTATTTACAATGTCTTTTTATTTTCTGTTTTCAATTGATTATTGCAATTTTTCAGTCCAACAATACTAACCTATTGGAGAGATGTAGTCAGAACTAGCCCTTAATTCTTCTTCTATTGAAAGTCCCTAATTTACATCTTCTTCCACTTGGGCCTACGTTATCATTTTTCTAAAGGCTAATATGGTCTTCTCTTACAGTTCAAGCTTCATCATTAATGATATTAGATCCAAGCATAGCAAGAACAAGCTGCAGAATCTGTGCATGAATCTCTCCCATTTCCTGTGCAGTTGGCTGTTGACCAAAGGTAGGGAAAGCAACCTGGTTTAGGATCAGAAATCGCAACCCACTCAGCCTTGTTGGATCGGGAACTGTCAGAGTCAGAATTCCAAAAGCATCAACTCCAGGGACCAGCAACTGAATATCAATTGTCAGAGTGCTCTCCCCGTGACTCACTCTACCGGTCCCCAGATCCTCTGATCTCTCCGGTCTCTGCATCTGCAGCCAGGTACGTTCACTCAGGAGATGCGTACTTTTGAGATGGTACCCTCTCTTCTGGATCGTCTTAGACCATCCGGTCTCTCTTCGGTTTCACTTTGATCTGATTCAGATGTTTCAGGAATCGGAGCGAGATTTTTCTCAGATGCAAGCCTTATATTCAGCCTCTCTTTTCTTGCTGGTTAAATATCTGCTTCTGCACCTGCTCTCCTCTCTTCCTCTCAATCTGATCCTTCTTCACTTGGCTGTCTGCTTTGATCTGGTTCAAAGTTTACTTCTGCAATCTCATCTATTTTAGAATCTGAACTCAACATTGGAGCAGCTTAATCTCTTCTTTCGTGCTCAGTTGATTGTCCAGCCTCACCAAGAGTTCTTACAACTTGCCCTGTTTCTTCCTCTCCTGTTGCATTTTCAGTTGCACTTCTCGGAGCAAAGGGAGTTGTTTCTTCCACAGGCTCTGGAACTTGGCGGGTATGTGAAGCGTGGATCCAGTTTGGCAATCCTCCACACTTTCCCGCTGTACTTGTGACCTGAATCACCTGGTATGGTCCTCGCGAGCGAGCATCAAGGCAGCTCTTCCTCACGTGTTTTTAGACAAGCACCCAGTCACCAGGGTTAAGGTCATGCAGCAAGTCTCTCCAGGTGGATGCAGTCGCAGCCTCGACCTGGTGGGACACAGAATTAACCACATCAGCCAGTCCCCTACAATATCCCAAAACCAAATCATCTGTGATATTTATCAATGCTGTAGCTGACACCATAGGCAATCGCATAGCTCTTCCCATCAATATCTCATGGGAAGAAAGCCCTGACCATCTATCAGGAGTACTACGCAGACACATCAATACCAATGGAAGCGCATCTGGCCATTTCAAAGAAGTTGTCAAACAAACTTTTGATACCCTCATCTAGATTGTGCCATTTATCTGCTCCACAAGACCAGAAGCCTCATACCTGTAGCTACAGTGCAATGTCTGATCAATTTTCAAAGCTGTACACAACAATTTCATGATCTCGCTTGGAAGTGTGTTTCTCTGTCTGTTTCCATTGATGTTGGAAATCCAAAACGTGGTATTAGTTCCCTTAACAGCAGTTTTGCCACTGTGAGACTGTCACGTCTTCTAGTTGGATATGCCTCAACCCAACGTGAAAAGATACACACCACCACCAAAACATATCTCAGCCCATTACACCTCAGCATTTCAATAAAGTCCAATTATATCCTATTAAAAGGACCTCCTGATCTTCCAATATGACTCATCGTGACCACTGTTGTCTTTCCAACATTCATTTGACACGTGACACACATGTGACACACTGCTTCCGCACACACACGAAATTGTGGGTTAAACCAAGTTTGCCTAAATAGTCGCACCATGGCATCTTTTCCAAGATGAACTACTCCATGAATCTGCCTTGCCATTGGGCTCAATAAACAGTTAGGTAGTACTACTCTGTCATCTGTCGACATACATATGCCGTCTACTCTCTTTTCACAGCGTGCTCTAACCCATGATGCAACTTCCTCCTCTGGGACCTCATCCTGCAGCCGCTTCACCTCATCCCAAGTATCGGCTACAGCTAACATCATGCTGAGCTCGGTCTCTTCTGTGCTCTCTCCTATATATTCTCCATTGAAAGCACATGCATGTATAGCACAAAAACGAGCTACTTCATCAGCATAGTTATTTCCTTTTGTAACAAAGTCCTCTCCCTTCATGGGCTGCCCATTTTGCTACTGCAATCTCCTTAGGTTTCTGCAAGGCGCCCAATAGTTGGCCCACAAATTATCCGTTACGAATTGGGGATCCCGAGGACATCAAAAATCCCCTCTGTGACCATAACTGCCCGAAATCATGAACCACTCCAAACCCATATTGACTGTCCATATAGATAGTCACTCGTACTCCATTCGAGATGGTACAAGCACGTATCAGAGCAATAATCTCAGTTTCTCTTCTCAAACAGGCAGTTTCCACCACCCACAAGATGGTGCATAAAGCAAACGCTGCCCTCAAACACCCTTCATTGTCCCTTAAGCATGAACCATCAACAAAAAGGATCGAATCAGATTCAGGCAGTGGTTCATCAACATTGTCAGGTCTGGGTTTGGTAGATAGTTCAGTAACATCTAGACAGTCATGTTCTTCACAATCCTCTCCTTCTTCTTGAGGAAGAGGCAACAATGTGGCAGGATTCAAGGTGGTACAGTGTTTCAAAGTGACATTTTCAGAAGCCAATATAACCTGCTCATACTTTGTATGTCTGTTATTCGTAAGGTACTGTGTTTTGGTTCTTGTCATTAACAGTTCCTACTGAATGTGGCACATAAACGATCAGTGGATAACCCATCACTATGCTGTCACATCTCTCAATGCTGACACCTGTGGCAGCAATGGATTTGAGACATCTGGGCAACGCAGAAGCTACCGGATCGAATGTAGCTAAAAAGTAAGCCACTGGTCTACGAGTACCTCCATGTGTGTACAAGGACCGATAGCGCTTTGCTGTAATCTGGCATTCCCAGAGCTGGAGTGCGTACAGGCTCTCTCTCAGTTCATGCAAGGTTCTTAAACAATCGTCATCCCATGGTGCCGGATCACTAATGTCCTTTCGAGTCGACTTCAATAGTCGCTTTGCTTGCAGAGACAAAATTTGGGATCCACTGTCGACAATAGCCGACCATTCCCAAAAACATGCAGACTTCTTTCTGTGTTTTCGGAGTTCCCATTTGCAGAATCGTCTCTATGCGATCTGGTGACCCTCTTCATTTTCACTTCTCAGTTAGGTGACCTAGATACTTCACTTCAGTCTGACAATACTGAAGTTTGTTTGGGGACACTTTATGTCCATTCTCTGCCATATGAATCAGCAAAGCCACAGTGTCAATCCTGCAAGCATCCTCAGTCTCTGAAGCAACCACAAGGTCGCCAATATACTGAACCAGAACTGAGCTCTGCGGCGTTACCAGCCCTTCAAGATTCCTTTTCAAACTTTGACTAAAGATAGAGGGGCTTCCTGTATACACTTGAGGGATACAACACCATGTTAACACACGGTCTTCCATCCTAAATGCAAATAAAAATTGTCTGTCCTCGTGGAGTGGTATGGAGAAAAATGCCTGACATAAATCTATGACTGTAAACCATTCTGCCTCACATGGTATCTGAAATGATATACCAGCTGGATTCGGTACCACAGGACAACACAGGATCACGATTTCATTAACCCCGTACAAATCCTGCACTATTCTGTACTTGCCACTAGGCTTCTGCAGTCCCATAATAGGTGAATTGCAGGGACTTCCTCTCATCTCCCTCAGAATGCCTTGCACAATCATAGCCTCGATTACAGGTCTTATTCCAGCTACAGTTTCTGGAGTCAATATATACTGTGGAGTTCTTAGAAATACAGCATTTGGTTTGACCTGTATCTTAACAGGTTCAACCCCTCGAATCAATCCTATCTCCTCCCCCATGAAATCCCACACTTTCGGAGAAACCGAGTCCCTCAAATCATGTGTTAAGTCCTCTATCATAGGAACAACTAACATTTCTGCGCACAAGCTCATACTGGCCATTTTAAAACCGCCAACACAGGTTTGCAACTCCCCCCCTTCAGAGTGCAAGATGTAGTACAATTTAGCTTACACAAAAGGTCTCATCCCAATAGACAAACTGGGCTTGAATCGCACACTACAAATTGATGCCAGTCTCGGAATGGTCCTATTCTCACAGGTAACTCGTTTGTTAATGGGTTAGTCATTCTCTGATTGGTAACTCCTACCACTTGAATCGATTGTCCTCAAAGGGATACACTTGGGACCACTTCTGGCCTTACTTTAGAGCGCACAGCTCCAGTGTCTAACAAAAAGGTAACAGGATTTCCGTTCACCTCTGCATCTACAAATGGTCCACTCTGATCTACTACCAGGCCCGCACTCAAAGTGCATTCCTCCTGCACCCCCCTCTGACAATCAAGTGGATCTTGAGTTTGGTCGAATCTGTCTTGTATTTCAAAATAGGGCCTCTGATGATACACCTGATTACTTATTGGTATTCTCGGAGGCTGAGGTATCTGCATTTGTGACTCACAACCTCCTCCATACACGGACCTAGGTCTAGTCACGATGTTCAAACCCTCGGACATCTGTTCATCTCCCTCATATTGCATTTGATTTGCCGGATTTAATCAACACTTCCGCTTCCAATGCCCGATTTTGTGACAATAATGACATGCAGGGCCCGTCTTTTGATTCGCCACCCAATCACCTCCTGTACCTGCATCTATTCCCCTTCCTCTTCCCGGTCCAGGTTGGGTTTTCATATGGTGACCCATTCCCCTGCCACTTCCTCTTCCTCGACCCATCGCTCCTCCAACCCCTTTCATCATATCAGGCTTTTCAGCATTCCTCAACTGAACCTGCATCAACTTATCCTTCACTTTTTTGTGCCACCTCCACCTGCTCACTGCAGTATTTTGCATAATGCAGAATTTCGTACACCGACTTGTTCTGCCAACATATCAAATGATTCTGTATCATCAAACTAATATCAGATTTCAATCCCAGCACAAACTTTGAGAGAAACTGCCCCAAATTCTTTTGCTCACGAGTATCCAATCCACTACGCTTTTTAAAAGCCACTAAATGTCTCTCATAATAGTCACCTACCAATTCCTTAGGATCATGAGTAGTACGATTGTTTTAAGCCAATCAACAGTCTGAGGAGCTACTTTAGATTGTAACTATGTAATCACCTGCTCATATTTCTTCATTGCCTCGGGTGAAGGGCCATGATTTAGCGAATCTCTAGCTGGTTCGGCAGCTGGCCAATCAATTGCAACTTTACATGCTGCCCACAAATCACCCGGGACCACTATATCAAACAAAGTATTCAAATCAATTCATAACACCTTTGAAATCTTGACAAACAATGTCCATTTGTTTATTCCACTCTTCAGGTTTTTCTTTTTACCTCAGCCGAGGAAAATCATTAGTGAATGCTGCCAAATCACCCCTGCTCCATGGCACATGTACATACCCCCCATTTTGTACTTCTCTCAGAGGGAAATTTACTACTTGTCCCGTCCTTCACCTGGAGGCAGAGTATCTCCTATCACTTTCTTGGCACTTTTCTTCTTGGCCGACCTCTCTTCTCATTTGTCCACTTCCCTCCACGATCTCATTCCTATCACCAATTCTTTAATTTTTGCTTTTAATTCTGTTCGCTTTTCTTTCAAATCTTTATCAGTATAATTCAATAGGCAGCTTCCCTACATCAATTTTGTCTTTGTCAAATCCACCTCATACCTTCATGCCAACTGTAACAATACTTCATGAACTCGCTTTGCCTTCTTAGTAACATCCTTAGCTACAAATAACAACGTACTTGAGTCATGTTTCAATTCTGTCCAATGGCAGATTCCCTTCAATCACCTCATCCATTTCTGCTTTTAATCTTACCACATCTAACAATGGTGCCTTCATTGCAACTTGTAAAATTCTCTGACCTCTTTCACTTCCTGATTCCTCCCTGTCACAACTTTGTGTTCTCCTTGGATCCCCACTCTCCTCCATCCTTAATACTGGGTGACTTTCTCTCTCACAGCTTCGACTTCTCCAATGGTTACTGTAGTCGCGTCTCTCCTGAACCCCTTTTCTGAGGCCACTCCCTAACCATAAGTACAGTCCCAGACTTTGGTATTTGGCTTTAAGGTTTTCTTTATTGTTAGGTCTGAGTCTCGTTTTCTTTTTAAACCCACTTGGGTATCGTGGTTGGGTCCAAACACAAACACATAAAACTAAAGGAAACCAGTGGGCAGATAGAGTCTCTTCTCCGGTGTGCTTTCACAAGGGTTCTCTCCTGTTTCTTTTCTTCAACTGGAGGCTTGCAGGCACCCAAAATAACAAACAAAAAGAAAGTGAGGGTCAAGTTCTTTCCCTTTAGGACAACAGTCAGAAATGAGGGGTGGGGTAGTGCCTTCACCGGGTCCCTAACGTGATGTGCCTAGGTGAGGGAGACTTTTTGGTGAACTTTTGTGGCCCCTGACCCGCTCCCACAGACCCCTAAAAATCCCCTGGCATGCAGCCTGTACTTGCCTGCTACCACGACCCCCTTGGGCCGTGGCTATGGGAGAATCCGACCCCTCTCTGGTGTTGAGGGTCAAACCCTGGGCGATGTGCTCCAAGAGCGGAATTCAGGTCCCGGTGCAGGTTCGCCGTCTTCTCCGCTTCCCGCTGGTTCACCAATGTCGGGTAGATTGCTGTCCTCCGTTTCTGCCTCACGTTGCACGCAAGATGGACCCGCCGCTCCCCCGCAGTCCTCGTCCGATGAACGCCGAGTTTCAGCGCCTCCGCCTATTTCAGCTGTTGCCCCTTTGGTGTCTCCGTCAGCCGCTGGACCGCTAACCGCACTTCCGGTTGCGTCATGGACGGCGGCCATCTTGGGTTGGTCGGGTGTAGCTTGTGGGGGTACGAAACCCTCAAAGTTACCCTCACACAAATTCTGTGGTTCGAACAGTACCCTAGGTGCTTCTCGTCCCGTCCCTATTTCCTCTCTCCGTATCATTGACTCCCTCACCAGTGCAACCCACATTCTGATGTCTGACCTTGAGTTTGCCAAAGTTCCTGTTCGTCTTAGTTCCGACCCACTGTCCATTCTCGAAGGATCAGCTGTAGCTGGCAGTGGAGTACAAGCTTCCACTGGTGTCTGAGCCAGACCCGTTCCACTCACTGGAAGACTCCATTCAGATATTGTCTCTTCCCCTTCTCCTGCTTGCTGTTGATTTCCACTTGTTCTCTCTCTAGGGTTATATATCGAAACCACAGGTCCAATGGTAACTGGTACCGTAGGAGATTCTGGTAACCGCATGGTACATGCAATTTCTCCTGACTCATGATCTGTGTACCCTATCCCTCCAGATCCTCCTGGAATTCTTATTCTCACTGACATTCTTCCTCTTACTTCTGTTGTCTTTTCCTCTGAACCTGTTCGTCCCACTCCTAAAGTTTCCTCTATTTGCTGTGTCTTCGCAGTCTCCAACCTAGCGTCACAAGGTGGACGACGTTCTGCTAACAGTCTTTCAAGAAAACTGTCATCTGTATCACTTTGCTCTTCTGTCTTACTCTTTCCTCCAGACCCTCCTTCTAGCAACCGAAATTGAAACAACATTTCTCCCTCTATAGTGTCTACTCTCTATCTCTTCTGCTGTGCATCCCACCTGGCATCCTGATATGCCTTCATTGCTTTCTTCATTCTTCCCTGTGAAGCTTCTCTTTTCTTCTCTATTGCTGCTCTCATCCATGCTTCTAATACCTCAAATTGTGTTGGTCTGGGCGGAGGTTTCAGAGAAGACATCACTCCTCTCAGCTGGTACAGCACCTCCATACGAAATGACCCATAATGAGGGAAAGCCAATTCTACCTCTATCTCTGTAATTTGATGCCAATTTTGGAGCAACACTATGGTATGGAGTCCTACATTTGTTGCCATATAAAGTGCTGTGGTATCCTCTGGGGGAGCTTCTTCTCCTTCCCGAGTCGCCACCCCTGTGTCTCCTCTACACAAACCTTATAACACCTTAAAACATTTCATTGTTAAAATCAATTATTGGCAACCCAAGTTTCACTGTTCAGCATTGGACAAACTTCCACCAATCCCAGCACGGCGTTACACCAGCCGACCTATCCCAGTGTGGCGCGCACTGATGTCGCTTCTCCCTCTTTGCAGCGGCTCACTCTCCTTTACAATTTCACTCTGTACACTCGCTCACACATTCGTACTAACAAGTAACTGTATATCCAAAGCTATTAAACCAAGTAACTGCTCCTAACGCAGTCACAATAACTTACAGTTACATAAAACAAGTAATTGTCCGTCCGCTAAAATATTGATAGAACACTATTACAAGAACATTCATCCGCTAAGACCTCCGACCTGCGTTGGTCACTCAATCGCAGTAGTCCACCCCTGGTACCGGAGGCTTTCTACCAGTGACGTACTTCTGCATTCACACCAAGTTCCCTATCACAAGTGAATCGTCGATAGCGCTTCACAACACCCACAGTATTGATCAGGCAATTACAAATACAAAACTATCCCGGGATCTTGGACTTCTCTTGAGTCCGCTCACCAAACTTCCTGAACCGCACGTGTCTGGACCAGTAAACCAATAAACCCACACTCACTCAACTTGCATCCCAACTTCGCAAGACATCACAAGATTAATTCATCACCGCAATCTAACACACCACACAATTTCATACTCACGCTACCACTGTTTCCGCCGCACCATCAATGTCAGCTGACTTCCCTCCGTCTTCGCCGTTGTCTATTCCGTGTCCAAAACCTTATTATTTTTCCGATCCTACTCCTAATTTCCCTTTTCTTCCCTCACTTTAATAGGCTAACCTTCATCTGCTATCATTTGATTGCGCTAAATTTTACTCCTTGCCTTCCCTGCTAAATTCAAATCAGATGGTCTTTTATATAGCCCGCAAAAAGTGTTTTAGGGGAGCAAAACAATTCAAGGTTATACTTTCAAGTTAGTCATGCTTTAAAGGACCACAGACTCCAAATTTCAGTTTTGTGGATTTAGTAAAAGGCCAAAAATAATTGAATATAAACACACCTCAATATCAGCGTATATAGGTACATAAAAATCAATACAGAGCCGAGACTACTAATATAATTCATTGGGCAAAAAAGGCATAATATGATGAACTCCAAAATCAAAATGCAACAAAGAATAGAAGCTGAGTCGAATTCTCTTTTCATTAGAGAAGAAAACATGGGTATCTTTCCCTACTCTGCTCTACTTGGACATCCTACCTACTTCCCCGATATCCTATCCCAAAGGTGTCAGCATTTGTCGACTTCCTAAGAAGTACTCACGTCAAATAGGTCTGAAAGGCTATAGAGCTTGTTCTAAGATGCTCCTTCTTCTCTGAAATAAGCAGACGTCTCTCGAATCTATCCCTGTGCATCATACAAAAGGCAATGTTCAACCCACAATACGTCACAAGTTAAACTTTTCCATTTGCAACATCTTTCAGTAAGTTTCCACAGAAGCTCTAATTAAATTGAGTTTTCTTACAGTGGCCTTGGGTTTCAGATAGGTCAGGCACGAAACGCGTCTTCCCTTTTCGCCTTCCATCTTTCTTCAAAGACATTCCGGGTATCTCCTCAAATCTAAGAATAATGAGGTTGAATTCCTGCACCTGCAGTAGGATGGGAACATACTATCTTCGGACACAAAATTGATTGAAATTTTTTATTTAATTATAATTCTTGAGCAACCAAGGAGCGACCATGAGCATAGTGCACCCATACAATTTAGAGTGCTGTCACTAGCAATGGACAGCATTCCAGATCTAGGCACGATACTTGTGAGGTACATCTGAAAATCAAGGTTGTGTTTCTCTATGGAGCCAGAGAGCTGAAAGTTTTGCTAACTTCTGCATTATGCCTAGTCTTACTCCAAAAACTGGTTTCACCAAATATGCAAAACAGAGACGTATTTTCAACTTTAACTGAACCTGTTCTGCTTTCGACGGCTGTTGTATCAGTGGATTTCAGAACTATCATGTTACGGAACCTTCCTATTGAGCAAATGTCTTCTCATATATATGCACATATAAATACATTCTGACTTTTCTGCTTCGGTAACAATGAGGTCCCTTTGTTTAAGCACTATAATGTTGATCTGCCAAGGATAATCTTGCACAGAATGGGTTTGTCCTTAGAATTTCTGCCTTCTGTTCACACTCTTTGTCAAGCAAAACCCTTGAAGACTCTCAAAAGAACTCAGCCCATATTGTATCTTCACCTGAGTGGATGGCATCTGGTTTAGCAAACGCAGAGAAACTTGTAGGTGTACCTGCAGTTTGAAGAAGCTACACATATTCATGTAATCTGATATTATCGGCTTGTTCCTACCTATAAGCCAGCTGACCTGCTTTTTGCAATATATTACTGAGCCCAGATGGCTTTGTGAGATGTGACAGGTTTCCTGTTCCCACACAGTACACCCTTGACAACCTTATGTCACCTTACAGACTACATGAGGTGAGCAGTGGACTTCTGGAGTTAACGACTCGCTAACTCCGTTATCTTGTTTCCTTATTAACACAGATGGTATGCTTAATGCAGTTTGACTTTAATTACTTTTTGTCGTGGGATATTTTTTGTTCACGAACTGTTGTTAAACGTGACAGCTTTGCCCACAGTGACATCCAGACTTTTATATGGTTAATAGTTTTTTCCTATTATTATCATCCCCTTCAGAGATATCAAACTGGTCTAATAGATGTTCATCAATGTAAGATGACATAAATTATTACATGACCATACAAATACACTGTCCACCCAGCACTTACCTCAAAGAAAAAAAAGATGTCCCAACTTTTTCATAGGATCTTGCATCGGCACTGCTGAATTCTGGGTCTCCAAATACTGAGGCTGCCTTGTCTTCATCCACCTCGAGTCCCTTTCTTCCATCACCCTGTTCTTCCCACCTCTTTATCTCGCAAATTATTTTCATCCTTGCTACCATCCTTTGTCATGGGTTTACTATATTTCTCTTCATCCTGCTTTTGCTACTTTCTTCATTTTCTCTCTTGGTCTAAGGCAAAGTCTGATGGCGCCAACCTTCTGCAACCTTCAGCATTGTGTCACTGTTTCCACTAAATACTCCTACCGTCTTTTTCACAGCAGCTTCTTTGCTTCTGGTTTCTCATTTTGAGATACACTCCACAGTTTGTATGTCATTCCCACATTCTGGCGACATTTCTGGAAGAATAGACAATCTCGAAATGTGACAATGGCTTTCCTTTTCCATAAGCTGCAATATTTTTAATATGTATGTCTACAGAGCAAATGACATGACTGCAGCAAAACATAGGTGTTTATAGGATCCTCACCACTGCAATAAAGGCTTTAAACATGTAATCATCTAGCTAAATTCCACCTTCTACATGCAGCTGCAGCACTACCTATACATCTCTGACCATCCTTTGACAAAAAATTATGCTACTCGAATTAATGATTTATGGTGAATAAATGGAACCTTTTTACTACATCTTTTGTAACTCTCTGCTGCCTTTCACCTCCTTTTTCACAAAATGAGCCCAGTGACGGCTGGCTTGGGTCTGAGGTGGCGGGGAGAGAAAGAATACACTTACCTTCTAACCCCGTCTCTCCTCTGTCGTCTCTCTGTGTTTCTTCCGGCTGGAATGGAAGCAGGAAGCACACAGGCTCTCCTAAGCCAATCACAATGCTGCAATGCAGCTTTGTGATTGGTCTGACCACTGTGATTCGGCACTCAGGCAGGCAGTGGTAGCCTGTGCATGTTTTCCACCCAGGCTGTGCATTACAGCCGGTGGAGAACATGCACAGTGTGCATGACTGTTTGGCGTCCAAGACTGCCGGCCAAGCCGCCATGCGCACTGACAAAGTGCGCTCACCACTCCTCCCCCTGCTCTGTGACTAGAACAGCCCAGCACCGCCCCGCAAAACTGCTTCAGCAGAGGGAAAAATAAAGTTATAATAACATTGTGTTATTATCATTTTATTTTTCCTTTTTTTACACTGCTAAAAAGCAGTGGGGAGATGCTTCTATGCCTTAGCGGAGGAGCCGCCACTGCAGGAGCCTGACTCTCGCAGCCACAGATGCAAGTTTAAGGAATACACTACCCTCAATTAGTTTGCATTTTTCTCAAAACCTAATCACTCTGAGTAAAGAATTGTTGTGGTGGAAAACTTTACAGGTACCTGTGGTAAGCTGAACCTGTTGTTGCATTGATGAATGCCAGTAAAATTGTGCATCACCCTTATGAGCTCACTGCACAGTGAGGGGAAAACGCAAGGAAGATCAGACGAAGTTGAACAAGGGCAGCTGTTCTTGTGAGGACATCATTGTTTTTAGCTTAAATGACTAAAAGGGGACATTTTGACTTTGGTGGAATGGGAAAACCTCTGCATCTAGTTGTCATTAGCCTTGAAGAAACTAATGTCACACCCTTCCCTTTGATGTTCTGACTACTCATGCCCTTCCTCAATCTGTCACCATTTGAGTGACGTCTTCGTAAGAGATACCTCTGAAAATAAAATTGGTGCAAACCTGACCCTAAAGCTCGGGTCTCTTCAGCTCTGAAATGCCCTGGCTCCTGTGGAACCCCTAAAACCAGAAAGAGCTTTCTCATGACCATGACAGACAGTGCTTAATTTGGTGAAAGAATGAGTGCTGATGTCCAAAGGTCTCCTTAGAAACACGCAGCCTGTGCTTGTAAACGTCAGTGCACTAAATTCCAAGACTGATTACTCTTGAATTGACCTCATGGCTCTTCCATCCACCATCAGGCACTCTCTGTGTATTTAGCTCCCTCGTGCAAGTTCCTGCTTTCTCCCTTTGTGAAGGCTTTTCTGTCTTTCTCTTTCTCCTACGAGCCTCTGTTTTTGTTTTACCCTCTCTTGCTCACAGTCAAAGTCTGATGGGGAAAAATGAATGTGATCTCCAAATATGAGTGCCAGGGCCTCAAGTTAAGCACTGCCTACAGAGCTAAATAGCTAAAACCAGGAAGTGCAATTATGCTTCAGTTTTACAAAACATAGCCTATGGTATGGGCGGAAAAAAAGGACAGGTCCACCAGAGCAATGCAACGGAGTTTGGCGTTTGCTGTGTGATATGGTGTGTTTTTTTACTGCTGCATTTACCATTTTATCAGTGTCATCGGTGTTTTAAATGGGCCGGTACTGAGTACCAGCACTTTTTTATTTTGAGAGGGAGAGTACCTGCACTTCTCAAGAGTGACGTAATACTTTTAATTGGAGAGTACTGGCACTTGTTAGAAACAAAGCATGGACTCTGGTACAGGGTACCTGCACTTCTATTTTTCCATTTCAAGCACTGCGTTGTATCATGTCTTATAAATGATATTACTAGGTTGTTCCTACATATAACCCGACTGAGCTGCTTTTTGTAATATGTCACTGTGACGAGATGGCTTTGTGCGATGTGACGGGTTGCCTGCTCCCGCAAAGTACACCCTTTACGACCTTATGCCACCTTACAGACTACACGAGGTGAACAGTGAACTTCTTAAAATAATGACACGCTAACTGCGTTATCTTCTTTCCTTATTAACACAGATAGCATGCTTGTTGCAGTTTGACTTTATATTTTTTATCGTGTTATCTTTCTTGCGCATGAACTGTTGTTAAACTTGACAACTTTGCTAACAGTGACATCCAGAATTGTATGTTTTTTTCCTATTATTACTAATCCCTTCAGACATATCATACGGGTCTAAGAGTCCATCAATGTAGAATGACATAGACCATTACATGATCATACAAATACACTGTCCAACCAGCATTTACCTTGTTTAAGAAACAAAATCCCGACTTTTTCATAGCATCTTGCAGCAGCGCTGCTGAATTCTGGGTCACCAAATACAGAGGCTGCCTTATCTTTATCCACCTTGTGACCCTTTCTTCCATCACCCTTTTCTTCCCGTCTCTTTATCTCGCTCTTGCAAACTCTTTTCATCCCTGCTACCATCCTTTTTCGTGGTTTTACTATATTTCTCTTCATCCGTCTTTCGCCACTTTCTCCCTTTTCTCTGTTGGTCTGGGAAAAAGCCTGATGATGAAGAATACATTTCCAAAAACGAGTGCTGGTGCCCACCTTCTGCAACCTTCAGCATACTTCTGAATAAATAAAATGGTGTAATCCTGACCATAAACCTCGGGTCTCTCCATCTCTGCCGATGCCCTGGCTCACGCAGGTCCCCAAAAACCAGGAAAGCTTATTCTTGACCATTACAGACAGCCCTTAATGTTGTAATAGAATGAGTGCTGATACCCTAAGGTCTCCTTACAAACCCACAGCCAATGATTTTAAACATCAGTGCACTGAATAACAAGGCTGATTTCTCTTGACTTGACCTCATGACTCTTCCATCCACCATCAGGCACTTCCTGCAGCTTTAACTCCCACGTGCAAGTTCCAGCTTTCTCCCTTTGTGAAGGCTTTCCAGTCTTTCTCCTTCAATCCTCTGTTTTTGTTTTTCCCTCTCCCTCTCTTGCTGACAGTCAAAGTCCAATGAGGGAAAAAGAAGTGCCGATCTCCTTAAATGAGTGTCAGTGGGCTCAAGTTAAGCACTGCCTACAGAGCTAAATAGCTAAAACCAGGAACTGCAGTTATACTTCCGTTTTACAAATCATAGCCTATGGTATGGGCGGACAAAGGATAGGTGCACCAAAGCAATACAATGGAGTTTGGAGTTTGCTGTGCGATTTGCTTTGTTTTTTACTGCTGCATTTACCATTTTATCAGTTTTATCTTTTATTGCCTTTCATCTGCTTTATCATTGTTGGAAATGGCCCATTTTGCAGGATTATCCCAAAACGTTTTGCTTCTTCCTCCTATTTTTCCTGACTGGTTTTTGTTGGCTTTAGGGCTCTGGGTACTTTACCACTGCTAATCAGTGCTAAAGTGCATATGCTCTCTGCGTAAATTATGATTATAATTGGGTATCCATGATCGGCATATTTGATTTACTGGTAAGTCCCTAGTAAAGTGCACTGAGTGTGCCAGGGCCTTTACCTCAAATGTTACCAGTGGATCGCAGGACTGATTGTACCACCCACAGGAATAGCCCTGTAAATGTTTTTCAGACCTGCCACTGCAGTGTCAGCACGCATGTTTTTAAACTGCCATGTTGACCTGGCAAGTGCACTCACATGCCAGGCCCTAACCTTCCCTTTTCTTACATGTAAGGCACCCCCATGGGCAGGGTACAGTGTATATGAAAGGTAGGACATGTACTGGTGTGTGTCACATGTCCTGATGGTGAAATACAGCCAATTTTATTTTTCACTATTTAAAGGCTATCTGTCCCATAGCTTAACATGGAAGTTACTTTGTCACCTCTTACAAGTATAACTTTCCAGTTGGACAAGCTAGAGAAATGGAGTTTAGGCTCTCTGAACTAAGAAGTTAATAGCACATCTTTTTAGGGAGATGGTTTTTAAATTGTGTGTTTGAAAATGGCAGTTTTAGAAAGTAGGCATTTTCTTGTTTAACTATTCTGTGTGTCAATTCAATTCAATTCAATTCAATTCAAAACCACTTTATTCGATTATTTAAAATCATAAAAGTATGCTATTCAATTACATATTAAAATCACAATTTACAGACTCAATAGTAATATTTACATAATATACAATTCATATACACAACTCACAGCGTTCATCAGGTGCATGGATTTTCAAAATATCTTACAGAATGTACACACTATCCACAAATCAACATTTAAAAGGCAGGGGTTCATGATCAATTATCTTTTCAATTATATCTTTACGATTTCTTCAGTCATTGAGGGTTAATTTTAATCACAATTTATTTCCTCTAGTTGCCTAGCTTTTTTATTACGAATAGATGTTACAATAAAATTTGCTACCCCAAACATAACAGCAGAGGATTCCATCAGTTGTAGATATATTAAAGCTGGTTTTACTTGTATGAAACCCCTATTTTTCAACAGTGGCATGATAAACCTTTTCCTTCCCTCTGTATAAAAAGAACAGAAAAACAGAAAATGCATTGTGTCCTGGTATGAGTGATAATCACATTTACATGGGGCGGCTTCCTCTGGTTTACTCCACTCCCTGTAATTTCCTAGTAACACATGCAATTGGTTAAAACGGAATTTAGTTAACAGCCATCGATGGAAAGGTTTAGTGACAGTTGTCAAATAAGGTTGAATAGACATTGTCGATATCAGTAAATAATGAGTCCTCACTGTCGATTTACAAAGTTCCGTGGCTTCGCGATCCAATTCCCTAGCTTTAATGAAATTTGTTTTTACCCAGTTAATGTCAGCTTTAACTAGACTTTCTGGGTTGGCAAATATTTCTGGGCGCCCTAGATAGTTAGATATGGTTTTGATATAAAACAACCATTTTATTTCTGCCACTTTAACTAGAGCCAAACAGTCCTTTATAATCTTGTGGTTCAGAGTCAGGGCGGGATTTATCCATGTTCTGATCCATTGCAGGATAGGTGCCATACTCACATAGTCTGAGATATGTCCCATCCCCAGCTCTCGATGTACAGCAAAACTGGCAGTTGAATTGGGAAGACCCAGAATAGCCAGCAAAAATGTATTTTCCTCCCTCTGTATGGTGGTTGTGTCCTTGTAACCCCATATTGCGGCCCCATACCTAGCTATGGCCACGGATTTAGCTTTGTAAATAGACAAGATTGCTTCCCCCGGTTTGCCTCCCAATCTCTTAGCAAAGCCAAGAATAGCAGATGTTGATCTTCTTATGGCAACAGCTTTGTTTAATAATTGGGGGGCCCAGGAGCCTGTATCATCAAACACCACTCCTAAATAGGTGAAGACTCTGACCTTAGTAATTATACTATCATTACAAGAGACTGTTTTAAAATGCATTCTCCTTTTCCCCAGAGACATGACGTGGGATTTGTCTGAATTGACCACCAGGTCCAACTTAACCATAAACTCTCCAAATGAATCAAGTCGTCTTTGTAAGGCATTAGGTGTTCTTGCCAATAGTACTGTATCGTCCGCGTATAGGAGTACAGGGATGGGCGTTCCTCCCATACGCGGAATGTCTGATGTTACATTTGCCAAGACCTTATCCAGGGAGTTGATGTAAAGTGTGAACAACATTGGGGCCATTATACAACCTTGACGCACCCCTCTGCCAGATTTAAATTTAGCAGTGCATTTTCCCTCTTGCGTCATTGTAATTGATGCAGACAGGTCCCTGTGTAGCTCGGCAAGAAAATTCACCAGAGCCTGGTCTAATCCCAGCTCCAGGAGCATCCTCCACAGCTTTGACCTGTTGACTAAGTCAAAAGCTGTGGATAAGTCCATAAATGCCAGGAAGATTGAGCCTTTTGATGCTACTGTGTATTTGTTGATTATTAGATGTAGGTTTAGGCATTGATCTTCCGTACCTCTTCCCGCTCTAAACCCATATTGGGCATCACATAAAATGTCTTTATCTGTTGCCCAAGCATTTATCCTGGCCAAAATTACTTTTCCTAGTATTTTGATTGACGAATCAATCAAAGAAATAGGACGATAGCATCTTGGGTCCCCCCTTTGTCCCTTCTTAAATATTGGTATTATAATAGAACGGGACCAGGTCTTAGGAAAGATTGCCGGAGTAGAGTTTGCTGCTAGATTAAAGACATTAGTAAGTATTATAGACCAAAGCTCAGGGTTGGCTTTGTACATATCAGACGGTACCCCATCTGGTCCTGGGGCTTTCTGGACAGATGTTTCAGCTATTGCTAACTGTACCTCTTTAATAGTAATACTCTGTTCGGGTCCTACTATTTCTTTGGGGTATGTCTCATAAATATCAAGTTCCAAATTGCTCCCATATACATTCTCGAAATGGTTTAACCATTCCTGTTCTGTGATATTAACTTCTAGCGGGGCATTTTCCATCCCGTTGAACAAGGGAGAATTAATTATAGTCCAAAATTTGGAACTATCCCTTAGGGTAGTTTTGTCAAATAGTGAGTCCCATGCCTCTTGTTTTAGTTCATTTTTCCGGGTTTGTAGTGTAGTTTTATATAATCTCCTTAAAAAGGAGACCTTACCCTTATCTCTAGGCTTCTTGTTTAGAGCTTGCAAGAGTTCACCATGTATTTTGGTGCATTTATGATCAAACCATCTATGCACCCAGTTGGGTTTCTGTGGTCGCTTCACCGTGAGTTCTAATGTGACCTGTTGACAGATCGTTTCAAAGGAAGCTATTACATCACCCCCAAATCTCAGTGGGTCTCTGCAAGTGTTAATTTCATTCCCTACCTTAGATTTAATTGTGGATAGGAATTCCTCAGGTATAATTTTGTTCCATTTTAATTTCCTTCCTTGGTCAGAACTCTAGTGATAACTTTAGGAACCCCTGTTTTATTAAAAGAAAGTGTAGTATTGACCAATTCCAGGACCACTGGATTATGGTCACTAAACGTGGATTGAATAGCATTATACAATAAAACATAGTTTAATAATGCAGGAGATAGAAACATATAATCTATAATGGTTTCACTTTCCCTTGCATTATATGTAGGTACCCGGTCCTTTATGTCAGCAAACCCAGGTTCGAACAGGTCTGCCTCTATAAGTAGTTCTTCCAGGGCAGATCCCTTTGCCGTGTGTTCGAAATGCTGGTAACTTGAGTAAACCGGGTAATCTACATCTAAAAGCTGACATTTTAAGTCACATAGATAGACGTTAAAATCACCCATTAGGATGATAGAGAAAAAAGTGGTTTGAGCTTCTTTATATGTAGATAAAAATTGTATTAATGAATGGATATGCTCGTTAGAGTTATCTCCCTGTGTTGCATTATAGAAATTAATATATACCACTTTATTATTGTTGGGCATAAGAACTTCTATGGCTAAGATATTTGGAGAGGTGGTATTAAGCTCTTTCACTATACCTAATATATTAACTGAGATTAACAACATCAATCCTCCTTTATCCCTTCCTGATTTGGATGCACATGAGGCTACAAAATAAGAAGTAAACCCGTCCACCCAGAAATTCCACTCCCTATCCCATGTTTCTTGCATCGCGACTATGTCATATTGCCTCAAGAATTCGATCCACATCTTATTATCCCTCTTGGAGCGTAGTCCAGCAATATTCCAGCTCATAAGCTTAATAGGGGGCTCCCTTATTTCCTGATGTAATATGGGGCTTGTGGGCGAATTGAATGGACATTCTTGTGTTAGTCAATCAATATCCCCCAATTGTGTCTCTGCTGTTTGTGTAGTGACTGTCTGGTTTTGGAGTGACAGGAGCTTGGGATGTGCATTAACTGTAGGCAGCCACAGGGGGGTTGAGTTGTGCCCTGCCTTTCCTGGGTGACTCATAGCCAGACTGAATAGTCCATGGTTGCATTTAGAGTGGTGGGAGTAGTTTTCACTAGCACCTGAATAGGCAGTCCCTCCTCTGCACAATGCTGTCCTCACCTCCTGTAGTGAAGCTGGACCAGAGATGCCAGAACGGGCTTGGACTGGGTTCATAGACCCTTACCACAAAGAGAAAATGGTAGATAAGTATTGGATCTTAAACCCCAGAGAATTAGATCACTTCTGGACTCAAGAGGAACCTCTGCCAATGAGAAGAGCTGGAGAGCTGTAAGCAGCACTACTGACCCTTTGCTGTGCGTGCTTTGTTGGATTGGCCTGCAGTTCCTGCTTCTGCCAAGCAGAGGACAAAGACTGGAACTTTGCTGTGAACCTTGTTGAAGAAAAATCTCCAAGGGTTTGTATGTGCTTGCCTCCTGTTCTGAAGTCTCAGAGCAACAAAGACTTGACCTGCACCCACTGACCAGCACCTGGACTCCTCTGTGTACTCCTGTATTCAAAAGAGTGCCAATTCCAGTTCCTGGGCCCTGAGAATTGTGTGGCTAGTGCTGAAAAGCAAGAATAATAACTCTACCAGTGACACCACAACCTGCACCGAGCCCGGGAGCACTGCTCCTGAAGTGCATGAGGCAATGCCCCGCCTGCCCCGTAGCTCCGACACCTGCAGTTATCGGCTTTCCCAGCGCCATTGCTCGCACCGACGCCATCACCTCCAGAGCCAGTATTCCTTTATCGCGGGGCAGATAACCGACGAAGGTGATTTCACAAACTTTTTGACGTTGCATCGCCTCACCAAAACCGAAGCCTCTCCGCCAATGCTGTCTAACTTCCCTGTCCTGGACTCAACACCTTGCCTGCTAACTGACTCGACGCCTTGCCTCCCCCATGGTAAAAGGGAGCCAGCCTCATGTTGGCACTGATAACTCACCTCCACGATACTGTGCATTGCCTGTTTTCCAAGGTTCTGTTGTTGGAGTGTTTGTGTGACTTCGTGCCTGGCCCGCGCACCTCACAGTCAGCGTATTACTTTGGATTTATGCCTTTCACGACGTCGTAATAGCCCCAGGTGGATCTCTTTGTTTTTACAGTTCTATTTTTGCAAGTAACCATTTCTAACCACATTGGTGCATTGGATGTGCCCCGGCTGTCTGACGTCACAGTGGGCGTGTGTGGAGGATGGCCAGGGCCCATCCGAAACACGCACGCGTGGAATTCTCCTGGACGGCAGGGAAATTCCGGTCGCAGCGAAGCGATTAAAGCGATATCTTGATACATGTATGTTGAATTTTTGTTGTTTTGGTTTTGTTTGGTTTAGATAAAGATACCTGATTTTTTTAAACTGGTGTGGTGTCCATTGGTGTTGTCTTCACTGTGTTACTGTGTGTTTGAAGTACAAATACTTTACACATTACCTTTGGGATAAGCCTGTCTGCTCGTGCCAAGCCACAAAGTGGGAGAGCAGTGGTTATCTAAAGTGTGTAACTCCCTTACCCTGACTAGAAGGAAGGGTCCCTGCTTGGACAAAGGTGCATACCTCTGCCAGTTAGAGACCTTCATTTATAACAATCATGCTTTATCTATATTAATTTTTTCTACTTCCCCTGGAACATTCAGTAGGTTGTATTGACCTGCGGAAAGCTTTTCTGTTCTTTATGTACTTTCTTGGAGCGAACTCTTTTTTGCCATGGTTATAAACCTGTCTGTCAGCTGTTTTAAGTCACAGGATGAGAATGTTAAAGTTGTTAGATTTTAAGAAGAGCACAGACCTACACTGTATTCTGTTATTTACTGTGACTTATTTGCACTTGCCGCTGGTTTGTGTGTGTATGTCTGTATGTATGAATGTTGGACAGGCGCGTTATGCCCTCATTACCATTCCTGTGTCATGTGATATTTTCACCCAGTGCGATTTACTTGCTTCTATCTGTTTCTCTGCAGTTTGTTTCTGTGTTAGAAAATGTCCTGTCCAAGTTATCAAGATATGATGAAGGCACTTTCTTCTCCTCCATTCTCTCCTTCACAGTAAGTATGCAAATTAATAAGCTGACACTTCACAAGTTTTTCAATTTCCTGCTGTTAACTAGTCGCAGCTGCATGACACCTGTTAATTTATTCGCATTTACGTTTATTTGCAGGTGAAAGCTGCTGCAAAGTACGTTGATGTTCCCGTGAGTACAACTTACCTTCACTCCTTGTCGAGTTAACGTTTGTATTTGTGCTTCCTCATGACAAAACGATCTAGAAAAGTTGGCTATCAGAATTAGATTTCCAAATCACTTCTACATTGGCAGAGGGATCAGTTTGTATAGCACATTTTTTTGTTTTTTCAACAATTCATTTTTGCTAGCAATCTTTTTTAATATAATCATTTTTGAGTTTCATAAAAAAATTATGCAAAAAACACTTTAGAGAAATTTGAATAGTGCATTTTATACGCTTCTGCTATACCTCAGGATAATTTGTGGAAGAAAAGGGAAATTATACAATTTAATAAGAAGCACATTTTGCGCCAAATTCTGCCCAAAGTGCTTCCATGTGAGTTATATTCAGTTAGCTTTATAGTTCAAACCAATAGAGCGTTTTCATATCACAAAATGGAGGTGGTACAAAACACCACGCAGCATGAAAGAAAATAAACACTTGTATGTTATTTTGTTAAACAGTTACTTCATTGCATTGACGTGAGGTGATTTACTTACAGTTTAAACTCATTATTGAGTTCTATCGTTTTGATGCATGGGGTCAGCACACTTTTAATAATACTTAATAAAGTAAGTAACACGTGTTACAATTACCCAACCTATTAGTTTCTTTTAATTTACCTACAAAAGTAGGAGGGGCTGAGTTAATTTTGCTGAGATTCGATTATGACCTGCAGGTCAAACTCAATTCTTAGCAATGAGCACCTAATTCACCATGGTAATGAATATATTCTTCAATATAATGCTGCCGTTTCCTTCTTTTCTTTTTTGTGAAGTACCATCAAAAAAATTAGTGACTATGGCACATGCATTTAAGTCTATCTCGGGGGCTTGGTGACCTCTGCAAACCAATTGGCCTTCAGTCTAGTGGCTCATGATGTCAACAGACAACCCTCAATTGCAATATAATTTTGTATGATACATTTACTCATGTTATATCCCTTATGTGATTTTATTTTACATATTGCTGCTGTATAAAAACCTGCATTTCACAGGCCCCATGTACTACTGAAAATATGTCACAGGCCAAATTTTCATCAACATATTGACAGTCCCAAACGGCTCTAGAGAGGTTTCTTATTGTCCTCAAAGACAGCAGGATTATGAGACAATGTAAACCCAAATTATACAGCAGTGTTATCTACATAATGCTGCAAAAGAAGGCAAATTATGCAGAATTTTGAACCACATTTCAGGGTAGCATTATTTTGAGCAATTTGAGCTAGAAACAGCATAACATTTTATTGAAATCTGCATTTTAAGCGGCAAGTGTGTTAAACCCATTGTTATGCAGTAAATGTAGTATGCACCGAATTTCATAATTCCTCTCACTCTGACTGTTGTCTATTGTTTGTTTTATCAACAATCTATTCATGAAACATTAACAAAACCTAAATATTATAATTCCAATCAGGGCCCATTGTTAGTTACATCTTGAAGAGAATAGCTTCAACAATCTCTACCTTGCATGAACAGAAAGTGTTTTTAACAATGCAAATAGTGTTTTCCCAAAAGTCTACATTCCTATCTACACAGTTAAGGATTGCTCTATTCTTTTTACTGCAGACAACCAAACAGTCTAATTGAGTATTTCATTTGCCATTTTCAATATACATTTCTCCATTTCAAAAAAACCTTTTTTCTACTAATTGCCCTAAAATAAGCATGTAGTGTAAATAAGACATAGTGGTTAAAAGGTGTAATAAGGTCCTATATTGCCATCTCACCTTTCTGGTGACATTTGAAAACCACATTATCCTCAGGTTTTATAATGTCAGCCGAACACTTCAGTGGTAATATAGGATCATATTACATAGTTACCTCAGGTGTATCCTACATATACATATGTATACAATTTAGATAACCTGTGTATGTAACGTGGTCTTCAACTGCCAAATTATCTGAGTTTCCGTGACAGTGGTAAAGTTTAGCAGAGTGGTTTTGGACTGCCCATATAATAATGAAACTCATTTCACAGAGACCTGTTAAATATTTCCATTTTTCACAAGTCCATTTGAAAAATGGATTGCATACCAATTTATTTTGTGCAATAAAAGCACCCAAACAAGATATGCGTATATGACCTCCATGTTGATGCCAGAGAGGTAAGTACTAATGCCATAAATAATCTTTCAGATCATATATTACAATACTTTTAACACTTTCCAAGAGAAGACTTTGACTATAGTATTTTTCATTACTTAGAATAGGTGCTATATAATGATGTCCTTTTAATTGCAGTTACTTATTGGTGTAAGCATTTTGACGACATAAGCATTGTGTTTGGTGTGAGATTTATGGTCTGCTTTACTATGTTGAAATTTGTGGATTGTGGAACTAACCATTACCAATAAATCTCACTGATCTTTATTTTTTAATTCATAACCAGAACTGTACTTTAACTGTGATTTAATTAAGTGACTTTGAGGGATGTTTTGAACACAGGTTAAGGCGTTATAACCAATTCTAAATATAACGTCACCTTAACTATAGTTTATTTCTGTGATTATTTTCCTCATATCTAAATTCTATTAAATTATTTCTTTATCCGCTGTACATGGCCTTTGGCTGTGTGTAACAGGGGTTTGCCAACAACACTGGGCCACTGATAGTGCTTACACCTAGGTCCCGCCTGACTTCATTTACCCTAATGTCAGGTTATTTTTTAGAATAAATTGGCAGAATACATTGTTGGAGGACCATGATGTCAAAAGGTTTTCTGCTGTCAGAATTTCCACTCCTATGATGCCCTGTTTATGACGGCACATGCTATATCGCTGATGACTGCAAAAACAACAGTTGATGGACAGAATGCAGAACAATGTCATACATTCACTCCAGTACAGAGATCTGGGCCTAAGTCCATCGTTTTTCTGCACTCCACACCACCCCAGTTCAGACATGGCCATATGCAAATCAGCCTTGACCCTGTACCTCATGGGAACAGTCCAGCCCGAATTGCCAAGCCATGTCTTTCCTGGACCGGAATCAAGCATCCTAGGGCCGGTTTCTGGCTATCAGCCGTCTTCAGCCAGGATAGCTTGACTCCAGTGGTGTGGAGAGCATGGGACTCACGTCTGAGCATACCCATCCCACTCGGGGTGACAAATGCAAAAACAACAGTTGATGGACAGAATGCAGAACAATGTCATACATTCACTCCAGTACAGAGATCTGGGCCTAAGTCCATCGTTTTTCTGCACTCCACACCACCCCAGTTCAGACATGGCCATATGCAAATCAGCCTTGACCCTGTACCTCATGGGAACAGTCCAGCCCGAATTGCCAAGCCATGTCTTTCCTGGACCGGAATCAAGCATCCTAGGACCGGTTTCTGGCTATCAGCCGTCTTCAGCCAGGATAGCTTGACTCCAGTGGTGTGGAGAGCATGGGACTCACGTCTGAGCATACCCATCCCACTCGGGGTGACAAATGCAAAAACAACAGTTGATGGACAGAATGCAGAACAATGTCATACATTCACTCCAGTACAGAGATCTGGGCCTAAGTCCATCGTTTTTCTGCACTCCACACCACCCCAGTTCAGACATGGCCATATGCAAATCAGCCTTGACCCTGTACCTCATGGGAACAGTCCAGCCCGAATTGCCAAGCCATGTCTTTCCTGGACCGGAATCAAGCATCCTAGGACCGGTTTCTGGCTATCAGCCGTCTTCAGCCAGGATAGCTTGACTCCAGTGGTGTGGAGAGCATGGGACTCACGTCTGAGCATACCCATCCCACTCGGGGTGACAAATGCAAAAACAACAGTTGATGGACAGAATGCAGAACAATGTCATACATTCACTCCAGTACAGAGATCTGGGCCTAAGTCCATCGTTTTTCTGCTCTCCACACCACCCCAGTTCAGACATGGCGATATGCAAAACAGCCTTGACCCTGTACCTCATGGGAACAGTCCAGCCCGAATTGCCAAGCCATGTCTTTCCTGGACCGGAATCAAGCATCCTAGGACCGGTTTCTGGCTATCAGCCGTCTTCAGCCAGGATAGCTTGACTCCAGTGGTGTGGAGAGCATGGGACTCACGTCTGAGCATACCCATCACACTCGGGGTGACAAATGCAAAAACAACAGTTGATGGACAGAATGCAGAACAATGTCATACATTCACTCCAGTACAGAGATCTGGGCCTAAGTCCATCGTTTTTCTGCACTCCACACCACCCCAGTTCAGACATGGCCATATGCAAATCAGCCTTGACCCTGTACCTCATGGGAACAGTCCAGCCTGAATTGCCAAGCCATGTCTTTCCTGGACCGGAATCAAGCATCCTAGGACCGGTTTCTGGCTATCAGCCGTCTTCAGCCAGGATAGCTTGACTCCATTCTTCTTCCGTTCTGGGAAGGACATGGCTTTTGTAGTTCGGACTGGACTGTTCCCATGGGGCACAGGGTCAGCGCTGATTTGCATATCACCATTGTCTAACCCAGGGTGGTGTGGAGTGGAAAAACGATGGATTTGGGCCCAGATCTTTGGACTGGGGTGAATGTGTGACATTGATCCACATTCTGTCCATCATTGTTGTGTTTGCAGTTACCGCTCTAAGTGTACTGGGGATGCTCAGACGTGAGTCCCAGGCACTCCACACCACTGGAATCAAGCTAGCCGGGCTGAAGAGAGGTGTTACCTCGAAACCGGGCCGGTCCTCGGATGCTTGTTTCCGTTCTGGGAAGGACATGGCTTTTGTAGTTCGGACTGGACTGTTCCCATGGGGCACAGGGTCAGCGCTGATTTGCATATCGCCATTGTCTAACCCAGGGTGGTGTGGAGTGGAAAAACGATGGATTTCGGCCCAGATCTTTGGACTGGGGTGAATGTGTGACATTGATCCACATTCTGTCCATCATTGTTGTGTTTGCAGTTACCGCTCTAAGTGTACTGGGGATGCTCAGACGTGAGTCCCAGGCACTCCACACCACTGGAATCAAGCTAGCCGGGCTGAAGAGAGGTGTTACCTCGAAACCGGGCCGGTCCTCGGATGCTTGTTTCCGTTCTGGGAAGGACATGGCTTTTGTAGTTCGGACTGGACTGTTCCCATGGGGCACAGGGTCAGCGCTGATTTGCATATCGCCATTGTCTAACCCAGGGTGGTGTGGAGTGGAAAAACGATGGATTTGGGCCCAGATCTTTGGACTGGGGTGAATGTGTGACATTGATCCACATTCTGTCCATCATTGTTGTGTTTGCAGATATCGCTGATGACATCTGAAATCTAAGGCAGTGTAAGTTATACTAATAGAAGTTACGCATAACTGGTGCATTTCAGTTGTTTTTGTTTTTTAAACATTAGGGCTTTTTTTATTATTAGAAGAAGACTCAAATAAAATTCCACTTAAATCTTTGTTTTAGTCAGTAAAGATGTGTAGATATTTAAATATCTATATCATATGTTGTAGTGGCCTCCTACTTCATACTATCTATCGCCATTCTCTTTGTTTACCTTTTGTGCTAGTATATTTCCTGGTACCTTGCTTGCGTTGCAGAAGGTCTCTCTGCTGGGGGCTTTCAATAAAAGCTTTGCTCCCTCCCAGCAGTCTACCTCTTCTTTAGAATGTTCCAGGTCGTGTGTATGTGGGCGCACGCGCAAGGGGCTGAAAGAGGTGCATTAGGGACCATCAGCCTTACTCTGTGACCTGCTCCATCTTGTAAACCGGAATGGGGTGAAGGCGTGCTTCTTCAGGGTAGAGCTGCTCTCCCTCACTACTTTTTAGTTGTCAGCTGTCAGAAGTAATTTGTTACATGTGCACTAAGCATAATAAATACTTTGATATTGCAGTGCGTGCTGCCGCCGCGCAGCACTTCTGTTACTACTGCTAGAGATACCCAGCGCCTTTAATTAGGCATCCGTTTATTTATCACGTACTATGAGACTTCTACTTAAGGATTCTTTATATAGTATCGTTAGTAAGGCGTTCCTTTTTATTTGTGTATATAATTTAACCCAGAACGAGACACAGTTGATGCACACTTTGTCTTGTTGAGTGGTTGTAAATCGGTCGTGTTGTTGCTTGACTTGTGCACAACTAAAAAAAATATATTTAAAAGCAGCACATTACGTCTCGGTCAATTTCTGATCCTGTTTTGTGTGTAGGAAGTCGGGCAAGATGCAATGTGCACATGTTTCATTAGTGCATGATTTTCCTCTGGTGTGGAGTGTACCAGGGTAGTAATGTAGTTCGCCATTTCAAGAGCGGACGTAAACTCCGAGAGTGCAAAATGCCGTAGTATTCTTGGCACAAGCTCAACATTTGGGATATACGTGTTCTGTGCGTTCAACTAATGTTAATGATGTAATTATATATTGAAACCCGGAGTTTGTATCAGAACGCAAAGCTGCGTTTTTGGAAGGCTGTGCACATATTCAATCCCTTCCATGCCCGTGTTCTTCTCTTCCATGCCCGTGTTCTTCTGTGTGCTGCTCACCTCTTGCGACGGGGTCAGGCGCCTCTTCCGTAACCGGATCTGTTGATGCACCGTGGGGCCAGTCCGCATTCCAAGGCCGAGGCGGCGTGGGCCTCGCGCACCTGCCGGGCCAGGCGCATCGGCAGGAAGTAAGGGCCTTGGCAGCATATAATTAAAGAGGATTCTGCTCTCTTAAACCGTATGCTCATCTTGCAGGTTAACACGTGATTAACCCTCAGCAGAATCCTCTGAAGTCTACACCCTGCTGTAATCGCGTTCACTTGTCGTGTCTTCGGTTACACCTATATCCAGTCACTAAACCAGCATACCTAAAAAGCCGCATCCTCGTCCTTATGTTAGAGATTGCGTCATCTGTCTGTTTGCGTGCCATGACCTGTCTTGTCCTTATCATCTCTCCCTCCTGTTCCTTTTAAGTAACACGACTATTCGTAGATGGCCGTGAAAGAGCAGTTTTAAAAGGAACAATACACACTCAGGGCGGTAACACAGGCTCCTGTAGTCCCTGGTTGTGGGGAGGTGCCTGCGGGGGGTGGGGTGGGGTTGAGGGGCTCATTCTCCCCAAGGCCAATAAATATCTGTGACATATGGGAAAATGAGTGGACTATTTTACCAATCCGCAAGGTAGCTCATCATTTTGCGTTAATACACCGTGCACGCCTTGGGATATATCTTGATACCTGCTTGGCAGCCTCCTGCATCCCGTGTTATGGGAATATCTACAGTTTTTATGCTCCCAAATAACCGCATTTCATAAAACTGAAATTGCAAACCTTGCCTGCCTGTCAGCTGGTCAGTTGCATGAAGTGGTTGCCGCATACTTACACCACTTTATATACTGTTCCTTAGGTATGAAGGTAGTATGGATTGAAGTTTTTTCCTTGGCTCAAGAGCCTAAGCCTCAGCTGGTTTGGGTACCCCTTTAGTGCACACTGCCCCAGTACAGTCTTACTAAGTTATTGGTAAACTGACTGCTGCGGACAGCTGTTTATGTTTATAGCATTTGCATAGTGCATTCCCACAATTTGTCTTGCCTCGTGGTGCCTACAGTCATGTGACTTTTATGTAGGATTGTGGTAATTCTCATTTTACAAGATCACGGCGGTCTGTGTCATAATTTTGGTTCAGTAAAAGTTGGCCTGTCCAATGTTATTTCGGTATTTGTTCATATTTAGTAATGCAAAGTATACCATGTGACACATCCTGACAGAGATCTCTGCGCTGAATTATTTGTGTGGGTGTGACTATGTAAGATTGTGAGTTTTTTTGCTTCTTATTTTGTTCTTCATGGGTTGACAGTTGTTTATTAATTGCCCTGAGTTACTGTTTGGTTGAGCACAGCGAGAACGATATAGCATGCATGCAGTGTTGTGCGCTTATATATGTGGTATGGTTGCATGTGAAATGTTGGGTTATTGTTAGCCATGACAATCTTCGTGTGGTATTCCCTCAAACGTTTTGCCTTCACCCCCTGCTTTATGCTGATGTTTTTGTTGGCATTAGGATTCTGTGAACTTTACCTCTGCCAACCAGAGCTAAAGTGCTTGTGCTCTCTCCTTAAAACACCTGTACCTGCGTGAGCCCTGCTGCTGGCCTCTATTGGACTGGGTCTTGATCCCCACGAGGTGCCCCCCAGGTCATGGACCCTTTGCTAGCATCAGAGGAAGTTCCTCCAAAAAGAAAAAGGGGAAAATCTTAATGTTTGATCTCCTTGTGGCCGTGAACATGCCTGCTCATGCAGAAACTCTGCTACCCGTGATGATCACCAATACAAAGCTCCAGTGAGACCTGCTGTTCATGTCATCTGTGACTATCCACAATAACTGGCAACATGAGATCTGCACTTCTCAATGTCCGCAATGATCAACCACTGCAAAGCCCCAGAGATGACTGGATCATTGTGCTACAGTGACGACCATCCACAACACTCAACCTACTCTTTAGGCTGAGAGCCTGTCTAATCAGTCTTGGGTGGATTTGAAAGAATACCCTGGGGAGGCACTGAATGGTTAGGGGAGGCGCAGCAATGTGAGTGCTCTTGATGGGAGGTACACCTGATTCTAAGGGCACATGCTCAGCAGTTGCTTTACAAAGTTGCCGCAACACCCTAATAATAGCAAGCTCACTGTACCCCGGGAGCTTGCAAAGGAGGCAGACCTCTGGGTCAGCACCCGAGTGTCCAAGAAGGTTCCTGGGGGGAATCACCACAAGGGTGGGCAGGCTCCTCATCAAAATAAAGATAGGGGAGACAAAGATATTACCAAAGACTTATCTCAAGGCCCCCAAAAGAGTTTCAGGTAAAGGATTCTGAACTTAATCCTGATCAGATGAAGGGTAGTTTCTATAGGAAGAAACCTTCAAGACATTTTACTCTAAAGTGCTTTGAGTGCTGCAGATATGGGCATTTAAAGGACAACCCCAACTGTCTGAAAACGCAGCAGCTCCCCGCCCTCACTGATTGGCAGGTCCTGAGGTTGGCAAGTGTAGTGCTCAGGAGGAGGTTGCCACAGTTAGTATGATGGTAGTGCAGAGGTTACCCAAGTGTCCCTGGGTGACAGCAGAGAGATGTTGCCAAAGGCCCACATGCTTAAAAAGAGTAAAAAATATTGACAGTGGGTCACCATCAATGGGCAGAGGAATATGTCTCTTAGAGACACAGGAGCCACATGACTACTGTTCAATGTCATCTGGTGTCCTCACATAAGGTAATCCCCAGTGTTTTCTAACAGGTTGGGTCAGACTGAAGTTCCAACTTCATGTCTGCCTACATGAAGTCCATGTGGGATGAGTGTGTGGTAACTTATTTGATTTCCACGCCATACTACCCCCAGACCAATGGCCTTGTTGGAAGATTCATCAAGACCCTGAAGGGTACGATTATGGTCCTCACAGAACACATGAGGGGTAAGTGCCACAGAAGGGAGTGGGATTCAGACCCATCCTGTGTGTTATAGTCTCAGTCTTGTCAAGGTGGGGTGGAAGCAAGTTCCCACAAAGTCACTCAAGGATGTAGTGAGCTACATGTTGGCACTCTTGTCTCAGATGAAGCGCTTTTAGAAAGAAGCCACTGAAAACCTGGAAACCAGCTAGGAAGTGAGGAAGCACTAATATAAACAGAAGGTCACTCTGGTGGAGTAATCCCTCAAGCTGATAAGCTCATTGAATGGTTAGGTGCTGACAAGTTCCTGAGAATGTTTTAATTCAACATCAGGGTGCAGGCAGATTGCTAAGGAGAGGTCTGCATTCTCTACCTCCGAGGGTTACTTCTACTTTTGAGTAATGCCCTTTAGATTAAAGAATGCTCATGACACCTTTCAGAGGTTGGTTAACCGGGTCCTGACTGGGTTGGAGAACTTCAATGGCACCTACTTGAATAACATTGCAGACTTCAGTTCTAGTTGGGAGGACCCCCTGTTCCACATCCCAAAAGTGCTTCAGGCCCTACAGAAGGTAGCCCTGACTATCAAGTCCAGTAAGTGCCAGATAGGGCAGGAATATGTAGTGTACTTGGGTCACCAAGTCAGTGGGGGCAATAGTTCCACTCCTGCAGACAAATATTGAGACCATTCTGGCTTGGAAACCCCCCAAGACCCAGACTGAGGTGAGAATCTTCTTGGGCCTCACCAGTTACTACAGAAGATTTGTCAAGGGATATGTCACCGTTGTGGCCCCCTTGACAGAGCTGACTTCCAAGAAGCAACCAAGAAGATGATTTGGATGGAAGCATGCCAGAACACTTGTGACGCCTTGAAGGAGGCTATGTGCACAGTACAAGTGCTCAAGGTACCCTCATTCTGCAAATAATTACATGTCCAGACAGATGCAGCTGAGCGTGGCATAGGGGCTGTTCTCTCACAGCTGAGGGCTTGGAGCAACCTGTAGCATTCATCAGAAGGAGGCTACTGCCCAGGGAGCAGAGGTAGACTGCAAGCAAGATAGAAGCCTTTGCAATGGTCTAGACACTGAAGAAGTTGAGCTGATACCTGTTTGGGACTCACAGCCTCAGACAGACCATTTCGCTACCCACTAAAGTAGCACTTTAAAACATGTTTCAGGCGTGCCACTGCAGTCTGTAGTGTAGTTTTAAACTCTCATTTCGACATGTCAACATAAACAGTTTGCCTGGCCTAAACCCTCCTTTTCAATACTGAAAAGTCATACTTAAGGTAGGCCCTAACCACCACTAGGACAAAGTGCATAGTATTTAAAAGGAGACATGTTTGGTTAAGTTTGACATGTTCTAGCAGTGAAAAACTCCTGAAGTATTTTTTTCGTGGTTAAAAGGCCTACCTCTCCCATAGGCTAACACTGGGGTACACTGTTGCATTTAATAAGTGCTAACTTCAGATTGTGTAACAGGGAAAAATTGCCAGGACCTGTGTGATTCTTAGAATTTCTAAATTACCGCTAGACCAAACTATATTAATTTTATTTGATCTGGTACTTTATTAGTACATATTCTTCAACTTTTTAACTTTTTTAAAAGTATATTCAAAGCACAGGTCCTGGCAATTTGTCCCTGTTACAGATATACATACCGCCCAGCCAGAACCTTGCCCGTTGGGCCTAGCTCCCCATGATACCAACTTCAGATTGTGAGCAGGTAGAAATACACTGTTTCCACTCAAATTAATTGTAATTTTAAAATCCTCTTTAATGGTAACATCTGATTTTAAGTTACGATTCTGAAAATACCGCTTTTATAAAGTTAGCATTTTTCTCTCCAAACCAAATGTGCCTTTCTACCAGTGTAAATGACTGTGAAAGGCTCTCCTCTGGTGCTTTGTGTATTCATCCCAGACATAATGACACAAATGGGCCTTGTCTGTTGGGCAGGGTGATGCTTACCTGAGCAGGATGTCCTGGGGGGGTGGCACTCAACATACATGAGCTTCAGGAGACAGCCTCAGGACTTGTCCATCCCTTCCTGACTTCTGTGGGCTGCCTGTTTTGCCACAGAGAATACAGCTCACACCGTGGCCCGCCTGTCTTTTGTTGAACATAGTAAGTTTGGAACCAATCCCAGGAAAGGAGGAAGGTTAGATGAAGATGGTAGCCCCCACCCACAGGCTAAATGTTGCCTGACAATTCAGGACTTCATACTGTTGACACAAATGAAAATCCTCCAGGCTGGTGCACGTTGTGTCATGCTGGAGTACAGACCGCACTAGCAGTACCTCCTGGTAAAAAGTGGCCTCTCTATTGTGAGTCACGTGGTACTATCCTGTCACAACGGGTAATACCTCTCCTACTAGCTTACCACTGCAGATTGCACCTGCCTCTTATGTCTTACTTTTCTCTTTGGATCCTGAACCCTAACATCAGGATCAGTACCGCCCAAGCTTTTCTGAGTCTCAAAGTGGGTGCTTGCATTCTGTGTTTCCTTCCTCTGTATGGCACTTATTGCCTAGAATGCATGCTTGAGGGGGGCAGCTACCCTCCCCTAGATAACCATCTTCCTCCAATTTTGGGGCACTAAGCCCATTGAGCGATCTAAATCAATTCCATCAACATCAAGTACTGCTCAGTCCTGTTGAATTACAGAGGAATAATGAAAAGATCTTCAAATGGGAAAACCTTGAAATCCTTGTCCCTGAGAGTGCTTCATTATCGGGCACAGTTTGGCATCTTTTGCTGCTTTTGCAGGTTAGCGTCACTCTTAGAAACCTTTGCTGAGGTCAAAATTCATCAGTTGGGCAAGGCTTGAAATAGCAGTGAGCAGGATTCCACAAGATTTAATACACCTTCCTTGAGTAGCTTCTGTACCTTGTACTAATCATTACCAGAAAAAACATTCAAAGTCCCATCTTTTAGAACTTCGGTTCTGATGAGCCAGATGTCCCAAATCTTCAGGAACACCAGGTCAAATGTTGAAGTACCAAACAGGATTGTTCGGTCACAACTACAGACAAAAGACCGGTTCCAACTGGTCTAGCAGGGTTTTCTTCCAGTCATATCCTCCACTCTCTACTTCCAAGGGGCCCCTAATAGGCCATCTTTTCAGAACCTGAGAGTAGCATTTAGAGCCAGAAATTGGAATTCCTGTTCAAGTTAATCTACAATTTTTTTCATGGAGCAGGAGAGATGGAATATTTGGCCAGTACATTGTAATGTCCATGTAAGGATATTTTGCCAGCAGTACGTGGTTTGTGAAATAGTGAAATTGTAGCGGGCAGTGGTTAACTTGTAAGAAAGAAGTGCCGGGGCTTTCGTCAGGAGACAGCTTGCACAAGCCCATTTCTCCTGTTAGCACCGCCTAAAAAAGAGCCAACTACAAATAATGAAAGTGGGGAGAGGGTGTGACGTAATTGCCAGAGCTGCTGACTTTGGACCTGGGGAACCAGCTTTGGGTATCGGCGCCTGCTCAACATCCTGTGATTCTGAGCAAATCACTTAATCACCCTGTAAATGAATGTGCCCTTATACCGATTTCATTGACGCTGATGAGGGAGCGTGCCCTGGAGTTTTCCTTGTGACTTTTTGCCCACTCCTCGCGGCCCCCGCTTCGCGGGAGCCGCTCGTGACAAAATCAGTGAAGGAAGTGCAGTTTCCATCTGGGCACAAGGAGTGGTGTTGAATCCCGTACTTTGACTCTGCTATCTTTAGGCTGAGGCGGGACTGCGAGGATCAGTGTTCTGTGCGGCGCTGATCGGCCGCAGCTGGTCCTCTTCCCGCCCCCTCCCTGCTGAAATAAAAGTCGCCGTTGGAGTATTACCTGTGGGATACCAATTTCATTGACGCTGATGAGGGAGCGTGCACCGGAGTTTTCCTTGTGACTTTTTGGCCACTCCTCGCGGCCCCCGCTTTGCGGGAGCCGCTCGTGACAAAATCAGTGAAGGAAGTGCAGTTTCCATCTGGGCACACGGAGTGGTGTTGAATCCCGTACTTTGACTCTGCTATCTTTAGGCTGAGGCGGGACTGCGAGGACCAGCGTCCTGTGCGGCGCTGATCGGCCGCAGCTGGTCCTCTTCCCGCCCCCTCCCTCACCATTGCCTATTTCTGCATTTGGCCTCCACGCGCACGCGGGACACGCGCGGGCGCTCGCCGGGCTAAGCCCGGGCAAAGGGCGGGCCCTCTGTGGCACTAGGAGGCCGGGTTGGGCAACCCCTTCTGGTTCGTGAGAAACTTCCCTGACAGGTTAATCCAGGACATATCACCCCCGGGAAGTAAGATTGTCTATCCACGTGGCCATTTGTTGCTGACTGGGTTGTACTATCATATTTTAGAGTTCTTTGTGTTTTTCTATTTGGTTGTTTAAACATTATCATTGCTAGCATTAATTATAGGGGATATATATTTTGTATCATAGCATACGGTAATGCCTGCACTATTAACTAAGAAACAGGGGGTGGTAAAATCAACTTTACCTAGCCTGACGGTGATCGACCACATGCTCCAGAAGACCATTGGGGTGGTGGCAAATGCCATCGAGCATACGGAGAGACGCCTCTCGCCACTCCTCCACAATTAACATATCGGGGACCACTATAAACTCACAGGATTCATTCATGGTTCCTTCTTTTGTATCTCTCCCTGGTATACACCACACTTTAAATACTTGTCATACCCCTTCTAATAGAGATAATGCTCCTATGGAACTACAGACGTTGCCAATTAGATCATCCTTGTCCCCTGCCATCCTCAACAAACGTTCATCATTGGGGAGGATTACAGTAGCTGTCACTCCTCCAGATCAGAGTGGGGAGGTTAATTATGAGGGTGACATAAGTATCCCACTTCAGCTACGTGATCAGAATTTATCCATGGAGCTGAACATGGATGTAATACATGAAGTAATATCTTTATTACCTTCTTCTGGGGAACAACCACCAGTTGAATCGCAATTACCTCACCCATTGGAGGCTATACAGGGTCAGACATACCTGCAGCAAAAAAAAGAGGAAACGCGGGGGAGCAAAACAGCAAGGTAGGAGTGCAAAGATTGCAAAAATGGTAAGGAGTCCACTGAGGAAAGAAAAAACACTAGGGAATCCACAATTACCAGATAGAGAAAGCGGGTCAGGATATAAATCCCCCCCTTCCCATTCCCTGTTTATGGAAGAATTAATGGCGAATATGGAACAACTGGTTAGGTCGTTAATACTTCCCCTAGTTCACAGGGTCAAAATTATTTTAGATAAATTGGGGGAAATTGAAAGCTCGATAAAGAAGAATGCTGGCCAGACTAGGGAGTCAATAACAAATACGCACAAAAATCTCCCTATTAGCTCCTCTCCATCTTCCGTTTTAGCTGGGAAAAAGCAAAGTAAGGTATCACAACCTGAATCAGAGAGGTTAAATAAGATCTCTAGTACCACAGTTAATAGGCCCACTCACCCTAAGAATATTACAGGGGATGGACAAAGGCAAAAACCAGTAACTGTCCAAAGTGGAAACGCCAAGATGGAAGACAATAGGTCTAATTTCCATCCAAGGCATCCTAGAGTGTCATGTATTCCTATAGGTTCTGAATCGATCCCCCTATTCCTGACCCTATTCTGGTTAAACTAACTATCAAGTTAACTAACAGTCAGCCCATGAGGCAAGAAAAGCCCCCATGATGCAGATACCGTTATCTGACGCAGTCACACTACGGCACAGGAACGTGTTATCTGATTAGGTCATAACGCTTGAGATCTAATTAGACAAGCGACATTCCTCCAGCCCCTGATAAGGCATACGACGTTCTCATAACAAATCAAACCTATGACAACCTGGAAAATCCGTGCGGCCATTGTTTTGATTTCACAGAGAACTTCAGTAAAAGAATGTGCTAACGAGCAAGTCGTATGACATCTTTATTGACGCATCTATGTCCATCCTTACGTCAATCTCGGCACCTTTAAGGTATAAATATTGCCGATCTTGCCCTATGCAAACACACGCGTGGTGACGAGACGGAGCAGCCATACTTGCCGAAGCCCAGAAGCAGAGCAGACCCCGCTGGCAGCAGCCCCGCCTTCCTGACGCGCTGAGAGACGCGCTGCTATCTCCTACCGAGAGACCCAGCACCGGCGCTTTCGGGCAGCCCTCGCAGGCAGCCTGGAATATCGAGACCAGAGAAAGAGATACCATTCCTCATTCATCCTAACTTCCAGGTACAGAACTGAATAACCCCTCACAGAGAATTCTTTAGTTATTCACTTGGCAAAAACAAACTTAACTTAAACTGTAACTTTCTATTCCCGCCCACGCATTAGACTTAGGTCAGGTACACGGGGTAGGCGTATTTAGAAACACCAGTTGAGTACGTTTAGTCAAATGTATATGTGTATGTAAATATATTTTAATCATTTTAAACATCATATGGCTCAGAAACCATATCAATGTTTTTACAGTATTATTTTATACTATTGCTTTTAATGTATGCACTTTACTTAACTATAAGTATTGCAATAATATCGATCCATTTCTCTTGTACGAGAAAAGAGACTGATCAATAAATAACACCTTTTTATTGAACACGCCCGTCTCTTCTTTTTCTCTACAATCTGATGAGACTAAGAATGCACGTACTGACTGAGTAAAATAATTGCCTTGTGCTCATACGACTCTGGAGATACACTCTTGATTAGGGGAGAGCAAAGTTGTCATGTTCTATGGTTGTCAGAAACGAAATCCCTTCTTGTCTAATCAGGGGAGTTAATTCTTTCCTGAACATTCGAGAAAGTTTCTAGCGAACTCTGAGCTACGCTGGCAAACCCAAAACTTTAAGTCTAGTATCGACAGTAGTAGACCTAGTTAACGTCTGGCCTAGGCCTTTACTGCTGTAGGTATTATTCCAATGCGCAGAGCCTATTGGGAAGATAGGAACTACACTACAAGAGGATACGGGGGGACTGTAGACCTTCCCCCGCAGGCAGCCCCCTTTGTAGTAATTTTGACAGGAGTACCAGAATTAGAGAAGGGAAAGATAGAAGACCATCAAACCCTGAAAAATAAGGTTGTTAATTGGTTGGTAACAAATAGGCCGTTGCCACCTGATATAAATGGGGAAATACTCCATGTTAGAAGAGTAGGGTGGCTGGGTCATAGACCTAAGGATTTAACGGGGGATGTGATTATTATAAATTTCAAGGATCCCAGAGTAGTTAAACATATTGGAGAATGGTTTAATGACAGAGGTGGGGAAGGAATCACCACAAAGGCTCTAACCTTTTTCAATCCCCAGTCGCTTATGCTGAGAACCCCTCACCCATCCTCTATCCCCCAGCCGCTGATACATCATAGAGGTCCAGCCAAGTTTACCTCAAGAACCCAACTACCCTATCCACACTCCCCATACCATGAGTACAAATTATTATACATCAAATTGTTTGGTTCGCGGGCATGAAGATAGGCCCTTCATCCACCGGGGTCTGAGGTCAAGACAAGACCAGTACCCTCCTCATTGGACAATCCCTATGTTCAACCGGTTTGGTGTCCTTTCAGGTGTGGATGAACAAGACTGACTTCCAAAAGTAATTGAGGGGGTGAACCTAGCAATCCCTAAGAATAGGCATTTAAACCCCACATTGAGGTATGTACCCTGCGAGAAGGGAGGTGACTTAAAGAAGATAAATATCTTTCCCGAGAGGGAATCCTCTACTGGCAGGCAAGATTGTAATATAACAAGATCCTTTAAGCCATCATTGCTAATTGGAACAGTGCGGCCATGTAGGGACGGAACTTCCCATCTTTCGAAGAAGGTTGAGAATGAATCACGGCAATCTGGTAGTCTTCCCTCTGTCTTAAGGGGGGTGGATGGCAACTTTGCTTCATTGAAGCCGGACCCGGCCCCCCCTCCCACTACCCCGTGTTATAGAACTATCCCTACCACAAATAGCTCATTCCTTGCTAATCCCGTGGCTTGCGAGGTGGAGCCCCGTAGCCTGGTTATTCCCATGGCGAAGGCTTCATCATGGAATATAGCTGGCCTAGAATCTAAGCTTGTACTACCAGACTGGGCTAGCTTCATTGACAAATCAGATATTTGGTCATTCCAGGAAACCTGGGCTATATCCCCGGTTTTTCGTACAGGTTTTCTAAATATTTTTAGACCAGCGGTGAAGGGCGCAAGAGGTAGACCAGTGGGAGGTCTGGCTATCTGGGTTCGCCAACGCGAGGGTGTGACAGTGGTAGAGATCCCGATTGATAGTTTGGATATGATGGCCATACGGGTTAGCTCCTCAAAGGGATTGGATGTAATTATTGTGAACATTTATATGAGGGGTCTTCCTGGGGGAAAATGTTCGCCGGTAGCTCATGTACTGGAGGGCTTCTTAAATTCCCTGCCCAGGAGTGCCAACAGGGTGGTGATGGGGGATTTTAATACCTGTTTCGAGCCTCTGGATATGGACGATGGCAGGCTCTCAGAGGTTGAGGATTCGATGTGGGGTATTTTCACGGGCTGGAACTTCAACCCATCAAGAAATGGACGCAAGCAGCTCTGTTTATGAAGGGTCTATCTTTGGATAAGGGCATGTGAGCAGTCAATCGTAGACTGAAGTCAGATAGGCTAGGGGCAGTGACATATGACAATGGAAGATCTGGGTCCCGTATAGACTACATTATGGTAAATTTAGAGATGTGGTCTAGTCTGTTAGATATGGTGGTCTTAAGTAGACCTGAAAGTGACCACAACCCCCTAGTCCTCTCTATAAAAGACACCAGCTTCTCTGAGTCAACTAGGGCTGAAATCCCATTGGCCCAGGTTATCCTAGCTAACAACGAAAGAAGGGTAAGATGGCCAAAAATAGTATTAAATGAGGAAGCTATGTCTCGGATTAGGAGCTTGCTTATGGCTACATTGGCTAAAATTCATTGTTTTGGGCATCAGTCTGAGATCATAGCAAATATCCCTACCCTACATAACGATCTCCTTACGAGTCTTAAATCATTATTTGTAAAGAGTTCTTCATCAAGTTCTCGAAGTAAAAAAATGAGACCCTGCTCATGGTTTGATAATGCATGTAGACAGGCCCAAAGAGCATTGCATATAGCCATAAAATCTAGAGTGCAGGATACTATTCGTAGCTGTAGGGCCACATACAAGGCTGCTCAAATCTCGGCTAAGAGGAATTGGGATGAGGAACGCTGGAGGGAATTGCTGGAGGCTTGTCAGGGGCATAATATGACTACATTTTGGCATTATCTTAAATGGGGCAATCGTCCCCATGATGCAGTCCCTTCAAATTCTGTGGAGCCAAAGGAATGGGTTCTGTATTATGGCAATCAATTCAAAGTTAATTGTAACACCACTGCCATTTTGTCTCCCTTTATTTGTGAGGAAGCCTTGGTATTTTCCCCTACTGAAGTAAGTGAGGTATTAAAGGCAATTCCGAGCGGCAAGGCACCGGGTCCTGACTCCATTCCGGCTGATATGTTTAAACAGGACCATGACCTTTGGGTCCCCTACCTTACATCACTGGCTAATGCCTTGGAGAAAGGAGCAGGGGTTCCTGACTCTTAGTTGGGGGCTGAGATCCTATCTATCTACAAGAAAGGCGATTGTTCCGCTCCGGCTAATTATCGACCAATTAGCCTTATTGATGCGGTCCAGAAGATAGTGGCTCGTCTTCTTTTGGGCCGAATTCAGTGTTGGATGGGGGTGTGTTTTGGCACCTACTCTGTTCTCCCTGTTTATTAATGGGGTGACAAACTATTTTTCTGATTTCCCGACGGATGCGCCCTCTCTTGCTGGGAGGAAAATCCCCCTGCTCATATTCGCTGACGATACGCTCATAATTTCTAAAACGAGGCAGGGCCTTCAGTCAGCTCTGTCCCGTTTTGAGCTTTTCTGCAGCGAGCATGAGCTGGAGGTGAAAGTTGGAAAGACCAAATTTATGGTTCTTCAGGGTCCAAGAGCTGTTAAATCAAAGGTCACAATGAGTGGGGTTACCTTGGACCAAACAGAGGTCCTTACATACTTGGGTGTTACACTGAGCGAAAACCTAAGCTGGAAACCCCAGTTGGACCTCTTGTCTCTTAACCCCTTCAGTGCTGCGCGAATTTCGCTGCAGTGCTGAAGGGTTTAAAAGCGTATTGGCTCATGACGGAAATGTTCCGTCATCAGCATCGGAGCACCGACGCTGATGACGGAACCGTTCCGTCATGAGCATGGAAGGGGTTAAAAATGCCCAAACTGAAGGAACATTCCAACTCTCTTACCAAACCCCTGGCCCCCCTGCTTAAAATGTATGGTTATAAAATTCTACGCTCTATCTTATATGGTGCAGAACTGTGGGGTTATAGCGATTTATCAGGCTTAAAGGTTGCTCAGAACACATTTTTTAGAATAGCCACTGGGTTACCCCAATCCACCCCTCGTCTGCCCCTATTGTTAGACTTGGGAAGTAATTCGATAGAAGACGTGGTACGGTATAGACCACTGGCGTTCTGGCGGCGCTTGTGGACTACACCAGAACTATTCATGTATGCAGAGGCCATCTTGGAGATAAAGGGATTACAGGGGGCTTCTAGGGTTCCATGGTTATCGTCTCTTAGAACCTCACTGCTCGATATGGGATTGGAGGCCCTGTGGGTAAATCCTGCTAGTGCCAACTTCCCTTCCAAAAGGATCCTCAAAGAAATGTATTGGTGTAGGATCAAGGAGAAGAAACTATCTACTGTGTGGGGGTCCTCCATGACATCGGCCTTTCTAGTTAATCAGGAAGTCCCGAGGTTTGAAGATTATTGGGATTTAATAACTAAGCCACTCGATCAGAAACTGTACCACCAGCTGAGAGTGGGCTCACTTCCCCTCCGTGGGCTAACACACTCTTGGAATCCAGAAAGTAGTGACAAATGTCCCTTTTGTATTAAGGAAGTAGAATCTATTGACAATTTTTTATTTTGCTGTACAATGTACTCATTACTGAGACGTGTCTGGTTAAGACCTGTATGTTGTTCATTGGGCACCAGATCAGCAATTACTGCAAGTAGGATTCTGAAAACGGATACTTCCGCCCATATTGTCATTGGTGTGTCAAAATTCACTAGCTGGGCCTGGTCTATACGATCATGGAACTTGAGTCCCCGAGTCATATCTTAACATTATTTGTGCATCATTCGTGTGTTAGATGTCGGTTACAGTCATGTGTCTTCGATGTTATATTTAATACTGTTTTATATAGGTTTTAGTATGTTCAGTATATTATGGTCTTAAATAATTTTAATAATTATGAAATGTATTCTCATGTTTGATGTATACTTGTCTTTTATGATGTAAATCGAATAAAGACTTTCTTGACTTGACTTGAATGTGCCCTTAACTGATGCACATAAAGAGTATGCGCGGGCAGAGAACTCCACTCCGCCTGCAGAGTGTGCGGAGATTTGCCTACTCCGCATTCTACGCGGAACGCAGAATAGGCAAATTTCCTCACACTCTGCAGCGGAGCGGAGTTGGCCAGCTACCACCTCCACCACCCCTATTAAAAATGAATTAGAAATGAATTAAAACAAAAGCAAAAAACACTTATCTGGACTGCAGCATCCCCGGGCTGCCCTCCTTCTCTTTCTCGCCATCTGTGGGTGATCATTATGAAAACTGTGCATGCCCGTGCATGCGCTTTTCTCGCGTGGTTGCATGGGCAGTTTTTGCATGATCACCAGAGACGGCGAGCAAGAGGAGGAGGGTAGCCGCAGTACAGGTAAGTGTTTTTAGTTTTTGTTTTAATTATTTTCCAATTATTTTCAATAGGGGGGGTGGAGGCGGGTGGCGGAGCAGAGCAGAGTTCCATGGAGTTTGTTCCCAACTCCATTGACCTCTGCATAGTCCCACTCCACCAGCTCAGCCCAGGGTTAATGAAAAGTGTTGGTGTTGATGATTAAGTGCTAGTGCTGAGCACCGGATACCACTGGCTCAAATTAAGCACTGGGATTCAAAATCAGACATCACTTTGGAGTGTATTGCTGAAGAGTGCAGATCAAGTCTTATGGGGGGGTTTAAAGCAGATACTGTTGTGCGATTTTGTTTAAATAAAGTTGAAGTGTCTATGTCTGGTATCTGATTGGATCGATGGTGTACATTGTTATCAAATGAATCCTTTTTTTGCATAAAAACTTGAGCACATAAAAATAAATCCTAACCAGTATAAAGATTAATGTCATATCCATGTTTATTTTCTAGAAAGGAAGGCTTCCATGTGAAACGTCAGAACTGTAGCTTAAGTGACTAAACTTTCCCAGAACCCCGTAGTTAGTTAGTAAAACAATCTTTTGAGCAATGAAGAGTGACCAAATGCCATTTGCCCAAAAATTGTATTTGCACATACGATAAAGCATCACGGCCGCCAAACAGATACTTGTACAATACCATTAAAACAAGATGGGCGCCTGGTCCATGGCTGCAACTGTATGTCTGAGACCAGAGCAGTGGTTATCAGCTTATCGATCCCACCTATCCTTGTTCTAAATGGTGCCTCTCCAAAGATGTCAAGAGAGCCATAGATTTGAGGGTTATGAGGAACATTTTTGCAAATGCTAATAGGCAGGACTTTAACCGGGATGAAAAAACTGGGAGGGGGGGTCTCTCAAAGGAGTATGGTCATTGTATTTAAGGGCGTGGCTTAAAAACATTTAACCTAAAAATCAATGCTTAGCATAGAGTACAGTCCAATTGGTATTTGCTGCTTCTGTGAATGCATCCAGATATATAATACAACAAGCATCATTACACATACTTGCCAGCGGTTCTTAGTTGAATAAGATAAATAAGCAACAACTATGGCTTTGTTGTATATAATACTAGGAGCCCGTCCCGACGTTGTCTGGGTATGAAATAGAATGTGTGTAATGTGTGTATTTGGCAAGGGCAATTTGTTTTAAAATCTCGCGGTAGACAACATTTTTTGTTTCATTAGAATCGGGACGGAGAAGGCCCAGCTGCAGCCCTGGTTGATGTTAGCAGGTGCGTGTAATTGGTGTAGTGATCCGCCGCCTGAGCCCAGCTACAGCCCTGGTTGATGTTAGCAGGCGCGTGTAATGTTGTTGAATGAGAGAGTTATCAGCCGCGGGTAAATCCGTTTAATGAGAGAGTTGAGTGACAGCGAGTAGGAGAGGCTGCAGTAATTGTCCCCGCAGACACGCTCATTTGCGTGTTCCCCCGCTTGAGGCCCAGATGCAGGCCTGTTTGATGTTAGCAGGTGCGTGTTCCCCCGCTTGAGGCCCAGCGGCAGCCCTGGTTGATGTTATCAGGCGCGTGTAATTAGTGTACTGATCCGCCGCCTGAGCCCGGCTAAGGCCCTGGTTGATGGTAGAAGGTGTGTGTAACTTCGTTGAATGAGAGAGTTCAGTAACAGCGCGCAGGAGAGGCTGCAGTAACGTTACTTACCACGCCTCAAGCTGAACGCGTTTGTCACTGCCCCAGCACACGGCCACAGCAGACGATCTTCTGATTAATGTACGACACACATGGCATGAAGGGCGGAACGTAGCAAATGCCCCCAGCGTGCCCCTTGATGCGGTGCAATTGCGTTCACATGGCATGAAGGCCGGACACCCCCCCCAGCGTTTCTCACGCCCCCAGCGTGTCACGCCCCCAGCGTGTCACGCCCCCAGCGTGTCACGCCCCCAGCGTGCCCCTTGATGCTGCGCAGCAACGTAATTGGCGCTTGTATGTACGACTCACATAGCATGAAGGGCGGACACACGCCCCCAGCGTTTGTCATGCCCCCAGTATTTGTCACGCCACCAGCACACGCCCACAGCCCACGATATGATGGCCGTACCACACGCCCCCAGCGTTAGTCACGCCCCCAGCCCACGCCTACAGCCCAACGCAGACACACCCGTAAGGGACTACTTTGCTGGCACGGTTCTTTTATCTTTTAAATGTATATGGTGGCCGTCTGCATAGCCTATGTCCTTCTGCTGCAACTGCCCTTTCCAACGCTGTATTGGGTGTTGTGATTGGTGGTGTGGTTACTGAGATTACCCGTCTCAAAGGTTTGGGCTCTCTCTTCATAATATTAGTATGGATGGACTACATATGTTTTAATTTACTATATGTGAGTATTGATGTATATAAGTGATTATAAGTGAGAGTGTGAGAGATTGGAAGAGTTCCTGTATAAATAAGTATGTGTTTCTATAAGTGATTGTTAAAGAGAGTAAGTATGTGTATGTTTCTGTAAAAGTAAGTGTAGTGGTGTGTGTCTAGCTGTATATGCAAGTAAATGGATGTTTGATAGTTTATTTGCATGTGTGAGTATGTGTGTGAGTAACTGTATGGATGAGTATTGGTGTGTAACAGGATGTATCGGTGTATAAGTACATATGATGAGTGAGTACATGTATGAGTGACTATATAGAACTGTTGGTGAATGAGTGGATGTGTATGTAGATTTTGGAATTACTGAATAGGTTGTTCTAACTGGTATTGGTATCTGCATTTTTTTGAAAATTTTAGTTTCTATTTTTGAAGGTGTGTATCAAAGGTTATATTACGCTGAGAGGAGGTCTGCCACTCTTTCACAAGGATAATGTCATCAGTGATGTCATCAGTGATGTCATTTGAGGTGTCATCAGTGATGTCATGAGTGATGTCACGGACCATGTCATGAGTGATGTAATATGTGACGTCATCAGCAGTGCATTGCGGGCGCGCGAGTTATAGTTAGCTGAACTAACTATAACGGGGGAATTTCAATGGTTTTGTATGAGTGAAATGTCCAGCTAACTATAACATGTGCGAAACCTATGGTTTTTTCAGTGAATTTCCAAGGTTTTTTAAATGCTAATTCCTAACTATAACGTGGCTGAAACCTATGGTTTTTTCAGTGAATTTCAAAGGTTTTTTAAATGCTAATTCCTAACTATAACGTGGCTGAAACCTATGGTTTTTTCAGTGAATTTCAAAGGTTTTGTAAATGATAATTTTTAAATGTATTAATTGTTGTTTTTTTATACTAATTTACTACATTGTTTTAAAGTATTTATTTTTAGATATTTTATTTTTTTAATTACATTACATATTTTTTATATAAATCGAAAAAAAATGTTTTTAAAAATATTGAAATTGCAATATTTTTTTTTATTTATTTTTTTAAATGTATATGGTGGCCGTCTGCATAGCCTATGTCATTCTGATGCAACTGCCCTTTACAACGCTGTATTGGGTGTTGTGATTGGGGCTGTGGTTACTGAGATTACCCGCCTCAAAGGTTTGGGGTCTCTCTTTATAATATTAGTATGGATTGAAAATGCTTCAGTTCTGAAATGTTGAGACTGTGAAAGACCTATAACGAGTCTCTTTGACGTTACATCATAGGCAGTGAAGGGTGGTACTGCTACAGAGTTAAGATTTTTTCCACCCTGAGGGTGAAGAAAAAAATGGAGATCCCGTTAGGAACCCTCCTTGGCTCCTGCTTTTTAGGACTAGCGGTGCTGAGCAGCTGCAGGACCTGCCCAACTTAAAGCCCTGTTAATAGGTATCAGTCATTTAGTTGTTTCTTGGAATTTGTAATGTGAGTACCAGGATGACGTTGTAGTAAAACTACACCAGAGTGGGAAATAAAATGGAGATCCCTGGAGGTTTCGTACAGGGCCGGACTGGCCATAGCGGGCACCGGGCAATCCCCCGGTGCGTGGCACAGTTGGGGGGCCGGTTTGGGGCCCCTGGAGGCCGTTTTTGTTACAGGGCCGTTTTTGCAGCAAAGCTGCAAAATTGGCTCTGTAACAAAATCGGCTGAAAAGCGGCCCTAGCAAAGTGCTTGGCGGCACCCCCCCACCCCCAGGGGGGTGGAGGGCGGGGCCGGCTAGGTAACTTTGCCAGGGCCGGTTTTGGTTCCCAGTCCGGCCCTGGTTTCGTAGCACTGCTGGTGTAGTAGTCCTGATATTATCAGATTCATGGGTGTGCTAGGACATGAAACCAGCATCCCTATCAGGGGATTTATGCTTTAGGTCCAACATCTTCAAGAACTTTATTCCTGAATTTCTACAGTGTCATGTGATTGCAAAACTGGCCATTATGTCTCTCTTAAGTGAGGTGGTGACCAACTAGTGTTTCTTTTTTGTTGTTTGTGATGTTAACCACATGACCGCTAGCGAAATTCCCCTCCTGTGCTCTTCTTTACAAAAGCCCATTATTCATGACGAGCTGGGCTCGTCATGAGCGTAGCAGGAGGCTACCTCATGACGAGCCCAGCTCGTCATGAGCGTCGAAGGGGTTAAACCTATACCTCTACTAGTTTATTTTTTTTTGTAGCTTGTGGTGGGCCCCACAAAAATGCCTACTTTGAGGGCACATCTTGGCTGGAATTATGTACAAAACAGTAGAAGAGTTGCAGTTGTAGTTCCCTCAAATATGTACTGTCTAATTCTGTGACATTTTGATTCAAGAGTGTGAGTGCAGATGTGCTCACTGGTTTTATATTTGCTCGCATTGCATGCTTGTTCCAGTTTACAGTTCTCCTGTTCTTAGGGAAATTTGCTTCTGGTGAAGGCCTGTGCCTGGTTTCAGGGTTGCTTGTAAGCAATCAAGAAGAGTTCAGTGAAAATGGTTCTCAGTTCTACGTTACTGCTAAACAATAGTTGCAAGTCTTTAAACACCCTATTGATCTATGCCATGGATAGATTATATGTATTGGTCCATGGCTCTCATGCTGTAGTTCAGCTGTGTTTGTATTTCATAGAAAAAAAAACTTTGAAATATATTTGTGGAATGATTTATACAATGTTAGTTGTTACTTGTTATTTGGGAAGTAAACTATACTCTTTCCGTGTACGGTAGACACTCAAGCTCTTTTTTTTTTATAATTTAATTTGAAAAATGGATAGAAGGGACAAGGATTTATTTAGATGCTAACTTATTATTTTGCAAGTAAAAACAAGTAAGGAGGCAGGGCATAAATGGTGCAATGACGCAGCATCAGGTGCACAGTATATTTTTATGCGAATTAAGAACATGTTTTTAACAGACTAATTTTAGAACAGCCAAAGGAATTATTACATTTTTCTAACAATCTATAATCACATTTTCGACGTTTTGACCCTTTTGTGTCAATTGGTGGGGTCTTCCTCAAGACAAAGGTACAGTCAACAGCTACCTGATATATTCAGCACAGAATCAAAGTTGACCAAACCATTCCACTGATATCGGGAAACATTAAGATGTAAATTTACTACATTCTAAATTTGATGAAGATGGATAGCGTGAGAGTTACCAACTACTCCATCAGTCTGACAGATCTGCAACCACATAAAAGCTGTGGTACATAGATGGCTTCTTCATGATTGGACCGAGATGAGGAATCACAAACCATCTCATTTGGAAACTGATACACCCAAACAAACGTATATTATCTTTTTCCCACCATATCGGTTAAAACAATTGCAAATGCAAGCCAGCTGGATAAATGAGTTGTTGGAAATACAATTCCAAAGCTTGTGAGGAGGAAGCTCTGCAGGACTGATGAACTGTACTTTGAACTGATTAGAAGATCTTCATCGCTTGGGCCAGCTAAGCAGCATTCCTGGCTGCCGGTACCAATCAACTGTATCTTTCCATCTGGAGAATACTTTGATGCAGGCATCATAGTGTTGGATGTTAGAGATTGAAAGCTTTCTTTTGATCTTCATTGTCCATTACTGTACTATGTTTATGGAACTAGTAATCAAGATATCAATTGTGTGTCTCTTTCTGGGAAAGTTTTTAACCAATGTGACCACCAACAAGCCTTGAAAGACATCACCTGGCTCTCCTGTTGAGCAGCGCCTAGCTTGTTGGGCATCAGCTTCTCCATGCCTGAGAGATAGATAACAAACTGAGGCATCCTAAAAAAAAACTCTCCTTCACCCCAACCATCCCTGAACCCTAAAAACCTCTTTCTACACCTAAGCTCCACCAATCCTTGACCACAAAAAACTTCCCATCACCTCTAAACCTTACCCATACCTGTGCCCAAAAAACCCTTGCTATTCCGAAACCATACCCAATTGCAATATCATTTAAAAATGTTCTTAAAATGTTCTTTCTTTAAAAATATGTTCTTAATTGTTTTTCTTTTTTGTAGTTCCTTCAAATTGTCCTCCCTTAAAACTGGTTTTCCATGATTAGGTTTCTTCTTATGTGGTTTTTCAGTTTTTGTTTTTTCATTATTTCACATACATCATCTGTTTTGTTTTAGCTTCGCCGAGGTTTTAAAGGGACTTTGAATGTGCGACTAGTTTACTGTTGTAACACACATTTCCCTCTCTGTGGTATAGTTACAAGTAAGGTTAGTGGTAGTGCTATTTTCTGAATGCATTAAATCTGTCGAAAATTCCGACTGGCACCTTGGATGGAACATATTTTCTAAGGGACATATTCTGTGTATTGATGGGTGTTATTTCCCCCGGTGGGTGATGCATAATTTGACAATTGACATGTCTTTTTCCATTGGCAAAAAAGCTCTGCTTTGTATTTGGCAGGGTGTGGTGCCATATTAAGGACTAACGATAACTAAACGATGTTTATGCTGAGTATAGAAGGATTTTGCCTTAATTACTTTCTGATGTTATTTTTTCATTACTCTGGTGCCATGCTCATTTCAATGAATTCTGAGACCTGGCTCTTGGCCCGATGTGCCTCATGACTCTAACTGAACCGCATTGAGGTATCCCCTAAAGGCTGACACCAGTGTTGGATGCCTGGGTTCCAGTTCAGAGGCGACAGGACGGGCAGCTCTGGCTTAGAGCAGGACACACTCTGATTTACTTATGACTGGCCTCTCCCTGACTGGTATAGTGGATAAAACCACTGGACTGGCACTCAACCTGAGTAGTTGTCAGTGACTGTGATTTATTAAATTATTTCTCTGGTCTTTTTTCGACTGTTCTAGTTCCTGTCAATGTTTCATAACCTCCTCTTCTTTGCATAATTGAGCCCAGTATACTCCCCCCTGAGCTAAGTGATCTTTTCGGTTCATGCAAGTATTCTCATATTAAAGTAAGATAGACTGGAGCGTTACAGAGACTTTTTTATGTTTTTTTTTTTAAATCATCTGTCTTCATTTTCACACATTGTAGTGCCATGCCGATGCAATTTATGAAATTTGTGTTCAAATTTTGCACTTTGAGCTCAGTGGTTGGGATTTAGCGGAAGTGTTATTATGTTTTTTCTACAATACTTAATGGAAGGCTTTTTGTTGTTAGCAATTGGAGATAAAAAAAACTGAGAGTGAAATATTAAGAGATATAAATTTAGTAGATGCCATTTGAAACCTGTGTCAACTGTTCCTCTGAGTGGGAGCAGAGTGTGTGCAGAGGTTCGCTTCTAGTGCATTGCACCAGAAACAGACAAGATGTTTCCGGAGTGCAGCCAGTTCTGCTTTACCTTATGAAAGCTATCTCGCATATATGAAAATTAATAGGCAACAAATTATTGGGAACTTTTTGGAATAAGCTTAAGGTTGGTAAGTTGGTTAAAGCAGAATTTTGAAGAAAACTGTAAAGATATTGTTCCACACTGTGCCTCTGGCTGCCAGTGGAAAAAGCGCATTTGATCGAAGTGCTTGCACGATACGCTTACTGTCCTTCACTTACTGCCCGAGCCGTTATGTCCAAGGACAATCCGAGTCACAAAGGCATCTTGACAGCAGGACAGCAAGCAAGAAGCTTCCAGGATACCATGGGAGAGCCTCGGAATAGAAGATGATCATGTCCAATTGACTATAAAGAATAGGAGCTCCACCAGAACCAATTGCATGCAATAATCAAGTGCTGGGGCACAGTCTCCGCTACTCAGAAGCTCTTTTTTTAAATCTGGTTTGTTTGTTAAAATTGTACTACCTTTTGCAGCATTTTAAACTCACAAGCCTGATAGCCCTCACCTGCACTCCTGCACCCTCGGACGCTCGGCTACCCGCACCTCCCCGTCCACTACGGGATTCTTCCCGATTGTTGTGGAGGGAGGCGTGGATAGTGATTAGATCTCTGGGTTAGAGGGGAGGAGGGCACAGCGCTATTGGCTGACCTCACGGGCACCGCCCCCAGCACCACCTTCAAAAACAAATGCCTTTTTCCGCACACAGCGGACGCGTGCAGCGGGCGCGCCGGCGGCGTGCCAAAGGCAAGCCCGTCCACACGGGGCCAGGGGCCACAACCCCTGTATCTCTGCCTGCCTGCCATCATGCCACCATGAGGACATATAGCCCAAGGTATTTACACCAATTAAGTAGAAGCCCCCTTACCTCCTGCCATAGCTCTTGGGACCTAGCAGCTCAAGACTCCACCAGCTGTCCCAAATGTGGCTTTAGTCTCTGCCCCACGGTCCTACCTAAGGCAGTCCAGCATGATAAGTATCTGCTGAACTGTAGGTCCCTCCCTAAACACTCCATAGAAATCTCAATGTTGCTGGAAGAGCTTACACCCGACGTTCTATTCTTAACTGAGACATGGTTGCATGATCAGTCGGAACCTGACCTCGTTCAAACTCTTCCCGAGGGCTTTCAAATCCTACGTAGCGACCGCAAAGGGGGAAGGGGAGGGGGACTAGCAGTCATCTATAAAATTGGAATTAAATGCCGGAGATCCCCTGTATCAATCCCGGATTGTGAGAGCCTTGCCTTCACCTTTGAGCTCTCACATACCAGCACCTTCTCGGGGATTCTCATCTACCGCCCACCGGGTCCGCTAGGATAGTTCCCCAGTGCCCTTCCATCAATCAGTGCAAATCAGGCCTTCAGCCCATCTAATTTCACCCTCTTAGGGGATCTCAATATTCATTTTGATGACCCTACAGATGCTATCGCCCAAGAAATGACCAGTAATCTCGCGGCTCTGCAGTTAAAACAACGAGTGTTCGACCCCACTCGACCCTATATTCTCAAACTGTCCAGACTTGCACACTGAAACACCTCCCCTTACCTTGGACCGACCACTTTCTTATTCCAATATCCTGGTGCACCTCTGAATCCCACCCCCTCACGCTTCCAGAAGCTTGTAGAGGGCGCAACTGGTCAAACCTCCTGTTAGCTGAGTGGAAGATAGGCCTCGAATCCACTAGACCTCCTAGCTCCTCTGACCCCCTTCTGGCCAATGAGAGATTCAACAACTGGATTTCTACGTCACTCGACCTCGTGCTCCCTATCGAACCCATCATACCTAAACGTAGCAACAAGACAGCATCCTGGTCCTCCTCTGAACTCAGAGACCAGAAAAGCACCTACAAAAAATTTGAAAGAAAATGGCGCCTCGACTACTCCCCTTCCAGAAAAACTGAATACAGAATAGCAATTAAAGCGTACAAAGCCAGTATTAAACTCACACAGGCATCCTTTTTTGAGGGCAAAATCGCTGATGCCGCGTGCAAACCAAAAGAAATATACCGTATTGCTAAAACTCTATTACATTTACCAGAAAAACAACAGGACGCCCCAGATGCCCAAACCCACTGTGACAACCTGGCTGATTTTTTTGACCAAAAAATAGGAACAATCTACACATCCTTTCACCAGCCTCTGAACGACACTAAAATCCCGCCACAATCCGAGCCCCAACCCCACGCCACCCTCGACCACTTCCCCTCGTTAGATGCAAACACCTTAGAGCTTATTATGCACCAGGTGAAATCTGGTTCCCCCAATGATCCAGCACCCCCTCGCGTCTTACTTTCAGTTGATACCCATATTCTACCCACCATCTTGGAATTATTGAACAATTCCCTTGTCTCGGGCACTGTTCCTCTTCCATGGAAGCAAGCCATGGTAAAAGCTCTTTTAAAAAAGCCAAATTTGGACCAAGACAACCCGGCCAATTATCGACCAATTTCCCTGCTGCCATGGATGAGCAAAATCTTGGAAAAACACATAAACACTGTGGTAACAAATTATTTGGAGACTAACAACATTCTAGACCCCACTCAGACCGGCTTCCGCCCCCTTCACAGGACCGAGACCGCCCTAGTGGCCGTAACAGAGGAAGCTAGGAAGATCTTGGATAATGGAGGCTCTGCCGCCATTATGCTCCTTGACCTAAGTGCCGCCTGCGACACAGTGAATCACAACATCTTATTGCACAGACTGAACAGCAGGGGAATCACGGGCTTGGCATAAACATGGCTCAAATCCTTCCTGTCTAGCCGCTCCTTTCGGGGTTTTGAGGGCGACAACACCTAATCCAGCAAACACCTTGACTGTGGTGTACCGCAGGGCTCTTCCCTGAGCCCTACGCTGTTTAATATTTATCTGAGCCCCCTAGCTGAGATCGTCCGCCTTTTGGCGTAAAAATCATCACTTACGCAGACGATACTCAGCTAGTGGTGGCTCTCAACCCCCCACAAGGCACACATAACCAACTCAAGGAATGCCTGGAAGCAGTCCATATTTGGATGACCTCCTCCTGCCTTACACTGAACGGGGAAAAAACAGAGCTGATGCTCCTGGGTACCCCCACGAATAACGCCATCGACTCACTATGGCCCCCGTCTAGGAGCTCCCCCCGTACCAAAGGATAAAATCAAAAGCCTAGGAATATGGCTTGACAAGCCCTTAAACTTCAACTGCCAGGTGGCCAAGCTTTCTGACACCTGCTTTGGCCTACTAAGGCTCTTGCGTAAAATCCTCCCCCTTCTACCTCTCCACGCAAGACAAACTATGGTCCAGGGGCTAATCCTGTCCCGCCTGGACTTTGGAAACGCTCTGTATCTGGGTTCACCCCAGACCACTTTAAACAAACTGCAAATAATTCAAAACTGTGCTGCAAGAACCCTCCTTCAAATCCCTCGTCGTTTCTCTGTCAAAGCCAGACTCAGGGACCTACACTGGCTCCTAGTCAGGGAAAGGATCCAGTTTAAAGCAATGTGTATTACGCACCGATCCTTTTGGGGGACAGGTGCTACCATCAACCAACCCTTGATAACCACCTACCACCCAACCAGACAGCTGAAGTCAAGCACAGCTTTTTTGGCCTGCATACCCAAGATAAGGAGGTCCAGGTGTGGAGGTCGCTCCTTTTCTTACAATGCGACCGGGCTGTGGAACTCCCTCCCCCTCCAGCTCAGATCGGAACCCAAATTGCTCGTTTTTTCGCAAACTGTTGAAAACCTGGCTGTTTAATAAATCTGACTAGCTCTGATTGCTATTAACCAAGTGTGACGTCTGAGCGCTAGGACGCCTGAGGGTAGCTACCGCGCTATATAAATAGCCTTTTCATTTCATTTCACAGGGTTGGACCAGAACAGAAAATAGACCTGAGCACCAAAATAAAAATCGACCTTATTGGTGAATTAGAAAGCTAAAAAGTGTCCCTTGTTTGCAAATTGCAGCAGTTTTAAACTTGCAAAGACACACTGTATAATGTTTCGCAAGGTATGGAAGACCGCAAGGATTTGAGCTTGCTGCAGGCAATGTTTGTTTCACATCATGGCAATAAGCAATACAACCCAGACAATTAGGTCATAAAACAGGCCTTCAAATGCCCCCCAAAATCCCACTCACTGATCTGTCAGACCAGCCCATCAGGTACTGCCTGATTGTCTTTTAGGCCAGCTCGACCCCCGCTGGGTTAGAACCCAACTGGATCTTTTCGTCAACCAACAAAGCAAAAATGCCGGTTCTGCACCAAGAAACATTGGCAGCGAAGGAGGAGCCACGCTAGCAACCAATATGGCCGCATAAGCTCCCGGCTCCGCCAACCTCCGCCAGTTGCTCACAAATCCTGACGATTATCCTGATTTCTCACCGGACTCCCGCGCAGCTAAGGTGTTCCTGACTCTAAAGGTGCAATCCCGGAATTTCTAGCTGCTTGAATAATGAAGATACGCCGTGTTCCATTCTCGGCCTAACCCAGAGTTGAAGCCGGGGCCTTGATTTCTAACCCAGCCGGGTTGGAGTTGAATAACATCGGGCGCGGGAAGTGAGTTGCGTCCGGTCTCCCGAAGTGGAGTATTACTTGTCCGTTTCGGATGGTGGATCGGTGGCAGTTTTATCTCGCAGCTAAGGCGGCGTGACGCATCGGTTACTGTGGTCGGGGATCCGTTGCCCGGAGGCCCCGTTGGGCTCCCGGGGTCGACCGGCTTGGTTCCTCGCTGGCGGCGACGGTGTTGAGATCGCGCTTTTGAGAGTGCCCATAGTTGTCATCGGATTTGCTTGTGCCTGGTGCCCCGGAGTAGTCGACCTCCGGGGTTCAGAGACCTGCTTGGTCGCTTCGCGAGGGGCGATGGAGCGGGTGGAATGTATACCCTCGCTGCATACTGTAATGGCCGCCATTGTGGAGCTCCACTCACAGGTCACCGCCTTCATCCACAGGATGGTCGTAGCGGCTGATATCATCTGCAGGAGACCGGACTCCGACCCCTTGTTCGTTCTGGAACATGCTGTTTTACCCGCGGAGCAGGAAGCGTCTGAGACGGAGGGCCCCGCGCTGAAGCCAGACTTTGTATCTTTTGTCGACCCCCGAACGATGGCTAGCAAGCCCCGGACCATCGAAACCACATCATGCCCTATGCCGATGCCGCCCCAGATGGACATGGATGATCTTATATTTCAGAATGAGTTCTCCAGTGACTGTAGGATTGTTACCTCACCCTTTTTCTCCTGGATGGTTCAAATACGCTCTAGCGATTTATCTCTGGTGGACAGCGGACATCGTTTGACTCTTAGACTTTGTGTACTATTATCCTGGCCTCCATCCTTCCGTACTGACTTTGAACTTTCTCAACATTTTGATACTCTCATTGGGATGGCGGATCGAGCGGACAGGGCTTGCATGAAAAATCGCAGTGGCCAGGGTTGACTTTGACTGGTTGGGTTTGCACAATGTCTTCATTTGATACAGGATTTGTAACCCATACTAGCGCGGGAGTTGGGTGGTTCTTACACGCTCCCCCCGTCTGACTTTTATCGTTGCATTGTATTATTCTGGATACGTGTAGGGGTGGGTTGCTACTGGCGGGGAGTAAGGGAGACCGGGGGCCTGTTTGATATTTCCTCCTCCACTCTTTCTTTTTCCTTCTTTTAGGTCTAGTTCCGGGGCGACAGGCACCCTGCTAGTGGGGATGGGCCGTAGCCATTGCAGGGGTGCAGGGTGGGGGGATCGGGGAGGGGTTTGTTATTTTGCCTTAGTTTAGTTCTATGGCCTTTTTTTTTCTTTCCTTTTTTCTTTTACGAGAGACGGGTTGTTTATCCTGTATTGATTTCTTATGTATCGGGGTGTCTGACTTTATCTTCATTATCCTGAACTATGGGTGGGTGAGCCCTGCTGGCGGCTACTTTGATAGATTGTCGATCGTACTTCTCTTTATTGATGTACCACACTAGGTTGACATTGCATGCTCCTCTGAATTGAATTTTCCACATTGATTTCTTCGCTCACCTATCGCAAAATTGTATTCTATGTATGACACCCGATATATGTAAATTTCTCGTTTTCTTCAATAAAACCCTTAAAAAAAAAAAGAAACACTGGCAGCAAGGATTCGAAAGGGATGGGTTTTTACTGACATGGTTCAACATGGCTGCTCTGCCTTTCCTCCATTTCTACTGGTTTCCCAGAGTCCCCATAAAGACCAGGAGGTAATAATATAGTTTAATTCTCAAAGCATTAATATGGCGAAGACAGTATTAGTTCACAACTGTAGTCAGCTGATTTGACCTTTCTCTCAAAAAGCATGCTCAAGTGTTCTACTATGATTCGAATTTCTTGAACCCCTCAGCCTGGTACTGAACACTTTCACATTTGGGGCACACAAAAGGGCTTGCACCAAGTCTTGCTGAAGCCCTACTAAATGTTACAATTTCTGGAGCGCCTAGCTAAAGAAGGAATCAAGTATATGTTGGGTCTTAAAAAGACACCTTCTTTGTTCTCACAGATAATCCTCAGAGAGTTTAAAAAGGGACTCATTAGGATACTTCCACCAGCACACAATTAATGTGAAGTTGAAGATAGCGCTGAGCCAACTAACAGCTGTGCCATTTGAGCTGAAGCATAAATTAGACTTGAAATCCAACTCTTTGAAGATGGCTGTCCTCTGCACCTTAACATCAGATGCGAGGAAATGGGAGATTAAACAGTGCACAAACAGGGAGCTGTACCTGTGTTTTTCCAAAGGCGAGATGACATTACAAACTAATGAGGTTCATGCCTAAGGTGCACTCTATCTTCATACTAAATGAAGCAGTGGTACTTTGTTCTTTGTTCACCAGTCTATATTTCATTGTGGAACCGTCGCTGCACTCTCTTGATAACCACCGAAGTGATCTGAAGGATTCAATCTCGCTGTACTGGAGCCAACCTTTTCTTTCAGGATGTACTCCTCTGTCTGGATCATTCACCTCCGCTTTACGTTCTTGCTACCTTGGTCCTCTGATGGACCTTGTTGCGTTGAACTGAGGCGAAAGAAAGTTAGCATCACTCATCTGATCAAATTCAATCAACAGTTGAATCAGTTTGGCTACAGAATGAGAACAAAGAATCGTTAGCCAAATGTAAGTGTGTTTATTACAAATTAGAGATCCTGTTCAAGTAGATCACTCTTAAAATCCAACTGTAGAGATATAGTATAGCCTAGCCTTCTGAAGAAATTTAAGAGAACAAGAATCAAACAAACAAGCAGCTCCGTAGCTTCTATGCAGAATAACAACATTAATATCTGAGGCTCAGAATACAATCCAGCTTGGCATCTCTTAGGCATTAGCAATTTATTCCTCTTCAATACAAAAGTACAAATCTACAAAAGAGAATAGGGATTTGCAAAAGAGTACATGGAGTATTAGCAACAGCATTGTAGAAGCTGGATCAGGAGTCTCCAAAGTGTCGGAAAGTGTAGTTCTAAACCACACTTGGGGAATTAACGTGACATAGGGGAATGTCTTTAGTACATTTACGGGGCCATGGGCTTTGGTGTTGTTGGGGAAAATGGGAAAAACTGGTTCAGGTTGGAGTCCAAAGGAAGGCTTTCCAAAGAACTTGCAGAAAGAGTTCATCAAAGGAGTTCAGCATGCGTTCTGGAAAGAAGTCCGAAGTCATCTGTTCGTTCAACTGCCCTCCTCTGCCCCCTCATCCAGGGCAGCTGATAAATTATAATCCACAAAGTTGGTTGTCTGCACCCCTTTTGGTATGTCATCAGTAGTAATCCATTGTATTTGTTCCAAAATTCCATATAGTTGCACCTGGAATTTAGACTGAAACGTCATAGTAAATTCACACATTGAACGTGTGAACATCATTTAGGTCCCACACGCGTGGGTAAAGACAACAGTCCATTGTTTGTGTACATAGTTCTAATGTGCTTGTCGTTGAAACCCATTCCCAGGCATGTATCTAATTCTTGTTATACGAAATGTATCAATTCAAACTAACGGTTGGTGAGAACTCCAGCAAAGGAAGCAAGTCAGCAAAATGCAGAAACATAATGAATTTTCATGGGACTACAAATCACGCCTTTAGTGTGATGCAACTACCTGAAGAGTTTAACTTAATGCACAATTTATATGCATGAGCACATTTGAACATAAACAGGTATAATATTTCTGTAGTTCTTTTGTCCCCTAGAACATATAGAAAGCAATTAAATTGCAAGCATTAAATATACTTGAGGGCTGCATTCAAGAATATATATGTAAAACATTAATGCATACATTGATTAGATTTTACTGTTTATGTTATTGTAATATCCTACACATGAAAGGAACATTTAAAGCTAAGAACAACATTTCTAGCAGTTACACAAAGTGCACACACTTAGAAAATCAAGTCAAAAGATTCGGCAATTTAATGAAAGGTTGGTTTAAAAGGTTAATTGCACATTGCAAATGTCTCATTATTCAGTATAATACGTGTTGTTATTCATAAATGCTTATTATTAGTAACAACATACAAATGCATTAATACATGCCAGTCAGTTAAGTAGCAAAATCTTTTAATTTAGAGATATTGTTTCTTAATAAAGGCTGGTTCCACGTTAATCATCAAATGCATTTTTCTCAACATTAACAAGACATTCAATATAAGATCTAAACTCTAAGTGAACAATCACTGCATAAGCAGTATCAAGTGTAACGCATGTCAGAATCACAAAGACCCACAGGATTCATGTGCAAAGTGCACGTTCATTTTATGTGTCGAGTATCAGTCATATTTTGTTTTTTGTGACGTGGAAGGAGTGGGCAACTTTACTCTGCACCAGAAGCCTCTACATATATAGCACAACATATGTTGGAACTTCAGACCAGTTTTTTGTCTCACTTGAATGAACAAATAAATATGAATGGAAAACGACTTGTATAGCACACAGTAACTCCAAGGATTGTCCCGGGGCTGTGTACAGAGGCAACAAATACAGAGATACAATAATGTATATTTCCAAGGAGATGCTGTCCCCTAATGAACCAGGAAATAACAAGGTGGATGTCCAGCTACAGCACCTTCTTTCACAGAGAAGCAAGCTGGTCACTTAGGGGAAAAGTGACTGCACACTCCACAACCAATATTTCATTTACTTCTGTTTGCACTGAGATGCCACTTCATGACGTCTGTCAAGTATAACATTTATCAGATGCTACTGTCTAAATGTCAATGCAGCGGCAGAACCAACGACGGGTCCAGGAGTTCTGTCTAACTCGTTTCCCTAAAGGTGAGCCTGCTTCAAACTTTGATTATTTTACTTTAATTACGGCTGGATACTCTGATTTAAACATATGAATCTATGAATGGAGGAATGTTGGAGAAGAAAATCTCTGTAACTCCAGTTCTACACCATTGATATGTTTCATCGATTCAAATATGACCCTTCCTCCTCCCTAGTCAAAGGCTTGCTTTATGCTATTTACTTCACTCTCATGCTTGGAAATCAGAGCTACAGTGACCTCTTTCTATTTATTTATTTATATTTTTATTTATTTAATGCATTTTTATAAAGCGTGGAATTTACCCGAAGGTGTCAGAGCACTGTACAATAGAACCAGTTACGTTAGATGAGAGAACTGTTGCAGGAATAGAACAAACAAAAATAGCATGCCATCGAGTCGAAGTAACGCTGGCAAAAGGCACACAATCTCAAGCACAGTATGAACAGACTATACAAGCAAAAGTAAGAATAAATATGACAAATTTTACAATGCCTAAAGAACTTCCTGGCGACCAATAGCAGGCCATAGAATCAAAACAATGCAAGCAAAAGGAACACAATTTCAAACGCAGCAAGCACAGGATGTACAAACAAAAATAAAAATATATGTGACAAATTTACAATGACTATAGAACTTCCTGGCGGGGTCTGAGTAGGAGGAAATTAGTTCTGAAAGTGTTTTTGGAATAAAAGAGATTTGAGGTCCGCTTTGAAGATCGGGATGGAGGTGATGGCACAGAGGGAAGGAGGAAGAGAGTTCCAGATGCTCACCGCATTAACTGAGAACGATTGTGCCAACAATGTTTCTCTTTTGAAGGAGGGGGGTTCAAGAAGGAACTTTTCCGCATTCCGAGAAGGTCTTGAGCCTCCAGACAGTTTGAGTTTATTCGCCAGATAGCGAGGGGAGGAAGAGTGCAAAGCTTTGTGGGTGATGCACGCTGTTTTGTAGATAGCTCTAGCCTCGATGGGAAGCCATCGGAGAGAGGACAGGATAGGAGTGATGTGGTCACTTCGTTTGGACCCTGAAATGAAGCGAACTGCTGAGTGGAGGACGGATTTGAGGGGGGAGAGGTGAGATTTGGGAAGGCCAGTCAGAAGAGAATTACAATAGTCAAGTCTAGAGAGAACTAACGATTGGACCAGGGTTTTTAGGTCATTCTCTGGGAAGAACCGACGAATCCCCCATAAAAGTCACAGTTGATAACGTGCGCTCTTGGCCATGGAGTTGATGTGTGAGATTAGGTTTAGTCTTTTGTCAAGTATGACACCTAAGGATTTAGCGCTGTCCACAATGATGGGTTTACTGTTGAGTAGATTCGATTGATCCATCCAGGCTTGAACAGGAGGCGGAGAGAGAGAGCTAGATATGAGGAGGAATTCCGTTTTGGAGGGATTGAGAATGAGTTGGTGAACTAGCATCCAGTTGTGAATAGTGGTCAGAGTAGAGCTGAGTAGTGAGAGATCATAAGGGGAAGACACCTTGAGGTAGATTTGGGTGTCCTCCGCATAGAGATGGTAGAGGATTCCAGATTTGCTTAGAAGGTTCCCTAATGGGGCAAGATGGCCGCTGCTAGGTTGTAGGGAGCAGTCGCACATCACTCTCTCTCCCGAACAGAACGCGGATGGAGCACTAAGCTGGACATGCTGTGGCTTCTTGGGCGATTTCAGGGTCAGGAACCGGCAGTTACAGACCATGGGCAGTGGTTTCATCGGGCAGTATTTATTTCAGTCGAGTCACTGAAAGGCTGCTGGAGGAGACTGCACAGAGAGGTGTACAACTACAGAGCAGCCAGGAAAATGTCACAAAGAGCGAGGCAAGACAAGGATAAAGAAAAACTCCCACCGACCCCGTCCAGCATATCAAAGGGGTTAGGACAAAGGGATAATTTAAACCCTGGGGGCAACGCAAAGATACCTCCAGCAGGCAAGCGGTCGGCGGCCCCCAACAGCGCGGCAGCAAATGCGCTTCAGAAGAAGGCTGAGAAAGAGAAAAGGACGGAGTCGGACGGGAAGCATCAAGAGCAAGAAACCTGCGGAGCAGTGAGTGCAAAACCACAGCGGATTAACAGTGCGGCTAACAAAGATAAATATAAAGATATAATATTCCGTCAGCCCACCTTGACGGAATCCTTTGCTGGTAAACCTCCTGCCCCCTCCGGTCTTGGAAACATAGCAACGGCAGCAACCAGGACGCCGGGAAAACAACCCTCCGGCGAGGACGCTGACACGGAGAATGCCGTCCTCGAGGACGTAGGAATCCTGGCTGCTAGGCAACAGATTGATGCACATACGCGCCCGGAGGGAATGCCACTTACGGAAGATTGACAGACCTTCGAGCGGCAAGAGGTGAGCGGGGGCACGCCAGGAGGGGCAGAGGGTGCACAGAGGGGGTCAGAGAGGCCCATCAATCTGCAAATGATGGATGCGCTGCTCCAGGTCGAGGCAGGACTTGGCAGTGCGAAGAAGGCTGATTCAGATTGGGGCAGTATGGTAAGCCTTGCATCACGGAAAGAGCACGGAGACACTGTCGGTGAGAATAAAGGAGACAGAGGGGGAGGCTCCACCGAGGGGGATATGTTATTTTCTGTCAATGAGGAATCAGATTTATCACCTTCAAGCGAAGGAGAAAGTTTTACAGAAGATAACTCGGACTCAGAAATTAGCTTAACTGACTCGGGGGGTAAAAACACGCAAAAAAGGAGGAAATCTGGCCCTAGACGCCCTGGAGGTAGTGACTCCCCTTCAAGTATGAACAGGAAGCTATTATGGGATTATTCAGCCACCGTTAAGATATACCAGGAAGGCAACCACACAGGAGGGGCAACAGCAAGGGTTAGCAATGAATGTCCGCAGCATGCTATGTTGGACTTATTGTTTAACACATTAAAGCAGATGCAGGGGGAAGCCAGAGCAGAAAGTCAGAGAGCGAGACAAGCAACGAAAAAAATCCAAGGTTCACTCAGGAAAATTAACAGGAAATATGAAGTAGTGGAAGAAAGAGTGACTCAGGTGGAAGAAAGAACTGGGAGACTAGAAGATGATGTAACGGAATGGCAGTCATTAAAAGTGGAGCACGAGAAAGCAATGGATGATCTTCAATCGAAGATTGAGGATTTTGAGAATCGCCAGAGGCGCAATAACGTTAGACTTCTTAGGCTGGCGGAGGGGGTGGAAGGGCAGGATGCAAGAGGTTATGTTATTAAACTATTGAAGGGAGCTTTTCCTGAGGCGCAATGGCAATGGGAAACAGAGGCCCAAAGGGCACACTGATTTCCACTCATGATTAAGAAAGGGAGAGATGGTAATCAGGATAAGTTGCCTAGGGCAATGTTGGTTTTTCTGGGGAATTTTTTGGCAAGACAAGAAGTGATGGATAAGGCCAGACCAGACAGTAAGAAAACATATGATGGGGTTACTTTTTTCGCAAGGCCTGGTTTTTGTCATGTCACAGTGGAGAGAAGGTGGATGCTCAGGAAACTGATAGCACCCTTTCAAGGGCAAGGGTCAGAGGCATAACTGTTGTTTCCTGCAAAACTAAAAGTTATTACTAGAGGGCATGTCAGGATGTTTTTCTCAGAAATTAAGGCTAATCAGTTCTTAGAGGAACTAAAAACTCAGGGAAAGGGTCTCAGTAGAAATAAAGGTCCAACCACAGGCCCATAGGGAGGCCACAGCAAATATGTAGGCCTGTAAGGGAGAGGGAGAGAAGCGGCACTACAAGCTACAGAGGTCACACATAGGTCATGCCTGAGCTATTTGCCTGTAGAAGGGGGAGGGTTGACAGAGGGAGGGGGGAGATTTGGGGTGGGCAAGGGGCGGGGGATGGGGGGGTTCAAGGGAGACACGGTAGCTACAGCACAGTACATGAGAACACAGAGACACATGTATTTGACACTAGTGGTAGTAGGGAAAACAAGGGGGAAGTTGGTAAGAAGGATGGAAACACCTAGCAAATATACATGGCATTAAGGATTGCTACAATAAACATCTGTGGCCTCAATGATGGAGGGAAAAGGCAGAAGGTTAAAATTTGATCTCATATGCCTTCAGGAGACCCATATCGAGGGGAATAATAAGTATATGCTGTACCAATTCGGTTTTGAGGTACCCGCCCATACAAAACAAGGCACTAAGACAAGAGGGGTGGCCATCCTAGCTATGAAGGGAGTTTTTAAAGCCTTGAGGAAAAACGAGGATCAATGGGGGAGGTGGGTAATTGTGGAGGGTGAATCAGGGGCTGGAAGATGCACACTTGTTTCTATATATGGATCCACTGATGACGAGCCAGAGATATTTGAATTTCTCGATTCAGAGCTACCATTGTGGCCAGAACCGGTAATTTTTTGCGGGGATTTTAATATAAATGGGCTTGATGGGCTAGGCACAATGAGTGGGAGAGCTTATGGGGGCCGTAAAAAGCGGACATGCTAGGCTATATGTAATCTAGCACGACATAATGCATTAGTCGATATGTGAGCACAGAATAACCCGGCAGGGACAGGTAGCACGTACTACTTGGCACCACATAGGATGGTTGCTAGGCTAGATTACTTCTTTATTTCAAGCCCATTGGTTAGCAGGAGCCGGCTGGAAAGGTTGCCAAGGTTACTCTCAGATCACAACCCACTAGTTTTAACGATCACAATCAGCAATACAAGGATGAAGGAATACTTATGGACTTTTGAGAGGGGGCTGCTGAGGGAAAAAGGTTATATCAAGCGCATGCAAGATTGGATTGTACTTTTCTGGGAGTCTAATAGGGGGACAGCCCCTCCCGGCACTACCTGGGATGCGTTTAAGGCTGGAATTTGGGGGGAAACGCTGAGCTACACCCTACATAGGGATCGGCAGGAGAAGAATAAGCTGGATAGAAGTCTTAAAGACTTGACACACTTAGAGATCTTCTCATCGGGGCTATAAAGAAGCAGGGATCATTAGATTATATTCTATTAAAAATCGAGATAATCAGAGCAGAGGCAAATGAAAGTTTAGCTAGGAAGGCGGCAAGCAACTATCTGGCTAAAAAAGAAAAAATGTTACGAATACAATGAGAGGGTAGGCCATCTATTAGCAATTCGGACGAGACAAAATCTGGCAGCGGGGGAAACAAAAGAAATTAGCGATGACTTAGGGGGGGTCTTGAATAAGGTGGAAGATGTTAGGGAGGTATTTAGGGAATTTTATGCAAACTTGTATGATCAGACTCTCAGCAATTCAGATTTAGAAATTAGGGACTATCTGGCTGATATTCTACACCCTGTATTAGAAGAAGAGAGGAGAGAGGAGCTGGATCTCCCACTCACCCTACAGGAAATACAAGCAGCAGTGAGTAACCTTCCATCAGGGAAAGCTTCAGGCCCGGATCAAATCCCGGCAGAATTCTATAAAACATTTTGGGATACCCTCGGGAAAGATATGCTGGAGACTCTTAGGCAGGCACAGTTGGGGCTCTCAGTCCCACAATCTTGGGCGGGGGCAGACATCATAGTTATATTAAAAAAGGATAAGCCACCATTAGAACCGGGGTCCTATAGGCCGATCACGCTCATGAATGCGGACGCTAAAATTTTCTCTAAATCATTGGCACAAAGGCTAAGTAGGGTTATTGAGAGCCTGGTCAGTGACACGCAGCAACGATTTATTCCAGGGAAAGGGACAACACAACATACGAGGCAAATGATTACCCTCCTGGATGCCGCAGGGGTTGCAGGAGACCCTGTCGCGGCCATTTTTCTGGATGCAGAGAAGGCTTTTGACAGGGTCTCCTGGAACTATTTGTGGACGGTTATGGAATGGTTTGGCATCTGTGGGGGATATATCAAGGCAATACAGGCTCTCTATATGGCTCCGTCCGCTAGGGTAAGGATTAATAAAGACTATACGGAGGGGATGCTGATTAAACGTGGGACAAGACAGGGGTGCCCTGCTTCACCTCTCTTATTCGCCTTGTATTTGGGCCCTATTTTACGAAGATTTGATGGCAACAATAATATCCTTCCAGTCATAATGCATAATAGGGAATACAAGGTGTTCGCCTATGCGGACAATGTGGCAATTATTACACCTGATCCAGGGGGAGCCATTGCGGAAATTGAACAGGAGGCTATGAACTTTGGGTCAGTCTCGGGGTACTCGATAAATAAGGGAAAGACGCAGATCGTACAAAACAGCTATTCAACATAACAGGATACTAGGGTAATACCCGTGGCACTCTACCTAGGGGTTAAAGTAACTGCGGACTTAGATAGGTTGGTGGAGTTTAATATGGAGCCCTTACTAGTGAAAGTGAAGGAAAATACGGAAAGTTTGCATAATCTGCATCTAACCCTGATGGGCCGGATAAATGTCATTAAAATGATTACATTACCCACATTTTTATATATTATTAAAGCCATCCCATTATTTTTTGATCACTGTTGGTTTAACAAGTTAGAATTGATAATTAATAGGTTTATTTGGGCAAAGGGCAAGACTAGGAGAGCATACCGACATATGACACTCCCTAGAGAAAAAGGTGGGTGGGGGGACCCTGACTTTAGGCTTTACTATTGGGCAGCGGCTCTTCAGTATTTTCAGGGGTTGATAGGGGGTGCAGGAACGGGGCACGGGGATAGCAGATGGGATTTCACAAATGTTTATACTGCATTGTTGGGTGGGGAGGCGGAGAACGCTTTCTTAAATGATATCGATTTCAGCTACTTTAAGCACACAAGGTTCAAGACTTTGAAGCCAGCATACACTATTTGGAAGGCAGTCGCAAAAAAGCTAGGTTTGGGAAGATACAATAGGTATACTCGTTTATATACAAATCACTTACTCCCGGGCGATATCTTTAGAGACACAGTCATGAGGGAATGGGAGAACAAGGGCATTAAGAAGATAGGGGTTCTGTGTGACCAGAGGGGCATTCTCCAGTTTCAAGAGCTACAAACAAAATTTAAACTTTGCGGCAGGAGTTTTTTAAAATATCTGCAGGTGAGAAGCTATTTTGGAAACAAACAGGGAGGACCACTAGGATTTGGCCAATGCCGGATAATGGACTACATAGAGGGCGGCGGACAGTGTACAATTCGGCAGCTATATGCAGAACTATGTATGTTCAAAAGCGATGATAGGGGAAAATATGCCACAAAGTGGGTGAAGAAAGTAGGCGCCTCCCGGGAGGGGCTACAGGTTTCTTTAGATTTGGGATGCACGGTTTTATGTTCAGCAACGTTGCAGTTTCAACATTACAAGACGGTGTACTCCCTTTATCACACCCCCGCCAGAATAGTACAGTGGGCCGGTACATCTGGATTAACATGCCCGCGCTGTGATGCAAGTATTGCAGATATTATTCATATGTTTGCGCAATGCCCACAATTGTACTCATTAAGAAAGGCAATTGAGAAGTTTATGGAAGGACCATTGGGGGTTAAAGTGGCAATGTCACCTGAATTAATAATGCTTGGGGTGGAGGGAGGGGTAGAGGGATACCATACGGAATTTATGTTCATGGCCATGGCTGTCTATCGAATCTGCATAGCAAAGGCGTGGCTCGACAGAGCTCCGCCCACCTTTCAAATCTAGATCGCTAGGCTACTCTCGACTTATAAGTTGGAGAGGGCAATATATGCTAGGAAAGGCCGTAGAGCTAAGGTATAGGGTGGGAAAATATGGCGACCCGTAGAATATTGGAAAAGCAGATTGGGATAGGCGAACTTAGATTCAGGATTAAACTAGGCTAAATAACCTTGTTAATAACAACTGTTTATTTTTTGCTTTTTTCTTTATAATAGGAAATATAAAGTGCAGGGGTTAAAGTAGGAATACAGAATTTATAATGTAAAAAGTATGTTATGTTATATATATGTTATATATGATTTGACTGTGCTGTAACACACTTGTTGGAACCTGTGTTTATATATAAAATTTTAAATAAATTTAAAAAAAAAAGGTTCCCTAATGGTTCAAGATACAGATTGAACAGAGTGGGAGCAAGGATAGAATCTTGAGGGACGCCTTGACCAACCACCAGTGGGGACGAGACTGTTTGCAATCTTGATCATTTGGAATCTGTCTGAGAGGAAAGAGGCAAACCCTTTGAGTACTGTGCCTTCCACGCCCATTCTCTGTTGAAGAATGTTAAGGAGGGTGTTGGGATTAACAGTGTCAAAAGCTGCAGAGAGGTCAAGAAGAATCAGAAGGCACTATTCCCCCGAATCGAGAATATGCAGCGCATCATCGATCCCTTGCAGCAGGGTTGTTTCAGTGCTGCAGTTTTGAATAAAGCCCGACTGGAACATGTCGAGGAGATTATTGTCCATAATGTGTTGGGAGAGTTGTTTGCAACACATTTTTCTGTGATCTTTGAAAGAAAAGGGAGATTGGTGATGGGGCGGAAGTTATTGAGGTCATTTGCATCTGCAGAGGTTTTTTTTAGAAGGGGGTAAAGTGTCCTGTTTTGAGGACAATTGGGAGGGATCCTTGACTGAGGAAGAGATTGACTAGCCTGGTCCAGTAGGAGAGAGTGATAGTATAGAAATCAATGGCGATGCCACTGGGAATGGGGTCAGAGGAATGGTTGGAGGGTTTGGTTTCGCGGATGCATTTGAGGAGATCAACCTCTGAGATGGCGGCAAAGTTCTGCCAAGTAACTAAGGATTTTCGCGCCTCGATGGGGGTGGGTGACCTGTTCCACCAGAGATTTTACCTTTTGATCGAAGAATATAGTGAACTCAGTTGCTTTCTTTGATGCATCCTCAGGCTTGATGGTTTGGGGAGAACAATTTGGGTTTTTGATGAGGTTGAAAAGTTTTTTGGGTCTGTTTTTAGCTGAATCGAGGAGGGATCTGAAATGTGATGTTTTTTTCCTGGAAGATGTGTTTGTGATATATGGATCTTGCTGAACGTAAAAGAGAGAGGTTGGGGGTGGATGGAGATTGTCTCCAGTGCTTCTCCAAGATTCTAAGGTTTTTCCTTTCGTCATAGAGAGCTTTGTTGAACCAAGGAGCTGATGGGGTGGGTCTTTTCCTTTTGCCTTGGAGTGGAGCAACCTTGTCGATTTCGACTGCGAGGATTGAGAGGCAAAGGGGAGTGAGATCGTTGACATCCGTATTGGGGTCTAGACTAGGCAGAGACTGCATAGCAGAATCACTTAGAGTCTCAAGATCAATGATTTTTGTGTTGCCGAACCACGTAGAGGCTCTTTTGGGTTGGCCGAGAGTTGAAATGTGAGAGAGGTGAAAACAGAAGGGAATGAGGAAATGGTCAGACCAGTCAACACGGATGGGTGAAGCAGTGGTAATCTGGTCAGATTTGGAAATCACAAGGTCCAGAATTGAACCCTTGGCTCGTGTATTTTCCGACCAGTGTTGTGCAAGATCGTTAGCGGAGAGAAAGGTTGCAAGCTTGTTGGCAGCCGAGTCTTCCACAGAGCCCCAGTGGAGATTGAAATCACCCAGGAAGATCTGCTTGTCGCTCTGTGAATATTGGTCACTAATGAAGTCGATGAATTCCTCCATGAAGGAAGAGCAATTACCAGGCGGGTGGTAGAAGGTATGGAACCTGAAGGGTGTGCCATGATGAACTTGGAATTCTAGGGAAAGGCATTCAAAGGTGCGAAAGAGGGTGGTGGGAGAGGCTTTGATTTGGAGGGTGTTTCTGAAGATAATCGCAGCACCTCCCCCGATCTTGTCTGGTCTTTCGTTTCTGAGAATAGAGTAGTCAATAGGTAACAAAAGATCAAATGAAGTGTGAGAGGAGTCATTAAACCAGGTCTCCGTGAGAAAGAGCATGTCGAGATTGTGGTGAGTGATGGTGTCGGAGATTTCCAGTTTGTGTTTGGTTGCAGATCTGCAGTTATGGAGCATACAGTGTAGCTCTGACGCAACTGTTTTGGTGATGTGAGTGTCTGGACTGATGAGGGGGATAGGGATTAGATTCTTGAATGAGGGTGCCCCTTGAGGGGGAGGCTTGTAAGTTCTGACGGAAGAGATGGTCTGAATGGCAAATTGAGTAGAGTTGTTAGGAGAGGCGAGTGTAGGGGAAATGACATTGATGGTCTTGTAGGTAGCCAATAGGTTGGTAATGTCTGGGGAGGATAGATTGTGGTTGGCTCTATTGGGGCACGGGAGCAAGGAACTCCTCGGGAGGTTGTTCGGGGAGGGGGATATCTTAGCACATAGGAGTGAAATGGACGCTTCAAGCAGGGAAAGGGACGAGATGAGGGAATCAAGTTTAGTTTCCAGAGAGAGGTGTGCTGAGCCCGGAGTGAAGGGTGGCTCAATGGTTAAGGGAGCGAGTGGACTAGGCGAAGGAGGACAGGAAGAAGTGGGGGACAGGGGAAAGTGTTGGGGGGCGAGGGTCGAAGGTGGGGGAGGAAGTGAAGTATGCAAAGAAGGGCAGTGGGCTCTGGGGGGCTGGGGGGCGATATGTGATGTAAGGGTCTGAGGGGGAGAAAGAAGGTGGTAGAAAGGAGTGAATGGAGTTACTGAGATATTTTTACTGGTTTGAGCAGAGGTGAAGAATAGAGATCATACCTAGGAGGAGAAAGTTGAGAAGTAGAAATGGATGGCTGGAGGAGGAGGTGGGAGGGAGTGGGGTAATGGGAAGGCCATGGATACGGTGAGGTGAGAGGAGAAGGGGTTGAACAGGGAGAGGAGGGAGGGAGGTCAAAGGGAGTCCACACACGTGGGGAGAAGAGAGAGGGTGCAGGCCAGGTACCATGGGTAATGAAAGGTGAATGTAGGGGTAAAGGCACCAGGCAGAGTGGGGGAGGTTGAGCAAAATGAAAGTTGTGGGAGGGGTGAGGGGCTGAGCAGTCAAAGGGAGGGAAGAGGGAGGAATTACCAAGAGGGGAAACAGGGTTGTGAAGCATAGGGGGGATGGGATGTAAGATGAGGAGAGAAGGAGGAGGGTGAGATCAGTGGGAGGGGAGATGACGGGATTACCAATAGGGGAGGCAGGGATGTGTGTGAGGCATGGGAGGGGGGAGAGAAGGTTGTAGAGAGATGGGGATGTGAGAACAGAATTGAGGGTACGAGGAAAGGGGAAGAGCGGAGAGGGGTGAGGAGCAGAGGGGTGAGGAGCAGAGGGGAGGGAGGGGGGAGGGTAAGGCGAGTTGATCGGTAGTTCAGATTGTAAGAAAGGTGGATTAAAAAGGGGGAAATGAGAAGAAATAGGGGAGTTTGGGGGTGAGAAAAGGTAGTGGAATAGTGGGGAGATACAGGATGTAGGGGTGAAGTGGGGTGTAAAGCAGATGAGGTAAGGGGGAGGTCCAGTTGGGAAGGTGGCGTAATGGAGGGGAGGGAACGAGAAGAGGGGTGGGAAAAGGGTCGACCTGTGACTCTCGGGAGAGCGGTCTGAAGGAATGTGTGGGGGTCAAGGGGGGAGAAAGAAGACAAGTTAGAGGATGAATCTAGAGAGATAGTAGTCGCAGGGGTGGGACGAAGGGAGTGGAAGATGTGGTCAAAGAGAGAGAAACAGGAGTCAGAAGCTTGGATCAAAACAGTGCCATTGTTATAAAGTGTAATGGTGAGAAAGCCATTAAAGCGAGCGGAGGGAGACATTTTTAACCGCTTCCCATGCGGGAAAGAAGAGGAGGAGGATACGTTGAGGGTATTGGAGAAGCTGGAGGACCAGGAAGGGATGTCATTAGTGAAGAAAAGGAAGTCATTTTTAATCTTCCCTAGGCGACCATTATGGAATTGGTCAACAAAGAGGGAATCTGGAAATTGTTCAATGATGTTCTGTTTGAACCGTTTAGCTACTGCTTTGGACATATGAGGGGGATAGATTACTTTGAAGCAGCTGATTCCAGACATGATTCGACTGGAAGCCATGATAACTAGATGAGGGGAAGACGTGTTGTGGTGGACAGAAAAAGGGGGGCCACTAGGGTAGTGAAGGTGCAAAGAGGTAGAATAAGAGGGGGTGCGCAAGTTCCGGGAGTCAGTGAGAATTAAACCAATAGGAGTGAGGTCAAAACAGGACCAAAAGTAGATACCCGACAAGGCTAGAAACAGGTTAGAAGGTACAGGGGAGAAGCAGCATTGAATCATAAGTGCATACCTCTTCAGTTTCTAAAAGAGGAAGAGGAAGCACCAATCCAAGATGGTCTTCAAAGATTTGAAGGAGCATTCCTCTTTCTGTTCTTTGCACTGCCTGGTGGCAAAGGCTGCCATCTTAGGGTCAAGCATCCAGGTTCTGGGCATGCTGATTAATAAATGAAGAAAGGATATGCAAAATCCTCGCCTCCGCGTTTTTAACAGAATTGAAACTTTCCTTCGTGCTAACTAGGAAATTTCTCATTGTCATTGTATTTTCTTCCCGAAGATTAATATTATTTGACCCTCTTTCCTGTCAGCTGCTCCCTCGCCTCTGTAGTGGTAAGCAGGCCGCCTGACGGTGCTCGCAGATTAGTCCCTCTTCAGTGTCGGCTGCTCCCTCTGTTCACTGTTACTTCTCTGTAGTGGCAAGATGGCCACCTGCCGGTGGTCGCAGTGTAGTCCCTCTTTACTGTGTGGTCTAGGTCACTAGGGTCATCCAGAGCCTTCTAGATATGTGAAAGGATCCTGATGTGTGCTCCCCCCTCGTGGTGGAGTCAGACCCCTGCTGGGTCGTGATTGCTAGTGTCCACTTAGTCTGATGTGTGCTCTCCCCTCGTGGTCGGATCAGACCCCTGCTGATTAATGATTGTAGATGACCACTTTAAGGTCAGGCAGAGGGGGGCCTGTCCTGCTGGAGGCTTCTAGAGGATTCCCCTCCAAATAGCAGATCACCCTACCCTCTTGTTATGTCTCGCACTCAAGGCCCCGAGTTCAAAGCTGCCACTGGTGCCTGTCCCCACCTCGCCGCCATCTTAGGGTCAGGCATAGCTCTCACGGTTCGTTTCCTCCCATCCCTTCAACAGGACAGAACCACTCAGGTGGGGGGGCTCCAATCCGCTCCACTCATACTCTTCTAGGTGCCCCCCCTGCTGCCGCTCCTCACTCATCACAGCGCTCCAGCTGCTCTTCTAGCAATGCGGGTCGCGGGAAATGGCGCCAACGAGGGACCACCCGCACTCACCAAGCTTGTAGGGTCGGTCGCAAAGGCTGGCAAGTTCGTATGTCTCCGCCGGGTCAAGAAGCCACTCCGGTGCGGGGGAAGTCCTCCCGTGATCCCCGCCAGCGTCTGCAGTGGTCCGTCGGGCTCCCATCTTGTCCCCCTACGTCATTTTGCAATGAGCCCGGGACTCCCGAATGATTTTTGGGGGTGCTCTGGTGCTCCGTACCTTCGGAGTCATTCCCGTTGTTTGTGAGATTCTTGTGCGCGCTGTCTTTCCTCTATCACTTCACCTCCTGCCCTGCAGCCCTCCACGCTGGCATGTGTTGGACACATGGGACATTACGCCGGAATCGTCATTGCCGCCCCGCTTGCTATAAGTCCTTCCAAGCGCTCCATTTCTGCTGCAGGTTGCGCTGCATCGGGTGCGGGAAGCGATGTCTGTCACTCTGTTCACCACTGCAGCCACCTATTTGGTCTTTCCACTATCACTTCAGTGGAGTGGAGTGGAGTGCTCAGCACAGTCTCCGCATTGGCTGAAGCTTGTGCAGTTTCAAACTGGGTAAATGGTCTGCTAAACAAATGCTATTGTATTGGATGGAATTCTCTAATTAATCTCAGCCACTGGGAATTACTCGACCCACATCCAGACCATCATTATTTTGCACACCATGCCACCTCAGTCCGAGCCCAGCCAGATGCAACTGAGTATTGACCCTGCTGCAATAGGAAACGTCCAGCCAGAACTGCCAAGCCAGCTCTTCCCTGAACCGGAACACAAGCAACCCAACACAGGTTTTTCCCTGATTGGGACTCTTCAGACAAGTGTAGCTTGTTTCCAATGGCACAGTGAGCAAAGGATCAACGTCTGTGGACACTTTCAGCTCCTAGGGCATTGTGCTGAAATATATACTTTTTTTAAAGTGATGGGTGGAGTGCTTGAATGTATCTCGGTTAGTGCAAATTACTCGGGCTGCATCCCAGTTCATTGTTATTTTTAACACCATGCCACCTTAGTTTGGAGCCAGCCATGTACAAATTGGAATAGGACCTATACATTTCATGCAATCTGATCCTTCTTCAAAATTATTACATTAAACTCAGATCAAAAGTCGCCCACAGGTTTGACAAGTAACTATGTGCCAGATGTACAAAGCATGTTTAGGGTCGCAATCATTCCGCTTTAGAGGATTTGACTGCAAAAAGGCTTTTTCTAATGTATCAAACTCATTTTAGGAGTCTGTAAAATTGTATTAACTCCTAAAAAGATTGAAACTTTATACCGACTCAGTATTTGGAAAAGAACATGTTGTAGGCATTGTATCAATGTTTTACTAACAAAATCTAATTGTAATACACTGACTCCATAGTTGGAGTAAAAACCCATTCACAATTTTTTTTTAAAGTTTATTGGGAAATAGGCAGTGGTCCCGCAGACAACTGCCATCTCTCAAATACAACTTTTAAAAAAAAGAAAATGTTTTTTCCAAATGCAGCATCATTTCCTCTAAGGAAAAGGCTGCATTAAAAAAAGGTTTACTTAATTTAAGGGTGATCCACAGACATGGTGGTCTGCTGACCATAGCAGGCCACCACCCCTGTGATGCGCACAAATTGTATTGAGTTGCAAATAATTGCAAGATATATATTCCTATAATTTTTTTGTTAAATGAATAGGTATCATTGAATAGAGTATGAACTACATTTCGTAAAGGCTCTTTTTTCAAATCCCATGAATTGTTATGACTTGGCTACTCTCCACACTTCATTTTGAACATAGGAGAAGCAATTAAAAGCCACCACTGCTATTGTATGTGATGACTGGTATTCTCCCCAATCAGATATCTACTACGTGGAATAAGCCCAGAGCTTCTATTTTATTTCTATTTTATTTCAAGGTTACCATTACTGGTGTTAAACCCTTCCTTTTAAAGTAAATATAGATGAAACTCAATCATATATAGATGAAACTCAATCACATGGTGCGATATCTTAAATTGCTATTAAAACTGTTTGGCCGTTTAGGCGGACGGATATTCTGAGCTGTAAATACACATCTAAACATATACGTCAAAGAGATATTAGAGCAGACCTGATTGGTGTCTACTACTAAATTAAATAAATTCCATGTGTGAAAATTATTATGCACTGCGCTAAACTAATTAAAACAATGGCAGTTATTGCAGACAGCTAAGCTTTTCAACATTATTTAGTGAGATGCCTTTGTTTGATTTTACATGGAGAAAAAATTACCTATATGATATAGTGGTTATTGCGTTAAGACAACTAAGTTGAATTACAGAGAGATATTTTCTTCAGAAAGGGTGGTAACGGGCATGTTGAACGTGGTGCATTTCCAAATCGACTTCAAGGTTAGCCTGATCCAACATCTTTGTAGAGGAAATAAAATTGAGCTGGAGAACATCAGTGCTATATGGACAAAACTTCAGATGTGATGTACTCTAGAACTGTATTCATACATCTCTCAAGAGTCACCAGGCAGAGATTTTAAGATATGACACAAAATGGCTTGCATGGTTATTCTGTTATCAGACAGGGTTTAATTATAATGAAACATGAAAAGTTGAGCTGTTCATGTTGACCTCAGTAAAGAGCTTCCCAATCAAAAGGTAAAGATTTAAGAAAGCCAGCTAGGAGACCATATCTTACATTCAATTGGACTATAGACACCATTCGTTAGATATGAAACATTAGGTAGTTAAATCCTAGCAATTCAAAGTTCACATAAGGATATATTTTCAGTGCTATTTAAATCTCCATAATAATAAATAAATGGCACTGCAAGACAACCAACACCTGCAGGTTTTATTTATTAGACTAAAGAAGTAAAATGAATATGGCACTCATGTTTACTTTGAGAAGAGCTCTTCAGATTTGCAAAAATCTAGTGGATGGTTTCCTCCAGTATGTTGGTGTTCCATTTGTTTGTAAGAGCCTGGACTTTTAGCAAAGTCTGATCAGAAAATCTATGAATGAATTCACTGCATAGGTAGAGGCACAAAATAGCAAAAATGTCAGTTTGTTATGATGAATCTGTTCATTACAAAAGCAAATAGCCATATTAACACCAGCAAATCATTAATGTCCCTCTAATAATGTGCATACAGATTTTCAGGAGAAGATTGGGCTGCCTGTGGTTCTCGGGAGAAAGGGGCAATGGGGAAAGGCAGGAGATCCTCTTTCATCTGTTAGAATTCTTCTGTGGAAAGGCAGTTGATGTATTGGCTTCAGACACAGTGTAGCTTGCATTTCACCCATTGGAAAAACTAGCACATTGACCAGTTTGGTCTCGGCTTCTTTGGTTCATACCTGTTCTCCAAACACTTATTGCAACATTCGATTAAGTTTAATGCAGTAATCAATATCATGTTTTCAGCACAACCCAAGAGACTGGACTAAATCAAGCAAATCGGTGCAATAAATTCAGAGGTTGCATGCATTTTGTGATAAACAGCTCAATTTTATCGGTCTGGAGAAGCGCTAACTACAGCCTCCTCCATTGGTCAATGGCGAGTGAAAATGCATTTCCTACAATGATTCATTTTCCTTGCAAGATTTCTGACTCAATAGAGTTTGTTATGCAACTACAGCGTTGTGTTTTTCACAATAAATTGATTTTCACTGACCTAAATTGCTAATTAAAATACCACTGAAACAGAAATAGGGGTAGAGCCAATGCATGTCAGTAGTGTGAGGAGCTCATTGTTGCAGCTGCAAAGATAATACAACTGCAAAAGTGATTGTGCTTTTACTGTGGAAAGAAGGGACAGTCTATGACGAAATGTAGACTTCACAGGGAATATGGTCAATTGGTTGAGGTGTAATATATTGTTCAGCCTTCCTATGATCAAAAATGTGTTATTGAAGATAAATAAAGCAAAATTTTTTCAGCAAAGGTTGCTTCTGCCTTGGGTCTTTCATGATCAGTATTTTAAAACTTGCAATTAAGATGGATATTTAACCTTTTCAGTCTGATTTGATACAGGCAGAATATTGTGATGTATTCCCAGAGATTTCCATGTCTGGCCCTGCGTAATCTCTTCCTTTAATAAAAGACTCACGCCATGTATTTAGGCCCTCTAGAATGTTTACCATAAATCCGTTTTCTTTAAAAAAACACATCAAACAAGTGTTTCCAGAAGAGTGATTTTTTTAAAAAAAAGTATTTTTTTATTGCCATTTTAGTTTTGTTAACATGACAGCAGATCGCATTATACAAGGTAAAATTGTAGAAACTCTTATTTCCGATAACCTTCTCCCTTTCCAGGCATGGTTGTGTATGTTTAACAATTCGTCTTGCTTTATGCCATGAGAAATAGCCTCTTGCAGGTATGAAGGGGAGGTATATAATCTTTAAGGCAATAAAGTACATTTATGTTCAAGGGTAATTGGTATGCCAAATATTTAACAGTGAAGTTAAGAAAAAGGGAGAAAAAAAGGGAATAAAAAGCATTTAACACATTCAACACACAAAATTGCCTTTGTACAGATTTATTTTACACAGCGATTTAAGTTAGCCAGCTTGAATTGCCATCTCTGAACTTTAATCGTTGGGGGCTATCGATTAATGTGGCTAGGAGTGAAGGAGACAGGTGTTGGGAGGTTCCCTCCTAATGGCGTGTTGGGCTGCTCCTACATCTCAAAGTTCTATCCTCTTGAAGCGGACCTGGTATTTCGAACTTAATTCAGTGTCATGTCTGCACAATGGGTTACTATCATTCCCAATTCCTAATCTCCAGGTTCATCTTCCCTCTCGTCCTCTAGTGAGTCACTGCTTTCTCCAAGGTCCTCCCCCCGGCCAAGTTCCGGATGTTCCCACATTATCAATACCTCCGTCCAGAGGTCTGCTGTAGGGCGAGTACGTACCCCTTGGCCTCTTCTCTTGCCTGAGCCTCCAGACGACTTCCAGGTTATACCTATTTGTCTTTTAGCCAACACCAATGCCAGTCTATAAATCTCGAGCCCACTCTTCGGGATGTCAGACTCAGGAATAGTCCCAGAACACATGCCTCCAGAGAGCAAGGAGGGGAATGGCCAAGTGTGTTCTCTAGGGCCGCTACAACTTCCGTCCAATAAGATCGTATGGTGGGGCAAAGCTATAACATATGTGTGAAGTCTGCATCTAGGAAACCACATCGAGGGCAGGTGTGGGGTGCTTCTCCGTATACTACCTGGATTTTATGTCGAGTTATGTAGGTCATATGCATAAAATGAAATGAATTTGTACTTGTAAAGCGCACTTATACCCCAACCGCGGTTTCCTGGCGCTGTACGCATACCGCTGTGGAACCCTTCCTGGCTTTTCCCTGTGAAATGTCCACTCCTGGGCACCCCCAAGGTGAAGCCAGGCATCCCAGCGCTGTTGGGGCCATTGTGGAGATTAAGCAAGCTATTGCCCAGAGTTGCAGAGTGGGACCCATGAATAGAATAGGCACCGAAGCGAGAATTATCAGGTCTGAGGAAATTGAGCCCAAGGCCCGCCGAGGCGGAAATTGAACCTTGGTCCCGGGCCAGACCTCTGCATCAGGGTCTGCCGCTCTAACCATTGAGCCACACTTCTTATAAAATTGAACTGGGTGTATTTCAACCTCGTGTTTCTGGAGATTTTTCTGGGAGAGGCCAGGACCTTTCGCCATTCCGGATCCAATAGTTACTTTTCCAATTCTCTCCTATCTGCTTCTCAGGGCCAATAGGAGAGGGCGTACCATTTATGTAAGGAAGCAGTACAAACAAGTCACCAGGTGTCTAGTTGATCCCAGGCCAACAATTGCCGTACAGCATGCGGCACCGGTTCATCCCGGTTCCCTGCCCCCATGTCCTCTAGAGTCCTGGTAAGTGCCTCATATTTATGAAACTGTCCTGGCGGAAAACCATATTGTTCCATCAACTCGTCAAGGGCTAAGAAAGTTCCCTCTTGGTAACAATCACCCACAGTAGCTACCCCAGTATCTGTCCAGGACATCATTTGCCCAGCCGTGAAAAATATCACTGGGTCACCATGAGGGAGACCCACCAGTGGCAGTGCTGGGGCAATAAACGGCCGTTTTCACCACGCATCTGTACCAGCACTTCGAAGCTACCACAAGCAGCACACCTGGGCGTTGAATTCCCACTCAGGGCAGAGTAGTTTGGCCAAGAGGAGTTCCCTGTTAGCCCAATTGTTTCCAGGCCACCCCAAGCATTTTGATCGAGCCAGCGTGTTATCCACTGCAGTTGGGCAGCCAAATAATGAAGTTCAAAGTCTGGAACTCCCAAGCCTCCCACCTCCATGGGGCGCCTTAGGATGGCCAGTGCGACTCTATGGCGACCTCCGTCCCATATCAAGTCTCGTGCCAGGATATCCAGCTGTTTAAACCAGGATATTGGCACTTGCACTGATAAATTTGCAAAAAAATATAAAAGTCTTGTGAGCATGACCATTTTAGTAAGTGTAATCCTGGCCATTATAGGCAATTTAAGGGATCTCCAAAAAGGGACACTGGTGTTTAGTGAGCGGAGGACTTTCCCGACATTGGCCTCCCAAAGGATGTCTAAGTGATGGAAAATTTGTATCCCCAAGTATCGGAAGGAGTTAGGTGAACACATCAAGTCTGGGGGTAGTCCCTGCAGCAGGGCTGCATCAGGGGAGAGAGGAAAGGCAAATGTCTTATTCTTATTAACGCTTAAACCGGACACCGTCCCAAACGTCTGCAAACAGTCCATGGCAGAGTCACTCCCTGCAATCCATCCTTCGAATAAAGAAGACTGTCATCTGTGTAGAGGGAGATGGTATGTTCTCGCCCCTCAACCCACATCCCGGAGCCCCTACATTCCCGTCGAAAAAGAGCACGGCGAGGGGTTCGATGGCTAAAGCAAACAACAGAGGAGACAGAGTACATACCTGCCTCGTGCTTCGACAAACAGCATATTGCGGAGATATTGTGGAGCCTGTCTTCACTTGTGCCATCGGTGTAGGGCATAATAGTTAAACCCATCGTCCCCAGTTCTCACCCAGGCCCATCTTACACCTTACTTTGAAAAGGTAGTCCCAGTTTATTGTATCAAACGCTTTTTCTAGGTCACCCGACACCAACACTGCATCACGGTTCGTCAGGGCTTCCGACAAGAGGGATAGAGGGAGTTTTTAATGTTGGAATTACTACCACACATGGAATATGATAGCAAAATGTCGCTGCTATTGAAGGAATATCTAATATGACAAAGCTATGTTTGACCTATAAAGAGCAAGAAGGCCTGAAAAACAATATTATACCGACTTTTGAGAAAATAAATCATCAGCCCTATATAAAGAAATGAAGGTAAAAACATAATTTAGATCATGTGCATACATTTTTATAGTACTAGACATTATATGACTGATCACATTGTTGTTTTACCATGTGTGAATTTTTATTTTATAAGGCAAGGCCCACATTATGCCCACATTATGCCATATCTTGCCATATCTTGTGTTTACTTTGAAACAACTTATAGTAGACAGATATTTGAGGGATGTTCAGTAAGCTGAATTTTAGCAAATTGAGGGTTTAAAAGTAAGACAGACCTTACTATATTTTTAAAAACACAAATTATGGAACGAATTGACTAGAACAGTTTCACAACTTAGAACGTTCAACCTTAAGATGGTTCTTTTGAGCAACATTTGCTAAATATGTAATATCATTTATGGGGAATAACTTGTATTTTCTTTGAGTCTGATCAATAAATAAAAGAAATTATGAAAATACTACCAAATAAACAACATTAAGACGCCAAAGGGATGTTTATTATAAATATTTGTTTATTTCAGTCAGTTAGATCATAAAACACAATATAAAAACATAGGTAAAATAGTTAAAAAAACATGCAGAACATACAAAAGTGCAATGTGCAAACAAACAGTACAGTACAATACCCAGCAAGTAAGAAGAAACTAGGTACAGTTACTAACAGATAAACTCATGCAGCAAGCCATTAGAGCACAGCACAAAAATTACAAAAGACCAGTGAGAAAAACAATAATTAAAATCCAATATTAAAATATCACATTCTCAAAACAGTACCACCATACTGAACGCTAAGATATTAGTTAAAAAGATAAAACAGCATAAAAGGCAAGACTACAACTGAACCTTTTAAGGAGTATGTGCGCAATATTATACAAATTTTTATGCATCACTAGATCTCAACAGGTGGATCTCAAAGGATGTTTATTATCATTCGGCAATGCCCCCTTTTTACAACACTCTGCAACGGAGCTGCGTTGCAGAGTGTTGTAAAAAGGGGGCATGGCCTCTGAACACCTCTCTGCAATGCAACTCCCTGGCGCATACTCGGGGTACCTGGTGGGCTAGTTGGCCCACAGGGGACCTCAGGATTGAAGAGGAATTAGTTCCCCAACGTAAAACGCGCCACAGGGCCTGTTTGCACACATGTCACCTCAGGACCCGCCCCCTTCCTTCACTATTGAGCAAAAGATTCCTCTAAAATCAGGCGAACTACGAATTCCGATTTAATCACCTGTTATCACGAGAGACCTCAAGGCTGCATCTTTCAGCCCACTACTGATCCTGAAAAGTAATTCTAACCGTACTTACAGTATCTTGAATTTCCTTCCATAGGCTAACATTGACTGGTTTCACTTGCAAATTCTTCTAAGGGTGGAGTTTTGGAACTTAAAAAAATTTCCTCTAAAATCAGCCAAACTACGAATTCCGATTTACTCACCTGTTATCAGGAGAGACCTCAGTGCTGCATCTTTCAGCCCACTTCTGATCCTGAAAAGTAATTCTAACCATACTTACCAGTAACTTGAATTTCCTTCTATAGGATATAATTGCCTGATAGACATACATATATATATATATATATATATATATATATATATATATATATATATATATATATATATATATATATATATATATATACAAAAATATAAAATAAAAAAAACATATTACAATTTCAATATTTTTAAAAACTTTTTTTCCAATTTATATTAAAAATATGTAATGTAATTAAAAAAAAAAATATCTAAAAATAAATAGTTAAAACAATGTAGTAAATCAGTATAAAAAAATAACAATTAATACATTTAAGAGTTATCATTTACAAAACCTTTGAAATTTACTGAAAAAGCCATAGGTTTCAGCCACGTTATAGTTAGGAATTAGCATTTAAAAAACCTTAGAAATTCACTGAAAAAACCATAGGTTTCATCCACGTTATAGTTAGGAATTAACATTTAAAAAAACCTTAGAAATTCACTGAAAAAACTATAGGTTTCACACGTTATATTTAGCTGGACATTTCACTATTACAAAATAATTGAAATTCCCCCGTTATAGTTAGTTTAGCTAACTATAACTCGCGCGCCCACAATGCACTGCTGATTACGTCAAATATTATATCACTCATGACATGGTCAGTGACATCACTCATGACATCTCTAAGGTTTTTTAATTGCTGATTCCTAACTATAACGTGGTTGAAACCTATGGATTTTTCAGTGAATATATATATATATATATATATATATATATATATATATATATATATTTTACCATCAAGGCCCTTGCGCTTGAGAATGCACTCGGCGATGTTTGCACCTAGTGGTATTGTTTGCCTCCTTGCCGCTCGCTTCCTTTCAGTCCAGTATTTTCACCAAGCCCAAAGCGTTTTGAGGCAACCACGTCTCTTAGTCATGGGCTGCTCCACAGAGGCACAAAAGATATCACCTGTTTTAGCATTCGCCTTTTATTGAATGAAATCGCCCCCAGTGGGCGTGGCTTACAATGAAGCTGGTTGGATGATGGTTATAGTAGTCCAACAGGTAAGTTTCAGTGCATGTCCTTTAGTGGGCTTTGTGCCCCTGTGTATTTTTCGACCTTGAATTTGAATCCTATAGTAGGCAGTCACTGTGAGCCACGCCCACTGTGGGAAGTTGCTATCAATAAAAGGAGTAAACTAAAAGGTGAGCCCTTCTATGCCTCTGTATGCAGCCCATGATTAAGAGGCGTGGCCCTCGATACGCGTTGGGCATGGTTTTAAATTGGAGACAGAGGAAATGTGTGCTGCCCCGAGGGAATCACTGAAGAAACATCGCGTAGTGCATGCCGGAGCGCAAGGGCGGTTTTTGAACATAAATTGCGTGGCTGCCCGAGCCGCGAGAACATGCTGTGCACCCTTTCCGAATGTGAAAGACTGGGGAAGGTACGAATTCCTTTCTGAATGGCACAATGTTTGTTGGCAAAAGAAAGTACGCAAAGCCAGAAGTAATTTCCTACTAAAGGATGTTAAACGCTTTAAAGAACATACAGGGGCATGGAGCCTACAAAGGATATACACTGAAAACTCACCAGCTGTACTACAATTACCAGCATGCAAACGTGGCAGTCACTGTGAGCCACGCCCACTGTGGGAAGTTGCTATGAATAAAAGGAGTAAACTAAAAGGTGAGCCCTTATATGCCTCTGTATGCAGCCCATGATTAAGAGGCGTGGCCCTCGATACGCGTCGGGCATGGTTTTAAATTGGAGACAGAGGAAATGTGTGCTGCCTTGAGGGAATCACGGAAGAAACATCGTGGAGTGCATGCTTGAGCGCAAGGGCGTTTGTTGAACATATATATATATATATATATATATATATATATATATATATATATATATATATATATACATATTCATATTCAGTAGGAACTAAACTAATCTACGAGACAAAATAGGGATGTAAGATGCTTTGAGATTTTCTAATATTCATTTTGTTTTATGTAATGACTGCTGAGATTGCCATTACAATTACCATAATTCTGATACATAAGATGTATGTGCTAATAGGGCATAATAAATCTACTATTGTAAAATACCAAAATTTGTGTGTGTTTACGGTTTCTGGGAATGGTTGTGAGGGTCATGCATATATAAGTGTTCCGTCAGATAAGATTTCCTCTAGCAGGGTTGTTTGTCTCGTAACAGATTTGGACTCTGGATGAGCCTACCACATCATAGAGAAGAGTGAGAGAAATCTGTCAGTTCTCACTTTATTTATTTATTTTATTTATTTGATTTATATAGCGCACTATAACCCAGGGGTCTCTAAGCGCTTTGACAGGGTCCACAGGCAACTCAAGGGCTACAACAGATTTAATCATTTAGGGACCACCCCATGCTTGCTGAAACAGCAATGTTTTTAATTTCTTTCTGAAAGACATTAGCTTAGTGTCCTTTCGCAGATCTAGAGGTAGTTTATTCCATAGCGCTGGTAGGGTGTGTGAGAATGCACGACCTCCCACCATAGCCAACCTACAACGCGGCTGGACAAGGAGAGCTGCTTCAGCCGATCTAAGCTCCCTAGCTGGTCTGTAGGAAGACAAACGTGCCTTCACGTAATTGGGTGCCCTTCCATACAGAGCCTTATGAACAATGCAAAGCCCCTTGAACGTTAGCCTCTGCTTGACCGGTAGCCAATGCAAATCGCGTAAAAGGGGAGAGGCCTGTGTATGCCTTGGTTTCTTAAATATGAGTCTTGCAGCATCGTTCATAACAATCTGCATTATTTTTAATAGCTTTTGTGGTAGTCCTATATACAGCGAGTTGCCATAGTCCAGCCTGGCTAAAATCATGGCGGAGACCGCACTCCTCAGAGAAGAGAAGGACAGCACAGATGAAACCTTCCTCAGTTGTCGGAGGAGGCCAACGCAAGTGCCGATCACGGCTGTGACCTGTTTTTTCATGGACAGTTTGTCGTCCACCCGGATCCCCAGGCTTTTGACAACTGTCGCCGGTTCAGGGGGGGTACCCAGCTCCTTGGGCCAGAATTGATCACTCCATGGGTTGCCAACTAAAGTAATTGGCAACACCTCGGTTTTGTCCGGGTTGACTTTCAAGGAGTTCTCGGACATCCAATTGGCCGTGCTTCTCAAGATGTTACGTAGTCTTGCAACGGCATCCTGGCTATCATCCAATTGGATGATGAGTTGGGTGTCATCGGCGTAGTTATACACCTGGCAGTCCAATTGATTGAGCATCCGAATCAGGGGCTGTAGGTATATATTGAACATGAGTGGTGACAGAGCAGACCCTTGCGGTACTCCGCAGGTGATCGATGTTGCGGTGGAAAGTAGGTCACCTAATTGCACTCTCTGCTTCCTCCCTTCAAGAAAGGATGCGAACCAGGCAAGTGCTGTGCCCTGAATGCCGGACTCTCCCATCCGCGACAATAGTTGTTTGTGACAGACAGTATCAAATGCCGCGGAGAGGTCCAACAGCACCAGGGCACCTGGAGTTTTCTTGTCTGCTCTGTTCCTTAACTCATCCACAATTGACAGCATCACCAGCTCCGTGCTGTGGGGGTGTGACATGCATTCTCTCCTTGGGGCTTAGAGGATCTAGCCGGATGGTTTGCCTCCTAAATTGGGAGGATCACACCAGTATGACATCATTCATTTGAAATGTACTAATGTAAAGACTAATTTTGATTCAAAACCTTTAAAAAAAATGCGGTTAGCTATGGTTCCATCATACCCCAAATTCATACTCTTCAGACATGCCATATGGCCAAAATATTTTTGTTTGCCGTAATCTCTGTGCAAGGCTATGCCAACGGCTTGTGCCTACGCCCTGGCATTTTTGTTTCATAGACATGTTAACATAGGGCAGATCTCGGCAGTGTCTAAAACAGATCTCCAAAACCATGTATTGATTTCGGCCAGCTGCCGATTGCATCTTCATGGCCCTCCCATACATTTCACAGCCCTCCCAAATTCAGAATGCCGTAGCCGGTCCCATTTCTTTAACAGATTTCTCCAAGGATTCTTCCCTTCCTGACTGAAGGGTACCTTCACCGCTTAGAAATTTTCCAGACATTGTTCTGTTTTTACCTGCACTCATCCATCATTCAATTATGGAAATTCCAGTAAGAGTCATCATATAATGATTAGTTTATTCTGTGCTGGTTATTGTACTTGTCATTTTCAGCTGTTGAAGTTATTCAGAGGGTGCTCCAGCAGGTAAGATGTTACTTTGTCTGGGATGCTGAAATCCTCACACCTCTCCTGTAAGGGGCACCATGCTATGAAGTAACTTGTGCTCTTTACTTTCCCCAAACAAAGGGGCCAATGAGCTCGGTCTTCGAGACCCTGATACCAGAAAACACGTATTGGTAAAATGTTGTTATTATATTAATGAGTAATGGCACTTCCATGATTGACCAAGACCTTCTGCTACTGGAGAGAAACATTTCATTTTTAATGAAAGACCACATAAAATATGGAACGTTAACAGTTTATATGCACAGTTAAACTGGTTTCAAATATTGTTGTTTGCTGCATTCTAATTTACTATTAATTGTATGCTAGTATCTGATAGAGACTACTAGCCGCAGATTCCTTAACATAGAATTATCCGCAGGCGTGAGACTGGATCTGGAAAAATGTTGCCACAGCATCTCTGCGTGCCGAGGGCGGTACCACGTGATTCCGCCCTGACGTCCGCAGACGTGACCTCAGCGAGGTCTCATAAGCCCCACCCCAGTGCGCTGACGTCCATTTCCTTCTTTCCCGCGTGCAACACGGATCCGGGTTGTGTCCCTTGACCTGTTTTTAGGCCTTCTTTTAATGCTTTTGCATTGAGGAACAGTGTGCGAAAGCCTTCGGGTTTCAAGACGTGTACTTCTTGTACGAGTCAGATGTCAGCGACGGACCCTCACCCTATTTTTATGTGGTGTTTGGGCAAGCACCATGATTCTACGGGCTACGATGCTTGTCAGCATCTGAAGCCGAAGTCCCAGTGGGAGCGCTGGATGAAATTGCTTTCGGCCTGCTTGTCCAGATCGGTCTCGTCACCGCGTCTGTCTCCTACCTCGGATGGGTCCAGAAACCGCCGATTCCGCCTTCGGCATTGTCCTTCACTGAGGCCCCATGGGCGTTGCTCGCCCACCGGTAAGTCTTACAGCTTGTCCTCGAGGCCTGGTCCTCATTCTGCAGAGGGCGCAGGTTCCCCTCGGGACGTGCGCCCTCGCTTGTCACCACCCTATCCGCCGTTTGCTGGGTCGTGGTGACTAGGGCCCAAATGAAGGTCCATGCTACGGCTCTGCAGGCTTCTTTGCCCCCCTCCTCTTTCTGAGACGTCTGCGGATCCCTTGCCATGTGCGGGGCCTTCCGGGGAGTCACCGGCGGATTCGACCCTGGCGCAAACGAGTTCGGCTTCACGTTTTGGGGGTGTGGTGTCATTGAGGTGCGGCCCTACCGGGTTACCCTCTTCGACCCACGGCATACCTGCCTTGCCGCAAATACCCGCAGGGGTCCCTGTGGTGTCGCAGGAGGTCGCCAGGACTCACGATTCGTCCCAGTCCCCCTCAGTCCTCTGGGCAGGCAGCGCCAAAGGCTTTTTTCCCCGGCCCTGGCGGTCCTGCGGGTGGTGGCCGGGACCCGGGGCGCCTCCCCGGGTCCCTCCTGGTCCTCTACGCAGGCGGCTGCCTCGTCAGAGGTCGAGTCTGTGCCTTTTCGGTGCCGGTCATTAGCCACCCCAGCTCCGACCCTACCCCATTCTCCTAGGACGCAAGTGGTGGTGGAAGTCGACTCGGCGCCCCCGATGGCCACTTCGGCGCTGATCAAAGTCACATCGGTGCCTGTGGCGGACTCCACGGCGCCGTCCCGGTGTCGGGTCGTCGACTTGTCTCTGGAGGTCCCTTCCTCTCCGGAGGTTTGTCATCTCCTTGTCTCCTCTTCACTGGAGACTGGACGCCGCATCGTTGCTTTTTCCCCGGCGTCTTCCAGGGAGGGCTCTTCTCCGTCTCCGTGGCCACAACCCCCGGACTATCTCTTCCGCAACTCGCTGTTCGTTGCCCCGCAGGCTTCTCCGCCCACTCGTCCATGGATCTTCCACCCTACAGGGGCTGGCCGTTTCTTCCTCCAGCTGGACTCGGGGATGGGCGGCTTAGTTTACAGCCATAGCCCACGGAGGAATTGCTCTCTCCTCTGCGACGCCCTATGGAGGTGAGTGTGGCTTTAGTCTGGGCCATTTCCACGGCCGCTGGCATTTTGCAGATGGGCAACCCGGTCACCCCATTCCCTATGGACCATTTGTTGGAAGTTCTCCACCATGGCTCTGGTGGAAGGGAGCTGCTTCTTCCATTTGAAGCTTCGCTCCACAACTCTCTTCTAGCCTGGGGGCATCCTGCCACGGGAGATCCGATGCCTCAGCCGCTCCTCCACCGCCGCCGTCCTGTTCCGCACGATCAAGTCTGCCTTTCTTTCTATCCTTCTACCCAGGGCCCTCTCCTGCAGACTGCTTTTCCTTCCTTGCCTTCAGTGTTGTTCCCTCCGTCACGGGAGGTCCGGTGATTGGATTCCTGGGGACGTAACATCTTCGCTTCCACTAGTGCTGCTTTGCGAGCGCTCAACACACTTTGTGTGTTGGCCAGGGCTACCTCCAGCCTACAGGATTCCGCGGAGTCCCTTCTGTCTCGCTCCTCACATGAAGGTGTCTGCGCTGATCTGCGGCACCATGTGTTGGATGGCCAGGAGTTGGCCGCATTTATTCTCCGTTCGGCCTTGGATGTTTCTGATGCTCTCGGCCGCGCTATGGCAAAATCTGTGGCTCTCCGCCGCCATGCTTGGTTGCGGGATGGCGTTTTTCTGGAGAATGATAGGGAGCGTCTGGTTGACCTGCCTTTTGATGGGGTTCTTTTGTTTGACACCCACGCGGACTTCGTCATTCAACTGCTCCTTGCGGGGCTCCGTCCTCCTCCCCCTCCGTAAGATTTGGCTTGTCAGTCCTCGGGTGCTTTATGGGAAGCGTTTATCCCACCTTTTTCTTTGGGCATAGTGTTTTGGTTTGCCAGTCTGTATGTTCTGTGTGGCTTGAAGTGCCTTCGAGGTCCTTCAGTTGGCCCCTCTGTACTGTTGGCTGCTGGTACAGCCCTTTGGTTTTTGTGGTGTAGTGTTTTGGCTGGTATTACATCCGTTTAGGTCCTCAGGTTGGGCCATCTGGGTATTTTTTGGCTGATTGGTAAGCCGTCTGTGGTACTACCCGCAGGTCCTTAATGTTCTTGTTCTCTGCTGCGGGTTTTTTTCCCTGAGAGGTGTTCCCATGTTTTGTTTGGGACGTGTCGTACCCTAAGTGGGGTACTTGTAGCTATTATGGAGCTCTGACCTAGGCTGAGAGGGTGTGGACACCTTTTCGGGTCCCTTGCCTTTCCTGGCGTCACTGTATATATAGCTGGTGCAGCCTCTCTCTTTCCTTTTGTCTTAGCGCAGCTTGTGCTGCTCCAGGTTCTGTCTTCTCAGTATCTGCTGAATCGCCAGACAGACTTTGGCTTGTCGTCTGCGGCGTCGTGTCGTGGTGTTTCCACCTTCTTGTCCGGCGTTTCGGCCTGGTCCTCTGTCATGTTTTCCAGGGGGGCTAGGAATCTTCTAGTATTCTCCTGTGTTCTGGCTGACGGCCTTGGTCCGTCCTACATTTTTCTCCTCTTTCTCTTCTGGTGGGTCCCACTTCTTTTCATGGGTCGGTTTGTGTCTCTGGAAAGTCCCTTCTGTGGGGTTTGTTCTAGAGTTCCCTGGCCTCTGCCTTCATCTTGCGCTTAGCTTGTTCTGGGCGCACTGGCTCATGGTATTTGCCAGCTGCCAGCTGTGCACGCCTGGTCATTATGGTCTGCCTTCTTGGTCTTTTGCGTGCACCCTTGTCATCCTGCCCCTTGTTCTGATGGAGCTTTGCACAACTGTGTCTTTCTTCTCATGCCTGCTCTTCTTGGCTGGGAGGCCATTCCTGCCTTGTCCGCTGCCTCTGGGCTGATGCCTGTTCAGCTGTCTCTTCGCTGTGTGTGTGTGTGTGTTCTCCTGCGGCGGGCTCTGCCTCCGTTTTCTCCTCTTCTTCCTGGAGTTTGGGGTGGTTATTTTCTTCCTTGGTACTCCTCTGGCACTCTCTGTCCCTCCGGGGTTTTTTGGCAGATGTCCCTTGTACCTTGGGTAGGCGTGGGGTATCCTGGCATTCCCGTTGCCTTGTTCTTGCCTACTTATGCTTGGTGGGGGCTGGGCCACCCTTCCTATCCCCATGACACGTCCCCTGTTGGGGTCCTGTGTTTCTTCCAAGCTGGGGAGGTTCTCTCGCAGGCCCTCCTCCCCTCTGGGTATGGCTAGGGTATCTAGTCTACGTTAAGGAATCTGCGGCTAGTAGTCTCTATCAGATATACAAGTTACTTACCTTCGGTAACGGTGTATCTGGTAGAGACAACTCGAGCCGCAGATTCCTTCACGACCCGCCCTTCCTCCCTGTTCTGCGAGGACCTTCAGCTTGGTTTTCTGCACTCGCCTCCCTCTGGGTGGCTTGTCTTCCTAGAGTGTCCTCTTCACTTCCTCCCTTGCAGGATGCTTTGTTCTATTTAATTGTTCCACCCCTTCCTTGCTGGTACTTGGACGTGTGGTTCATGTGTACTTCTGCATCCCGGCACCCTGGTTTTTCCAGGGTGGGGGCCTACTCTTACTCTTCTCCCTTTTTAATTGCTTAGGGTTTCTGACTCCTCTGCGGTCCTCTGAGTTGGGGTTTGTTGGCTGTATCTCAGCCTTTAGCTCCTTCTAGGGGATATGCACCCCCCCCTCCCTTGATCATGTTGTCTTGGTGTCATTTGCCGTAACTTATCTGTTCCGGCCTTGTTGCCCTTCACTGTTGTGGATTGTTATTGCAGACTTTCTTCGCCCGCTATGCTGTTTTTCACATGCTTTTCTACCCCCAGGGAGGATGTCGCCTTAGCTTGAAAGGTTGCTTCTTAGAGCGGTGCTCTGCTCTTTCCCTGCTGTGGTTTTCAGTACCATAGTGCCTGGCACTTTTCCAACTGGTGCTGTTCCTCACCTTTCGTTTCCTCTCTTTTCTGTTTTCACTGCTTTTTTGTACACTGTTCCCATGCTCTCACAGTTTTGTTTGTGATGGCTTCGCGTTGTGGAGCGGAAAAGTTCTCAGAAGAAAACTGACGCCAGCGCTGGGGTGGGGCTTATTTGACCTCATCGTCGGGGCGGAGTCACGTGGTACCGCCCTCGGCACGCAGAGATGCTGTGGCAAAAAATTTCCGGATCCAGTCTCACGCCTGGGGATAATTCTACGTTAAGGAATCTGCGGCTAGAATTGTCTCTACCAGATACACCGTTACCGAAGATAAGTAACTTGTAGTTCCATGATAATAACAAAACGTGCACAGCTGTTAAAAATGACGTTATCTTTGCACCGTAATATTTTGCCCATTCTACTGTGATTCTTCCCGACGACCCCATGTGATAGACATATCACCAATATGCTTGCACACTGCTTCCAGAAAGTGAATTAGTCTGAGAGCGTCTCTGTTTACTCAAATATTTGATTTAAATAATTCTCTATTGATGTATGAGGGAGCGCTAGAGATTTACTAGAACACAAAATACAAATATATGTGTGTGTATATATGTGTGTGTATGTAAATATATATATGTGTGTATATACATATTATATTTATATTTTTATTTTTATTTTTCATATTGATTTGTTTCCTTTAATGTAGAATATTTTAATGATTAAAATGTTCAAATTTACATAAACAGCCACAATTATCTAAGATCGACCTAGTTAGTATTCACTGTTTACGTCAATGCTGCAGGATCATGATAGGTGAAAAGCTTGAAAATAAGTTTCCAGCCAATGCTAATTTTTGTAGGTACTGATATCCCTCGTAGGCTTCTGAAATGTTTTGTATTTTTAAAGTATGAAATACATATATTAGCAATTAAATGATTAAAAAGAGTATATATGCGGCCATTTACAGGAAGGCACGTATTTGTCTTCCAGAGAGGCTCCGGCTATAGAAGCGGGAGGAGTAGCATAGTAAGGGTGCCATTGTCCTGATTCAGGCAAGGAAAATTGATTCCCCGTCCACTGGTTGGATGGTAAAAGACAGCCAGAGTCTTGGTACAGTGGCCTCTGAACACTCCATGGCCCTAATGCCAATGCACCTGTTGCACTATTGAAAGCTACGCCACTTAAGGGACAACTGTCTAATCAAATGATGGTCACATTTTGATTATGGCTGGTGGTCGGTAGCAGCTGGGGTTGCCAAGCTGCTGCCTTTTCAACTCCGGGCATGCATTGGCCTGCTATCTGCACCATACAAAAGACCCATATTTTTTGGTTTGACTGTACAGGTATACCACCTGATTAGAAGCTGTAGCCATGTAATTGTTCAAAAATATTTCACGTTTCTGGAGAAGTTAAGGCCTTTGTGTGTGTGTGTGTGCGCGCGCACACATTTTTATGTAGGTATATATTCATACTCTGGATACAGTTGTATCGAAGCCCAATCAGAAATAACGGTTGATTCAAGTGATTTTGACGCCCTAATCCATGTACACTGATTGCACCCTACCACCACCCTCATTGGTGACTTTTGTATTGGGTTGAAGACCTTCACCCTCCAGGAAGTGTTGCGATGGCCGATTATCCTTGTGGCCCGTGCATAGAGACAGCCCTGTAAGAAATAGTAATGCAATAAGTATGTTAAGACACTGAAAAGAGCATGTCAACCGAGGGTTTAATGTTGCTATATTCCACTTCCTTCCACAGAAACCTGGAATGGATCTAGCAGACACCTACATCATGTTTGTTCGAGAAAACCAGGACATTCTCAGAGACAAAGTAAATGAGGAAATGTACGTGGAGAAACTGTTTGACGTAAGTACCTGCCCTTGCCCATTGCAAGGCACTTATATGGCTACGCTGCTTCTCAAATATGTTTATGGTCTTGCTTCTTAATCACCAGGTAATTCCGTAAATTGTGGCTCAGTTTTACATCTACAGGAAACACCCTTATCTGAAATTCTTTTCTGCAAGAAGATCCAAAGCAATACAATATTTCTTTAAGAGACAAAAAATGTTATGTTTTCTGCTCATAATCATCGTCATCAAAGATTGTTCCGATAGGTGGTTGAGGAAGCGTCGTTTATACTGAAATCCAAATAACTTTGACTCTATATCCTTCCATCCCAATTATGTGACATTGCTGGGTTTGCATGTTCCAGTGTGCCCAGCGGAAACAAGGCTGTGTGTTGGCCTAATGAATGTTTGCAACGCTTCATAGGAATTTGATCAATCTCATCAATTTTTCCGTAGTTCTCTGTCTGGGGAAGCTAGGAAACTTGCCTTCTAAACATTAATTTAAAAAAAAGTCCAGGAAAACGCCACAAAAACCAACCTATATCTTGTTAGCAGTTATTTTTCTCCTGATCGGCCGGCACATGGAGTATGAAAAAGGATGGAATTTATAAGAGACTTTTCTTTTTCAATTTAACTTTGTAGCTGTAAACACACTCTTTATGCAGTTCAGCCCAACATTTGAGAAATTATCTGAGTAAACGTCTCTCATATTCATTAAATCGTCTGTGACTTAATTTTTTCACCAAAGAATTCCACATATATTTTTTACAAAATTTCTTAACATTCACAAAAATTGGCTTCATTAAATTTGTATTCAGTGTTGGTGATTGCCACACTTCAATTTAATCAAATGGCAAATCTGGAAGCAAACAGAAGTGGCAAATGGTTTAAGAAGAGAACTTTGCAGAGCTCGACTTGTTATAAGAGTAAATAGATAGACTGTGACATATTTACTAAAATGGTTCTGGCCTAAAATAAGTCTGATTACTTTTCTGCTCTCTCAAGACCGTAGATGGACATCCATGATCGTGGAGGTACTAGATAAGGTTGGGTAATGCTGGAGGAATGAGAGCCCAGGCTAAGGCATTACTATAACTAGCATCCCACTATCACTTTCTGCAAAGTAGAAATGAGATCTAGCAAGCTAGTGAATATATTTGTCAATGAGTCTTTTCATGATGTAATTACTGATATTGCACATTGTGTAATGTGGTATTGTATGTGAAACAGTATAGAGTAGTCGTGGTAGTTATGGTTAAGTAAGGACCTCAGGGCAGTAGCCAAGGTTAAGCTATTGCTATACCTTGCTCTCTCAGACAATTCAGGGGCATATGAGCTGCTCGGCTACAACTGTAGGGGTTAACGGGTGTTTGCCACTGCTTTCCCGGGTTCTTGCCTACTTTAGCCTTACAAATCTAGCACTAAGTACACCCCTCAATAGTAAATGTGGGCGAGCTGTCCAAGGACTACTTAGGGAGATGGTGTGGGGTTATATATTTGGAACTCAACAATGGACACAATATCTCTCCACTAACTACAACGTTCAGGAAATACTTGATATTAATAATAGATAAGTATTTGAATCTTACAATAACTCAATACTATGAAGAATCTTAATGGACTACTTGCACATCACAGAACACAAGACTAGTCTACAGCTGTATTATTAGGCTAAAGTGCTATCCTTCTATAGGAGATCTTAGCATATGAATCAGGGATAACAGGTTTAAGCTACACATGAATATGGCAGGATCCTGGACTATCCATATGCAGCCAAGTCGGTCCCCATCTGGACAGTTTATGGGTCAATATTGAGAAAGGTGGGTCCTCTCCTTCCTATTTAGAGCTGGCTCCACTGGTGAATCATTAAAGTGTTTCTTGGGCCATGAATGCATTCCAGTCTCCCCAGGCCCTTATGATTGGACTTCATAGGCCGCACAACCATTTCCGCCCCTGTTTCCAGAGCCTTCACTAGAGAGGATAGTGCAGTGGTCAGTCTAGGCAAGCACTGGAGGTCGCAGGTTGGGGTAGCGTACACATTGGTACAACAGGACAGAATTCAGAGGATGGTGGTGCCCCTCCATGCAAGTTACTCTCAATGCAAGCTTTCCATGCTTGTTCATTTTGAGGCCCAGTTACCCTCACTTCAGATGCTCTAATGTTGAAGTGGCCCTACCACTCTGGGTCTCATTTATGTTGGCAGCTTGGGCAAGAACATGATGATGGCAAAGCCACACTGGAGTACAACAATGGCAGCTGCACTGGCAGCCAAGCCGAGAACAGTCCCACGACAGATTCTTGAAAAGATTAGAGGGACCCTTTGTGCACCAAAGGACTAGGATTCAATCTAGAAAAATAACAATATATCCTTTGATTGGCAAATACTGAGAGAACTCTTACTCATTCACTCACTTAAATCTCACACATTCAATCATGGGGGAATACAGCTCCAATTAAAAAGCAGTGTGCGAGTACACAAGAAAAATATTAGAGATGTTATGTATCAATTTATTAAAAGCATATAAAACAATTGTAGCAAATTAAAAAACAGTTAATCATACATAGTACATTTATGTTCAAAATCAAAATACATCACACTATAAATAAACAAATTTAAAAAGATTTTAAAAAAAATCATTATACCTGGTATAAAGTTTTTATCAAAAGGATTTTTGGAAACCGTATGAGATGTTTGAAAAAAAGAGAAAAGGTATTAGAGTTTGAATTACAAACACGCAATGGGGAGACTTAGTATCTGCTCTGTTAATGTCGGGGGTCTTAATGATTGGGGTAAAAGACAGAGGTTGGGCCAACACATTAGATCAAGCGAAACTGATATACTCTGTCTACAAGAGACCCATCTACCTTGGGTTAAGAAACATCTATTGAATATAAGAGGATACGAGCTGCTGGCTAGCTCCTTTCAAACCTCCAATATTAGAGGAGTTTCCATACTGGCTAAACCTGGTTTGGGGGGGAGCAGACAACACCTGGCAGATGCTCATGGTCGCTGGGCAGTGGTTGAAATGGAGCTGGGCTTTACATTATGTACGATATATGGATCAAACTACGATGATCCTGACATTTTTGAAGACCTTGAGATTGAATTGGCCCTCCCCTCTTGTAGTCTGTGGGGACTTTAATATCTCTGCGGATTTTACAGAATCAGGTATAATGACCCCATATCTGGGACGGAAGCCTAGGGTATTTCGTGCTATAACCACACTAATTAAAACCCCCGGGCTACAAGATGTCTGGGGCGAAAAGGAGCCCAATAATCCTGGATATACATATTTTTCCTGTCCTGCTAAAAAGTTCTCTAAACTAGATTATTTTCTTGTTTCTGCTCTGGTTTCAAATAGGGTGGAAATAAAGAAAGTACCCAAGGTAATCTCTGACCATAACCCATTGATATTCCAATACCACATCAATACCCTGACTAGACCATCATCGAGGTGGACTTTTGAGAGAAAGTTACTAGCTGACAGTAAATTTGTCGTCCACCTAAAGAATTGGGCCCAAAGCTACTTCAATATCAATCGCTATAGTACATCTCGTAATACGGTATGGGACTCATTTAAAGCGACTTTAAGAGGGGAGGTAATTAGCTTTTCTGCCAGGCTTAGGAAGGAAATCAAGGCCCATAACGAGATTCTTTTGACTCAGCTAGCAGATGCAGAAGAACTATTGGTCAGAGCTATAGCCAGGGGGCGGGAGATCATAGAAACACAACAGAAAGTTATGGTTATTAAAGCAGAAATAAATCAGTTGATATCCCAAAGAGCGGCCGATCAATATCAAACAGATAGGGGCTCATTGTACTAAACCGGTGAACAGGCGGGTTAATTATTGGCTCTTAGAATTAAACAAAAGAGTGGCCAAAATATCATAAAAAACATTCGTGAGGGAACCCAGAATTATTCCGAGCCGGAAGAGATCCGAGAAATCTTTAAAAATTACTATCAGGCACTGTAGAAGGAAGAGATAAGGTCAGACTTTTCTAATATAAGTTGGGACAATCTGGGCCGAAAAATTGATAGAACAAGATAGACTCGCGCTGGAGGAAAAGATATCAAGTGAGGAAGTAATCGAGGCTATAAGGGACCTAGAAAGCTGTAGGACCAGATGGCATCCCGCTGGAAGTGTATAAATGTCTACAAGATACTATAGCTCCTTTACTAACTGATCTATTTAATGGTATAATTTATACTATGGATATCCCTAGTTCATGGAAGGAAACAAACATCGTGGTATTCCATAAAAAGGGTAAACCTAAGGATGAACCCGGAGCCTATCGACCGATATCCCTCATAAATTCAGATACAAAGATCTACGCCAAAGTCCTGGCTAATAGACTGGGAAAGGTCATGGCCGGTTTGGTGTCCCCTTGGCAGCATGGGTTTATCCTGTGTCGGGGAACAATGGACCATGTGAGACGGGTAATTACTTTATTCGATATCCATGCTGCTCGGGGGGGGGGGGGTTCGGATGGCGATGATCCTCCTCGGCGCTGAGAAAGCGTTTTATCGTGTCACCTGGCGGTTTTTATGGGGGATATTGGTACGAAGGGGTTTTGTTCCTAAAATAATCAGTGCAATCAAAGCGATGTATCGCGACCCCAGAGCCCGGATCCAGATGATGGGAGGAAGTTCGGAATAGATTTTAATATCTTGCGGGACACGACAGGGGTGCCCATGCTCCCCAATACTGTTTGCCATATATATAGACCACATGATTCGCAGAATTTTAGGATGTGAGTCAATCAATCCAGTAGTATGTAGGGGCTATGAGACAAAAATTTTGCCATGTGCCGATGATTTGGCTGTCATAACTCCTAATCCGGAACCGGCAATATTAGCTCTTACAGATATGGCTAGGGATTTTGGTATTTACTCTGGATACCGTCTTAATGAAAACAAGACTCAAGTAATATGCACTAACAATATGGTAAGACAGGATACTAGTTGGGTCGACTCTGCAATCTATCTAGGGATCAGGATAACCCCGGCAGTTAATTCCATAATCGAAGATAATTTCGCTCCATTGGTTGCCTCCATTACGCAGGAATTAAAAAGAATAGATACTATTCATCTTTCTTTAATTGGGCGAGTAAATGTTTTAAAGATGACTATGCTACCAAAAATTGTTTATCTCTTCCGCTCAATTCCTCTTCTGGTTGGTGAGGGGTGGATTAAAAGTATAGAAGCAGTATTCTCAAATTTGTTATGGTCCTATGGTAAAATCAGAAGGTCCCTAACATATTTATCACTTCCGCAAGAGAGGGGTGGCTTGGCCGCACCTAATATCAGATTCTACCAATGGGCATGCCTTATGAGTCACATGGCTATATTATTGGATACCTCTCCTAACCACACTAAGCCCTTAGAGCCCCCCTCTATTTTCGAACTACTAGTGGGTGGCGATGCTCAAGGGTTACTGTTACGTCAAACAGAAAGAGGGTATTATAATAGAACTAAATACAAAATTATGGATGGTATATGGAAAATGTAGAAAGCTATCCAGAAAACATTACTAATTCCTAAAATAAACTATTATACCCCACTATGGGATTCTAAAATCTTCCCTCAATTAAGCAATGATAGGATGGGGGCTATTTGGGAACAACCTGGAATCAGAAGAATGGGGGACATCTTTGATAAGGGCACAGGGAAACTATTTGCTTTTACTGATATTCAAACAAAATTTTGCATCCCGTCTACCCACACTTTTAAGTACTTTCAGATTCACCAAATAATGCATGGGATGAGGCCCCATATCAATCCAGGTGGGAAAATTAAAATAATCGAGCATCTGCTAGGAGGCGTAGCTCGGATTAAAATTATCTACAAATCCCTAACCGACTCAATACTAGACGATATGGATAAAGTTGAAACATCGTGGATGACGAAATTAGGGGACCCTGATTTTGACCTAGATAACGCTCTCCAGCTTGCGAATAAAGTGTTTTGTTCTACCAACCTAAGGGCACAACAATATAAAGTCCTCTTTAATATATATTTTACCCCAGCCAAGCTTTTTAAATGGGGTAAAAGGGAGGACGATAAGTGTCCAAGATGCCAGGAGGGACCTGCCGACCTAATCCTCATTGTCTCTCAATGTAAAAAAAATGAGGGGAATCTGCGCAGAGATTGAGAAGTTTCTGGGGCTGCTAGATATCCAGGTAAACCTATCCCCTCCCCTTATGATATCTGGTATTGGTAATAATCCTGAGTTAGAATGGGATAAGGAGGCTTTCCTATTTAAATGCTTAGCAGTCCTTCGGATCCTGGTGGCAGCGGGATGGAAGGATAACACTGCACCTACTTTTCAAATGTGGCTTACTAGATTGCTAGGCATTCATAACATTGAAGCTGCTCTCTATAAAAACAGGGGAAAATAGATGAGGGAGTGGGGGCTCTGCGTCTGGGCTCCCCTTGCTCTGTGGAGACAAACCCCCTGAAAGCTTATTATTGTGTCTGCGTACATGTATGAATTTCTCCCTTAAGGCCTAACTTATCTTTTATCTTTATCTTTTATCCTTTATCTTTTATCGCCTATCCCTATCTTTTTCCTAATTCTATCTACTTGCGAATTGTATATTTTGTTTTCCTCAATTTGTGATCTATCTCACTATGATATTCCATGGTTAAAATGTCTGTTTTTCCTTTATGAATTAACAGATTTAATGTATTGTACCAGGTAAGATGAAAATAAAAATAAATAAATAAATACATAAATAAACAAATGAAAGTACTCAATAACATAGACAATTAGACAAGAGTATTAAAAAGGCACTACACTTTGTCATATAGAGAACATATCTGTATGAGGTAACGTCGGGCCTTAACCCTGATGCACAAAAGTCAATCAGTATCTAGTGTGGCAGCTCACTGTGCGGATTATGGTTCTATTGCGTTGGTGTGTTTTGATGGTATTATCTTGATTTAAACCATCTTTATCAAGACTAAAGATATTACTCTCTGATGATATCTTAAAAAGTAGCTTGACAAAGTGCAGAAGTCCCTTCTATCCTGAAACTCCTTGTCGGGGAATATAAAATGCTTGGTCAAGCTACTTTTTAAGATCTCATCAGAGAGTAATATCTTTAGTCTTGATAAAGATGGTTTAGATCAAGATATTACCACCGAAACGCGTCAACGCGATAGAACCATAATCCACACAGTGGGCTCCCACACTAGATATTGATTGTGTTTTGTACATCAGGGTCCAGCCCCAACGTTACCTCATACGGATATGGTCCCTTTATGACAAAGTGTTGTGTCTTTTTAATACTCTTGTCAAGTTGTCTTTGTTATTGAGTTTGTTCATTTGTTAATTTAAAGTGTGATGTTTTTCGATTTTGAACATAAATATACTATGTATGATTAACTGTTTTTTAATTTGCAACAATTGTTTTATATGCTTTTAATAAATTGATACATAACATTTCTAATATTTTTCTTGTGTACTGGCACACTGCTTTTTCAATTGGTACTGTATCCCCCATGATTGAATGTGTGTGATTTAGGGGAGTGAATGAGTAAGAGGTCTCTCAGTATTTGCCAACCAAAGGATATATTGTTTTTTTTCCACAACAAACTACCACACTGGCCACAAATTCCGTGGCATAGTTCTCCCACAGTTGACCACAGCACTGGCATAGCTACTGCACACCTCACCTCCTCTGGACAGTCTCAGTTTGGGGTGATGTCTTAAGCACTCCACCGCGTTTACAGGTAGACCCCACAGCAGGTAAATCTCCCTAGATTTCTCCTTTGGGAAGCTGTTTGAAGGAAACACCTCCAGTGCGTTTTTCTCAGTTCAGAAGACCCCCTTCCAAGGTACATTCTCAGCAGCAGGTTACAGTTATCTGGGTGATGGTTCCCCCCCCCCCCCCCCCCCCGGGAAGATGGCAAGCAGAGACTCCAGCCCTGTATCTCAGAAGTCCTCCTCCACCCATTAGCCATGTAAAATCTTGAAATACTAAGTGAGAGCTAGAGTTACTCTTCATTCTACAGTCCATCAAGACATCCCTTGTTGATTCTGGGTCTCAGCCCACAAACTATAGAGAGGTCCACTATTTGGTTCCTGCTAAATCAGAATGTCTTTATCGTTAAATAGCAGGAAGGAGGGTGTGTGGGGAAAAATCTCTCTCACTCTGGACAATCCAATACGCTGGTACACAAAGGAAGTCACATCTTTTACACTAGCCAATCAGCCGGTGTTTGTTTGCAGCACCTCTGGGGGATGCTAAGGGAACACCCTTTCACTTCAAAGACACAGCTATCTCCTGCTCTGCACACTCGATGATTTCAGTTACTACCAAAAGGATAGGTCTGAGTCAGGATTCTGCACTTCGCATAGTCTAGAGAGGGTCACCCCCATACTCCATTTTGTGTACAGTGCCCATACCGTGGAATCAAAATAGGCTAAAATGGTACACATGCTCCTTGCGCAATATGCACAAGAAGTCATGCACTCATGCATACACACGCACACACACAGTTGTACTGTAGCTCCTGGTTTCACTGAACTAAACAAAACCATTACAATAACCGGTAAGCTACTTTTCTCTGTAGATATTCTGAAAAAGCCTGTCTTAATATAAGCAATTCATTCTGCCACCACCTGACGATTTGCTGAGGGAACAGTGGTGCCATTTCCTTCAGAAGGCACACTTAGTGCGTTAATCCAGACCCCAGAGCCCCCTGTGGATCACAGCTCTTTATAGTACCTAGCTACTGTAGCTCTCAAAGCATACTCATGATTGTCATGTGTGCTGAGACTAAAACTAATGTGTAATACTGAGCAGAAGCTTGCCTGCCGGTTCACTCAGTGCAGAGGCTCATGACCGTAAATCATGCAGGGTACATTCCCGTTCCAATACTTGTGAATTTCATGGCTTTTTAGGTTTTTGTGTAGTAGCTGTTATATCACCTCCATTAATTATATCACAACTTTAACTTTTGTGTTTTTCATGTAATATCATTTTTTGCCTCTATGCCTCAATTCATGCTTGAGGAGACCCTCATTACAAAAGGCACCGTGCTCTTTTGGGATCAGGATGCATGCCTAATGTTTGCTCGCCATGACCCTCCTTTACACTCTTTCTTCTAAAGCTGAATGACGCCTGAAACAGTGGACAACTGTCCTTGCACATCTGAGCCTTAAGCACCCTTAGCAAGTGGTGTATTTGTCCTCCCACACGTTTCCAATGTTAGAATAGGCTATTTGACTTCCTGCGTGTACCAGGGCAGAGAGGTGTCTTTGTTTGCCTGCACTCATTCAAAAAGGGTAAAGGGTTTTTAATGCACTACTCTCTCGAGAGGTGGTGATTGTTTGTCACTCCACCTTGGCATGGGCTGTGCGATGTCCTTGTTTAAACCAATCTTTTTAAAGTACAGAAGTTATTTAATGTCCCCCCTTAGTATTTAACATTTATTTGTTCCCTCCCTTTACGAAGGTTGGGGGCGGTGTTTGTTTGCTATCCCACATTGCCCAACTGCTTAGCTGATTTGTGTAGGAATGAGTACATTGATGGCAACAAATCTATATATCAGTGAAGGTAATATGCAGCAAAGAAATATATTTAAAAAAACCTCCTTACCTCAGAATCATGGTCATGTGGTTTGTTGCCACATAAATTACAAGAATGCCATGTAATATAAATTTACTATGACGTCAACAATTTAAATTCATACTTAGTACAAAAATATTATTTTTTGTATTCAAAAATATCAAAGTTTCAAATGGAATTGCAGAAAATATTCAATTATATATGTAACAATCTTACATAGACAAAATTAATCTATGAAAATCCATTCTATATTCCCCTACTCGATATGTTCACTCTCTGGCACGTTAAAAAACTGTCTCTTTCCAAAAATAGATCCTAGACAGTAATTCATCTGACTTCCCTAGATTTAAATGCATTATTACCAAAGGACTTAAATAAAGCACATCGAGATGCTTTTCGATGTATCAACATCAATATAGGACACCTTCATCAGGGCAAACAACTACATAAACACTGGCGGTAAAGGGAGTTAATCAGTAACAGAAAGTTTGCAAGGTTCTAAAAAGACACAAAAACAATATAAATGAGTATTGTCAGGGTTATTCTCAATACCCAGTAATCACCACAAAACCTTCCCCATCAGAGAAAGAAATGGCACTCTGGGATGGAAGAAAATGACGACTTTTTATTCCATTTGGCCACCCTGTACAGGACACGTTTCGGCTGTATGACCGCCTTTGTCACCTATACATCCTACTGGCAAAATCCAGTAGGTAGTTATAGTTATGCCCAACTTTTCCCATACACAACAGCATTTTTTGTTTTTCTAATAACATAATAATGTTTTCGCCATTTGACGAATCCAAACAAAATTTTCTAAACTAGTACGCAAGTAAATTGAGCTGCTGTCTGAAAATGTTTGGGGTGATTCATCAAACAGGTACTGAGAAAAAGGGGGGGTCCCAAAACGCTTTTTCTACATGCACTTTCTAAGGGATTGTTACATTTTTCGTCTTGGGTACAGCCTGAACTGCTTAACAGAATTTCACCAAATGTGGAAAAACGTTTGATGTTGGTCCAGCAAGCAACTTTTTTGTAATTTGGTGTAAATCTGTTTGGTAGTTTGGATTTATTAAAGAAAGAAATGTAGAGATATCTAGGGACGTGGATTATTCGCGTATCCACCTGCGGAGCATTTAGGGAGTCCTCATGGATCCCACTGGCGAATCTGTAGATAAAAGCAAATCCCTGATTGGCTGGCCACAACCTGAAAGGAGAGTTGCGGCTGCCATTTTGCTTGTGCTTGGCTCGGTGAAGGAGGGCATAAATTGTGAGAACACATAATGGGTCAGGATACAGGTATCCTGACCTCATAAGAACAGATGAAGGGGTCTTTGAGGTACTTCTCATGGGCAAGAAATTGCCCAAGAATAATTTTGGGGCACAAATTCAAGATTTGCGGGTACTCGTGGATCCTACTAGAACCCACAGATGATTGATCTGAAGCCCCTGGGGGATGGGGGGAACCCCTCACCCATTCACACACCATACCCCACCAAGGGGGGGCAACCTCTGCTGCACATAGCCGAAAGCTGTGAATGGCCTGGTTTGTATTAAAGTATGGTAATTATATATTTGTTTCTGTTAAAAAAACATAGAAATTCCTACACATGTACCGGGAAGCGCGAGAGGCGGATAGGCTTCCGCCAGACCAACGGGAGACCACGATAGTAGTCATCCATAAGGTGGGAAAACCGCCTGATCTTTGTTTGTCCTACCACCCAATATCACTTATAAATGTAGAACCCAAGGTTTTAGCTAAGGCCCTGGCAGACCGGCTGCTAGCGGTCCTGCCAGACTTAATACACGTAGACCAGTCCGGGTTCATGCAGCATAGGAGCACCCAGTAATGAAGTGCCGTCAATGGAACATTGGCGGCATCCCTCTAAGGTACACTCTTCTCTCCTCTTTATAAGGATTTCATTTCCAAGCTTGATTTCATCATTTCTTCATGAGAATTTTTATTAGTTCATTAGTATTATCATGTTAATTCATTCGTTAACTTGCATACTTTTTGTAAACAATTTCAGTAGACATCATTCCTACTCATCCTCCTATGCATTTCGGGTGCATAACACCCTTCTTCAGGGAGAGGCACTAGAATTCAAAAACATATGTAAAACAGAAATGAATATGTCGTATTCAACAAAAGAATATTGCAAGCATTTTAAATGTGCTACATGCCACCAACTAAAGTGCATATTGTGCTCAAAAACAACCACTATCCCCGATCTCGGGTAGAAAACATTACTCACATGAGTCTTTCAGCAATGTACTCTGCCTAAAAAACAACATCAACGGCATACATACAAATTAGAGTCCCTTTCTTGCACGTATGTATATTTAAATTGCTTTATGGTCATACGATCCCGCCACTATCCTTCAAAAGTTCATATGAACTGCTACTGAACGTCCAACTCTTACAATCGACCACTACGGTATCCAAACATTCATGGCGCGTTTGCCGCGCTTCCGTACGGAAACTCAAGTCATTTTCAATTGTACCGACAGCACGGTCACATGATCTACAACAATGAACGAAAGACTCTTACGAAATTCACTTTAACATTGCTTGTGCTTATTTCTGCTTGATGTTTCGCAAAGGCATTTAGAAAATTTCTATTCAATTTAGAAAAGGCACAAATTAATATAAAACATTAAAAACAAACGGCTGTGAGAAAAATCGGCATGGGTTGGTATAAGCACTGATGTAATACAAAATTTCTAAAGCATGTTGAATCCAACAAAATAAATAAATTAAATTCAATACAGGCATTGTCAGAATCACGTCAGGAACTGTTGCGACCCACTGGGTTGCTTAAAGGTGTTAAACAGTTATAAATAACATGCTAGCTCGATACGATCATTGAGCCCATGGGGCTTACTCGAAGATAGTCTGTGAATCCATGTATTTTCCCGTTGCAACAAGAATCTGTTATTGTCTCTTCCTTCTTGTTTCTCCACGCATTCCAATATGAGAAACTTCAATTGAGAAATATTGTGGTGAGCTTCCAGAAAATGCATTGCAATGGATGATTTGATATTCTGCGTGCGAATATTAGATTTATGTTCCGTGAGTCTAGTTTTTATTTTCCTTTCAGTTTTTCCCACATAAGTTTTGCCACATGGGCACTTGAGTAGGTAAATCACGTTCGACGTGTCGCAAGTTGCTGTGACCTTTAATTTAATTTCATGACCTTTCATCGGGTGATGGATGACATTTCCTCTGATAATGTTGTTACAGCATCCACAACTCATACAGGGTCTTGTTCCCTTATATATCGTTTTTTTGTTCCTCTTGTGTGTGAGAATTTCACCAATGTTATTGCCACGGGTATAGGCAAAAAGAGGCAGTTCTTTGAAAATGTTATTAAAATCTACTTCCAATTCCAGAAGTTGCCAATGCCGTAGAATGCTTTTTTTAAATTCATTACTTAAAGTTGAGTATTTGGACACTGCCACTATTCTATTCTCCGTGCTTTTTGTATGTCCTTTCAACAGTTCATTGCGATTTAAGTCTTGTACTCTTCTCTTGGCGTTTGAGACAACTTCCTGTGGAAAAACCCTTGTAAGGAACCTTTGTCCCATTTCATCAATCCTTTGTAGTGCTTTATTTTCATCAGAAGTAATACGTTTAACTCTTGCCATTTGTGAAAAAGGTAAGTGCTGTTTTAGAGGCATCTGGTGAAAGCTAGAAAAGTGTAAGGTATTGTTCCTATCAGTTGACTTGCGGTAAATGTCAGTTTCAAACCCCCTTTCTGTGATGGTGACTTCTACGTCAAGGAACGTGATCTTTTTGTCTGATATTTCCCACGTGAATTGTATTCTGTTGTCCGCTCTATTAAGCTCCATAAGTGCAGATTGCAATTTCTCCTTGGTGTTTTTCCAAACGATAATCATGTCGTCAATGTATCTGACGATTAGTTTTGAATTTTCACGCCATTCTGGTTTGGATAGGATGTGTTGATTTTCGTGTTGCATCATAAAAATATTAGCATACGCCGGCGCAGCTGAATTGCCCATCGAGGTTCCTACGAGTTGTTGGTACCAAGTATTGTCATATTTGAAATAACTATGATAGAGTGTGAACAACATCAGCTCCATAAGGAATGTCTTCATTGGAATTTCCAGTTCAGTGTTTAAAATGGCCTGTTCTACAGCTTCAATACCTAATGAATGGGGAATTGAGGTGTAGAGCGATCTGACATCCGCAGTACATAGAATTAGCGTCTCTTCTTGTAGAATTTCAACTGCTTGATGTTTGAGAAGAAAATCAGTAGTGTCTTTCACATACGTCACCATTTTCTTGATGGTAGGTTGTAGATATTTATCCAGTAGTTGACCCAAAGGTTCATGTAGGCTCCCACATGTGGAGACTATGGGTCGTAAAGGGGGATCATACAAGTATTTATGAATCTTTGGTGTCATGTACAATGTTGGGCTTTTCGGATGTTCTTTTAGGAGAAATTTCTTAGTTTTTTGATTGATGGTACCCATGTCTACTGCTTTTTCCACTATTTCCCTGAGTGTTCTCATGTACTCCATAGTGGGGTTTCCTTCCAATTTAAGATATGTATTCTCATCTGATATATGTTCCATAACTTTTTTTGAGTACATGTCTTTGTTCATTATAACCAAAGCTCCTCCTTTGTCCGCTTTAACGCAAATAATAGCATCATTGTTTGCCAATCTTTTTAAGGTATCAAGATCTTTTTGTGTGATGTTTTTAGGGGACTTCAGTTTTGGATTGATTTTTGAAAGATCCTGTTTCACGAGTTTCTCAAACAAATCAAGCGTTTTGTGACTTACTGGTGATTGAAAAGAGCTACTCGGTCTAAGTCCCATTAACTGATCTACTTCTCCTGTATTAGACTGAGGTAAAACGTTGTCAAAGAAATGTCGCAATTTTAGTTTCCTCATGAGTTTGAAGAAACTCACTTCTAGTTCTAGTTGATCCGAACTGGTCGGTAGTACATATATAGTTCCTTTCTGGAGTAGTTCCATCTCATAATTAGTTAGTCTCTGATCTGAAATGTTAATGACTAGTTGGTTTACGTCTGGGTCTTCTTTTTGATCTTGGGTGCTGTTGTACTCCTTGTATTGGGATGTTCTTTTTCCTTTTCCTTTTCCCCTCCTGGGTCTCCACAAAAAAAAAGGAAAACGACATATTGATTTCTGTTTTACATATGTTTTTGAATTCTAGTGCCTCTCCCTGAAGAAGGGTGTTATGCACCCGAAATGCATAGGAGGATGAGTAGGAATGATGTCTACTGAAATTGTTTACAAAAAGTATGCAAGTTAACAAATGAATTAACATGATAATACTAATGAACTAATACAAATTCTCATGAAGAAATGATGAAATCAAGCTTGGAAATGAAATCCTTATAAAGAGGAGATAGGAGTGTGCCTTAGAGGGATGCCGCCAATGTTCCAGTGACGGCACTTCATTACTATTGTTCATTTGACGCCACGAGGCGGAAGACGTCACCTCGAGAGCACCCAAAACTGTAGATACTAATTAAATTTCAAATCAAACTTTCGGACAAGATAAGCGGTGCACCTAAAGCGCAATCCGAACTGGTCGTAGGTACATATGTTCTTTTTCCTTTTCCTTTTCCCCTCCTGGGTCTCCACAAAAAAAAAGGAAAAGGAAAAAGAACATCCCAATACAAGGAGTACAACAGCACCCAAGATCAAAAAGAAGACCCAGACGTAAACCAACTAGTCATTAACATTTCAGATCAGAGACTAACTAATTATGAGATGGAACTACTCCAGAAAGGAACTTCATATGTACCTACGACCAGTTAGGATCAACTAGAACTAGAAGTGAGTTTCTTAAAACTCATGAGGAAACTAAAATTGCGACATTTCTTTGACAACGTTTTACCTCAGTCTAATACAGGAGAAGTAGATCAGTTAATGGGATTAGACCGAGTAGCTCTTTTCAATCACCAGTAAGTCACAAAACGCTTGATTTGTTTGAGAAACTCGTGAAACAGGATCTTTCAAAAATCAATCCAAAACGGAAGTCCCCTAAAAACATCAGACAAAAAGATCTTGATACCTTAAAAAGATTGGTAAACAATGATGCTATTATTTGCGTTAAAGCGGACAAAGGAGGAGCTTTGGTTATAATGAACAAAGATATGTACTCAAAAAAAGTTTTGGAACATATCAGATGGGAATACATATCTTAAATTGGAAGGAAACCCCACTATGGAGTACATGAGAACACTCAGAGAAATAGTGGAAAAAGCAGTAGACATGGGTACCATCAATCAAAAAACTAAGAAACTTCTCCTAAAAGAACATCTGAAAAGCCCAACATTGTACATGACACCAAAGATTCATAAAAACTTGTCTGATCCCCCTTTACGACCCACAGTCTTCCCATGTGGGAGTCTACATGAACCTTTGGGTCAACTACTGGATAAATATCTACAACCTACCGTCAAGAAAATGGTGACGTATGTGAAAGACACTACTGATTTTCTTCTCAAACTTCAAGCAGTTGAAATTCTACATGAAGAGACGCTAATTCTACGTACTGCGGACGTCAGATCGCTCTACACCTTAATTCCCCATTCATTAGGTATTGAAGCTGCAAAACAGGCCATTTTAAACACTGAACTGGAAATTCCAATGAAGACATTCCTTCACACTCTATCATAGTTATTTCAAATATGACAATACTTGGTACCAACAACTCGTAGGAACCTCGATGGGCAATTCAGCTGCGCCGGCGTATGCTAATATTTTTATGATGCAACACGAAAATCAACACATCCTATCCAAACCAGAATGGCGTGAAAATTCAAAACTAATCGTCAGATACATTGACGACATGTTTATCGTTTGGAAAAACACCAAGGAGAAATTGCAATCTGCACTTATGGAGCTTAATAGAGCGGACAACAGAATACAATTCACGTGGGAAATATCAGACAAAAAGATCACGTTCCTTGACGTAGAAGTCACCATCACAGAAAGGGGGTTTGAAACTGACATTTACCGCAAGTCAACTGATAGGAACAATACCTTACACTTTTCTAGCTTTCACCAGATGCCTCTAAAACAGCACTTACCTTTTTCACAAATGGCAAGAGTTAAACGTATTACTTCTGATGAAAATAAAGCACTACAAAGGATTGATGAAATGGGACAAAGGTTCCTTACAAGGGGTTATCCACAGGAAGTTGTCTCAAACGCCAAGAGAAGAGTACAAGACTTAAATCGCAATGAACTGTTGAAAGGACATACAAAAAGCACGGAGAATAGAATAGTGGCAGTGTCCAAATACTCAACTTTAAGTAATGAATTAAAAAAAAGCATTCTACGGCATTGGCAACTTCTGGAATTGGAAGTAGATTTTAATAACATTTTCAAAGAACTGCCTCTTTTTGCCTATACCCGTGGCAATAACATTGGTGAAATTCTCACACACAAGAGGAACAAAAAAACGATATATAAGGGAACAAGACCCTGTATGAGTTGTGGAAGCTGTAACAACATTATCAGAGGAAATGTCATCCATCACCCGATTGAAGGTCATGAAATTAAATTAAAGGTCACAGCAACTTGCGACACGTCGAACGTGATTTACCTACTCAAGTGCCCATGTGGCAAAACTTATGTGGGAAAAACTGAAAGGAAAATAAAAACTAGACTCACGGAACATAAATCTAATATTCGCACGCAGAATATGAAATCATCCATTGCAATGCCCTTTCTGGAAGCTCACCACAATATTTCTCAATTGAAGTTTATCATATTGGAATGCGTGGAGAAACAAGAAGGAAGAGACAATAACAGATTCTTGTTGCAACGGGAAAATACATGGATTCACAGACTATCTTCGAGTAAGCCCCATGGGCTCAATGATCGTATCGAGCTAGCATGTTATTTATAACTGTTTAACACCTTTAAGCAACCCAGTGGGTCGCAACAGTTCCTGACGTGATTCTGACAATGCCTGTATTGAATTTAATTTATTTATTTTGTTGGATTCAACATGCTTTAGAAATTTCTATTACATCAGTGCCTATACCAACCCATGCCGATTTTTCTCACAGCCGTTTGTTTTTAATGTTTTATATTAATTTGCGCCTTTTCTAAATTGAATAGAAATTTTCTAAATGCCTTTACGAAACATCAAGCAGAAATAAGCACAAGCAATGTTAAAGTGAATTTCGTAAGAGTCTTTCGTTCATTGTTGTAGATCATGTGACCGCGCTGTCGGTCCAATTGAAAATGACTTGAGTTTCCGTACGGAAGCGCGGCAAACGTGCCATGAATGTTTGGATACCGTAGTGGTCGTTTGTAAGAGTTGGACGTTCAGTAGCAGTTCATATGAACTTTTAAAGGTTAGTGGCCGGATCGTATGACCATAAAGCAATTTAAATATACATACGTGCAAGAAAGGGACTCTAATTTGTATATATGCCGTTGATGTTGTTTTTTAGGCAGAGTACATTGCTGAAAGACTCATGTGAGTAATGTTTTCTACCCGAGATTGGGGATAATGGTTGTTTTTGAGCACAATATGCACTTTAGTTGGTGGCATGTGGCACATTTAAAATGCTTGCAATATTCTTTTGTTGAATACGACATATTTATTTCTGTTTTACATATGTTTTTGAATTCTAGTGCCTCTCCCTGAAGAAGGGTGTTATGTACCCGAAATGCATAGGAGGATGAGTAGGAATGATGTCTACTGAAATTGTTTACAAAAAGTATGCAAGTTAACAAATGAATTAACATGATAATACTAATGAACTAATAAAAATTCTCATGAAGAAATGATGAAATCAAGCTTGGAAATGAAATCCTTATAAAGAGGAGATAAGAGTGTGCCTTAGAGGGATGCCGCCAATGTTCCAGTGACGGCACTTCATTACTATTGTTCATTTGACGCCACGAGGCGGAAGACGTCACCTCGAGAGCACCCAAAACTGTAGATACTAATTACATTTCAAATCAAACTTTCGGACAAGATAAGCGGTGCACCTAAAGCGCAATTTTGCAAGGCACAGGAGCACCCGGCATAATCTACGCTGTCTCTATGGAGTACTATACATGACCGAGGATGTGGGGGCCACCCAGACAGCATTGATGGCACTGGACGCCTCAATGGCTTTTGATAGTATTGAGTGGCCCTATTTGTTTATGGTGCTCCGGCGTTTGGGGTTCTGTCTGATATTCTGCAGTTGGGTTCGGCTTTTATAAGCACAACCGGAGGCGAGGGTGAGAGTTAATGGCGCGGTGTACAGAACCTTTCCGCTACGTAGGGGCACCAGGCAAGGGTGTCCTTTGTCCCTCCTCCTTTTCGCTCTAGCCCTGGAACCACTAGCTCACTGGATAAGGAGGGATAGATCGTTTTGGGGCCTGGCGTTGAGTGATGAGTGGGAGGAGCGTATTTCTTTATGCGCAGATGATATCGTGTTATATATGGCCCGACCATACCACTCGATCGCACAGGCCCTACACCTCTTTGAACTATTTGGCAGTTACTCTGGCTATAAGATTAATTGGGGGAAGTCAGTGATTTTCCCGCTCTCGGCCCCTCCACCGAGAATCCCGACCCGGTTTCCCACCTCTGTCGCAGTGGATGGATTTAAATACTTGGGGCTCTACATCACAAGGGACAGGGCAGAGTTCTTCGCTAGGAACTTGGAACCCCAAATGTTGCGTCTTAAAACCGATGTGAACCATTGGAGAACCCTGCCTCTTTCCCTCATGGGTCGGGCGGCGGTGTTCAAGATGCTTGCTTTGCCGCGCCTACTTTATATCCTCCAAAATACGCCATACCCGATACCTCCGGGGGTGTTCAAGCGGATAACGCAAGAGATACGAGTCCTGCTCTGGGATGGTGGCAACCCTAAGATAGCACTGCCTAAGCTAACAAGGGGGGGTCTATGACGGGGGGCTGGCCCTACCAGACGATAAGCTGTACTACTGGGCCTCCCAGTTGCAGGTGGTAAACGACTGGGTGTAAGCAGGTCGGTCAGGACCGGCTTACAGGGTAGACCGATGGGCTATGCCGGCTGGGAATTGCAAGCCCCTGCTTTACGCTCGGAAACAGGGAAAGGATTGGCCGTCCCATACCGGGGTGGTGGTTCAATGCTGGAGGGAGGCCAATCAATTCTTGGGGTGGTCGGGCTCCCTGACGGGTAGAACCCCCCTTTGGCACGGAGACCAGTTGAGGGATGGGACCCGCTTGACAGGGTTCCGGGGCTAGAAACTATAGGTATAGAATACCTGGGAGACGTCTGGAAAGGGGAAAACCCGCAATCTTTGCCTACCTCAAACAGGAGTATGACCTGCATGACTCCCAGCAATACCACAACATACGACTTGTCCATGCTCTACGGGCTCATATAGTGAGCGGCACGTCTCTCTCAGAGTACTCCCCCATGGAAGATAGGCTACTCCTGGACCCGATAGTTGAGAAGCCCACCTCCACAATATATCGCAAACTCATAAACAACATGGCGGACTCACTGGTGACACTGCGGGAGAGATGGGTGGGGGACATTTGGGACTTGGAAGATGAAGACTGACAGGATGCCCTGCAGAGTCCACGGGAGATAGCAATCCGATGCAGGTTCCGGTTAGTGCAGCTTAAAATCCTGCACAGAGTATACTATCCCTGCACCATTCTGTACGCTTCGGGGAGGAGTCAGTCGGCCCTTTGTGCACGGGGATGTGGGGAAAAGGGCACCTTCTATCATATCTTATAGGAATGCCCGGAGATAGCTCCCTTCTGGACTAAGGTTGTCGACATGATGAAAGCAGTGGTGGGTTCACCGGTCCCGCTAGAGACCGATGGCTACTTTTAATGATTAAAAGTGACTCAGACTGGACTAGGTACAAGGAGATCTGGCTGGCACTGGCAGCTGGGGTGGCGAAAAGGAATATTGCAAGGGCCTAGGGCTCGCGGACACCGTCTCAGTGGGACTAATGGGTGCGAGACATGGGCTGGTGCCAGAGGGCCGAGGAAACCATCTACAAAAGTAGGGGATGCGCCAAGAAATGGCGGAAAATTTAGGGGTCATGGCGGAAATACAGGGAGAGGAGGGATAAATTGGGACTGTAATGTCAATCTGTCTTATTTGTGCACTTAAAGGTCCGTCATTGTCCTGTAAACTGCGATTTCACCGCATGAACTATGCTAAATGTCCTGCATTATTTGATGTAATGAGCAATGTTAATAAAAAGATTTCTAAAAAAAAAACATAGAAATTCATTGAAAAAAACATAGATTGCAAAGACATTTATAGATAGGTTGATATTTTACCCACACAAAACCATAGAAATTGAGCAGTTATAGTTATACCTGTCTGAAAAAACGATACCTTGGGCTGGTAAGTAACTGTAGGTCACTAGTTTTAGTTCTTTAGTTTTGTGTGGGTAAAATTTCAAGTATAATGGCCCTGCAACCTTACTCACAGACCCATACAGCCACTCATAGACCCAGTCACCAACACATACAGCCACTCATAGACCCATACAGATAGACAAATTAATGGTCGTTATTAGGTAGTTATAGGTAGGACCTAGTTTCCATAGGTAAACCATTTTTTGTTTTGCCAATAACCTTGGCACCGTTTGATGAATCCTCACGAAATTTTCCAAACTAGTTTGCCACTCGCATTAGCTGTTGTGTTGAAAGTTTCGCGGCGCTTTGTCAAGCAGGGGCCAAGAAAATGGAGGGGGGTCCCCAAATGCGTTTTCCCAATGCAATTATCCATAGGGATGTTAGACACGACTAAAGCTTGAACCGCTAGACGGATTTAAATCAAATTTGCCAGAAAGCTAGATCTAGTTCCCGAAAGAGTGCTTTTTGTGATTCTGTAGTTATGGAGTTATTAAAGAAAAAAGAAATATAGCTATCTAGGTACGCAAATCCTCAGCAGATCCAGAGATCTCGTGCTGAGATCTGATTGGCTGCCAAAACTTCAACCAAGAGGTGTTGGCAGCCATTTTGGGACTTGGACTCAGCCGAATCCCAAAAACAATTAAACATAAAGGAATACCCTGACACTCTGGGCCTTGTGGTGGGGTCAAAAACATAATGTTTTTACAATTTTTAATCAAATTCGCGGGTGGACGTGGAAAAGTTTGAGAAAAAAAGTGTGGTCTCCCAACCATGTTTGTTTTTCAGCTCCTGGGTGGACCAGGTCCTGGGGGCGTATTTATAATTATGGGGAGTGGGTGCATTCGGGCCCATTCCCCATGGCGGATATGGGCCCCTGGGACTGCCACCTCCCCTTGGCCAAGCACATTGGAAATAAAGGGGTTGATCGTGTAGCCCCCCTCATGGGCCATTTATGGCACCGGGGACAACCACCTCCCTGGGGCTTAGCTATATTTTGAAAGGGAAGGGGGGCTGCTTGGCCCACCTCCCTATGGCCTATATGTGCCTGGGGACAGCCACTTCCACTGGGCCAGGCCGATTGCAAATAAAGTGAGAGGGGGCAGCAAGGACACTCTCCAGGGCCATTTACAGCCTAAGGGACCACCACCTCCTTGGCGCCTGGCCAACATTTCAAAGGGAAGAGGGCCATACTGTCCCCCTCCTGGGTTGTTCTTGGCCCCAGGGACCACCACCTCCCAGGAGCAGGCCCAGTAATAACAAAGGAGGCGGGCTGCATGGCCCCCCCATAGTGGAGCCATTAATGGCCCTGTTGACCGCCATCCCACAGGGCCAGCTCGCTATGTCCCGAGGTGGCCACATGGTTTGCTGTCACTTGGCAAGTGCTTTGAGAGCTCCCGCCGAATGAAAGCGAACAGTAAGTCTGCTCCCAGAGTGCGGGAGCAGAAAAACTGCTCCCGCCCACTGGGAGTGGACTTTTCATCTGTTTTCCTGCCCTCTGTCAAGCAGGCAGGAAAGCAGATACAAAATTGCTCCTGCTTATAGGGAGCAGCATTTTTGCAGCTCCCTGTGTGCAGGAGCAATGCCAGCTCCCGCTGGGGGTGGGGAGGCAGCATGGGATGTCGGGGCATTGGAACCCCCGCATTCCCTAACAGTGCACAATGGATGCCCATGGGTGGGCTCCAGGGCACCCAGCATCAAGTGGACGGGGCCCGGAGAATGGGGTCTTTGGAACCAAAATTTGTCAGGGGAGGGGGGCAACAGGGCCCCCACCCTTTTATCAGAGCAGAGTCTGTAGTGACTGTGATGAGTGGGTTCTTTCTTGGACTTTCCTGATGAGAGCAAAGTGAATGGTCCTCCCTTTGAATGACTATGAGTATTCAAATGTGCAAAATCAGCGGAATCCTCACCCATTCAGTCCCTCACTGTCCACCTTAGTAGTATGCAAAGGTCTATCCGCCTTCTGCCAGGATGATAGATAGCTTACCACAAGGCCCCCAGCGTATTTCTTGCCAGTTTTGGAGACACGTTCTTGATGCCGAAGAATAGGAGGAAATCTCCACTAAACAAAGAAGCATTTTATATAGTTAAGGGGAAGAACCCTTGTTTGATGGAGATTGACCTCTTTTTAGTCTTGTCATCTTCTCTGTAGTAGGATTCATGTTGTTCCCGATTACTAGAAGAAGGGTCTTGTGAAGCAATCACTTTGCCGAAATTAAATGCACACAAGGTCACTGGAGACATTTCCACCTGGTCTGTTACACTGCTGTAGTGTAGAATATATACCAGACATTTACCAAACTACTTAGTGCTGACTAATTAACCAGTAGAAAGTATTCCAGTTGGGTAGACATTCTGTTCAGAACTGTGAACTCTTGTAGGATAAAGGCTTTGGTGAGATTCTGTTCTGGTCCAGTCACTCACACACCCACTCACAGACCCATACAGTCACTCATACACCCACATAACCACTCACACACCCACTCACAGATCCATATGGCAACTCACACATCCACTTGTACACCCACAAAATGACTCACACACCAACTTACACACCATATAGCCACTCACACACCTGCTTACAGATCTATACAGCCACTCACATACCCACTCACAGACCAATACAGCTACTCATACACTCGCACACAGACCCATAGAGTCACTCACAAATCTACTCACACACCAACACAGGTACTCACACACACACACTCACAGACCCATACAGCCACTCACCCATTCACAAATCCACTCACTCACCCTCAAAACTATTCACACACCCACTCATACACCCATCCAGACATTCTCACACCCACTCACCAACCTATACAGCAACTCAAATACCACTGTCACTAACGTTTACAGCTACTCACACACCCATTCACAGACCTATACAGCCACTCACACACCCACTCACTGACCCATACTGTCAGTCACACACCCACAAAACCACTCACACACCCACTCAAACTCTTTTACAGCCACTCACATATTCACTCACTGACCTACATTGCCACTCACACACCCCCTCTAAAAGATTACAGGTTACTGTTAGGAAATAAAAATGAAAAAAAACTTTGATATTCAATAAAAAATCCAAAGGCTACAAGGATGTTATAGTTAGAAAATAACATTGAAAAACCTTAGAAATTCACTGGAAAAAAACAAAGATTAAAGGAACATTATAGTTAGGCTCAAATTTTTGTCATAAAAAAACATTGAAATTCAGCAGTTATAGTTACCTGGGCTAACTATAACTTACACCCTCACAATGCACTGCATATGACCTCACATATTATATCACTCATGGCATGGTCAGTGACATCACTAATGACATCTCAAAATGACATCATTAATGGCATTACTGATGACATCATCTACAAAACCTCTCATACACCCACTCACAGGCCCACACAACCATTCATATAATCATTCACAGACCCTTTTAACCAATCCCACACCCACTCACTCACCCATAGTTACTCATGTACCCACTCACCCATACAGCTACTCACACACACCCACTCACTGACTCACAAATTCCCTCACACACCCACTCACTCACCCTCAAAACTACTCACACACCTGTTCATACACACATATAGACACTCACACGCCCACTCACAGACCCATACAGCTACTAACAGAGGTACTCATTCACCCACCCGTACAGCCACTTGCATATTCATTTACTCACCCACACAACCACTCCCATACCCATTCATACATCCATACAAGCACAGCACATCTACTCACACACCTACAGAGCCACTCAGACAACCACTTACTGTGCAAAATAGCCATTCAGACAACCATTCACTAACCCATACAACCACTCAAGCAGCCACTCACCTATACACCCACTTGCACACCCAGTCACTCTGTCGCCTATATAGCCAATCACACACCTACTCACCCACCCATAGAACCAGTCACACAGTCCCTCAGTCACAGATAGAGCCACTCACACACACTCACCCAAGGATACAGCCACTCACACACCCACAAAATCACTCATACACCCACTCACAGACTCATACTGCCACTCACACACCCATTCACCGACCTATACAGCCACTCACACAATCCCACTCTCAAGAGTTACAGTTAAGAAATATATATTTTTTTTTAACTTTGAAATTCAATAAAAAAAGAAAGGTTTCAAGGATGTTATAGTTAGGAAATAACATTGAAAAACAACCTTAGAAATTCACAGAAAAAACAAAGGTTACAGGGACATTATAGTTAGTCTCAGATTTCACATGTACAAAACCATTGAAATTCAGTGATTATTGATACCTGAGCTAACTATTACTTAAGCACCAGCAATGCACTGCTTATGACATAACATATTACATCACTCATGGCATGGTCAGTGACATCACTAATGACATCTAAAAGTAACATGTCTGATGACATCATCCACAAAACCACTTACACACCCACTCACACTCCATATAACCTCTTATACATCCACTCACAGTCCCACACAACCATGCACATAACCATGTTCAGACCCATACCTTCACTCACTCATCCATAGAGCTATATACCCATTCACACACCCTCTCACTGACCCAAATCTACTCACACAACCTCAAAACTACTCACACACCTACTCATACACCCATACAGACACTCACACACCCACTCACAGACCCATACAGCCACTCACACATCCATTCACTCACCCACATAACCACTCACTCACCTATAAAGCCACTCACACTGACACTTACTTTGCAAAACTGCCATTCAGACAGCCATTCACTTGCCAATAACTCCACTCAAACAGCCACTCGCCCATACATCCACTTACATACAGTCACTCACCTATAGAGCCATTCACACAGCCACTCAGTCACAGATAGTCACTTACGCACACACTCACCCATACAGCCACTCACACACCCACTCACTCGCCCATACAGCTACTCATACACCCACTTATTCTCCCATACCGCCACTCACACATCCACAGAGCTAATCAGATAGCCACTCACACACAGGTTCAGGAAATCTCACAGACACTCAGATGACATATCTTAGAAATAGCATCACTCAGTAGTGCAGAAAGAATTGTAATTGAACATATGGAGTAGCTTAGTATATATCTGGAAGTCTCAGAAACATTTCTAAAACACTTACACTTATATAAATATTTTATTTTTATTTTTTGTTAGAGAATATTGCTGCTAGAACACAGTGCCAGCGAACTTGACAAAGGCTTTATTGCTGAAAAGCATTGCTTTGCACAATATATGTTTGTGCTCGAACTTGGAGTGCCAAATCTGTAACTCTGAAATTTCGGATTGGGTGTAATGTGATATCAGTAGGTAGTTTAATTAGGACCAAAGTCTGCATAGGAAAAGCGTATTTTGTTTTGCCAATAACTTTGGCATAGCTTGATGAATCTTCATGAAATTTTGAAAAACATTCCCCTTTTTGGTTCAGTTTTTGAGTTGAAAATTTCGGGGTGATCTGTTAAGCGGGGGCTGAAAAAACGGGCGGTTCCAAAAGGCGTTTTTCACATATTATGTCTATGGGGATTTTTCATTTTTTGAACACGACTACAGCCCTAATCTCTAAATGGAAGTACACCAAAGTTGGCAGGAAGCTAGATGTAGAAAGAAGTATAGATATATGGGACATGAGTTCTTGCAGTGGACTGCTGGCGGATCATATTAAGATTTGATTGACTGCCAACATTTCAACCAGGAAGTGTTGGCAGCCATCTTGGGGACTCGGCTTGAAGCTGAGTCCCACACAAAAAGTAAAAAATAAAAAAAAGGGGGCAGAGTAGGAATATCCTGACACTGCACATATGGTTAGATATTTTGAAACGTCCCATATAAAGAGACAGATGATTTATCAACGCATATCATTTGATCACTTGTCCATTGTCATACTGAGTTTTACATATCGTCATATTGAAAATTTTCTTCCAGGCATAAAAGACACTCCATAAACAGGATGACATTCTTATACAAATATCAATGGTGGGCAGAGTCTGTAAAAAAAGATACTCTGGACGGCATTGGATGAACAATAAGGACTTTAGAAGGCTTAAAATATAGTGTTTCCTCCACTTTTTGTAAAACTTACAAAAGAGTACAACATGCATTGTACTCTGTGTCAAAGTACAATCACAAGGACATTTACATATATTTGAAGACCAGTCATTAGGTTAGGGGAAGCTAGCCATACTGTGTAAGATGTCCATTCTGAAGTGTGTCAAAATGTATCTGTGCTTTTGATTCGAAACAACTCTCAGGCACTACTGCATATCATAGCTAGTTAGGGTAAGCTGATTCCTTAAAACAGAGGGCTTTAAATAATTTGGCAGATAACCTTATATACTCTGAGTAAATTTTACAATTGTTTTTTACATCTTTTCGACAAATTTCAACTAAAGATTCAGGGTTGGTAAAATAGTCTGGATGCCCCAGATCCTGACAAAAACGCTGTATATATGTCAACTATGGTATGCTTGTGTATAGTGTTCATTTCAAACAGTCCTCTATAATAGAGTAGTTTAGGGCTGTGTATTCAGATGTCCAAACTTTGTGCCACAGTAAAATAGGTTGTATCATAAGTAAATCAGTGAGAAACAGTACTCCCAGCTCTGCATGGCACACAAATGTGGGAGTGCATTTAGGTGTGGCAAGCAAATACCTCAGAAACATGTTTTCCACAAGTTGTAATGCCATACAATTTGCATACCCCAAAAAGCTTTCCACATATAGTGCTTTACTGACACATTCAGTCTTATAAATTGTAAGCATATCTCAAGAGGGATTTGAACCTAATCTGGCGGCAAATGTTCTTAGAGCCAAACAGGTGCTTCTAAATAATAATGCGCTGGTCTTAATGGCGTGTTTCCTGTCCCATCCTTGTCAAATAAAACCCCCAGATTCAAGAAGTTATCAGTGAATTCTATAGTGGTATCCAGGATTTTAATGGTGCAGCAGTTACCAATTTTCCTTCTGCACTTCATTATGAATATTTTAATTTGATTCAAATTCAAATCGAGGTCACATTTTGACGAATTTAAAGGTCGACCCAACACTGGTACAATTTCTAAGACAACTATACTCGGGGGCTAGTGCCAAGGTGAGGTTTGGGCTAAAGGGAGAATTTACAGCGCCATTCTGCGTGGAGAGGGGGGTGAGGCAAGGTTGCGTCCTGGCCCCGTTCCTATTCTCCTTATAAACCAATGCTTTAGAGGAGGAACTGGTGGCCAGGGCGGGAGACCCCCCTCGAATCAACAACAAACCAATAATATCTCTTCTCTACATGGATGACGCGGTACATATGGCCAGAACACAACTGGGCTGACAGCGAGCCCTCGCCACGTACGCCAGTTTTATGGACAGCCGAGGATTAAAATTAAATGTCAAAAATACATTTATAATGTCATGTGGAAAGGGGAAAAGTAAATGTAGTAGTCTTTCAGTTGGGAAAGACCGGATTGATTCTACCAATACGTTCACCTATCTGGGCGTTGTATTTGAGCGTAACTGTTTGTGGGGAGCGGCGATTAAGAGTCAATGCCTCCTCTTTAGGAGATCAGTTATGGCAGTGATTAATTTTTGCAAACAAGCTAGGCAAAAGGCCCCGGAGATTCTCCTGAAAATGTATCAAGCAAAGTGCATTAGTATTGCAATGCTTGGGTCTGGTATTTGGGGTTTTCAGGACGTCTCACCAATTCAAGTAATAGAAAATATATTTTTAAGATTCATTTTAGCGGTTCCACAGAGTACCCCAGTTTTTAATTGCCATAGTGAACTGGGAATTTCATATATTTCGGATTTGATCAGCATGCAACCTCTTTTATTATGGCATCGAGTCTGGACATCTACTAGCACAGGATTGAACAGAGACATTATTGGGGACACAATGAAATTGGATTATCTCTCCTGGGTAAGCTGGATTAATTTAATCAGGAAATTTTTATTAGATATCGATCGTTATGATTTTTATACCTCTCCTAGAAATATGTATTCCATTTCAAGGAAAGATTTTAAATTACACACTTAGAGTCCCTAAGAGCTGCACAGGAAATGAACAAACGTTTGGTGGTCCAGCACCAATTGACTTTAGTAACTCACCGTATATAGCCATATCTGGTCTGGTGCATAGGAGGGTTTGACAGATACCTTCTTACAAGGTGTAGGTTTGATTGCTTCCATCGTTTGGTCAGCTTTCCAGTTGTTAATGATTGGTCTAGAAATCTATGTCACTGTGATAAGATTTCAAATCAATCTACTAATCATGTGATTCTTTTTTGTAAAATGTACTGTAATGAAAGAACTAGATGGATTTTGCCATTTTTAAAGCAAGGGGGATGGAGGCAGTGTAGCCTGTCCTTTTTATATTTGCAATTACTGGAAAACGTGTATTGTACGTCCATCATGACTGGATTCCTGAAAGAGCATAACTGTGTAATAATGTGTATTATCACTTTTAATTTTTAGATAGATTGATAAAAACCTGATGGAAATGTTTTCAAATGTAATCTGCCTAGGCGATTCTGTCGAATGAACTATTAATAATAATGAACGTTTAAACTGTGACTTTTATGATTATAACATGTTTTGAAATCGAATACATTTTATTCCAATTCTGATTACTCTGTCAGTTTTTTTGCCTTTTTGTACAAACATTTTAACCTGGATTTAAAATTTTTGTTTTGTTTTTAATTTTTTTAGTGCACTGCTTTTATGACTTGTATAATCGAATAACGTTTCTTTTGATTGATTGATGTAAGGATACACTCACCTCTTTCTCAGACATCTCCTTACGGGAACAGGCATGTATAGTAAGGTGTATACAAAGACAAACGTCTGCTATGAAACTTCTCTTCAGAGTGACAAGCATCTATTCTAAGATGTACAAAAGAACCGCTCTCTCCAGCAACTGACAGCGGTGTGTAGTACACTATAAAAATGTATTTGCCTCTGTACCATAACCTATCTCTTGCATAAAAACCTTTATACTACAGTGGAAAGAAGCACTACTTTCTCTATTGTACCTTAAACATACATATACATGTAGCAGAACAGTTGCACTTTACATCAACAGGGGAAGACTGTAATAATATTGAAATCTTTGAATGCTAATAAGGAAAGAAATCGGTAGTAATTTCAAACATTTTATTTAAAAAAATCAATTTAACAACATTACAAACAACTACATTAACAAACGACAACAACTGTAAAAAAAAAAAAAAAAAACGTTATCAATTTTATTACATTTTCTGTTCCCTCCGATCGCCAGGCACCTACCTCCTCCACTTCTGCTTCATTTGCCTACTGGATTGTGATGTACGTAGATCTTCTTTTCCTTTGTTTCAACCACCTTAGCTTGTCAAACAATATGTGCTTTAATAGTCTCTTTCTGGCAGGCTAGGTGGCAAAAGAGTCATTTCAAATAAAATGTAATTTGACACAAGGAGTTCAGCCAGGAAACTAGAAACAACCAGTGTTACAGTCATTACAGAAATCTAGTCCTGCTCAAGCAAATAACAACCCTCCTTTTGTAAATATAATACTTTTTTGTTTAATTAAGTAAGAAAGTCAATTTGTCATCTAAAACTAGTAGAGATACACATAACAAGCTTAACTAAGGGTACAAATGTCGCCGTAGGCAGTACCAACAACATTAATCGAGCAATTATTATTTTTCATGACTTCCTACATAGTTACTGTTCCCCCTTTCTTCCAAAGTGAACTGCTTTTGGTTTCCTCCTCCATATATTCTGTGACATGATACTTCTGTTTTTCAAAACTTTTGTTTTCCATTTTCCACCTAAAAAAAGACAAGATAATATAACCAGAAAATGGTTATATGCTGATGGTACCCGCGTGCTACAGGACCTTCCTACTGGGTCTGGCTCATGACGTGACTTTGGCAGGACATTTGGGGAGCGACAAGACCACTCACCGGCTTGTCACCCACTTTTACTGGCCCTAAATGCAGAAGCACAATGGCACACATTTTAGGTCTTGGCAGACTTGCCAGGCAAGTGGCAAGACAGGAGGGACGTGTTAGGCTCCCGTCCAACCCTTTCCTATGGTGAGCACCCATTTCAAGCGGGTGGGCATCGACATTGTGGGGCCACTGGAACTCAAAACACTCTTAGGCAACAAGTTTATCCTGGTACCCGGAAGCCGTCCCTCTCTTGACAATCATGGCCCCTGTGGTGAGCCGTGCATTGATGGGGATCTTTACCCGTGAGGGGCTCCCAACAGAGGTGGTCTCTGACCATGGTACAAACTTCATTTTCAGGTATATGAAGTCACTGTGGGAGGAGTGTGGAGTAATGTACAAATTCACCACTTCTTACTATTCCTAAGGGAATGGGTTGGTTGGGAGATTCAACTGAACCCTGAAAAGTATGATAAAGGGTCTTTCAGAACCCATGAGACTTAAGTGGGACGTCTTTCTACCATGCCTGTTGTTTGCCTACAGGGAGGTACTGCAGAAATCCTTAGGGTTCAGTACCTTTGAATTGCTGCATGGTCACCCTGTAAGAGGACCTCTAAGCCTGGTGAAGGAGGGCTGGGAGAAAACTCCTGGTAAGACCCCCAAGATGTGATCGGCTACATGCTGGCCTTCAGAAACCAGACTCAACGCTTCAAGAAATTCGCTCAGGCAAACCTGGAAGCCAGCCAGGAGGAGATGAAACAATGGTATGACCAGAATACCACTCTGGTTGAGTTTCGGCCTTGTTAAAAAGTGTGGGTGAAGGTACCAGTGGAGCCTTGTGCGCTCCAAGACAGGTGGACTGGTCCATTTAAGGTGGCGGAGGGCAAGAGTGATGTGACTTACTTGGTCAACTTGCAGACTCCCCAGAACCCTTTGAGGATCCTACACATGAACCGCCTCAAATCTCACTTTGAGAGGTCTGAAGTAACAATGCACCTGGCTACAGAATGGAAGAGGAGAGTGAGCCTCTTCCTGGCCTCCTGTCATCCAAGGACCATGATGGGTGAGTGGATGGAGTGAACCTCTCTCCTACCCTGACCCCAGAGCAGCAGAGGGACTGTTGCCAGGTCCTGGGACAGTTTGCCTCCCTGTTTTCCCTGACTCCAGGAATCACCAATTGGTGTGTCCATGATGTGGACACTGGGGACAGGTTACCTGTAAAACATAAAAATTGTAGAGTAACTGACAAAGTCAGAGCCAGCATTAAGGAAGAGGTTTCCAAAATGTTGGTGTTAGGACTGATAGAACCCTCCAACAGCTCCTGGGCTAGCCCAGTGGTCTTGGTTCCATAAGCTGCTGCGCCCGGTGCCACACCTGAACTCTTGTTCTGTGTGGACTACCGTGGGGTAAATGCTGTCCCCAGGACTGTTGCGCACCCTATCCCGAGAGCTGATAATCAGCTGGGAGCAGCCCGGTACCTAAGCACATTTGTCCTAACATCTGGGTACTGGCAAATTGCCTTGACTGATGGGGTAAGAGGGACGTCTGTGTTTTCAACACCAGAGGGGCACTACCAGTTCCGTATCCAATGTGAGAAAAACAAGGACCCCCTGGGTAATACTTGTGAAAGACTCCTAGGGCAGGGAAAATCAAGTGTGTGCAAAAATCCTAGGCAGTCTTAATGATAGACAGCAAGTTATGATACCCACTAATAATTAGGAACAGGCGTGCAAAAAAACATAATCATACGTAAAAGACAAACATGTTTTTAATATACACAATAAAATTCATATGTAGAAAACTAACATAATTCAAATTATGTGACAATACAGAATTAAAATTATTATATGCAAATGTTGTACATAATAACAAACAATACACTATTACAAAAATAATTAAAAAGACACCACAATTGATTGTTACAGGGTGTCCAAAAACAAATGAAGAAGAAAATACTCGACGCGCGTTTCGGCGAAAACGCCTTCTTCAGGAGTCACAAATAACCATAAGATATGACAAAAACAACCTTCAATTTGGTAGTTTCATATGAAGAGATGGTCAAACATATACCTGTTAAGAGGATATATTATTTCTTTGATAAACGTCGATTTAGATTCACAAATGTCTGTGGAAGGTCACTTCACTGTGTGTCACTGACCGACGGCACGTCACATTACGGGAACGCCGTCATTATCATCCGGCTTTCAGCGTGTCTATTCATCAGTCACCACCCTGCGACATATAGACGACTGGAATTTTATGTGGACCTTCTATTGAGTTTACCTTTATGAATGATAAAATATACTTCATTCTTTGTCTCAGATTTATCGATTTTACCAAATCCCATTTTGCTAATAAGTCCTGAATACACGGATCTCGAATATATGGCTCTTTTAGAATTTTAAGTCAGTGACACACAGTGAAGTGACCTTCCACAGACATTTGTGAATCTAAATCGACGTTTATCAAAGAAATAATATATCCTCTTAACAGGTATATGTTTGACCATCTCTTCATATGAAACTACCAAATTGAAGGTTGTTTTTGTCATATCTTATGGTTATTTGTGACTCCTGAAGAAGGCGTTTTCGCCGATACGCGCGTCGAGTATTTTCTTCTTCATTTGTTCTTGGACACCCTGTAACAATCAATTGTGGTGTCTTTTTAATTATTTTTGTAATAGTGTATTGTTTGTTATTATGTACAACATTTGCATATAATAATTTTAATTCTGTATTGTCACATAATTTGAATTATGTTAGTTTTCTACATATGAATTTTATTGTGTATATTAAAAACATGTTTGTCTTTTACGTATGATTATGTTTTTTTGCACGCCTGTTCCTAATTATTAGTGGGTATCATAACTTGTTGTCTATCATTAAGACTGCCTAGGATTTTTGCACACACTACCAGTTTCGTGTCATGCCCTTTGGGTTGGAGAATGCCCCTGCCACATTCCTGAGACTGGTCAACTAGGTACTGTCCGTGCTGGAGGAATTCAGCGCCGCTTAGCTGGATGATATTGCTGTGTTCAGCTCCAGCTGGGAGGAACATTTGCAACACCTCTGTGAAGTGTTGAAGGCTATGCAGAAGGTAGGCCTCACTATCAAGGCCAGTAAGTACCGGATAGGGCAGAGTTCTGTGGTGTACTTAGGGCACCAGGTAGGAAGTGGCCAGGTGGTGCCCCTACAACCTAAGATTGACACCATTCTGGCTTGGGCCCCCCCCCCCCTCCCAAGAACCAAACAGAGATGAGAGCCTTTTTAGGACTCACCGGGTACTACAGATGGTTTGTCAAGGGATATGGCACCATTGCTGCCCCCTTGACAGAGCTGACTTCAAGGAAGCAGCCACATAAAGTGATCTGAACTGATGACTATCAGACCGCTTTAGATGCCCTGAAATCTGCTGTGTGCACAGTGCCCATGCTCAAGGCACCCAACTTCTCCCAAGAATTTGTTGTGCAGGCAGATGCTTCAGAGCATGGTGTGGGAGCTGTACTCTCACATTTAAACAACAAGGGCTTGGACCAACCTGTGGCTTTTATTAGTGGAAGGCTACTCCCCGGAAAATAGAGGTGGAGTGCAGTTGAGAGAGAAGCTTTTGCTGTGGTCTGGACACTGAAGAAGCTAGGACCCTACTTGTTTGGGACTCACTCCTGGGTTCAGACAGACCACAGGCCCCTCAGATGGTTGATGCAGATGAGGGGTGAGCATCCAAAACTATTGAGGTGGTCCATTTCCTTACATGGAATGGCCTTTTCGGTGGAACACTGCCTTGGTACAGAACACGCCAGTGCTGATGGTCTGTCCAGATTCTTCCACCTTAGTGATTAGAATTCCGAAGAGGGTTGGTTGTTCTCTCCATCTTTCAGCTGGAGGGGACACGTGTTAGACTTGGTATCTTTGTTGTGGTTTCCCCTGGCATTTTACCTCTACCTCCTGTATTTTTGATGCTGTCCTGGATTTCGTTTTTGCTGGCTTAGATGATTTGGGCATTTTGCCACTGCTGAGTGTCAAAGTGCAAGTGCTCCCTGAGTGTATTGTTATTACAATTGGTTCCCCATGATATGCATATTTAATTTACTGGTAAGTCCCTAGTAAGGTGCACTGAAGTGTGCCAGGGCCTGTCAGTCAAATACTACTAGTAGGCCTGCAGAACTGATTGTGCAACTGATTGCGCAACCCACATGAGTAGCTCTGAAAAGGTAACTCAGACCTGCCACTGCAGTTTCTGTACGTTGTTGTTAACTGCCATGTCAACTTAGGAAGTGCACCCACTTGCCAGGCCCTAACTTTCCCCTTTCTCACTTGTAAGGCACCCCTATGGTAGGCCCAAGCTACCGCCCTGGGCAAGGTGCAGTATATCTTAAACGTAGGACATGTACTGATGTGTGACATGTCCTGATAGTGAAATACTGCCCATTTCTTTTTTCACTATTGAAAGGCTATCTTGCTCATAGGATAGAATAGGGAATGCTTTGTAACATCTTATAGGTATAAATTCCCATTGGGACCAGATAGAGAAATAAAGTTTAGGCTCTCTGAACTCAGAATTTAAACCACATATTTTAGTAAAGATGTTTTTTAAACTGTGTGTTTGAAAATGCTATTTTTAGAAAGTTGCAAACACATAGAGATGATGGACAGAGCGCTGAAACGTTTGAGACTCTATCCCCCAGTCACAGATCTGGGTTGAATCCATCAGTATTCTTTAGCTCATTTCGTCACTCAGTTCATACCCAGCTATATGCAAATCAGTCATGACCATGTTTCTCATGGGAACTGCCAGGTCTTCCCTGAAGCGGAAACAAGCATCCTGGGACCGGTTTCTGGGTAACACCCTTCATCAGCCAGGCTAGCTTGAATCCACTGACAAAGGGAGCCAGGGACCCACTTCTGGGCACACCCTGCCAACTTAGGGTGAACAAAGCAAACACAAGGAGATGATGGACGGAACGCTGAAACTTTTCAGACACTCACCGCCAGTCACAGATCTGGGTTGAATCCATCATCATTCTTCAGCTCACTTTGCCACCTCAGTTCAGACCCAGCCTTATGCAAATCATTATTGACTCTGCCTCATGGGAACAGTCCAGCCCGAACTGCCAAGCCAGGTCTTCTCTGAACCGGAAATAGGCATCCTGGGACCAGTTTCTGGGTAACAACTTTCATCAGCCAGGCTAGCTTGAATCCAGTGGCAAAGTGAGCAAGGGACCCATTTCTGGGCATACGCTGCCAACTTAAGGTGAACAAAAGAAACACAAGGAGATGATGGACGGAGCTCTGAAACTCTTCAGACGCTCACCGCAAGTCACAGATCTGGGTTGAATCCATCATCATTCTTCAGCTCACTTTGCCACCTCAGTTCAGACCCAGCCTTATGCAAATCATTCTTGACTCTGCCTCATGGGAACAGTCCAGCCCGAACTGCCAAGCCAGGTCTTCCCTGAACTGGAAACAAGCATCCTGGGACCGGTTTCTGGGTATCACCCTTCATCAGCCAGGCTAGCTTGAATCCAGTGGCAAAATGAGCAAGGGACCCATGTCTGGGCATCCCTGCCCACTTAGCGAACAAAGCAAGCACAAGGAGATGATGGATGGAGCGCTGAAATGAATGCTTGTTTCCGGTCCAGGGAGGACCTGGCTTGGTAGTTCGGTCTGGACTGTTCCCATAAGGCACAGGGTTAAGACTGATTTGAAAATGGCTGGGTCTAAACAGGGGTGGCATGGTGAGCAAAGGAACGTTGGATTTAACCCAGATCTCTTGACTTGGGGTGAATGTATGATTTATTCAGCATTCAGTCCATCATTTGTTTGCGTAGCGCTTTTAGAAACTAGGCATTTTTTTCTTTAACCATTCTGTTTGCCTCTGCCTGTTTGTATATTGACTGTCTGGTTTTAGAGTGACTGGGCCTGGAGATGTGCATTCACTGTAGACTGCCACTGGGGGGGGGGGGGGGTTGTGGTGTGCCTCGCCCTTCGTGGATGACTCAGAGCTTAGCTGAATAGACCTTCACTGAATGTAGATTAGTAGGAGGAGATTTCTTTGCAACTGAATAAGGCCTGTCTCCCTTGCAAAATGCTGTCTCCACCCCCTGTGGTCATACTGCACCAGTGAGGACAGAACTGGTTTGGACTAGGCTCAGAGACCCTTGCACAAAGAGAACAAAGACATTTTGGGGTATAGGTATTGGACCTAAAACCCCAGAACTTTAGACTACTTCTAGAATCAAGAACCGACTCATCGAGGGATCGTGGCTGAAGAAACCAACGCAGCGCCACTCAACACCGCCACATCGATTGCCGACGCATCCCGGATTTCCACGTATCGTACCTGTGCTGCAAGTTTTGCCGACGCATCACCCGAGAATCGTCCCGGAACCAATGCATCACTTCCCCCGCAGACTGGATTTGATGCATCACTTCTCCTGCGTGCAGCAGAACTGTCGCATTGCCGCCCCATCATCTCAGGAACTGACGCATCTCTTTGTTTTTCAATGCTTCCCATCTCTGTGGCTGTTTGGCCTTGTGAATTTTGTTGCAACTACATATACTTTGAGAGAAATCACGCATCTATAGTTTTCTATGGGCCAAGTTGTTTGAAACCTTTTTAAAGTCATATTCTTATTACATGTGTGTTGGATTTTTGTCATTTTGGTCTTGTTGAGTTTAGATAAAGATACTTTATTTTTCTAAACTGGTGTGGTGTCATGACTGTATTATTGTGTGTTTGGTGTACAAATACTTTACACATTGCCTTTGGGATAAGTCTGTTTGCTCATGCCAAGCTACCCAAGGGGTGAGCACGGGTTATCTAAAGTGTGTATCCCTCCTACCCTGACTAGAAGCAAGGGTCCCTATTTGGACAAAGGTGCCTACCTCTGCCAACTAGAGAGCCCCATTTCTAACAGTCCTTTTGATTCTTACAATGCTGTCAACACTCGTGCAGCATATATGTCCATCTTGAAAGGGGTCCCTGAATTTAGTCCCATGGAAGGCAGGATTTTTATGGCTCCATTGGGGCAGGGGGGGTCTCGAAAATTTACCGCTCACTGGTCACTAATGCCCCAGCCCTGGCCGTGGGTCTCCGCTCCTGGTGGGAGGCATGAATTGGTGCTCTGAAGGACAGGGAATGGAGAGAAGCCCTCAAGGCGCCGAGAGAACTGGCCATCTCCTCCCATCTCCGGATGGCGCAGGTAAACGTCCTGAGTTTGTGCAAAGCGGGCAAGTTCCCATCATCCTCATGTCTTAGATGTGGAGCAGATGGAGCATACTTCTACCACTTGATCTGGTCGTACTACATTATACAAAAATACTGGTCCCCACTCCTGGGGGTCTTGTCAGGGGTGTTAGGAATACCCGTTCACTGTTCGCCAAGGATCAGACTCCTGGGCCTGCTGGAGGACTTGGGGGGGGGGGGGGGGCACTCTGAGTAATATCTTTTGGGAATGTGTTCATTGCATGGAAAAAGGTATATCACCCGTACTGGAATTCTGCCGCCACTCTGGAATTGTTGGCTTGGAAGCGGGCATTGGACTGGTGTATAAAAAAGGAGGAGCCAGTGTACGCAGCCAGGGAATGTCCATACAAACACTATAAGGTATGGGGACCTTGGTGGGCACACCTTGGGCTCCAGGGAATGTAATGTTTTACTTATCTTTATTTGGTCCTTTCTCAGGATGTCACAGCCAAGTGTTTTGTTTGCTTGTTCTTTTATTTGTGTCTGTGGGTGTCCCCCATTACTCATTGGCGTACCCCAGGAGATGTGGGTCCCCAGGGCTGAAATCAGCCTGTGAAGGTGGGCCACATGCCCTCCCTTTAATCATTGGCTGGGACCTGGGCGTTGGGGTCCCCAGTCCAAAATCTGCCTAGGGAGAGGAGTCACATGCTCTTCCTTTAGTAATTGGGTGGGGCTAGGGGGAATGGGGTCCCCGGAGCCACAATTGGCCCACAGAGGGTGGCTGCGTGCCCCCTGACCCATAATTGCAGTGGTGGGCCCAGGAAGATGGGGTCCCCAGGGCCAAAAATAGCTGGGGGAGGGAGAAAGGTGCCCCCCCCACAAAATGTGCCAGGCCTCGCTGATCCCTGGCAGTTGTGGTGGTCACAGGGCAGCCCGACTGCCATGGTTGTAAACCGCAAGTCTGGCAGGCCATGCACCACCGTACTCGTAATAAAGCCCTTAAACAGTGCACTGGTTGAAAATCAACACGAGGTGGCCCGAAGACCTGGCCCAAGAAGTTCTGTCAGTCGGAAGTGTACACTGACTTGGTATTCATCCTAAAGATTGACCTGGGATTGTATACTGGTGAACTTCAAGATCCCAATAACCCTGGAACTACTACTGGGTCGATTAAATCAGGTGGCATCTCAGTCAGGTCCGATCTAGGCTTTCCCTCTGGAGTATACTTACAGGCTTCTCACTTCCCTGAACACCATATGGGTCATGTCTAGGGCAAATATTAGACCTGGCTTCCCTGGTAGCGAAATTTCCAACATCCCCACAACAGAGTCTTGCAATCCATAATCGTCTCTGGATGGCCAAGACTGACAGTTCCTGAACTTGGTACCTGGTGATGTCAGACATTTCCTGAGCTCGAGCATTCACCAGGGAGCCTTTGACACTATCTTAATCCCTGTGTCCAGCTCCGTTTACACTAAGGACATTCTGAGTTACCGTCCAGAGTCCTCCTCCTCCAAGTCTCTGTAATCTCAAGCATATGGAACTTTCTCACACAGGGGAGGTCAACAGGGGGAACAAGTAATTAAGGGTTTAGCTGCAACAAACCTGGCACCTTCAAAGGTGACACACTCTGATAATGTAGCCCTGCCTGCATTGATAGATCACTCTTCAATTCCCTGAACCCAAGATCACAACATAAAGATTGGAATATACTCTCATGGAATATTGTTGGTCTTCAATCTGAGATGGCAGATTCAGACTCGGAGACATTTAATTGATATATTTGATATATGTTTGTTGCTGGAAACGTGGTGTGTTGAGCCAGTTCATAGATCAGAGTTTACCACCTATATTTGTCCTGCAACCTCTGGCGTAGGGGTCAGCCAGCAGGCGGTTTAAGCAGGTGGATTAAAAAATTCCTTAGCACTCGTTATCACGAGGCTCGTTGTAAATTCTCACTGGATTTGTCTCTAAGGCGGGTGGGTCCTCTTGCTATGTTTTTAATGTCTACAACAGGTCAAGTGGGATAAATAGGGCAACTAACAAACCACATGCTTTAGAGAGTGCTATAGACTCTCTCCAAAACAATGACAGGGTAATTGTCGCTGGCGACTTTAATGTCACCTTCGAACCCTTTGGCCCTCACAATTTAACAGAAGAAGAGGGTTTTGTCTGGGATGTCCCTCAGCTAGACTTCGGCCCTGTCACGAAAGGTTCTGTGGTCGTTGACCAACTGCAAAGTTTAACCCTCCATTTTGGCCTCAGAGCATGTATTGGCAGGTCCATCTCAGATTGTAGTGGTGCCTACACTTTTAAGCGTGGGATCCAAAAATGTTGCATTGATTACATATTTCTGCTACTCCCGATGTTATCCTCTCTTAAAGACATGGTGGTTGTAGAGTGTACAACAGTGACCACAATGCTTTTCATCTGTCTCTAGGTGGGTTTGGGACTGCTGCTCATCAGAGTGGCACCTCGAACTATGGGGCTGATCCAATACTATCGAATAACAAGCGGGCCTTAAAATGGTAGGCTGTTTGCAAGAATCCGAATGGGTGCTGGCCCAGATCATTAGCCAGGTGGTTGACACTCTGGAGGTATTGTCCACTAGTGGGGCACATACTCTCGACCCTAACTCCATTGTTCAATCCCATGAAAATCTTTTAATTACCCTTAAAGCCTCACTTAGTAAAGATGCTCGTAAGGCCTCTAGGGTACATACTTGTTGCGTATGGCTTAATAGTAGTTGTAGAAAATCAAGACATGCTCTCATCCAGAGCCTAAAAGCAGGCATCAGGCAAGATATTGTCAGAGCTAGAAAGGACTATAAAGAGGTACTTTACCAGGCCAAAGAAGATTGGGAACCAGAGATATGGGAGGATTTGGTTGCAGCAGTCGGGCTGGATGCACGAAATCATTTTTGGCGGGATAGTGGCCCATAGGAAACGCAATGCTACCTCCAGTGTCAATTATAATCTCCAACCACAGACTTGGGTAGATCACTTTAAAAAAAACTATGGAGCCAAGCCTCATTATGAGGGAAGAGAGTCGGTGAACAACTCACCCCCCTTTGATGAAGGTACTCAATTGACATTTCAGTATAAAGACATACTGGTGGCTCTTCCGGCTCATAAAGTGCAAGGCCCTGACTCCATTCCCGGAACCTTTTTAGAGCAGAACCTTTGGGTTGGGCATCCCACTTTCAGCTTGTGTTTCATTCCATTTTAGAAGGTGGCCCGATTCCCAGCTCTTGGCCGATAACTGAGATTGTTCAAATATAAAAGAGGCTGTAAAGATTACCCTGGGAACTATAGGCCCATCAGCCTTATTGACACATCCCAGAAACTTTTCTCTCGTATTATCCTGGGACAGTTGCTAGAATGGGTCAAGGACAACTCGATACTCTCTGAGATGCAGGCGGGGTTTAGAAAAAGGATCAGCACGGTGGACCAAATCCTCCATTTCTGTTCCCTTTATTGGAAAACTGTGCCAAGCGCGAATATCATGAAGCGCGCCCTTAGGACCCGGGCCCCCCGGGCCACGCCCCCGGTCACGTGATCATGGGCGGCCGGTCGCCCAATCGGCACTCGGTCGCCCAAGTACTTCCGGGTCAGGCTTACGTATGTCCGGCTGGGGTGTCGGGGGGCGGAGACCTTTGCCCTATTTAGGGTCAGGAACCGTGGCTTCTGTCTCTCTTTGCCCTCTGCCACCCCAGCTGACGACCTCGCCGGGCGACTCCTTTTTCCACCCCCTCACCATTTGACTTAAACTTAATTTGACTTAGATTGCCCCTCGTCCCCCGACGCTCGCACCTCCCGTTGGATTGTCGAGGGAGTGCGAGGAGCTGCTTGGAGGCGGTGATCCGGAGCCCGGCGGCGAGGCTCGGCGGCTGTGGGGAGAGACGGCGGAGATCAGCGCGCGCAGCGAAGAGAAGCCCATTGTGCCAGGTAAGGGGCCGGGAGTTCTGGGGGCCTGCTTGCAGCCGCTGATTGCGGGAGGGGGTTCGCCGGTTTTTTTTTGGGGGCTCACTTCCGGTGGTTGGTGGCTGCCGGTGGGGCTCCTGGGGTCCGGGTTCCTTTGTGGCGGCGTGGGCGGCTCGGCTAGGGGAGACCGGGGAGCGGGGCTGGTACTTGCACAGCAGGAGTCTGGGCGGGCGCACGAGGCAGCATTGGCGAAGTTAGTAGTAGCGCTCACCTCGAGGGTACAAAAGTCAGTTTCCCGCGCTAAATCGCGTTGTGGGAGCACCGGTCCTCACGCAGAGAGCGATGGCCCCCAAGAAAGTTAGCCATAAACGGAAGGGGAAGGACCCCGAGCTTGCGCAGTTATTAAAACTTGTATTAGCTAAGCTGGGCAAGGATCAGGAGAGTGCGAGTGATAGCGATGCCTCGCAGGATGAGCCAGAGCAGGAGAGCATTAGCGAGCGCCCGCGCAGGGAAGGGGTGCCACCCAGGGCTGCTTTCCCCCCCCTAGTAAAGAAGCCTAGAGCCCAGCAAAAACGTAAAGGGGGTACTTCACAGAAAGGGTGGAAATCTCGTGGCAGGGTAGCTGAGGACGAGAGATCAGTAGGTCCCGTCCCCCCTCTGTTAGAGGAGATACCTGCTACCCCATTAGAAGATGTACTTCCTACTGCTCCCATGCCAGTCATACCTAGGGCGGACCTACCTCTAGGAGCAGGACCTGTGGGGGGAGCACCCATACCTGCGGTAACGCCAGCTGACGCGGTGGGCTCAACATTGGCAGAGATCAGGGAAGCACTGAAAGCATTGGCCCCGGGGAATCCACACCAGGCCGTGGTGAATGTGCCAGCACCTCCCCCCCCTCAACCAGTGGTGGTGGCGGCAGCAGGCACACAGGACCCGATGGCTGGGCTTTTAGCATCTGTGGCTAACCTAGTGGGACAGCTAACACCCCCGGCAGCGGGGCAGACTCCCAGCACAGTAGCGGCAGCCCCATGGGCACCTGGGCAGGCTGTAGAACAGGGGGCGCTGTTAGAAATCCAGAGGCAGTTAGCACTCGTAGTAGAGGCGCGGAATGCAAAGCCCAGTGGGACTACAGGAGTGTCACCAGCAGTAACAACGGTACCTGTAGGAGGTAAGGCATGCGAGGTGGCGACCAAGGGCGGGGAGGCAGAGATAGCGCCGAGGGGGGTGCACGGGAATGTGTTATCCCAACCGGGAATGTTAGCCACGCATGTGTCCACGGAAATGAGAGAGAAAATCTGGAAAGGGACATATGTGGATATATTTGCGCTCATCAGGCCTACTAGGAGGGACATGGAGTTCAGGGAGAGAGAAGGTAAAGAGGGCTCCTTCAAAGACAGGAGGCCAAGGGTGGAGGAGTCTCTCACTAATTGGCTCTTTGGCTTCCAGGTGTACACGACGGTACTGTTAGAAAAAAGGCCAGAGTTAGCGATACCATTGGTTTACTACACAAATAAAATTGTGAAAGCGCATGCGACACATGGGGGGTCTGCATGGCTGGATTATGATAGGGAATTCCGGGGGGCTAAAGAGGAGAACCCGAGTATTGGCTGGGACCAGGTGGAAATAAATGCCTGGCTTGAGAACGTTAATGGTGGGGGGCACCACACGAAACAGCCTTTTCGGACCTCACAGGGTGGCCCAGGGGAAAAGAAAGGAGCCTGCTGGGCATTCAATAGAAAGTCATGTAATTATCCCGCAGGGCAGTGCAAATTCAGACATGCCTGCTCCTATTGTGGTCACTCCTCGCATCCGGAGTCTAAATGTAATAAGAAGTTCAAAGAGCGCGGGGGGGCTGGGAACAAGGAGCACAAGCCTCCTCAGCAATAGGCTTCCTTCTCCTGTGGACCTAGGGAAATTGATTTACTGGCTCAATCAGTACCCAGATAGGGCAGCAGCCAAGGTTTTGTTTGATGGTTTTTCTGTAGGTTTCCGCATTCCCGCCCTAGGCGTTCCTCCTGTTGACCAATGCAACAATCTCATGTCAGCTAGAATGCACCCAACAGTAGTAGCAGCAAAGGTAGAGAAGGAAGTGGCCTTAGGCAGGGTCGCTGGCCCTTTCCCCGCTCCTCCTCTAGCAGGTTATGTTTGTTCCCCCCTAGGAGTAGTGCCTAAGAAGGATCCTGGGCAGTTTAGGATGATACATAACCTCTCAGCTCCTAAAGGTTTCTCTGTGAATGACTGCATTGACCCAGCTTTGTGTTCTGTGACTTACTCATCCTTTGATACCGCTGTGCAGCTGGTGAGGGAACTAGGGCGGGGGGCGATGTTGGCAAAAACTGATATTGAATCTGCCTTCCGTCTGTTGCCAGTGCATCCCGAGGATTACAAACTATTGGGTTTCCAGTTTCAGCAGCAATTCTACTTTGATAAGTGCATGCCCATGGGTTGTGCGGTGTCTTGCAAGTATTTTGAGACCTTTAGTTCCATGCTGCAATGGGTTTTTTCACGCAGGACAGGTTGTGTTAATGTGGTACATTACCTGGACGATTTCATGGTGTTGGGTCCGGCAGAGTCAGGGGAGTGCGCCAGAGCGCTCAAGGAACTGGTGTCAATGTTTCGGGAGTTCGGGGTCCCCCTGGCCCCGGAAAAAACAGTGGGCCCGGCCACGTGCATGTCCTTTCTGGGGATAGAAATTGACACGGTGGCGGGGGAGTGCAGACTGCCTTTAGACAAAGTTCAGGCCTTTTCCCGAGCGATTGACGCCACTCTGGCGGGACCTAAGGTTACTCTTCACCAGCTTCAGGTACTTGTTGGCCAGCTCAATTTTGCCCTAAGAATCATCCCCATGGGGCGCCCTTTCTCTAGATCCATAGCCAGGTCAATGGGGGGGTTAACACACAAACACCACCGTGTTCGGCTGAGGGCAGAGGTGAAAGAGGATCTGAGGGTTTGGCGCAGTTTCCTCAGAGATTTCAATGGTAGGGTGGTATGGCCTGCCCCTCCGGTGTCCAGCTCGGAACTCGGCCTGTTTACTGATTCGGCCGGCAGCATCGGTTTTGGAGCCATTTTAGGTCCTTCCTGGTGTGGGGCAGAGTGGCCAGCAGAGTGGCACAGGACAGGCCTGACAAAAAACATAGCATTCCTAGAACTCTTTCCTATAGTTGTAGCGGTGACAATTTGGGCCGACCGCTTCAGAGACAGGGCAGTGATATTCTGGTCTGACAACATGGCTGTGGTGGAAGCTATTAACAGGCAGGGGGCCTCCTGTGTGCATGTGCTCAGACTATTGAAACAACTGGTATTGGTATGCTTGAAGCTGAACTTGACTTTCAAGGCAGCGCATATACCGGGGGTTGACAACAATGCTGCTGATGCTTTGTCTCGTTCCAAGTTGCAGGAATTCCGGAGGTTCCACCCGCAAGCAGAGGAGCGGATGACAGAGTTCCCACCATCACTGTGGACAATTGGTGCCCCGCATTAGCGGGGCTGGTAGGTGCTTCCCTGAACGATCGCACCAGGAAATCTTACCAAAGGCATTTTAATTCCTACAGGTCGTTTGTGGATGAGGCTGGGTTGCCTCAATTGTTTGCTCCAGATGCTATTCATGGGTACCTACAGAAGTTAAGGGATCAGGGCAGGGCTGTCTCTTTCGTTAAGGCTAACTTGTCAGCAATAGGCTTCTTTGCAAAACTTGCAGGGGTACGCGACCCGGGTTGCTCTTTTTTAGTCAGGAAAGCTGTGGCGGGCTGGACTAGACTGGAGGGACCTAGGCGGGATTCTCGTAGGCCTTTGAACATCCCGACCTTATGTGCTATGGTGGACCTCCTGCCTTTGGTTTGTGATTCCCCCTTCGAAGGCAATCTGCTGGGAGCGGCCTTCACTCTAACATTTTATGGGGCATTCCGTCTGGGTGAAGTGGTGGGGTCCTCTAGAGTTGACCAGGAAGGGGGCCTCCAACATAGGGACATTTGCCTGTCTTCAAATAGTTTGGCAGTGACTTTAAGGAGATCTAAGACCGACCAATTGGGCAAAGGGGTCGCCATTCGGCTGGGTCCTGCGCCAGGGGTTTCGGCCTGCCCGGTAACCCGGATGAGAGCGTATCTGGCCCTGCGCCCAGTTGGGAGCGGGCAGGCCTTGTTTGTTCATGAGAACGGGGATTGTTTGTCTCAGTTTCAGTTTAAGGCGGTCCTGGGACTGGTGCTAGCGCGTTTAGGTCTGGGAGATGCAGGATATTCGTCTCATTCATTCAGGATTGGCGCAGCTACCTTGGCCGCAGGGGCGGGCCTGCAGAGCGATGCGATTAAAAGGGTGGGGCGCTGGTCGTCCGATTGCTATCTCAGATATGTGAGGCCTGAATTGTTGTGATGATGGATCAATGATTGACTGTGACTTGTGCCTGACTTTTCCATTTCTCTCCTCTAACTTAGTATGCCCGCGAAGCTGGTGTGGGTGTTGGGGCACTCGTTCGTGCGTCGCGCTACGGTGCGTTTACATCAACGGCGAGTGGTGAAACCGGCAGACTTGGGCGGGACGGAATTCCTGTGGCGAGGCGTCGGGGGCATGAGAATTCGTCACCTAAGGCGGCTCGTGGAGGAGTTAAGAGATCAAGAAGGGCACAAGTCCCCAGACTGGATTATCATTCACTTGGGAGGAAATGATATGGTTGATCGTGGTCGCTTAGCAGTCAAAGAGGCGTTGCTGACAGAATTTGCGTGGTTGGGGAAAATCTTCCCATCGGCCAGGATTGCTTGGTCTGCAATGATACCGCGCAGGACATGGGGCCCGGGAGTTCGAACAAGGTCCTTGAATGTGTCAGTAAGACGACTCAACGGGGAGATGGCAAGGTTGTGCTCAGTGAAGGGCCGCTTATGTCATATTCCACACCGGATGATCTCGGGAGAGGCTATGTACCACAACGACGGAGTGCATTTGTCGGACTTGGGCACAGACACATGGATAAAAGGACTGTGGTCATTTATACAGAGCGCAGGTGGGGAGGGTGGCAGACCTGAGGGCCTTGGCCACCCTTGTGGCGGAAGAGAGACCTGCGATCAGTGACATTGACTAACACAAGGGACTGCCTTACGTACTCCATAGGCCAGCACTGAGGGGGGAGACGGTAAGCTCTTCGCTGGGAAGATGTGACCACCGGCTGGGGAGGCTAGGGCGACAGATCACGAGCCTCCTGGGTCCCTGGGCAGTCCGGTGGTCGGGGAGTGGGCCCTGGAATTGGCGGACAAGGATCAGAGGGTGGGGCCCACTTCTCTTTGGCGCAGGCGCGGTGCACCTGGCGTGGTAGGCTCAGTGCGAGATGCGAGCCTGAAGGCCCCTTGGTGCTGGGGGGCGATGAGATAATTTTGCATTTATGATTTTGCAGTTATAAAGAGGAATATTAAAAGTGTCTGTGATGATGATTATGCATGTTACTTTGCTTTTGTCATGTTTATGATATGTTGAAATTAAACATGGCCTTTTTTATAACCCACTCAATGCTTTGAAGATTCAATTGTGGGTTGGTGTGTCAACTAGGGGGGCGGGGCCATGCTGGGGGGATCCGGGTCCTATGCCAAGCGCGAATATCATGAAGCGCGCCCTTAGGACCCGGGCCCCCCGGGCCACGCCCCCGGTCACGTGATCATGGGCGGCCGGTCGCCCAATCGGCACTCGGTCGCCCAAGTACTTCCGGGTCAGGCTTACGTATGTCCGGCTGGGGTGTCGGGGGGCGGAGACCTTTGCCCTATTTAGGGTCAGGAACCGTGGCTTCTGTCTCTCTTTGCCCTCTGCCACCCCAGCTGACGACCTCGCCGGGCGACTCCTTTTTCCACCCCCTCACCATTTGACTTAAACTTAATTTCCCACCCACCATCCCTGTTGCTTAGGAGTTGGAGGGGGTGGTTTTTTGGCGGAAGAGAGACCTGCGATCAGTGACATTGACTAACACAAGGGACTGCCTTACGTACTCCATAGGCCAGCACTGAGGGGGGAGACGGTAAGCTCTTCGCTGGGAAGATGTGACCACCGGCTGGGGAGGCTAGGGCGACAGATCACGAGCCTCCTGGGTCCCTGGGCAGTCCGGTGGTCGGGGAGTGGGCCCTGGAATTGGCGGACAAGGATCAGAGGGTGGGGCCCACTTCTCTTTGGCGCAGGCGCGGTGCACCTGGCGTGGTAGGCTCAGTGCGAGATGCGAGCCTGAAGGCCCCTTGGTGCTGGGGGGCGATGAGATAATTTAGCATTTATGATTTTGCAGTTATAAAGAGGAATATTAAAAGTGTCTGTGATGATGATTATGCATGTTACTTTGCTTTTGTCATGTTTATGATATGTTGAAATTAAACATGGCCTTTTTTATAACCCACTCAATGCTTTGAAGATTCAATTGTGGGTTGGTGTGTCAACTAGGGGGGCGGGGCCATGCTGGGGGGATCCGGGTCCTATAACCCTTGACAAAGGCCACTTGTACGTTGTCATTATTGACTTGAGAACAGCCTATGATTCTATCCCTAGGGCGACTTTGGGGGAAGTCTTGACAAAGATTGGTGTTCTTGCTAATATCCTGGCTGTTCTTGTCAGAGTGCCTGCACATAACACTCCCCAAGTTAGGCATAGCACCAACGGTGAGCTCACAGACACCTTTAATATTGAAACTGGTGTTTGACAGGGTTGTGTCATACATAAACGACCTAGTCCAAGCACTTGAATTCGCTGGAAATGATGCACCTAAAATAGGCCCTCACAAAATTGTGACGCTGCTTTTTGCAGATGACGAGCTTAATTTTCAAAACTCTGCTTGGCCTGCAGGCTATATTTGATTGTTTCTTAACTTTTTCCAGGGATCGGACCATGAGCTCAACATCAATAAAACAAAATGTATGGCATTTAAATCCCTACAAATCAGCCAGAACAAATATCATGGTACAGGGTGTTCCTCTTGAACAAGTGCAAGAGGAGTTTGTGTATCTGGGGGTGTCCATAAGTGACAAAATGAGCTTGTCCAAGCACATTGGGAAATCCTCAATGAAGCTCCATGAAGGATCTGGTGATGTAGCCAAACGGCATAAGAGAGACCATGTGTGTTCCCTTGAACCAGTGGTGGAGATATATAATCTCAAAGTGAAGAGTACAACTATGTATGGCGTAGAACTGTGGAGACACACCACGACTGATGTCCTCTGTAAAACCGAAAATTGGTCTCTGAGGGGCATTATCAATCTCCCTCAGAGTGCCTTGCCTCCCCCAACTCTTGCGCTTGTTCATTGTTCTAATTAACTAATACATAATGTCCTGTCCCATTATGTACTGGCATAGACTTTAGTCCACAGATAAACTGGAATCTTACAGAGTTTCGATTAGGGCACTTTTACAATCTCCGGGCTGTGAGAAGTTTGCTTGGTTTGCCTATATCAAGTCTACTTTATAGGAAATAGGCGTGCCTTCACTGAGGGCTACCCCGGATACAGCAAAGCAAGTCCCTGGCTCCTTGATTAAAAACCGATCAAATGAGCATCTGTGGTTTGGAAAATTGAAATGTGTTAAAGCTGGGAGCTTAACTGATCTCTTTCTAGACATCAAACTTACCCCTGATTATAAATATTTTTTTGATATTCTCCCAGAACTCACCCCTTTGCAGCTTTATAAAATGGAGGTATGGTGTCTTGGCTGTAAATTGCTTATGTATGAGATGTGGTGTGAAGTATTGTAGCCCTGGCAAATGCATCTCATGTAACTTAGCGGAGGTAACTCTTCATCACGTTGCCTTTTTTTGCCCCATATATGCTAGGCCACGCTAACAATGGCTCAAGCATTTATGTAAACTTCTTGGCTTTTATAATTTTGCGTCTGCACTTCGTAATTTACGCTTCAATACGACAGAGCTGATTGTTATTGGAGTGACAAAATGTTTGTATGCTGTGTGGCTCATCTGCATACGTAGTGCCAAAGCGTTGAAGTCATGATATTTTAATATTTTATCTGTATTCTGCTGAATGCTGTTCTTAAAATTGCTGGGGTTTCTCTGTTATTTATTATGCGTTTTTATGGTTGTAAGTCTGTGCCTAATGGTGTCCATTGCTTCTAAATTGTATTGGTTGTTTTTAATCTGTTGTACTGTGTTTATGAATTATTGTATCAGAAATAAACATTTTTGATGATAACTTGCACCCTTGCCATGCACTGCTTATTACCCCCACACATTACTTTATTTATGACATCTTCTATGACATCATCGATAATATCACGGCAACATTTGCTGTAAAATTGTTGGTGAGAAAGCTGTGCATGGCAGGGGCGCCAGTTATAGTTACCTTAGGGCACGATTTCTAGTTAATTGAGATAACTCTATCCATAACTACTGAATTTCTATGGTTTTGTGTGTGTGTAAAATCTGAAACCTAACTATATAATCCCTGCAACCTTTGTTTTTTCAGTGAATTGCTACAGTTTTTTACTGCTATTTCCTAACTTAAACTTCCCTGTAACCTTTGTTTTGTTTTTTTAGTCAACACACAATTAGACAAGATGTATTCATCATTGTACTGAAGATCTTTTTTCATACAAACTAAGGAATAAATCAGGATAAAACATGTTGTAACTTGAAAACCATAAAGAAGCAAACAATTTAGATAACAGGTGAATTGACGGGAACTCAATATAGCCTCATTACATAAGAAGTTGCCGAGGTACCCATACAGTTAATAAGAAAAAAATGTGTAACTGATTTCCTTGGTGTGAGATCTGCTGAAGAGTGTCTTTGAAGTAATCGGTCTGAGCTGGTGATGAATCTTTTTTCGCTTTTTGGCACCTTTTTTTTTTGTACTAGCTTGGGACTGTTTAGAGACACTGCTTATTCTCAAGTTACTGCTGTCAAGTGCATTTTAGTTACAGCAATAATCCTTGTTTTGAATGCTAAGTAATTATTTGTAAGTGTAAGATTGTACAAAAGGGACGCCTTTAGTTCCACTCACGGGCCAGGATGCGAGGCAGGTCGGGGCGCGGCGGCTCCCGGCCAAAGCCGAGCGCGCTTTTGAATATTGCTGAAACCGGATATGAGCGTAGCTAACTGACTAAAGGAAACGCGGCTAGAAAATGTTTTCTGTCGAGTTGATCTTGTCCTCGCTTTGATAATGCACAATAATCGCGGAGAAGTGTTTGCGCGGCGTAGTTAGAGCCCTGAAATGTGATCTCTGCACACGGTTGTCCTTTGGCGGGCGCCCAAGAGCACACATCCTCGCCGGGCGCACCTGGGCATCTGTGGCGGGCCTGGTAAAATCAGCTAATTAGCAGCGCAGGCTTGAACAGGCACCTCATCTGGCAGCACAGCCAGCGGCCTGTGGGCGCGCAGCAGGGTCTGCTAGGCTCCTTATTTCCCCTCCTAATGGTCTGCTGCCCACCTAATTCTGCCTCTTTGTCAGCCCCTACTTACCACAGCTTGGGGCCCTCCCAGGAGGGTAAATTATTATCAAAGGATTAGGGGGTTGTAGCCTCGCAGCGCTGACATTTCTGATTACATGTCTCTGCCAGAACCCTAATTAGCTGTGACTAATCAAGAGAAATGCCCCCGCCATAGAAAACCATTTAAAAGAGCTGAGAAGGAGAAAAAAGCAATTCAAAAGCTGAGCAGTTCTTAAACCTGCTGATGCTCTTTGGAGTTCCTGCCGAGCCCGAGCGCACCTTTAATTGTAGCCGCCGAAGAAAGGCCGTCTTCAGACAGGAAGTGATCCAAGCTGTTCGAAATGACGTATGTGCGCACCACTTCTGCAGCCTGCTCCCTCGACTGGCTGTGTCCTTGATTTTATAAAACGTGCTCCCTTGAGTTCGCTGGGACAAATCGCCAGCTAGCACTTTTTTCTACCTGACCCTCAATATTTTATTTAGCCACCCTCCTTTAAAAAGTAGGGTTTAGCCAGAGACACGATTCTGCGACGTATCACACCTGAACTCTTCCCAAAATTTCAAGGAAGCTCTTGTTTTACTCGGCGAGATGTCTGACCGCCTTAAACGGTCACTGCTGGACTGGTATCTTTTCAGAAGTGTAGGAAGGATAAAATGGGTCCTGGTGCAAACAAGGAAAATGACCCATTGTGCCTCATGTTGGTGTAGTAAATACAGCAATTATCAGGTTTCATCTGGCCCTAAAGAGCTCTAGGCCCGGGTGCCACTGCACCTGCTGCACAGATTGTAGCTACGCCCTTGTAGCTATTGTGACATGTAGGTCACGAGTACAAATACTGGGTGACCCAATGCCATCTTTCATCCTTCAGAGGTTGATAAACGAATTTACATTACATTGGGAAATACTGATTTGTTTTATAGATAGCCTCTACAAACAGCTACGACGTCGACCTTGTGTCATATAAAACACATTATCATTATTAAAACAACTGTGATGCCGTGGGGAATTGCAGCTGGTCCCTTAACTTGTTGGACGATGACAGCATCTTAGTGAGGTTCCACTGCCTATAGGGCACACGTCCCATCTCTTTGTCCACACAGGTGGGCCAGCAGTACCGAACCCCTCCCCTGGACATGGTTGCATCACATTGAGGGACTATAGATGCCCATAAGACTTACTTGAGGGCAGCCGCGGCAGGCATTGTTCTCTGTTTTGGCTTGAAACAGGATACTACCTTCAAAACCAACCAAGTTAGTTAGATTCTGTGGTACACAGAAATATCTCCACACGCATCCAGTCTTTGTTGAACGCCTGATCACACATGGCAGGCAGTCTTGAGAATTTCAGATTTTCTTCACCGCTGTAGCCCATGTTCCATAAGATGGATCTGCTGCTAATATGGGTGCACAAGATCAATCCTGAAAAAGTGGGAGCATGATTATACAGAGAAGTTGTGTAACTGTCAAGAAGGGTGGCAACCTATCCGGCATTGGCAACAAAGTTATCCTATTAGCAAAAGTCATTTTCATTGTGTTGTGCTGAATGACAAATGTGATTGCTGAGTCGCCTACAAGTAGTTGGTAATAAGTTACCACTAATTTGAGAAGTTTCAGTGTGCGATGAACTAAACCGAGGCAACTTGGTAACAGTACACCTTATGTGACACAAAGGACAGGAGCTTCCATAGCAGTGTGGATGATTTTCTAGACCTCATTACAAGTTCCAGTGAGTGGCGACTTGGAAGGTCAAGTGCTGGCAAGTTAAAAAAAAATGTAGCAATTGACTCCTAAAACCAGCCCAACTATGTCAACTACTGACTTCTCTTCTAGGTCTTTACCGTCTAGTAATACTGTTATGCAACCACAATTTGGGATCATCGCCACAGTACCTAGCGCTCTGGGGCTAGTGTGTTGGCTTGCTATGCTTTATTAATACCCTCAATCAATGAATGAATGTATAGAATAAGGTGGTCTGAAAACTCCATCTCCTGCTCTTGAATGGATTGTACCTTTCTTTGCCAACAATTTGTGGCTCTTGAACCTTCGTGCCTTCCTGATATCACAGGTCTGAAGGATTTATCCAGCAAATATTACGGTTTTTGTGAGGTCTGACAGAGATGGAAGCAATCCTGAAGCATTGTGGAGTAGGAAAATACTTCTGGAAACAGAAATTGGGTGGCTGCACGGTCATTCCTCAGCTAGACAGGGACTCCCTGTGGTGAGACCTCGAGAAAGGTCTATTGGTGGCAATGTTTTTTCTTTGATTGCTATTACATTTGCACACCAGATCAATGTGATGTAGTAGTGCTTTTTATTTGCTGCAGAACTACCAATTGTGTTCTACAAGGTAAGTAGGGCTCTGAGGACCCACGTTGTTGTTCTCTGCGCATATTTGCCTCACCCTTCTCAGTTAATAAATAGTAAGTTCGTTAGGTATTATTTGGTGTTTACAATATTGATAATCTCTTATGGGAATGTTATTTTTGAGGTCTGCATTGTCCATTACAGCATCTTGTATGGATCAATATTATTATATCCAATGGTTTCCTCCATATTTAAGAGATACTTTCAGGTCAAGGTGTTGTAAAAAGTTTCCAGTATTCCTTTACTGCTTTTCAGGTGTATTATTCATTGGCCAGCCATTCAATAATTGTCATGCAAACTGAACAAGTAATGAAGAAGACCATATTTGGCTGAACTCTGACGAGTATTAATAACTGTCATCATACGATAATATTCTCATGCATATGGAATATGACTGCATTAGGCTGTAAGTGTAGTAAAAAGATCTTCACAGTTGTAACTTTTATACTCCTTGTCTATCTGCCTCCTTCTTTTGTACGGTCCAACCGCCTTTGCCTCTTCTTGTGTCTTTCTGGACAGGTGACTAGAAAAGGGGGAAGAGACCACAACACGTGTTAGAGTTGGTTAGGAGGCAATGCTGAAAAAATAAGTTCTCTCTTTGCTGTATTGCTTATCTGTAAATATGCAGTCATCACCAGGAATTGGCAGATAATCATAAAAAATGTTTTATAGACTGTCTGTTAGTAATTGAGTTTCTGGTTGGCAGAGGTATGCACCCTGCCCAAGCAGGAACCACAATCCTAGTCAGGGTAAGTCACAAACACCAACTAAAATAACCTGTGTTCACCCCCTGATAGCTTGGCACAGAGCAGTCAGGCTTAACTCAAGAGGCAATGTGTAAAATATTTTGCAGCACTTCAAACCGTAAAACAGTAAAAACACCACACAAAAAGATACATGACCTGGTTTGATAAACAGAGCTTAATTTAATGAACAAACAATACCAAAATGACAAAACTCCAATTAGTATAGCCGGAGTTATGAATTTTTAAAGAATAAACTGAAATGTAGTGGTTAAAAGCAGAAAGAACCGGGGGGCGTGGCTAGCAGGCCACCATGGCGGACGGAGTTTGCTAGTGCTCCGGTGCCGCTGGGAGAGGTAAAGATCCTGTAGCCTACGCCGAGGGTCATCTCCACCTGGAAACGGTTGTTTTTGGAGGCGCTTCTCCCCCGACTGCTCCGCTGAAAATCCTGGAGCTCTGGTGACCGGGGTTCCGGACTTACCCCGTGGCTAACAAGGAGGCCTAGAGCCACGCTGCGGACCGGGGCCTCCAGTGACGGGGGTGCCCGGAGAAAGAGGACGGTGAAGCGACAGAGCACCGGAGCCTCCGATCCTGCAGGCGGACACCTGCACCTGGGATCCTGACCCTGCGGCTGCCGAGGGGCGAGGACGGCGCCTTGTGTACCTGGACGTCGGGAGGAGGTACGGAGGCTGTGGACGGGCCGCTGCTGCAGGCTGGGACGCTGAGACGCGGGCGCCGAGGGCCGGACATTCCCGCCGCTGGCAGTGACTACCTGCTGCGGGGGCCCCCCTGCCTGGCTTGCTGTCTGCCCGAACTGCGCCGGAGGTGAGGAGCCCCGGGGGAGTGCGGGGCGGACCACCGGGACCCTGCACTGGGCGGCGAGCCGGGTCTCGTGTGCCATTGCTGCCCTGGTTCCTGAGAGGGCGGACTGCGGAGAGGCGGGGACCCCTGGATTGGAGGCCGGGTCCGGCTGGGGCACCCTGGATGCCTGGCAGAGACAGGGCTGGTGAAGGGACTATCCCCACGCAGTGGGCTGAGGACTGAGGCGCCGGAGAAACATGCAGCAACACAGCCAACGCCCCCCAATACGGCACTGTTACTGCGCCTAACCCATTCCCTTTGTAACTACGTTGTGCCCATACATTGCTGGGGGCCCTGGCGGGGCGGCGCTCAACTGCTCCTACTGCCATTTTTGACTGCTGCGGACGGCCTGATGAGGTGGGGGACATAGCGCTTCAGGGTGGTGGGCCCAGTGAAAACCCTCGGCGCTCATATACGCTGGGTGTGGTAGAAAGCGGCCCCTCCCCCCTGCGGAGACGCGGACACTGTCAACAGCTTCCCCAAGGTGAGAGCATCAGGTGTGACCGGCGGGGAAACAACTGGAAAATAAGACGCACACTGGACGGCAAATACTCGCCCTGACCCGCGCTCCTACCGCCAACCAGGCGCCTGACGTCTAATATGGGGCGCAAAGGCGTGAAGAACACGGGGGGCAAGGAGGGCCCGGGCACAGGACCTGCCCGAGATACGGACCCTGGGGGCTCTGCACCGCTGACTCTGGCCTCCAGCACCTCAGAGAGCCAGCAAGGCGACAAACTAGACCTTATCCTAAAAGAGATCAGAGACTCTAGGGCCGTGATGGAGACGCAGATGGGCACCCTCACCACTAACCTATCCTTGCTTAAGGCGGACCACGAGAAATTGGCGGATAAAGTTAAAGATCAAGGTCTGTCGATAACTGAACTCGCCCCGACAGTGGCGGAACACACGGACTCCATCCAAGTGATCCAACGTCAAGTCAAAACCCTGCTGGAACGCGTGGAGGACGCGGAAGGGCGCAATCGGCGCAATAACATTCGCGTTATTGGCCTGCCGGAAAGAAGCGAGGGGTCCCGGCCGGCAGAGTTCATGGAACAGTGGTTCCGAGATAACGTTGCCCCTGAGGGTCTGTCGCCATATTTCTGTGTAGAAAGGGCGCATAGAATCCCAACTGGCCAGCCAAAACCGGGACAGACACCACGGCCGCTTATTGTCCGGATCCTCAATTACCGGGATAGAGACATGCTGCTAACTCAGGCCAGAATCAAATCGGTCATACCATGGGAGAATAAACGAATTTCACTATACCCAGACTATACCACTCAAGTGCAAAAACAACGGTCCTCATACTATGAGGTAAAACAGAGGCTCCAAAAGGCTAAACTGCGCTACGCCTTATTGTTCCCTGCACGCCTAAAGGTGATCCACGACAAGAAGACTCACTTTTTCGAAAGCCCCACGGATGTGGAGGAATGGCTGGAGGTGATGGACATCGAGGAGCGGCTTGACCCGACGCAGGACTCCACAGGCAACGGATCCAGGGAGGACTCGACTCAAGGGGAGACCGAGAATGGCGCCCAAAGCACTCATCCGAAGCAGCGCAAACCGACCGCCCACCAACAAAAGCAGGGACAGGCTGATGCAGTGGCAGCGGTGGGATCCTTCAGAGACGACGGTGCGACAATCAACACGGACACTGAGGATAGCACTGTACACTCTGACTCGGATAGCAGTATGATCCTATTTCCGACGGTGACGCCTAGAGCCGCGGATGAACTTATAGACAATGCCCAAGAGTAATACCTTCTATGAACTAGACCTGAGACTAGAATACAACACGATATCCTTTTCTGTATGAGGTGGGGGGGCGGCGGGGATGGGGGGGGGGGGGGAAATGTGCTTGCTCAGAATATGTATGTTGCCCTTTATTTGCTGGCGAGCACCGTGCGGCCTGCCCTGGATGGGGAGAAAAACTCAGATACAGGGATCGTGCGATGCGATTCCTGCGCCTCCTGTGCTCCTGCGGCGCATAGCTGCAACGGGCTGGTTCTGCCGGTATGAGGCCGCCCTTGTCCCCCCCTCCCCTCCCCTGCCCCCTTGCTTCCCCCCCCTCCACGAGACGTGGCTACCTACACTGACTAACTTCGAAAAGAACTCTCCCGGCGGCGCCGTTGAGCCGGCGACCTGACCGAGCATGGCACTGTGGACACGGCAGATGCTTGGCCGACCCCCCACTAGCGTATGCATTGTTACTTGTTTATTTACGTTCCAATGTTTCTGGTTTGGCACAGCAGGGTTTGGAGGCTGCGCCTTTACAGTTGGGGTTTGGGATAGGGAGGGTACTGTCTCCTGGGGGTCATGGAAGAATCACTCAATAGGACATATGGGAACACTACTTTTGACACCAACACGGGGCTATGGCTGACACACACGGAAAGTATAGGCTGGTCACCTGGAATGTGAGAGGGCTGGGGGCAGTGCAGAAAAGACACAGAGTACACGCTTTCCTACTACGGCAAGGGGCACACATAGTGTTCCTACAGGAGTCGCACCTGACACACTCCGAGGCACTCCTATTGAGAAAGAAATGGAGGGGTACTGTTTTTTCTACCACATACTCTGCCTTCTCAAGAGGGGCCACGATATGGGTGCGCCATGGTACTCCATTTGTGGAACTGGAGAGGCGGACTGACGAACAGGGACGCTATGTGTTAGTGAGAGGCACCTTGGACGGGGAGGTGGTAGTGCTGGGCAGCATTTATGCCCCGAATTTTGACCAGGATAGGTTCCTTACTGCTGTGGGCCGGGCGTTAGCGGATTGGGTGGACGTCCCCTGGATTCTGGGTGGTGACTGGAACATGATTTTGGATGTGACCCTCGACAGATCACACCCCCCCTCCAGGCGGCGGGAATACATAAACTATCAGAGTCATTTGGGACGTGGCTTCGGGGTTGGAGTTTGGCGGACATCTGGTGCACACTGCACCCGACACACAAAGAATACTCATGCTACTCCCCTGTACACAAATTACATACCAGATTGGATAGGTTTGTATGCTCTAGCTCGGTAGTGACTAGGTGTGCCACAGCAGATTACCTTGCTAAAACGTTCTCGGACCACCGACCGCTGGCGGTTGACCTACACTGGGGTAGAGTACCCTCACCAGTTCCTACCTGGAGGCTTAACCCTGCGCTGCTCGAGGATGGCCCGTTCCGAGCACATTTAGCTGACGCCTTAACTGATTACTTCAATACCAATTGGGACTCCGCATCCTCGAACCTAGTGGTGTGGGACGCAATGAAGGCTGTCATACGGGGGGCTGCTATAGGCCGACGGGTGGGAGCCAGGCAGGAGATCCACGGTAAGCTATGTGAAGTGGAACAGCGCTTGCGCGACCTAGAAAATGCGGTGGGGCAGGACCCTGGCCGTACAACTGAGCTACAGCAGTGTAATATTGACCACGCAGAATTGCTAGAAACCCTGAGGGTGATGGACTATGGGGCCTATCTGAAAAGACAACAGGCGGAGGCGGACAGATCCGGCGCTCTGCTTGCCCGGCTAGTTCGGGATGCCCCCGAATGCCCTACCATAGCGACTATTAGGAACGCAGCGGGTACACAGGTGCACACTCAAATGGAGATTAACACAGTATTTAAGACTCACTTGGAGAACCTCTACGCCCCCCCCACTGAAGGGACCAGAGAAGACATAACGGGATTCCTGGATGACCTAATGCTCCCAGTGCTGACCCCGGGAATCCAGGCGGCTATAGCCGGACCTATTACACAACACAAAATAAAGGTAGCAATCCATACACTTAACCGGGGAAAAACCCCGGGCATGGATGGCCTGCCGGGGGAATTTTATCAAACCTACGCTGATGTGCTGGCCCCCGTCCTGGAGAAAATTTACAATACCGCCTACGAGGTTGGTCACCTCCCGACTACCACCATGCAGGCATTGGTGATCTCTATCCCGAAGCCCGGCAGGGATGCTCAAGATGTGGGTAATTACAGACCCCTATCCATGCTCTCCACGGAGTATAAGATCCTTAGTAAGGCTGTTGCCATGCGGATCCAGCGCCACCTCCCTGGCCTGATCCATTCTGATCAATGTGGCTTCCTTCCAGAGAGGAGTACCTCCCAGAACTCGAGGCGACTCCACGCTCTCATGACAACTACACCTCACAACTTACCGCACGCTGGCTGCATAGCCCTTGACCTCCGTCAGGCTTTCGATTCCCTGACGTGGGACTTCATGTTTGAAGTCCTGCATCGTTTTGGGTTCCCAGAGGCCCTTATAAAATGGATCCGCTTGTTGTACACAGGCCCGACGGCTAGGGCACGCACGGGAAGACACACATCGGACTGTTATGAGGTCCATAGGGGCACAAGACAGGGCTGCCCACTGTCGCCACTGCTGTTTGTGCTGACGTTGGAACCCCTGGCTATTGCGCTTCGCATCAGAGCTGCGGAGGAAGGCATACCTGTAGAGGGCATCGACCACATGGTCTCAATATATGCTGACGACATCTTGGTATTTCTCCGGAACCTGCGAGGGGACCACTCGCCCCTGGCGACTGTTTTCAGACGCTTTGAGATAATATCTGGACTGGCTATAAACCCGGGAAAGTCCCTGGGCTTCTTCTTTCGAGAGGGCCAACAGCCCCCCTACATACAGTTCGGGGCCTATGAAATTCAAGTGGCACCAACCACGTTCAAATATCTCGGGATACAGGTTTACCGGAACCCAGAGGCTCAAATTGACGGTAATATCCGTAAGGCTATTACTGGCCTGCGAGGTAGCATAGGTTTCTGGACGTCCCTACCCCTATCGGTAATGGGACGGGTGGCAGTCTTGAAGATGGTCCTGCTCCCCCGCATATTATATTACTTTGTAAACCTGCCGGTCCTGCTCCCGCGACAGATTTTCACCACACTTGATACATTACTGGTCAGCCTCATATGGGGATCGGGGAGAAGACGAATTAGCCTTAAAAAACTGCAGCTACACACCAGACGGGGCGGCCTGGGCGTACCGGACCTGCGAAGCTACTACTATGCCAGCCAGCTCCAATGGTTGACCCGATGGGTGGCGGGTAGAGACTTGCATGAGATCGGTTACACGACGGACAAATTAGCACGTGGAGACCTACACTCCCTCCTCTTGCCCAATGCTAGGACCCCCAGGGACTGCCACCCCCTCCTGCATGTGGCCCTGACCTGCTGGAAGAAATCGCTGTCATACACGGCGGGGACCTCCCCATATGCGGATAATATCCCTCTACTGGGGCTCCCGACACCACAGGGGACTCTAACACAGCGCAGACTACGTCCATGGACGGAGGCCGGGGTGGACAGGGTGGGAGACCTGTTCGGCGATGACACCATACTGGACCATGCCTCATTTGTGCAGGTCACAGGAGCCCCTTCACGTTTATACCTCCTACACGCCTCGGTAACGCACTACATACGACGGACCTGGGCCCCACAACGTACAAAACCAGATCAACATGAGCTAGTACACCTCATGCATTATATGGGCACGGGGGGACACTTGGTGAAATGGCTGTATGTTGGTATCAGAGAACATGTGACGTCATCGATCGCCACACTCAGGGAGACCTGGACTGTAGACGCGGGTGAAGACATATCGGACGGAGAGTGGAAGATAATTCTGGGTCATCATAGACGGGTATCTAGGAATGTTAAATTTCAGTTCATACAAGCCATGATTCTCCATAGAGCTTACCTTACGCCCCAGAGACTACACAGAATGTTCCCTACCGCTGCACACTGCTGCCCGAGATGTCAACAAGACGAGGCACATATTCTTCACATGCTATGGGCATGCCCGAAATTACATACTTACTGGGGGACGATCAAACACACGTTGCACTCTATAACAACACTGCGGATCCCGGAGGGAGCATTGCCCTGTCTACTAGGGAACAGGAAACGGCCCAAAACATGCAAGGCTCAACTGAAGTTTGCGGACCTGGCGCTAGTGCTGGCGATCAGGGTACTCACTATGAGATGGAAGTCGCCCAGGGCCCCGCAAGTAGCAGTGTGGCGCAGCGACATGCTGAAATGGGGTAAAGCAGAATCTGCAGCTTTGAGGGGGGAGGAGAGCAAGGGTCTTCGCAAATACCCCATAGCACAGGATTGGGACCAAATGCTGATAGACCTGGAAGAGACAGACCTGGACAGCCCAGGAGACCCGGTAGGATGACCTTACACAGATGGCAGGGGGGGGCTGAGGTTCAAGAGCAATGGGGCAACTCACCGGGGTTAGACCAGACCTAGGACCCTACACAAATTCCAGATAGACAGAGCCACCTTGGCCTGGGATGTCGAGTGCAGGAGAGAGGCCAACCAGGAGACAGAGGGGGGCGGGCGGGGAGGGGGGGACAGTTGGGGTTTGCCAATAATGAGAACCTTGATTATGGTGTTTGAAACACATACTTGGGATGCATCCGGGGAATGTTATGATACGTACCTCACAACTGAAATGATATACCCCCACAATTACTGGTTAAGAAAATGGAAAAGACTGCTGAGGGATATGAGATGCAATTGAACAGAAATGTATGTCATCCTGAAACAGTCACGAATAAAGAGTTTAAAAAAAAAAAAAAAAGCAGAAAGAACCAACCGGGAATATCTGGTCGTGCTACACTGATTCAATCCAAAAGTTCAGGCCGACCATGATGGAGGGTGGGTTGGATACAGGGACTAGCCTTGGCCCGCTGAAACAGTACCTTAGTTCATTGTTGCATCAAGGACAAGATGTAGGCATAATTTCCCAGCTGTTTTACTCAGAGCAATTATCGCTTGGACCCAGAAATTGAAACTTTCGCCAGTGTCCCCCTGACCCCGTCCGAGACACGTCCGGCCCATATAGGTCTGTCACCGTCCCATTCCTGACACACTGTCCTGATGAAGACCCTGCGTGACCTCCAACTGGGGCACATTTAGGGTTGAAACGTAAACAATCCCTCAAGGCTCAGACTAACCAAGACTCCACACAACGAAAGAAAAGAGCCATTGGTTTCAAAGCATTATCTGGCCTATCCCTCACTTGTACATACAACCTCAACCACCCTGTATATACTGTTCACTTGTTAATCACTGATCACCTATGTCACAAGATCACCTTATATCCATGTAAATATTGTTCTCATGTTGACAGCCACTCTTTACTGTGATTATCTATGAATGACGGAATTCTGATATAAAGAAACAGTACAAAGCATTTAGATTTCTGTTGCCTTTTTCCAAAGAAAACTGTTTTACTTTACAGGCGCTTTGAATAGGTTGCTACCCGATGTTAACAAGTGCATTATGAGCACCATTAAGTAAACGTACCTTCTACCCGACAGTACCGTTTGTTGTTTAACTTATCCATACCCAGGTTCTGAGGGACACAGGGTTACCCCATTATTGTTTACCCTGGATTTCTCCTAAAGCAGTACTTATACCAACTTCCAAGGGTGCAGGACTTGATTTGCACCACTTGGCAGGGTAAAAGTCAAAGAAGTCAGAGTCCAGGTGCTGTAGCAGGTTGGTTGGAAGTCTTTGATGCCCCTGAGACTTCAGACCAGGAGGCAAGCTAGCAAGCCATTTAATTCAGTCTAGGTTCAAGTGGTGCGCGTCAGTACTTCTCACCCAGGCAAGTTGGGCAGCAGACAGCAGGCAGGGCAGCACAGCAGAAAAGCAGTTCTTACAGAGCAACTGCCCAGTAGAGTGGCAGAAATTCAGCAGCATGTCAGTCCTTCATCCCGCAGAGCATCCACAGGTCCAGAAGTGTACTGAAGTGATGGTGTCAGAGGTACACTGCTGTACCCAGTTGTGCCTTTGAAGTGGGGGAAACTTCAAAGAGAGGCCTTTGAAGAGCACAGAGTCTCTGCCCTTCCTGCCCTGGCTCCAGACTCACTACAGGGGAGTATGCAGCTTTTTGTGTGGGGATAGGACGCAGCCTATTTAGGTGTAAGTGTCCGCTCCTCCCATCCTGCCCAGGATGGCCCCTCAGGATGTGGATGGCCCATCAGACACACTTACGCCCCCTTTGTGTGTGACTTTCTAGAGGGTATGCACAAAGCCTGGCTGTCACCCACCCCAGACGTGTATTCAGAGACAGGTAGAAGGCATCAAATGGCTAAAGTAAGAACATGCATACTTTCTAAAAGTGGCATTTTCAGAATTGCAATTTAAAATCTGACTTCACCATAAGTTGTGATGGTAAATTGTGATTCCAGAGACACCAAACTTGGAGGTCTAATCTCTTCCCAATTGGAAATGACACTTATAAAATGTAATAAGGTGATCCCGTTGTTATCCTATGGGAGAGATAGGCCCTGCATCAGCAAAACATGAATTTGAGAGTTTTTCACTACCAGGACATGTGAAACTTAAAATTACATATCCTGCTTTTAAAAACACTGCACCCTGCTTTGGAATGTCCACGGCCTACCTTAGGGGTGACATATATATATATATATATATATATATATATATATATATATATATATATATATATATATATATATATTAAAAAGCAAGGTTTGGAGCAGGCACAAGGGTTAACTTGCGGAGTCGACAAAGCAGTGTAAAACTGCACACAGGCTCTGCAGTGGCAGAACTGAGACATGTTTAAAGGGCTTCCTAAGTGGGGGACACAATCTGTGCTTTCGGTCTACTAGTAGCATTTAATTTACAAGCCCTGGGCACATGTAGTGCACTTTACTAGGGACTTATAAGTAAAGGAAATATGCCAATTGTGCATCCGCCAATGTTACCATGCATGTTTTAAGCAAGGAGCACAAGCACATTATCACTGGTTAGCAGTGGTTAAGGGCCCAGAGTCCTAAAGCCAGCAAAAACGAACTCAGCAAAAAAGAAAGGAGGAAGGCAAAACGTTTGGGGGTGACTAATGCAGAAAGGGCCATTTCCCACACTACCAGAAAGCAGGTGCAGTGCAGAAAGTAATGCATTTGCAGTGGGAATAACAGCTGTTCTGGATTGGGTTATCAAGGGCAGCCTGGGTCATCATTTCTACAGAAGCACAGAGCCAGCCATATGGCACCCAATGTATTGACACTCTTGGTGTTGTGGATATGTGGGGATACAGGATAACTGCCTGCAAGTTATTGTATTAAATCTCAAGTCTGGTATAGCTGCAGTAGTGCAAGGATGATCAAAGCACCTGGCATTCCATGTTCAGACTTCCCTTAATGAAAACCTACATGTTCTTACCACAGAGTGTGTCTGGGCCCAATGAAAAATTGGCCATAAAAGAAATGGAGGCTTTTTTATCTGCCTCTTCACTTTGACATAACACAAGGTAGGTCATCACTCCCAGTTGAACAGCCATGTGTTGTGAATTGTATATATGGTATAAAGTACCCCTAGTTATTCATTATAAGGGCTTTGGTAGTCATCAAGGGTTTCAATGACTATATAGGAGAAATAGGCAGCAGGCTGAGCTCCTTCATAAGGTTATGGAACTTCTTCATTATAATATATGGTCATACCATCCCTCTTCCCTCAAACCACTTAAATCCATAGTGTCTTGCTCTTTCAAATGAAGAGATAGAATGGCTGTAGAAATGTAGACTAAAAGTAGAATCTTTAGTGTAAAAGGAAAAACACCAAAGTGTAGTTAGCAATTTTTACAAAAAAAATATTAGAATTAGTTTAATGTTAGTAGGGTTAACAATGCTGTGACTCAGATTGTTTGAAACATGCAGAGGTGCTATATTTCCTGCAAAAAATAATGTAACCATAAATATCTCCTTTACGCTGATCACTTTTTGCATTTAGAAAAAGATATCAGGAAAAGAAAAAGCCATTTAACGTTTTCCTTGTTTAAGCTGTCCCTGTAATTATGTTCCATGACTTGTCTTTCACCTTGGCAGCGGGCTCTGGCAGCAGATACTGTGACACAAGAACTCCTCTGTAACAAGTTATTACATTTGACCAGATAGATCATTTATTTGTTCATTACAGCTGAGTAGAGACGTCACAAGTCAGCTGTAATAGGAAAATTGAAGATTGGTGTTTTTGTACTGAGAATGCAGACTCCCAAGTAGCATTAGAATTTAGCAAACATCGCAAAATGTTCAATAAGACACCTTTCACATAGCTTTCTATTCATTTGAACATAAAGTTAATCTCCTAGGTTTGGTTTGTCATGAATTACATGCAAGCACTTAAGCTGCCTTGTTCACATGTTCTTTCAATTTGTAGCTTTGATGCGTTTACTTTGTATTTATTTTAGTATTTATTATTTACATTATAATTTTTGTCTACACAATACCATTAAAATACCTAACAACAATGATCTGTCGCATGAGTTTTTCGCAGTTCCTTTTCTCAAAAATATTTACAGCTTACAATGTTACTAAATCAAGATCATCAATGAGGAGACTTGAGTAGCACCTCTCTAAATTTACATGTGCTTAATTTGTAAAAATAAAAAATATATATGTGCCAGGGCTCTGGCCAGGAGGCCCCTGCAGTTTGCACCACACATTGCCCCTGCCATGCTGCCAATGATAGTAACAACACAGCTACTAACCATCACACTCTCACAAGTGTGACAATTCTGACTATTTCAGGCCCCAAAGCTATGAAATGGCTTGGGCGGCAGGAAAAAGTAATCTTTAATGTATATTGAATTGATAATTAGCTGTTGTTGTGGTCATTTCTAAATTAGCCAGAAAGTGCCACCTTGTGGCAGACTGTCACAAGCACCAGTACTGATAATTAAGTACTGGTGCTGTGCACCGGAAACCACAGGCTCAAATTAAGCACTGAAATTTACTAATGTTGAGGTGATTCCTCCTATCATTTGGAAGCCACCAAAACAATGGCGATGAACATGGAATGGCTCAACTCAAAATGTGGGACAGGGCTTATTAACTCATAATGTCACTGTTAGACACACCTTTATTTTATTGTGTGTGTTTGTTCCACTAACCATGTGTAATATTCTAAATGGTGGAAGCCGGCAAGTACCCAACAGCTGGGGTAAAAAAAAAAAAATCTAAGGAAGGAATTCATCTTTCCTAGCATCACTCATGGGTACTCTTTCATTTTCACAGGTTATGTCCTCAAGCAGACAGTTTGATTGGCTGAGTGGTTCACAGCATCTCTAGTTGTTTACTAGTCACCATAAGCAAACCTATTAAACATCTTGAGATTCTCAAATTCTGTAGACTTTAATCATCTGCCTGCGCCTGTTTAGTAGCAGCTCCTGGTTTCCAGAATTCTGTTCTTGTTGATCTTAGGCAGGTGCTTATTTCAAGTCTTTCTCCTAGATGTAGAAGGCTTGCTTTTCTGAGATATTATAATCACACCACTTCTTTCTCCTTATTTCTCACTTTTCTCTAGTTTTCATAGTCTCATTAATTTGTGTTTCTTAAAAGCAAAAGTAGGCACAAATAGGATGTCAGAGCTCTGTACAGTACAGGGGTGGCTCCTCCACTAGGGCGGAGGAGAATGGCCCCACTGCTTTCTTGCAGTGCGAGAAGCAGAAACATTAAATGGTAATAACTTTGTTATTACCATTTTATGTTTGGTTGCGGGTGGGCGGGGCTGCTCTACGAGCAGGGGAGGAGTGGTCTGCCTGCCCTCTCCAGAGTGCACAAAGACTGTTTGGTTGGCCCCCTGGGGCCGGCCAACCCCATCATGCGTACTGTGCCCTTCTCCATGCAGGCTGCAATGCAGCATGCATGTAGAACATCGTCTCCCCAAAAGCCCCTGGGTGGGCGGAGTCCCTACCAATCACAACGCTGCTTGCAGCGTTGTGATTGGCTTAGGGGAGGGAGCCTGGCTGCGTGCTTCTGATTCCTGTTCCTGCTGGGGGCAGGAGAGCAGGAGCAGAGAAGACGTGGAACCCGGCCGGCGGAAAGGTAAGTTTAATTCTTAACAAAAATATATTATTAAATAAACTCCCCGTGTGATCCCCATCCCTGCACGACCCCTTCCAGCCGCGACTTGTACAGTAGTGTATTATTAGCAAAAACCTAGCAACAAGAACAATGTAAAACACTAAAAAAGTGATAAATCCATGGACACCAAACTCTTTTAGACGTGTCCTATTTGGGCAAGAAAAAAATTTCAGGAATTGGAAATCTAGAGGAATTAACGAAAAAAACCATACTGGGAAAAAAATTCTACGCTGGAGTTCATAAATTATTCAGAATGGAGAAGTCATACATGCATCAACGTTTATTTTTATGTTACTAGTTAAAAATTCTTGGTTATATATTTTTCTTTTTTGGTTTACCTGTGTATTATCAATAGTTTTAGTTTCCCTTTTTTGATCTAAAATAATGTTTCATTTCTGGGTTTATGAAAGTATGTACATTTAGAAACTCCCTCTTGGGTTTTCTCAAACTTACCTTAACATTAGTATCATTTTCTGAGCATGGACTGCTTGCTTATTTTCAAGAGACACTAATGTACAAAGCTGGTTTCAGTGTGAAGCTTTTTCTCTTAATACCTTTGTAAGGTTCGTTCGACAAGTAATTCAGTCGTACCTGGGGCTCTTTTGAATCCAGGAGCTGTGCACTTTGTTTCTTTCTGAAGAGAAGTGCGTTGATGGCTGTCTTTGTGAAGGGTTTATAGAGTAATTGTGATAATCTGAGTTTGCTCTTTTTGTGAAATGCTTTTAAATGCATATTATGCGATCCCGGGCTTCTTGTCGGCTGTGTTTTTCCTATGGACTGGCTAATAGCCTGAGAGTAGCAGGTGTTAAAGGATTTTCAATGTGCTAATTTGCCTAACTAGCGTTGCATTGTGGTTTGTGTGTAGACTCCCTTCTCTTCTCTCCGTGCTTCACCCCTGCTCCCACCCACCCTTTCCCTCTTGCTCTGAATATGGTTCCTGCTGGCGCTTTTCTGCTCATGAACAGAGGCAGCCATTCGAAAGCAAGGCGCCTCATTTCTGTGTCCAGGTCACCTCATTTCTGTGTCCAGGTCACCATGTGCATTGGGCGCTCAAGACCTCAAGCGTCCAACCAGAGCTAGACGCCTTGTTTCCTGGTCAAAGCCATGGTGGCCACTGGTGTCCCAAGGCCAGCTGTGCACAACAAGAGCTAGGCGCCTGGTTTCTGAGTCAAGGCTCCCGAGTGCCACTGACCTCCCAAGATTTGTGTGCAACACGAGAGTAGGAAGCCTCGTTTCTCGGTCTCTGCCAGGGTGTGCCACTGGTCCCCGAAGACTGTATGTGCACAAGAGCAAGGCGCCCTATTTCAGATTCAAGACTATCACGTCACCAGCCCCCCAAGACCACGTTTCAGCAGGATATTTTGTTTCTGAGCCAAGGCCACCATGTCTCTGGATTCTCAATCTTTTCATCTTTCATGTTGTCACTGACTAGCTGTGTTTTAGTTTTTACCTACCCAGTGACTGGACTTGGAATCAAAAGGTAGTGTCTCTTCTGAGTGCCCTTGCTCACATTTTCTCATCATAGCAAATCAATGGGACATCTTGAAATGAAGACAATGGATGATAACAACTGAAATAATAGAAATCTTTGGAACCTTATAATAAAATATTAGTATTGCCTGTAAAAATAGGAATTATAACACTAAAAATAAATGTCAAATAGGTTCCCAGACAGCCGTGGCTGCTGCAGGTAGGAGAGGTTGGGCCAGGTGAGCGGGAATTTCGAGAGATGACCACATGGTAAAATTAAATAAATGATTAATTTTCCCACGTGGTCGTCTATCAAAACCCCCCACCCCCTCACCTGGCCCCACTGCTCTTACCTGCAGCGGCCGCGGCTGTTCCCAGATGCTATTGTGTGGGCACATATACTGCAACGAGAGTGGAAGACGGATTCCTCTTCTAGAGGCATTATTAAGTCAGCTAGGCACTTAAACTTTCGTTTGGGTAGGTTACTAAACAAGTCTAGGCTAAAAAGCATTGGCAAAGCCAAAAAATCTCGCCCCATTGGAACCTATGGGCGTGTCAATGGGCTCGAGCCATGCTGTGCGGTATGGCTAAAGAATAAAAAAAAACAAGCCTTTGATGTGGCTGGCGCATCATTTTGTAGACATGTGCATTCCATAAGCACACCCCTACAAAATGACCTGGCTGCTTTTTTTTCTTTGTAGTTCCCAATCTGAGTTGGATTGGTAACTAAAAAGAGAAAAATATATGGAAAGATTCTCTTTTTTATGCAAATGGGGTGGAAGCAATGCTGGGTATGAGAGGGTAGAAGCAATTCGGGGGATGTTGGTGGGGGAAAGTAACATTGATGGTGAGGGAAGCAGACAACAGCAAAAGAGAGATGGAGAAAGCAAAATGGAGCACGGGGGGGTAGTGGGGTCAGCTTAAAGAGAGAAACATGGAGCAGGTGGGGGGAGAGGCACATGAGCGAGAGACCAACAAGGAAAGTACATAAGGGAGAACACAACATGTAGGGGGTGAGGAGAAGCACACACGTGACAGCAACATGGAGTGTACGGTGAGAGAAGTACACAAGGGACACAGCTTGAAAACAAAGCATAGTATTTTTCTGACCTCTACTGGTTGTTTTCTATCAAGACAGTTAAATGGAGGCAGTTGAACAAGCAGAAAGCAAATCTGGTCTTTTAATGACCTTTACTGGTCGTTTTTTATCAAGACAGTTAAATAGAGGCAGTTATACAGAAAAAAAGTTCCTACGCGGAAGTAGACAAGTCATGGGCTGATCTCCAGAGCCCACAAAGTACATACACATATAAATATATACTAAAGTATATACAAGAGGTCTCAAATGCTCGACCTAAAAATCAGACAATGTGACAAGTCATCTACACGCTTTACGATCTGAGAATCATGTCCCATATTGCCTGTATCAACATACTTTATATCCATGATCAAGGCTGTAGTATTCCTATTAATCAGTGATTACTGCACTTGCTTGTAGAATGTCTGGCACATGCTGGTAGAATGTTATTGTTCTCTCTGGGGTTAACATTCCATGAGTGGGGAGTTATGAGTAAGAAGATGTTCTTCATGGATTGTGGATGTATAAACTGTCTGTTACCAATAAACTTCATCTTCTTCATGGACCCTGTTCTTTATTACTTCACAAATTGGCGACGAGGATGGGTGATCCGAACCCACGCGTGCAAAGCACAATGGTGGTTTTGTCCCTTAACAGCAATGGCGAACTTCGTCTATGTGTAGATCTCCGCAGTTTAAACAAGGAAATTTGGATAGATAGACATCTATTACCTCACATACATGAGCTCATTTCAACTTTGTCTGGCACCTGCATTTTTTCCACTATTGACTTAGCTAGTGCTTACCACCAGGTACTGCTGCACAATGATTCGAAATTTTTAACAACTTTTGTCACACCTGAAGGTATGTTTCAATTTTGCCGTATGCCATTCGGTTTGGCTAGTGCGGCGTCAGTCTTTCAAAGACTCATGAAGGAAGCGTTGGAAGGCTGTGAGGGTGCGGTGGCTTTCCAAGATGATATCTTGATTTTTGGAAAAGATGTTAAAGACCATGATAAAAATTTAGAATTAGTGTTGAAACGTGTACATGACAAAGGTTTAACCTTACAATTTGCTAAATGTAAGTTTAGGCAAAATAAAGTGGAGTACTTGGGACATGAAATTTCAAGCAATGGTATAAAGCCGAAATGTAACCATATCCAAAGTATTTCCAATGCTCCTTCTCCGTCAACCAAAGAACAACTTGCATCATTTCTTGGTCTCACGGAGTTTTATAGCAAATTTGTACAGGATTATTCATCTAAAGTTCATGTTTTAAGATCTTTGTTAAAGAAAAATGTAAAATTTGCATGGAAAGACGAACATCAAGGTGCTTTTGAATTACTAAAAAAAGAAATAGTAAATACTCCTTTTTTAAGACCTTTTGAAGTTGGGAAAGAATGCATTGTTGCTGTAGATGCAAGCAATGTTGGATTGGGCTCAGTTTTGATGCAAAGCAACAAAGGTGAAGAGTATGTGGTTTCATATGCGTCTAGAACTTTGCGTGGAGCTGAATATAATTATTCAACTATTGAAAAGGAACTGTTAGCATGTACCTGGGCTGCTCAACATTTTCGACAATTTTTGTGGGGCACTAAATTTCGCTTACGTACAGATCATAAGCCTTTAATCAACATGTTAGCTGGTGGTGGTAGAAGAACGCTTACTGCTCGGTAAGCACGCTTAGCTGCTAAATTGCAAGAGTTTCAATGTGTAGCTGAGTATGTTCCAGGTCGTTTAAATGTACATGCAGACTGTATGTCTCGTTTGCCGTTACTTGATATACTTGATTCTTTTAATAATTGTAGTGATCTGGATGTTGCGTACACTATTGATGATGTTAACGGTGGAGATTCTAATGTTTCTTCTGATGCTATTTCGGAATCTGAGTGGAAGGCGGCAATGTGCAAGGATGTTTCTTTGTCTAATGTTGTGAAATTTATTAAAATTGAATGGCCTGAGGAAAGGAAGTTAACTGGTGATTTGTTGTCCTTTTGTAAGATAAAGGATGAACTTATGTTTTCACAGGGTTTTGTCACTAGAGGTGATAAACTTGTTCCTCCATTTGACATGAGAGAAAAAATTATTTCAATGGCTCACGAAGGACATATGGGTATGTCTAGTACGAAAAGACGCTTCAGAGAATTTTATTGGTGGCCGGGTGTTGATGCCATGGTAGACAAATGGGTTCGATTGTGTTCTCCTTGTTCTAAAAGTGACAAATCTGTCAAAGCTCTCTCTACTTTGGTTTCTCCTATTGAGTATGTTTCCAGTCCTTAGAAGAAACTGGGTATTGATATTATTGGCCCTCTCAATTTGTTTCCCAATAAGGAGGTATATGCGTTGGTTCTAATTGATTATTTCTCAAAATGGCTGGAGCTGAAAGTTGTGGATAAAATTGGCTCTGTTCAGGTCATTGAGTTTTTAGATGACATTTTTTGTCGTGAAGGTATTCCTGCGGAAATTGTTTTGGACAACGGTCCACAATTTATTAGCAAAGATTTTGTTTCTTTTCTTGATAGATGTGGTATTGTTCATAAAAGAGTGTCTAATTATAACCCAATGGCCAATGGTCAAGTAGAACGTTTCAATAGAGTTATTAAAGATTCTATTCAATTGGCTATCAGAAATGGTTTGGAGTGGAGGAAAGCTCTACGTGCTACTATATTATCGTATCGCGTTTCTCCCAATTCTGTCACAGGTGTCTCGCCGTTTGAGATGTTGCCTGGAAGAAAACCAGGATCAAAATTGTTACCTTGGTGGATGAAAATTAAATTACCACATTATTCTAGCTTTGATTGGTCTCAAGTTAAGGATAACGTTCAGAGTTATCAAATGAAAATGAAAGGTAATGTTTGGTCACACTCTTGTCACGTTCCAAAAATAAGAATTGGAGATTTTGTGCGTGTTAAGTTTGGAGGTTTACTTGGAAAGCAATGCGCTAAATGCTTTGATCCTTGTAGGGTAATTGAGGTTTTCAGCAGAGCTGTTAGAGTTGAAGGGGGTAAAATCTGGAATTTTAGACGTATCTCCTTGTGTTAAGAGGTGAATCCTAATAATATTTCTTAACCTAATGTGCAAGATTCACGGTCCGATTTGCAGAAATTTTGTGTGGATGATGAATGTCATTCTGCTTTGTTTGATTATTTTAAGAATGCATTGGTACCTCTGGTTAATAGAGAATCAAGTTCTGGGGATATTAGTAATTTTGGTGAATCATCTTCTCCGATTTGTACTGACAATATTGAGATTCAAAGCGAGATTGCTGGGGGATTGGGTAGTAATGTTGGTGATTTGAGGAAAAGTTCTCGCATCAAGTTTACACCTGTTAAATTGAAAGATTTTATTCACTGATGGTTGTATTTATTATATTTATTGTTTTTGTTTTATTTATTTTTATTGGGGGAGGTGTGTAGTATTCCTATTAATCTGTGATTACTGCACTTGCTTGTATAATGTCTGGCACATTCTGGTAGAATGTTATTGTTCTCTCTGGGGTTAACATTCCAAGAGTGGGGAGTTAGGAGTAAGAAGATGTTCTTCATGGATTGCGGATGTATAAGCTGTCTGTTACCAATAAACTTCATCTTCTTCATGGACCCTGTTCTTCATTACTTCAAAGACCATACCTACCGATAGTGCAGCCGGTGTAGTTGTACCAGGGCCCAGAGTTTTGGAGGGCTCACTGCTCCTCAATCCTACCTGTTTTTACTACCAAACCAATGTATGAGGACTTATTTTCAATGCTTGCATTAAGGCATACCCTTGTACACCACTTTCAGCATCCACCTCTTAACTAGTTGGAGATGGTTATGTCACATACAAGGCTGAACACTTCATAGGCAGTTGCATGGTTCATAGGCATTGCTTCATAAGTGGTGGGATTCAGTTGAGCTTGCTTGTTTGCAACTATTTTCATGCAGTTCCTATACTTTGGACAATGCAAGAAGCCATCTTAATGTGATGTTTAATAACCAAAGTTAGTTTATTGTTGTTTAATTATATCAGAAAAATGTGAAGAGGTGGCGTGGCTAGGGGCCGATGCCAGCAGACGCAGCCTAACGAGGCTCACGTCCCTAGCCCCAATAAATCCTCATTTTTATCCATTAAACAGCGCGGACTCCCCGTGAAAACTGGGTCGAGTCCGCACCAGACATCGGAGCCTGCCCGGAGAGAGCGCCAAGCGTGAGCATCGCCCGCATCCAGTGCTGCGGCCCCCGCCGATCCCGGACGGGACGTAAACCCAAAATGGCGGCATAGGACCCCGAGAACCGCCGGACTGCGCCCTGAGCGACCTGGCACCCAGAGATCGGATACTGCCGACCGTACAGGGTGAGGGCGGTCCTGGAGTGGCTGTTTGAGTGCGGAGGTCTTTGCGGAACCAGCGGCGGTCTTGGCGGACCCAGCGGCGGCGCTGCGGAGAAGGGTGAGATCCGTGCCCCTGAGGGGCTCCAAAATTGAGGTCCCGGCTTCTGGGCCTGAGCGGCTCTGGCGGCGGCGCTGCGGTGCCTGATCCTGCACTAGCGAGAGGAGACCCGGGGGCAGGAAGCGAGGATACCGCCGAGCCCAGAGCGCAAGAAGAGCACCTCCACGGGCAATCAGAGGCGCCTGGGCGGCTTCGGACCAGGGAAGCGGGAGGCTGCGTGAGAGGTGGCTCAGCACAGGTGAGGCGGAGAACAGGCCCGGACTGAGGACCCAGCAGCCCCATTTTGCAGAACCTGGGTGGGGGCCCGGCGGGCTCCGACTCTGCACTGAGGCACCGGGCAGGGCGCCCAATCCCGGGGGTCGTGACCCCCCCCCTCGCCCAGCTGCCCCGCTCTGTTGTCTGCCACCCGGGAGGAGCCTGTCGGAGTAAGCGACACCCGGCGACGGCCTGAAGGGGCATTCAGCGTGGAGCTGACCAGCGGGACAACCCAACCACAGCGGGGTGAGCTCGAGAGTGAGGACTTTGGAGTGGTGGGTGGATCGGGGCCCGGCAGTGAGCTGTGACAATCACCGACAGCTGCGAAGGGGCGACTGCCTGGCGACCGTGGACCCTACCGGCGGGTGGCTTGCTTGCTGGGTGGCAGTAGAGGCTGGCGACCCCACTTCTGGAACGACGATCAGGACTGCCACTGAGAGACCCGCACCGGCAGCAGTGAGGATCCCTTGAACGTGAACACCCTACACGACAGCGGAGGCCTCGGCGGCCCGCGGTAGTGGGGAGGTGCGAGAAGAAGGCGCCTGAGTGCGGCACGGGGGCTTGAACTGGCCTGTGGCGGGGAGCGGGTAACGGCGGGCCTACTTCGGGTGTGCGCCCCTGGCCTCACGGGCCGCGGACTACAACTGTCTGGTCGGTGACGGCTCTACCTCGACGAAGCGACCGCCCGACTGGCTGAGTGACCTGTCCGTCTCGACCACCCCCACGTTTGCCCGGCGGTTAGCCCGGAGGAAGCATGGGGAAACCGAAAGGACCGAAAGGTGATGCAGGAACGGCCACGGAGGCCCCGGACGCCATGCCACATACCCAGTCGGACTTGCTAACGATGCAGGACAGAATCCTGGAAGCTATAGCGGCCACGAGGACCGCCTTGCAACAAGACATTGCACAAGTGTCGACGGGCCTGGGGCTCCTGCGGGCAGACCATGGGAAACTGGCCGACAGGGTCAAAGACACAGAAATAATCCTGAAGGACGTGGTGCCGGGACAGAAAGCCTTGGAAGGGAAACTTACGGACGCCCTGGAGCGTATCCAGACGCTGGAGAGGAGAGCGGAAGATGCGGAAAACCGAAGCCGGCGGAACAATGTACGACTGGTGGGCCTTCCGGAGAAAAGCGAGGGGACGGACATGCTGGGTTATGTGGACAACTGGCTACGGACAGTGGTGGCGCCGGAAGGCCTCTCCCCCTTCTTCACGCTGGAGAGAGCTCATCGAGTGCCCGCCCGACCCCCCAAACCGGGGCTCCCCCCGAGACCGGTGGTGATCAAAGTCCTCCACTACAGGGACAGAGACTGGCTTCTGCAACGAGCGAGGGAGGCGGGCCCGTTCCAGGTTGACAATAGCGCAGTCACGTTGTTTCCGGACTACACCTTTGAAACCCAAAAGCAACGAGCTTCATTCCTCTCCATTAAAAAGGAACTGCGGACGGAGGGGCTGCAATATTCACTGTTGTTCCCGGCGAGACTCCGAATTTCGGTGGATGGGAAGGCACTGTTCTTCAATTCATCGGCGGATGCCTGGGACTGGTGGGAATCCTACAAGGCTGGAACGGATGGGGCCCACCAAAGGGCGGCCGCGGAGAACTTCCAACGGGGCTCGGTCAGAAGATCAAGACGACTTCGGAAAAGGGGCCAACATCAGAAGCGACCGACGGAATCGCAGACGACAGTGGAAAGGAAAGCAGCGCTGCAAGCGGTGAAAGAGGTCTCGGGAGCGGAGATACCACAGCATGAGGGGGACTCGAAATCGATCTCGGAGGAAAAACAAACGGGGTCGGAAACTGAACTGTCGGAGGTGGACAGCGCGAAGGGCCCGACGGTAACGCCACAAACGGCGGAAGAGATCTTCGGCAGCTGAGTATTGAACTGGGGGTTGTGGGAGCTGGCAGCGGCGACCGGGAGGGAATGGCGAACCTGGCCGCTGGAGCAGGCTGACGTGAGACTGATCAATCGTGAGTTTGGATGTACATTGAGGGGTGAATGGGAGGAGGGACGCTATTGTAGCTGAGGTAGCTAGTACACACACCCAGAGGCCCCTAAGGCCACCGCAGTACAGACTGCGGGCTAGAAAGTTTTGAGAGCACCTTGCTCAATTGTTTGGATGGGGGTAACTCTTTGTAGTTAGGTCCTGTTCTAGGGGGGGTGGATGTCTGGAGATGTTGGGGTTACTCAGGACAGGGAGGGGGGTAGTGGAAGGAGTGCGGAGCTGGGGAGGGTTGTAGGGCGAAGGGGGTGGGGAACGAAACGGTTGGGGAAGGGGGATGGGGAGGCCATTACTGGTGTCTGGCCACTGTGGAACAGGGCTCTTAGCCTTCAATGTCGAGACTATGGATAGTGTGGGTTCGTTAAAATGTGTGTCATGGAACGTGCGGGGTCTGAACTCAATGACTAAAAGGCACAAAGTTCACTCTTACCTAGTTCGCAGAGGGGTTCACATCGCCTTCCTACAAGAAACACATCTGACCAAAAACGAGGGGGTAGCGCTCCAAAGGAGGTGGCGGGGTCACCTGTTTTACACCACATATTCAGCGTTTGCCAGGGGGGTGCTGCTTTGGATTCGGGCTGGGATCCCCTTCCAAGTCACTAGGCATACTGTGGATCCGGAGGGTCGTTTCGTAGCAGTTGAGGGTTTACTCAGGGGCCGTACTATAGCGCTATGCAGCGTTTATGCGCCCAACACTGAACAAGCGCCTTACTTCACTAAACTCTCCATGCGCTTAGCAACCTATTTCGCAGGTCCGATATTGATGGGGGGAGACTTTAACTCTATAGCGGACACTACATTGGATAGGTCACACCCACCGCTCCATGCTTCCCCAGTGCACAGGCTAGCGAAACATAGGATGCATTGGCAAGGGCAGTGGGATCTCACTGACGTATGGCGCGCACAACACCCGGCTGAGCGGGACTATTCCTTCTATTCCAGCATGCACGACCTACATGTCCGCATTGACGCATTCCTATGCTCTCATCAGGTTCTCCCGGCAGTTGCCCACACAGAATACCTCACACGTACGATCTCGGATCACAATCCCCTGCTGCTCACCCTGGCCTGGATGAACGGGTCTACACCGATTCCGACATGGCGGCTCCGGCCGGACACGTTGGATGACCCGCCATTTAGGACGGACTTGGAACTCAGAATCACCCAATATTTTACGGAGAACGAGGGGACCACCTCCTCCAGGGCCGCTGAATGGAACGCATTCAAGGTGGTGGTAAGGGGGCACTGTATAGGAAAATTTGCGGGGACAAGACGGACACTAGTGGAAGACTTGGACAGGGCGGAACGGACGCTGCGAGAAGCTGAGCGATTGCGGCCCGGCCACCCCGAATTGCAGGGTAGGGTTAGTACGGCGAGGGAGGCAGTGGCGGTCGAGGTGGAGCGCCTACGCTGCTTCGCTTACAAAGCTTATGTGACCAGGACACTCGCTGAGGGGGATAAGACGGGGACACTCCTGGCCTGGCTGGCCAACCCTCACAGAGGATCCACCCCAATACTATCCCTGGCGGGGGCGACTGGGGAAACCTATTACACGCAACCGGACATAGTGCGGTGCTTCCAAGATTATTACGGCACCTTATACAGGAAGGGGTTGGAGACCCGACCCGAGGCGACGGAAGCCCTGTTGGCAGAGACCCAATTGCCCCAATTAGACCCTGAAGACGCTAAGGCTCTCGGGGACCCGATTGGCCTCGAAGAAATTAGAGGGGCCATCAAGAAGATGGCGCGAAACAAAACACCGGGGATGGATGGTCTCCCTATTGAGTTTTATGTGAAATATATGGAGCTACTGGCCCCGAGACTCAGAACGGTGTATACTGAGGCCAGGGAGAAAGGAGAGTTGCCCCAATCGATGCGCGAGGCGATCATGATCCCATTGCTTAAGCCGCGCAGAGACAGCGCAGACCCGGCGTCATACCGACCGTTGTCGATGCTAACGACGGACTACAAAATTTTGAGCACGATTCTGGCCGGGAGATTGATCGCTCATATGACGGGTTTGATTCATAGGGACCAGTCGGGCTTTATCCCAACCAGGAACACGGCCCACAACATTCGGCGGCTGCTCAGGCTGCTGGCGGACCCCCCACAAACGGCAATGGCCCCAATGGTGTTGTCAGTTGACATTGAAAAAGCTTTCGATAGCCTGGAATGGGACTATCTATAAGCGGTGATGCGGAGATTCGGTCTCGGGGATGGTTATATAAAATGGACCGCAGTGCTCTATGCTCGGGCGGGAGCGAGGGTGAGAGTGGGAGCTTTGATATCGGACCGCTACGATGTGAACCGGGGGACGAGGCAGGGTTGCGCGCTCTCTCCACTGTTGTTTGCACTGGCCATGGAACCGTTTGCAATGCTGGCCAGAAGGGGTGATGCGTACCTCGGACTGGAAGTGCGAGGGACCTACCACCATATATCGTTGTATGCGGATGACCTTTTGCTGTTCTTAGATAACGCTGATGAGGCGGTTAGGGGTGCAGAGGGTCTTCTACAGAAGTTCGGGGCGCTCTCAGGCTTAAAAGTGAATTGGGAGAAGACATGCTTATTCCCGCTCCGGAAAGAAGTGAAATGCCCGACGACCAGCATCAGCATGCGCTGGGAACCTGATTGCCTGCACTATCTTGGGACCTACATATACCACGATCCCGCCAACTTGTTGGACGGGACCATCGGGCGATGTATCCGAGGATTGAAGGGCAGCATGGCTTTCTGGGCTACCCTCCCCCTGTCTATGACGGGGCGGGTGTCCCTCCTCAAAATGGTCGCCCTACCGCGACTGTTATACTTTTTCAGGACCTTGCCAGTATGGATACCGGGAGAAGTGTTCAGGCGCCTGAAGTCCAGCATAATAGCGTTTCTATGGGAAGGCGGCAGGCGGCGCATAGCACTGACGACTCTCATGCGCCCCAAGGACCAGGGAGGGTTAGCGGTCCCAGACTTCGAGCTCTATTATCTAGCGGCACAGCTACAATTCTTTACGCAGGAAGTAGCAAGAGTGTACCAGGGGCCGGAGCATGAGAGGGACGCGGGCACCCCCCGCCAAGTGCTGGCCTACGTAGCCCTCCAGCAGAAATTATTACTGAGTGGGCTGACCCAGGAGGAAAAGACGCTGAGGTTGTGTTGGAATCGCATGCAAAAGCGTGCAGGCCCTGATCACCCATATGCCCCAGAGATACCGTTGGGGATGTTGACGGCACTACCACATGGGGGGGACTGGTCGAACCTCCAACTGTGGGAAGAGGCGGGACTTCAGATGGTGGGGGACTTATACTCAGACGGGGTGCTAATGGAGTTCCGTACACTGCAAGAACGCTATGACCTCCCACGGGGTGACTACTTGGTGCATGCAGCGGTGGTGCGGGCGCTTCAGGCACATTGGGGAGAGGGACTGATGGAACCTAAGACGTCGTTGGCATGCCAATATACGATGATGTCAGCTGGAACGAGGAAAGCGGTTACATGTCTTTACTCCGGTATGCATACAGAAAACATACCACCACTAACACGTCTCAAAACACAATGGGAGGAGGACTTGCAGAGGGATATCCCAGACACAACATGGTCCCAACTGCTTCAGCGAGCAAAGAAAAGCACCAGAAACGCCCGTTTCCAATTAATACACCTCTATATCCTACACAGGGCCTACCTCACTCTGAATAAGTTAGCAAGATATTTTGGCGCAGTTGATGCAGCATGCCCCAGATGCACGCTAGTTGGCGCTGACTTGCAACACATGCTTAGGGACTGCCCGCGCATCCAGGAGTACTGGGAGGGAGTTGGGGACACCCTAAATGAGGTCACAGATAGAGTGCTGCACTATGATAGCGCGGTCGTCCTCCTACATTGGTTCCCACACACGCGCAAAACGAAGCTGTCGAGTAAATTTATTGACATGGGCCTTATGATTGCGAAGAGGGAGCTCACCAGGGGTTGGAAATCAAAGACAGCTCCAACACACCAAAAGTGGTTGAACGAATTTCTGAAATGGGCAGCGGCAGAAAGCACACTCAGATACCAATTGGCCCGGCGGACGGCAAATGAGAAGGCTCAGGAAGCGGCGCTAGCATGGGAAACCCTAGTCCAGGCACTCAGGGATAGTGCGGAATTGAGTGACGAGGAGGAGGGAGTAGCGCTACAGGAGGCCCCGAGGGTGGAGGTATTGGACCCTGCACTGACACCTGACACACACACCTAAGTATTGCTTCCACAATCCTAATCACACTGCTTTGCCTGAGATTATACACAGGACACGTAGGCTCAGACACCAGGGGGACGGGGAGGATGGGGAGGATGGGGAGGGGGGAGGGAGAAAAGTTGAACTGTTTACTTGGATGGAGAGAGTTAATACACAACTGTAGAGCGAGGTGGCTCCATAGGCGTTGACCAAATAAAAGCGGAGAATATTGTATAGCAGAGCTATTACAACCCGAACCAACTGCAGCATGCTACAGGATCGACCGCCGCCCAACCTCCGGGATGTGGGTCTTGAGGCTGTGTATACAAACGATAATCGGACAGTGACTGCAGTTGTACCGGGGATCGTGGTGATGTGTATACTGTATGATTGATATTATCTCTGCAATAAAAATTGTTTTACAAAAAAAAAAATATATCAGAAAAATGTGAAAGCACAATTTACACAATAGCAAAGTTCAACATAAGAACATTACATATTCTATTTAGTAATATGTTTTTCACAATGTTTTATCCACCTATAGTTGTTACAAGTTTTGGTTATGCTTTTTGTTGGGGTGACATAATCAGTCCGAAGAGCAGCACAAGGATGCCTGTGTACTGTTTGGCATTGTGAAACTCCACCCAAACATTCTTTTGCTCTTTTTAGGTCGAGCCGAGGTAGCTTGCTTGCGCTGCTGGAAGACCTGCTGTATTCAATAAACAACTTTCCACTACGCCTGCTGCTTACCATATGTTTTATTTGTGCAGATTTATATAGCGCAAACTCGACTCAAAGGTATTGGAGCACTTTACATGGGCACCAGTTACATTACACAAGGACACATTCATATTTTGGTAGGCGCTGGAAGATTAAGTGATTTGCCCAGAATCGCAGGATGCTGAGCCGAGGCAGTTCCCCAGCTCCAAAGTGGGCAGCTCACGCCGTAGGGTTACATCCTCTCCTCCGGGTTGACTCCAGTTTCTCTCTTCTTTGTTGCCTTCTAGCTTGCTTCCACAGGCGATACGTCACTTCAGTTGAAGGCTGAGGAGCCAAGTACAGTTTCTTTATGCTTTCAGGGCTTATCTGTTGTTTAGGAGACTTTTTTTCTTCTGCTGTCCTTCAATGCATTACAAGCCCAGCTTGTGTGTTCAGTGCCATTCATGTTCAGCTTTAGCGACTGTCTTTTAAAAAAAAAACTAGTTTCCTACTCATCGCTGCCTAATCTCCCCATGCGGTGCCCCCCACCACCTCCCGTTGCTGTTTGGTTTTTTTGTTTTCCCTCAACTCATGTATCAGCACAGCACCCCCCTCACAGACACCGTGCTTCATGTTTTTTACAAGCAAGAATGTGTTATTTATTTGTATATGTTTTGTCACAATGCACATCTTTGGTCCACTCACAATAAATCCAACCGATCACATGGATTTATCTGCCTCACCACGGTGTAGGGGCACCATTCTGAATATGATCAGCCCCAACCCTCTACCCCTCACCACACTCATCTTTAACTGCCCACATCCCCACACTGTTCACTTCTCTTGCTCTGCCGCTGGCTGCTGCCCCCCTCTCTCTAGCTTTCTTCCTCTTCCTTTCATTCACTCTCTTTCTATCTCTGTCTTTTTCCCCTTCACTTGCTAAAAAACGTAACTTCAACAGCTCTTACCCTCTCTTTCCTCGCCTTTCCTTTATTTGTTCCCCTGTCAAATAGATCCAAAAATGAAAGAAAAACCTTTGATTCAAATAACGCCTTCTTCTGACACTTTTCTATTCCAAAGTACAGCCCCGGGATGGAGAGCAAAAAAAAGGATCAAAATACGAAAACTGTATAAAACAAGCATTTACAATGCAACGGTTTCGCCTTTGTAAAAGTTAGAGCTATTGGCATTGTAAATGACAATTTTTTTATTTATGTGTTGGTTTTGAAAACATATAAATAAATGGCATTGTCATTTACAATGCCAATAGCTTAATCTCTCGCAAATGCGAGACCTATTGCATTTGCATCCACACGCACACACACAGAGAGCCACACACACAGAGCCACCCACACATAGAGCCACCTACAAAAAAAGCTAGCCACACAGACAGAGCCCCAACACACACAGAGCCCCAACACACAGAGAGCCCCAACACACACAGAGCAGAAAATAAGTTGAGGACTGTGCACCAACGCTCTGTAATGAGTACACATTTGCAGGCAGCTGCACACTGTAAAGAAAGCTTTTGAATTAAAAAATGACCAGCTAAAGAGCGCACAGAAAGTCGTTGACACAAATACATGCATTAAGAGACACAAAGTGCATTCACCAAGAAGTTATATCAGTCAAGAGAAAAGGGCCAAATGTAATTCTAAGGATACAAGTTTAACTTGCAACAACAGAACGATGAATCCTTCTCATCGTGAGACAGTCAAAGAATACTTACATATATTGAGAGATGGAGGGATTTTGAGGGATGCAGGATCAGAGAACATATTTTAAGAAAACACAACAACGAATATTCACAGCTATACAAAAGAATCTAAACAATGGAAGCTATGACAAAAAAGCTAAATGAATCAAATGGGGGTCTAGTAAAGAATATATATATGTCAGTTCAGTGGACAGGAGTATTAGCTCATATACTCCAAGTCAAACATCAAACTACAGCACTGGCTAGCACTATAAAAGAAATATGGCAAAGGTTACCCAGACTTTTGGAAAAAATTAGTAGGCTGGTGTTATTAGCTTGTTCCATTTGCCACCCCCTCCCTTATCCCACTTCCTGCTTGTTACTTGTTGTTAACAGGCTCGCTAACATATCGATGACGCTTTGCAGTGCCGCAGGCCCCACTAGGGTTCTCGTCACTCAGATAAAAGCTGATGGCATTTTTTTCCATTAATTTAGGTGACTGCAGCTCCTAAGAGTTTATTTTTGTAGCCAAACCCCTATGCTTTTATTGGCTTCAGATAATACGGTGCTCTGTCCTGTTTAAACAGCGAAGATTACAGTGTTTTAGCAGCTTTTAGAGTTTGCGTGCAATTGATAAGGCACAAGCGCCACTTGCTGGGCAAAAGTTAGATTCATTTTACTTTGAAGTTAATAGTAAAATGCATCACCATTAGTTGTTTGGTTGCAGCAGGGTAAAACGTTTAGCTTTCTCAAGTAAAAGAAGGCTAAAATAGTTTATTTCATTTTCTCTCCCTGCACAACCACCCTACCAGTAGCTTTTAAATTCCTGGCATCATTCCAGGTTGCTGTGACCCTGTGATTTAAAGCCAGCGAAACGGTTACGTATATAACGAAATGCACGCAGGGTTTCTATGTGCCATGAAAAAGAGCTAGGTGGGACTTAGTGGAATATAATACTGCCATAACAGTTTTTCCGAACATATCTGATCTGTACAAGTGTATAGAAGTTTACGGAAAGATGTAAGCTTATGTTTTTTCTTAGATGGACAGGCAGCATATTGGACAGCCTTTAAACTGACTCCGAAGTATAATTTTCTTCCTGATTGATCATAAATTCACGAATTTGAGAGGCTTTACCAAAGACCATCTCCGTCGGTTTCAGCATTAATCATTCATTATTGCTATATGCAAACCCTCGAATAAAGCACTGATTGTAATCTAGTATCGGTAACAGAGATAAGGAACAATATTTCATTAGCTCGCACACAAACTGCAAAAATACCAAAAAAGTGGCGTAACAGCCCTGAGGAAGTCACAGGCTGTAAAGCCATTTTTTGAGGCAAAACACGTGTTGGTGGCTGTACTAAAAATCTATTGCTCTCAGTGATGCATTACATCTTTGAATAACTCTGAAGAGAAAAGAGTTTTTTACGAAGTACACTGGATTCAATAAAAAAAAAGGATCAAAAAATGATTATAAACACAGCTGCTTGTTCTGGCACTTTCTTCAGTTTTATAATTAATGGGAAAGGGGTGTCCCATTGCAAAGGATAAGTAAACACATTAAATAAATCCTCATATATATGCAGGAGTGCACAATACATCTGGACCCAATAACCCCTTGCTGTTTTAGCACTTTGACTTCTAGGGGCTATCACTTCCTCTTGACATTCTTTCTCTTATCCCACTTCACACCTTTCCCCAAGTGTGTTATAGTACCCCAACTTGTATAAGTGTGCTCTGCCCTTTCCTCTCTTCAAAGAACTCCACCCATTCACTTTGCCCGTAGGACAACACTTCTTCTGTCAATACACATTTCTATAAATCAAGGCATTGTTCACATCTCACTAAAGAGGTCAATTACGGCTATTCAATAACGCTAAATCTGACCCTCACCACAACAATATTTTTTGTCCCATCACTGGTCTATCTTTTGTAGCTAAAATATTGCAGGTGTGTGTATAGCTAGACTTCCAAATCATATAATTCACTAAAACAGCCTGTGAAACAACCATCAATCTTTCTCTCAAGCCATATCACTGAAACGTCTGTGCTCGACATCATAGACGATGCGTTCCTATAAATCATATTGAGACTAGCCAACTAACGGTGCTTGATTGATAATTACAAAGGACACAGTAATCAAACCATTGGGCTTTTCGTTTACAAAGCATTGTTTTTACAGGCATGTTTTTCGGTTGGATCAACTCAAATGAACCACTACTAAAACTCCCATAATAAATGGACCCAGAAACGGAGCATCACGCTTTCGTGACAAAAGTCATCTGATGACTTTATATGGTCGGAGTTCTGATGTCCTCTTGGCTTACGCAAGCGCTACAGGAACTAATTTCTTATCTGTCATCTTACCCTCTTGTCCCTGCTTCTTTCTTTTAATATGGTCCTTTTCGCATTTTCCAGATGAGGCAATACCGACTCTGTTGCCCCGAAAATCCTCGCTCCCCCGTGATTCCCTTTCTGCATCCCCCACTGAGAATACCTTATTTCCAGCTAGTAAGACCCCTTGAGAAAACCCCTTCCTATACAAAAATCCATAGTTTCCAATCCCGGAACCGGAAACTAATGGATGACAGGAACATATATTCTGGCGGAAGCGACAACGACTAGACTGCGTAGAAACAAAGTAACATAAAATAGATTGTCGGCCACTGTACAGGAAAGGTTGAATTCGCTGGTCGTCGTTAGTGTTTTCACAAAAGCCTGTCTGCTGTCCACATACGGTAAAAGTGGCAGCCATCTTAGTATGTGACTTGAGGGTTCGGTGTCGACTGGGCATTTATTTTAATGCAGTTTTATACAGTATTCACTCGACCCGAAGATAGTGGAACGCTTTGTCTGTGCACAAGTTACATACACAAGGACAGTTCATTCTTGCAGGCACGGGAAAATTAAGTAAATTGCTCCAAACCCCAGGATATTGAGCTGAGGCTCGATCTCAGCCCCCAGTAGCAGTAACGTGACTGTCATGGTAACATTCAGCTTCGTGTGCAGCAAAAGTGCACTTATTAATATAAAAAAGCAAGTCTATGTTGTGGGGGCTCAAGAATGAAATAGGCTAATGTTAATACGTTATATATTAACTTTTATTAATGTAGATGTGTTCACAGTATCAATTTTCTAGGTGTTTGGAAAATACTAAACAAGTCAAGTCCCGGGCCGGCAGCCAATCACAGCGCGGCCCGGGAATGACGTCACAGGGGTGTCCCGGGCCGGCAGCCAATCGCAGCGCGGCCCGGGACAAAGGGGCGGGGCTTAAAAAAAGCACCAGAAACGCCCCCGAATCGCGTTTTCAAGAGAAAGCGCGATTGACAGCCTCTGTCTCCCAATGGCTAGCCTTCATTTATGGAGCTAGCCAATTGGAAACAGAGGCGGTCCGAACATCCCTACTGTAGACAATAGTTTTCGATCTGGGAGGGGCTTTGCCCCTCGCCAGGTCGAAACCTAAAAAGTAAACAAAGAAAGACAGAGTGTGATCGCCAGGTGACCAGATTGTTTTTATTCACACCCACACACATTAGCACCACTTTACAGAGTTTGCCAGTGAATCGCTACTTTCGTTTTCCCGTCTTTCTTTGAATAACATTGTTCCCCAGGTGGGAAAGTGCACCATTCCTGGAGGTACTGCAATACCTAGTTGATGCATAGAGTGTAAAATATTTAATGTGATCCTTATCAGCTGTTTTCCTTATTTTAGTTTATAAAATGTGTACCACAGCTCTGTGGGATGGGATGTGGTCTTTTTAAGCCATACTGCTTATGTTTTGTAAGGATATAGGCATTGGACATTTATTTATTTTATTTAAGCAACTTGTAAAGTGCACAAATACCCTTAGGTGTCTCTGTGCTGCGGACTAGGTAGAGGGAAGGCCAGGAGCGGGTGATTTATTGGTTAAAGAGCCAGGTCTTTAATTGTTTCCGGAAGGTAAGCAGGGTGGGACTGGTCTTAATGTGAAGAAGCGAGTTCCATAATCTGGTGGTGACGACAGTGAAACTTCTGTCACCCCAACAAGCTTTCTTGGTTCGGGGGACAGGCAGCAAGTTCACAGCTGAAGAGCGCAAGGGTCTGCTGGGCATATAGGAACATAACATAGGAACAGAAACTCTGGTCCTATGTTATGGATTGCCCTGTATGCAATGCACAGAGCCTTGCACTTGGTTCTACTCCTGATGGGTAGCCAGTGGAGCTGTCGCACCACCTTGGATATAGATTTAAACTTAGGGGTGGCTGACAGAATCCTGACCGCTGCGTTTGCTTTTTTCAGGATGTTGTTACTTTTTTTTCTGGCAGCATATTTCTGTTGTCTCCCATCCTATTTCCCATTTGCTGGTTCTCCAGTGCCATAAAGTCATACGAATGGCAATAGCGCTATGCAAATACAATCACTCCTCTGCAAATAATAAAACAAGAGTAAAAGCAACATTGTTAATGCCAAGAGCTCTAACTTTCCCAATGCGACACTAATTGCATTGCAAATGCTTGTTCTTGCTCTGATTGACAAAACCGATGTAACAGCAGATCAAAAAAGTACTCCAATTGTACTTCTGCATTGTCATCTGGCGGTTTTCTGTTCTCTTTCCCCAGTCTTTGCCTGTATTAAATCTCTAACCATTTTTAACGTTGGAAAGTGCCCATTTTAGTTCATGAATGCTCACAAACGTACGTCTGTAGACATTTACAAACTTGCAAGGCAAACCACACCCTGGAACACCCTCTTCCCTCCAGTGGTCTGAGATTTACTTCTGAAGATTTTTCCACTCTCATGGGTAAGGAATTCACAGTAGTAAAGCCATTCATACCTATCTGGAATCCTTTCGTGAATATTTAACAGACAAAAATGACAGCATTTTCAGCTGTAAATATATTTTACCATCGAAATTGGCTTTCACTATGCTCTTACATACACTATCAGGGTTTCAACTACAGCTTAAAATTGGGTAGGTTTTGGCAGTTCACTGGCCAGCAGTAATTACAACTGACTTTTAAACGGGTCCCCCATTAGGCTCTACTCTCATATCCTTAACTTTACAGACAAATAAACACTTGATTGATTTCTTCACAATCATTGCCAATACTCTTAAGATAATTCATCAGGTGATGGAATCCTCTTTTACATTTAACATGTTGTACATCATCTTGCAGTCCCTAAAAGGGTTTTATAGCTGATGTGTTTCTTTAGTGTTTTTCATGCTACATATGACTCTTGTACACTGCATTCTGTGAACTGACTGAGTCACTTCTTGTTGTTTGGCTGTGTTATGATTGCGGGTGGTTGTTCATGATGATGCAGAGTTGATAGCTCTAGAGATGAGGCTGAGAACAGTGCAAGTTCTAACAGTGTATGTCACTGTGCCATAAAAGTGTTTACACTATTTGCTCATCCAATCCTTGGCCTATCTCTACAGAGTGCAGAATGAGATGCTCACATGTATGACAATTGCAATTACCATTTTATGTGAAAGTATGTGAAGAAGAGTACACATCTGTTGAAAAATTGACTGCACCAAAGGAAACTAAAGTATAAATTGAGGAAAAGTGAGTTAATGTAAATGATAATTGTGAAGGGGACCTGATGCAAGGCAGTACATGCCATGCAGGAATACTGAGTGAAAATACAGTGATGAAAAGGAATAACATGGTGTCTAACCTATGCAGATGGTGGATTCCAGAAGGATATGGGAGAAAAGGGCGTGTATAACAAAGTGTGACTGGAGAACAACATAGTTTGAAGAGGCGACCTGGAGAGATTGAAATACTCCAAAGGCCACTCCCTGTTCCAAAGATCTTTGTAATAATTAATTCACAATCTCATATTTCTAAAATTGGAATATGTTCAATTTTAATTACTCGCAACAATATTGTGGTTAATCATTTCTCTGATACTGCTAAAAAGCACTGGCAAAGTCAATTAGTCTGGCTTGTTTTAGGTGCATGTGTTTGTTGTGTGATATTTCTAGATTCATTAACAGAAAACTCATAGAAAAATATTCTGATATTGGTCAGGATTCCTAACTTCATAAAATATAGGAATCTAGTTTACAAGTATTAAGCCCATCATTTAATTACATAGGCCACACCTCTCATAAAACAATCATAGTCAGACTTCTTTGGCCACACCCTGTTTTGACAACCCTCAGCCCATCCCATCCCACATACAGGACTGTTTCCTAGCAAAGTTATGTGTAATCTTTAAATTTCAGTAACACAAGGATGCACACTTTTTCTAACTCCAAATCAGTATAAATGACATAAGAAATGGGGTCACCCAAGTAACATATTGTGTACTAAAAACAGTAAGAATATATGTGCTCATACACTTTTCAACAGTGTTGGACTGGCCTGTTGTGCAGCCTGAAAGTGTGGCAGTGCCATATTGGCTCATATGAAATGGCAAGGGAGTTTGCTGGTTTTTTGGTCCTTCCCAGAGCTCCACTTGTCAGTGAGTTGATACAATGAAGTTCCCTTAAACAGTCATAAATCTACTCCTGTAGTCCTACATCTAATTTTTATGTCCATTTCTGACCTACATGGAAATCTAAAAGAATGTGTGGAGCACTCCTGAGAAACTGTGATTGTCACAGATTCCTAGGTGCTCTGATGTGTGTAACTAATCATGCATACATAGCCCTTAAATGCAAACCCTTCTGCAAGCCAAAATTAAATGCAAAAGTCTGTTGTTTGCTGTTGCTGCCTGTTGTGGGGAGGACTCCAACCCCCAGCATTCATGCTGTTGAGTGCCGCCAACGTGATGTCTGCCCGCGCCCGGAGTCGCTGAAAGGGGGCCAGAGCTTCCTGCAGTGTGGGAGCCTGTTGTTTGCTGTTGCTGCTTGTTGTTTGGGAGGACTCCAAGCCCCAGCATTCCTGCGGCCCGAGTGCCGCTAATGTGATGTCTGCCCGCGCCCAGAATCGCTAAAAGGGGACCAGGGCTTCCCTCAGCACGGGAGCCCGGTGTTTGCTGTTGCTGTCTGTTGTTGAAGAGGACACCAGTCCCCAGCATTCCAGGGGCACCAAGTGCCACCAGCAAGACGCCTGCCTGCGCCCGGAGGCACTGAAAGAGGGCCAGAGCTTCCAGCAGCGTGAGAGCCCGTTGTTTGCTGCTGCTGCCTGTTGTTGGGGAGGGCTCAACCCGCAGCATTCCTGCGGCCCGAGTGCCACCAACGTGACGTCTGCCCGCGCCTGGAGGTACTGAAAGGGAGCCCGGCTTCCCGCAGCACGGGCGGTCCCGTCTGCACCTATCAGCAGCAGAAGGAGGCAGGGCTGGGCCCCCCTCTTGGCTGTGTGTTCTGGCAAGTAACTTCCAGCCTACCTGTCCCTCAACAATGAGCCTGATACTGGTACTGTAAATTTGAATCAGCTACTGTTGTTAGTCTTTTTGGCAGTATTTACGTTGTCCTATTGTTTTCTCACGTATTATTCGGATCTAAGCAGTGGTGCATTTTATGAAAATTGGGAAAAGGAAACATCCGAGCTCTGCACTAGCAAAGTCCCCACCAAAGTCACGGCAGTCCATTATGAATTATATAACAGGGGCAATGGGGGCTATTGAGAAGCAAATTTTAAGTGTGGAGGAAACTTTAACCATATGTTCTGAGAGTGGCCTTAAGCCATCAAAATTGTGTATACTCAAATGCAGACCAATCGACCGAACTGCAGATTACGAGAATAGATTCAGTGAATAAAGATAAAGATGAGACTATCCATAATCTCACCACATCGGGTACTTCGAACTCCCATCCTCCATCCAAATGTCCCAAAATTCCCAGGAGTCATTCTGCTGATCCTATTGTGGTTCCATGCGATGGACAAGCAAAGGTTAAAAAAAGGGCACTTGTGCATAAATCGGCAGCGACCACTAAGCCCCCTAGAGCTGTTAACAAATCATTGCCCTTTGCACCTCTGAACTGCTCTCCATTGATGACATCTGTTCAAGTCTGACATAACTTATTAAGACCTTTGTTTGTAGTCTCACAGACCGACTTAAAGCCATTGATTGTGCTCTGCTAACCTGTGTAGAACGATTGGGTTCAATCAATTTCCACCTTGGGAATGGTAGGGAAGGGCCAAATGATCACTTTAATATTGATGGTTTAACTTCTAAAGCTTCTGTAAATCCCCCACTACAGCAACCCGTTCCAGGGAATCCCGAGTTACCCAATCAACCAGTGTTAAATTCAGTGCCTCAGCCACATCAATTATCAGTCATTGATCTAGACATAAGATCTGGACATCAGAATATATAGAATTTAACCGTGCCATAGTAAAGGACTGCTGTGACTCAGAGTTTGCACTAAAAATCCCATTGTGTAAAGTTTATTAAGGACTTTATGTCTGATATTAGCCATCCGGAATATTATGATCAACCTGAAACTCTGAGTAACATTACAAGGAAATCACTAAATATAGAGTGTTTAAACCTTTTGGAGGATTTAAGACTGTCTGCGGATTTGGTCAAACCAACTGTCAAAAACAATCAAATGGTTTTGACTACATTTTCAATGCAACTGTACCTTTTTAATGTTCTTAATGCTCAGCATAGGTTTGTTCTAACGTGCTTTAGATTAGGTATATTCCACCGTTTGACGAGTTTTCCAAATGTCAACAACTGGTCAAGTGAACATTTTTTCACAAGAAGTCCTTTGTTGTGAGGTTACATAGGCCCTGGGCACAGAGCACCTACATTTTACATGTTCATGTTTAAAGTTGACATCCTTTTTAAACAATTACTTTTAACACACATTTGCTTGCACACCCATGTGGAATCACGTTCTCAGAAATAGATTTACTTACACGTCTTTGTAGGCATATTATCAGTTCCTTGAACATTCTGTACAAGGACTGAGTTCGCTGCATAACATGTAGTTGTTTGTTGTTATCCGTTCGGCGAAAGCTTTGCAAGGGTAGAATAAACAATGACAAGCTGACTGGGACTCCGGCATAAAGAGAATGGATGAGGTTAATTATAGAAACTGTCCCAACACTTTGTTTAGGCAAAGGAGCATCTTCGATGGGATTGTCAAGTTCTCCCCTTGCCAGAATTCCAGCCCAGCTGAATCCCGTTACCATCCTGAGAGGGACGGCAGCCTGTATCTACTCTAAGACGGGCTCTCAGATGACACATGCCCTCAGATAAATGGGGAGTTAGACCACTCTAAGGTATTCTGGCAGATCCGCACCCCAATGCCTGTTAGGATATGAAGCACTAGGTAGGAGTATAGATACAATTATATATTCATATATTCAATGCAACAGCACAATGGTTGAACTATTCATCTTCTTTACCATTCTTGTAATGCTGATTACTGTGTTTGGTTTCCTTCTATTAATCATTGCAGCACACATATTTTACATCAGAATCCTGTAGCTCCAAAAAATGTTTGAATGTCAATTTGATTTTTTTCTTCTGTCTCCCTTTGGGCATACCTGAGTTACTAACCTGCTTGATTGACTAACGAAAGGGTTTGATCTGTTTGCTCAATTTCCTTGAGGAATCAGGGTAGTCATTTTCTGAGGTTGCACATGCCATCCGGTACCTTGTAAGAGTAGAGGTCCAGATGGTGCACTGTGAGCTAGCCATTAAAGCCAACATATTCTGATGGTATGCACAGACTTAGTCCTGCATAGTTTTGAGGCTTATGTTGTCCAAACGCACAGTCTTACTGAAATAGTAGGACCTGGACACCTTTTGTTTATCCCTTAAATCTCATTCTCTTGTCCATATGTGGGGTTTTCCTGCCCTCAGTAGAAACGCATTCTGTAACTCCTCAGTATATAGAGCCACATGGTGTGAAGTTTTGGTGCAGTATTCTTACTTATTGAGTGTGCTCTGAGTCACACCCTTACTCCATGTTGAATGTAGATCCCTGCAAGCGGTTAGAGTGAATATAGATAATACTGAGGGCATGCACAGAATAGGGACTGATATAGCACTGTCTCAAAGAGTATCTGGGAATGTCTTTGTTGATCTGCATCCAACAGTTTATCATACCCAACCGCAAGCAATTAAAAGTGATGCTGAGCAGCTTATTGTTACGATTAATGAGGGAGAGAGGGTAGTGCATGAGTGGTCAAGAAAGAGCATCAATGATAGACAAAATAAACCTGACCTCCTAGGGAAAAACACTGGGGCATGGCTTCCAGTAGTTCTAACTAGCAATAATGTAGCTCATTGGGCAGCAACTGGCTTGGAATGTGGGGGGAGGGTTTAGGACAAAATGTCCCTCCAGTCCATCCAGTAATAAGGAGAGATTATCGCATAAGTCCATGGGGAGAGGAGAATCCAATACACTGAGAATTATTAGCTGGAATGTATATGGTTTATCCAGGGCCGGACTGGGAACCACAACCAGCCCTGGCAAAGTGCTTGGCCGGCCCCCCCATCCCCACTCGGGGGTTGGGGGTGCCGCCGAGCTCTTTGCCAGGCCGGTTTACGGCCGATTTTGGTACAGGGCCGATTTTGCAGCTATGCTGCAAAAACGGCCCTGTAACAAAAACGGTCCCCAGGGGCCCAAAAACGGCCCCCACCCATGCTGCGCACCGGGGGATTGCCCGGTGCCCGCTATGGCCAGTCCGGCCCTGGGTTTATCGACCAAACTTGAGGATATGGAGTAGCTCGCATTTATTTGATCTAATGATATATGCTGCTTTTAGGAGACATGGGCCATTGCCAAAATCCCCTTGGAGGGTTATAACATTTATTATGGGCCTGCAATTAGCCAAAACATGGGTCGCTCTTCAGGCAGCCAGAGGGTATGGGTGTCCTCCAGGTTGTCTAGCCTCATAAGCCCTGTCATCCCCATATGCATCACAAACAATATAATGCATATTTGGTATTTAAAGGGGCTGTGGATGTCTTAAATGTCTATGTACCTCCAGGGAGAAAGGGCAGAGGTATACCTGTGCTAGATGCTCTTGAGGAATCAATCTTAGAGGCCAGATTGCCTGTAGCGAATTATCATAGCATACTTGTTAGAAATTCAGTTACTTGTTGACTGGGCCTCGAGCCCTGGTGAAGCAACAATCACAATCTTAGTCAGAGTATGGCACAAGCAAACCCCAAATTAAACTGTGCACAAGCCTTGGCACAGAGCAGTCAGACTTAACTTAGAGGCAATGCGTAAAGTATTTGTTCAACACTTCAAACAGTAAAAAAGTAAAAACGTCACACAAAAAGAGTCACAACATAGGATTAGAAAAATAGAGCTTAATTTAATAAATGAAGCAGGACCAAAACAACAAAAATTCAATCAGTAGAACCGGAGATATTCAATTTAAAAGTTGTAGGTCAAAATAGTGCCAAAAAGCACAATACACCTACCGGCTATATCTGGTCACTCTGGACCAGGACAAAGTCACAAGTTGAGGCTGACCGAGAAGGAGTGTGGGCAGGCTACAGGGACCCAGCTAGGCCTGCCGAACAAAAATACTTCAAATCCTGGTTGTGGAGCATTGCGTGGATCTGTGTCGAAGATGCACTATGGAGCCGGAGTAATGCTTTGGTGCTGAGATGCAGCAAGACTGCAGTGGAAAGTCCTGTGCGTCTTTGAGGTTCGAAATCCGGCGTTGGGGATGCAACGTGCAGCGGGCAATGCATCAGTTACAAGGAGCAGTGAGGCTGCAATGTGTAGTCTAGTGTCGGCATTGAGGCTGCCGTTGAAGAGGGATGCAAGGACTTGGGCTGTGGATGCACCATCACAGCTGCAGAGGTGACGCAGGTTTTTATGACTGGTCCAATCCATGAAGTAGCGGCGATTCTTCTTTGGGTTGCGCCAAGGAGATGCATAGGTTCTGCTCAGGGATGCGCTGCTCAGCAGAGAAACTCCATTGCCAAGCCCCTTAGGTCCACTTCCAAGGGTCTAGGACTGGGATGGAACCACTTAGCAGGATAGACTCACAGATGGCAGAGTCAAGGTGCAAGGTTCTTGGAAGTCTATTATGTATGCCCCAAGGCTTTAGATCAGAAGGCCAGCCAACTAGCACTTTGAGTCATTCTGGGTTCAAGAGATGCAGGTCCAGTCTTCTTCACCTAGGCAAGAGGGCAACAGGTCAGCAGAGTGGCAGTCGTTCAGAAGCACGGCTGTCCTTCCTGGCAGAGTATCCACAGTTACAGACGTGTGCCTGAGGTCCTTCTTTTATACACAGTTGTGCCTTTAAAGTAGGGAGAAGCTTCTAGGGGCATGCTTTTGAAGTGCACATGTGCCCTGCCTTCCCGGCCCTGGTACCAGACTAACTACAGGGGGTATACAGCCCTATGTTTGGAGACAGGACTCAGACTATTCAGGTGTAGGTGAGGCCGGGTCCAGCTCCTCCCTCACATCCTGCCAGTGATGGTCCATTAAGTCAAACCTAAGCCCCCATTGTGTGTGGCAGTCTAGGCGGAATATACAAAGCCCAACTGCCAACCACACCCAGTCAAGTGCCCAGAGACAGGCTGCAGGCACCAAATGGCTGAGGCAAGAAAATTCCAACTTTCTTAAAGTGACATTTTCAGAATTGTAATTTAAAATGAAAATGTACATGACCAACTTCTTTTAATACACTGCACCCTGCCCTTGGGGCTGTCTAGAGCCTACCTTAGGGGTGTCTTTAGTATATTAAAAGGGAAGATTTGGGCCTGTCAGAATTTTTATTTTGCCAGATCGAAATAGCAGGTTAAACTACACACACAGGCTTTGCAATGGCAGGCCTGAGACATGTTTAATGGACTGCTTAAGTGGGGGGCACAATCAGGGCTGCAGACCTACTAGTAGTATTTAATTTACAGGCCCTGTACACACGCAGTGCACCTTTACTAGGGACTTATAATTACATTTAATATGCCAATTTGGGTATAAGTCAATTTAACCAAGTTTTAGGTAAAGAGCCCAAGCACTTTAGCACTGGTTAGCAGTGGTAAAATTGTCAGAATCCTAAGGCCAGCAAAAACTAAGTCAGCAAAAACAGGAGGTCTGCAGGCAAAACATTAGGGAGAAGCCACGCCAAGGAGGCCAGGTCTAACAATACTATACTATTATGTGGAGTGTTTAATACTCTTGATAGGCAACACAGAAGGAAGTGCACTTCCAAAGTAAGGTCTTGTGTGGGGTTTACCTGAAGCATTTATAGGAAATAATTGGGTAAGCAAACCCTGGTACGAAGGATTTCGACTTAGGTCTATGTTCTTTTGCTGCTGCATGACATTTGATTGGACATACCCCTTTGGGTACCCCTGAAAATGTGACCATCCATGGTAATAGATGATCATCCATTATTGAATCTATTGGCGGTAAGGGATATGTGAGTTCTACCCCACCCAGACAGCGACCGTAACTCACTTGTTACATCCCATTATGTCAGACTTAATTTGGAAGCGCCCTCGCCCAAAACAGCATTCAAGGTAGGAGGTTTTATAAGGGCAGTCAGGTGAAATCCTGAAAAATATAATTATGTTGTGCAGTATTTGAAGATTTTAATCCAGTCTAGTGTTGAGGAGTTTTTAATTTAAGTGGACGAAGAGCCTGGAGACAAAAGGGTACTGGCCCTATCTGAACCAACCATTAAGGAGATTTCACCCTTTGGGACAACTACTAAAAGTGTGGAATATATGAGGGTTAATAATCACATTGATGAGTGCTTTGACAATGAATGGTAGATAGGAAAGTAGGAGCTTTAATGTGCTTTGGTGAGGCACCACAACAGCGCAGCCTCAGATTGCACATTCATTAGAATGAGAAGGGAATATAAAGAATTAATCCAGAGGAAGAAGCTTGAATTGAGACTCAGGAGCTGGTACAAGGTCATACAGGCGGCCAGAGAAAAGAATTCCAGGAATTTCTGGTCATCATTACATGGGGATATAAGTAGTGCAGCGACAAGAAGGTCATGTGCATAGGGGCGCAGGAATGGGTTACACATTTTTCAAGTGTTTATGCCTCTACTGGGGAGAGGAATTGTTCCCAACAGGTTACATCTATGCTTAAGCAACCACTCCTGGGAGTGGGTAGATGGGATTTCACCGAATCTGAGGTTAAAGAAGCCATCTCAAAACAAAAGCCTAACAAAGCCCCAGGCCCAGATTTTGTTCCCATAGATGTACACAAGGCTGATCTTTTATAATGGGTCCCGGTTTTTACTAAGGTTTTTAATGTAGTGTTGAAATCTGGAGATATGACTAAATCAAGCTCTGGAGCAATAATTCTTCCACTATTTAAGCAAGGTGTTAGAATGGACCGATCCAATTACTGCCCAATTTCACTATTAGATGGGGCAGGTAAGATCTGTGGAGGGTGCTTTCCAACCGCATATAAGATTGGGCTGAAGGCAGGAAAATATAAGCAGACACTCAAGCAGGCTTCATTCGGAAGGGGCATTGGAACTGTGGAGCAGGCCATGCCTTTGTATGCTCTCTGTGTCAAATATACCAGACCAATGAAGGTCCCATTGTTTTTAAAGTTTATTGATTTGAAATTAGCTTTTAATTTAGTAGATAGGGACTTACTTTGGATAGTGTTACAACAGCAGGGTCTGCATCAGTATTTGATTATAGCCTTGCAGAACTTGCATTGAGACACATTTGCTCAAGTGCATTATGGGTCTATGGGAGAATGTACTGAGAGTTTACTGAGCACTGCTGGTGTGCGGCAAGGGTGTTTGCTGGCTCCCCTTCTCTTTTCACTATTTTTTATTGATGTTGGACCTGCTAACGCGGGATTTCTGGCCTGTTGTCATTAATCCAGATCCCAATTCAGGTCGACTAAATCGTTGGTACCTGTCATTGAGTAAAAGGCAATCCACTACTAGGTTAATCAAGAAAGAACTTACGCCACTCTAAAGAACCACTTACCACTGGACAAGGTTTAAAAGTTTATTATAAAACCAAAGCTATCTGGAGATACAGACATCTCAAAATGAGGTTCAAAAGATATACAGGTGTCAAGATAAACATAAAATCTCTAAATGCTCGTAGTCGACAGAATAGAATTACCAAGATCAGCTCAAAGGTCATTAAAGTTGCGAGAATAGCTACGAGTTGCAACTTTAGAGTCATTTACAGAAAGGAAAATACAGGTTAGGCTGTCCCTACACTAGACTAAGTGACATCCCTACTTAACAAGATCTTTACCTAAAAAGGTGTCAGCCGTGGTGACTTCCAAAGAAGATCACACACTTCTCTTAGTCTTTGTCTCAAAGTCGAAGTCTTGCAGTTCCCTATCTGCCTACCCATCCGCTCTCTTAGGTTCCTCAGACCATCTGCTCTAACTCCACCCCGGGGTGCTGTCCCTAATACAAAATCACTTTTCCAATAGGAACGCCCCTGGAGACGCCTCTCACGTGGTGTTGGTTCTGGCGGCAACTTCCATGCTGGTACTCCTCCTGGCCCTTCGTTAAAGTTGACCTTGCTTCCCAGGCTTCTCTCCGGCAAGACGGTACCCCCAGGAAATTCCTGAAGACTCCTCCAGGCCTGTGCCAGGAGTCTCTGAACAAAAGTCTATTCATCACTTTCCTGATTAAACCCCCTCGCACCTGCAAAAGACACTTTCTCTGTGGGCCCCAAATTCCGGCCTCCGCCATATCTCGAAGTCATAAACCATTTGAACAGGCTTTACAGTTTGTGCCTAACACGACTTTTTCTCTAACGAGCACATACAGATCAAAGAAGCAACTTTATCTATTCAGGCCTACTAAAATTACATGAAACGGGCCTCTGCAATATGCACATTTAATTTCTTTGTTTAAACAGTATTCTAACTAACACCCATTACTATAATGTAACACATCTATTTAAAACATTTCAATTCTATGATTAATAATACTTTGCAGTAAAATGACATTAGAATCCAAGTTACTTAAAAGTGTAGCAGCATCTTTCGTTTCTTGTGAAATGCCATGTGGCCTACACATTTCCATGGTTTGCAGAATTACATTTCTTTTTCACACAGCCCCATAACGTGAGACTCCAACATCATTCTAACATTTCTACAAATCTCTACATTAGTTTTTCACACTGATATATGTATCCCTATTCAAATTAAACACTCATATATATATCTTCACTCTATAGTTTTGACACTCTTGTGTATTCTATTCTAAACTAATACAACGTGCTTGTAAATATGGTGCACTTCTACATTTTTCAGATTTGTGCTCTCTCAATCCCCCCTTTGATGACTTCCAGTAGTCATCATCATCACAACACCCTCTCTAAGGTATAGAGTATCAAACTGAAGTCGTTGCAATATTCCCTCTTTTCATCTCCTCTAGAGCCCTCAGACTCCGGTACTGATTCTCCTGCATCGCAGCTAATCTCCTCCCCTGCTCTCGCATGGATCTCTGCAACCTGTTTGCTCTATACCATTTGTACAGTTTCACCAACCCCCACAAAGCGATTACACAAATCACTATTATGATGATAGGTTTCAATATGTACCAAATGATATTCTTTCCCAGGTTGGCAAACCAACCTCCAACTTTACCCATTCCTTGACCTACTTTTTCCCACACTGTCACCTTTGTCAAATCCTCTATCTCATGGTGTATTTCAGTAATGTTTCGAATGTACTTTTCTAGAGGTTTTGAATTGTCTGGAATGTAAGTGCAACATTCCTGGACCTTCAAAGCCTTACAGACTCCTCCCTCTTTAGCCAACAGAACGTCTAGAGCAAGTCGGTTCTGAAGAACCATTGCCCTTATCGATTGCATCTCTCCCTCCACCAGCATTAAAGATCTAGCAGTACTGGCGGATAGTCTATCTACAACTGTTGCCAATCTTCTTATCTTAACATCATTTAGTGCTATCCCCAAAATAGGAAACATAGCACCAAATACATCTCCAACTACTTCCTCAGCGCTTACATCCCTTCTTCTTCTAGTTTGTTTCCCTCTCTTTTTGGTTTCTAAGTCCTCAGCATGGTATATTTTGGGAAAGACAATTGCTAAGTAACATGATCCATACCAATTATCTGGTAGTTTCACGTATGCATTTCTCCCACAGACAAAATATACATTTGGGATCACCTGCATTTCTTTCAAGAAATCTTTAGAATAGTACTCTAATTGGAAAGCATGTTCACAACTGACTTCTCCCACAAACACATTCTCATAATATGTTTGACTTCTGTGTATACACAGCTTTCCCCTTTTCTCTCGGTCTAAAGCTATTGGACCATTGCTACCCTTTCTTTGGTGTGCCCTTTCTTAATCTCAGCATCTAACAAAGCTTTCTCTTCCACTGTGTTTTCCCCCTGTTTGCCAGCCGTAGGAGGCTTCTGTGTTGATACACTCTTTGCTTCCTTTTCTGTTTTCACATCATTTTCATGTCCCACTACATATGATACAGTAACCACTAAAACTATAAGAGAAATCACTACCACTAAAAGTGTGCCTACTATGCATTTTGCCCTGCGGTTCGGGTTGCCAGCCTCCATGGTCTCAAGACAGTGTAGCTCTGGTTTTTCTTTCGCAGTACAAAGTCTCTTTTCTTTGCTTCTTCAATCTTTCAAACCACACCTGGAAGCTGAAAACCCCTCCGCAAAAACAGTCTCTGCGTTCTGTAGCAATAGACCACCTTAGTCCTTCTCCATCCTCTAAAAATGGAAATCCCTAATTTCTTCTTCTTCTTCTTGATGCTAGGTTATCTCTCAATCTGTATTTACAAAGTTCTTTGCAAAGTCTTTAGTAATCCGAAATTATGCGTGTTCCAACAACTCCCACCACTTGCTCGAATATTTCCAAACGAAGAAGGATTCCCTCAAGTATTGGACACCTTGAACAGCAACACGGAAATTCAACTGTGTTTAGGATCAATTCTCTTATTCCGCTCAGAAGAGGAGGATAGACGATGTTGAGTGTCAGCAGCCCTTCGACCTCCACTCCTGGTATCAGCAACTCTACTTCCACGATTATAATTGGGTCAGTTCTGGTCAGGGTCACTTTCCTCACCCTCCCAGTTCTGCGTGCTTCGGACATCTGTAGCGAGGTAGGTCCACTCAGGAGTAGCGTATCTTCTACAAGGCACTCGCACCCTCCTTGTTCTTCTCGGACCTTCCTGTTCTTGTCCTTGTGCACTTTCTTCTGGATCTGAGTCTTCGGATATAGGAGCAAGAGTTTCCTCTCGAGATGGCTTCAAGCTTGGCCTCCTTTTTCTTTCAGGCCAGGTAGCTGCTCCACGCCTTGTTCTCCTATTTCTTGTCCGTTCACTCGGCTCTTGATCACTCTGAACTTGTTCTGTCTCTGAGTTGTTTTCACAGCAGCTTTCTCCTTCTGTGGCAACTTCAGTTTCACTGCCGTTCTGTCTTTCTTCTTCTTCTGGATCTGTGACACTCCCAACTTCTTCAGACACCCCCACAGCTTGACTGATCCCCTCTTGTGATTCTTCCTCCACAACTGAATTTTCGTCTGTGAGAGGAGCTGTTTCTTCAAGGGGTGCTGGAACTCTTCGAGTATGGGAAGCGTGGATCCAATTTGGCAGCCCTCCGCACTTCACGGCAGTGTTCGTCGTTAAGATGATCTGATAAGGTCCTTTCCAGCGCACGTCTAAGCAGTTCTTCCAGACGTGCTTCTTCACCACTATCCAGTCACCTGGACACAGGTCGTGGCATTGATCTCTTGAAGATGGAACTTCTGCGGCCTGTACCTGAAGAGACACAGAATGAATGGCGTCAGACAACCCCTTGCAATAATCCAGGATCAGGTCATCTGTAATGTTCAACAATGCGGTTGTTGGGACAGTTGGAAGTCTCATTGCCCTCCCCATCAGCACCTCGTGTGGAGAGAGACCTGTCCTCCTGTCGGGTGTGCTACGCATGCTCATAAGGACCAAAGGAAGAGCATCAGGCCAACTTAAGGAAGTTGATGAACATACTTTGCAATTCGACATTTCAGCGTCCCATTTATCTGCTCCACGATACCTGAAGCCTCTGGTCGATAGCTACAATGCAATTTCTGATCAATGTTCAATGCAGAGCAAAGCATCTTCACAACTTCGCTGTTAAAATGTGTTCCTCTGTCCGATTCCAGAGAGGCAGGCACCCCGAAGCGCGGTATCAACTCTCTAAGCAACAACTTTGCTACTGTGAGTGTATCTCACCTGCGTGTAGGGTATGCTTCAACCCATCTGGAAAATATGCATACTACCACCAGAACATACCTAAGGCGGTTGACTTTTGGCATTTCAATAAAATCCAATTGCATTCTGTTGAAGGGCCCCCCAGACCTCCCAATGTGACTCAGTGTAACTGGTGTTCTTTTCCCTATATTCAACTGCTGACAAGTAACGCATCGCTTACACACTGCTTCTGCTGCAATCCTAAATTTTGGGCAATACCAAGTCTGCCTGAACACCCTCAGCATGGCATCTCTTCCCAAATGCACTGGACCATGTATCTGTCGTGCCATTGGACTCGCTAACTCCTCGGGTAACACTGCCCTTCCATCTGCTGAAACCCAAAAGTCCATTTCGCTTCTCACACAACCTGCTGTTTCCCATGCCTGCTTCTCAGATTCAGGTGCATTGTCTTGCATTTGTTTCAAATCTTCCCAAGTATCAACAGTTTCTAACATCATGCTTAGTTCTGTCCTTTCCTGAGCCCCACCTACTTCCACCTCCGTGAAAGAATAACCATGTTCCGCACAATAGCGGGCAACTTCGTCTGCATATCTATTTCCCTGTGACACAAAATCTGTATTTTTCGTATGAGCTAGACATTTCACAACCGCAATTGCGGCAGGACCCTGTAATGCTTCTAACAGCAGTCGTACAAATTCTCCGTTTCTGATTGGCGAACCAGAGGAGGTCATGTAACCCCTCTGAGACCACAATTGCCCGAAATCATGAACTACACCGAAACCATATTGGCTATCAGTATTAATGGTGACTCTAATTTTATTACCTGCTGTACAGGCACGTGTCAATGCAAGGATTTCTGCTACCTGAGCGGAGTGTACTCCTTCCAAGCAAGCGGCTTCCACAACTCCAGTAATGGTGCAAACAGCATAAGCTGCTCTCAACCGACCAGTATCGTCTCTTAAACATGAACCATCAACAAAGAAAATTTCATCGGGATCAGTCAGTGGCTCATCCACAATATTTGGTCTTGGCTTCGTGCATAGTTCAGTCACATCAAGGCAATCGTGATCTTCACAGTCTTCGCCTTCTATGTCATTAGGAAGTGGCATCAGAGTAGCAGGATTCAAGACAGAGCACCTCTTAAGGGTCACGTTCTCTGCAGCAAGAATAACTTGCTCATAGCGCGTGAGCCTACTGTTAGTCAAGTGCTGGGTCTTGGTCCTGGTCATTAACAGTTCCACAGAATGAGGTACATACACCACTAACTGGTGTCCCATCACAATGCTTTCACAACGCTCAATGCTGACACCTGTTGCAGCAACGGATTTGAGACATCCGGGCAACGCTGCGGCTACTGGATCTAAGGTAGCCGAAAAGTAAGCAACTGGTCTACGGGCATTTCCATGGACTTGCACTAAAACTGACAAAGCACAGCCCTCCCTTTCGCAGCAATAGAGGGAAAATGGCTTCTCATAGTCCGGCATCCCCAGAGCCGGAGCACGACACAAGTCATCTCTCAGCTGTAGGAACGCCATCAAGCACTCATTGTCCCATGGTACCGGATCACTCACCTCCTTGTGCGTCAGTTTCTGTAAGGGTTTTGCTTTCAGTGAAAAGTTAGCTATCCACTGTCGGCAATAACCAACCATTCCTAGAAACATCCTGACTTCTCTCTGTGTTGTAGGCGAGTTCATCTTCATGATTGCCTCTATTCTATCTGGTGACACCTTGCGCTTTCCCTTCTCTATCCGATGCCCCAAGTACTGTACTTCTGTAAGACAGTACTGCAATTTGCTCGGGGATACCTTGTGTCCGTTTTCAGCTAAATGGTTCAGCAAGGCGATGGTGTCTTCCTTCGTCGTCTATGTACTGGACCAGAACCGAGTTCTGGGGCAGTACCAGACTTTCAAGATTTTTCTTCAACAGCTGATTGAAAATTGATGGGCTATCTGTAAATCCTTGGGGGATTCAACACCATGTTAAAACGCGATTCTCCATTTTAAAAGCGAAGAGATACTGGCTCTCTTCATCTAATGGGATTAAAAGAAGGCCTGACAAAGATCTATCACTGTGAACCACTCTGCTTGGAATGGTATCTGAAACAGTATCACTGATGGATTCGGTACCACTGGACAACATGAAACAACAATGTTAATAATTTTTCGAAGATCCTGTACTATTCTAAATTTCCCACTAGGTTTCTGCAAACCCATAATCGGGGAGTTGCATGGACTTCCCACGATTTCCTTCAGTATTCCCTGTTGAATCATAGAGTCGATCACAGGTTTTATTCCTGCAATCGTCTCTTGGGACAGCTTGTATTGTGGCGTTCTGGGATAATCAACATTTGGTTTCACTATGATCTTCACTGGCTCTACCCCTTTGACCAATCCTATCTCTTCTCCTGTAAAATCCCATACTTCTGATGATACTGCCTCGCGTAAGTCCCAAGGAAGGTCATCCACAGTCAGAGTAGGATACAGTTCTATGCATGTTCTTGAGTTCACAATTTTGAAGGTAGCGTCATCATCTGTCGTCTCTACCTCTACTCCCTGAGGTGTGCAGTATATGGTACAGTTCAGCTTGCACAATAAGTCTCTTCCTAACAGACACACAGGACTAGAATCACACACCACAAACGGATGTTCATTCATGTAGTTTCCGATTTTCACTGACACTGGTTCCGTCAAAGGGCTAGTCATTCTCTTGTTTGCGACTCCTACCACCTGAATTGTTTCCCCCGACATTGGTAGACCTGGAACCACTGCCGATCTCAAAGTTGATCGAGTAGCTCCAGTATCCACCAAGAATGTTGTAGGACACCCTGCCACTTCAGCCTCAACAAACGGTCCTCTTTGATCCACTTCCAGAACTGCCCGAGGGTACAGTCCTCTTCTTTGCTTACACGTTGTCCCTTCAAGGGATCAATGTAGTAACATTTTTCCTCATCTATGAAAAGAGGCATTTGTCTAAAGACCTTTCCCCCTGTCGAAATCTTTGGTGGCTGCGGAAACTGAGCTCGTGGACCCGAAGTCCCCCCTTTGGCCACCTTGATTCTTGGCACTGTCACCCCTTGAACTGGAACCTCTGGAACCTCCTCCTCTACTTCCAGTTCCCCGTTTTCAGGGTTATAGGGACACTCGCGTCTCCAATGTCCCACCTGATGACACTGGTGCACTTTGTCGTTTTCTTCAACGTAGCAATGTCAATTCTAGGTCCCACGTTTTCCTCACTGTCCTTATTCTGATTGTTCGATTTCCGTCTCATTGTCCCCGTCCCCTGTTGCTGCTGTCCGCTCTTTCCAGCTGACTGCATCTGCACCACCATAAGCTTCTCTTTTAGCTTCTTTGCTTTGGAATCTATTTCGTCACTGCAGTACCTTGCATACCTCAAAATCTCATCTAATGGTCTGTTTTGCCAACAAATTAAATGTTGCTGAATCATCAAACAAATATCAGGTCTCAACCCCAAAACAAACTTTGACACAAACTGTCCTATATCCTTGGGGTCCATTACATCGAGTCCACTGTATTGTTTGAATGTTTTCAGCAATCTCTCATAAAACTCATGAACTGTCTCCTTGGGTTCCTGTCTTGTTCGGTCTATTTTTACCCAATCTATGTCTTGTGGTGGGACCTTATCCTTCTGCCAAGTTATTACTCTTTCATATTTCAACATTACAATTTCAGACGGTCCATTTGTAGCAGCATTCCTTTCTGGTTCTACCGTTGGCCACTCGACACTAGTCTTGCATGCTGTCCACAAATCTCCTGGCACCACAATGTCAAACAAGGTGTTCAACTCAATCCACAATACCTTTGAGATTTTCACAAACCTTTCTACCTGCTTGTACCACTCAACAGGATTGTCCCTTAACTTCGGAAATGAGTTGGTAAATGCAGCCAAATCTCCTCTACTCCAGGGCACATGTACATAGTTCCCATTCGATATTTCTCTCAAAGGAAATGCCTCCATCTGCATTACCCTTCCTTCCGGAGACATCACACTCGTGCTCCGTCTGACAGTACCCCTTTTGGACCACCTCTCTTCCCATTTGTCCAGATCTCTCCATGCTCTTATTCCTGTTATCAGCTCCCTTATGTGTGTTTTTAATCCTGTAGTTCTCTTCTCATCTAAGTCTTGGTCTGAATACTGCAACCTATGGTTACTCTGTAATGTCTTTGTTCTGGACAAGTCTACCATATACTTCTCTGCCAGTTCAGACAGTTTCTCATGAATTGCTCTTGCCTTTCGGGTAATATCCTTTGCTATGAACAGTAACTCATCTTGTTCGTACAAGTCAATCCTTTCTAAGGCTAACGTCCCATCTATTATCTCGTCCAGATCATTTTTTAAACTAGTGACATCGAGTCTTTTGGCCTTTACTGCAGCTTTCAGTATGCTAGCTCTAGGGGGTCCATTCACCTCTCTCCCATCCCAGCTCCGAGTCCTACGTCTAGGCTCAGGCGAGTTATGGGGAGTCCTCCCATGTTCCCATCTCTCCAGGTCCCATGCAGTTCCATCCTCTCTGGGTGTATGGTGAAACACTTTCCCATTTCTCATAATCCCACAAGTCCCATCCTGCATGGTTTCCCTAGATGCATGGTAAGACATTCCGTTATTCCCCCTTTCTTCGTCATTTGCCGGTGGTCTCTGATCTCTCGACCCATGGCAAGATCCTTCACTGTTCCCCATGCTCCCACGGCTCCAGTGCTGTACATTATCATTAGGTGCATGGTGAGTACATCTAAACCTATCCCTGTATTCTTGTGTCCTTCGGTCTCCCTCACTTGTAATGAGACGGGACGTCTCCCCACATTCTGTACTTCTCTCACTTCTCTCCTGCCCATTTCCACCGTCAATATGACGTATAACTCCTCTACTCTCCGGGCTGTTACCATCCCACTCCTGGCTGCTTGCGCTAGCCCCGCAGTGAGACAATGTTCCGTTGCCTCGACTTCCCCACTCAGCCCCTGTTCTTGACCTGTGGGCTGGTGCTTCTGTGGACCCATCCCATTCTCTCAAGTCGGCCCTCAGCTCCTTAAAGGACTTCGGCCGTGGTCCCCTCAGGTCCATCGGTCCTCTCTGACCCCCCTGTTCTGCTGCGGGACCCACTGCTGAATCAAATGGGGTGCTCCACGTCACTGGTCCTGGCAATTGCCTCCAGGCATTCGTCATGTTATTTCTCCATTCCATTTCAACTCTTTCTCTGTCTAACCGTATCTGTTCTTCCTCTCTGTCTCTCTCGGGGTTGTAAATCGATACTATAGGACCTATGGTAACGGGTACTTGTAGAGCGTCTGGCAACCCGTAAGACTCAACCTTCTCAGTGGTTGGCGTCTTCTGTACCACAAACCTTCCGACTACACTCTGTACTGTACTAGGTTGAGGTGTCTCCTCACCTTTGGTAGGTGTCCACTCCGATATAGGGAGCGGTCTATACCCCTCTATGGCAGCACCACCTTCCCTTGGGAGTTCCCTACTTTCTGTCTCCCCAACGTTCGGAGGCGGTCTATCTATTAGCAATCTATTTATCAAGTTGTCCTCCGACTCGCTCTCCTCATCTTCTTCCATGAGCCTCTTTTCTCCTGCCACCTCTCTCACTGGGTACAACTTATCTACCTCAATAGCCTGTACCCTCCATCTCTTGGCGTCCGCATCCCATTGGGCATCTCGCACTGCCCTTACTGATCGCTTCAACCTTTCTTGGCGCCTGTTCAAATTTCTATTGTGTGCCGCCCTAATCCACGCATTAAGGGCCTCAAATTGTGTTGGTCTAGGCGAAGGATTCAATGAGGACATAATTGCTTACAGCCGATGTAAAGCCTCTAACCTAAACGTTCCATACTTAGGAAACGTCAGTTCCTCATTCCCTTCCGAAATCTTGCTCCATTCACTAATCCATAGTATAGTATGCAAGCCAACATTCGTTGCCATATAGTAAGCTGGTGTACCCTCTGGCGGTGCCTCTTCCCCGTAATAAGAGTTCCTTCTTTTTCTCTTAAAAATCTCTCTCAAACATTTAAAACACTTCATGTTCAAACCTACAGAATTTCTATTTTCTCCGCGTTTGTTTACTTCCTAATGACAATCCACCAATCTCAGCACGGTTCTCGCTAACTGCCCTATCACAACGCGGCTTTTCACTGACGTCACACCAACCGCCCTATCACGGCACGGCTTCTCACTAACCGGCCTATCTCAGCGCGGCTCTCGCTGAAGTCACTCGTCCCCCTTCGCAGCAGTTCCCCTCCTTACTCAGCTCGTCTCCGCGGTCATGCATGCGTCCCATTCATACTCTGAAAAATTATTACTTCCGTCCAAGCGATCACTTTTCTTGACTGTACGCCCACAGTCTATCTGTAATTGTCACCTTAACTGACGAAATGTCTTTCCGTTTACGTCCAGACAATCGCCTTCTCTGATAGGTTACTTACACACAGTAACTTTCGACCAGCGTCCGTTACTCACACACTCACTCTTACACTCCCCCTATCACGGTTCTGCGGGGGTCAATGGTACCTCATGACCTCCTTACTCTGGTCAACAATTACTCTGGATGTTCGATACACCCAAACTTAAGATTTTTCCAGGTTGCGCGTGCTCACAACCTTCTCACAATCACACTACAGGCATTCAACTCTGCATGACATTAAGATACAAATACAACACAAAACACCGCAATCTGTCCACGCATGACCCTTTTTATACTCACTCTCGTCCGATACTGCTGCTTTTCTCTCTCCGTCAGCACCTTCTTCGGCAGGCCACCTCTGGATCTCTAGGGACCTTGGGGTAAACTAACCTAGTCTAGATCACCTTCCTCAAGAAGGTAACCATCCTCACTCTGCTACCAACTGCTAACGCGGGATTTCTGGCCTGTTGTCATTAATCCAGATCCCAATTCAGGTCGACTAAATCGTTGGTACCTGTCATTGAGTAAAAGGCAATCCACTACTAGGTTAATCAAGAAAGAACTTACGCCACTCTAAAGAACCACTTACCACTGGAAAAGGTTTAAAAGTTTATTATAAAACCAAAGCTATCTGGAGATACAGACATCTCAAAATGAGGTTCAAAAGATATACAGGTGTCAAGATAAACATAAAATCTCTAAATGCTCGTAGTCGACAGAATAGAATTACCAAGATCAGCTCAAAGGTCATTAAAGTTGCGAGAATAGCTACGAGTTGCAACTTTAGAGTCATTTACAGAAAGGAAAATACAGGTTAGGCTGTCCCTACACTAGACTAAGTGACGTCCCTACTTAACAAGATCTTTACCTAAAAAGGTGTCAGCCGTGGTGACTTCCAAAGAAGATCACACACTTCTCTTAGTCTTTGTCTCAAAGTCGAAGACTTGCAGTTCCCTATCTGCCTACCCATCCGCTCTCTTAGGTTCCTCAGACCATCTGCTCTAACTCCACCCCGGGGTGCTGTCCCTAATACAAAATCACTTTTCCAATAGGAACGCCCCTGAAGACGCCTCTCACGTGGTGTTGGTTCTGGCGGCAACTTCCATGCTGGTACTCCTCGGGACCCTTCGTTAAAGTTGACCTTGCTTCCCAGGCTTCTCTCCGGCAAGACGGTGCCCCCAGGAAATTCCTGAAGACTCCTCCAGGCCTGTGCCAGGCGTCTCTGAACAAAAGTCTATTCATCACTTTCCTGATTAAACCCCCTCGCACCTGCAAAAGACACTTTCTCTGTGGGCCCCAAATTCCGGCCTCCGCCATATCTCGAAGTCATAAACCATTTGAACAGGCTTTACAGTTTGTGCCTAACACGACTTTTTCTCTAACGAGCACATACAGATCAAAGAAGCAACTTTATCTATTCAGGCCTACTAAAATTACATGAAACGGGCCTCTGCAATATGCACATTTAATTTCTTTGTTTAAACAGTATTCTAACTAACACCCATTACTATAATGTAACACATCTATTTAAAACATTTCAATTCTATGATTAATAATACTTTGCAGTAAAATGACATTAGAATCCAAGTTACTTAAAAGTGTAGCAGCATCTTTCGTTTCTTGTGAAATGCCATGTGGCCTACACATTTCCATGGTTTGCAGAATTACATTTCTTTTTCACACAGCCCCATAACGTGAGACTCCAACATCATTCTAACATTTCTACAAATCTCTACATTAGTTTTTCACACTGATATATGTATCCCTATTCAAATTAAACACTCATATATATATCTTCACTCTATAGTTTTGACACTCTTGTGTATTCTATTCTAAACTAATACAACGTGCTTGTAAATATGGTGCACTTCTACATTTTTCAGATTTGTGCTCTCTCAGACCTTAACTAGATAGTCTAAATTTAGATCGCTCGGTAATTCATATATTTCGGTTTTATGAAATGCGGACGAGGCAGTTTTGCTTTATCATACCAAGCTTTCTGTGCATAAATTAAGAGTTTCCTTGACTACTGTGCAAGTAATATTTCACCATCAATGTTTCCAAAACTAAATCTATGATATTGAAGTCAAGGATTGAGCTACAGTGCTAATTTTCGGTGAACAGTGAGATCTTGGAACAGGTAAAATATTTTGACTCTCTTGAGATATGATACAGCACTAAACTGACATGGAAACAGCACAGGGAAGAAGCAGCTGCAATTGTAAAGCAGGCAGCAGCCGCAGTCTTTAGATGTAAGCAAAGAATAGGGGGACAGGCACTGAGTTCACCTCCACATGTTTACAGAGCAAAGGCAGTTACCGCAGCAACATATGCAGCAGAAATTTAGGGTTATACTGATTCTTCTACACTCCAGAAAATTGAGAATAGGTTTCTGAGAGCAATATTGTAGTTGGGTCCGGGAACGCCTCTAACAGGTGCTATATTATGAACTGGGCATTAAACATATTTCCGATATATTTGCCTTAGGTCCAATAATTTGTTTGGTTTGCCTACACAGAAACCGACTTGAAGGCATCTATTTGGATTCCGTAATGGAGGTAGCCAATGACCCCAGACTGCCTGGGATGCCCTTGTGGGATCATGTTTTCAGCGCTTTAACACTGCTGAAACCCAATATCATTTGTAAGGCTCCCACTGCGATTAATTGGGAAATGATAACCAGGAGTAAGGAGGCATACTCGGATTATAAAAACCAAATGATATATGAGTCTAGTAAGAGTGGGACCCTGGTTTATGGATTTCTAAAGCAAAGATCTGGTGTTGGCCTTGAACCTTATCTGGACATTTACCCCGCGGTACTGTGCTCATTCGACATAAAATTCTGCCCAGGGACCCTTCCATTGAAAGCCTATGATGCCAAATGGAGCAATAAGGAGGGGATTGATCAATTGTGCAATTGTGACAGTGGAGAAAGGGAAAGTGAAACTATCACCCATTTTATCTTATTCTGTCCTAATGTAGAGCGCATGAAATGGCTTAACCCCTTACTTTCCACCTACAACACTTCAAATGAGATGAATACCTTAGAAACTATGTTATAGGACAGACCATCTAGAGATCCATCGTGCAGTTTCTATGTATATCTGTAGTGCCTGGATTATGAGCGGGAAGTGGAAATAAAACTGATTTTTAACTTTTAGTGTCTATTATTCTATGATTTAAATGTTTTTAATATTTTTATGCCAGCTCTAAAAGGGTGGTTGCCGTGGCCGGGCTTTTTATGCTGCCACCTTTCTGACCCACTCGGTAAATGCTCGGTGCCCGCTACAGCCAGTCCGGCCCTGCTGTTTCGTACTTTATCTCCCCGCCCTAAAAATAGTCTCTATTACTGATTAGTAATCTATATGGAGAACTTTTGAGATTCGACAGATTCTCTGGGCCACGTGTCACATGGTCTTCCAAGCAGAAAGCGCTGGGACTTAGTTTTACTGCACTAATGCACCCATTCCAGAAACATGAGTGTGCCCTCGTGGCTACATGTTCAAATCTTGGTGACTACACTCAATCTTTCATCGTTCCAGGGTCGATAAAATGAGTACCATTGAGTTGGGGAACAATAATCACGTTATTCAACATCAAGATTCCCCTAGAAGTGAACGTGTGCTTTACAAATACACGTGTTGTTTATTTCATGTTATATACGCACGTGTTATGTTTTTCTTATGTGACTGACGTACTTCACACTTACAAAATGAAAAGACTAGAGAATGGATAGGGCCCAAACGGTGTAGTTGAGACTGGAGCAGGCCTCGTTGTACAAGCGTATGAACATCTTCATGAATTGATTTATTGGGACAAGGAGGCAAAATGTTGAAAGAGGTAAGGTTGGTAGGGAGGGGCTGATCTAAATTGTACTGATATCTTAGCGGGAATGTCTATAACTAAAATGTAGACGCATATCCAAATGTGTTACTGGATCAATATATATATTTACGGTTTAAAAAAAGTTTTCAAAAAACCTTCAGTGCTGTTCTGCGTTAAGCCTTCTGTCACTCCTCACTCCCTGCTCTGTACACCTCAGCTTTCTATTTAACGATAGTAAGTAGATGAAGATTCATTGCCGTTGCATATTCTTGTAAGAGTAACTGCGGTTAATAATACCCTACTCAGTGATACTCATTTCATCAACCTTGTTTGGATGAGAGGCAGAGGTGGCCCTGGTGGGATTCATACATGAGTTTTGCCCATGATAAGAGATATTCACAGCGAGTGCTTAACTCACTGAGTTATATAACCCAATGTTGGATGCGATGGTCCAGATTTGGTTTGATCTTCTCTGCAGCCCTCCCAGTTTTTCTCACTCTTAGACCTCCTCCCTTCACATGGTGCACTGCTACCGTGCTTCAGTTTGTTACTCCAGAGGAATGATGACGCTCCTGGGTACGATGCAAACCATGAAGTAAAAATGCAACCTTTTGTCCCAATACTTCCAAGTTAAGCTGTGGGAGGAATCTACTTGCACCCCGTCCCTTTCCCTTTTCTTTGGCTGGGGATTGTTCACTGTACTTGCTTGGTGTAGTACAGAGCCAGTAAGTCATCATTTTCCATGACTGCTTCTGGGTCTCAGGCTAGCCCGGCTGCCAGCCATCACTCTTCATTGGCAGCATGTAGTGCTCTCCAGTGTTTACCGAGTAGGTACACCAAAGAGGGTGGGAAAGACTCCTTAGATGACTATGTAGCCCACATATCTCTTCCCTCATCCTTCAAACCGGGGCATGAAAGCACGCCTTCACCGACACAGAGGAGACGCCTTCTCTCTCACTGCCCAGCTGTTTGAACTAATATTCCAGTATACAATCAAAACGTCATGACTTAAGAGAGGGCATTGGTGTTGTATTTACAAACTTCTAAATCTTGGTCTCATTTCTTGTTGCTCATTGCCAGTGAGTCCTTACTTCCCCTCTGTACCGCACCTGTCCTCTTCCAGGGAACCCCAGGAAGAACATAGACCATGATCCCAAGGCTGCATCATCTTAGCCTGTGCTACAGCAGTCCTATGATGCATTGCGTGCCATCTCGTCTCACTTTACCTTCCACCAGTGTAATGTAACTTCAAATTTAATGGGGATTTCTTGAAGTGATTAATATATATTCCCTATTTGTTGCCATTATCCTGAAAATGTGTTGTGTAATCTTGCCCCAGAACTTAAAGAAAGTTACGTAGCCCGTACAGTCCCACATTTGGTATGTCTAGAGGGCTTCCCAACTCCAAATTCACAACGCTTTTAACTGATGCTAATAAGCCTAGCTCCATTTCTGCCTCAGCTTTTTGATTGTCTGTGCCATGTCTGCAGGGTTTGCTCCACTAGGCCAATCGTGTCTGATGTGGCACTAAAGGCATGCTATATCTAATAGTTAATCCCTTTCTGTGACCATAGGACAATGTGCTTGTACATATGGCCCTAAGATATCAGTTGGATCAGTTGATAGACAACTTTTCCAGTGTCACTCAGGCTCTCCTAGTGTCCTCTAGCCACTTGTCCTCACCATGAATATCTATGGCTCTTCTTTAATTTGCTTGAGTGTCTCTCCCTCATTGTGGCCTTTTCTGGTTAATGGTATTGGTTAGCTTTGAAACAAAATAGAGTAGCCTGCCTGACACTGAGATAGGTTTTTAGTAATTCTGCTTAGTACACCTCAATGATGGCAAAATGACTAGTTTGTCTGATTCATACACCGCCACAAATAACATTTAGGACATTTGGTTTTCAAGATTGTTATTAGTTTAATTGTTTTTTTAATTAATTTATGCATTTGTTCTTCCACGTATGACAAATGGCTACCATACACAAGTGGAATCCCTGCTTTGAGATTATGCTCTGGTTACAAAACTAAAAAACAACATTTTTTGCTACTTTGGGGGGAAAAAACATGCAGGATACAAATTGGGAGGTCAGTTGGGAGCGAGCTAAGGCAATTATCAGAGGTTTGCTGATGGTCCTTAGCCCACCTTTGCACAAGGTTGAAGAAGCCACATTTTCTTCCATAGCATGCACATATCTAGTGATGGAAAAAGCACAAAGAAACATGTTCTCTCAGAATATGTAGACAGTTCTGGAAAGTTAGACAAGAACTGGAACTCTTGCATTTTAAAAATATTGAACATTTTGCTCCTCAGGGCTGGACAATTTTAATACTAGAAGGAAAAGAAGAAAATAGATTACTAGTATACAATCTAAATGCTATACAAGATAAAAACTACACCTCTTGAATTTGAAGGAAGGATGTATATAACTGTATAAGACTGGTAAGAAATGGGAAACCTTCATTGAGAGTTAGCAGACTTTGCAACTGAGATTAGGCAGCCCAAGAGGAACATTTAGATACAAGTATTTGTTGTCTCATCCTGAGTTTCTCTCTTGCTCTGGAGGAACTTGTTATAATATGTTGAGACCTAAAGTTAAAACTTTGGGTCTGGACAATTCCAGGGCTCAGTTAAAAACAATCGTGGAACCCTAGAAGGCCCAAGTAGCCAGGGTGTTTACTTCTATTTTAGAAAGAGGTAACTCTAAAAACATTACAAGGATTCAATTCTGACTGAGATCTCGAAGCCTGGTGAGGATCCATTCTTTTACCTTGATATTGACTCACAACGTAACTGAATCAAGATGCGGCAATAGATGGGGAAAATTGGCCGTTCTGTTAACAAACATTCTCATTACTGTAATTGATGCAGACCTAGCTGGATTTATGAAAAAGACATCCTCATGATAATATTAGGAGAGAGTTGGAAATAAACAACTAAACCTAGGCTCATTAAATCATATTTTCAGTTCTCTAGTTCAGTGCTAATTAATATTTTATTTGGGTTCTATAACTTTTAACTACTGAGAACTCACTGACATACTCCGCCGGCTGGTAAAATACAGGTTTTTCTGAATCTGTTGGGTTCCCTTCTCCACTTTTTGGAGCACCTGTTTTTAATGCCGCTCTTCTTCAAACTCTGCTGTTCCCTCGGAAAATAGTGGCCAGCGTCGCTGACAGGATGCATTGGGGAGGTCCAGTACCTGCAAATGAGGACTTGTTGGGTTTCTTCAATCCACCTCAGTTGTAACCAAGCATTTTGTTGATTGTGAATGGGTTTCACCATACCCTCTTTGAGACCGTTGCTCTGGAAGCCTGAATAGGGTACAAAATGTAGTACACATGTGTGATGGTAAGTTGGCACTACTCCCAAGCCAAGTTACAAACCAGTGGTTTGTTCACTACCAAAATACTCTGTACTTGGGGGAAAAACTAGTGGTACCCCTCTTTGGGCTGATTTTTGCTTTAGCAATTGAACCAATAGCCCTTAGACTAAAGACATAATTAATAGATCAATGGCTGCCGTGGTGGATGTAAAGTTCTGAAAATGGCCTTATCTGCAGCAGTATTACATGTATGATCCAAACATGGACCCCATTAAGGCCATATTGCAAGGCTCGGAGCTTTTTAAAGAAATTTCAGGCTTTAAGATAAATATAGCAACATCTTAATTTTTCGGTATTACTGCACATGATCTTGTGATACACAAGCTGAAAAACTCCTGCATTTTTTAATTTGAAATCAATAAGCTAAAGTTCTGTGGAATATATAGCTGGAAAACACACCAAACTTTATATGGGCATGATATTTTCCTCTTACAAACAGCTATATTCTACAATGTAGAATTTTGTTTGGGGCTGGAAATTTCTTGGTTGGGATGGATTCATAATAGTAAAATTAATTTACTATTTGCTTAACTCATTATTAAGAATTCCCAAAGATTAATAACCAAAGTTCCAAAAACACTTTTAGGTACACCTGGACTTAAAATATGCCCAAGAATAGCAAATAAGGTTCTATTGTGGGAGATGAGTTACAGGCTGCAGTGGCTCAAATGGAGGATGGAAACTGGGGTAAATCATAGGGTGTTGATAATGACTTATCACAAGGCCAAATACAAGATTTACCTTGGAAGTCCCAGATGTTCATCATAATCTTGGCAACTTGATTTACTATTACCTCCAATTTGCTGCTCTCTTCACGGTTGTCTAATCCTGATTTGTTTCACCTGGTTGTCAAAGGTTCAAATGTACCCACTCAGATAGAGGGCAACCTCAAAGCCCGAGCAATGACGCTATCCTTACTTTTGAGGAGTATAATAGAAAATTCAATGTTAGGCAACAAGTTAAGTTCCAACATTTATTGATGGACGAAATTAAAGGACAAACCTCCCATTCTCTCTTCCGAAGGGCCTTGAAGACCTGGCTCTTCAGGGAGGCATACCTGTAATCGGCACTCCCCGCCTTCTCATCGCACAGCTTTTCCATCCTTAGCGCCTTGACGCCTACAGGCAAAGTAGCGCTCTACAAGTCCCATCTCAACTCAACTCATAAAGTATTGAATGACTCCAAATGTGACCACTATGGGAGCGATAATGTAGCATCCACACTCGTAATTCCGGGTTTCTACTCATCTAACAATAAAAATCTACTGAACCTAATAATTGTAAACATGATAGGGAGGGCTTGCTGTTTTTTGTATAATAAATTAAACGTTCACATTCATTATTACTAATTTCCTTCAATTTTCAATGTTGACTATTTAGTGATATTTAGCTAAACCATATTTTCTGGGGGGGGGGTTAAATTCCAATTCGTTTGCACCTTAAATTGTTTTTTTTATGTACCAACTATTTTGCAGCATGGCTCTGTGATTCCTGATCTAATACCATTGACTGAGATACAAAAAGTACCATAGTGATTACCGCAAGTGAAATCATTGTGGTACAACAGGGTTCCATCCACTTCTTTTTATGTATATCTGAGAATAAGTCTCATGACAATGCTCTACGTCTACAAGCTTTCTAGTCTTCACACTTTGCATGTTAAGGTTTTTATGTCCATACATATACTGAGAAACCCCAAAATACAAGACTGAAATTGCAAGCTCATAAAAAGCAAAGACTAACTGATGGCTTAACACCTGAATTAAGGCATTTCCCCAGGCCTGGATCAGTCTGTGGTTACTGGGCAGAATACTTAATGGGCATAATGTATTCGCATACCTCAAATTGCTAACCAGTTTACTCCCTTTCTACTAAGAACTCTCAAATAGTAGCAATTTGAGTAGTCAAAGCTTACACTGAAGGTGTGGAACTCAGACAGAGTAATCTCATAATATCACTCAATGCCTAGACAGTATTAATGATTATAAAATGAAAAGGTCCTTTATTTACTAATAGGACATGTTAGTGCATTTAAAGATATGGACATCAACGAAAACCAGAAGCTCCCAATACCATCTGGAGTGAAATACAACCACAAACAGTTTTATATCACTTAACAGGTAAACGCTATGTTCACAATAACATTGGGGCCTGAGAATGTTACCTTGTGTGGGTTGGATTGTCATTTCTTGGCTGTTTTGGGAAATCCCTGGGACCCCTATCTTTTACTATGTTTCAGTCCCTTGTCAAAGGAGGAAAAGATCCAGACAGAACGCGAGTATGGTTTGAATCAACAATGATATCTCTACGTATACTCCTAGTTTCTAAGCAGAACTGTGTTGAAAAGTGGACAATTTTGCCGGCTTGAGCCTAGGCAACTAAGAGCCTGATTAAAGTGCCACTTATATCAAGCATATCCAAAATCCCAGCACCCTTGGAGAACTGGGTTGGCACCTTAAAACATCTTAATGAATTAAGGGTCAAAAGTTACCCATTTATGAAACCAGAAATACTCCAAAGATGGTTAAAGCTCAAACAATCAGTGCCAATTACATTGATCAACTAGATACTACCCTATGATCTCGGGGGAAGGGAAAAACCTTGCAGGATATGGGGCAATAGAGTTTCCTTCAAAATCAGATGGTTGAGGACCATTGCAGATTGACAGCAAGGCACAAACGTGCACTTCGTTGACTCGAGAAAGTGGCAGATTTCGTCAGTCAGTCTCGGTCAGCTGGCTGCTGATGTGTGGGTCTGGATGTCCATCATAGCGGTACTCACAGCTTCACTTGTCCGTTCAGGGTGCCGCAGCTCTGATTTTCCCAACAGGGCAGAGCAAAAGGTTGTTTTTAATGTCCTTGGCGTGGTTCAAACCTCAAACGGACCAGCATCACAGTGCCCCGATTTGCTTCAGAGATCTCTTGAAGCCAGTGCTGCCGAGTTCCTAATGAAGTCCATAGAAACCATAACCTTCAAAGGGGGTCCGTATTCATCTTGGACTGTGCGCTCTGACCATACGTCAGGGTCAAATTGATTTCAGGTACTAGATTAAAAAATCTTGCCTCCAGCCAGTCAATGTGGGTCGTCTTTTGCAGGCTTTCTTAAAGGGATTCCTTAAAGGGGTAGAAGGGCAGGCACCAACCGGCTGGCTAAGATAATGTTCATTCCCAAGGAGGAAGTGCAAGCTCCCTGAGTGGGGTCTTTGCGGTTAGTTTCAAGAACGCCTTTTGCTAAGCACAAAGAAGGGATGAACAGGTTGGCTCTGAAAAAGGATTGTGATGAAGGTTTAATGAATACTTCCTAATAAGGGGAAGCTCATTGTTAGACAGCACTTGGGCAGAGCTGCCTAAAACATTAAACCTGGTCTTTCATTTCTTTCTCTCAAGAAGAGTATTTGACTTTGTATGAAACCTGCTGTGAATTTCAAAAACCTTTAGGTATATCTACATGGTGCTGCAGGAGTAAAGTACACAAGGGATGTCATGTTGAGAAGGTAAAAATGTAAAGGGGCCTCCACCTCGAGAAGCAGCGGTTGTGTTATCATGGAGGGCACCACCTGCAAAACACAGAAAAGCTCAGCTTGGAACAGAGTAGCAGGCCATGCCCTACATGCTTGTTCACAACACTTGACTTAAAAACAGAGGGGTACAAGGCCAGTATTTTGTGGGACTGAACTCGTTGTACATGGAGTGAATTTTCAGATTCCTCTTCCAAAGATGTTAGAGAAAGGCCTGTCTCTATCACTACAACCTTAAGGTTGCCCATAGCCAGGAAAAGGGACCAGATCAACTACAGATGGGGTTCCCTTTGGGGGTATTACTATTTCACTAGAGTAGTGTATGCCTAGCTGGTGAGAAGCACAATAAATACAGAAAAATATGGCGCACCTCCACAGAGTTTACAGAAAGCGGTACTCTTGGGGAAAACATATAGGCAGCTATGAAGCACAAACAAGGGGCGGGGGGGGGGAGGGGCAAAGTTATCCACGCAGTGCTAGGTCCTTTGCCCAACACATGAAATGGAGCAAATTGGCGGTTTTTCATTTGTCAATGGCTGGTATTGGGTGTTGTGGGAACTGGGATACAGTGCAGGATACCTGCCTCTTCCACTTACGTCTCGTCAGTGACTTCTTCACGCTGTTAACCCCTCGAAGGCAGCCTTATAAGTGACTCTCAGGAATGATATATTTTGATCGCGTCATCCCTTTCATAAGATGGATGTTATAAAGACGTTGGAAAATAACCCCCAAATTCAGAAGACTTTCTCCAAATATAAGGCAATGCATCCTGAGACGGTTATATGTACCCACTGTTGTTCATATCTCTACAGGTGCCAGAATTGCCCCAGATAAGTTCATCTTGTTATTAATACTATATTTTCATTTTAGCCACACTGAATTACATTTCAAGAGGTTTTGTTTCATTCTTCATGCAGTTTAGAGAGCTATTAAAACTAATTTAATTCGATAATATTTGAAAGATCTATCGTGTATATTTGGCAATCTAAGAATTTTTATTTCTTAGTTATGAAGTTGTTGTTGAACTTAGACCAATGCTTAATTTGTAAAAATGTAAGTGCCAAGGCCCAGGGTATTTCTCGGCAAGCCACTGTGGTTGGCACTTTCCCTGCCAGCACCTTCAAATGCTTCTCCAACTCACCTAACGCTGTAAATGTGGCCTGGACCCATATCCTTTATACATTATTTTTTAAAGTAAATTGAATATGTTAATGAGCTGTGCTCAGAAACATACAGACAGCGGCACCATGTTGTATATTGTTATAAATAAGTACTGTGTTACAATTAGGCGCCGGTGCTAAGCAGAGGCAAGCTGCAAAAAATTAAGCATTGACTCCAAAGAATCTAAAACCATGTTGCAAGATATTGACTTAACCTAAAGAAGATGCTTACTGCACCCCTCTGGAATACAGAATTAGGTCCAAGAATCTCAGCACCATAACAAAGCATGGCTGTGTCTGAATATACCTTCAGCAGCCTCCCCTTCTTTATATGCCACCTGGAACCTTTGATGTTGCACCACCAGGTTCATCTGCCAACTAAAACCGACGAATAATAAGCACAGTGGACGAACCGCTAAGGTGCTTGTAGCGCCAATATGGATTGATCTGAAACTTCATCAGAGAGCACTAAGAAATTTGAAATCATCCCTTTTAACAAGCAGGGGGAGGACTAACCATTTAATCAATCATCTAATACTTGATGGTCCAAGCTACATATAAAGGCTTTGGTACTTGTCTCCTGGTGTTTGGGTGCAATGCCTGAGGATGGAAGGCATGCAAGGGCACATAAGCATGGTGTGTTGTGGAGAGAACAGGAAGACGCACAAGTGTGTACTTCGTATTTGTTATGAGTAAAAGCAGCCATTGATGGCTCTTGGGGTAAACTCCAGGGGAAGACACTATATAGGAAGGGCCCAATGGTGATACAACAAGAATCCTCCAATAATGTCCTGTCCAACCAGTGATGGCAGTCATCCTGAGACTGAAAGGCCCTGAATGGAATTTTAATGTGTCAAGCAGGAGCAACATGGCGCCGACACTGGTGGAGACTATGTGCTCTTGAGCAACATCCGGGTATTCAAGAATGGGAGCATCATTGCCAATAGTAATAGGATCCTTTTATACTATACATCAAGCTGACAACGTATAGCCTCGTGGTTTGTTACTTCATATTCTGAAAACATCAAAGTTTGTATTTATTTTCTGAACTTTAGGTGGCTGGCAATTATCCTTATTTTCTTGGTTAGGGTATTCCATAGTTTGCAAACTTGTACCAAAAGGAATATTCCACTTACATAGGTGTTTGTGTAAGAAGGGGTAATTAGTAACAATGCCATCCTTCATCTAAGGTTCCTCCTTTGAGTGTAGAGGCTGAGTTTGGACTTTATCAAAATTGGTGCAGTCCTATTGATGGCCCAGTGCAGAAAGCTTTAAGGATACCCTACTAGCAGCTTATGGCTTCTGCTAGATCTGAAGATGTGCTGTGGTTTCCTGGGTTCATTCTAAGACATGTCTGCCATAGGCGTTTAAATGTATTGAAGTTTTTTGACTAAGCGCTTTGTGAGCCCAATGTAGAGTCCACTGGCACAGTCAGGGGGTACAATACTAGAGCTGCTAATGGCTGATCCATTTCGGGGTAACATGGTAAAGAAAAATTATTAGTCTACCTCCTGGGTAACGGCAAGCATTTGCCCAGGGGCCACAAAATATGGTATGTGGTGTGACCGAGGGACACACGGATGCCAGCAGGGTTACAGTAGGGGGGTCTGGGTGGATCAGGGTTTGTGTAAGGTCTAAAAGAAATGTTTTTAAATAAGCTTGCAAGCATTTATTTGCAGGTCGATTAAAGTTGAGTTGTGCTGGACACCTTCATTTGACCTGCAAATAAATGCTTGCCCGTTTACTTAACATTTTTTGTGATTATTAGTGCTCAGTAAGTAAACAGCTGTCGGTGCTGCTGTTCACCAGGGGGGCGCACCTAAAGGTCAAGAGGGCTGAAAGCAGCCCCGGGCCATACTTTGAGTATCACTGGTCGCAACGAAGACCTCAGGGAGGCATTTTTTACCTTTTCATTGTGGGTATGTCGCTATTGAACTAGTAAACATTTTGGAACTCAGAGCGCAATCCAAGGGAAAGCCAGAATCAGCCCACATTTCATTGTAAGCACAAATATTTAATTGCCCTATTTGTCGCAATAACTTTTACAAAAGAATACTGCACGGATGGTGTGCTGGGTACAAATCCATTCACTGGGTTGGGATGAAAGAGAAGCCGACAGGTTTTTGGGGGCTTCACTCAGACTGCACACTTCCCGCTGTACCACAGCCATTAGCAGCGCATTCATGCCTAACTCCAGGCAGGGAACTGGTTGAGGCAGCTTTTAGTAAAATGTTCAAAAACTTGCCAGCGCTGCCTGTTTCCCAAAAGGCTAGTGTCATATTTAATTGAATCATTTTCAAAATGTTGGAGCTAATGTAAGGAAATAAACGGATTCCTAGAATGAAGTGTATTTGTTTTTGTGCTCCGAGGAGCGCCATAATGGCATTCCTTAACTACTTCTCTTTAAGTTGCATGAAGTGAGCCCTGTGTGTTGATAAATCTCCTTTCACCGACGCTGCCGAGAAACAACTTTAATCCTTGTTAGGAAATTGGCGCGTCTCGAGCTGACAAAGAGCTCACGCCTGCGCCATTGTGGGGAGCTCGGAGGCCCCGAGTGCGGCCCTTTCCAGCTGCAGGGACCCAGCCCGGCTCAGCTGCACTCCCGGGAGCCGGGCCTGTCAATTTCTATTCACTGAGGAGCGTTTTCATGCCTGTGGCAAGGCAGGGCACAGTGGGGTTCAGAGGCGGCCATTCAAGCTGCGCCCCCTTTCATTGCTGCGCATTGTTCGCGCCACACTAAAGGCCCGCCGAGCGGGCTCGGGCTTGTGAAAGCTGCTGGACGGAGAGGGGTGGCCTGGCTGCAGCGTCGCCGCCGCCGGCCGCGCCCAGTGTGGCACCGAGGGAGCTGGCCCCCTTGACCCGGTCCTTGCTGAAAACGCACAAGCGCGGCACTTGCCGCTATTACCACCCCTTTGGCTGTCGATGGCGCCTTCGGAGCCCTCCAGTCCGTCGTCGTCTGCTCTGAAGACGCGGCTAGATTGGTTTCGAAAACTTCACCTTAAACACTAGATTAAGCTGCTGTTCTGTTTTCCGTGCTCCCGTTGATTTGTTGAACCTTGCAGGGCCTGGCTGCCTGACGGGGAGACGGGCCGCTAATGCGCCGCGCCGGCCTGCAGGCATGCCCGGCAATCTGGGCAAATACAGGGGGCTCGGAGAGGCAGCCCCAGCCTTTCCTTTCCTCGCCTTTTAGGCTTTACAGGAGCTGTCTCGGCGATATGAAGTGGGTAATGCGTGCCCTTACAGGAGCCCGTCGAGCCAGAGATGCGAAACAAAAAATAGCTACTTTTGTTATGAAGTGACTGGCTGCTGTCACACACGGACGCGGGGACAAAAGCCACTGTCCAAACAATAAGGACTAATTTGCTGCATTGGCAATAGTTCTGACAACCCTGTTAAGCTCCGTGAAACTACTGCTCACCTCCACAAGTAACATTTAGGAGGGAGATGAGGCCGAGCCCGGTTTGGATAAAGCAGACAAAGGAAGCCAGCAGGAACATTCCTCCCACTGACAACGAGAGTTTGAACTATCGCGTTATTGGTCATCCTCGTCTGCAAACTGAAGCCACGCTCACCTTCCAGGTGCTTATTCGAAACTATCACCCAACAATAGATAGATTCTTTGTATAACTAAAACCAGCTCGGCATAAGCTACAACACCCAGGGCTTATTTTGTTAAATATTCAAATACATCAATAAATAAAATATATGTTTCAGTGCCCAATTCTTTTGAAGGAAGAACGCAAAGGTCTTACCAGTTACTTGGACCGCTTGCACCTCTAACGTTGCCGCCCTCTCTATCCTGTACACCCCATATCCTGGCTCTACTGTTTGTTCTCACTCCACTCTGCTCTTCCACATTTCTTCTGCCACACATGGCATGTTATCTCTCGCCTCTACTAACAATCTGCCTTCTCTATTTTCTTAAAGAATCTTCCATTTTAACTGCAGTACTTCACCACACAAATCCATTCCAACCTCAAGAAACAGCACGATTTTAAAACTGAGGTTAAGTTTACAATTGTGGCATTGTGTGTGTGTTTATTTGTTTTAAAATAAATCGGGCTCAAAACTGCAGAGAACTCTTTACAAAATATCCACAAGTATGTCAAAAGTGCACATGTGCATAATACTTTTGAAAACAAGGATCTTTCTACAACATTGAGTGCACATAATTTCAGGGATGGGCCTGAAGTTTCTTAAAGTGTCTGGGTTTTATAGGCCACCAACTGCATTATAAACAGCCAGGGACACAACATTTTATTTTAAATATATCGGCACTGGCGCCAGCAGGACTGGCAATAAGACTCCTGTTCCCCAACCAGCAACCATCAGAACAAATTAAGAACTCGAGCGTTCAGCTAAGCACCACCGTGAGTTGAGTCTGTAATATAAAGGAGTCAAGAACTCATTATAATAAGAGCCAGGCATTTTGGGGGCAGTGGCAACCGGCACAGGTAATAGCGGTGGGCAGCGGGACGGGGTGTGGGTTGCGGAAGTCGACATGCGACAGGATAAATTAAAAATTAAAAAAAATAAAACCATTTGCCTCGCACTCTCCGCATCACCAATGCGACAAGCACAAGGTAAGTGGTTTTATATTTTTAAATTTAATTTAACTTATCCCGTCATATGTCAACTTCCCCGCCCCACCGCTCTTACCTGTGCCAGCTGCGACTGTATTGTGGGGACATTTTTTAGTAGCTAAATCTTAAATATTCTGAGGCTAATTGTGGAAAAATCCAGCTTGAAATTAGGCGTGATTATCTAGGTATCTAGAAGGACACTGACCATTGAGCCCTAATCCTCGTTGTCTGCCATTGAAGCCCTAATTTAATTAGTCACCAATCAAGCCTAAGTCAGTTTATGCCTTTGTTGCTTGGAGACTTCTTAGACTTGATTACAAATAAAGGCACACATGCTCCCATCACGACAAGTTCTTTTTGGAACCTGAAGTAAATATCTAAGGTTGTTTCCTGGTACTGCCACAACTATTCAGCATCTGGCTGCACAGGAGCCCTGTGCCATCGCAGCTAATAATGCATGTGGTCACTCTTCAGGTGAAAATGCCTTTTCCAATCTGGGTGAACCCCCTGTCATTAATCAGATTTCGGTCTTTCCTCATCTAGGGAAACTTCTTGAATAGATCGCAATCAAGCAATTTAAGCACTTTTTAGACCAGCATCCTATATTTGATCCTTGTTAAGCTGGGTTCTGATGAAAGTATGACCGAAAAGTGATTCTTTTGGCCCTGAGAGTTGTCAGTGTCAGTACCTAATACTACTGGAATCATCAGTGGCATCATGAACCCTGTCAACATGAAGAACCTAATCTACTTGACCAGACTGTCAGATCTGTGAGCGAGGATGGCAGCCCAAGATTGGGGTGCTTAATTTCTATCCAAACTCACACTGGTGTTTGCTGAGTCACAGCTCAGGCCAGAAGGACAGCTGCTTTATTATGGAGCTCCCTCAAGGCTTCTTTTAGCATTGCTGCTTACCATTGTTCTATGGCTACACTGATTAGAAGCCACTGACAGTCATTCTTTTCAGACATGACCAATAGGCAGATATTTTGGTGAATCAAAGTGTCTAACCCCCACAGAATCTTCTATCATCATGTCTTGCCTAACAGAGGTTGACATTTATCATGGAGGAGTCTCTCTCTATCAAATTTAGAAGGAGCTCTTTAATAACTTTTTTTGTGACATAGTAGAGATATAGGAAATTAAGTACCTTTGCCTAAAGTGTTCACGTAGACTACCTCTGAGTGTATCACGAAGAATTAATGTGTGAATAATAATATCAATATTTTGTTGGGTTTTGGCAATGTAAAGTTGAATGTATGGTTTTGTATATACTGTTTTCACATGTCATTTTGTTTGTTCTTATGCTTTGTTCATTGGTCGGTGCCAGTGTATATGTGTGTCTTAATTAATTTGATAATATGTTTATGAAGGATTAAAAACTCAAGATAGGGTAATTGAAGGTTCCCTACTCATAAATAAAAGTCATATATTAATTCCTCCATACCAATTTCTTTTTGTACATGATAATGGAGGTTGAGCAACAGGTGCAGCAAACTCCCTCAGGCTATTTGGGATCATGGAGAAGGTGTTGATCATTGTACTCTAGATTATTGGCCAGAGACATTGGGATTGACCTTGAGGCACCTGAACAAATAGTCAGAAATGTGGAAGTCCAGCTGGATTAAAAGGTAATTGTTAAAAAATTAGGACATTTCCAGAGGCAAAGATCGACACTCAGCCAACCCCCCCAATTATTAGCTCTGAGGGTCCTTGAAATCACTCTTGGCTAAAACAGACACACTTCGCGTTAGCTTTGCAAGTGCAAAGGAAGGAGAAAGGAGCTGTAATATTGAGTTTGGGGGTGAAAACATTCTAGTTAAATATCAGCCTAAAAAATATTCATGTGAATAATCTCGAGTTTCATCAATATTATTTAACAATATATTTTAGAATGACTGATTAATTGTTAAAAAGTGCCTTGGTTAGCCAATGGGTCGTTGTATGTGACTAAGAAGTAAAGGGAGTTCCCACTTGGTCCAACACATATCATTAACAGCGTAACCCATTTGGCAACATAATAAGGACCAGGAATCAGTAAATAAAGTCAAGAAGGTTTATTACAAGTTAGAAGTCAGGATACTATAAATCAATCTCAATACCATGCTGTAAAGGTAGAAAATAACAACTAGATAGCCAAACCTCCTAAAGAAGTTCGGGCACATCGGTATGAGACCAAAACGAAGTTTAGTCACAGCACTACAAAGAATTAATAGCAAAATCTGATGCTCAGAGAAAAGTCTTCGATCTTCTCTGTCAAACATGAGTAATGTCTAATTCAGCCGCGGCTCCTCTGCAATGGTGGAGTAGCGTTGCCTCGCTGGCTCAGAACGAGCAATTGAAAAATAAAACAATATTTTATTATCGTTGGCTGAGCCAGCATGTGTAGGGAGTGTGGGGGCCAGACCATGGGCGGAGGAGTGGAGTGACCTTCTAAGTGCGCATGTCAGTTTGACGAGCCATTTTAGGCTGGCAATCAGACAAGCGCAGTTACGTTTCACCAGCCCAGCTGAATTGCACAGCCAAGTTGGAGAAACAGCACAGACTCCATATGCCTGAGTGAGTGTTAAACCAGCCCGCTCAGGCCAATTCCCGCTCTGCTCTCATGGCTTGGGAGCATCGCAGGGATTACACAGGGAGTCTCTGATGTTGACCCAGTGTCTGGTAGGACCAGGAAGAAGAGAAACACCCAGGCCAGCAGCTTCAGATAAGCCTTAAAAAAATATATTAACCCCCCTACACTCCCCCGTGCACCTTCCACCCACCTCACCACTTTTTGTTTGTGTCACCCGCCACTGGTCTAAGGTATTGTAATTTAGAGTCTAAAACTAATGAGGATGGCTAAGTATAAAAGAATCTCAGAAGGTTGGTAAATCAACAGAAAGGTGTGAGCATTTCAGAAGCTTGGTCAAGAGTCTTTTAGGGAAAGGAAAATAAGTGTTAGTCTAAGCCCCACCCAGCAAAGAATCAGAGGGGTAAGAATGGAGGTCTATACCTCTCAAAGTTTAAGGAAAAGAGGCCAGCATCACCCTGTGAGAACAGTAGATAATACCACAAAATTCATGTGTATAACACTCATAGATCACAGCATCAGGGGCTCCATTGTCCTTTACATTCTCACGTTGTGAGCTGCAACATTAGCAGACTCTCCCAGGCCAGTCTTGAGAACTACATTGTCCTTGTTCATCTGCAACACTTCGATTCATTACTGAAATGAAGCTCTGGCTCTTCACCTTCTTTGTCAAGGTCTTCTTCTCAGGCTCTCTATTGCTAATGCTGAGTTGCATCTCTTCTCAAGCTAACAAACCACATGAAAGTACCTGCAAAGAAAAAGACACACAAGCAGGAAATGTAAAACAGTATTTTTGCAGAAAGAAATACAGGCCTAGTTAAGTCAAGTTAAGCATCTTTTTCAGTGGTGTACATTACATCATGTTGTTTGTGCAAGCACAACTACAAATGAATGACATATGAAAATACATACATTCAGCATTAGATTTACGTTGCCCTTTAAGTAAATTTGAAGTAACTTTGAATTGATGAATACAAGTATGATTAAAAACCACATCATGAGTACCAATGCGAAAATATTGGTGCACACATTTACATAAATCACTCTCGGGGCATATCATCAAGTGAAAGCGATAATTATCGCTGGCCATGCATAGCACGAGTTTTCCCATCGCCAGCTTTCACTGGATTTGATCGCCAAGCTAGCGCTGTATCAACAACGCTTAGCGCATTGGCGATGAAAATTCAAGCGCTAGCGGGGAAATGGGGTAGAGTCTTGGGGGAGAGGGGTTGGCCTAACGGCTAAGGTGCTCGACCTCGGACCTGGGGATCTGGGTTCGAGTCTCGGTAACGACGCCAAAAAACCTCCTGTGATTCTGGGCAAATCACTTAATCTCCCCGTGCCTAAAAAAATGAAAGTGTGTCCTCATGTAACGTAACTGGTGCTATGTAAAGCGCTCTGATACCTGATTCGGTTCGGGTCTAGTTCGCGCTATATAAAACTCAGCAAAAAAAATAAAAAAATGGCCCAACGTCACTGGAAAACCAGCGATGTTCACTTGTAAACGGCGATAACCTTGCTGATAAGACCCTGTGGTCATATCACCATAATCCACCCCAATGTTATGTATACATAAGTCTGGATTTTAGCAGACGTTAAAATCCTCCGATAAAAGACAGTCAGCGCAATTTTGTTCATCGATACGCCGGCCGTAGTTAATATCGCAAAGCTGCCTTTGCGATATTTATCCATAGAGTTCTGTCAGGCACGCCTACTTTGTATCTCATTAGCGATGCGAAGTTAGGCATGCTGGAAATAGGCGCTAAGCAAAACACACGCTAGCGTGTCCTTGTTGACAAAGCAAAAAAGTTATTGCCGCTTTTCACCCGAAAACGGACGCTAGAGCAGCGATAAGTTTATCGGCAGCCCTTGATAATATGCCCCTCTTATTTGTAAAGGAAATACATTTTAGTAGTGTGAAGATGGCTTATCAAATCTCTGAAGACTATATTTTCTTTTATTAAAGTTAAGGCACAGAGTGTCTATGATTCCTAGCTCTACAGTGAATGCAATTCAGTATTAAATTATGTTGCTAAGTGATGTCTGCTAAATGTCATTGAGAATTTCTCTTTCTTATTGTCATTGTTTTGTATTGTAGGAAAAACAATAAAAACTATGAAGTGCTAAGTGCATATATAAATTGCCCATTTATGACATGTGAGGGTGAAGCCAAAATTACACTTTTCCACCTGTGAACAGCATTGTGTGATGAGGAATAGTCAAGGCTTAAAATCTTAACAATGCTGAGATATAATTACCAGAGCTTAATTTGTAGAAGTATAAGTGCCGGTGTCAAAGCTCTGCTCAGAAGCCCGCAGCCAGCACCGGTGCATCGAATTGTGATGTATTCCTATAGGTACTGTATCGATTCCCCTATTCCTGACCCTGGTTTCGTTAATAATGAACTAGCAGCCATCCAACGGTGCAAAAACCGTTATCTGATTAAGCCACACCACGGCACAGAAGCGCGTTATCTGATTAGGTCATAACGCATGCCATCTAATTAGACAAGCGATATTCCTCCAGCCCCTGATAAGGCATACGGAGTTCTCAAAACAAATCAAACCTACAGCGACCTGGGAAATTCCCATAACCATTGTTTTGATTTCACCGAGAACTTCAGCAAAAGAATGTGCGAACGAGCCCGTTCATATGACATCCTTATTGACGTATATATGTCCATCCTTACGTCAATCTCGGCACCTTTCAGGTATAAATATTACCGACATTGCCTTAAGCAAACACATGCGGTGGTGACGAGATCGGAGCAGCGAGACGTGCTGAGGAGCCCAGCAGAGAGCGAAGCCCACAGGCGCTGCCCCGCCTTCCTGACGCGCTGAGAACGAGACGCTGCCTTTCTCCTGCCGAGAAATTCAGCTCCGGCGCTTCCAAGCAGCCCTCGCAGGCAGCTGGAATATCAAGACCTGGGATAAGAGATACCAGCCCTCCATCATTCTAGATCTCAGGTACAGAACTGAATAACCCCTTGCAGAGAATTCTCGAATCAGTCCCTTGGCAAAACAAACTTAACTTAAACTGCTACTTATCTACTCCCGCCCACGTATTAGGCTTAGGTCAGGTACATTGGGGTAGGCGTGGTTAGAAGCACCAGTTGAGTACGATTAGTCAAATGTATATATGTATGTATCTATTTTATCCATTTTAAAGTATCATATGGCTCAGAAACCATATCAATGCTTTTACAGTATTATTTTATAATTCTGTCTCTACTGTATGCACTTTACTTAACTACAAGTATTGCAATAATAGCGATTCATTTCTCTTGTATGAGAAAAGAGACTGATCAATAAATAACATCTTTTATTGAACCACGCCCATCTCTTATTTCTCTACAAACTGGTGAAACTAAGAATGCACGTACTGACTGAGTAAAATAAGTTGTCTATTGTTTTCACACGACTCTAGAGATACACTCTTGATTAGGGGAGAGCAAAGTTGTCATGTTCTATGGTTGTCAGAAACTAAATCCCTTCTTGTCTATCCAGGGAGGTTAAAATCCTCCTTGCCTATTCGAGAAAGTTTCTAGTGAACTCTGAGCTAGCTGGCAAACACAAAACTTTAAGTCTAATATCGTCGGTAGAAGACCTAGTTAACCTCTGCCCTAGGTCTATACTATTGAAGATATTATTCCAATGCGCAGAGCCTATTGGGATAATAGGAACTACACTACAGAATACCTAGGCTGCGTAATCTGGAATTCACCTGATGCCTCTATATCACTACCATTACACTCCCTGCCTCTTTATCTCACTCTTGCAAGTTACTGCTTTGTCCCTCTTTGTGGGGGTTTCCATCTTTTTCTTTCTCCTTCTTTCCCTTTTGTGTGTTTTCCCTCCCAAGAAATATCTGATAAGGAAAAATAAGTGCAGGCGTGTCTCACTGGCTCAAATTAGGCACTGAAGTGCCTAATTATGAGTATTGATAATGGTCTGGCTCAGCTCCATTTCAATTCAGTTTAGTTTCCCTCGTATCTTTTGTCCGTGATCAGCACACTGGCTTGCAGTTCATGATTCTGGCACATTTCAGCTACTGGACAGTTAAAATGTAGCCTTTATTTTTTTTGTCTGGTTGATCCCATTATCCTTTCCCATTTTATTGCCATGGTTTAAGTGCTTGAAATTGAATACTTGAAGTGCAGGTACCCCATCTCAGAGTACCTGTTTGTTTCACAGAAGTGCATTTACTCTCCCCATAAAAGTCTCCCAGCCCTGCTGAGAAGTGATGGCGTAACACTCAAATTTAAGAAGAGCAAGTGCCCAGTACCAGACAGTAGCTGCCAATTTTAAAGCACTGATTGAGCTGGAAAGGGTGGGGGATGAAAAGGGTGGCCAAAAAGGCATATCCAGCAATCTTTTCCAAGAGGCATGGTGTTTGTTTTTAAGGGCCTGGCTTATACACATGAAGTAGATTGCATACTTGACACGTGGCCAGTAATTTGGTTCTTTTGTGTTTTTAGCCCGCACGTCCAAAGATATCACACAACAACAAACGTGCTTAAATTACTGATTTTTATTCAGCATCAGATAAATTAGTAACAGCTCCCATTCTCACCTTTAATTTACTCGGCTATCTTCGCTTTGTGTGTTAGTTATATCCCCCTTTTTCTCCCCACATCTTATGTATTGTACACTTCTACTCCTTTCGTTCCACTCTCCTCTTCTGCATATTCTTTTGTCTCCTCCACTTCACCACCCCTCTAATAAATGGGTACACACACACACAAGCACAAATTGTTATCTTATCCTTTGGCTCTGTCAATATTTCAACAGGTATGTACCTCTTTCATATCTTATTCCACTAAATCTAACTATAACTGGCACATAGGTGACCATTACTCTTTACCCTCTGCAGAGAGGCCAAGCATTGGATGAGCATATAGTTTGAACATTTGACATACAATGTGAGAAACTTGCACTGCAGTAAGTCTCAAAGCCGCAGCTCCAGAGCCCTCTCTCTATCATACTCTGTCATGAACACCCATGCACACCCTGAACTCCTATAGGTGGGTCTGTCTACAATATGAGCTATACAAAGTTCATATATTGCGTGAGAACAAAACTACTTAAATACAGCATATGGGAAAATTATAAAATTGTAGGGTAATAGGTACACATATACCACGCAACATTAGATAAAACACGTGAAATGTAAACAGGGAAAGTGTCGCTAGCTTGAATTACCTTACCTTACGGGTTATTAGACCAATTGACGAGAATGAGTTATGTGTATTTGGTTATAAAAGTGAAGACAAGATTATAGGGCATGATGGACACCCCTTTCGATGTCAGGTTTTTACTGCTAATACATAAGGGTCGATTCCAATGTTGGTCGGAAGGGCTCCGTATTGGATTCGGGTTTGCCGAATCCGATACAGAGCCTTTTATTTTTGTAGACTCATTCCAAGTTCCAAACGACCTTATACGATGCATTGAAACCACTAGGGCTGACCGAATTGGTTCAGAAAGTCATTCGGACAGCTCGAGCCTTTCTGGAGCCGATTGGTACAGCTCTATGGACTTGGTTTCCAATGAGCAAGTATGATGACCTATTCAGACAGCCTTTCAGAATTGTTTTGCCCGAAACAACTTCCGGAATGGGTCTTTGGTAGCCCGTAGCAGGACCCCTTCACCGGGGCCCTCCGAATTGGGCCCGTGGAGGTACCCATGGGTCCCCCGTTTCCAACCATGCACAGTATGGCAGGCACCATGGGGTGCCCGCCACAGGGTGCAAGGTTTTCCCCACCCACCCCTTTCTTCAATGGGAGTCTGTGTCCACGTTCAGAACACAGGCTCCCCATGAAGACAATAGGAGTCCGACAGAATCGTAACCGGATGCATCGTATTCGCTTGGTCGGACTCCCCCCGATCCAAGTCGTACGGAAAGCATTCTTGAACTGATTTGGTCAGTATGCTTTCCTAACGAGATCGGAATTGGGCCCTAAGACTGGAAGGACCCACCCAACTTAATGCACTGTGCTATTTTAATGGTAAATGTTGAAACAAAAGAAGCTCAATTGTAAACTCTGCTCCTGCTGTTTTGTTGCTCGAGCTCTATTCCAATCCTACCAGGGGAGGCTCCTCCGTTGGAGCAGAGGAGCTTTACCCCACTTAAAATCCCCCCAAACGCCTGAAAAATAAAATGGTAATTTATTACCAATATATTTTTTGTCTCCTTCCCGAACAGAACATCAGGACAAGGGTTGGGCCGCTGCTGAGTGACAGCAGCATGCCACTCAGCAGGAAGGAGGCTGGGCTTGAATGGCACTGTTTAAAGTGCAAATGTGTTTTGGATGGCCGTGGCCAGCCACACATGCATACATTAAAAAGCTCTAACCCAGCTGTCTCAAGACAACTGGGTTAGAGCAAGCCATAGCCTCAACAGCGCTGTTGAGCGCCGATTGAGGCTGCTCCCTCCAATCAGGGCGCTGCTTTCATGCCAGCGGCCACTGAAGCCTACACTGCAGGAGATGAACTATCACAGTTTGTCTGCATTGGTCAAGCAGGCTTCACATGTGGCAGCCATTTTGGAATGGATAGGTTTGTCGAAAGGTAGGGCCGAATTCGACCAAGAACCCTTCAGTATTTGCCCGGCGTTAGCCGCCTCTCATACCATTCGAGATTACCAAACAAAGAGGCAGGCACTGGAGACAGAAGGCAGGAAACAGGAGTTTATTCCGACGGAGCAGAACACGTCAAATCAGACAACAGGGTATCTTCTCGAGGTGCTCTAAACGCATCCTTGAGGCCTGGCCTCTTATACACAGGTTTATTGCTTTATTACATAAAACACATTCTTGTCAATACTTTGATGTACGGAAAGGCATCCTCGGAATCTCCGCTCCAAACCCGTTCCCACACATATTTACAGTAAAAGTCCCCACCCCGATCTCAGTAGGTGATGACTATCGCGCAGCTGGATATCCCGCCGGCTCCCGGAATGTGTGCGGCTGATCGGATCTCATGGGGTGGGGGCTTTTATCAGTCATAGATTCTTTGAAGAGGGACAGCTTCCTACTGTAAGGGGCAATAAACTGTATCCGCAGGGCTAGGTGATGGCCTGGGATCGGGCGGGACAATCGGGCACAGAGGAAGGGGGTTCATCAAAGGATGCGTGATCATTAAAGGGACGGAGGGAGGTGTTAGTCGGGTACGGGATGTGGCTCCGAGGCAGGGCTGCGCTGAAGGGGTGGTTTATGGCCCAAGCATGTGAGAACGTGGGCTGTCAGTGCGCGGGGGATGCTGGCGGGGTCAGAGAGGGAGAGAGAGAGACGCGCTGGCTATCGGCAGTGGGCAGAGAGGCCATGGCATTCAAAATGGCTGCTACTTACGCGCACATTTGAGCTAAAAGGGGACAAGATGGCGCCAATAATGTTTACGTCGCAATCTAGATTTTAACAGTCCTCCCTTTTCAACATATCTAGCCAGCTTGTCAATTTATGTCTATCCCCATCATATTACGGATTTCTACATCATACAAAGCTTTCATGCGTTCAGCTTCAAAGTTCGGAGTCTTAGGGCAAACACAGTTAGCAAATAGTGAACACAGAGGTGGCAAGCATTGAATACCCAGGCAGAGTCCGCATATTACGACGATTGGTATCAGTACAATCATGAGCAACCTCCATCCCCAGTCCTTTACAGTACTCCAGAACCAACTCCCGAGCGACCATCCTTCTTGTTCCTGATGAACTTCTGAGGAGAGTCTGTGGAGGTGTTCGATGGCCTTGTAAACGGAGGGTGAATTGTCTGGTATGTAGGTACAACAGCTAGACCCGATGATACGACATGCTCCTCCACGGTCCGCCAGAACCACATCTAGAACAAGGCGGTTTTGAAGAGCCACCAGACGGACCGCCTGAAGCTCGGCTGTATTGTTTGTGAGGATACCAGCTGTAATGTTCATCGTTGTCTCGACTGCCTGGGATAAATGTCGAATGGCACGACTGTTCACCATCGGACCCCAAAGTGGAACAAGTCCTTTCATTGCATCCAAGAATTGTGCTCCAGTGGAGTCGGCCTGCTCGATGTCCTTTGCTCGTCTCTGTCGGTGATGGTTTGCCGGAGCCACATAGGTTGGAGGAAGGATGAGGGCTATGTAGCAGGTACCTCCCCAGCCCTTTGGGAGCCAGGTGTAGGCTTTTGTACCACAGACGAAGTACATGTTTGGAGAGGTGACAAAAGAGGGTGGGTCGGTTGAGTACAAAGTTCTGGTGATGCGGCAAGTGCTGTGGCCCACCATTTGTGTCCCATGGCCTGTGATGCATACGAGGCCCGAGACATTGACGACAGATAGGGCCACAGTCAGGGTGGCAGCTGTTCGTTTCCGGAGGTAGGAGAAGGTGGGTCTGGCTGGATTGTTGAATATTTGCATCTCCACCATTTCTTTAGCGGGGATGTCCATGTGAACAGAGGCATTGGAGGATAGAGGGCAAAAAGGAGCAGCAGCTCTCCCGGTTTTGTTCAGCCAGACTCCATGATAAAAGTGTGACATAGTTTCGCTGGAAGTGGCATTGTCTCTGTAGCTCTCTTGCAAGAGGATCAGCCAGGCAAGGCAGGAGCCATGAACAGAGAAAGGTGAAGGGATGAAGGGGATGGAATGTCCGGTGGCATGTGGTATCAACCCACAGATCCAGCAATTCGTGGCGTTTGCAGCAAGGTTGTGTTGGTGCAGCAACTGTACGAAGGAGTTGTTCCAGAACTCCTTACGCCTTTCTTGGATTTGAGGTGAAAGGGAGACCAGGTAGTGTTCTTTCATGGTGGTAGGCTGTGCAGTCGTTAGAAATGTCTTATGAGCCGGTGCGTTCTCTTCCACGATCCAGAAGGTAGTCATGAGGAGGAGGCAAAAGAGAAGAGTGATAAGAAGAGCAATAGTCTTTGAGCTGTGCAAACTGTCAGTTTTCGGGTTCCTGTAGCGGGTCTTCGGATGTCCGGTTGCTTCCATCATCTTCGTATCGGGCGCTTCCATCATCTTCAAGGTGCTCAGTAGTGGGCAGAACCACAGACTTCGTTTGGTTTCTCTCCTGGCAGCCTTTGTAGTGTTAGGCCGCCGCTCTGAGAATGATAACTTAGTCAGTGGTCTACTTAACCGAAGCTCCCTCCTTTCGTCGCAGGTTATACCCTTCTCTGGATGGCACAGTGGGATCAGGGAATTTCGCCAATTCGAGTGTCTCTGTTTCAGGGTAGCAGCTCAGGGATGGTCAGTCTTTGTTCAGGAGCTCTTCCTGGGTGCTCACGTCTTCGGTCGACGTCAGGGCCGGAGAGATTTTCTTGCAATGATGTGCATGCAGCCAATTTCGCTTCCCCTCCACTCGAAGAGCTGTTCGGGTGGTGATCAAGACTTGCCAGGGGCCCGTCCAGCGGGGTTCCAGACTCTTCTCCCGCTGGAAGTTCCGAATCAGGACGAAATCTCCAGGCTGGATGGTATGTCCGGGGCCCCTGGAAGCATCGGGGATGGCCTGCAGCACCTGATGATGAATAACAGACAGTGTTTTAGTTAGGTTATACAGGTAGTCAGACATTAGGACGTCCGGGACGTCGTGAATAGATGTCGGTTTGGGTGCGGACCAGATACTCATGGGCCGGCCGAAAACGACCTCGTAAGGGGTCAAGTGGTGTTTGGTGGGGGTGGAACGCATTGACAGCAATGCTAGGGGGAGAGCGTCTGGCCATTTTAGTCCTGTGGTAGCCACTATTTTCGCCAGTTTTAGTTTCAATATGGCATTGTGCCGCTCGACTAGTCCAGCAGATTGGGGGTGAAAAACTGCGTGGAATTTCTGTCGTACCCCCAGTCCTTTCAGGATGAGCTGGATAACCTCGGCTACAAAATGGGGGCCATTGTCACTCCATAAAATACGGCAAAGGCCGTAGCGAGGGAAGAACTCTTTCAGTAGTACTTTTGCAGTGGCAATAGCAGTGTTGTCACGCGTCGGGTAGGCTTCCACCCATTTGCTAAAAGCGCACACAACAACAAGTACATACTTCAGTCCTTGACATCTCTCTAACTGGATATAGTCCATCTGTAGGACTTCAAATGGATGGTTGGGGACCCCAAACCCTCCCCGGGGTACGACAGTTCCTTTCCCAGGGTTGTGTTGCAGGCAGACTAGACATTGCTGGACTAATCGTTTGGCTGAGTCTGTAATTCTATCGTTATGCCAAACTCGGGAGACAAGTTCGGCCATAGGGGCAGATCCTATGTGTGCAGGGGAATGGGCCATCGTCAGTATGGGGATCAGGTACGAGTTGGGTAGCAACCATTTGTTCGTGTCTTTTGTCCGCCAGCAGCCTTCATCATCCTTTAATCCCACCCGTGCCCATTCAGTCAATTCTTGTGGTGAGCTGGCCATTTGGATGTCCCTAATAGTTTCCCTAGCGTCCGTCCATTTTTCTGCTTGTGACCTAGTCACGTACATGCGAGTCGTCGTCCTGTTCTCGGCTGTGGTTCGGGCAGTGATGTCGGCCAGTGCATTTCCCTGTCCAATGATGTCTGTCACCTTTTTGTGTGCATTGCATTTGATTACGGCAAGTCGTTTGGGGAGGAGAACCGCTTCAGTCAGAGCGGAGACTAGATCTCCGTGCAGGATGGGCGTGCCATGAGATGTCAGAAATCCCCTCTCCTTCCATAAGAGCCCAAAATGATGAACCACCCCGAAGGCATACTGGCTGTCCGTGTAAATGTTTGCTGTCGTCCCCTTTGCTAGGATACATGCTCGTGTGAGGGCAATCAGTTCTGCCGCCTGGGCGGATCGTTGCATGATGCGGGCGGTTTCAACTACAGTTCGGGCTGTGGTAACTGCATAGGCAGCTGAGGTGGTGCCGTCGGGGAGTTTAATGCAAGAGCCGTCTACCCATAGCTCTCCGTCAGGGTTTGGGAAGGTAGTGTCTCGGAGGTCAACTCTACTCCTAGTCTGTTCGTCCGTGAGGGTCACACAGTCATGTATTGGGGGCACATCGGATCGTTTTCAGGCAGAGGCAGCAAGGTGGCTGGGTTCCGTGTGGTGCATCGTTTCAGCGTGATGTGAGGTGCGAGCAGTGTCAGTTCGTACCCAGTCAGTCGCGCGCTGGTCAGGTGTTGTGTCTTGGTCTGGTTTAGGAGGGTGTCAACAGCATGAGGCACTAGTACCGTGAGGGAATTCGAGAGTACGATTCCCTCACTTTGTCGGATAGAGACAGCAGCAGCGGCTACTGCTCGAAGGCAGGCAGGCAAAGCTCTTGCTACAGGGTCAAGAGTGGCAGAGAAATAGGCACATGGTCGTTGTTTGGGGCCTATGGACTGAGTCAGGACAGACAAAGCGCATCCCTCCCTTTCGTGAGTGTAGAGAGAGAAGGGCTTTGTATAATCAGGGGTTCCTAGGACGGGCGCGGAACAAAGGGCGTCTCGTAGTTCCTTGAAGGAGGATTGACATTCAGGGGTCCAAGGGAGCGGGAAGGGGACATTTTTAGCAAGTAGGGAAAGTAGTGGTTTCACAATGAGGCTAAAATTTGGCAACCATTGTCGGCAGAAGGAGGTGAGGCCTACCAAAGAGCGGACTTGCTTCGGGGTTTTAGGGATAGAGGTCTCTAGAATAGCCTGTATTCGATCGGGTGTGAGCTTTCTCCCGTCTTTGGACAAGAGGTGGCCTAGGTAAGTGACTTGAGGTTGGCAGAATTGCAACTTCTTCTTGGAGACCTTGTGGCCATTTTCCGCGATGAAGTGCAGGAGTTGGATGGTGGCTGTGACTGCAAGTGGAGTGGTGTCGGCCGCCAAAAGGATATCATCGACGTACTGTATCAACACCACTCCATCCGGCAATTGGACTGCATCCAGCTGTCTCTTGAGGGCCTGGCTGTAGATGCTTGGACTTTCAGTGTAGCCCTGGGGTGCTCTGCAAAATCTGTATGAGCGGGATTTTAAAGTGAAGCCGAAAAGGTAGCGGCTGTCCGAGTGAATGGGGATGGAGAAGAATGCGTTCTTGAGGTCGATTACCGTGAAGGTGGTGGCAGTGGAAGGAATCAGGGTCAGAATGGTGGTGATGTCTGAGACTACAGGGTACTGGGGTACAACCACTTTGTTGACTTCTCGTAGGTCGATGATGAAGCGGTACGCTTTTTCATCTCCCTCACCCTGCTTCTTCACAATAGGTAGGATAGGGCTGTTGCAAACATTGCTAACTACTTCTTCTACCACTCCTGCATCTACCAGGGACTGGATGATTTTTACCAACGCCTTCTCGCCTTCGGGCGATATCCGATACTGTGGGAGTTTGGGGAGTACTGCGTCCTGTCGAACAGTTATGTGTACAGGGTCTATCATCATGCGTCCTACGTCTGAGTCAGTTTTTGCCCATAGGTACAGAGGTAGGGTGTCGAGTAAGGACAAGTCAGTGTCAGTGATAGAAAACATGCGTTGTGTGCGACAAGATCTGAGCAGTGTTGGGTTGTCGTACAGAATGACTCGAACTCCGTCTTGTGAACACCTAATAGTAGCTCGAAAATGTTTCAATAAGTCAAGTCCCATAATGGCGTCGGGGGTGTTGGAGGAGAGCAAAAACGTCGTGTCAGTGGTGTTATTGTCCAAGTTAAAAGAGATCGGTGTGGACAAGGGATTAGTGGAGGGCGTTCCATCAAAACCTATTGATGTCACATGAGAGCCAGACAAGGGTGCCCTGGGAATCAATCGTTTAGACCAGTGGTTCCCAAACTTTTGACTCCTGAGGATCCCCATTGAGTCACCGCTGGAAGCCGGGGACCCCCAAGAAAGTTGTATGATTAAAATTTCAAATATTAAAACAGTAATTCGAAAAAAAACACATGTGTGCACACAAAACAAATACTCAAAGTACTAAGGATTTTGGGGCCAGATGTACGACCATTTCATTTAGCGCCTCGCAATTGGCGACACCTTGCGAGTGGCAAAATCCAAGTCACTAAATGAAATGTACAACAGTGTGTTTAACACTGTTTGGGATTGCGAGGCTCATTAGTATTAATGAGCCACTCGCAATTTGTGAGCCCATTGGGAATGCCAGCCCTCCCAGAGATGGTGGCCTGCTGGGCAAAACAGACCACCATGTCTGGGACTGCTTTTAAAGAAAGCTGTTTTAAAAAAAAAAATGCAGACCGTTTTTCATGCATTTAAAAAAAAAAAAAATTAAACGTTTTTGTATCATTTTCTAAGGGCAGGCAGTGGTCTGCCTGCCCTTAAAAAATAAACGTGCATGCATTTGCAAAGGGGAACGGGTCCCCTGGGGACCCCTTCATATTTGCGAATGCATTACCATCTACTTGTAGTAGGTGGTAATTGCGAGTGTTATGCGACCGCAATTGCAGTCGCAAAACATTTGTACATGGTTTTGAGACTCGCTATTTGGAAGGGAATGCCTCTTCCAAATAGCAAGTTGCAAAACCTGTTTAGCGAGTCACAAAAAAACTGTGACTTGCGAAATAGGCTATGTACATGGCCCAATAGACTTTTGCATGCACAAACCGGTTTGCGAACCTGTTTGTGCAAATAAAGATGGGTCGTACATCTGGCCCTTAGTATTTTATATTGAAGGAATAGCCCTTCTGTCACATGTATTTCATTTGTTTTACAGCATCTCCCATACCATTGTAGGATGTCAGCACTTGACATCACACACATATAGAGACAATGCATCATAAATGCAAATCAGTCTATAGAAAATGTTACATAAGGTAAAGGGGACTGCAAGGTGTAGTATTCACATGTCATTCATACTGGTAGGTATTTTTAAAGAGTGCTTGGTCTGGAAAAGCACAAACTCAGGATTCAGAACATAACACAGTGGCTAGCAGTGACTTTAACATTAAAAATGTATTTCCACCCAAATAATTTTTTAGCAGCATCAGGATAATGAATGACTGGGAAAAAACATAAGTTACTAACTGGTACCATGCAGTTTGCAAGTAGCTCTTTGATCACAGGTTATAGGTCCCTCTGCTAGAGTACGATTGTCACTTAAGAAGTGCACACTAAAAAAAGAATCTCTGTGACAAAAGCAGTAACCACAGACCTATGCACATATAATACTGCTTTTTAAAATTCATGTTACATGTTCTTTGCAGTAGGCATATTAACCCTCTGTGCTATATTAGTTAAGTCAAACATGCCACTGAACAAAACTCTCATCTCTCTCCAGCAGGTGCATTAATCACTGGCATCATCTTGACACTTTTATTGTTGCTCGAAAGCTGCTAATTATACAAGAAATGTTGCTGTGCTTTTAAGTCTTCTGCCTACGGACCCCCTGGGAATGTGTCACGGACCCCTGGGGGTCCGCGGACCCCAGTTTGGGGAATACTGGTTTAGACAATGCACTACGTGTTGCACCAGTATCTACCAGAAATGGAGACTTCGTACCTAGGACCTTAGCGGTGACATAAGGGCCTTGCTGGTCAACATAGAGCTCGATTGGATCTCTTCCTTGCCCTTGGCAGTCCTATGCAAAGTCGTGGGCATTGTCGCAGTCAGACTGTTGGCACTGATTCTGTCGGGGACGGTCAAACGTGTTCGGTCTACCAGGTCTGTCATTGTTGGTGTCGCTTGTGTGCCCTCGTCCCTGTCCTCTATTTCTCGGCCCGCCCGCTACGTCTCTCGTGTCTTTATTTCTGAGTGCTTCTTACAGAACTGGACATTGAGACTTCCAGTGGCCAAATCTTTTGCAAAACGCACACTGGTCCTCATCGAGGTCTGTTCGTGGAGCGCCGGGTGCGGGTGTGCGGTCTCTAGGGGGTGGATTTCTAGGAGCATTCGACTGGTAGTTTCCTCTATACTGTTCCCTTCCTATAGTCACCCCTTGCAACTGAGCAATCATCACCCTCTCTTTCAAGTCCTTTTTCTTCTTCTCAGTCGCTTGATCGTTCTCGTTCTTTTGTCGCTCATAGTATTGAGCCATCTGAAGGATAGCTGCGGGCTTGGAGGCCGCCCAACTACTCTCGCTAGTCTGTAGTTTCTGCGAGACTTCTGGTGTCAGACCTTTCACATAGTTCTGGACAAACAAGTGATGTCCGGTCGCAGTGGTCATGTCCTGGCCGCTGTAATCGGAGAACACCGTTTCAAACCGGGAGAAGTATTCTGATACGTCTTCCTGGGGTTTCTGGCGACAGGCCGTTACTATCGACCAGTCCACCTTCCTTTCTGGAACTAGGGTTTTTAATCTCTGCACAATCTTATCTGGTAAGTCTAGAATGGCCTTCAAAGGTTTCTGTCCCGGCTCCCGTTGTTTGTCAACATTACCGAGTTGTATCCAGGTATGTCCGAACAGCTCAAGGTGGTCGACTTTCCGGATTTGCTTCCACACATCAGCTGGCAGACATAGCCCGAAAAACAAATCGATATCCGCTAGGGTCATAATCGTTGAACCCAGAGCGGTGGCTAATTCTGTATAGAAGGCTGTGGGGTTCTTTCGCAGATCAGGCAAGGACTTTCGGAAAGTCAGGATGTCTTGCCGATCCCATGGTTGGTAAACCCAGTTGTAAACTACCCTCCCTCTTGCATCTTGGTGGTTAATATCGTCGTGTGTTCCCTGTCCTCGTGGGGGAACCCAATAGGGAGCAGCCTCCTTTATGGGCATCATCGTGTCAATTTTTTCTACTCCGGCCTCAGTTACTGCAGGAGTCGTGGTGTTAGTCTCTGGTTTCTGTTCCGTGAGGTGGCGGAAAACTTCAAGCGTACGCGTGAAGAGGTTCGTCACATCACACTCGTCCCCATCTCCGACATCAACTTTTCTATACAGAGTCGTTAGGTTTTCAGGGCCTTTTCCTTGGTAGCGGTCTTCGTAGGCATTAAGGGTATGGTAACAAAGGCGTACGACAAAGTGTCGCCTGTGGCTATTGGAATATGTATGGTACATGTCCGTTATATAATCCTCACTTTCCTTTCGCACCACCAGTGTCTTTACAATCTTATCGATCCCAGCTCGTTCATCCTTACTTAATCTATTCGATCTCGCAGGGTCTTTCCTCCCAGCTTCGGGATCATCTGAAGTCGCTGCTCGTGCTGCGCTGGGCACGAGGGGTTCGGTCGGCGCAGAGGCCATGGGGACCGAGGCTCCGGCACTACTCTCGCCTGTCGGTGGGGGTTGCGGGTGCTGCGCTAAGGGTTGGGAAGGGGCGTATGGAGGGGGCATGTAGATGATCGGGGGACCTAATAGTAAATCATCGTTCGTTCGCTGTTTCGAAGGTAGCTCGGGGTAAAGTGTAGAGGGTGTCCTGACGGGACACTGGCTTGATGATTCGGAATCTTGTTTTAGCTTGGTTTCCTCTCTTTCTTTTATTTCTTCCTTTAATTTGTTAGCGGCCAGGTGAGCTGCCTTGCGTAATTCCTTTTCTAACCTGACCTCATTTCTCTTCTTTCGCTGTTCTGTTTCTTTGCGCCACATGCCGAAGCTATCGAGCATAGTGGGTGTTGTCTTATTGTTATAAAGGGCTGTTTCCAGCGCGTTTATTTTGTCGTTATCAAAGGATCCTATCAGTGGCCACTGACTTCCCCGATCCTTTCTCGTGTATTTATGCCACAGCTTACTATAAGCCACGGTGACTAGTCCATATTTAGTAAACATGTCCTTATTAGGGGTGCCCTCCAGTGGAGCCGGATGGTTCACCTCTAATAAGCGGTCCGGGCTGAACCAACTACCAACAAACGGGGCAAAAATAGGCATAACGGGTTACAAAGGGGACAAAAGTCTGCACTACCTATCCTTCACTATTCACAAGGACTAAACAGAGTATTGCGACTCTGTGCTTATTTGTAAATAGAGAAAAACCCAAAGAGAACCAATTCCAAAACAGTAAATGCTTGATAACAATCAATCAAATGGAGAGGGAAGTAGGCACGACGGATTACAAAGGGGGCAAAGGCCTGCGTTACCTACCCTTCACTATCTGCAAAGACTAAACAGAGTATGGCGACTCTGTGCTTGTTTGCAAATAGAGAATCTCTCAGAAACAATCAAATGAGTAATACTAGTATTTTCAAACAATCAAACAATCAATTCGCAATTCGTCGTGTTACACGACCTTACCCGGACCGCATGGACAGTTTCTCGTCTTCCGCTTCCAGCGCCTGATCGTCCTCTGTTCTCCGTAATTGCTGTGGCACTCCTGATGGTTCACAGTCAGGACCGTAGATCACTCGAGAGAGGTCTTCTCGGAACCGGTGAAGTTCAGCTGATCGGCTGCCAGACGAGGGTCTATCGGGGCAGGAGCTCTTCCCGATCGTTGCAGTCGTTCACTCTGTCGTTGGGACCTCTCCCACTGGATCCACGCGTCGCTGATGGGCCCTACGTTGGGCGCCAATTGTCGAAAGGTAGGGCCGAATTCGACCAAGAACCCTTCAGTATTTGCCCGGCGTTAGCCGCCTCTCATACCATTCGAGATTACCAAACAAAGAGGCAGGCGCTGGAGACAGAAGGCAGGAAACAGGAGTTTATTCCGACGGAGCAGAACACGTCAAATCAGACAACAGGGTATCTTCTCGAGGTGCTCTAAGCGCATCCTTGAGGCCTGGCCTCTTATACACAGGTTTATTGCTTTATTACATAAAACACATTCTTGTCAATACTTTGATGTACGGAAAGGCATCCTCGGAATCTCCGCTCCAAACCCGTTCCCACACATATTTACAGTAAAAGTCCCCACCCCGATCTCAGTAGGTGATGGCTATCGCGCAGCTGGATATCCCGCCGGCTCCCGGAATGTGTGCGGCTGATCGGATCTCATGGGGTGGGGGCTTTTATCAGTCATAGATTCTTTGAAGAGGGATAGCTTCCTACTGTAAGGGGCAATAAACTGTATCCGCAGGGCTAGGTGATGGCCTGGGATCGGGCGGGACAATCGGGCACAGAGGAAGGGGGTTCATCAAAGGATGCGTGATCATTAAAGGGACGGCGGGAGGTGTTAGTCGGGTACGGGATGTGGCTCCGAGACAGGGCTGCGCTGAAGGGGTGGTTTATGGCCCAAGCATGTGAGAACGTGGGCTGTCAGTGCACGGGGGATGCTGGCGGGGTCAGAGAGGGAGAGAGAGAGAGACGCGCTGGCTATCGGCAGTGGGCAGAGAGGCCATGGCGTTCAAAATGGCTGCTACTTACGCGCACATTTGAGCTAAAAGGGGACAAGATGGCGCCGATAATGTTTACGTCGCAATCTAGATTTTAACAGGTTGTTCCTAAATGCAAAACTTTCTAGGCTGCAAGAGGAATACTCGCTTACCACAACTATGTGGCAATTCAGTATTTTTTCAACCCTATGCACAAATATTAATTAATTAAGTTGTAGGCGTTATAGACTGTACATGGATGCGGAGTCCTTCTGAACTGGAGCCTCCATGTTACCATCTGGAAGACAAGAGGAAATCCTTCTTCATGACCCGCAGGAGGAGAGAGGAGTATTCTGCAAAAGCCTCAATGCGGACCCATTTTGACACTGCTGCCTCCAAAGGGCTACATTCCTGTGGTCACAAAAACTGCCCATATTGGGCAGGGTCCTCCACTCCATCTTGTGGGTGGGCAGCCAATGAGCTGCAGCTCTGCTTTCCAATGGAGTCCCTAAAGAACAGGTAAGTTGGGCATCTTGGCATCAGGAAGGTAAAGATGGCATCTTTAGACTAGGAAGGGCAGCTGTGGACTTGCATGCACTCCTTAAGAAGAATCTACTAACAATTTTATTTCTGTTAATATTTTTGTTTGTGTCACCTGCTCTATAATTTTAACATAGCACACAAAGGCATAAAGAACATAAGAGAGTTGTTTACACACAATAAGAAAAGCGTACACATCCTATAACTAAAAACCAGAGTGGGATCCTGCCTATGAAAGTACATTAAATGCTTCATTAGAGCTGAATAGGCTGGAGTATAAATTATCTAAAAAAGAAACAATAGGGGGGGATCGCTCTCCTGTGGTGATCACCAAGCAGGGATCCACTGGGCAGAGGTACCTTTGGAAAAGGGACAGTTTGCCCTTTCCAGCGATACCCCTTCTATAGGAATCCTTGCTCAGGTGGTTGAGATATCCCCCAAGCACTGATTTAGTGAAAGTGAAATGAGCCCTTCGGCCCGTTTTACTTTCACTTTAGTATATAGTGATACCAGTGCACTCTGCACGCTGATCATTATCAAATACCAAAAAAAGCTAAGACTGCTCAAGAAGCTCTTCCTGAGCAGCCCAAACCTTAGGGATTCAAACAGAAACCAACCCTCCCCAGTGGCGACCATTGGCCAACACCCACAACTAAGTGGTTAAGAGTAATTTGCCGGAAAGAGTCTGAACGTGAGAGCACATTTGGTGAGCATAAGCGGGCACTCGCTATTTGTGTTCTGCTGCATTTAGCACTATTTCTTAGCCAAAAAGGCATACTCACGTCTATTTTGGATGCAAGGGTGCATTTTACACTAAGGGAATATTAGTTAATTACGGTAGTAACTTGGCGGAAAATCCTACCCCAAGAGCACATCTACTAGTGCGAGGGACCACTCACAGTCTTTGAGACCAAAAAAAAAACCTTTGGATAATAGGGCCATTATTTTTCATAATTTGTGCATACTATATTAACTGTACAAATGCTAGTCCCCTGAAAATGTACATAATAATCAAAACTTACTGATAGTAAGACAGAAAAGGTTCAGGGTGGGAGTAACTTTACATTTCAAGCTTAGAACTTGCAAAAAAAATTGTAATTACGTTGTATTAACCATCCTCATTACATTTTCAAAAGAGAAGTCGGCGACATATTGTTTGTCTGTGCTCATATTCCCATTAACCCAAGTGGGCATTCAATCAAGCCCCTGCTGCTTCTATATATTTTATAGACACAGATCCTTTGAATAGTGAGACTGTCCTTCTTTACCCAAAGTGTGCAGAAACCACTTTGCTAAAAACACCCGTGCGCTGCCAATTAAACTAAGAACTCCGCATTTGTGCAAATATGTTTCTCGAGCATTTTATAAGCTGTCCACAGGTTCAGTGGCTGCTGGGTTATTCGCGTCCAGTGCATTGTATGCCCTGGGGTCATTTACAGCCTGCACAGGAGAGTGCCGGGCTGCAGAGCAGTGTTTGTATGATGCAACTCGGAGGCTGAGTCACATACAGAACAGTCCAGGTCAAGTCATTTGATTGCCTGAGAAACCACGCGGTTCACTTATCAGAAAATGATAGCATTATTGACTTTAAGTGCTGATCTGGGATCATTGCAGAGTGTTTCATTAGCACTCATTATTGTATCTGTTAAATGGCTACTGCTGAGGTGTTTCTTCTCTTTCTTTCCAGCAATGGTACTGCAGCTCGATGAAAGTCCTGTGCCTGTGGCTGGCTGACAGGATAGACCTTCAGCTCCACGTCTACCAACTGAAGACCCTGATCCGGATAGTCAAGGTACAGCCCAGTGGCGCAGGGGGAGGGAGAGGGTACAGGCACTTCAAGGGATAGGCTGTGTTCGAGAGGAAGCTCTCTTACCTCTGTCAGTCACAAAGACTGCAGCACATCAAGCTTCTAAAGCAGGAGACGAAAACACAGGAAGCAGTTTAGAACCCAGTGAACAAATGTGGTTCTATGTCATATTGGCAGAAAAAAACTATTTGGAGGAACTTTTCCCTCAAGTCGGTTTCCGGTAGTTCTCTACATGCTTCACACCAGGATGTTACATCGATCAAGATGAATGCCATCCTTGTTGACAGATACGGTAAAATCCAGATTTTTGTCTGAGTCACATAGATCTGAGATGGTGGCTATTCATCCTCTTTTTATCCTATTCTCTTTATTGTTGGTTCCTCTTCCAGCCCCTGCGCTCCTCTGCCTATTTTTTTGGGGGGGGTGGGGGACTAACAGCCTTCATTTGGCTCCCTGAGCCCTCCCTTCATGCCCCTTTTCTCCACTGCGCAAATGAGACCACTGTTGATATCAATGCGACCTCACCATTTACATCACACATATACCACCCACAAATAAACATAAAAAAACACAGCCTCTCTAGGCATAGTGAGTTAAAATTGACCAGGTGTTGCAACAAAGGTGACATGGCTGTGCAGTTGGAAGTCATTATTTCTGTATTGTATTCACTTTTAATGCAATGTTAGCCTTTCATTCAGCAACAGGACAAGGGGGGGAATTATATAAATCAATTTTTACTGTTATAACTATTTGGCAGAGGATTACCTTATCACCCTCTCCAAATTCCCCTAACAATTTTACTCCTTTCTCACCTCAGTGTACCATCTCAACCATGCCCGCCATAGTCTTCCTCTTTTTCCTTTCTCCCATTCATCGTTTGTGATGGAGCCTGCGACACTATTGATTGGGATTTTCCAAGAGTCATTTTAAGGAGAAATGGTCTTCCTGAGCTATGGATTAGGGTATAGAGCTAAGCTATCCTTACACCTGAGTGACAGTACCGCCAGCAGCAACCTATTAATCTAAATTGAGATGTCTTCCTTTTTCTATAGTTCACCTAGCAGAATAAATTAAATAGGGTAAACCAAGTAAATAAGGCTTCCAATCATTTTAACCGGACAATCAGTAACAATCCCAATAGTTTATTCTTCATCATAAAAAACGTACTTGATCTGCATACAGAAATATGTTTGCGTATTTTCATCATTCTTTTAAACACCTACCACACCTATACATCAAGGCCCTCATTACAATGTTGAGCAGATTTGCGTCCGTCCCACATCGTTGCGGAATCATGGCCGACTGGCCTCCTGTCAGTGGTCCTGACCACATTATTAGGATGCGAGCACACATGGTGAGGTCGCACGCTCCCATTTCTCTATGGGAGCTTGTGTTGCAACCGTAAACCGGCCATAGCACAAGCTTCCATAGAGAAATAGGTCTTTTTGTTAATCTCTGCACCAGGCGGTGAAGGGATTACCAGGCCTCCAAATGTTGGCCCCTGTGGCAAGGGGGCCCTGCTAGGGCCCCCCAAAGTCGCTTTCCGACAGACTTTTCATGTCAGAAAGCCCGCCATGAAAAACCTGTTGGGAACCGACATCATTATCCCCACGAAGTAAACATGGTACATAGGAGATTATGAGCGCCTTCCAACTGGCCATTGGGCTCCTTTGAGCCCATCGGAAGCCAGTCAGTCTGACCAGCCGGTTTCAAATCCAACAGCCTTTATCATAATAAGGTTGTCAGATTTTAAACCAATGATCTAAGTCAGAAAGCCTCCAACCTACATCGAAATAACAACTTACCCAGTTTAACAAATGTTAGAAATGGGAGTTCTGGTTGGCTAGGGCTTGGGCCTAAGCTAGGCAGAAACCACCACTCTAGTACACGCTGAAGATAACCCCTGCTCACCCCCTTGATAGCTTAGCACGAGCAGTCAGGCTTATCCCAGAGGCAACGTGTAAAGTGTTTGCGCAACACACACAGCAGCAACACACTAGGCACACTACAAAAGAGACTGCACACAAGGTTATATAAAAAAATAGCCTTTGTATTATCCAAAACACATTAGAATCCTAATCACACATATACACGGTGCCAACTGGCACCAGGTCATAATTTACAGGGTATTATATACATGACCGGGCCACGGTCACAACCATTAGAAAGCTCAAGTGATAAAAATAACACCACCAGTAACTACTTGTTAAATACTGTACTTAGCATCACCTTAGCCATAAAACACATCATGCATGAACATCATAAGCATAAACACATTATGCTGTCTCAGTAGGCATAATCACATTATGCAATCTCATTAGGCACAAACACATTATGCAATCTCATTAGGCATAAATACATTAGGCATCTTTGTAGGGCCTTATGCTCTACCCATATCACAATGATGACCCCAGGCCAACTGGCCTTCTCTGGGGCCTAAATGCCCTTCGTCCCGAAAGTCAGGGCATCTAGCTGCCTCTGCAGCTACGAGGATTTGCGCAAATCACTGGGGCCGGGAGGGGAGGTGCATCTCACCCCTTCCTTATTGACAAAACAAATTGCCCCCTCGTTGCAGCTGTGCGCGCTCTCACAGTGCAGCTGTATACACAATCAGCACCGGCACCTTATTAGTTCTTAGGGGGCCCGATCACTGGGTTCCTCCTGGTGGGCCACCAAGAAAATGCCCCCTTTGTGGAAGCTGCCCTCCCTCTGGCGGCGCAGCTGTCCTAAAGATTGGCACGAACAGGGCCTCCTGCGCCCCACTCACCAGGATTACTTGAGTGCAATCTGCAGCACAGTGTGCTTTGGGGAGCCCCACTCACAGGGACTTCTCTCCTCGATGGGCGAAGAGGGGAGGTGTTGCCTTCCTTCTGTGTGGAGGATTCAAGAGCTCCTTTCCAATCGTTGTGGTTCGTCCGGGACCCTCTCAAGCTAGGCCATATGCAGGGCTCTCTCTGGTCATGGGAGCACCGCCTACAAGCAGGCAAACGCTCGCCTGACTTCCTGCCACCTCGGGGACGATTGGCTGCTCCTGCTGGCTCTGCCTACAACCAGGCAGCTTGCCTGCCTTCCGGGTCGCCACTTGTGCCGGGGCAGCGGTCAATTTCGGCAAAGACGCAGGGTGGGCTCCCGCTCCGTTTCCTTAAAATGTGGGGCTCTCTCTGGCACACGGGAGCCCCGCTTAGAATGTGGCTTACTCACGGAGTGATGATGACTCCTCTCTTCAGCACAATGCGGGGTGGACTCCAGCCCCTTCTCTCCTGCAGCACAATGCATGGTGGGCTCCCGTTCCTTCTGGGAAGCACAACAAAAATGCGGGTAGGCTCATGCATCACCCCTGGACCATGGAGGAATCCCTCACGTCGGAATTTCCTTCAAATTGCTCACGCACTACAGCGCTGCTGGCCTCACGGTCCCTGGGGCATTCTTTGCGCTGAGTGCCCTTTCCAGGATGCTTAGGCAAAAATCATCAGGGTCAGAGCTGGGCACAGGCAGGCCAGCACGTAGGGACCCCCAGGAAGCAGCAGCTGGGTCCCACGGCAAATCCTCCTGTTGCCCAGCAGTCCTTCACCCCAGCACAGGTACCAGCAAGCACAAAAACATGGGGACACAGCCCCAGTATATATACTCGTTTTCCCTTTGTTCTGCCCTGGCACAGGGCCTGGGGAACCAGTCTCAACTGGTTCTGGGGGGTATTGGAGGACTTTGTTTACAGGGCTCCTTTTCCCCTTTGTCAGGTGGGGGCTCGGTCATCATACACACCACAGGGGGCGGAGCCAGCATTCACCTAGGCAGGCACAGACTTATTGAGGGACAGGGGACTACTCCTCCCACTACTCCAAATGCATATCTCCTATTCAGCCTAATGCTGACTCACCCTGCCCTCCCCAGCCCGTCACTCCAGAGCCAGACATGCAATACACATCAGACAGGCAGACCCATAGCAGATAGAAATGCCAACTTCTAAAAGTTGCATTTCTAAAATAGTGAAAATAAATTTGCGCACACCATTGCGCTGCATTTAGTATTACTATTCCAAACATAGCAAACTTGACCACGCTGCTCCTCTCATATCAGGAATTTTCACTAAAATACTTATCAGGGAATCCCCAATGCATTCCTATGAGAGGGTTGCCTCACAGCAGTGAGAAACCAAAATGGCTGTTTGTCACTCCCAGGACATGTCACACACTTAAGGTACATGTCCTACCTTTTACCTACAATGCACCCTGTCCTTAGGGCTAGCTAGGGCCTACCTTAGGGGTGACTGACATGCAGTAAAAGGGGGGTCACAGACGTGGCACACTTTGGGTGTCACATCCCAGGGGCAGTAACACTGGGCACACAGGCCCTGCAATGGCAGAGGCCGGAGACAGGTTTGAAAGGCTACTTCGGTGGGTGGCACGATCAGCGCTGCACGCCCATCATGAGGCACAGGGTCAGACTGATTTGCATATAGCCATGTCTGAACTGGGGTGGCAGAGTGGGCTAAAGAACGGTGATGGATTAAACCCAGACCTTTTGACTGGGTGTGAGTGTTTGATTGATTCAGATGCTCCGTCCATCATCACCCCCTTTTGTACCGCACGCCCACCAGTAGCATTTAATTTACTGGCCCTGGGTATCTGATATACCACATTACAAGGGACTGACAGGTAAATTAAATATGCCAAAAAGGTGTAGACCAATCTTACCATGTTTACTACAGAGAGCACATGCACTTTACACTGGACAGCAGTGCTAAAGTGCCCAGAGTCCTAGAACCACCAACACCCTGTTGGAAAAAGGGCTAGGAGGAAGGCAAAAAGTTCAGGGATGACCCTGCGAAAAGGGCCACGTCCAACAACAGAATGTGGGGCTCATGCCTCTAATTTCGCTCATGAGTATTCAATGAACTCTCCTGCCGAAATACCTCCAAGTCCTGGGACTTGTTCAGGCAGAGCCCACGCACAGCCAAAATGAAACAGAGGGTCAACCATGAGCCTTTGCCTACTTTCACTTTGTTGTGTGGCCTTAGACTGTCGAAAGGAATGTCACACAGGTTGGAGAGACCCCCTACTTACCTGTTTTGACCTCCTTCATGTTCCTTTTTCATCTTTCTCTAGTGTTATATAGACTCCCGCTTTCCAACCCTGTTATTCCCTCTCTTCTATGTGCCATTCCGGCCTCTGGTAATAGGTGAGTGCCAGTGTATCCATCTAAACTCAATAAACAAGATTTGAACCATGAATGACCCACCTGGTCCTTGAAGCCAAAGTCAGAGACTACACTCCTCCCTCCACACATGTAAATGGCATGGCTCGGGTTTGCTGGTGAAAATGCCTAGAGCACAGCCATGGGTGCAGCTGTAAATGTCTGTGGCAGAGCTTATCACCCAACCTTTATTAACCTTTAGCCACGTGGAAAGCACTTCCATCACTCATTGCAACATAATGGTATATGTTCCTAGGAAGAACTTGGAATTCCATATTTACATGGGGAATACCGCTATTGCTGAACATCCATCTGAACATTGAATATTACCACATGGACCTTGCACGTCCATGGGTAAGGAAAATACATGTTTCATGTTTGCGTGGGGCCAAGCAGAATTGATTTTTTTGTGCAGGTTTTCAGCCAAAGCACAATTTGTTATAGGGACACAAGAATCTAAATAGTACTTTAAGCTTTGAAGAGATCACCCTCAAGAATCAGAGAGCCGAATTTGATCGACGTTAAACATCCACCAAAAAGTGGCGGATGTCCTGTCTGCCTTATTTAGAATGTATTGATGTCTATGCATTTTAAATAGGATGAACAGGACATCCGGTGCTTTTTGGCAGATGTCAAACATCCACCAAATTTAAAAACAGACCCAAAGTCTTTAAGTTCCTAATGTCACAAACGAATATAGTTAATATGTAATCTGTTTCCTATTTCTTATTTGCAGAAAACCTACAGAGACTTTAGGTTGCAAGGGGTGCTTGAAGGAACGCTGACAAATAAAACCTATGAGACTATCCATAGTCGCCTTACTGTGGAAGAGGCCACACTGTCGGTGACCGATGGAAGCGGCCTTCAGGGAATCACCATGAGGGACAGTGATGAAGAGTAGTCCCAGAAGAAAGAATGTGTAACTACAAGAAGACTACCACTGAATGTTTACTTTATACCTTGTCTTTCACCTGTTTTTATATTTGTTGCCTTACAACATTGCCATATACGATACATCTTTAATAGAAGCCTCCATTTTATTAAAGAAGAACAAAAATTAAGTTTTAGAAAAAAATAAAAGCCAAGGAATTTTTTGAAGATTCCAAGTTTCTCATAGAGAGAACTGTTTGATTGTGAGCCTGCATAGGCATGGTTTGTGAGCGCCATCTCCGTTTTTTACATTTATATAGTTGACATTTATTCTTTTATTTCCAAAGTTAAGTATATACAAGTCTTACATAATAACAGAAAACGTGCCTCACCCAATATACTATGATGCAAAGAATATGTATTTTTAGAAATCTCACTGTGCCATTTGGTCAGACCTGCTAATGTTGTTTGTGCCTACCATTCCATGTATTCTTAGCACTGTGCTTCCAGTTTGTATACAACAGTATCTGCCTTGAATGGTGTCTGACAAATAAAGAAAATATGGTTTGATTGAGGGTCTTGTTTATTCCTTCCTAAGCCTTTAACAATTTCTAATTAAAGTGTTGGAATGTATATGGTTTTAACAAAGTAACTATTGTTTTGATTCTATTGTGCAAGGAAATTGTACTATCTCTTTCCTGTGTGGCATCTTTGGTACTTTTGCACAACACAATGGTGACCCACTTCCAAGAACACCAGGATTAAGCCAAGTACTGTAGAGTAAGGATGTTTTGCAGATATGACAATAATGACTTCGGGCCCTGAACAGTTAGGGCTTCATTGAAAATTAGTCACACATTTATTAAATCAATTACAGCAAGAATATTTTTCTATTTAACAGAAATTGAAATATAGAAATATCATTGTCATAAATATATGTGGCACACATAACAGTATTGTCAAACAGCTACTAGAGCTACTTCTCTTTTTGGAGAGGATTTGGTTCATACATGTTTTGTAGACAGCATCAACCATTTAAAATGTTTTACATAAACCTATTTGGAATTCAGTATACATGGCACACATCTCGTAGTCCAGGTCCAATTGGAGTGATGAATATTTCAACACCTCTCAGAGACCACAGTCAACCATACATTAAATAATATATTGGTTAGTACTAGACCCAGAAATAGGATAACAGAGAAAATAGACGCACTGGATGCTGCCACTCTGTCTTGACTGTCAGCTGGGCACAGCCTTCCACTGGGTGAACACTGATATTTAAAAGTAGGAAGATAACTTTAATGTCTTACCACCCTTGCTACAGCACAAAACATCTTCTATCACATTTGATATACTGTCAGAATAGCGCTTTGTTTCCAGCTGTCAAATCTGAGAAGGAACCTTGAGCTTTCATGAAGCTAAAACATTCATATTATATAATAAGTACATTTCAACGTACATGGAATAATTGTGCTTCTCCCACTATAAATTACTACCTTCTGTCTTATGAGACCACGCTCCCGGATTTGAAAATACATTCAGCTGGTTGTTTTATAGACGGCAATGTAATAATAATCCACATTTGTAAAGCGTGAACAACCACACAAATTAGAGTACACATTTCACCAGGCTAACAATCAGTTTCCTATCCTATATTGCTTCCTTATACAGCTCGTGAATTAAAAGAAAATATATATCAAAGTCTGTGAAGTGATGAGGACCCTTCCTGTTCCTTAAGTCAAATACCAAGGTGTGCAAAAATGCAACTTTATAATCAATAAAAGATAGTTCTAAAACAGTACTTAGAAAATAGAGTTTGTCGTCATAAAAGCAAACGTATTCCTCAGAATACTTCTGTATATGCAATTCAGACTTCCATCAATTCCAGATGATGATGGCAAAGTAGTTTCAAGGTTTTCCTTAAGTCTGGAAGTAAGGTCCTGGCTGCAGCAACAATGCATCACAATTGTTTTGCAAGAATGATTTGGGCCACAAAGAACTTATACTATGTGTCTTCAAAGTGGCCACCACCACTTGCAAACCAGGTGAGAGTACTGTGGCTTCATTGGCCATGAAGATTTCTTGACTTACTCAGACATCTCGTAAAGAGTGCATAGTGCAGATGAGAAATCGCTTGCCAGGCAGCACTTAACGAGCACCAATCTCTCCTTCCTCTCATGGTGCACACCACCTGATAGCAGGGGCGTCACTAGGGTTGGTGTTACCCAGTGCGGGTAACTCATGGTGTCACCCCCTCACGACTTACCCCATGGACCTCCTCTGTTACACAGCCAAGGCCGCCTCGTCCGGCACGCCTTCCCAGTGCTCATCCTGGCTCCAGCACACCTCCTGTTCGTCCACGTCCTTGGTCAGGGTGTCCCTTCCGTATCCGCCGGCCTCTGGTCACGCTGGTTGTTCTCCCACCGCTTTCTCCTCCGTTGCGTCCGCTACCGCGTCCTCCTTCTTGTTGTCCTCCTCTGCTCTCCTGCTTTCACCTCCTTGCATCCGAGTTCCCCTCCGCAGTTCCGGGCCATCGGAATACAAAGTCCCTCCTCCCCCTTGCACCGGAAGTATTACACCGGCAACAGAGGAAGAGACCAGAAAGCAGGACTCCTTGGTGCCTCCGGGGCTCACGCCACAAGCCCCCAAGGCCTTTTCCTTAAAGTACTACCCTACCAGGCTTTGCCGATCGGGCCAAGAGTCCACCGGAGTGCGAGAGAGGAAGTCCACATTAGAGAGAACCAGAAAGTAATACTGAACAGCCGCGGTGCGTCCATTGGGGCGTAGGGGCGTAGCCCTACCAGCCACATGGACCCGCATCGCGGCCGCCGGCCGCAATCTATTCCATTCCTATCTACATAAATAAATTACTGTGACTGTAACATAATACCAGCGGCAGCCGCCGGGAATTGCGCAGGGGGGGTGGTCTGCTGCAGCTTGAGTGACACAGTCCACACACTCAGGCTGCAGCAGACCGTAGTGCGCAAGTGCAAGTTTGTTTGCAACTTGCACAAGCATGCGCACTCACCGCACTGTAAGGTCCCCAGCGGGACCATGCTCGCCTGACACAGCCCGGGTTTACAAGGGGCGACAGGGCGAGCCGCAAATGGGCCCCCCTAGCCAATCCTGGCACTGCTGGTCCACCGGCGCAGCATCCCATTGGATGCCGCGTGTGGGGGGACGGGACATCCTGTCCAGCAAAGAGCTCTGTCGCGGCCGGTGTTGGCATCTCTTTCGTGTCGTGTGCTTCAGATTTCGGCCTTAACATGCTGAGGAACTCAGGCTCACACCGAGTGGAAGAAGACGAAGAGCTCCTGGAATATGGTGAGTCACTCTGTCGGCTGGCGAGGGTCACAGGGTGAGTGGTGAGGCACGGGATTGAGAGTTACATAACGATATGGGCACTGTTTGAGATGCGGACCGGGGTCATTAAATCATGGGGGGGGAGACGGGCACAGCATTGGTGGTGGGGACAGCGGCCATCTGGAAATTAAACCGCAGTGTTTATAAAAGTGACATGGCGCCCCCCCCCCCCGAATCTGGCAGTGATTACTGCGAGCCTGGCCGAACTCGGCGCCCGGCAGCTCCACACTTCTCGTTAGCAGGCCTGCAAATGTCACCGGCTCCTGCTCTTAGTTGTCTGCTTTTTTTTTTTGTTAACTTAAAAAAATAAAACTTGGAATACTTTCCATATTTCTTCTCTCCTGACTAATAGCGCAGTCTTTAAAGATAAGTGCTCCTTGGTTTTCATTGCCATGTGATGGACTATATTCGATGCCGACTGTGACTAAATTAGGGCTAAGTTTCGCTGCCAATGATTTTATATTTATTTGCATTTTGAAATGAGCGACTAATGCCATTTGCCTTCTGTGTTGATTCCGACATTTTTATTAAACCTTCAGTGGTTGCAGTCTGAACCTTGCCTTGTGGATTTTCCCGAGTAAAACTTTCTATGAATTTCCTCTGGGTTTATAGGATTTTCGGTTAGGGCTTTCATGTTTAATACTGTCACAAAGCCCAGATCCATCAATCCGCCCTTTAAATGCTGTAAAGCGCTGATACCGTTTACACTTTTTTTTAAACCCCTCCCAGGCACAATATCGCACATCAACTGCTTCGCGGCGCTTCATAGCTTTCTCTTGTGTAATGATTATTTACTTCCTGGTGCAGGACAATGACTAAAAGACAACGTGCATTTTAAATATTTCATCTATGCTCTGACCCCTTGAAGCAGTGGGAGTATAACAGAAATGTGTAATTTGTATTGCCTCGTAGTGCCTTGGAGAATTATTTGGGGGTGCCTGTAGCAAAGCAAGCCAGGCTGATTTATGTCCTGTTGAAGTTTTCAAATCTCCACTGATATGAGGAGTGGGAAGCCAAACACAAATGGATTTACTTGCTTCTTGATATTTCTCTTTATTTGTTGTAACAGGATAAAACACATCACAAAATCAAAGAAGAATCATAGCACACACCCCACAGATGCCATGTAAGCATTTCAAATTCAAACACTTAGCGAATTATGCTTACCTTTGGGAAGCTTCGAGTTTCAATTCAGGAACTAAGCAGTAGGGGACAGATTTACTAAGGACTTGTGTTTACCTTAATAGAGTTTTATAGAGCGCGAACTAGACCCGGTATGGGTATCAGAGCGCTTTACATGAGCTGTTATAGTTAAATTGATTAAATATATCCAGTGAGTTGTCGATTTATAGTTATAAAAAATAGGAAGGTGGCAATGGAATAGAAATGTAGAGCATGTAGTTCTGGCTTACCTGCCTGATCATATGTGAAGTTATGCAAATTCTCATTGTATTACAATAGAATTAGATTAACATTAACATGCTGCTTGACAAGAACCACAATGTTTCTAAATCGGATCCCAGCTTTGGTATGTGGTATTTGGTATTTGGTATTTTGGTATGAACTGGATAAATGCAACACAATAGATCTGCGAGCACATTAAAAACCAAGGAAAGGCTGTTTACTTCACTTTGCATCTAATGTAATTTTAGTTATCTTACATTTATAAGTGCAAGGTTACAACTACTAAAACTCAAATCAAGGCAAGGCCTACTCACTGACATGGGGCAAGCTGATATCTCTAAATGTAGGCTGTGATCTGTGTTTGCCAGAATCTGGAATTGTGAATTTAGAGAATGGGATAATGGGAAATGTGTATTTTTACAAATTAACTTTCACTGACATGAAGAAAGTTTTAAGACAGTAAAATCTAGACTATCATCATTTTTTGCCAAACAAAACCACGGGTCTCCAATTAATGTTGACAAGTTGCCTGTACATCTTGATATTTACCACGTCCACAACAGTCCTTTGCAATTTCGCTGTACTGAATGATCACATCATATTAGTAACATGTATAAATTCCTTTGAGGTGGCCCTGGACAGAATATCCATACATTTAATAATTACTCTTTGATGTCATTGACAGCGGTACCTGTTTTCTAACATAGTTCCAGAATTAATCAGTTTGTGAGAAAAATGCTAAGACTGATATTGGAAGGGAGCCTAGTTTTTGAAAGTCTGACTACTTCAGTGTGTAAAATGTTAGCTGTTGTGATAAAAGTCAGTGTAAGGCAATAACTGTGCAGGATGCCGCTTGCAATCACTCAACTCTACATTTCATAGGCCTGAGATCGGAGTGGAGAGCCAGACTGCCTCTTGGACTTGTTAGAGTCCCATAAGGGCATAGGAAGTAAAGCAGGTGACTCAGTAATAAAACATCAACCAGCAGGTTTAAGAATATTTCTGAGGCCCACAGCTGGAAGTGATATTTTAGAACCACTGCAGTCTAGGAGAGTATTTCAGGACTTTGATCTTGCTTTTGAAAGTTGTTGGCTATTTTTGAGAGTAAGACGATCCAAAGGAGGCAAAACACAATCATGTGTATATTGAAAATTACAGGTCTCTTGAAATTAGTAGCCATCTGCAGCCCAGTCACATTCTTTAAGAAAGTACACCTCCCCCATGTCTTTCTGGTAATGTGAGTTATGAAAAAACAGGACATACATCTAAAGGTAGTTTGTGCAACACAGGTTCCATGTGAACATTCAATTGTGAGTGTTTTGTATTTAAAAAATGCTTCCCTTCATTTATGAAGAAAAACCAAAGGTGGTGATGGACGGAGCGTTGACAATACAAACACTCACCCCCAGTCAACTGATCTGGGTTTAATCCATCACAGTTTTTTAGCTCACTCCGCCACCCCAGTTCAGACATGGCCATATGCAAATCAGTCTGACCCTGTGCCTCATGGGAACAGTCCAGCCCGAACTGCCAAGCCATGTCTTCCCTGGACTGGAATCAAGCTTCCCAGGACCGGTTTGGCATTACAGCAGTCTTCAGCCGGGCTTGCTTGACTCCAGTGGCAAAGTGAGCAAGGGACTCGCGTCTGAGCATACCCTGCCAACTTTGCCTCAAGTTTGCCTCTTGAGTATTGAACGACCACTGATCTCCCACTGGCTGAAAGGACTTGTGTGACAAGCATCAGTTCCCAAAGTGGATGTGGTTTTTAAAGGGATGGATGGATGTACGCTTTTAATGGGATATGCTAAAGTATTACCAAAGTATTCCTAAGTGCCCCCGGCTCCTAGTTGTGCAAGCACACCCGCACACAGCAACCTCGAAATGGAAATACAAACAACAAAAAACTCAGAGATAAAAGGTTTGAAAAAAATGGAAGAGGAGTGTTGGGAAAGGGTTAGAAGGCATGGGAAGGTGTGCGAGGCAACAAATGGCTAGGGGCTAATGGGGAAAAGGTGAAATATTTTATAATAAGTTGAGCGGGATGGGGACGAGCGGAGGAAGCTATGGACGAGTAGAGGGAAGCAACAATGAAAGTGACGAGGTGGGGGAAACTAAAGGGGAAGCAGCACACAGAGGAGAGAGCAAGAGAACACACACATTCCTGAGCAAGAGACGGCAGCAACAAAATCTCTCAAAAGCCAGTGCTTCTCTCAGACCCAGAGCATTTCTGCTGCAGATACATGGAGGTGAATGCATTAAAACCACATAATCTTAGGGTCTCCCCCAGATTTGTGCACTGGTTCTTCCGGAGAGCCATCCAACTGTGTTCATGGCTCTGTAGCCAGCCCTTGTAGTTCTTCTACCCTCTCTAGGAGGGAGAGCAGCCTACCGCTGGGTTGCTATTACATGCATATCTGATATTTTATTAATTTTACTGGTTTCTTTATCACGCTGTAAATTTTGCTCTGTCATTTCGCTTTTTTGCCCATGTATGTTTCCTATTCCTCCCCTGTTTTTTGTTATTTGACTAGTTCATTCATCCTCTTTTGTATGGTTTATGGGAGGGGTAGTTCCACTTGTTTTGTTCTGCTTTAGAATATGCTGTAGAACCGTGCATGGTCATTCTGTCGTTATACAGAATAAGCAGCTACCTATGTTATGCCATCTATTAATGTAATACCTGCACTTTCACAATTGCTTTATTAACCTTCCTGCTTTCTCAAATTTGCTTGAAAATGCACGATTTTTCTTCTTTTTTTTCAAATTTTTTTGGGGGGGGGTTATCCCCCCAAACCCCCCTTTTGGTGTTCGGGCTCGCTCGCAGCGCTCGCTCGCTACGGTGCAGTATGCTAATCATTTTGCGCCCCACCACTTTCAAATGTCACCCACCGCCCCTGATACTGAACGGACTGGAGGGCCCATTTAATGGCAGAGGCGAGGCTGCAAAGTTTGGCCAGCAACCAACACAGCGTAACTAGATTGGTGTCACCACATGTGCTCGTGTCACCCGGTGCGGTCCTCAACCCCCGCACCCCCCTAGTGTCGCCACTGCCTGATAGTTCGTAGTATCGCACTTGGTGAGCATGAAGAGATGAGTATAGGCTTCAGATCACAACAAGAATGTTCAGCAAAGTAATTTACATAAACACATTATTACAATAGCAGCATTGGGAGTATTCTCTACATCATAGAATTAAAGAGACTATTTAGGATAGAAGACTCACACTGACCCTTTTACAAAAAAATAAAACTCCTCATAATCTATACTGTTAAGCCTCACAATACGAACTCATATTTTTTACTGCAGTGGTTAATGTCTTGCACTTTTTATGCAGTCCCTCAGTATAAGTCTGTGTGTAGGACACTCTGCCACATGGTGGGTGTTACTAGAAGCATGCCCAACTTAATCAAGTGGAAATCATCAATCCCTATTGTATGGACCAAGCCCATGATATGTAATGTCCAGCAACCTGTCTTTTATTATGACTGCTAGTTTAGTCTTTTGGAACATTGAAAACGCACAGATGCTAGGGACCCCAAAGTCCCTTTCTGTCTGTCTTCCCCAATGTCACTTTCTGTCTGCCTTTACATGGGGGTGGGACCACCATCTATAGGATGAGGGACAGGGACATCCTAATCCATGCGGTGGAGTCTCCGCAGGCATCGCCCCAATTGTAGGGATTAGGCTTCAACTGCCGCCCTGATGGGCTCCTTGAGCCCGTCGAGGCTGCGGTCATTCCCCCTCCCAAATCGCTCCAACTGCCTGAATTGTAATCCAGCTGTCGGATTTATACACTGGATGTCGGGCAGACCGCCACAAATGGTTGGTGGTGGTCCACCCAACATCGGAATGAGGCCCTAACTGTGAAACATGGAACTCTACACACGTATTCACACTTTGTGTCTATGTGGTAGTGATTAGGGCTTTCGTAAATCATCTCAGACCCCGTGGAAGCGCATTTACTATAAATGTCCTCATCCAGGACCTGACTGGGGAACCATAAGCAGCAGTGGCAAAAATGCTCACACCTACCCCACTCCCTTCACCTTGCTCTCTCTTGCCATCCATCAATTCTCTCTCTTCAATTCTCTCCACTCTCTCCTCTTCCTCTCTGGTTGCTGTCTCTTTACATTACCCTCCTTACCTCTCTATATCTCTTTCTAGAAGCCTTCTTGTTCCTGCTACAATGGGCAATGCTGAAGGGCTGGGGAATGTGACCGAGGCGCCGGAAGCGGCCCTGGGCTTTTAAAACGGCCTTCATGGGCTTCAGCCCACCGGGGAAATGCCCAGTGGAATAAAAAGCCTAATCCAATTATGTGCAGCATGCCTGTAGACCTCTCCCTGTTGGGTTAGTGTTTAACAGAGTGCCAAACAAGTACAGTAAAACTAAAATGCAGCCACCAGACACAAGAACACACTCTGCACATTCAGGACATGTGAATTGTAAATAGATTGTGAAACAAGTCTCGCTAGGCATTATGCAAAGACCGTGATGCACTTTAATTTAGATTAAATAGAGGCAAAGTTTGCATTTGTCTTAGGACCTGACGTTGTAACGAAGTGGAGATACTGTGAGGAGCCACGTGCAAAGTTTTGCAACTTCCTCTCCATTCCAGGGACCCCCTACAGCTATAGTAATTACAATCCATGCACGCACAGCTCTTGAAATGCCTTTTCTCTTGTAGTAATTGGTAGCCAATCCCATACACACCAGAAGCTATGTATCTGTTTTTCGACAGGAAGATTGCTGAATGATCTAAGTCAGCCGAGAGTTGTGTTTTCAGTACTTTTCCTTTCATCCTGGCTAACAAAATCCTCCTCTTTGGTGCAGACTACATGAACATCAAACTGGTGTTTGGCTATTTTTTTAAATCAAAAGAGATATGCAGATGACAAGTGATTACAATAGGTGTGTGAAGCACATCTTACTTTTGTCTTATCTGTTTCAAATACAAATCCAAACTCCAATCATTTACCCGAAACCACTTTCAATTGATCTTTATTTCGGCACTACATGGCCATAAAAGATTTGCACCGCAAACACATTTCATAAATGAATACATGTCAAACACCATTTTTAAAACAACTGACGATTATGGCTAATAAAATCAATACAGTTTTAAAAAAAGACAAGTATTGAACATAGTAGCATGCCTGGCTGGAGCTGAAAAAGATACCATAACATACATACAATCAAACCACTAAACAAATAAAACCAAGTGAACAAGTGGTATACAATTTTGTCCTTATAGCTTTAGGCCTTTTTTCATGCACACAAAGTGGATAGAAAGCAAAAATCTGCTGACACTAAATACTATTGTTTGGGTTGTATGAGATTTGATTATTCTCAGGGCCATCTTACATGACCTTATTCCCAAGAGATTGCATAAATGTTTGATCCACTTTCTTCTGGCCGACACATAGGCTGGGCAGAAGAAAAAGATATGCTGATCATCCTCCTTGAGATTACCCTCGCACATGGTACATGTTTCGCTGGTCGTTGTGTCATCAACAACATTGCCCTTTCTAGACCAGCATGCCAGGGTTGAGTTGGTCAAAAGGTTACCATATCTTAGTTTCATAAAAAGGGTTTTAGCTAGCGGGAGCTCAACTTCATCGAAGAAAGTCTGGAAAAGAGGCTCATCTTTGAAGCTTAGAAAGTTGTTTACTAAGGTCCCACCACTATTTTCATTAATCTTTTGGTTGTTGATAAAACCCCAAAAGGCCATTTTCACCAATTTTTTTAGAATTATGCGGCAACCTTTCCGGATTCTTCCAAAATTGAAATAAACCTATCTTGGTTAACCACAATCTAACATGTTTTAGCCAAACATTGGAATTCAATGTGTCCATACCCATTAACTCTCTTAGCCCATTTCTATAGTCAAGCAATTCTGGTGTTTGCCATAGTCTCACCCAGAGCATTAGAGCCCGAACAATGGTGTGATGGTCAGTTCTTTTGACATTTAGGTCCAACTGAAGTGGTAGTAATGGAGTGCCTTTTGGGGCCCTCACAAGGCTTCTCATGAATTTATTCTCTAAGGTTGTAAAAACATCCTTTGACATTGGCCCCCAAATCTCAGCACCATAAAGAGCTGCAGATTGAACTTTGAATTTAAATAGTTCTAATGCTGGTGACACGGCTTTGCTGATACTTGCACCCTGCTTCCTTAGGATGGGTATAGTGTTCTGAGTAAATGTTAGCTTACTTTTCTCAATTTGGGGCCTCCACGTAAAGTTAGAATCAAGGGTGATCCCCAAATAGGAAAAGTTTTGGACCGATTCCAATTTTTGGCCATTTAATGTTAGGTAGCCTTTTTGTGGTTTAATAGGGTTTAAGGCCATACATTTAGTTTTTTTGGCATTAATTTCCAAACCTTTCCTATTACAATAGTAACTGAATGAATGAAGTGGTGCCTGTAGACCTTTCTTAGTTTGAGAAATTAAAATGGTATCATCCGCAAATAATAACACGGGTACCCTTTCCCCAGTTCATTTTGGGGAGTCATTTTTGCAACCCTCTAAGTGTGCAGGAATATCGTTCACAAAAAGGGAAAATAAGGTGGGGGCCAGGACGCAGCCTTGGCGAACGCCACGCTCAATGGGTATATGCTGGCTTAACTCCCCATTGGGGCCCCATCTCACTTTGGCAAAATTCGTGACATGCAACCCAATTATCTGAACCAACAGGCAGTTGGGTAGCCCTGCCTTGTGGAGGGACCTCCATAAAAGATCTCGTGGCACTAGATCGAAAGCTGCTCTGAGATCTACAAAAGCAACGTATAAATGACCCTTTCTAATCTGAACATAATTCCAGTAGAGGCAACAAAATCTGAGAACTTGGTCGATGGTGCTCACTTTGTTCCTAAACCCAGCTTGAAACTTCGTGAGGACCGAGTTATCTTCCAACCACAAGTTTACACGGATTAAAATATGCCTAGAATACATTTTCTGGAGAATATCCATTAGGCTAATTGGTCGTTAATTAGAGGGTTCCGACCGATCACCCTTTTTAAAAATTAAAACAATCTCAGCTCCCCGCCAGCTTTCTGGAAAATCTAAACTACAAGACAGCATATTGCACAAATGGTTTATATAAGGTGCCTACACCTTTAGATCATGCTTGTAGAGGTCCCCAGGAATTTTATCTAGGCCAGATGCTTTACCATATTTCACTGCATTAATGGTTGTTTCAGTTTCCTCTATTGTAAATTCCAGGTTAGCATTGGAAGGTGTGGACCATGGAGCCTCCTCGCTAGTGACGTAAGTGGCTTCATCGTATTTTTTATATAGGGTAGTAAAGTGGTTAACCCACGTGAGTTCGTCAAGATAAACATCTCTAACAACTCTCCCTTCGTGGTTCCCATTGGCAACTAACCTCCAGAAACCTATGTTGTCCTTAGCCTTTGCAGCTACCAGCATGTCCGCCCAATTATTTTCCTCCCAAGCTTTCCTTGAATCAGCCTGCACCTGTTTGTAGACTTTTCTTGCCAACCTAACATCGTCCGGAGATTTACTTTTGATCGCCAACAAGAGGCTTTCTTTGTACTGCCTGCATGTCTTGCCATACCATGGTTTACTATGGGACAGATTTTGCAGTTTCTGGTGTTTCTTTTTTGGCATTTTTGTGACTAGGAGTTTCAGGGTATTGAAGAGCTCATTATGAAGTGCAATGAAGCGTCCAGGATTATCGGCCTCATGAGGGGAGCCTATAAAGGCCGACAATGAACTTGCAAATTGTGAATACATTTCTGCAAGGATGTCGCCATGCTCCAGTATATGGGACCACTTTAGGGCTCGTCTGTTGTTACTAACAAAAATCTCGTCACGTGGACCGCTATGTGGATCAATTATCTTTGCACTCCCAGCCCCCTGTACCAAGCATGCTTCTAGCTGTAAGTCCAAGGGACGGTGATCACTCTCTATCCTGTCCTTCACCTCTAAGTCGATCATATGCTGCCAGATAGACAAGGAAACAATTACAAAATCTAGATTGCTTTTGCACTTGTTCCTAAGGAATGTTGGCTTTTTGGACGTGTCCGACGGGAGACGACCATTGCAAGCCCTGAGACCATGCTCCGCGGACAACTTCACTAGTTGAACTGCCAGAACTGAACAATGTACAGGATCATTGTTGTCCAACAAGGGAATGTTGTTTACCTGATCTTCTTCATCAAAGACATCGCTCAGCCCTAGGATTGGTTCATAGTTGCAATTTAGGTCTCCAGCTATAATAACAGCTGCTTTGTCAACTATTCTGCTTAAAAAGGAGTCCCGCTTTACCAAAGTTAATGATTCCTTGGATACTGGAGCGGGTCTATTATAGACATTAATTATATAGAGTTTTTTCCCTTCGCTAGTTGTAATTTATAATGCCAGTATATCCAACGAGCTTGTGTCTATAATTTCTACCTTAATCCTCAAAGTTACTTTGACCCAGGTGATTAAACCACCTGATGGCCTGCCCCTTACAGAGGAGATGGCGCCAATTCCAAAGGACTTATAGCCTACCCCATGAGGCGTATCAAGTGCCCATGATTCTTGAAGAAGGCAAAAGTCACCAGAATCAATATACTTTGCCCAATCGGGATCCCTCTGGTTCTTTGTAACACCAGCTATATTCCATGATATTAATTTCAGGATCTTATCATTATTGCTACTCATGGGTAGTAGCTCCAAGTTCGGTGACCTAATATTTGAAGCAATCGCTCCCATAGATAACTCTCCCATGGAGTTCTGTCCTTCCAGGAGTTCAGTTCGCTCTCCCTGTATGGTGTCACTATTTATATGCCCTGGTTTATGTGTAGATGGGTCCTGTGGTCCGTCCCCCTGGGCACAAGCTACCACAACTGCTCCTTTACTGCTAGTAATACTAGGGACTTCTGTATGACCTTTCCCATGATCTTGAATAAGCATAGAGCTCAGCAAATGTGGTCTGCCTTTGGTGCTAGATATACAACCCACAATTGGCTTCAGTCAATCTACTGCTTCTAGGCAGCTAAATCTGTTGAAAATTGGTGCCCCTACCCATTGGTTTGAATTGCCCATGCCCCTATCGCGAATCCCGCACCGAGCATGATAGTTGACCCTAGTCCAACTTCCGCCACCTTCAGGACGCGTCCTGGGTGGATAAAAAAACGAAAGAGGTCTGGTTTCGATTGCGGAGTTCCCTCCTTCAAAGTTCCACGAGCATATATGATACACAGTTCGTGGGTCTTCAAAGTTAACTACCACACAATCACCAGTAATTGATTTCCTTGAGGGGCCTATCCAAGGGACCCTTCGAACCATTAAGATTTTACTCTTTATGTGAGTGGGTAAGGGCCTATTTTCATTTAACCAATAAGATATTTTATTTTTGAGTGTCCAGAAGGATTCTTCTTGTTGGTTGCCTAGCTCAGGGACCCCTGTCAGGACAATTACATAGGGGCTTACATCTGGTGGTAAATTGATGTAACCTCCCCTCGGTTTTCTCTCTATTTGCTGCCCTTTCTGATCCTGCTGGTTGGACTTGGTAACATTAATGCCCTGTACTGGGGTTTCCTTAACTGTTGCAACGGAACTTACTGGATTTACCAAGGTTGCATTTTTATTGTTCCCACTCGTTCCCTGGGTCAAAGGCTGGGGTATATTCGTATCTAGTGCTGGAGCCATTAAGGCAGCACCCCCGGTTGGCTTAGAAGGTAATCCTGAGGCTTGCCAGAGTTATAATACTTTTTTCAACCTCTTGTAACTGGTTTTCTATGCGTGTCAAGTCTGGTTTCCAGTGGGGTTAGAAGTTTTCTTAGAATTTCCCCCATATTGTTTAGCAGGATTGTAGTCCCCTCGTCAGCCATCCCTACTCTACTGTCTCCCACCTTGTCTCTAACTAAAGAATCTTGTGATTCCTCTGGTATATCTAGATTAACAACGATTTGAGCATCATCCTCACCCCTCCCATTCTGTACTGCCTGTGGAGCAAACCCTATTACCTCCCCTTCTCTGTTCACTGTGTCCCTATTCCCCTGTGCCTTTGTGACTTTTACTTTTTTCCTAGCGTAAGCAGGAGCGGTCGGGCGTTTCTGTTTCGATATAGCACCCTCCCGTCTCCCACGTAATTGTCTTGTATGAGCCTCGCCTTCCTGATCCTCTAGCTCTATGGATTCGTTTATAGTATCGTCCACTGCAACTGGCCCTGTTTGTGGACTGGGAGTGTGGTGCACGTCTGCTTGTAACACAATAAGAGTAGGACAGTCAGTGTGTTCTGGGGTTCTGGCAGATGCTATGTGGTCCAAGGACGATCTTTCGGCCATTACAGGGTCCTGTAACATTTTTCTGGCCACTGCTAGATCCAGTGACACTCTTTGCTCCATTAAACTTATGCCCTGATCTATTACCGAGTTAGCTCTGGTAATAAAGTTGTCAAGTGTTCCTGTTAGCTGTCCCCCCCCCTTTTTCTGCCTTACTCCTACTTTCACGAGTGGCCATCCTGAGAAACGCTTGATCTATAGTGGTACACAGGCACTCGTAGTCAATAGTTTAATATGGAGTACATACAAATGTTGGTCCCACAAGGGTTTACACACAAGAGGGGTGGCCCCGTCCGGTCTTGCTCGGTCTGGAACGGGCTAGAACGGGCCCGACCTTGGCCCGGGCTTTGCCCGGCGACCGTCCGCGCACGTTCCGCGTGCGCGGACCATAGAGTGCCTTAATAGGAGGAGGGCGGGAAGACACCACAGATGCGGCAGGTTGCTCAGCCGCAAGGCACAGTGGTCGTCGCAGTCCCGCTAAGCAAAAATGCTCCCAAATCAGCGTTATTCCCCGCAGTCAAAGTAGGTAGGTCCTCGAGGGGCAGAGAGCAAGGTTTCCAACTGGCACAAGTTCCCGACTACGAGCGGCACCCCCACATTCGTTCACAGTGCTTTACAAAGCCATGAAAGCCCTCCTCCTTTTATGACTTTTTTGTCCCTAGATCCTGGGCAGGGACTCCTCGTGCCATTTCACCTCTGACGTAGTCTTATGACATTTCATTCTTTTACCTATAGCGTTTACCTATTCGCCATATAAACTACCTCACATGTATGTGCACTGATACTTTCTTAGGGTATGTGAATATGTTAAGATGTAACATGCTATATGTATGGTTTACCAAAAATGCCTTATACAGATCACTCGCGGTGCTTGCTTACCATGATAGTTGGTGCCCAGATCATGATGTCTGCTTAGTGTAACATCCTCCCCACGCCTGTGGCATGCTAATGAGCATGGCACATATGGAGCTCCGTAATGCGCTTCATTATTCTTCAGAGTGCAACTGTTAACTGCACACAGTGTGATGAACTTTAACCAAACCTGTACACACCCAAACGGCTACGTCCTTCTCTTACCAAGTCCACCAGGGACCAGAAGGGCCCTGCTATTCATACATACAAGACACTACAGTTAGCATGCCTCCTCAGCAGGCAATACGGACTACTTATTTTTTCTTGTGCTTCCTTTAGTGGACATTTTATTAAATATAGTGTCTTGGCTAGTAAGCTCAAGAGCAGACTTCATGATATGGGAGCCCGCGGTGGGCTTCTGAAATATGCTGAAATGAGTGCTGTAACAAGTTAAGGAGGCAGATTCTATATTTCACTTTGAAGCTAATGAGCCTGCTTTTTAATTAGGTTGTATGTACAATGTTTGATATTATTCATCCTGTTCGCATTTGTCTAGGCTAATGCTAGGCTAATGCTCTAATAATCCTCACAGTTGTTTAAATAGTTCTATTCTAATCGCCGGTGTTAAACTGGTTTTGCAATAATAGACACAGGTATGTAGTTTCAGAAATCGTGTTGATATGATGCATACAGCTTGGTTACCTTAGTCCGTCATTTAATTCAGTTTTAATAGACACAAGGTATTAGTGCCAAGAGGGTATATATATATGTTTGTTCAAGATGTTACACAAAACGACTTGTAGCCGAATATGTGAGCATAATTGCTCCATACACGCTATATCATAGAGATCTGAAATAAATTAGAGATATTTAGAAGTCCTGCTTTTGTTCGGTCATTCATATAATCTTCTCATTTGAAATGTTATTAGTTTTACAAGGACGTGGTGTAATTATGCCAAAGTCAGTAAGATTTTTTTGTACTATTACCTTACAGGAATCTCAGCTTTTGATTTTAATGTGTGCCATAGTGTGAGATGAATCCACACACAGTCATATGAACTGTGGACAGTGCCGGAACCTATAGGATATTTCCAGTTTTTTAATCAATCTTTACAAGGTAACAAATTATTACGTTGACCTTGCAGGAAAGATCTACTTGCTTATTACTTGCTTATTGTTTGCTCTATAATTCGTATTCCATTATACTGTAAATGGATACCGTTTAAATTGGAGCAATTCCATGTATGTTATACACACGAAGTTTAGGCCAGACTACGATTAATTCGTGCAAGGTATGTGCAATAATCATGAGCTACCCTTAACTCTAACCTTCTCTTTTCCATACAACAGTTCCCCCACCGAGCCTCAGAGACCTCACGCCACCTGCGAATCGCGGGGTCGCGATGCCACTCGCACACTGCATGAGGAACACATGGACACCTGGCCACATACGTGTTGGACATGGATAAGATACTCTGTTCATTGTACGCTGTCACGTCCCTAGCACCCTCCCAGTGATGTAACTGGGGAGACACACAGACACCCTACTGCTAGGTCGTAGGAGCCTTACCCAACATGGCTGCGGACTAACCCTGCTGACTGCACCTGCTCACTCCTATGCCTCAGTGAGCTATACTACTGCACACATTGCCAATACAAGCACAGAAACACTGACTCAGCATTGGAGACGCATATATAGCCGATTCCCCTCCCCATCTCTGACTACCCACAGCTGACTCACACGCGACTTATGGGATTTGGGAAGCTACATTCATGGAGCCAATGCTGGGTGACCATTGTGACGTGAATCTTGAAGATAAAATGTAAAACCATGAGATCTACCATTAGCGCCATTAGCCCACAGATGGTTATACCAACTAACACATGGAATTCGCCGCCGGACCCCCGGGTTGCCGGCTGAATGGCTGTGTCATCCTGTTCAGAACCTAACGAACTACCACATGCTTATACAGTCTTTGTAAAGTTGTAGACTGTGAAATGTATGATAACCGCATACTGTGTAATAAAGATCTTTTAAAAACCAAAAAAAAAAAAAAAACAGTTCCCCCACCGAGTCCTGTTATAAAAAAGCTAGAGTGCTAACATGAGGTTTTATTTAAGATAGGAGGTAATATGCCTGAATAATATAACTATCAAAAATCCTGAGAAGAACGTCAATCATTAAAAGACTCAGACCAACGTACAGATTGAGTTTCCACTTAATAAACTTGGATGTGGCTAAATTAAAATCTAGCACTCTGGGCCACGTAGGCATGTACCACCAGCAATAAAATCAAATTCTTAGGTGAACTCTTTTTGTAGCAGTGAGAGCACTCTCCCTCAACAAAAATCCTGCTTACCTGGATGACCCCCCCCCAAATGAGGATACACATACCTCAAACTTAAAGATGATAGAAATAAACAAGTCATACAAATCGATGCAGCCTGCTCCCCTTTACCCTTGGGGACGACAAGTCTATTTGTAAGAGATTAGGGTGCCAGAACTAGTGAAACTGGTCAGAAAAAAATTAATTCAGAGTCCCTTGAGCTTGGTGAAGTGATGGTAGAGACCGCCAACCTGGGGTTCCGGGGTCCCCAACAAACAACTGTTCATTCTAATTTGGAATCCAGCAATAGAATGACTTCCACAGAAATGTGCACCTCCGATTCAAGCTGCCGTAATAATCTACGGTTTGTACTGATGTACACCTCAACAGTTCCCCCTCAATCCTTCAAACAGCCTAGAACCTGGACTCTGGCACAAGCCTTAGTCTGGGGGAATAGTCCCTCCCTGGACCTGGAACAAAACAAAACTTCTATTGTAACCTGGAAGCACCCTGAACATGTTGACCGGGTTCTCATGTGTATCTTGTGTTTCTTTAAAAAATGGAGCTTTCTGTCTAAAAGAACAGGCGTAATTCTAATTCCTTTATGAAAACACTAATCCAGTTCTAAGAGCAGCTAAATGTTCCTTAAATTTCAATGGAATGGACAAGCAAAAAAAACTCTGCAAGGGATGGCCAATTTTATTCTTTCAATAGGTCGAAGAAATAGTGCAGACAATGGAGTTTGGACGGGGCTGGCAACTGCCATGAAAACCATGGCGGAGAGGAAGCTCTTAATATGCTTGGCGGGACCACGGTGGTCCTGCCAAGCATAATGCTGATGGACGGAGAAAAAATAAAGGAGGCCCTAGAGTGCCCACTAGTGCCTCACACCATGTGGATGCACACACGGGGACACAACATGTGCCCCCTTGTGTGCATGCACACCAGTTCCTGTACAGCTTGGACATTACATTCTATGCCAAGTAGGAATCTTGTTTGGCGTTCCCATTGCAGTGCCTTTTAGGCACTGTCACAGGAACTGCCACGCCCCCTCCTGCCAGACCACTTTAAGTTGTAATCTGGCTGGCGGCAGTGACTCTTGGTGGTGCGGTGGCATGACGGTTGCATGTCGCCCACCACCGCACAACTAGAAGTCGCAATTGGGCACTTAGTGAACTAAAATCCTCGTTTGCTTGGCCATAGGATAATGAGTGTGAAGAACGCTGCTGGGGGCTTGATTATTTAGGTTTCCACCAAGCACATCTTCAAAATGAGAAGTATAAGTATTGATAGCATGTGATTAAAGGCACAAACATTTTGTTTTATTGTTATAAATGTTTATATTAGCCCACGATATGCACAAAATCCCATTCTACTAATCACCTAAATTGTGGTGTTTCAGGATTTTAAAAAGCACTGTGTTTTGCTGGCCGAAGACATTTTTCAAATGTACCTATGCGCTCTATCTTAATTCCTATTTGAAGTATCAAGATAGTTTCCGGAGCATACAAGCTCCAGTTACCAAGCCAAAAACAAGAAATGATGAATGCATGTGCTCTTAACTGTTTTCAGGCTCTGGGCCTTCAAGGCTTGAATGGCCATTTTCTTTCTGATTGTCCGGTGTGAATCACGCATAGTTCCTGTAAATGGAAGACAATCTTGGACTATACTTTTTTATCTGTTCAGATATTCCAGGCTATTAAAAAATAAACTAAAACTAGAAAGCCACTACCCTCAGCTCAATGTTTTCGATGTGTATGCCAGACACTGAGCCCCTCAACGGTCAGAAGTTATAATTACATTGAAATTTCGATTGACCCACAAATCAGAGATGTGGCTGTCTACTTCTATAGCAAAAGAGTTACAATACAACCTAAACATAGCAATGGGGCTTTCTGCGTGCTATACAATGATCTGAAATAAAAATTAATTTGTTAGAAAACCTTAGGGATGCCAATTGCCTCATTTCCAATACAAGTACCACTACACCAATATTCGCAAGTGGTATAATAAATCACAAAAAGAACACAAAAGACCTCACTAGAGTCAAATACCAAACTAGAGCTCCATTCAGAACATGCACAGGCAAATTAGGCAACTGAAGTGAGACTATAGGTGAACTGTGAGGGAAGTCAAAAGGCAAGCATAGTTCAACATAGGCTGAACTACCAGCAATACAAACTTCCAAAAATTCAGAGACGTACTGGCCAAAGATTAACAAATTAGCTCCAAGTCCGTCAATAGAACTGGGTAGTAAGCTGTCTGCTGACCAATGGAAAAAGCACATTTTGTCCCTGTACATAAGGAGGACCTGAAAGTCCACAAACTGAAGGTCATTTTGATGTTATGGATTAACCATATAGTGATACATTTGAGGAGATTATTAAACTAATATGGCAGCGTGTGGTCCTGGCCCAAATGTTGTACCATCAGATATTTTAAATAGGCCATTTCCTTATGCCTTGTTGTATAATAGCTGCAAAATGGCAGCAGAGATCCCAGTCCCTTGGCAGGGTTCAGTGCAGCACCCTTTATTCAAGAAGGGTTGCCGCACAGATCTCAGGAGTCAATGAATGATAGACTTAGTCAATGTTGATGCAACGTTCTATGCCACACAGCAGGTAGAAGATTTAAAAAGCTGGTCCAATGTACATCAAGTATTGTCAGGGTTCTGGGAAGAAGGTGAGATGATGTTAATGTTCTGATTGACACTCATGCTACTTCCGGCAGTACTAGCTCTATACCTGTATTGTAGAGTTCGACATAGAATTTGACTGTATAAACAGAGACCTGATTCTTTGAGGACCCCCCCATTACTAGGCCCATATCATATAAATATCTGGGCAAATGGCTTCATCAGAGAGGTGGGCATCGAGATCTCCTCACTAACCAAAACCAAAGGCAGATTCTTTCTTTTGCACTATCCTGTCTGGCTAATGATAGAACTTGTACCACCCATGGACCTATCTTTGAAATAAGTCATGATCTTTCTTTTACCTGGCATCACTTATACTAAGGAAGCTTTTTTGGGCCTGTTATACCTTGGTTAGATCTGGCACAATGTAATTTATTTATGCATTTATTTAGTCTGATATATTCAATATTCCAGGGTCAAGGCTCAGCTGAAAATGAAATGTTGCCTACTTAACCAACAATCAGTAGTAAAAGCTACACTAATTAGGTGTAGGTATATTAATAAAATTGTGAATTCTGGCACACCTAAAGTCCTTCCATGGGAAAACAAATGAAACAGCCTTTGGCTTGAATATGGTATTGAATGATCTTGAAATGCAGCAATATTGGGATATATAATATGCATCTTCAACAGTAAAATATAACGTGTTTAACATGGTGGATGTCTTCTACTCTAACCCAGGTATGTAACTGTACTTCATGTATGCAGTTATTCACCTCAAAATTTACTTTTTGCATATCAGGCTTTGGCTGTTTAGCTTTCATGATGCAGGTGAGAAGAGGAAAAACCCGCCTTATTCAGATAATTTGATCCTGTACAATTCTAGATGTTACAAACTGATGCAGTTTCTTTGTCTCTGCCCGGCTTTTATCACTGAAAGGAGATAGTTGTTAAAACCGACGTGGCCTCAGAACGTGCAACCATGATGATTGAAAAATGTTTTAACTGTATAGTTGAACCACTTTTGGCAGCTTCTGTTAAGAGTCCATATGTATATCGGCCATGCAATCCAACAAGAATGTCCAATTCGTTGGTGCAGTTTGACAAATCTTCATAAAAAAAGTTAATCTAACACCACTCCTTCCTGGAAAATATCGCTGGGGCCAAGCTAAATGGGGGAATGGTGAGAGGGGGTGTTGAAGGAGGAAAAACATTGAATTTCTAAGTTAATTTCCAAAGCAAGCAAGGGATACCGAAACAATGGCAGTACTGAATTACTCAAAGTTTGGCAAAAAGCTAAAACTTTACTCAGAAAGCATTTTTTTCATAATTTTGTGAAAATCTGTTCAAATGTTTTTGGGAAATTTGCATTTAATAAGTGCCTTAGGTTGAAAGGGTTAAACAGATAGTGATATCTGGACTGTTGGTGTCCAGGTATGCTCTCATTGGACACTTTAAATAAGGCTAGCCAATCTATGGTCCCTGCGTCCTAAAACTGGAAATAAATATATAAGGGAACAAGCAGGGCACATCCTAACACCCAGGGGCATGTGCACTCACCCCCCCCCCCCCCGACTGGCTGACCACTACATGGGCAGCATGTTGTGGCATCCATTGGAAGACTCGAATGCCAGGTTTTGAGGATTACAAAAAGCAGCATATATAAAGGGTGTTTACAGATTTCAGTCACAATATAAATCACTTGTTAGTTGTAGAATACTAATTTTAGTTATTGTAATGTGTTCATATGTGAATTTATTCTGTGAAAAATGCTGCCAAAATCCTGGGATTTTATAAACCATGTTTGAAAATAAACTATTTCTTCTCTTGACTCTCATAAAGGTCATGGAAGGTGCTCCAGAAGCTAAAGTGAGTGCACATTTCCTGTACATTTACACTATTGATGGAGCAAGGACTCGTAGAAAAGAGACTTGCTTGGAAGAAATCCTCTCATTTAACTCCCTAACCTGTTATTAACTACGTATTGTGTAAAACTAATACGCACCACATAAAAACAAGGGTTAGAGAAGCTTGTGTATGTGTTTGCTAACATGAATAACTCCAGTGGCTTTAAAAATGGCTGTAAATGGGAAATCTTTTTTGCGCATGCGTCAATTGCATCTATGCAGTATGACGAGCTGTCGCTTGGAGGGAAATTCTTGGGGACCGTTGCCAAACACCGGACTATTCGGAGAACTTCGTTGGAATCTGACTTTTACTCTAAAGAAAAATCGGATGTGCATCAACTGTATTGCGACATTTTCTGTAGCAAAAAGCAAAAGAAAGATGGGATCAATTGTTTAGCCTTGAGAAAGCCCTGGCGCCATTCGCCATACAGGCTGAAACATGTGTCGGTTGTTCTTGCTCTTTGTTCAATAAAGCTTTATAAATTCACAAGAGTGAAATGGACTAATTAACCCCTTCCATGCTCATGACGAGCTCAGCTCGTCATGCAGTACACTGCTCGTGTGCTCATGACGAGCTGAGCTCGTCATGAACAATGGGAAATCTGGAGTAACAGCACTCAGGGGGAATTGCCTTAGCACTAATGTGGTTAAAAGCTAAATTAATGAAATATGCAGTTACAGATTCTGCCATGCCAATACAAAGATAAAAAGGATTCATCCGTATTGAATTAATAAATCATTTATCTAAAAGGAAGGAACGTATGCTCACACTTAACCTCAAAGTATTTATAAATAAAGGGAATTAGAGTAGTGATGGGTGGTATACCTTAAAAGTAACATCTGTCTTTCTGGCATTATTAGTAGTGCACATTTGGGCCTTTTGGGTATGTCCGGAGTGAGCCGTATCACATGACCCTGGCACATGGCAAGTGGAAGTCAGTTCGGAAGGATGACGTGTGGTTCAAGAAGAGTGCAAGGCCACAGCCTGCCTGAAGCCTGGGAGTCTGCAGTACAAGACCCGAATGAATGAAACCACATATTAAAGTTAAACAATTGTATCGAATGTAATGTGAATGCGGGCAGGAAAATAAAGTTTGAATAACAATTAAGGGGATGGGTTTATTAACAAAGGGCTAACTGAAAAGAGTGATATGTAAGCATGGTGTGATGATCTTCCTACCTTGCCTGACCAATCAGAGTTAGTATTTTACGATATTGAAACATTAATGGATCGTACATGGGAAACGAAAAGGTATAATTGAAGTCGTTTTAGTTAGTTAATTAGTAGAGACCGGGATGCTGTCTGAGAGAAGTTAGAAAGACGTCGATGCTGAGGTACTGTGAGCCGAGGGTGCTGTCAGAAAGAAAGATCGGGGAAGAATCTCGAGGAGGAAGAGAGTGCCAGAGAGGGGTGCAACCTGTTCGTCGGTGCTAGAGAGGTCATCTATCCTGTCCTGAAGTCTTTGTCTCCTGATCTATCCCGGTGGGACCCCTACCAGCTCTTTGGCAAAGGGGGTTGGTTTTCACACCATGGTTGGTAAATATACATTTCGTGAATGTGCAAGTGCTCTTTTTTATCTGTCCTCTCCTTTCTGAACATAAGTCATTGCAAGTTGGAAGTATGTGCTGATGATATGATTAATTGAATCTTCTCTCCTATGAGTATTGGTGAATGTGCTGTACTTTGAAGTTTTGAAGGATTTTAAAACTTTACCTAGTCTGTGGTTATTTACTTTAAAATTAAAGGTTAGAATTAAGTTATAATTTTCACCATCAACTAGTTCATCTAGTTCATCTAATGGTCCATCGACTAAAGGAAAGAACTTTTTGATCAGTGAAAGGTTTGTTAGTAATAAGGAATAATCAATATTTTTTTTTGTAAAACTTTTTATTGATTTTATAACACAAACACAAACAACTTGCAAGGAGGAAGAAAGAGAGACATCAATATACACAACGTTGCATTACATGGTGTTGGAGCGGGAAGGACAGTCCAATGAGCGTTTGTTCTATCAAGAAAGAGTAGCACAGGGGGGGGGGCAGAAGAAACAAATTGCAAACAGTATACAATAGTGTGTGAAGGAACCCTCGGGTTACGGGGACATAGATGCAACGTCAGGGTCGGGAAGAGGAGGGGCACAAATATCACCACGATAAGTGTTCCACTGAGTCCATATCTTTCCCCATTTCCGGGGGGTAGAAATAATCAATCTTGAGGTATAGAAATATAAAAAACTTTGACTCCAGAGGTTTACTCAAAGTGTGTGTGTTTATGGGCACAGGTGAGTATATGATATTAGAGTAGATGTTGCTGGTACGCCGCTGGATAACTATCTTCCTCAGCAATGTGAGAATAAAGTCTGACCTTCTGAGTAAAACATGTACTTTCCACAGGAGAAGCCAGCATTAATTTGTTTCACCAGTGTTCTTCTCCAGCTCCCCACAGTTTAATAATGAACAACTAAAGTTCTAACATTCTTTATTAATTTTTTGAAAACCTGTGGCATACCTGAATCCATTTTGATGGAATCCAAGCTTTGAAAACCTAAACGGTTTCCTTTAGAAATGAACAAAATAAAAGGGCTCTTTTTGTCACAGAAATGATGGCTAATGCCCTAGTAAGCTAAAATGGGGATGCAGGTTCTCAAATATCTTCCTCATAATTTTCATTAAAACATTCTGACACGCAGAGTCAAGCATGTACATCCAACACCAGCAACAGACTCTCAGTGAATTTCTTTGAGATCAACAGCAGCACAACTGCATAGTTCTAACAAACAAGAGGGCCAACATTTTAAACATCTTGAATTCATAACAAAATGAGGCACCGAACACCATTTTGTTGGAATAGGAACAGTTGAATGTAATGCAGGCTCAAGTAAATAAGTATTAAGATGTTAATACAGGCATGAAACCAGAGAGTTAAAATGAATGGGGAGGTGTAATGTTTTAGTCATCTGAGGCTTAAGATATTTCTAAACGATCTAAGAATAGTTAGGGAAAGAAGTCTACATAAGTACAGCAACCCATTTCCAGATCTGTCTAATTATGTTTGTTTGTTTTTTTGTTTATAGAGTTTTATTTAGCGCGAACTTGACCCAAATCGGGTATCAGAGCGCTTTACATAGCACCAGTTGCATTACATGAGGACACATTAATTTTTTTTTTGCTAGGCACGGAGAGATTTCGTGATTTGCCTAGAATCACAGGATGTTGTGTGTCATTGCCGAGACTCCAACCCAGTTCCCAAGATTCGAGGTCGGATGCCCTAGCCGTTAGGCCAACTCTTCTCAACAAATCTCCCTTTTAAAGTGTGTGTGTGTATATATATATATATATATATATATATATATATATATATATATATATATAATCAATGGCGGCTCCCCCATTAGGGCGTGGGGGCATCGCCCCACTACTTTCTCGCCATGCGAGAAGGCAGAAACAGAAATGGTAATAACTCCCATTGTTTCTGCCTTCTCGCTCGGCGAGAAAGCAGAAGTGCCTGGTTGTAGGTGAGCAGGACCGCCCACTCTCCCTTTTTCTCTATGTATGCTGCTGCATGCAGCAGGATACATAGAGAAAATGACCCAGGTGGGGCGTGGCCTCTCCAATCACAATGCTGCCATTGCCGCGTTGTGATTGGCGGGAGTGAGGGAGGCTGCCTTTCCTTTATGATGAGGGCAGGTCGGAATTGGAAAATGGTGGTTGGCGGGAGTCGGACTCTGGAGCCATCTAGAAGCGGGACGGTACGTTTTATTTCATAGTTTTCTTTAATTAGACCCCTCCCGCCTCCCCCCCATCTCCCCCGTGATGACCCCATTTCCAACACCCTCTCCACCCCCACCCGTCCGTCATGCCGGCCACGAATTGTATTCGCTGCCATTTGTGTGACATTTAAAATGCTAAAAGTATAGAATGTCATTTACACAATCGGGAGTTTGCTCCGATAAATTATTTTGACTTATTCCTTCTGCCCGTTCCTATTAATGGCGCCATTCATTAAGTATTACTCTTGCGGAATGACTAGCATAATATTGGCCTGGAGATAGGAACGGGCAGAAGGAATAAGTAAAATTAATTTTCCAGAGCAAACTCCCGATTGTGTAAATGACATTCTATACTGTTAGCATTTTAAATGTGACACAAATGGCAGCGAATACAATTTCAAAGAAAAATAGTAGAGAATATGGCTCAGGGTGCATTTTGCGGCATTAAAATGACACTAGCTTCACAAATGAATTTAGGATTTCCCGGTTACTTACCGGTAATACACATTACTCCGAGTCCTGGTCTCCCCGTCCCATTCCTGACAAGTGAGCAGCTAGTCTGCTCTACAGAAACCCCTACCTAGCTGAGCTGTATGCACTTCCCCCTATGATGACGTCACCATCACGTGACTATAAAGGGGGAAGTGCATCTAATCAACATCCTGAAAATACCAAAGAAAATCAGAACAAAAAAACAAACAATCACCCAAATAAAAACCCAAACCAGGGAGGGAGGGAAGGGCTCAGGAATGGGACGGGGTGACCAGGACTCGGAGTAATGTGTATTACCGGTAAGTAACCGGGCATTACCTCCTCGTCCTGTCTCCCCGTCCCATTCCTGAAAAGTGAGCCCATACCCAAGCACACGGTGATTGTGAGAAAAAACAGACCAGAAAGGATGTGCAAAAAACAGGTCCATTTAATCATCAGAAAACAGTACAAACTATAAATCATGTACAGAAGACAGGACACAAGCCCCAAAGGCAGCAGAGGCCGCCATCCCCAACTGAAGACGGTAATGTGCAACAAAAGTATGGGGAGAAGCCCAGGTGGCAGCATTGCAAATGTCCTTCAACAAGGCCCCCTTGAACATGGCCCAGGAGGACGACACGCTCCTAGTCGACCTACCCTGAACAGAAGAAGGCAGAGGATAGTGGGCAGAATCGTAAGCAGAAACCACAGTGCCCCTGACCCAACGAGACAAGGTGGACAAAGAAGGACGAAGCCCTAGTCCCGAGAGGCCATAGGTAACAAAGAGGGAATCAACTTTACGGAAACCAGCCGTACGCTCCAAGTAGATGTGGAGAGCCCTCAGCACATCTAACGAATGGAGGAGCACCTCCTCAGGAGAGGCAGGAGCCGGAAAAAACACCGGGAGAACAATATCCTCCTGACAGAGAAAGGAAGACACCACCTTAGGAAGAAAAAACTGACTCGGACGGAGAATGACCTTATCGTCGCAAAAGCGCAAGAAGGGAGGGGAAGCCATCAGCGCCCCAATCTCACCAACCCTCCGCCCAGAAGTAATGGCCACCAGGAAAATAACCTTAGCAGAAAGGAACTTCAGGGCCACGGAGTCCAAAGGCTCGAAAGGAGGACCCGTCAAAGCTCGGAGAACCAAGGGAAGATCCCAAGGAGGCACAGGAGAACGAGAGACAGGAGGCTGAAGCAAGAAACTCCGGAGAAGGCGAGCCACCAACGGGGAGACAGAGGAAACAGAAGAACCCTGGAAAGCCAGAATGGTAGCCCATTGGGCCCGAAGTGAAGAAACCGCAAGCCCTAAGACGAAACCATCCTGTAAGAAGTCCAAAACCTTCACGGCCTCACAGGAGGCAGAAGAGAGACCCCTCACAAGACAACAGGAGGAGAAATTCTTCCAGTGACGGTCATTCGACTTCAAGGTGGAAGGACGGCGAGAAAGCCGGAGACAACGGGCAACCTCAACCAAGCAACCCAGACCCAGTAAACTCATCATCTCAAGTGCCAAACCCCCAGCCGAGGCGACGCAGGGAGGAAAGCCCCAGAAGAGGAGCCCGCAGCGGGGAGGGAGACAGCGGAAACCTCCAATGAGGGCAAACCGAAAACGTCAACAGAAGGGGGAACCAAGACTGCCGAGACCATTCCGGGACCACTAGGAGAACCTCCGCCCGATCCCAACGAATCTTCCGGAGGACCCTCGGAATTAAGGCAAACGGAGGGAAGGCAAACAGCAGACCCCTCGACCAAGGAATCGAGAAAGCATTGGTAGCCCACGCCAATGGAGAGGGAACTATGCTGCAAAATCGAGGAAGAAGGGCGGACTCCTCCGATGCAAACAGATCCAGCCAAGGAAGGCGGAACCGGAGGACAATCAGGTCGAACAGATCCGGGGACAGACAAAGGGACACCGAGGAGGGGAACACCCTGCTCAAAGAATCCGCAGGCCCATTCTCCTTCCCCGGAAGATAGACCGCCGTCAGAGACAAGAGAGTCAACTCGGCCCAAAGGCCGATCTCCCGGGACAGGAGAAACAGGGCACGACACATGGCCCCCTGGTGATTCACATAAGAACGAACCACCTGATTGTCCGTCTGCACAGAGACCGCCCGACCCCGAAGGAGAGGAGCGAACCAAAGAAGAGCCATCCAAACCGCCCTCAACTCCTTCCAGTTCGATGACTGGAGGTACTCGAAACTGGACCAACGACCCTGCGCCTTGGAGGCACCCAGAACAGCACCCCACCCCAAAGCACTGGCATCCGTGGACAACACAATCACAGACTGAGGAGGAAGGAGATCGAACCCCTGGGAAATAGAGAGAGGGGACAACCACCACTGGAGATCCGCCCGAATCCCCGGAGTGACAGGGATCAGAGTCTCGTAGTCCAAGGAGGCAGGATCCCAGTGCGACAGGACATGATGCAACAGGGGGTACAGATGGAGTCTGGACCAAGGAAGGAGATGCAGAGTGGAAGCCATCTCCACCTGACTCCGCAGCCAGAGACGGGCAGACACCCGGGACTGGGACAGAAGCCAGGAAAGGTGACAAAACAAAGTCAACTGGCGCTCCTGCGAGAGAAAAACCATGTCCAAGTCCATGCGGAAGAGAGCCTCCAGGAACTTCAGGGACTGGGAGGGCACCAGGGAGGGCTTCCTGTGGTTGATAAGGAACCCAAAGGAACCGAGCAGAAGACACACCTGGTTCACATCCGACAGAGCCTGTGAAAAAGAAGGAGAGACAATCATTCAGTCATCCAGGTATGGAAAAACCAGAAGACCCCTGGAATGAAGGATACCCACCAGAGGGGCCAAGAGCTTGGTGAACACTCTGGGCGCCGAGGAAAGGCCGAAAGGGAGCACCCGGAACTGATAGTGAAGGGCCCCCACAGCAAAACGGAGAAAACGCTGGTCTTCCGGACGTACAGGAGCGTGCAGATATGGATCCATGAGATCCAGGGACGCCAGGAAACCCCCCGGCAGGACCAGAGGCAGGATGGACTGGAGCGTCACCATCTTGAACGGACGGTGGACAACGAAGCGATTGACCCGCTTCAGATCCAAAACAGGGCGAAGATCCGAAGTGTCCTTCTTTGAGACCAGAAAGAGGATTGAATAGCAACCCCTGCCCCTCTCCAGAGGAGGAACCTCCACAATAGCCCTCTTCTCCAACAGGAGTCGCACGCCTGCCAACAAAGCATCTCTGCGCAGAGGAAGACGCGGCAGGGGAGTCTGAACAAAACCCGGAGGAGGAGGAGAGGAAAACTCGATCTGGCAACCTTCCGAAACAGTCTGAACTGCCCAGGCATCTGGAACCGACAACCACTGGGCGCGGAAGGACTGGAGGCGACCACCAACCGGCAAGGGCAGACAGTCATTGAGAAGAGGAGGAAGCAGGGGCGGCAACACCGGCAGCGGCCCGGGGCTTGGCACTTCCAGGGGCCCCCCGGCCACGACCCCTGCCACGAAAGGGCTGCGAAGCGCCACGAGCAGGAGGCCCAAAAGCGCGACGGTAACCAAATCCACGACCCCGAGAAGGAGGGCCGACCGGAGCCACCAGCTTGCGGTTCTCAGCAGACAGCTTGACCATACCCTCCAGCTGAGGACCGAACACCTTCGAACCCGTAAAGGGCAACTTAAGGAGGACCGACTTCTGCGAAGAGTCCGCCTTCCAGGAACGCATCCAAATATGACGACGGGCAGCGATGGAAGCACCAGAAGCAGCCACTGCCGCCCCCAAATTGTCAAAGGAAATATCCGACAGGTACCTAACCTGTTGCTCCATCAAAGACAAAAGAGGCGTGGCATCCTCGCAGTCCTGCAGTAGAACCGATAGGGACTGGAAATCCTTAAGGAGCGACTGAACCATATAGTTGGAATAGGCAGTCGCACGGACGGAAAAATTGGAAGCAGCATAAGAACGCTTCACAGCACCTTCAATACGCTTATCCACAGCGTCCGCAGGAAGGGCGTCCTCAGAAACGACCAAACCCTGAGAAGAGAGGCCAGCCATCAGATTATCCACCTTCACAGCCTGAGGGAACTCAGCAGAAAAACCCTCCAGAGGGTAACGCCGAGACAGGAAACGAGGAAAAGCAGACTTGTCCACCTCCTGCCATTCGTGGGACAACACCTTGCGAATAGCACTGTGCAAAGGCAAAGAATCCGGAGCAGGCTGGACATATTGCGTGAAGAAGTCATCCTCCAAAACATCAGCGGCAGGAGGAGAGAACCCCAAATTGGACCTAACATGTGCGAACAGTTCAGTGAGCTCAGCACCCTGAACAAAACATCCACGCACACCCTCATCCTCTTCAGGACCCAAGTCATCCTCAGGGTCAGCCTGTGGATCCACAGAAACACGAGGTCTCTTGGGGGGAGGACCAGCCGCATCCCTAGCCAGGAAAGCAGCAGCCACAGCCTCACCGACAAGGAGGCGCAGGGCATCCAGAGGGGACGCAGAAGATGAAGCCTCAGCATCCATCCGAGCACAAGTCCAAAAACCACACCAACAGGCAAAAACAAGGACAAAAAAACTTCCAAGAAGGACCCCATATATACAGGACGAGGACCCGAACACCTGTGGCAGGAAAGGCAATGGGCCGGCATAAAAAAGCCCAATTAGCAGTCAACACGCCCCCTAGTGCACAAACAAACGGAGCGCCCTAACACCAGCTCCTGCAAAGCCCCAGCCCGCGAAAGCAGGGCGAAAAAGGACCGGAGGAAACCCAGGGACGGCCGCTGGAGCAGGCCAACCAAAGCCCGGTGAGTGAAAGGACAAAAAACGGCTGCTAACGCGAGCCGCGTGTACAAACAGTGCCCCAAAACAGAGACGGCCGCTAACGCGAGCCGCGTGTAAAGCAACAGCCCCAAACACAAGAGGCATCGCAGGGGGACCGGCAGCACGAGAAAAAAGGCGGCCGCTTAAGCACGCCGCCGCATCCACAAACATAACAGCAGGGAACTCACCCGGTATAACGGCAGCCCCGAACAGCACAGCCAGGAACGCGGTCTCAGGATCGCACAAAAAAAAAAGAACAGGATGTTGATTAGATGCACTTCCCCCTTTATAGTCACGTGATGGTGACGTCATCATAGGGGGAAGTGCAAACAGCTCAGCTAGGTAGGGGTTTCTGTAGAGCAGACTAGCTGCTCACATGTCAGGAATGGGACGGGGAGACAGGACGAGGAGGTAATGAATGGAGACGAGTTTTTTTTTTCATTTAAATTTGCATTTCCTGCTTTCTTTTTTTTTTTTTACAACAGCAGGGATAAGATCGGGCTGAAAAAAAACTGTAGCGAAACAATATTTTGATTTCTCTTGACGAAAAATAATCAATAAGCCTTGAACATGTGAGTCACTCCTCAGAGGTCATGGGGACACTCGCTACTCTCTGGCCCAGCTTGGTCTGAGTGAATGCCTTGTGTCGCGTTTTTTGTCATCAGATTGGAGTTCAGAGCTGTCTGTTTGCATTCTCCTTTGTTGCTGTAGTGTACAGATTTGTAGTACAGTAGGGAGAATGCCCCATGTTGGTGATACCCATGTGTCTGACAAACCTGTAACATGGTTTAGGCTGTTGCATTACTGCAGTGCCTAATGGCCTTTGCACACTGCAGAGAAACCTTAAAGCAGGTCAGTCATAGCTGCACATTTACTTGGCTTTGTTCTAGAAGAAAAGTTTCTGCATGATGGTGTCATCTTCTTTCATAGTCAGTCGTACAGCATTCTGTGTCCTTAAGGTTCGGACAGATAGTGATAGTACCTTCATGGTTAGTGCCAAGTATGTAGAACTACCTACAAATTATTGGTAATTTGCGCATTTCTGCAATGTAGACCTCGCATTTTCGGCACACCCATTAATTTAACATCTGCAGTCAGTATTAGTGACCGTTCCTAACAGGGTGGAAATACACACTAAGAAGCTAATTGTCATGTATACATCGCTCTGCTGTCACTAGGGTGGCATCGAGGAGCTGCTACCTTGCAAAGGCAGTCATACACAGATGAGGAGGATGCTGGTGTGACCTAACTGCAGTGACTTGGGTGATGAGTGTGAGGGCTGGAGATTAGAAGTGCTCAGTTGCCTCACTCAGTGTGATGCAGCGCATAGATAAGTATTAGAACAAATATTCCCTTTCCTTCTTTAGGCGGCGCTCTCGATTTTCAGCATGGGGAGGCCCTCTGCTGGGACTGTTCTCCCACGGCATTTTGTTTCCTTGCGCAACACCAGTAGTAAGTATACGCAGGCTCGCCAGTTCAGGACCAGCCCTGGTTTATACAAAAGGAGAAGGCGCTGCAGACCACAGGAGTGCACGGGATCTGGGCAGCAGGGCACATGCTCATCAGTCGCTCCAGTCACAATGTCGGTGGCAGGGATGAAAAAGCAATTCCACAAAGCCACTCAGGTAGGGTGGGCTCTGCCTGCAGATGCTGTCTGTCATCTGTAATCTACCTGTTGTCCTCTGGCATCCCCTGTATGGAAGGTCCCCATCTCCCCTGGCGAGCTGCTGCAGTGCTCGCAGCTGATAAAGTTGTCCCTTTTGAACTTGAGCTTGAAGGAGATTTGCTTTGGTGCATTGCCTGCTGCCAGGGTGGATGCGCAGAGATCTGGTTGTCCTTGCATTGGGTGTACCGTGTGTGCTATAGGTGGCTGTGTGCCACATGGCAAGTCAATGTATGCACTAAAAGGAATGGGGTCTAAGTGGTAGATATGTGCGGTGTTTGGTGCTTTTCTTGGTGCGGCTTTGTGTTTAGTAGCTAGGATGGTACCTATGATCTTATATGACATCTCTTTATTAATGTAATAACTGCACTTTCACGATTGCTTTATTAACCTTCTTGCTTGCTCAAATTTGCTTGAAAATGCACCATTTTCCCAATCTGCGGTGCACTCAGACACAAATTTTACGCTTCACCACTTTCAGATCTCACCAGCCGCCACTGATATATATATATCACATGCTCCAGCTCCACCTCTCTGTGAAGCACTCTCGGGCGGGTGTTGGTATGCGGCTGTGGATTCCGCAATAAATTAACGCTCAATTTTCCCATGTAATAAAGAAAATCTGCACTCTCTGGGCGCTTGAAGAACTTTTATTCAGCAAGCTAGCAACAAAACCGAGGAAGGCAGTTTACTGAAACGTGTTTGTTGCTAGCTTGCTGCATAAAAGTTCTTCAAGCGCCCCGAGAGTGTGGATTTTCTTTATTACATGGGAAAATTGAGTGTTAATATATATATTTGTTAGTTTCCAAAATTAAAGCCTGTTACGAAATTGCCCCCTCAGGAGTGCTGTTTTTTTTCTGAGTAGAAGAAAATTTGAGCGTCATATATATATATGTATATATATATATATATATATATATATATATATATATATATATATATATATATATAGAGAGAGAGAGAGAGAGAGAGAGAGATAAACACACATACATATATGTGTATATACATATAGATATAAATATATATATATATATTCACTGAAAAAACCATAGGTTAGAGACCATATATAGTTAGCTGGACATTTTATTGACATAAAACCAATGAAATTCCATATATAGTTAGTTGCACTAACTATATATCGCGCACCCGCAATCCACTGCTGATGATGTCACATATTACATCATTCATGACATGGTCAGTGACATCACTGATGACATCACTGATGACATCTCAAATGACATCACTGATGACATCTCAAATGACATCACTGATGACATCATCTAGTGTCTGTGTGTTTTTGTAAAGTTTAAATATGTTTTACATATTGAAGAATGAGTGGATGTATGGAAGACTGAGTGTGTGTGTGGCTGGCTGGGAGGTGTGTGACTCTGTGCATACCAATGTGTACTTGTATCAGTGATTGTATAAGAGAGTAAGTATGTGTTAGTATATGTGTGAAAAGTATGGTGTTCTGTGTTTAACTGTATAGATGAGGAAATCGAAGTGTGATTGATTCTTCACAGGACTGACTAGGTGTATGAGTGCATATGATAGTGTTGTAATAATGAGTGACTGTATGTATGAGTGATTGTATGGGTGAATGAGTGAATGTGTGTGTAGACGTAGGAATCAGTGAGTGCGTATGTAGTAACTGGTATTGGTGAGTCATGATGTCATCAGTGATGTCATTTGAGATGTCATCAGTGATGTCATCAGAGATGTCATCAGTGATGTCACTGAAGTATGGTGTTCTGTGTTTAACTGTATAGATGAGGAAATGGAAGTGTGATTGATTCTTTACAGGACTGACTAGGTGTGTGAGTAACTCCATGGATGAGTGGCAGTGTGTGAGTGTCTGCATAGGTGTATGAGTGCATATGATAGTGTTGTAATAATGAGTGACTGTATGTATGAGTGATTGTATGGGTGAATAAGTGAATGTGTGTGTAGACGTAGGAATCAGTGAGTGCGCATGTAGTAACTGGTATTGGTGTGTCATGATGTCATCAGTGATGTCATTTGAGATGTCATCAGTGATGTCATCAGTGATGTCATTTGAGATGTCATCAGTGATGTCATCAGTGATGTCACTGACCATGTCATGAATGATGTAATATGTGACATCATCAGCAGTGGATTGCGGGTGCGCGATATATAGTTAGTGCAACTAACTATATATGGAATTTCATTGGTTTTATGTCAATAAAATGTCCAGCTAACTATATATGGTCTCTAACCTATGGTTTTTTCAGTGAATTTTCAAGGTTTTGTAAATGCAAATTCCTAACTATATATGGTCTATAACCTATGGTTTTTTCAGTGAATTTCATTGATTTTTTAGAAGCTAATATCTATAGCTGTAAAATATATTCTTTATTACGTGACGTATCACGTAGCCACATGAGACGCCTCATGACGCGTCGCATAACCGTGACGTATCGGCTCAGCAGCGCAAACAAAACCCGTAACGTAAGCGTGCCGGAGCACGCTTACAGATATATATATTTTTTTTAACCTTAATTAGACAAAATCCACACGTGCACATATCTTGAGGCCTTGCAAAGGCACATCAAACAAACAGTCCCTACAATTTTGCCAAGTTTGCTGGAAATCTATTCCCTTAATTTTTTTTTTACTGTTTCTCTTGGTTTTCCCCTTGTTCCGCTTACCGGGACGCTACCCGGTACGCGAACCGGACGCTCCAAAAACACAAGATGGCGGACTCCCGTTACGCTGCCGGTTAGCTGCCCGGTTCGCGTACCGGGAGGCGCCTCTACCGCGAAAAATCGCGGGGGACTTTAATATCCCCCTCATCAATCCTAGGGGGTCAGGAGGGGTTTACCTTGCCCCCTTTCCTTCATTTCCCCCTTCTTTTTTCACCACATCTTGTCTCTCCGCAAAAAAAAAAACAATTTTATGTTTTGCCCCGCGGGGCACTTTAATATCCCCCTCATCAATCCTAGGGGGTCAGGAGTGGTCTACCTTGCCCCCTTTCCTTCATTTCCCCCTTCGTTTTTCACCACATCTTGTCTCTCGATCGTACCGAGAGACAAGATGGCGGCCGCTCCGGACTGTTTAGAATGTTGACAGACACCGGAGAGCCAATCAGCTTCGCTTCGCGAAGTTCCGTTACGCGTCAGGTACGCGAACCGGGGCGCTAACCGGAGCGCTGTCGCAGATATATATATTTTTTTAAACGTTAAATTCTCAAAATCCACTGGAGCATATATATTGAGACATAGCAAAGGCACGTCGGGCAAACCATATCTACAATTTTGCCAAGTTTCATGTAAATCTATTCAGCCGTTCGAGCTAAAAGTGAGTCCAACCGCACTATGGAAAAATGAATGGGAAAAACACGTTTTGGGACCCCCCTCTTTTCTCGGCCCCCCTTGACGAAACCCCGCCAAATTTTCAGGGGCTGCTCAGAAACAAAATGTGCCATTTTCCTGAAATTTTCAGCCAATTCCGTCCACAAACGCCAAAGTTATTAGACATAGAATTTTCAGAAATCCCATAGAGAAAAAATCCTAACTATATATACACACTGGCTATCGCCAGTAGGTAATATACATATATAAACATATATAGTCTGCATATCTATATAAATGCATGCATACATATACATATATGCATACATATGCATGTTATTTACATGAAAGTTTTAAAAACACTAATAAAAGCAAAGCTAAAAAGCCACCTCATTACAAACAGAATGGCTTTAACTTAAACGAGGGCGAGATCTATTGCATTTTCAATGCTTGTTTACTTTGGTTCTATCAAGAAGGCATTCAGATGTGTCACACATTTGCCATAAATTCTGAATGTTAGCACTCTAGTTGCTCATTAGATCACTGTACTAAAGCTAGTGCTCACCAGGGAAGTCTGCTGCTAATCATGGTTTGCAGCCATTTTCCTGCATTTTTTATCCCGCAGACTTTCAGTCCGCATACCATTATCCCGCAAGGTCATTGACCTCGCATACCATTATCCCGCATTTTTTCAAAACGCATGTGCATTTATCGCGCATGCCTTTACAAAGAATTACGTTTTAAAGGCATGTATGGTAAATGCATTTGCGTTGTGAAAACCACGATGACGAGAGAGGTAAGTGGGTTTGTGTTAATTTTTTCGTGGGTTAGTGATTGTGTAGTGTAGTGTTGTGTAGTGTAGTGTTGTGTTAGTGTAGTGTAGAGTTGTGGTGGTTGTTTAGTGTAGGGTCATGCTGGGGGTAGTGTTTTAGGGTTTAGGGTTGTGTTGTAGTGTTTGCGTAGTGTAGGGTCATGCTGGGGGTAGTGTTTTAGGGTTTAGGGTAGTGTTGTAGTGTTTGCGTAGTGTAGGGTCATGCTGGGGGTAGTGTTTTAGGGTTTAGGGTTGTGTTGTATTGTTTGCGTAGTGTAGGGTCATGCTGGGGCTAGTGTTTTAGGGTTTAGGGTAGTGTTGTAGTGTTTGCGTAGTGTAGGGTCATGCTGGGCGTAGTGTTTTAGGGTTTAGGATAGTGTTGTAGTGTTTGCGTAGTGTAGGGTCATGCTGGGGGTAGTGTTTTAGGGTTTTGGGTAGTGTTGTAGTGTTTGCGTAGTGTAGGGTCATGCTGGGGTGTAGTATTTTAGGGTTTAGGGTAGTGTTGTAGTGTTTGCGTAGTGTAGGGTCATGCTGGGGGTAGTGTTTTAGGGTTTTGGGTAGTGTTGTAGTGTTTGCGTAGTGTAGGGTCATGCTGGGGGTAGTGTTTTAGGGTTTTGGGTAGTGTTGTAGTGTTTGCGTAGTGTAGGGTCATGCTGGGGTGTAGTGTTTTAGGGTTTTGGGTAGTGTTGTAGTGTTTGCGTAGTGTAGAGTCATGCTGGGGTGTAGTGTTTTAGGGTTTTGGGTAGTGTTGTAGTGTTTGCGTAGTGTAGGGTCATGCTGGGGGTAGTGTTTTAGGGTCTTGGGTAGTGTTTGCGTAGTGTAGGGTCATGCTGGGGGTAGTGTTTTAGGGTTTTGGGTAGTGTTGTAGTGTTTGCGTAGTGTAGGGTCATGCTGGGGGGTAGTGTTTTAGGGTTTTGGGTAGTGTTGTAGTGTTTGCGTAGTGTAGGGTCATGCTGGGGGTAGTGTTTTAGGGTTTTGGGTAGTGTTGTAGTGTTTGCGTAGTGTAGGGTCATGCTGGGGTAGTGTTTTAGGGTTTAGGGTAGTGTTGTAGTGTTTGCGTATTGTAGGGTCATGCTGGGGGTAGTGTTTTAGGGTTTAGGGTAGTGTTGTAGTGTTTGCGTAGTGTGGGTCATGCTGGGGGTATTGTTTTAGGGTTTAGGGTAGTGTTGTAGTGTTTGCGTAGTGTAGGGTCATGCTGGGGGTAGTGTTTTAGGGTTTAGGGTAGTGTTGTAGTGTTTGCGTAGTGTAGGGTCATGCTGGGGGTAGTGTTTTAGGGTTTAGGGTAGTGTTGTAGTGTTTGCGTAGTGTAGGGTCATGCTGGGGTGTAGTGTTTTAGGGTTTTGGGTAGTGTTGTAGTGTTTGCGTAGTGTAGGGTCATGCTGGGGGTAGTGTTTTAGGGTTTAGGGTAGTGTTGTAGTGTTTGCGTAGTGTAGGGTCATGCTGGGGTGTAGTGTTTTAGGGTTTTGGGTAGTGTTGTAGTGTTTGCGTAGTGTAGGGTCATGCTGGGGGTAGTGTTTTAGGGTTTAGGGTAGTGTTGTAGTGTTTGCGTAGTGTAGGGTCATGCTGGGGGTAGTGTTTTAGGGTTTAGGGTTGTGTTGTAGTGTTTGCGTAGTGTAGGGTCATGGTGGGGGTAGTGTTTTAGGGTTTAGGGTTGTGTTGTAGTGTAGGGTCATGCTGGGGGTAGTGTTTTAGGGTTTAGGGTTGTGTTGTAGTGTTTGCGTAGTGTAGGGTCATGGTGGGGGTAGTGTTTTAGGGTTTAGGGTTGTGTTGTAGTGTAGGGTCATGCTGGGGTGTAGTGTTTTAGGGTTTTGGGTACTGTTGTAGTGTTTGCGTAGTGTAGGGTCATGCTGGGGGTAGTGTTTTAGGGTTTAGGGTAGTGTTGTAGTGTTTGTGTAGTGTAGGGTCATGCTGGGGGTAGTGTTTTAGGGTTTAGGGTAGTGTTGTACTGTTTGTATAGTGTAGGGTCATGCTGGGGGTAGTGTTTTAGGGTTTAGGGTAGTTTAGTTGTTTAGTGTATGCTAAAGGCATATTCGTTCTAAAAGTTTTCGTTATATTAATTTGCGGCCTAATAGTACATGCAGGATTTTTTTTGCGGACTGATGGTATGCGGGATTTCGTCATATATTCGCTAATCATACTTTCTATGGCAAAATGAACCCCCTCATTTTCTTCCTTTTTAAATTAAATGTTTTAAGAGTTACCACTTTATTCCAATCAAGATGGCTTCAGGTGTGCCATACCTTTGTAATAAGTAGGACTGTTAGCACTCTAGTTGTTCTTTAGAACACTCTGGGACATTCTGTCATTGGGCTATAGTTGGGCTACATCTGGCTGATATTTGGGCTACATTTGTTTTTTTTGTCTCTGGTGGCCATCTTTGGGCTACATTGGGCTACATTGGGCTACATTTGGGCTCCAACATATATATAGCCCAATGTAGCCCAATATATATTTTTCAAAGTTAATTTTCGTAAAAACCACTGGAGCCTATATCTTGAGACATAGCAAAGGCACATCGGGCTACCAGTCCCTACAATTTTGCCAAGTTTGGTGTAAATCCATTCAGCCGTTCAGGCTAAAAGTGAGGCCAACCGCCCTATGGAAAATTGCATGGGAAAAACACGTTTTGGGACCCCCCTTTTTTCTCGGCCCCCCCTTGACGAAACCCCCCCAAATTGTCAGGGGCTGCTCAGAAACAAAATGTTCAATTTTCCTGAAAATTTCAGCCAATTCTGTCCCCAAACGCCAAAGTTATTCGACATAGAATTTTCAAAAATCCCATAGGAAAAAAATCCTAACTATATATACCTACTGGCTATCGCCAGTAGGTAATATATAGATATACATATCTTAAATTAAAAAAACAAAGGTTAAAGTGACGTTATAGTTAGGTGGAAACATCAGTGACAACGTAACATTTTAAACAAAAAAAAACCACTGAAATTCACCAGTATATTTGTGGGTCTATAGCATGAAAATAGCATAAGCCACAGAGACATGTAATCATGCATTTTAAAAGTTCTATGGTGCAACATTTGCAAATCGCTAAAGCTTGTGGAAGAAGAAGTACTCTATGTTAAACAAGGTAATGGCTGAGTGTACCTACTGTGTTTTGCAGAGATATACTAGAAAGCAAGTCGCTGCTTCAAGCCATAGTCTATCATAAAACATTTATCTGAGACAGGCCAATGCTGCTGCTCAAAAAACATTATCAACTAGTGCATATTTAGGCACGTGCTCTTGTTCAATAGTTGTTATAGGGTGGTATAGGCAAATTATGTAAGCTGTGCATGTTTTATTTCCAGAAGGTAACAAATGAATCTGAGGCATTTCAGATTATTGAATAATGTAGAATATAGGGGTGTTTGTTGTTATATTATGAAAATTTCTAGAGTGCAGTTTCACCCAGGAAGGTATCCTTGCACTGAACATGTGCGAGTCTAGCCAAATTTAGGGCCTAGTGGGACTACTTGGAAAGGCATGTCAAGCGGAATTCCAAAGTGAGGAGAATGATCTTATGTGTAGTGGCAGGTCATTGCATGCTTTGGGTGTGATATAGGGCAAGGCTTGGCCCCTTGATCTAGCTTTCTATAAATGTAGGATGTGTGCATGTAGAAATCTGGATGAGTAGAGGTGTCTGGAAGGCTTGTGAAAGCAGATGCAATTGTTGAGGTGAGCTGGGCCAGTGTTATGTAGTGCCTTGAAAGTGTGGGTGAGGAGAATTTGAATTGTGTTCATTTGTGTATTGAAAGCTGGTGGGCCCCCTTTGGGTGTGGTATGATGTGAGAGTGGTGTGGGAAGTTGAAAGTGATTCTGGCTGCCGGGTTCTGAATGGTCATAAGCCTTCTGGTGAGTTTATAGTTGACCTCGGCATACAGGGTGTTTCCGTAGTCCAATTTGCTTGTGACCAGGGAGTGCGTTACAGTTTCTTGATGCTGACTGGGACCCATTTGAAAATCTTCTGAATCATCTTCAGGGTATGAGAGCATGAGGCAGAGACAGTGTTGATTCGGGCAGTCATGTTGAGTTTGCAGTTGAGGATGATCCCAAAGTTCTTGGCGTGGGTGGTGGGAGTGTTGTCAGTTCTAGCTCTGTTGACCAATAGGTGGAGCCCCATTATAAGGTGTTCTTCCTGAAGATCACAATTTCAGGCCTGTCGGTGTTCAGCTTTAGACAGTTAGCCTTCATCCAGTCATTTCAGTCATGCAAGCACTGAACTTGATGCGGCTACTGAGCGTCTTGTCTGTGAGAGAGACAATGAGTTGATTGCCGTTGGCATAGGAGAGGACGTTGATGTTGAGAGGGTGTTGTGAAAGTGGATGATACAGGTTAGAGAGATCATGTGTGTGTTGAACAAGGTCAGGGTCAGGGAGGATCCTTGCGGAACTTCGCAAATGAAGTTGCGGGCATCCGAGGTATGCGGTGCCAAACTGACTGACTTGGTCTTTCCAGTCAGGGAGTATCATATCCATCTGAGTGTGTGTCCTTGTATTCCAATGTTCTGAAGACAATGGGTGAGGATGGGGTGGCAGACCTTGTCAAATTCTATCGAGAGGTCAGGAGTGTGATGCAGATGTCATCCATGGTGGTGTTCAGGGCAGTTTCCATGCTGTGGCTCGGACTGATATCAGACTGAGTGGTCCTGAGTTGTTGGTGGTTGTTAGGGTTATTGGTAAGGTATCTGTTGATGATTTTCTCAAAGACCTTGGCCGGAAATGGTAGCCGGGTGATCGGTGTGTAGTTGGCAAGTGTTGATGGGGCCATGGAGGGATTCTTGAGCAATTAGAGGACATTTGCATGTTTGCAAGCATTTGGGACGGTTGTAGAAAAGGAAGAGGCATTCAGAATGGGTGTGTGCATGGTTCTGATGAGTTGTAGTCCTCTGGAGTCTGTGTTAGGGGCGGAGTTTGGTGGGGCCCCTGAGTGGATGAACTTCATGGTGGGAGCAGTTCTTTTGGCGTGATGATGGGCCATGTGGTTAGCAGTGGTTCTTTGGATAAAATTGGGTGGCATTTGGCGAGGTCTGTTGGGTCCAGGCGAGGGTTGCAGTTTCTGTAGATGACGTTGAGAGGTGTCCCACTAAGAGGTGGTTTATATCATGTTGGTGTTGTAACCACCGCTGTAAGGTTGTATGCCTTTATGCCCATCTCAGGATTTGTGTAGTGTATTTTATGAAACTACGAAGTGTTGTCTATATGGCCTGACCGAATGTGTCTTTATAGTGGCAAATGTATACCTCATAAAGTCTTTACTTCAATTGCAGGTCAGGTGAAGTCTTTAAGAGGGTAATCCCTTTATGGTGAATAGGAAGTTGGCCACAGGTGTACATGTTGAATTGCCTAAAGTCCACAAATCTTATTGGCTGTGTCACAGTGTGAATGTATGAAGTCATCAATTATGTAATTTTAGATGATACCAGTGATGTCATCAATAATGTTAATTATCATGTTATGAGTGATGTGATGTGATGTGATGTGTGAGCTTGCAAGCAGCGCACAGTGGGGGTGCAAGTTATAGTTAACTCAGCATAATCTAATTGGTTAATTTCAAAGGTTTGTGATACTTAGTTTTTGCCTTATTTCAACACCTAACTATAACATCACTGTAACCTTTGTTTTTCAGTGAATAGGGATGTATGAGAAGGCCTGCATAAGAAATGCATACAACTTCAAAGTAGATAAAAGCATTGAGAATGCACGTATTTTAGTAGAGTTTACATAAGTCGTGATGAATACTGTTTTTAATTTTGTTCTGAAGGCCGTTCATGGGAAGAGATCTGGATCCTCCTGTAGATAATTGTTTGAGCGGAACGCTTAGAAATAATTTCCATGACCGTAGATCTCGACTTTTGAGAAATTAAATTGAAATAATTTCTTATTTAATATTTTACTTTTTTCTCTTATGTGCAATGAATATAATGGTGACAGTTTGTGAAAAAATTACTATTGTTGCATTGTAAATATGAGTGATGGTTTTACCTAACTATAATAAAAGATTGATTGGATGATTCTAACCCAAGGACCTTGAGAGATGAATAGAAAAGGATTTGCATTGACGCAGGTGTTGGGAGCTCTATGTATGTCTCTTACTTGCTTCTGTAGGTTCAGAAATGTGTTTTCACCCCTTAAGCTGATCTCCTCCTAGCATTGTCTTAGCATGGGTAGTCAAGGCTCTCAAAACACTTCTAGTGGATCACGGTCTATTTTTAATCAGTGTGTCACCATGCTCAGGGCATATTGCGCCCATAATTCCAAACCTGTATGGTAGGCCAGTAATGCTTACAACTATTCTTAACGATACTGGAAATCTTGCAAGAAATTTAAGGAAGAATTTGTCCTGTCACAGTGTATCATGGACTTCATATATGGGTGCCAGTTGCTATGTATACATCGTGCAGCTCTGCAGAGAAGGAGGACAACGCACAAGTGGATGGAGTAATTTACCTTTCATGAAGGAAAGACTTCCATTATCGAGCAAATTTTAAAACTGGATTCAGGATTCAGTTTAATGCTTTGTGCCGAAACATGTTTGGCATAATAGCGAGTAATAGCATGGCAGAGAAACTGTACTGTGAATGGGTACATGTAAAACATCCCTTCACAATCAGTTGAAAACTAGAAAATTGATCACACCACTGAAAATGCAAACTGAACATTTATTCTAAGAGCCTAGTTACTGTGCATGGTTGTACCATCTGCCACATTATTTGGCAAGATTGAGCCTACCAGTTACTCTGGTGCACTGGCTACTGTATCTATGTACCTGAATGACTTGTCTAGAAGTTCTTATATATGTGGGACCTGTAACTTACAAAGGAATCTATGCTGCAGGCAGGCAAACCAGTACGTTGGTGGACATCTGATCTCTGTAGAACTTCACATGTGTAGTGTCTTCCCCAGCCTTGGAGCATACAAACAGTTTATGCCACACTTGGGAGCTGTGGTTGAACATGCCTTTATTCTCCATCCTTCAGTCATACTCTACCCACATACATCATACTTCCCAAACCACACCCTATCACCGCCTCCCCCGCATACCACCTAGTTCCTTTTCAGAGTCTACCCAGAACCACTGGGGTCTTAGTGTGCATAGAATCAATATGCTACATCCCTCCCTTTGAGAAATATATAAAATGGCAGGCAACAAATAAATCACACTTCCTCAATCAGTCTGTGAGGAGCTCGCACTTGTCTGCCAGCTCGGGTGATCGAGGTCCACCTTCATCAGGCAACGAAGGAACAGGCTCAGACTCTGGAGCCGGACCTGAAGGTGTTGTTGTCTCCGAAGTAGTTTTAGGAGCTTGTGAGTTTTGAGGTAGGTGTTGAAAGTGTGATGTGTCCCAAGTAATTGACTTCCCAGGACGATATGCTGTCACCATATGTCCCTTGCACAACCTCACCTGGAAAGAATCAGGGGTCAATTAGGTATCTGTCTTTCATTTCTGTCTTTGTTCTGCCAGTACCCAGTCTCATTTGTCAAAGACTGTTTCCTGGGCCCATCACCTATTAGCATACACTTTCATTTTACTCTCACGAGTAGCATCAGTGTCATGAAATGTGTCACTGTTCACTGATCGATCTGATGTTCATTCAGTTAGTTTTGTCCTGATGGCTCTCCCTTACAGCAAGGTAGCCGGGTCCTCACTCATTGTGGAATTGGAAGCTGACCAATAGATCCGGATGGCCTGGCATATAGCTTGGTTCAAGTTAATTCCTACCATGGATGCTCATCGAATTACCCACTTGAGAATGCCCTTAAATCTTTAGACTAGCCCATTGGCATGGGGCCAGAACTGTGTACTCTTTTGGTGTTTGACGTTGAGTTGGGCAAGACAATCTTTAAACTCTTTACTGTTGAAGGGCTGGCCATTATCAGACTCAAGGATCTCAGGGATTGCCCAGGTTGCAAAGATGTCATCAAGCCTCTCTATGACTTTATCATCATGTAGCAATGACAGTGCTACCATCAAAGGAAAATGTGAATATTTATCTATGTCTACAATTAGATGCTGTCCATTTCCTAATGGTACGAAGAATTCAACTGTTATTTTCTACCTAGGCATGGGCAGGAAGGTCAGACATTGTCAGTGGGTGCTGGGTCACTTTGGTCGACAGTCAATTGTAGGTGTGCCATGTTTTCAATACCTTTTCTATGCGTTCATCTAATCAAGGGAACCACATTCTGTCTCTTAGTGCTCTTTTGATGCCTACGATGCCACAATGTCTTTCATGGCCTAACTCTACGACCCGCTGCCTCAGGCTCTCAAGTACGATGATCCTTGAACCTCTCAGTATTAAGCCTTCTTGTGTGACTGCTAACTCATCCAGTGCGTTTTTGAACTTTTGGAATTCAGTATTATCAGCTAGAGGCTGTGATCTTCATCTCCATGAGTGTGTCTCGACAAGTTCTTTGACGATAGTCATGTCTTTGTCTGTGTTGTTGGCAGCAATGATTTGATCCACAGACCAGAGACACTGGAGTACTGAACCTCATGATAAAGTTAAGATATTCTTCAGCCATCCTGGATGTCGAGCTAGGATAATGTAGTGGTGCTCGAGAAAAGTAATCCGCTGGGTTCTAATACTTCCCGGGTTTGTGCACAATCTCACAGTTTACTATTGCATTCTCAACCCCCGCCTTTCAATGCAAGGGGGCATCTTAGCCTTCGGATTTGCAAAACTAATGAGCAATGCCTGGTGGTCCATGATCACAGTTAATTGTTTACCTTAGAGGAACACATGAACATGCTTGAAGGCCCACACCACAGCCAGGCTCTCTTTCTCAGGCTGGGAGTATGCACGTTCTGTTTCAGACAGGCTTCCAATAGCATAAGCCACAATATGTCTCTGGGCATTCAGGTGGCCACTGTGTTTAGCCCACAGGCTCGCATCTACAGTGACTTAGGTTTGTAGCCTGAAGTCGAAGTAGGCCATTTCAGTTGCATTCCCAAATGCTTGTTTTATTTCTTTGAAACTTTGATCACACTCAGTCCACTGAAAAGGAACTTACTGCTTTGTCAAGTCTCTTAATGGGGTTCTCACCGTGGTGAAATTGCAAATGTATCATGAGCAATAACTGGCAATGGGTAGAAATGATGGCAGTATGGTAACATCTTAGGGATGGCAAGTGGATGACAGTGCTTGCACCGTGTCTGGATCTGGAGTCATTCCCCATCAGAGAATATGTGCCCAAAAACCATGAGTGTGGTTTTGTGGAATTCACGTTTTACTGCATTCAATGTGAGATCTGCATCAGCAAGTAACTTGTACACTTAAATAAGGGCTTTGTCGTGTTCTCTTTGAGAGCTTCCAAAAAACAGAATGTTGTCACTATAATTGAAAGCACGTGTAACACATTGGATTATTCTGCGGATGACATCCTGAACTATCTCACCAGACGAAGATACTCCAAAGCTCAGTCTCATATATCTGAACAAACTGTGAGTGGAAAAAGTGGTAATATATCTGCAGTTCTCTTTTGGTTCAAGTTGGCGATACCCCTTCTTTAGGTCAATAGGGGAAAAGACTTTAGCTCCATTTAGTTGCATGATCGTGTCCACTCTATAGGGACATGGGTGTCTTTCTGTCTCAATGGCTTTGTTTGCCTCTTGCATATCAACACAAATGTACACCTCTCCACTATTGTCTTTCTTCTGTACTACTACTATGGCCGAAACCCATAGCATGGGGCAGTGGAACATTCAATTATGATATGTTTTAAAAGTGTTGCTAACTCTTTCTCTGCAGCTTTTTGCAAATGAGTGACTCTACAGTGCCTCTGGGCAACAGGACGATCATCTTCATTAATATGAAGCTGTACTTTCATTTTCTTGAGCTGCCCCAAGCCATGAAACAACAACGGGAATTGCCTCATAATGGCTGAGCACAGGTGTTATAGTTGAGGGATATTAACACAATGTCTGCCGCTGTGGCAAAACTGAGTGAGCATGCACTAGACGAGGTTCCTTGTAGAACATGAATGGTGGCTCATACTGACATCATTTTCTGTTGTATTGCCACTGTGAACGACCCTTGGCTTTGTAGCAGTTTAGAAGCTGCCCGGGTATATACTTTAGTGAAAGGCTGTTGAATTTTTCCATTGGCATGATATTAATCAAACCCCACTGTTGATGATGAACATTATGGGGTAACCGTTTACCTTCAATGTAATTCTGGGACAGTGTCCGAATGAAGTTTGGCATTTTGTTTGGTGAGCTTTTCCTGAATTTCTGTCTCCTTCACAAGCATCTAATACCATATGTGTATGTCCTCTTTTGGTGGACATTATCACCAAGGCCCCATCCTCTTCACTAGTATTTGATGGTGATGTTGAAGAACCATTAAATGACAAACTTGACAACGACTGACTGCTTGGTCTCTGCTTGCCACAGTTGAATGTTGGTTTTGTGGCCGTGGTGAGAGTGTTTCCGTCATGCTATTGTATCCATCTTTTCTTTCTTCTCTGACGCACTTGATTTTTCTTTAGCTTGACACACAGTTACAAAATGATTCTCTTTCCCACAATCTTTATAGATTTGTCCTAGGGCTAGACATTTGACTTCATGGGGAAATGAAAATCCACATTGGAAGCATGGTTTTGTTTTCTTTGAGGATGTCAACTTATATGCATCCATTTTGTGCTTGTACTTTCTTTTCATGGTCAGCGCCGATTCATTGTGTGCTGTCCCTGCTTCCATGTCAGCAGCTTCTCACTTTGCTTGTTCCTCTGCTCTTGCAGCTATCAGTATTTTTTCTAGACTGAGTGTATCTCTCAACATGCACCTCCTAAAGACATCTGAAAGGCAGCCATAGATGACTCTGAGGTGCATATATTCTTCATCAGTAAAGTCACAGAATTTGCAATGTTTAATAAGTGTGTCAAGTCTTTCAGCAAACTCATCCATTGCTGCACCAGTCTGTTGTCACACCTGGTTGAAAACATACCTTTCATGGTCAACATTCGGCATTGGATTGAACTTGGCTTCCAAGGCTTCTATCACATTTTGGTACGATGTTGTGTCAGTCTGTGAAACTTTCTTTAGCACTTCTTTATCTCCATCACCTGTGAGGATTTTCAAATATTTGATGATTTTCTTGCGAACCTCCTCCTCATGTGCATCTATAAAGTCACCAAATGTTTCAATCTACGCAGTCCACCTTGCACCAATGTTTTGTTTCTTGGCTATGTCAAATGGAGGTGGTGGCTTTAAAAACACTGCTGCATTGTATTTTGCGCTCTCTTCTGCCGCCATTGTGTTAGCACGTGGCTTTCAGCTGATCACCGCACAGAGTGACTGACACAACTTCCGCAAGCATCAGTCATGTGTAAGAGCATATGTTGCAGTACACATCAATCACTTATGAATGTGAGTATGCTCTATTTGCTTTCTATTTCTTGTAATTTATTTTCATTATAGTCACTTTTCTTTCATCGTCTGAATAGTTGATCCCTTGGCCTATGCTTATTTATTTATTTTTATTTTTTATTTGAAAAGTTTTATATAGTGCTGGCTAGACCCGGAGGTTTCAGACTGCTTTACAAGAAGATCAGCGAGTTACAGGTTACATAGTTACATCAATTAAATCAAGGAATCACAGAGGGAGGAGAAGGGGGAGGGAAAGACACACAACGGAGAAACGTTGTGTGTGATCTGTCATTGCAGTTCTAAGGCGTACATCACACATTCTTCTATGAACTCCATTTCTTGGGACGCACATGCAAGCAACACCATGAAAAGTTCAGGACGTTTCTGTAACTCCGGCTCCTTCAGAGCAATGCAGGTTGCTACCTAGTCGCTCTACGTTCGGGGCACAGCAAAGCAAAGCATCTCTGCCGACAACCCCACTGGTGGTATTGGTGGGCATTTTGAACACTGCCCTCTACAGGGCTTCTGATTGCTTCATCAGCCATGCATGGGCTGGAGTGGGGCTTTGATTCCACATGTGCCAGTCGCAGACTGCTTTGCATCAATTCTGGCACACACCGCTCACTTGAGCACTTTGCCATACCGTTGCAAACTCTCTGAGAGAGCAGTCTTGTTTTCCACTGGCATTTATCCCCTACTCATCGTCAGATGTAGCACATTCCCCAGCCCTACAGCAAGCAAACAGATTATGCCACACACTGGAGCTGTGGCTGAACATGTCTTTAATCTCTAACCTTCAATCATACTCTACCCATTACATCATACTTCCCACACCATACCCTAACACCTCCCAAACATATCACGGTGTTCCTGTTCAGAGTCCACCCAGAACCACCAGGGTCCTACTGCGCATAGCATCAATATGCTACAACATGATCCTCAAATATCAGTAGTTCACTGATGCTAAGTGTATTGGCATATTCTCTCCGGCTTCATATGCAATGTATATACAATGCAAATATCAGGGGTTTTGCAACAGCTGACTCACATGCCCTATAAGCAGAGCATCTCTTTACCCACAGATGCTTGTGAAGATTAATATGAAAAGATCCTCATTCATACTTTTTGTGTACTCAATGAGCGACTGCACTCTGTTTTGCATTTGTAAGTGAAGAAACACATACACTACATGATTCATTTCAAGACAGTGATCTCTTTTCTGCGAAATGATTGCTCTGTGCTTCAGCTGGTGTTCTTTTAAGAGAGGTTCTGATATTCTGCACTTCTTTCCACAGGAGAGCTGCAATGTGCACGGGGTTACTTATTTGAAGCTAGCATTATTACCTTTACTGCGTAACCTTGTGTGGCATAGCAGTATGTTTGCCTGTTGCGTATATCTCATCAACTTTAAGGTAGCAGGCTGAATCTGTGCTCCCCTGATAGGAGGCCTGTCAGAGTTTGGCATCATGTTGTTAGTTTCCAGCTCTAAAAATGACATCCAACTGCTCCAATTCAGCATAAGACTGACAAAAGGTGCTGCTGATTGCCCTATGTGTGTTTCAGCCTACGTGGAAAAATTACAAGGCCTTCCTCACCCCATACAGACTGCGGCTTGAGCACGCAGAGCCCACTGGAAGCGTGGATGTGCTGAATGTGCCACAGTGACTTTAAAATGGGCTGGAATACAGTCAGTAAGATTTACTGGGGCCTGCCAGGATCCTGGATCTGGCTGACAATTAGCTGCCTGATCTGGCTGAATCACCCTCTTTTCCTGCTCTGACTGTACATATTTGTAAAATAAGCAAAAAATACATTTAATAAGACTAAGCAAACTTTGTATTAAACAAATGGAAAAGTGAAATGTAAGCACATGTACATATTAAATAAAACACATTTGTTAAAGGAAAAGTCATAAAAAATAATATGGAAAGGCGAGAAGCTTTAAATATTTAACACTAAATTCAGTGGCGGCAGGGGAAGTTTGAGAATGGTAAGGCTGGGCATTGGTTGGCTTTGTGCTTGGAGTGGGGAGGGCATCAGGGTTCTCGTTAGGGGGCACCGCGTTTTTGGGGAGGTTAGTAAATTGCAAATAACATGAATAAATAGCAGGCTACTAATTTAGAGCAGTCATATTATCTATCGATGACCCAATCGAGTGGAGAAAGCTCTGCTTGCTAATCACTTTGTATTTTACGTGGACATTGGTCCTTCACAACAAAAACAGAAATAGGGATTTAAATAGAAATACGATGAGATCTATATGGGTCTGCCCATCCAGACAAGCAATCAATACTCAAGTGGGAACACATACAACATAAACTAAGAAAGAAAATGGAAAGGCTCAGGCATTTACAAACACTTGGGTTTAGAATACACAATGTTCAAAGCAAAGTCGCAAAGCAACACTGTAGTACATAACAACAGAATAATAATGATTGTGTCAAGGTTTACAAAGTCGACTACATTTTGATTCCTTAAGACAAGATACTAGTATCATCATCAGGATATAAGAGTGTATGCCTGAGACTAATGCCTGTTAATCTCAGTCATGTCAGAGAGCCCTGGTCCTGAGTGGGACCGGGGCGAACTGATACGGCAAGCGTGATGTCACGCCTTATGAAGAGAGCCCCTACGAAGGTCTAGTGGACCATGGAATGAGTGGCACAATGTCCAAGGTAGGTACATTTCTTATTTGCAGGTACCATAATTTATAGTTGGCGAGCTGCTTAATAGCGTCGGGGTCAGTGCAACGATAGTGCCAGATAACAAGCAGCTAAGTAGGAATTCGCTCAGTGGTGGATGTCCATGTGATACCAAACACCTGGACAGGCATTAGTCTCAGGTATACACTCTTATGTCCTGATAATGATCCTGGTATCTTGTCTTAAGGGATCGAAACGTCATCGACTTTGTACACCTTGACACAATCATTATTATTCTGTTGTTATGTGCTATGGTGTTGTCATGCACATTTGCTTGGAATAATGTGTATTCTAAACCCAAGCGTTTGTAAATGCCTGAGCTTTTCCATTTTCTTTTTACCAAGCACCGCCCAAAAACCCCTTAAGCACTGACTACAGTCCCTTCCCTCTCTAAACCTAAACGAAGCACCAAAGAAAGCACTTTTCAAAACCAAGGGTGTGGTGAAGGCAAACCTATCTCCTTACCATAAACTTTTATCTCACGGCTTCCTCTTTTCTTTCCTCCTATGAACCCCAGGGGAGACCACCTTGACAAAGAGGAAGAAGAGCAAGAGTCACCCAGCCTGAGGACATGTCAAGCGCAAGCTCATCACCCGACAGTTCGGAAGAGGAACCAGAGGAAAAGCCACCTCCCAACCCCTGTCCTACACTACTGAAAATAAAAATCCACCTTTTCGAAACCTTATACAGCCTTCTCGCCTGTTTATCAAACCCTCCCTCCCACAGGTGGTGTCAGAAGTGGGATTGAGAGGCAAAATGGAGGCAGCATTGGCAAAAATGGCCGAAAACCAGGAGCATCTGGGTAAAGTGATGGAACGCTTCCTAACTGTTATTGAAGAAGATCGTGGCAAGTACCAACAAGTACTTACAGGTCAAGGGCAAACACATGGAGCTGCCATGGATAAGCTTACAGAGGCCCTTGGACAACAGAGAGGTCCCACAACTTTACCTTCTATAGTATTACAGCGTTATGTGACGGGAGAGGACCCCGATTTTTTTTTCAATACCTTTGAAAGAATGGCCACCACAGCATCCTGGCCCGCCGAGAAATGGGGACAATATTTAGGTCCTCTTCTATTGGGAGACCTACAGGCAGCATATCAAGCTGCTACTCTTCAAGGGACTTTACGCTGATATAAAAATGTATCATGGAAAGATTAGGGGTAGATGATGAAACATGTCGGCTAAAATTAAGACAAATGAAGGAAGGCCCTCAAGAAACCCCGCGTGCTTTGTACTTTAGGGTGAAAGACATGGCTGATCGGTGGTTAAAGCCCGCTACTACTGTCAAGGATGGGATTATGGCCAAGATCTTCCTAGAACAGTATTTAACCTCTCTACACTCTCCCATACAACGCTGGGTCAGACAACAAGCTAACCTTACCTTAGAAACCGCAGTTGAGATAGCAAGTGCCTATAATAGAGCTCGGGATATACAAAAAGGAAGAGAAGAGCCCACCGGAAAAGCTGCGGGGCATATAACTCATCGTCCTCCCCGTCCCCCGTTAGTAAAGAAACCTGAACCCCTGGCTATTGTACCCAGTACCCCTTTTTTCCGACCCCCTCTCACGTCCAAGGATCCGCAATGTTTCCAATGTGGAGGGATGGGACACATCGCTAGGTTCTGCCCCCAAAAGGAGGAACCAATAGAAATAGGGATGTCCCGCAATTATCATTGTTCCCCTACAGAAAGGAAAACCCCACCCTATAGATACACGATATCAGTAAATGGGCAACCAGTATCTGCCCTAGCGGACACGGGACGTTTGCATAGTGTAATAAGACCCCAAGATCTGGGTAACAACGTAGGACCAATAGATGGGGTTGTGGCTATTCGGTGTTTACATGGGGACACAAAACCCTATCCAACAGCTCAGGTTCAAATACAATATCCTTAAGATTCAGGAACCACTTTAACTGTAGCTTTGATACCACGCTTACCTGAACAAGCCATACTAGGGAATGATTATCCTAAATTACCCCAGTTGTTACAAGGTACCTCTTCCACAGAAGAAGACTGGTTATCATCAGCCCCTTTTTCTTAAGACGCAGAAAAGGAATGACCACCTACAAAAATCAGAAAGAGCCGGAGACAAAGGAGGGCCGAAAAAGGGAACAGTCCAATAGTGGTATCTGTCATACCTGATGAAAACCCAAAGGAGACAGACAGAAACTTCCACGCTGCTCAAAGAGAAGATCCAGTGTTACAGGAAGCATGGAATAAGGCCCTTGAGGGTGAAGATCCCCAGCATGTAGGTCCTTATTTCTTTAAGAACAATGGGTTATTATATAGGAAAGGAAGCCCTGCTCAGAAAGCCCAATTGCTGATCCCAGGTCCCTTCAGGGAACAAGTCCTATATGTAGCCCATAGTCACTTACTAGGGGGTCACTTTGGGACAGAAAAGACAGAAAAATTGATCCTAGAAAAATTCTATTGGCCAGGAATATACCAACAGGTTAAACAATAATGTAGGGAATGCCCCATATGTCAACGAAACAGTCGATACCAACCTCCTAAGGTACCATTGCATCCACTTCCTATTATTGAGTAGCCTTTCCGCCACATAGGTATGGATATCATAGGGCCTTTGTTGCCATCTCGTAGTGGGTGTAGGTGTGTACTTGTCATAGTAGATTATGCTACACGCTTCCCTGAGGCCATACCCCTCCGTCGTCCAGACGCTACTAATATATCCAAAGCTATGATTGGCGTGTTTTCAAGGGTTGGATTGCCAAAAGAGATCTTAACCAATCAAGGAACACCCTTTGTATCCAGGATGATGAAGCAGGTCTTCACCCAGATAGGAATTAAACAGATCAGAACAGCTGCCTATCACCCACAAACAGATGGGCTGGTAGAAAGATATAACGCCACCATTAAGACCACTCTAAAAAAACTGTTAGCCTTAGAAACAAGGAAATGGGAGGATCTGTTACCCTTGGCATTATTTGCTATACGATGTAAAGAACAGAAAAGCACGGGGTATTCTCCATTCGAATTATTATATGGACACAAACCCCGTACCTTATTAGCTATGGCTCAGGAACAATGGGAAACCGAGCCAAATAATACCAAACCCCTGACCGAATACGTGGCCAATTTACGGACACATTTGAGTCAGATCAGGACTATTGTCAGGAAGAATCTGGAAGATGCGCAGAACGCCCAAAAAGGACAGTATGATAAAAAGTCTAAAGAACGATCTTTCCAAGTGGGGGATCTTGTGTTACTGATGATGGCGTCCTCAGATCAAAAGTTATTGGGGCAATGGCAGGGTCCCTACAAAGTAGTCGAACGGGTGAGTTCGGTGACTTACCGCATTGAAACAGATTCAGCCAAGCACCTATCCCAAATTTACCATGTCCATTTGCTTAAAAAATGGGAAGGTCCTTTGCCAGCCGATGTAAACGTGGCGGAAACACCAACATCCTTGTTACCACAATGTATTGACCCTGACCTGCCCTTAATACTAAAAAAAAGACCTATCTGAGGTATTACAACCCCTTGTCAATACCTTTTCAACCTCTCCAGGAAGGACCAACCTCATTTAACATACTATAAAAACGCCTCCAGGAAGGCGGGTCCGTTTGAGACCTTATCGTATACCTGAAGCTCGTCGTCAGACCATAAGGGAAGAAATACAAAAGATGTTACAGATGGACATCATTGAACCCTCTGTGAGTGAGTGGAATTCACCCATTGTTCTCGTACCAAAACCAGATGGGTCGGTACGTTTCTGTATAGACTTCCGCAAAGTCAATAAGATATCAGAATTCGACACCTACCCCCTTCCTAGGGTGGATGAAATGGTGGAAAGAATAGGCAGAGCCAAGTATATCAGCACATTAGATTTATGTGAGGGATATTGGAAGGTGCCACTCCGGAAACAGGATAGAGAGAAAACAGCTTTCTTGACTCCGGATGGCTTATATCAGTTTAAAGTATTGCCTTTTGGCTTACACGGGGCCCCAGCAACATTTCAGAGGGCCATGAATGTGGTACTTGGGAGCAACATTTGTTACACCTATCACGAGTCATACAGACGTTAGGATTACATGGACTGAAGATAAATCCAGCCAAAAGCCACTTGGCTGCTCAAACAGTTCAATACCTAGGGTATTTACTCGGGTAAGGAGTCATAAGACCTCAGGTCTCAAAGCTCACAGCCATATCTCAGATACCCTTACCTAGAACAGAAAAAGATTTACAGGCTTTCCTTGGGTTACTTGGATATTATCGTAGATTTATCCCAGGGTTCTCCCAAATGGCTGCCCCCTTAACTGATTTGCTTCAGAAAAATGTCAAAACTGAAGAAATCTTGGGATCTCCTCCCTCCCAGGTGTTGCACTACTTTGAGTCCCTGAAGAAGTCTTTATCTTTAGACACTGTTTTGATTAGCCCTGATTATTCCCGTCCCTTTATATTGCAAACAGATGCCTCAGACCTGGGTATAGGGGCTTTTTTGTCTCAGGAGACACCCCCAGGGGAAAGGCCAATTTTATACATCAGTTGCAAGCTCTTTCCCAGAGAGAAAAACTATGCTACAATTGAAAAGGAAGCCCTGGCCATAAAGTGGGCGATAGAATCCTTACGCTATTATCTAGAAGGCCGAGAATTCACTCTTTTCACTGATCATGCGCCCCTAGAATGGCTAGCTAGAAACAAAGGCCACAATGAAAGAGTACTTAGATGGTTCCTTTCGCTACAGCCATATAGGTTCCAGAAGAAACATAGGAAACGGAGTGAACAAGGAAATGTGGATTACTTGTGTAGATTTCCACAAAACTCAGACCCTAGAAGAAGGACAGCAAGGGAAAGGGGATGTGAGGAAGACCGGGGAATAGAAGAAGGACTTACCGAGGTATCGCCATGGGGGAGTCACTGAGACGGGTTGCTTGTCAACACCAAGACTCCATACACGGACTACAACTTCCATGCCCCTCTCATATTTATCCACAGAGAGACGCTGATGCTGAGGGTAACCCGGAAGCAACCCAGAGGGAGGCTGAAATTTCTCTCGACGGCCCTATGAAAGACGGCCGATTCCAAGGGGAGGGGTCAGTGAATGGTGGCGCGAAAAGACCAGGAAGGAAGACAAGTGGGCGGAAGAGTGCGGAAGACTGTGTGGAGAAAGAAGACTCGGGACCGGAGCTGCAGGACACGGGACCATCAGGAAACACCGAGGAGCCGGAGGAGAGCTGGTGTGAAGACTGGTGGTGCCCGGAGGAAGCTGGGGAGTGGCTGCAACTCTGGAGAGTACCGGGGCGGGTTACGGGTAGCGGGAGAGTTCGCTTGGAATGTCGCCCTAACTTGCAGGAATATCATGGCACCCTGACCAAGGAAAGTTGTAGAGACTAGCGCATAACAGTTTCTGTATTACAACCTCAGTGGTATTTTTCCCCAAGCACCGCCCAAAAACCCCTTAAGCACTGACTACAGTCCCTTCCCTCACTAAACCTAAACGGAGCACCAAAGAAAGCACTTTTCAACACCAAGGGTGTGGTGAAGGCAAACCTATCTCCTTACCTTAAACTTTTATCCCACTGCTTCCTCTTTTCTTTCCTCCTATGAGCCTCCGGGGAGACCACCTTGACAAAGAGGAAGAAGAGCAAGAGTCACCCAGCCTGAGGACCTTGTCAAGCGCAAGCTCATCACCTGACAGTTCGGAAGAGGAACCAGAGGAAAAGCCGCCTCCCCAACCCCTGTCCTACACTACTGAAAATAAAAATCCACCTTTTCGAAAACTTATACAGCCTCCTCGCCTGTTTATCAAACCCGCCCTCCCAAAGTGTATATATCTGTAGCCTGCTGGGCTAGTCCCTAGGGAGGTCTCCTCCTGTTTCACCTGCGCTCTGCTGGAGTACCACCAGGATCACATCCCAGCTTGTGGCAATTGGGAATTTTTGTACGCCTATGGTTTCCTCATGCCTAATAGCGATGCTTTCCGCTTTGATCCACAAGAGCATAGAGCAGTGCCATGCCTGTACATGTGGAGGGTCTGGCACTTTCCATTTCTTAGTGATTAACCTCTTGGCTGCCACTATACCTAGGTCTAGAAATCTGAAACTGACTTTGGTGCTGTGGGTTCTAAGAAATTTGTGCAGTAGGTACGTTGGCCATTCAAAGGGTATCACACGTTCAGTTGCCACCCTCTCCAATATGCGTGAAGGTGAGTACAGCTCCAGAGCATCTGTATTAGGTTGACATCAAATATGGCGCAACTCGGGCAGGCGGAGTCCGTGCGATTAAAGTATCTTAAATTTGGCGGGCGTGAGATATGCTCTCTGAGTGATATAATATTGAATTTGTTGATACCGCATGTTTCTGGGGATACGCACTGGGCTTTCCAGCACCTGAGCCCAGTCTACGTCTGACAATTGGCGGTCTAAATCTTGCTCCTGTTGCGCCAAAGCAAATTCAAGCTAATCGCTGCGTGCTCCCTAAGTGAGGCTACAAACCATCGGGTGAGATGTTTACCCTGTCCCATGACATGCAAGTATTGCATGGTGAGGTGCGTCTGTTGCTCAGTTATAAGGTCACCCCACTTAGCTGTGAGTGTGGTCACTAGCGAACGATGCAGAAGGAATTGGCCCAGAGGGAGCCCTTCTTCCTCTACCTATGACATATACAGTATGACCATCCTCTTCTCGGTACAGGTCTCCAAGGGATTGAAGACCCGCCTTATGCCAATCCCAAAGTTCAGCAGCTGTGAGTACTGACTGGCCACTTGGGGACCCCTCGAGGGGCATCGCAGGTGCATAGGGTGTAATTTGTCTAGTTATGTAGAGGCTCCTATGGAAGCATTTATACGCCACACCAAGCAACAGGTGCTCTGGAGGCCTTGCCTTTCACCAGGATGAAAGAGCCTGATGAGCTGTGATAATGAGTAGTACGGCTATGCGGTTGCCATGTCCTCACGCTGTTGATCAGCCATCCACCTAGATATCTACTGCAACTGGACGGCCAAGTAGTAGTGCTCAAATCATGGAGCTACCAAACCTCCCTATCTGTGTCCAAAACCAGGAGCATCTGGGTAAAGTGATGGAACGCTTCCTAACTGTTATTGAAGAAGATCGTGGCAAGTACCAACAAGTACTTACAGGTCAAGGGCAAACACATGGAGCTGCCATGGATAAGCTTACAGAGGCCCTTGGACAACAGAGAGGTCCCACAACTTTACCTTCTGTAGTATTACAGCGTTATGTGACGGGAGAGGACCCCGATTTTTTTTTCAATACCTTTGAAAGAATGGCCACCACAGCATCCTGGCCCGCCGAGAAATGGGGACAATATTTAGGTCCTCTTCTATTGGGAGACCTACAGGCAGCATATCAAGCTGCTACTCTTCAAGGGACTTTACGCTGATATAAAAATGTATCATGGAAAGATTAGGGGTAGATGATGAAACATGTCGGCTAAAATTAAGACAAATGAAGGAAGGCCCTCAAGAAACCCCGCGTGCTTTGTACTTTAGGGTGAAAGACATGGCTGATCGGTGGTTAAAGCCCGCTACTACTGTCAAGGATGGGATTATGGCCAAGATCTTCCTAGAACAGTATTTAACCTCTCTACACTCTCCCATACAACGCTGGGTCAGACAACAAGCTAACCTTACCTTAGAAACCGCAGTTGAGATAGCAAGTGCCTATAATAGAGCTCAGGATATACAAAAAGGAAGAGAAGAGCCCACCGGAAAAGCTGCGGGGCATATAACTCATCGTCCTCCCCGTCCCCCGTTAGTAAAGAAACCTGAACCCCTGGCTATTGTACCCAGTACCCCTTTTTTCCGACCCCCTCTCACGTCCAAGGATCCGCAATGTTTCCAATGTGGAGGGATGGGACACATCGCTAGGTTCTGCCCCCAAAAGGAGGAACCAATAGAAATAGGGATGTCCCGCAATTATCATTGTTCCCCTACAGAAAGGAAAACCCCACCCTATAGATACACGATATCAGTAAATGGGCAACCAGTAACTGCCCTAGCGGACACGGGACGTTTGCATAGTGTAATAAGACCCCAAGATCTGGGTAACAACGTAGGACCAATAGATGGGGTTGTGGCTATTCGGTGTTTACATGGTGACACAAAACCCTATCCAACAGCTCAGGTTCAAATACAATATCCTTAAGATTCAGGAACCACTTTAACTGTAGCTTTGATACCGCGCTTACCTGAACAAGCCATACTAGGGAATGATTATCCTAAATTACCCCAGTTGTTACAAGGTACCTCTTCCACAGAAGAAGACTGGTTATCATCAGCCCCTTTTTCTTAAGATGCAGAAAAGGAATGACCACCTACAAAAATCAGAAAGAGCCGGAGACAAAGGAGGGCCGAAAAAGGGAACAGTCCAATAGTGGTATCTGTCATACCTGATGAAAACCCAAAGGAGACAGACAGAAACTTCCACGCTGCTCAAAGAGAAGATCCAGTGTTACAGGAAGCATGGAATAAGGCCCTTGAGGGTGAAGATCCCCAGCATGTAAGTCCTTATTTCTTTAAGAACAACGGGTTATTATATAGGAAAGGAAGCCCTGCTCAGAAAGCGCAATTGCTGATCCCAGGTCCCTTCAGGGAACAAGTCCTATATTTAGCCCATAGTCACTTACTAGGGGGTCACTTTGGGACAGAAAAGACAGAAAAATTGATCCTAGAAAAATTCTATTGACCAGGAATATACCAACAGGTTAAACAATAATGTAGGGAATGCCCCATATGTCAACGAAACAGTCGATACCAACCTCCTAAGGTACCATTGCATCCACTTCCTATTATTGAGTAGCCTTTCCGCCGCATAGGTATGGATATCATAGGGCCTTTGTTGCCATCTCGTAGTGGGTGTAGGTATGTACTTGTCATAGTAGATTATGCTACACGCTTCCCTGAGGCCATACCCCTCCGTCGTCCAGACGCTACTAATATATCCAAAGCTATGATTGGCGTGTTTTCAAGGGTTGGATTGCCAAAAGAGATCTTAACCAATCAAGGAACACCCTTTGTATCCAGGATGATGAAGCAGGTCTTCACCCAGATAGGAATTAAACAGATCAGAACAGCTGCCTATCACCCACAAACAGATGGGCTGGTAGAAAGATATAACGCCACCATTAAGACCACTCTAAAAAAACTGTTAGCCTTAGAAACAAGGAAATGGGAGGATCTGTTACCCTTGGCATTATTTGCTATACGATGTAAAGAACAGAAAAGCACGGGGTATTCTCCATTCGAATTATTATATGGACACAAACCCCGTACCTTATTAGCTATGGCTCAGGAACAATGGGAAACCGAGCCAAATAATACCAAACCCCTGACCGAATACGTGGCCAATTTACGGACACATTTGAGTCAGATCAGGACTATTGTCAGGAAGAATCTGGAAGATGCGCAGAACGCCCAAAAAGGACAGTATGATAAAAAGTCTAAAGAACGATCTTTCCAAGTGGGGGATCTTGTGTTACTGATGATGGCGTCCTCAGATCAAAAGTTATTGGGGCAATGGCAGGGTCCCTACAAAGTAGTCGAACGGGTGAGTTCGGTGACTTACCGCATTGAAACAGATTCAGCCAAGCACCTATCCCAAATTTACCATGTCCATTTGCTTAAAAAATGGGAAGGTCCTTTGCCAGCCGATGTAAACGTGGCGGAAACACCAACATCCTTGTTACCACAATGTATTGACCCTGACCTGCCCTTAATACTAAAAAAAGACCTATCTGAGGTATTACAACCCCTTGTCAATACCTTTTCAACCTCTCCAGGAAGGACCAACCTCATTTAACATACTATAAAAACGCCTCCAGGAAGGCGGGTCCGTTTGAGACCTTATCGTATACCTGAAGCTCGTCGTCAGACCATAAGGGAAGAAATACAAAAGATGTTACAGATGGACATCATTGAACCCTCTGTGAGTGAGTGGAATTCACCCATTGTTCTCGTACCAAAACCAGATGGGTCGGTACGTTTCTGTATAGACTTCCGCAAAGTCAATAAGATATCAGAATTCGACACCTACCCCCTTCCTAGGGTGGATGAAATGGTGGAAAGAATAGGCAGAGCCAAGTATATCAGCACATTAGATTTATGTGAGGGATATTGGAAGGTGCCACTCCGGAAACAGGATAGAGAGAAAACAGCTTTCTTGACTCCGGATGGCTTATATCAGTTTAAAGTATTGCCTTTTGGCTTACACGGGGCCCCAGCAACATTTCAGAGGGCCATGAATGTGGTACTTGGGAGCAACATTTGTTACACCTATCACGAGTCATACAGACGTTAGGATTACATGGACTGAACATAAATCCAGCCAAAAGCCACTTGGCTGCTCACACAGTTCAATACCTAGGGTATTTACTCGGGTAAGGAGTCATAAGACCTCAGGTCTCAAAGCTCACAGCCATATCTCAGATACCCTTACCTAGAACAGAAAAAGATTTACAGGCTTTCCTTGGGTTACTTGGATATTATCGTAGATTTATCCCAGGGTTCTCCCAAATGGCTGCCCCCTTAACTGATTTGCTTCAGAAAAATGTCAAAACTGAAGAAATCTTGGGATCTCCTCCCTCCCAGGTGTTGCACTACTTTGAGTCCCTGAAGAAGTCTTTATCTTTAGACACTGTTTTGATTAGTCCTGATTATTCCCGTCCCTTTATATTGCAAACAGATGCCTCAGACCTGGGTATAGGGGCTTTTTTGTCTCAGGAGACACCCCCAGGGGAAAGGCCAATTTTATACATCAGTTGCAAGCTCTTTCCCAGAGAGAAAAACTATGCTACAATTGAAAAGGAAGCCCTGGCCATAAAGTGGGCGATAGAATCCTTACGCTATTATCTAGAAGGCCGAGAATTCACTCTTTTCACTGATCATGCGCCCCTAGAATGGCTAGCTAGAAACAAAGGCCACAATGAAAGAGTACTTAGATGGTTCCTTTCGCTACAGCCATATAGGTTCCAGAAGAAACATAGGAAACGGAGTGAACAAGGAAATGTGGATTACTTGTGTAGATTTCCACAAAACTCAGACCCTAGAAGAAGGACAGCAAGGGAAAGGGGATGTGAGGAAGACCGGGGAATAGAAGAAGGACTTACCGAGGTATCGCCATGGGGGAGTCACTGAGACGGGTTGCTTGTCAACACCAAGACTCCATACACGGACTACAACTCCCATGCCCCTCTCATATTTATCCACAGAGAGACGCTGATGCTGAGGGTAACCCGGAAGCAACCCAGAGGGAGGCTGAAATTTCTCTCGACGCCCCTATGAAAGACGGCCGATTCCAAGGGGAGGGGTCAGTGAATGGTGGCGCGAAAAGACCAGGAAGGAAGACAAGTGGGCGGAAGAGTGCGGAAGACTGTGTGGAGAAAGAAGACTCGGGACCCGAGCTGCAGGACACGGGACCATCAGGAAACACCGAGGAGCCGGAGGAGAGCTGGTGTGAAGACTGGTGGTGCCCGGAGGAAGCTGGGGAGTGGCTGCAACTCTGGAGAGTACCGGGGCGGGTTACGGGTAGCGGGAGAGTTCGCTTGGAATGTCGCCCTAACTTGCAGGAATATCATGGCACCCTGACCAAGGAAAGTTGTAGAGACTAGCGCATAACAGTTTCTGTATTACAACCTCAGTGGTATTTTTCCCCAAGCACCGCCCAAAAACCCCTCAAGCACTGACTACAGTCCCTTCCCTCACTAAACCTAAACGGAGCACCAAAGAAAGCACTTTTCAACACCAAGGGTGTGGTGAAGGCAAACCTATCTCCTTACCGTAAACTTTTATCCCACTGCTTCCTCTTTTCTTTCCTCCTATGAGCCTCCGGGGAGACCACCTTGACAAAGAGGAAGAAGAGCAAGAGTCACCCAGCCTGAGGACCTTGTCAAGCGCAAGCTCATCACCTGACAGTTCGGAAGAGGAACCAGAGGAAAAGCCACCTCCCCAACCCCTGTCCTACACTACTGAAAATAAAAATCCACCTTTTCGAAAACTTATACAGCCTCCTCGCCTGTTTATCAAACCCGCCCTCCCAAAGTGTATATATCTGTAGCCTGCTGGGCTAGTCCCTAGGGAGGTCTCCTCCTGTTTCACCTGCGCTCTGCTGGAGTACCACCAGGATCACATCCCAGCTTGTGGCAATTGGGAATTTTTGTACGCCTATGGTTTCCTCATGCCTAATAACGATGCTTTCCGCTTTGATCCACAAGAGCATAGAGCAGTGCCATGCCTGTACATGTGGAGGGTCTGGCACTTTCCATTTCTTAGTGATTAACCTCTTGGCTGCCACTATACCTAGGTCTAGAAATCTGAAACTGACTTTGGTGCTGCGGGTTCTAAGAAATTTGTGCAGTAGGTACGTTGGCCATTCAAAGGGTATCACACGTTCAGTTGCCACCCTCTCCAATATGCGTGAAGGTGAGTACAGCTCCAGAGCATCTGTATTAGGTTGACATCAAATATGGCGCAACTCGGGCAGGCGGAGTCCGTGCGATTAAAGTATCTGTTAAATTTGGCGGGCGTGAGATATGCTCTCTGAGTGATATAATATTGAATTTGTTGATACCGCATGTTTCTGGGGATACGCACTGGGCTTTCCAGCACCTGAGCCCAGTCTACGTCTGACAATTGGCGGTCTAAATCTTGCTCCTGTTGCGCCAAAGCAAATTCAAGCTAATCGCTGCATGCTCCCTAAGTGAGGCTACAAACCACCGGGTGAGATGTTTACCCTGTCCCATGACATGCAAGTATTGCATGGTGAGGTGCGTCTGTTGCTCAGTTATAAGGTCACCCCACTTAGCTGTGAGTGTGGTCACTAGCGAACGATGCAGAAGGAATTGGCCCAGAGGGAGCCCTTCTTCCTCTACCTATGACATATACAGTATGACCATCCTCTTCTCGGTACAGGTCTCCAAGGGATTGAAGACCCGCCTTATGCCAATCCCAAAGTTCAGCAGCTGTGAGTACTGACTGGCCACTTGGGGACCCCTCGAGGGGCATCGCAGGTGCATAGGGTGTAATTTGTCTAGTTATGTAGAGGCTCCTATGGAAGCATTTATACGCCACACCAAGCAACAGGTGCTCTGGAGGCCTTGCCTTTCACCAGGATGAAAGAGCCTGATGAGCTGTGATAATGAGTAGTACGGCTATGCGGTTGCCATGTCCTCACGCTGTTGATCAGCCATCCACCTAGATATCTACTGCAACTGGACGGCCAAGTAGTAGTGCTCAAATCATGGAGCTACCAAACCTCCCTATCTGTGGGCAAGCATACCTTCTTTAATGCTACTCTGTGCCGGGCATTGTCCTATATGCAGTCCCTGACCTTATTCTCCATCATGACAAAAAAGGGAAGCCGGGATATACAACTGCAGATTCGTGAAATAGTACACAAGTCTCAGGAGGGTCACCATTTGTGTGAGTGCTACTCTGCCTGTTACGGTGAGTGGAAGCGTGCTCCAGAAGTGCATCTGGGACCTGATGGCTGTTAGTGCTCTGCCCAGGTGTCCGTCAAATAGGTCCTTTGGCTGACGGTATATTCTTATACTCAAGTAACGGAACGTGTTCGCCCTCTACTGAACCCTTCTGCCATTAAAGAAAATGCCCCGGCCACGGTTCCCCTCACCGAATGAGTATATGCAAGATTTATAAGCGTTTACCCTCAACCCTGAGAGTGCTGTGAAATCACGCAGGATCTGTGCCAGCTGACAGGGCACAGACTAAGAGGTCATCTGCATATAGTGACACCCTACGTGTGTCATTTCCCAAGAGAATACCATCGTGCAGCTGAGTGCGTATTGTCTCCGCCAGTGGCACTATTGCTAGCACGAAAAGAAGAGGAGATAGTGGACAACCCTGCCTCGTCCCTCTCCATACTGGAATTGTGCCCGATATATAGAGGACCATTTTGACCCTGACGAACGGCTCAGTGTAGAGCAGGCGGGTCAGCTGTATAAAGGTAGGGCTAGTCATATTTTTCGAGCGCCGTAAGTAGATAGTCCCACCCCAGGGAATCAAAAGCTTTCTGAAGGTCCAGTATTAGACAACCTGCTCTCGGCCAAGCATGCACGGAGTCCGACACTATCCTGAAGAAGTGGCACAGGTTAAGTGAAGTACTACGAGATGGCACAAAGCTGTTCTGATCCATATGAATCGACGTAGGGACCATCTCTGCTAGTCTGTCCACCAGAACCTTTGCTAATATCTTGTAATTGGTGTTGAGCACAGAGGGAGGTCTGATTGAGCCTACTTCCATTGCGTCTTTATCGGGCTTTAGCAGTGACACGAAGTGCGCCTCCCACAGGGAGGGAGGGAGTTGTCGCCCCTCAACAGCGGCCACATATAGGGCAGTCAGGTGCTGCATGAGCGGATGACATCGCGGTTGTGACATCTGACCAGGAACAAGCATTGGGGGAAATTGAAACTTTAACACGTGAATTTGGTAAAGTTTCTGGGTATAAACTGAACATTGCTAAAACCCAGGTTGTGTGCACTAATGGGCTATGTTCTAATGACATGCGTGTTACTACTGAAGCAAAGTATCTTGGAATCAAAATTAGGATGTCGCTCCTAGAATTAGTCACCGTGAATTGGACTGATATTTTACAGTCTGTTAAGCGCCAGTTGGAGAGGTTTGAATGTTTACATTTGACACTAGTAGGGCGACGAAATGTTTTAAAAATGTGTATTTTACCCAGGGTACTGTATTATTTCTGTACCGTACTGCTTGAGCTGCCACGTCCACAATTAATGAAGCTTCAATCTATAACTGATAGATTTTTATGGAGCTGGAAATCCCCTCGCAGAGCATCCAAATTTATGACATTGCCGCTCTCAAAAGGTGGTTGGGGAGTCCCGAATTGTGTTCTTTATTATCTAGCCTGCCTTTTGCAAAACACACAATTTTTGATTTGTGGGGGTGAGATACAGGTCTTTGATAGCCCTAACATTTACTCAATGCTATTAGGTTGTCAATCTCGACAATTGTTTCTACGCTTCTTGAGCCAAGCTATTATAAAAGAACAATATTTAAGACTATATTAACAGCATTTAAAGGCTGGAGGGCGGTTCGCAAAATAATTCCCCTTAATCGCATCAATCCTTACACACCTTGTGATTCAACTGAATTACTACCTTCTATATTTTGGGATAGTAAGATGAAGACGTGAGCGGATAAAGGTATTAGATGTTTAGGAAATATGATATATGCTGGTACTATGGTTACATTCGATGATCTAAAGGTAAAATATGGGATACCTCAGAGTGATTTCTTTAAATATTTACAAGTGCGAGATTTTATTTTAAAACTTCGGCCTATGCTATCCAATGGGACTAATGCCCTGCTAGAAGTTTTGAATAAACCGGTTAAGATAGGGATTTTATATAACTGCTTGCTGAGTCAACAAAGCGATGATATTGCTATACAAGAGGGGAAATGGAATATCAGATTGGGTATTCTGACCAGTTGATTCAAGTATCTATTGACATGGCTGCAAAGATTATGCTGACAGCTAGTTTACATTCTCAACACTATAAAATGCTATTTAATTTATATCATACACCGGCCAAGATGATGAAGTGGGGCAATATATATAATGGGAAATGTTATCGGTGCCAAGCTGATAAAGCAGACATTGTAAATATATTTTTTGATTGCAGAGTTTTGAACTCTTTTTTCACTTCCATTGCACAATTTTTGTCAACTATTTTAAATTCTGATGTGCTGATATCTAGAGAAATGATGATGTTTGGACTCTGCAAAGACATGGCCAGTATGCCACTTTACTATCAAAATCGGTATTTCTTGTTCATGGCTATGTCAGTTGCTCGATTATGTATCGCTTCCATGTGGTTGAAAACTAAGGCACCGTTATATGAGATGTGGCGGGCAAAGTTTTATAACATATTTAATTTAGAATTTAATTTATATCGTATTAGATCAATGAAGAAAAAACAACTGGGGTATAGGATCTGGCAACCTATGATTGATTATGTAGCCAATGATAGTCCAAGTTAGGCTGTAATAGTTGCTCACTCTCATGGTTATGATATATATGTACTTTTGAATAGGATTAATGTATATACTTTTTCGTATTTGTTTTGATCATGCTATGAACTGCATAATAAATAATAAAAAAATTAAAAAAGGGTTCCCCTGTGCATTGTTGTCGCCACGAGCAGTTGTACAAGACCTAAAAACAGCTCCAGTCTCTGTCCGTTGCATTGCCCCTTAGACTGAAACGGCTGAGTGTAGTGCTGTGTCATGGCTGCGTGAATTTTGTGTGGTGCATAGAGTATGCGCCCCATGTCTGCACAAAACGCTCCAATTGGCTTACGGGTGTGTTCTTGCCTTATCAGCCAGGTGAGCATCTGACCTGTCCGGTATGCGGTAGCGTGCATTCGAGCCTTGTTCGCAGCATAGTTATGGCATTGGAGGAGTTCCAGCTGCTCAGCATGCTTTGCACACGGTGCCTCCAGACGTCGCGCATCCCTACCTACCCCTTCCCTGTTTGTTTAGTGCTGCAGCAGTTGCGCTTCTATTCTTTTAAGGGAGTCAGACAGCTGCTTGCGTACATTCCAGGTGGCTCCCAGGCAATGCCCCCTCATGGTTACTTTAAATGCTTCCCATTCCACTAATGCATCACCTGTCCTATCCTCATTAGCTTCGAAGTATTCAAGTATCGCCGTCCCTAGGGATGAGTGGAAATGCTGGGTCTTCCAGCGCAGCAGGCTGGAGTCGCCACGTGGGAACGGTGGGCCTGTCCACTTCCCAAGAGTGCTGCAGTAGCTGGGGATTGTGATCAGAGTATATCCAACCTAGGTATTCTATCTTCTGGACAAGGTGGAGCAAAACATGTGAGCCCACCATGCGGTCAAGCCGCACATGAAGTCCGTGTACCAGTAAGCCCACGCATCAGGGTTGAGGGTGCGCCATATGTCTAGTAGTGCCCAGTGCGTGAGCCAGTCTGCCAGGGCCTGTGAGTTAGAGCAGCTGTGGTCTAGTGAGGGGTGGGAAGGATCTGTCTAGGTCTACATTAAGCACTGAGCTTAAGTACCCCCCATCAACCATGGGACTCCACTCCACTGGGCGAGCCCCCTGGTGAGGCTATTCAGAAATGAGGACTGGTTCAAATTTGAGGCCTAAATGGAGCCTATCGGCAACATTTGACCACTCAGCCACCCTCTCACAAATGCATACCTGCCCTCAGTGTCGATCACTTCCTCCTCACTTATAAATGGGACACCAGCCCTTATCCAAATTAAGGCACCACGCGCATTGACCGAGTGGATAGTACCATAGACTTGGCCCGTCTATCTCCTACACAAGCGCTCCAGTACAGTACGCGTCACATGTGTTTCCTGCAGCACAGCGTTGCCAGCAGACCTGCACTGCAAATAAGAGTATATTGAGTATCTACGCGTTGGGATGTGCATGCTGCGCACATTCCATGAGACTATATTTACTTGTGTCATGTCTGGGTATTGCGTTGTTCAGGACAGCTAGGGCAATCAATGAGCGGCAATCCGTGTGGTTCATAAGTCTGCTCCGAGGTAACAATAGTAAAAACAAAGCATGAATTTGAACAATAACATGCATAGCTCTTGTGGGCGAACACAATAGTGACATTCATCCAAACTGGGATGCCCAACTTCGGCAATAACTATGCCAGTATGGTGTCTGGTATGGGTGTGTGTAGTGTGCGGGTAACTCGTGCTTGGAAATCCCTCTACATTGTAATATTATTGTTAGCATTCCCAGTGCATAATTGCAGATGTATGGGAGGCTTGCATGTCACTGGTCGTGATGCTATGTGTCCTTATTTTACATCGTACATACAATCATTCAGATGCCTTAGCAAAGTATGCCAGTGTAGCCCCTACTTGCATGTTTGTTTCCTTTCTCAATTCAGAGGGCCTGTTCTCAGTCATATGATGTCATCAGCTATCTGTGGGATGGCATCTGGTGGCTGCGCATCATCAAGTTCATCAAGCCTGGAAGACGTCGAACCACTGGCGATTGTCAATCCAGAAGGACTTAAGTTGCGGTGTCCTGGGCGCACCGCAGCCCCAATCGTTGCAGCCACATGTATCGCTTGCTGTCTCTCTATTCTCCTCTCTTCAGGGTCTGGAGCCGAGGAAAGAGAGGTCACTCTTTTTGGGCTGCCACGATGACGGCCCCTCCTGCCAGGCACCCTTGGGCATCTTCTGTGTGTGGCCTGGGCACTGTCCACAGCCTGGACTCTTCTAACCAGTCCCAGACCTCAGAGGGTGAGTCAAAGAGTCAAAGCAGCGGACCACACCTTTCCAACCACTGTCAGTCTAGCTGGGAGTAGCCGAGTTCGAGATCATGGAGTTGACACTTCACCGCAGTCAAGTGCTCCTAAATCGCTACACCTGTGCAGTGTAATCTGGGAACACCATAACCTGATTACCACAGACTTTGATATCTGCAAGCTTGCGAGTTTCAAGTAACACCACATCTCTGTCTATGTAGTTGAGCAGTTTGAATAGAAATGGGCATGGGCAAGCATCCGGGGAAGCTTATGGGCTGGTACCCGATGTGCCCTCTCAACCACAAATGTGTTAGCGATAGCACTCCGTCAGGCAGGAGATCTCAGAGCCAGTGTTCGACGTATTCCTCTGAATTGCGCCCTCTTCTCCATCCGGGAGGCCAACCACCCGGACATTGTTGCAACATGAGGGCTCCTCCGCGTCCTCCACTTATCTTCCAGTGCATGCATAGGGTCCAGTTGACCTTGTAGGGCAGCAGTGTGGCTTTGTGTAATGGGCTTCAGCTCGTTAGGGATTGATCTTGCGAGTGAACCTTTTCTGCCAGTTTATGGTGGTCAACATGCAGTGGGGGAAAGTCAAAGGTGACTCTGTCAATTTTAGACTCCAGGGAGGACCTCATCTGATCCAGTGTGGTCCCAATCTTTTACACTGCTGCTGGTACTAAGTCCAGATTGGTGGAGAGCGCTGTGTGCGGCACCTCTCTGGCATTGTCCCCCTCCATATGTACTGGCTATGAGCTGCGGGTGCGCACGTTAGCATGTTCTGTGTTTATGCGTAACCGGCCCATAACTAATTCTTGTGTTGAAGGCATTCACTGGAAGTGTCCGGTTGTCTTGACAGCTACGTGTTGCGTGCCAACTTTGCAGCGAGGTCTGACAGGGCTGTGACTAAGGACTGGCAGTGACCCTGCTCGCTTCAACTGAGTGCGGCCGTTGTGCACACGCCTTGTGTAGTAGCCCCACAAATCAATGAGGAAATCTTCAGGAGGGTTGATGGCTGTGGCCAGCACAATATCACCCCGTAATGTTAAATCTTTGGGCACTGGACCTTTGTTGACCACCAGTACATGTAAGGCTCGGCCAGGGCGCAGTAAGCCCAGGGCTGCCCCAGGGGGTATGATGCCAGCGGAGCTTACCAGTCCTGAACCAACACCGCTCACAAGGGTTGATCTTACTGCACACCATTCTCTTGATGTGGATGTAGCCCGCCGTGTTAGAGCCCCCAGGGAAGGATCTTCAGTCTCTGACATGCGCTTGCGGAGTTTCTTGGTGTCACCCTTATGCATCGCCACCGTGACCTGACCCTGGTCCGACCCCCGGGCTCATGGGGCTGCGTTTCAGGTGGGGGCGCAAGTTGCGACGGCTGCTTTGCTTTTCCAGTGCACCACTACGCTCATGTCACACGGACGTTCAGCTGACATGTTTTGCGGGCCCCCTACAGTCCCAGTAAAGCACAGCCCTCTGCATGCCGCGACGATCTCCTCCTCTGCTGCCACGGCCTGTCGATGTCTGGATCGTGACCCTGTCATTCTGTGTTCCTGCGGTTCATTTCTGGAATCCCTATTTTGGGTAGGCCTCACTTCGCCTTCACTTGCTCCTTACCAGGCCCTCACACCCTGTGTTCCGTGAGATCTCTGCAGGAAAGGCCTGCGATGTAGGGGTTAGGCCCTCCTTTCAAATGCACGGGGATGCTTTCTTTTCTACCGCCCACGTCGCTGCGGGATCTGTGTTGCCTCCATCTTTGGCGGGGGCAGGCTTTCCCCCACTCAGCTCTTCACCCATTTATGGCTTTGCATCACCTTCCGGGGGTCTCCGTCTCGTCTGGAGTCTGGGTCGCGGAGCTCTGGGCCTTCCCATGTTTGTGTTCCTTGCGGGCGCGCAGGCAGCGGCCACTGGCCGGGTCCCCACAGCTGCTAGTACATGGGGTCAACAGGCAGCGCATCATATCCGTGTCGGTCTCCAGCCCACTCTGCGCTCTTCCCCAAGCCGGTGCCTGTACGAGAGTTTACACCACCACGGCCGCAGTCACTCCTCCCAGGTCTCCATCTTCTGCTCGCGCATCCACCATGGAGGCCTCAGGCATCTATTCTGCTGACAATCCACGTTCTCATGTGTTCTTTTGGGCCACGGTTGGCAACTGCTTTCATTTCTCAACCTGCCGCCTCAAAACTTGCATGTTGGGATGGCGTGGGATTACGGAACCTTGCAGGATAAGCAAGGGATTAATGACAGAGCTCTGGCAGCTTGTGTCCACTATGTTGGCTTGCTAGCCACACACCCCCCCCCACTTTAAATTGGGTTCCCTTGTTTTGAACATAACATGGCTAATCATTTTGTGGCATTTGGTCTGTTTGCCCTATGTGCATTTTAGTGTGCACATTTTGAATGAGAAAGTAATAAATAAAAAATGCAGACAGTAGCTGATTTCGAAAGACAAATAAATATATGAAAAAAGGTCCAGAGATAGGCACAAAGCTATGTCTTTGCTGAGCTGATGACGCCACATGCCTCAAGGCTGTGAGATTGTCAGCCCGCCAAATACTGAAGACTCATGGCCCCCCCACGGTGCGCAGGTTTAGGGGGTGCATCAGCATCGCTTGCAGTGTCATGACTCAATACAGCAACAGCAGCCTGGCCCAAAGCAAGAGATGCATATGCATTTTTTTAAAAACAGATATAAAGAGTATGGTTTCATTTTGGCGATGGCCCAGCTTGGGATGTGAAAATAAAGGGGCTAGAGCCCCGAAACCCTCTCTCATAAGCTGCCCCTACCAAAGTTATTGGGGAAAAACAAACAGTACAAAATTAGTTGGGTCATATAGAAGTGTGTAAAATGATGAAATAGTTGCATGAGACAAGTTTGATACTGTACTTCCTGTGTTAGGGATGTTTGCAATGTAGATGCTTCTATGGTATTTGTTTGGGTGTAAAGGAAGCCTGCACCACAAATGTCTGCACTGTACCAAACGCAATAGTTAATATTGTTTATATATTTTAATCATATCACCATGAAGCTATCATACAATAAACTCTCTCTCAACATCAACAATGAATTTATTCTCAACACAGTTGTTTTGATATCACATACGATTTGTCAGTGGTGCAGACTGCATGCTCATTTGTTCAGCGATGTGAAAGAATAAAAATGAAACATATATATAATTGAGATGTCACAAAATATATACAGCCCCACAATTCAGCATGTATTCGGATTAGTGTTTTAAGTCCCTTTACATTGGACAATCCCTGTAATGGGGTTCACATTTTGACCCACCCTCATGTTTGTGTGGGTCTCCTCTGGACAAAACCATGCCATCCCACAGAAGCGCTGTATTGTTTCTATGGTATACCCTGTTTCCTTTATTGGGTATAAGGGTTTGTTCCTGTTTATTTTTCTACAACACATTTCAAGCAAATGACAAACACTATCCATCAATGTACCAATGTATTGAATTACTACAAAAAGAGCATCCTACCAAAACTTAGGAATCCAACAATGCCTATCAGAAACACTAAAACCAAAACAAACCTAAACATGCATAAAATTCTTTATAAAACGGTAGACCTATAAAAAGAACTACCACCTCTATAATGATTGGATTCTATCTACTCTAAACAACTAAAGTACTCCAACAAAAATAAACTAGTAATACAAATGCAACATAATAAACACTATTGCATTAAAACATCCTCATCTTGCTTAAGAGTTTAAACATAGTATTTCTTTAAATCAGATATAAACCATTTGCACCCATAAAATAAAGCATTTGCAACCTATACTCGCAATTCAGTAGCTGAAGGGAAACCTAAAAATCCCATCACTTCCGGATAAATCCACAAAAGTTAATCCAAAAAACCCAATAATAAACCTAAAATCTTTTTCATAAAAAAACTGCAAATGGAGTTGAACAATTGCAAAAAATCCTGAAATATATATTAAAAAGCAACCAAGATGTTAGAATAAATCTATAAAAAAAACAAAGTTTGAAAGAAATCTCAAAATTGAAAAATTTAAAGCAGCATCCAAAATAAAGAACCATATATGAAAGTTTACACTCTCCTGTAAACAAGGGGCACATTACAAACAACCCCACTTACCTGCAAATAAGAGTAAATAAATCATTTATAAAAGATACACACAATATACACTTAATAAGCACAGCACACATGCTATATACATAGTAAATCTAAGCTTGTTACTGAACCCGTAACACTTTACACACCACTATCAGACCTACGACCAATGACAACAACAGTAAAAGAAAACATATCAACAGTTTTAATACATTCCAATATACATGCCTCTTCAATATAATGTTAAAACAAAACATATACTACAGTCTACACATAACTCAAAGTAACACTACCGAAACCAAAACTACAACTACTAAAATAAACTCACCTCACAAACACTAAACACAAAAAATAACCATTAAAATTATAGGTTTAATCTACTTTGACCGTTCTAAACTCTTACTAATGAAAAAAAGACACAACAAATCATACACAGGTGGTTATAAAACAGAGTCTTACTAGAAATAAAAGTAAATGAAAATGAAATATAATGTATTACTGTATTTATTGAATGTACTGCAAAATGAAAAATCTGAAAAAATATATGTGATTTTTTTAATGTAAAAGACAATACATAGGTAATTTGTTTGCATAACAATCAAAATGTATGTGTACATGATTAATGTAAATCTATAAAAACTCCCAGAACATGATTTTTTATTAAAAACATTAATGTACCATAAAGAGGTAAAGACATATTTAAAAATATTCTACATGTAAGAAATGTAAGAATAAACAAAGTGAAAATTATAACTAATATGTAAATGTTGCTAGAAATATAAAAAAAATGAATGATAGAGAAAGTCAGTACACATTTATTTTATGTCCATGTTAAAAAATTTGATTGTATTAAAAATATATATATATCTGTTTAAAAGTATATTTTTTTCTCTGTACTCTAAATAAAACTAAACAAATATTAGTTTCTTGATGTAAATAAAATAAAGTTAAAATACCAAAAGAAAAGTTGAAAATTGTGTTTCTTTAATACATTACAATATATATACATATATATATATATTGCTATATATATATATATATATATATATGTATATGTATATATGTGTGTGTATATATATATATATATTTTTTTTTTTATAAAAACAACATAACCTATGTAGAACAGAATTGTTGAATTTGAGGGATTAGATTTACTATTCCCACTTCAACATAAACTACATTGGAGTAAAGTGATGCACGATGCGTGAGATCCTGATTGTGGATCTGGGCAAGATGGCAGCCGCTTAATCCCGAGTGAGTGTCTCCCCTGTCTGCTCCTGATGGAATAAGGGTGATTCTGAGAAAACTTAACGGTATAGGAGTGAGAATATTTGTGAGAGGTGAAGAATACGGAAGAGCTATCGGACCGTGTAGTTACCTGAGAGGCTGTTGATTTTACGAGCGCACCTGTGGAAGAATCTGTGCCCGAAGCAGGAAGCTGCCGTGCTCGGCAAATCTGGTGCTCGTATGCCGCCGCCGCGTAAGAACGGGAAGGTCCCTGCCGGCGCTATGGAGGAACAACCAGCTGCCGCTCGGAAAGGAGTGCCGGCGCTGGTCTTGAATCCAGAAAAGGAAAAGACTGGTAAAGCTGAGAGAACCGGCCCCAAGGTTTTACCGGTGAGTCTCAAGAAAGGCGCAATTAAGGGGAGAGATATGGAGAAGACACAACCCCCAGAAAACGGGAGCGAGGACAGCAAAAATAGAGTTTTGGGGGCACAAGCATTAACTGTGGCCGGCGTCGGACGGGGGAGAGTGGCAATAATCCCCAGGATGTTTTCCGGGAAGAGGCCCGGGAGCAAAAATCAGCAACAGGATGCTAAAGTACTCAGTGGGGAGGCAGAAAATTGCAACAACGATGAGCAGCCCGTGTCAGAAAAAGGGAAGGGGGCGAAAGCCCATATAGAAGAGCAAAGTGACTCATTGCAAGATACGAGTGATACGGTGACCTTGGGATCGGGGCTAGAGATAAAACAGGGCACCGATGCTAATACGGACTCTCAATCATTAATGTTTGATATGGTCGTGCCTGGAGGAAATCAAGGCATTACCAATGTCACCGAGAGCTTAACACAGATCCTCGACAGTGACCAGAGTGAAACTTCTAAGTTCTCCACTCCCTCTGGTGGAAAATTACATTCAGGACTTGCAGGGGATCCTATGAGGCTCAGAAAAGAGACAGTTTCTTCTCGGTCCCTGAAGACTCCGAGACCACCTCAGATTCTACTGACTCTGCTGAAGGGGTCGCAATGTCTGGAGATGAAACCGGTAGTCCCCCAAATACCGGAGATACATTGAGGAGGGTGACTCCCCGACGTACTAAAGCAAGAAAAATCATCCAACAGGGAGGCAGGGCACTAGACAGTGATGGGTCTGAGGCTGGTAACAACAATCTTCAATGGGACCATCTACATGCTACCGCTTCTCTAGCCGGGGCAGATGGTCTGAGTGTTCAGGAAGAACTGGGAGGGGTGGCGGATACATCTCCCCCTAACTCTGTGATCTATGCTATGTTGAAGTCCATCCAAAGTGAAGCACGGCAAGAACATAAGCGAGCCCAGCTGGCCACCATGAAGATACAAGGGGCTATTTGCAAGAATACAAAGGCTTGCGCAGAGGTTATTGCCAGAACAACTGCCCTGGAAGAGCGGATAGTCGGGCTTGAAGCTGGATTACAGTGTGCGGAACAGAAGACCACTGCCAACGACGATAAACTAACAGATATAATGTGGAAGTTGGAAGATTCTGAGAATCGTTTACGCAGAAACAATTTAAGACTGTTAGGTATTGAAGAAAATGCGGAAGGACAGGACATTAGAGGCTTTGTGCTGAATCTATTCAAGTCCGCATTTCCGGAGTTGTCACATTGGTGTTGGGAAACAGAAATTCAAAGAGTACATCGATTCCCTTTCATGTTAAAAAAGAACTCAGGCGCTGAATCTAAACTAAGGGCTATATTAATTTTTTTCGGCAACTTTCTGTTAAGGCAAGCTATTTTTGAAAAAGCCCGCCCGGACGCTAAGAGAAGTTCAGAGGGGCACTCGTTTTTTGTATGCCCTGATTTTTGCCACGTAACAGTGGAACGGAGGTGGCGACTCCGTACTTTGATCAGCCCTTTTCAAAAGAAGGGTTGCGAGGTTTATTTAATGAACCCCGCAAGGCTAAAGGTTATTTTTAGAGGCAAAACACAGGTTTTTCTTTCAGAAATACAAGCTGAGGCATACCTGAATGAACTGCCTGATGGGTAATTTCGAACTCAAGCATACTTTCTCAATGCTGCATGCTCTATCTGCTCTATTTGAGATATAGGAATTGTATATCTGTTTCCTATGTTTTCACTCTTTACTTTCTTTATCACATCTCAGTGGATGTTTTCTCAAACTCATGGTTTGATTCGTTACAGACAGGGGATGACCACAGGCACTTGGGAGGCGGGAGGCATCACACGGGTCCATGGACCCCTATTGCCTTTTTTGTGGCTGGGGGGGTTTGGGGGGGTGGGTGGTCCTGGAGGGAGGGTTGGAGAGGGGAGGGAGGGGACACACAGAGGGAAGGAAGACAGGAATGTATGTTTCGAGGTAATCTGATCAGCAGTTCATTCAAGACTAGTTGGTTTAAATATAGAAGGAAATATCCAGTATCATGGCTATAGGAGTAGCATCTATTAATATATGTGGCCTGAATAATGCTAATAAGCGCAGGCGTATCAGCGAAGATCTTAAGTTTGTGAGGGCGGATATAATCTGCCTTCAAGAAACTCATATTGAGGCCAGCCGATATAAATGCATGGAAGTTGAGGGATTTCAGCTAGTCTCATGGACTAAACTAGAAGCCAAGACCAAAGGGGTCGCCATTTTGGCAAAACGCGGGAGGGTAAATATTTTTCGGACAGCTGCAGATCTATATGGCCGCTGGGTTATAGTTCATGGCAAATTTTTAAATAAGGAATTAACTTTATGTTCAATATATGGGCCTGTATTGGACGATCCAGCAATCTATCAAATGCTGAGTCTGGAGCTGTTAGGCTGGCCTTCGCCATTGATAATCTGTGGCGACCTTAATATCAATATAGAATGTGACCTGATGAATCAAACTAGAGCAACCTATGTAGGGCGAAAACCCAGGGTGTACAGGGCCTTACGACATATGATGGTCCTGCAAGGGCTAATAGATGCCTGTGCGTATTTCAGATCTAAGGACCCTGGATTCACTTATTATTCCGCCCCGCATAAAAGGTGCTCTAGATTAGACTATTTCCTTATTTCCCCTGCACTTACTGCGAAATCTAACATCTTTCGATACCCTAGAGTGATGTTGGATCATAATCCGCTTGTATTGGAGATTAGTGTGCAATGTAGGATGGATAAACCAGATGTTTGGACTTTTAATCGGGTCTGTTAAGGGATAGCACCTATGTTGAAGGTATGGCCATTTGGATTATAAGATTTGTGGAGGAAAACTTGGGCAGTACGGGGATACAAAATGTTTGGGATACATTAAAGGCCGGGATAAGGGGTGAGACTACCCGCTTTGGCTGGGAGAGTCAAAAAAAGGAAAAAGCTGCACTAGTCAAGCTATATACTAAATTAGAGAAGGCCGAGGCTAATCTGGCTAGTCCACTTGCTCAGGAGGCAGACAGCGACTCGGCTCAAACTCAGATTGTCCTAGCTAAAGCAGCGATTATAGAAATATCCCAGAGAAAGGCGGCTAGTAAATTTATGGCCTGGAGGACAAAGATATTTGAAAACAATGAGAGAGCTGGACATTTACTTGCCTCTAGAACTAGGGATAGAGAATTGGTAATGCGGATAAAAAATATTTATGATCCCGATGTCTGTCTTGTGTCTGAGGAAGATGCTATTGCTGTTGCATTCCAGAAATGTTATCAAAAATTATATAAAGAAGATATTCATGAAAATGAGGCAATACAGGAGGAAATTCTCGAGTACTTGAGAGAAATCAAGGTCGAGGCTTTGTCCGCCGAGGAGAGAGATATGTTAGATTGTGACATAGGGATGGAGGAACTTTGGCTTGCTATTGACTCTCTCCCATCTGGCAAGGCTGTGGGCCCCGATTTCCTACCAGGGGAATTTTTTTAATGTTTTCGCTCTCAGTTGTCACCAATTATGATAGAAAGGAGACTCCCCCCTGAATCGTGGAGAAGTGCTTGAATCATGGCATTTCTAAAGAAAGGCGAGGAACCCTCGGATACAGGGTCATATCGACCCATCACACTTATAAACAGTGACATAAAGATGTATGCCAAGATATTAGCAAATAGGCTTTCTGGTGTGATTAAAAAGTTGGTTGCCCCTCAACAGCATGGGTTTGTTCCCGGACGGGAAACAATAGATCATATCCGGCGTACAATAACCCGTTTGATTTTACTAAGGTTTCAGGAGACCCTATGGCTTTAAGCCTACTGGATGCAGAAAAAGCCTTTGATAGGGTCTCCTGGCCTTTTTTATGGGCTACTATGAAACATTATGGGCTGGGGGATAAATTCATAGGGGCAATAAAGAGCATGTATAATCAACCCAAAGCCCAGTTCTCCGTTATGGGAATACAATCAGGCATAATTAACATTATGAGGGGCACAAGGCAAGGTTGTCCCTGCTCTCCTTTATTATTTGCTATTTACATAGATCCTTTCATTAGAAAACTTTTCTTTAATAACTTGATCCAACCAATCTGTGCAAAGGGGGGGGATACTAAAATTATCGGGTATGCGGACGATCTAGCTATATTAACCAATTCCCCTCACATGGGTCTACAAGAGATCCAGACCCTTGCCTCACAGTTTGGGGCAATTTCTGGATATTTATTAAACGAGGCCAAGACCCAAATAATACATAATGATAAAATTGTGTTGGCAGATTCTAGGGTGTTGCATCATGCGAAATATCTGGGGGTAGAGATCTGTGCTAATCCGGATCAGATAATACCGATCAATCTAAATCCATTATTAGACAAAATTGAAGCTGACACCCGTCGATTGAATAATCTCCAATTAACACTAATGGGGCGATGTAATGTGGTTAAAATGATATTCCTCCCTAAAATATTATATTATTTAAGAGCCATCCTTTATTTTTTGAGCAAATCTGGTTTATTAAATTGGATCAAATCATTTCCCGGTTTTTATGGGCAGGGAAACGGCCCAGACGGGCCATGAAATATATGACATTGCCTAGGGAGAGAGATGTACCAAACTTTCAGATTTATTATTAGGCAATTACGGTCAGGCACATTGCAGAACTTTTAGATTTTCAAGATTTAGAATGTATGGATATCTCTATCTATCATCTAATTCTGGGAGAGGAGGCGCGAGGGCTATTATTTACACATATTGATTTTGCTTATTTTAAACGAGTTAGGTTTAAGGTTTTGCTGGGGGCCTTTAAAGTCTGGTCCAGGATCCGGAAATTGTGCAACATTGGACGGCTTCATATTTACTCTCCCTTGGTGCGGAACACTCTTCTCCCTGATAATTTTCATGATGCATATTTTAGAGAATGGGTTTCACAAGGAATTACAGTAATTGGAGATATAGTCTCGCCTGCTGGCCTGCTGACATTTGATAGTATCAAACAAAAGTTTGGAGTTAACAACTGGCATTTTTTAAAGTTTTTACAGATTAGAGATTTTATTTCTAGAAAAACGACTAATTGGTCTCAAATTCCGCTTATCGAGGCTGTAAAAATGGGGCAACCAACTATTTCTAAAATATATAAGATATTAAACGAGACTCGGAAGGATGACCTTGCTAAACATTTCAGTCGCTGGCAGACTGGTTTAAATGCTGGACAGGGGGTCTGTGAGGATTCTTTAGGCTATAGTCAAACAGCATCTATTTCAGCAAACATTCTGGTCCAGTGCTATAAGACTTGGTTTAATCTTTATATTACTCCACATCGTATTCAACAATGGGGAGGTACAGTTGGGGTTGATTGTCCCAGGTGTGGAGAATATGATGTCGATAGTATTCATATGTTTGCATCTTGTTCTTGTTTGACACCCTGTTTAAATAAGATTGAACAATATCTGGCGCAAATGTTAGAGCTAAGGGTTCCCTTGACCCCACAGGCTATAATGTTAGGTGTAGTAGATCAGAATCTGTCTGAACCTGAACGTAAATTTCTCTTTATAACTATGGCAATTCTGCGGCTCTCAATAGCCACTATATGGTTGGACTCTATCCCCCCGAATCCACATGAATGGTTGGCCAAATTAGTCAATGTTAGCAAGTGGGAAATGTTGGTATATAGGAAAAGGTGTCCTAGGGCTCGGAGGGAGGGAGAATGCATCTGGGAACCTCTGAATAAACGGATGTCTGTTGAGAATTGAGTCTTTCCCCTCTATGCAATCTGGGTAGTGTTATCGCTAGATATACTTTTATGTCTTCATAGGGTTTCTTTTCCTTCCTTTTTTTTTTCTATTGCTGTTATATATATTTTGGTCTTCTTTCTTTTTCTCTGTGGTCCTCCCTCTTATGGGTGGTGGATGGGGGTGAAAATGATCAAAAAAGGGGATGTTAGACATGGTTAAAATGTACACTAATTGGAATTTTGTGAATGTATCAAGTATCATGTCTTATGTCTAATAAATACTTTTAAAAAAAAAAGGAGTAAAGTGATGCACATTGAAGGGTTTAGATTTACTAATCCTGTTCTAACCTCATCCACATTGGGAAAGTGGTGGCACCATCTTGGGGGAATTCAAAGGGTAGTGGGCTAGTTTGTTTGCTCCTGACACCATAAATGCTCACACTAAAGCGAACGCGCTGCATTAGAGACTCCTGAGGCATACAGCCGGGAGCCAATCTTAGCGCACTTGCTTTCTTTGCACATTTTGTACTTCTGTTTTTAAAACTGTTGAAAATTGATTTTACCCTGCTTTCGATTGTTAAAATCTTCATTCACCGCAACTCAGCCGAGATAGGTGCTGGGAGGGGAGGTGACATTATTGCCCCGGAGACTGCCGGTGGAGCAAGCCGCCATCTTGGGGGAATTCAAAGGGTAGCGGGCTAGTTCTTTTACTCCTGACGCCATAAATGCTTGCGCTAACGTGAACGCACAGCGGGCACGCCACTGACTCCCCGAAGACGTGCCAAAGGCAAGTCTGTCTGCGCCCGTCCATGCCCAACCGAGCCCTGAGGCCAGGAATTCTGCCCAAAACGGGGTAAATACCCCAAATCCGAGCTGTCTAACATACTCTGCTAAATCCTTGTTTATGATTAGAACACACGAACAAGCTAAGTGCTTAGCTCATATGTGCTGTCCCTGGAAGTTCCCAAATGTGCTGGAGGGTCCAGTAGCCTGTAGGCACTGTCTTTTTCAAAGAGATTTGACAATGGCTAGTTCATTGAATCCAATGAAGAGTGTGGATCAAGATACAGTCGGTTTAAATAATATATTGTGCAATGTAAGATATCTAGCAAAGCACCCCATTGAAATATGGGATCTGATCACCACACACTCCCTAGAAATCTTTTTTTTTTTACAGAAACCTGGTTAAACCCTACAAACCACTCATTGATAAATTTAGCTATCCCAGACAGGTATACATTTATACATCTGGATAGGGAAGAGAAAATGGGGTTGGCATTACCATAGCCTTCAAAAATCATCTTAATGTGAGCTGAATTACCTCCTTAAGTAATGACAGCATGGAACTGGGAATCTTTAAGATCAATATATCACCTACAGATAATTGGAACGGAGCACTGATTTATCGTCCCCCAGAATCTAGAGCCAATTTTTCCCCACAATTGATAGAACAAATAACCATGCACGTGCTTGCATCTAATACATTTCTTTTATTGGGCGATTTTAACTTTTATGGTGAAGATCACACCAACCCTGAAGTTAATAAACTTCTTTCTAGCTTAGGCTTAATTGGACTTACTCAAAGAGTTAAAGGCCCAACACATCTGGCTGGCCACTCGCTTGACTTAATTTTTTCTAACATACATCATCTGACCTGTAACCCTCCTGACCATCTTACATGGACAGACCATTCTATGATTATGTTTTCTATTCAATCCCCGTGCCTGACGAGCTTAGAAGCAAACGCAGGATGGAAAAAAGAGGTGCGCAGACCATGGCGTGACCTTTCCTTGGAAGCTTTTAACGAGGCATTCCATCCTAGATCACCAGAGAGTGACATGGAAGTATCCAAGATGTTTGAAGGTTTTAACTCTGCCTTTGTGACAGCATTGGACACAGTAGTTCCACAAAAAAACTATGGCTCTCTTCAGCGGCGGCCGTCAGCCCCTTGGTATACATCTGAGCTAAACACGGAAAAATTCAAATGTAACACATTGGAGAGACTCTAGCAAACTAGTAAAGACCCCCAAGACAGATTACTGTACAAACAGTCTTTGTCCAGCTATCATCACAATATAAAAACAGGCAGACAAATTTTTATCATGAACCAAATAGAACACGCTAGTAACTCCTCAAAATCTCTTTTTAATATAGTATGGGACTTTGTGTACCCACAAGTCAGTAGACAATCCCCAGTGGAATCCCAAGAGCTCTGCAATTCATTAGTGATCCATTTTCAAGAAAAGATCTCTAACATCTATGGGAATTTTCCATCTTCTGCTTCTCAGAAGCTTGAATCCTTCAATGGACTAGGAGACCCAGGACCCTAGACTGCTTTGAAACAGTCACGTTACAGGAGGTTTCTAACTTGCTGTCCCTTGCTAAATCTGGCTCGCCCCTAGATTTCTGTCCTCCCAAAGACAATGGCTCTCCTGCCACTAGCTGTGCCCCAGAAATTCAAAATATTTGTAATTGTTCGATACAAACGGGTATTATTCCCACAACATGGAGGAAAGCGTTTGTATGACCAATATTGAAAAACCCACGGCTGATCCTCAAGTACTTAGTAATTACTGTCCTATTTCCTTGCTACCCTTACTGGGTAAGCAACTGGAAAGTATAATAAATAGGCAGCTAAGCCTATACCTTGAATCCAATATAATTCTGGATCCCTCACAATCAGGTTTTCAACCGGGTTTCAGAACTGAGACCGCTATTCTGGCAATGACTGACTCCCTTAGGCAGGTAATGGACACGGGAGGATCAGTAGTACTGATCCTACTAGATCTCTCTGCGGCGTTTGATACCATCTCGCACTCAAAGCTCGTGGAAAGATTACATTCCTGTGGCATTCAAGGTACTGCCTTAAAATGGCTGCAGCACTTCATGTCGGACAGACTACAAACTATTATGTTAGGGCCATACTTTTCAGAAAAAATGCATCTGGATAAGGGCGTACCTCAGGGCTCCTGTCTAAGCCCGACATTATTTAATATATATATGGCTCCTCTGGCAAAAATCGTAGAACAGCTAGGCTTTGAGATAATTTCATATGCGGACGATGCTCAGCTTATGTTTACTATTGGCCCCAATCTCGAAGCAGAGAAAGCTTGGTTCTCTGCTGGTATGCTTGCAATCTCGAACTATATGATGGAGAATTGCCATCAGCTGAACCCTGGAAAAACGGAGGTCATGCTAAGGGGGAAAGCCCCAGCTACTTGGTCGGATGACTGGTGGCCCCTACAGCTGGGAGCAGCTCCCATTCCTAAACAATGTATAAAAAACCTAGGACTAAAACTTGATCAGACATTAACAATGAAAGATCATATTACTGCCACAACCACTTCTTGTTATTATAGCCTGCGTCTACTGCGCAAGATTCTTCCTTATTGCCCATTAATCATCGTAGAACTCTGGTCCAAGCCATGGTGATGAGCACATTAGACTATGGTAATGTTTTGATGGCCGAAGTGGGAGAGGCCTTGCTTGCTAAACTACAAGTGATCCAGAACACTGTAGCAAGAATGATCCTGAATCGCCCTGCCGGCTCTCCTTATGACCCCCTGCTGAGAGAGTTACACTGGCTACCTGTAAGGAAGCAATCATACTTCAAAATCTGCTGTCTCACCTACAATGCCTTGAAAGAACATACAAAATATGTACCTTGTCGAAATCTTAGATCCAGTACACTAGCCCTCTTACAGGTACCCCTTGTACGTCTTAGTCGCACAGGGGGCAAAGCTTTCTCGTACCTTGCCCCAAGATACTGGAATAAAATACCTATTGCTCTACATGAAATTTCCAGATATAGTACTTTCAGGAAACAACTAAAAGCTTACCTGTTTTAATTTTACTGTTGGTCTCATTTCCTGCTCTCAGGTTTTATCTCTAAGCAAGTGCCGAGATGCCCCCGGGTGAGTCGTGCGCTATAAAAGTAGTTTTAACATAACAAAACATAACATGGATGTGAAAGGATTTCTATTTACGCTTCCCATTCCCATTTAAGCTATGTTGGGGAACGTTTTGTACATTAACGGGTTTAAATGTACTTTTCCCACTCCAACCTAAGCTACATTAGAGAAAGTACAGGATGTTAAGGAGTGTATATTTACTTTTTCCACACCCATCTAAGTACATTGGGTTAAGGGTTGTATATTGAAGGGTTTAGAGTTACTATTCTCACTCCAATGTAAGTTACTTAGGGAAAGGGTTGCTTATTGAAGGATTTAGATTTACTATTCCCTCACCAACCTAAGCTACATTCGGGGAAGTGTTGGTCATTGATGGATTTAGATTTAGTATTTCACCTCCAACCTAAGCTACTTTGCATAAAGTGCTGGGCATTGAAGAGGTTTAAATTTTCTACTCTCACTCCAGCCTAAGCAACATTGGGGTAAGTGTTGGACAGTGAGGAGTTTAGATTTAAGTTTAGATTTACTATTCCTTCTCCAACCTAGCACATTTAGGAATTAAGGTTTACTAGTACTACTCAAACCTAACATACATTATGTAAAAACAAAATATTTAACAGTTTTGTCTATCACCCACTTCCAAAAATAGGAATTTAACATAAATCTAAAGCATATAACTGTAAAAACATTCAAAAGTAACAGTAACAAATGAACATATAAACTTAAAAACGTTATTTATTACTACTACATTAAAATAATAAGGACAATTTACAAACATTGTTTTAAAAATATAATGTAAAATATGAAAGGAATAAACAAATAAATGTACACTCGCATAATGTCCTTTGAAATGTATTTTTTAAATATGAATGAACAAATAAAAAACTGGACCCTTAAAAATACATATTTAAAAATGAAACTATAAAATATGTATTTCTATTAAACTTTTTAGGTTCAATGCAAACTATTTTGATATTAAATCGTATTGCTAACAAATATAACTCATGGTGTTTTGGTAAGAAATATAATGTTAAATAGTATTTAAATGTAATTAAACATTATTTTGATATTAAACAACCATTATTGTTTATTAACTTTTTAAAATAAATATATAAAAGAAATAGGCAATGGCAGGAGAAACAGCCTTAGAGGTACTCCCTCCATGCTTCTTTGTAATGGGGGAACAATTTTGGAACAGAACTAGTCTGTTTTTTTCCAATTGCGGCTTCCAGGTCAATTTCGAATCCAGTGTGATGCCTAAATAATTGAAGCTGTGTACGTATTCTAGTCTTAGGCAATTTAACTCTAGATTCTTTTTAAATGATTTCTGTGGATTAATAGACATATATTTAGTCTTGCTGGGATTAATTTCAAGTCCCTTATTAGTACAATACAAGTGGAAGGAATTCAGCAAGTTTTGGAGGCCACTGGGGGTTTGCGAGATTAAGATGGTTTCATCTGCAAAAAGTAATGCAGGTATCACTTCCCCTGCCAGCTTAGGGTAATCGTTTTTACAACCTTCCAGGAAACAAGGAATGTCATTTACATACAATGTAAACAGGGTGGGTGCCAACACCCAACCTTGGCGTACACCCCGTTTCACAGGTATTTCCCTGATAAGTTCTCCCCTCGGCCCCCATCTGACTTTAGCGTAATTTCCCTCATGTAGCCTAATTATCTGTACAAGCAATTTGATTGGTACTCCTAGGTCTTTCATGCAGTCCCAAAGACGGCTCCTAGGTACCAAATCTAACGCAGCCCTCAAGTCTACAAAGGCAATATATGGGCTACCTTGCCTAAGGGTTATATATTTCCAGCAAAGACACATAAATCTGAAGACTTGGTCTATGGAACAAGTCTTCTTTCTAAACCCAGCTTGATATTTAGTAGATCAACCTCTTCAATCCAGGCCGATAACCGAGATAGTAAATGCCTGGCAAATAATTTCTGTGTAATATCAATCAGATTAATGGGACGGTAATTTACCGGATCATATCTATTTCCCTTTTTAAAAATTGTGAATATTTCTGCCCCCTTCCACGTGTTTGGTATTGGTTCAAAATTTGCTATCGCATTGCAGAGATGGTTAATATAGGGACCCCAAATACTCAAATCATGCTTTGTAAGATCACCCGGAATTTTATCCGGTCCTGGCGCTTTATCAGATTTAATTGATGCCAATACTAAAATCGTTTCGTTTAATGTAAAATTCAATTTAGCTGCATTTGCAATATTATTCATATCCTCTGTTAACACAAAGGTTCAGAATAAAGTGCAGAAAAATGGTCCACCCATGTATTCTCGTCGAGGAATAAGTCTCTTTGCGTTCTCCCTGACCTATTATCTTTGGCCATCAAAATCCAAAATCCGGCCTGATCCTTGGCTTTAGCCGCACGGATTAGGTCTGCCCAAATCTCCTCATCCCATGACCTCTTTGCAACTTCTAGGATCTCTTTGTAGTTGCGCCTTTTTTCCCTTATTTTATCTATATCTTCGCTCTTGATAGCCTGAATTAACTCTTGCTTGGCTATTCGGCAATCCCCATTGTACCATGGGTTGCCAAGGCCAGTCCTATCTGTTGCTCCTATCTTCTTTTTTTTGGGCATTTTACTTAGTACTGGTCCTAAGGCAGTTACCAACGTACCATGCAGATCTGTCATCTTAATTTGGTCAATGGGATTTTCTATAACAGATGCAATGGTATCTGCAAAAATTGAATAGATACTAGCCATTGCTTTTGTATTCCCTAAAATGTGTGGCCATTTTACAGCTCGATTATTCCTTTTTAGTATAATTTCATCATCCATGCCACCCATCTAATCAGAACCAGATTGAGGTGAGAAAAATAATTCAGGTGATACCGACAAACTCAAGGGTCGATGATCACTCTCAACTCTAGCATCTATTTTAAAATCGGCCAGGTGACTACAAAAACCCAATGACACTAAAATATAATCTATGTTACTATGTGATTTGCCTCTACTAAATGTGTAGGCATTGGGTCTGTCGGATGGAAGATGCCCATCACAGGCTCTGAGGCTATGGGCCATTGTTAGCCTTAATAGTTGAGTCGCCGCTACTGTGCACTTTACTTCTTTGGTACTTTCTATCTCTGGGATATTGTATGCCCGGTCTTTGACCTCCAGCAAATGACCAAATCCCAATACAGGCTTGAAATTACAATTGAAATCACCTCCTGCTATAATGTTTGGTCTGTGTCCCAATGTATCAAAGAGGAGGTCCAGCTGACTTATTACCAGTGACTCACGATGTGCAGGGCTAGGTCTATTATAATTATTAAACAAATATACAACCCCACCATCCTTTGTGATTAGTTTTAGGCCCAATATATCTTGAGACAGTACATCTAGTGGCACGATGATAATCTCTAGAGAAACCTGAATCCAAATCACCAGTCCCCCCGACGGTCTTCCCTTTACTGAGGGGCTCGCCCCCACACAAAATATTTTAAAGCCTACTCTGTGGGGTATATCTAAGAGCCAGGTCTCCTGCAGGAGTATCACACCACTAGCCTCAATATAATCATTCCAAGTTGGATCAAACATATTCCTCTTTAAACCTGCAATATTCCATGATGTAACATGCAGATTCGGTTTATTACTAGAGGCCCTAAACTGCAGTAAATCATCTCTCAAAATCCCAGTATTTGTGGGTGGATCAATAGTGTCTAGCATTTTAGGCAGAGGAACTTCTATGGTTGCCATCTGTGATTCACAAGGAACTTCTGCCAACACCAAGGTTGATGCTTCGACCCTAGGATCCCTTAGTCCCTGTGGCTGATGGACCTCCGCCATTCGTAGCTCGGATACAAGGCTCCTATCCAGGCAATCGTCTTTCCGGGTCCCTTTTGATGTTTTCAACCCAAGATGAGTAGACTTTGGATGTCAGTCCAGATCCTCAATTGTTGATAGGACCTCAAAACAATTATTCAGTGAGACCTTTGGGTCAGGATTTACAATACCTCTCTCCATCGGTCTATAAAAATAACCCAGCTGTAGCACACTGATACTGGAATTCCTCAAATCAGTCATCTCTTTGGTGGCTAGAATAGTCCTAATCATGTGTGGCCGTCTAAAATTTACCACCACACAATCCCCTTTGATGTTCTTCCTAGATTCTCCCACCCAACCTACCCTAAGTACCATTAGGATATAAGCTTCTCTCATTGGATTTAATTGCCTGAATTTTACTAGCCAATCAATCACCTTGTTTATTACGTTTGTCCAATTCTCTTTCTGTTCCCTCCTAAGCACCGGTACCCCTGCTAAAATTAGCGTATAGGGGCTAGAGGCAGGTGGTAACTTTAAAACATACTCATTGGGAATTAGGTCTGTACCTTTAGGGCTGTATAGTAGTGGTTTATCTATTTGAGTGCCACGTCTGTCGCAAGCTGGAACGCCACATGAGGATCCTCCTAATTTCCGTTGGGGTTCAGTGCTGGCTCCTATCTCAGTCACCATTACTACTGCTTTGTTATCTCCTGTGGGCTTGTTGTGTAAACTGGGACTATTCCGGACCTTATCACGACATATAGTCATCTCTGGTTCAAGCGGGATAGACCTATGTACTGCTGGTGCGCTAACTTTTGATGAATCTCCATGTGTTTTTTCCATCCCTCTTTTCTGGGCACAGTCGCCCTGTGGGTGGCTACCAAAACTCAGCAGGACCTTATTACAATGGCAGTCGGTCAGACCACCGACTGCCATCATTTTGGACAGGAACCATCTGACAATTAGTCAGTGGTCCTGCCCACCCTATTGGGATACAGCCACTGTGCAGGTGGTAGTAAAGTGCTTTTTTCTACTGCGGCTTGTGCTGTGCCCAGGCAAAGGCAAAGGGCCACAGCACAAGCCTCAGTAGAAAAAGGCACATTGTAAATATCTTTTTTTTAAACGTTTTTTTATTGACAACACAAGTCGAAAAAACATAAGGAGAGTCTTTTTCACATATACAGTAAAAAGAAGTAAAAAAGAGAGATTGATCAAAACATTGATAATAACATATCATTTAAACTCAGTTTAAACTAAATCATAGATAAGCATCAAATCAAGGTACAGAGTAATAAATCAATATAGCAAGATGTGTTTTTAGCCATAACTAACTTTGGGCCTGAACATTCTATAGACAATAAAGAATAATACTGAGTTTGATTTCAAAAGAAAGTTCCCCAGATTTTAGCCAGTTTCATCATTGATCGAACTCCTCTTATTCTGGCTAGTGAGAACTCCATGGTATAGATTTCGGTAACCAGTGACCACCATTCCATTATATGTGGTGGCTTTAAAGATGTCCACACCCTAGCTATAACCAGTCTTGCACATGAAATTAAGATAATTAATAAATCTTTGTATAAACTGTTGGATGATTGCATGCCCAGTAGTACCAACGTTACTGATAATGAGGTACAAATCACTTGTTTTTGATTTAAAATATTTTCAATTCCAGAGCAGAACTCAGATAATAATGGGCATGAAAAGAGCATATGTTCAAGGTCTGCTGCCACCAGACCACATTTAGGACACTTAGTACGATCGCTTGTTATGTTATTTTGGGAACATTTTGAAATTCTTTGCAGGGTGTAGTATAGGAGACATATTGTTTTATATAGTTGAAGCCTTAGACTAGAGGATTGTACCAATTTGTTAATACTGCTAAATGAAGTAGAGATATTATGTGCGGTTATATTTACACCCAGTCTTGTAGACCATTTCATAGCAAGTTTGGGGCAATCATCAACTTTATATTGATTGAGACACTTATAGCCTACACTAATTAGAGATTTCGTCTTTTCCAAATATAGACATGTCCATATATCCGAGTCGGATACTTCTCTCAAATTCATTTTACATATACAAAAATCTCGGATTTGTATGTATTTAAACCGCATCTGTTCTGGCAGCTTATATAGAAGCTTAAGTGTCTCAAAATCTAAAAGACCCGCCGTACCATACAAATCCCCTAACGTATTTATGCCAGGATTGGCCCATGCACATCCTACTCTGTCGCTAAAAATTCCAGGTAGTCCCGGATTGTCCCACAATGACAACTTGGAATAAAAAAAAGAAGTCCTACCAATGGTCAAGATTAAATTCCATATTCGCACCGCCTCCCTAGCCGTCTTGAACTTAACCCTTTTAAAGTAATTTGGATCATTAACTCTTGCCAGAAATTGATTAGAGTCCGTACCTAACATAAATTGATGAAAATAAAATTGATTATTAGAATTAAAGAGACTATGGAGGCGACCCAAAAAGGTAGCAAAGAAGTATATTCTGAAGTCTAGAAAATTAAGCCCCCCTTTGTTAACTGGGAGCTTCAGTAAAAAAAACGATCTTCGAGCCTTTTTATAGCCCCAGATGAAACTGCTAAAGATCCCATCCAATGTTTTGAAAAAAGAATTACTGACACATAAAGGAATTGACCTAAATAAATGAAGAAATTTCGGTAGAATCTTCATCTTAATAAGGTTAATCCGCCCTATAAGATTGAGAGGGATCTTATGCCATTTTATTAGAAGGGCCGACACTTCCTTCAGTAAAACATCATAATTAAGTTCATTTATATCCCCTATTTTAGATGAGATTTTCACACCTAAATAAGTAGTAGTCTGACAAGTACCATGAACAGGGGGTCCTGAGGTTTGTAGTTCATTATAACCTGAGTTTTGTTTAAATTTAATTTATAGCCAGAGATTACTCCAAAATTATTTGTTTCCTCCGTAATCCCTGATATAGCTTCTACCACATCTGTTGAATACACAGCTAAATCGTCAGCATATGCTGTGATTTTGAGGATGTTTGTACCAAATTTAAAAGGAATAATGCGAGATTGCGACTGGAGAGCATTTATAAATGGCTCCATGCAGAGTGCAAACAATAGAGGTGATAGGGGACACCCTTGACGTGTACCTCTTAAAATTAAAAAGTTAGGGGACAACATGCCAGCATTACCTATTTTCGCATTGGGGTGGTCATACAAAGCCTGTATCCTCCTCAAGTATTGACCCTTGAAGCCATATTCAGTCATTACAGCCCAGAGATAATCCCACCCCACTCGGTCAAAAGCTTTTCAGCATCTAATATTACCATTCCGAGTGGAGTGGGATTAGTTGCCGCTACATCAAATGCTGTTATCGCCATATTTACGTGGGCTGTTGTATCCCTACCTATCACAAAGCCATGTTGTTGGGAGTTAACTAATTTTGGCATAAGTGGAGTAAGCCGCATTGCAAGAACTTTAGCATATGCCTTCGTGTCCGCATTAATCAGCGAAATAGGTCGATAAGACCCACATTCCATTGCTGGTTTATTCTTTTTTTTTTAAAACATGATCTTGGTGGTCTTCTATGAGTTAGGAGCCTTCCCTGTTTCGCCAATCTGATTAATAACCGAGCAAAGAAGAGGAAGCAATTTGTCAATGCAAATTTTGTACACTTCTATAGGGAGCATGTCCTCCCCTGCTGCCTTACCTGAAGGGAGAGAAGTAATAGCGAGTCTAAGCTCTGTAAGTGTGATCTTTTCCTCCAACAGTTCCATACCTTCTGTTTCTATATCCCTATCAATTGCCAAATTTTTACGGATGTACGTTTGTATGCTGTCCTCAGTAGGGCAATTTTCAGGAGTATACAGCTTACTATAATAAGTAACAAATTGCTCCAATATTTGTGCAGGTTGGTTATATATGACATTATTGGGTCCCTTGATAGACTTGCTTAATGTACTGGCTCTATCATCCGCAACTTTATATGCAAGAATTTTCCCTATTCTATCTCCACTTTCGTATTGTGACAGTTTATACTTAGGAAGTTTAATGCTGCTTCTCTCTCTAAAAGAGTTTTTAATGGCAGATTGAAGGCCTACTAGTTTGAGTTCTAATTGGGCAGCATTTTGCCGGCTTTGTGCCCCATGTCGGAGGGTTTTTGCCAAGTGCTTTTCAAGTGACAGAATGTTAGATGTCATAGCCGTGATCTCTTTCCTTCGTTCTGCATTCTGTCTCAGTATAAACTGCTGGGCAAATCCGCTTATACTAGCCTTACAGGCATCCCATACATAAATAAGTGAAGCAGAGTTAATATTAATTTCTATGAATTCTTTGATATGTTCCTTAAGTTGAGGAATACATTCTAAATCCACTAATAGGTATCTAGGAAATGAAAATAACCTTGGTTCCTGCATCCTTAATGTAATATTAAACAGAAGAAGAATCGGGTTATGATCTGATGTAACTCTTGGGCAAATCTCCATAGTGCAAGATTCTAAGATTTTATCAGATGCCCATGCCATATCAATACGTGAACACAATTTGTGGAGTGCAGAGTAGTACGTAAACCCTGCTAAGTTGGGGTATTAATTCCGCCAGACATCTTTTATATTGTGTAAGCGGGCAAGGTCTAGTATAGCGGCTCGTGTCTTACGCATACGTTGGAAGGCTCCCTGCCTCGTAGTATCCTGCTCATAATTAATTATACAATTAAAATTACCCATAAGTATCAGTTCCCCTTCCCATTCTAATAATTCAATATTCAACCAATCAAAAATAAATGGGTCGTCAATATTAGGTCCGTATACAGCAAAATACATATTTGCAATTTTCCCAATCAATTTGTACGATTGCCCATCTACCCCCTTTATCAGAAGCCATTTTGATTACTTCTATTCTTAGTTGCATTTTCCTGAGGATAGCCACTCCTCGGATAGAGGCATTTAATGCTGAGCAAATCATTACCTCGAAACCCAATTGCCCTAATAGTTTCCTATCCTTATAGCAGATGTGGGTTTCTGTTAGCAGCACCACATGAGGGTTGTACATTTTCAATTCCTCACATACTAGTTGCCTCTTACTCTTACTATTAAGGCCTGCAACATTCCAGGCTAAACATCTGATTTGATACATTTCATAAGTCTGAATATACTGTCATTTTTCTGATTTAACATATATGTGAACACTCCCCTATAATCCTCTTCTACCTCCCATGTACTCATGTTGTCATTTTCAGCGTTTTTATCGTCCTCCCTAACCCTACCTCCCCATCCCTCCCCTCTCCTACCCCCCACCCATGTGTACCTTAGGGGAAAGCCCCCCTCTATCTCCTGCTGCCGCTGTAGGGGCAGCCTAGCAGAGAGGTAGCCTCAAAATCTCCCACCTCCCTCTATTGAAACCCTGCCACTGCAAATCAGTAAGAAAAATACCTAAATAAGGAAGCGGAAAGAGCAAAAGTTTCTATGTAAACTTCTTGTATAAACTTCCATCAGTCAGGAAAATTTTATTCTGCTCATAAAAAGAGAAAAACCACATATGAAAGAAAAAAAAAGAAAAAGAAAGCAATAAACCAATACAAGCAACCTTTTACCGGTAAATGTCCTTAAAGACTTTGCAGACAGGTTTTTATCCGGTCTCGTATCACCTATCAAGAGAACCACATAGCTTGAAGTGATAACACACAAATGCTTTAACAAACATTGGAGAGTACTACCTCGACTTCCTTAACATCAGTAAAATAGTATGTATGTCCAGCTTTAATTACTTTAAGACGTGCTGGTTCCTGAAGGTACACTTGCCCACCCACCGATTTGAAGGGGTCAATGAGAGTAAATTCCCTCGCCCCTTTCTGATTTATTTTGGAAATTTCTTACTTAGGCAGGCAGTATCTATTAAAGAAAGACCCAATTCCCCTGTGACAATAGAAAATATAACATTCTTTGTGAGATCCGACCTGAGTAAGGCTACTATGGAAAAGCGATGGAAGTTGCGTCAACTCATTGGCCCAGGCACATTGTAAATATCAAAGCATCCAAGTGCCTGGCACACAGTGCATGAGTGCATGGGGAGCACTAAATGTGCCCCCCAGGCCACTTTGCAGTGGCCCAGATAAGATGGGGGCCCTGCTTGGGGCCTCCAAAATCTGTTACAGTCTGCCTTTTCATGGCTGTGGCACCATACTTTCAACCATGTCTCCATCCATGCTTTCACTCTGCCTTATTTCTTCCACCTGTTCTTCCTTTTATAATATATCCTTCCTTTCACCCATCATATCTTTCTCTCTCTTACATCTCTCCTTTAATGCTGTCATTTCATTCTTCCTTCCCTGTTACCTAACATTCCTTTCATGGTTCCTTCCTTCTTTGCTTTCCTCTGTACACATATTTCTTTCTTTTCTCTCTTCTGTACATTTTAGTGATTGCTTGTCTCTCTTCTAGTCACTCTTGCTATTTGCTACTATGTCTCTTTTTCTTTATTTTTATAATTTATCTGTCTCCGTCACTAAGCCCATTTGACAGTCACCAGCCCACACATACAGGTGAACTATATTTGGTATTTCTATAGCGCAAAGACAGCCAAAAAGGCAGTGAGTGAGTGGTCTGTTGTACACGATCAAAGGCAAGGATACAGTCAATGCGTGATAGGAGAGGTAGCTGGTTGTTGGATTGTTACTGCATTGTCATGGCATGTTTTTAAAAGGGGTGTGTCTTCCACTCTTTTCTAAATTGGATGAGCTTTGGTGTGGATCATGTGAATAAAGGGATGTTTTTCCCTATCCTGAGTGCATAGATTGGAAAGGCATGGTTCTTTTTTTTCTTTTTTATACTTCTTAGGCCCTAATTATGAGTTGGTCTGTGTTTTCTCTCCTCTGCACATCAGAGTTGAATTTCGGCAGATCAAAGCTGTTAGGATTTAACAGGGGATAAGTGTACAGTATTTACTATAGTATGCAGATTTTGGTGCATTAATCACCAAAATCTGTTTGTTATTTCCCAAAAACTCAGAATACGTGCTATTTATTGCACCCTTTAATTAAAGTAGCCTGGTGTATCGTTATCTATCAGGTATGATAAGTATCACCTATACTTGGAATCAGTGTCTTAGTCGCTAGCCTTATGGTTCTCTTGCTACAGGTGTGTGTATTACAAAAACGTATTTGTGACAGTAAAGTCCTATATGAAACCCTGTTCTTGGAGTAGCAGGGTCTCTCTTTTAGTCTGATATAGATGTATTGAGAGGCACCAGAGAGTGGGGGTGCTGATCGTGGTCTAATATGCTTTTTTGGGATTCAGCTTACCTGGTCCTAAGGACCAGTGGTTACCGCCTATCTTATCTGCCACAGTGAGGAGCTCACAATGCCAATGCACCTAATTTAGAGAACCAAAGGCCTTTTTCCTGTGGCAGTATACAAAGAACTCAACCTCCTGCCATGGGATAGTGTGCAGGAGACTTGCAGATCAATAATCAGTTCAGGTTTTCAGTGAGGACCATTTTCAGATAAACATAAACAGGGCTTTAAGTGGACTAGGTACTGCCGGTGCTTAGTACCGTCAGTTCTAAAAAGTAGGTGCTGAGACGGGTCCCTATCGGGCTCTGCATTTTTACCCTCTGCCACAGGGTGAAAAAAATCTTAACTCTGTAGCAGTACCACCCCTTACTGCCTTTGATGTAACTTCAAAGCGGCTCGCTATAGTTCTTTCACAGTCTAATGATTTCAGAACTGAATCATTTTCAATATTCTATCCAAAGTACCCTAGTTGTTTCTTATTTATCCTGTAGTGTAGTTCCTATTATCCCAATAGGCTCTGCTCATTGGAATAATATCTTCAATAGTATAGACGTAGGACAGAGGTTAACTAGGTCTTCTACTGACGATATTAGACTTAAAGTTTTGTGTGCCAGCTAGCTCAGAGTTCACTAGAAACTTTCTCGAATAGGCGAGGAGGAGTTTAACCTCCCTGGATAGACAAGAAGGGATTTAGTTTCTGACAACCATAGAACATGACAACTTTGCTCTCCCTAATCAAGAGTATATCTCTAGAGTCGTGTGAAAACAAAAGACAGCTATTTTACTCAGTCAGTACGTGCATACTTAGTTCCACCAGTTTGTAGAGAAAGAAGAGATGGGCGTGTTCAATAAAAGATGTTATTTATTGATCAGTCTCTTTTTCTCATACAAGAGAAATGAATCGCTACAGTTGCAATACTTAAGGTTAAGTAAAGTGCATACAGTAAAAGCAGGATTATAAAATAATACTGTAAAAGCATTGATATGGTTTCTTAGCCATATGATACTTTAAAATGGATAAAAGATATACATACATATATACATTGACTAATCGTACTCAACTGGTGCTTCTAACTACGCCTACCCCGGTGTACCTGACCTAAGCCTAATACGTGGGAGGGAGTAGGTAAGTAGCAGTTTAAGTTAAGTTTGTTTTGCCAAGAATCTGACTCAAGAATTCTCTGTAAGGGGTTAGTCAGTTCAGTACCTGGGATTTAGAAGGCAGGAGGGCTGGTATCTCTCTCTCAGGACTCGATATCCCAGTTACCCGCGAAGGTAAGCCGGAAATGCCGGAGGCTGGATTTCTCGGCAGGAGAAAAGGCAGCGTCTCTCTTAGCGCGTCAAAAGGGAGGGGCAGCGTCTGTGGGCTTCCTGCATCAGCTGGGCTCTCCGGCAAGTAGCGCTGCTCCAAGCTCATCACCACCGTGTCTTTGCTTAGGGCAGCGTCGGTATATTTATACCTGAAAGGTGCCGAGTTTGACGTAAGGATGGACATAAGACGTCAGTAAGAATGTCATAAGGACTGGTCGTTCTTACATTCCTTTTAGGAGTTCTCGAGCGAAACCAAAACAATAGCTGCGGGGGATTTCCCAGGTCTGCTGATGGTTTGGTTTGTTTTGAGAACTCGGTGTGCGTTCTAGGGGGCTGGAGGAATAGTGCTTGCTTAATGTGACAGCATGCGCTATGACCTAATCTGAAAACGGGTTTCTGTGCCGTTGTATGGACTCTAGTGAATTAATAACCGGACAAGGGTCAGAAATAGGAGTATCAATATAGGTACCTAGATAAACACACTACACCCACTCCACGATTTTATGTACATATTTACTAACCTAAGCAATAGTAAACATAACTAACAATGCATGTGTATACCGAACCACCCCAAAATACATTTTTTGCATTTGAAAAATGGCGTATGCGAAATACACGAAATGAGTATAGGTACTGTATGCATTCAAGCAGTATAATCATTCAAAAAGGAGATTCACATTTTATATCAGCACGAACGATTTGTGAAATTACACATGAAATGGCTCTTAATACAGAAGAAAAATTGCGAGACCATCTCATCACATATAAATATAATTACTTGCATATAAGCTAGAGGTTGAGGTAATGTAATGTCTCTACAGTTCCTAAGAATAGAAGCTCTGTTCTCTAAGAATAGTTTTACTTAAAGCAGAAGATAAGTGCCAAAAAGGTAAATATTTTGGATTTGGAAAAAACTTTTCGCTTTTCAGGGGAGAAGAGAAACAGTAGTTCATAGTCACTTTGTTTTCAAAAACTGAAGGCCAAATTCAGAGTTCAGGGAACGCAGTGTGCAACTTTGTTTAAAGTCATTCTCTCTGTTCTGGTGAAAACATCATTTCAGACAGACTCTAGAAAAAACAGTCTACCGCTTCTGGTGAAAGTTCGACCAAGTTGGAAAATGTCGCTACCATGCAGTCATGCGCATGTTCGCTTTCAGTGATGTTTAGACCAGTACTGCTTACAGAAGGTCGTACCTGGTTGATGCTGCTCTCATCCTGTACTTCACTACCCTTCAATCGTAGTGGTGAAGTCTCCACGAATGCCGTCATCAGGATAGGTAGCCGCTGGGGACAGCACAATGCATGAACCTTTACTGGACCCAACAAAGTATCTGCATCCAATGGTACTTCTGATTGTAGTGTAAGACAGGTGTCCAACACGCATTCTTCGCCGCATGTGGAGAAGTGTGGCTCAGGGGTTAGAGGCAGCAGACCCGGAAGCTGAGATCGGTCGTGGACCAGGGTTCAATTCCTCACCTCGGCGGGTCTTGGGCTAAAAATTCCACGGACTCGATAATTCTCGCCCCGGTGCCTCCTCGACTCACGGGTTCTCACTCTGCGACTCTGGGCAATAGCTTGCTTAATCTCCACAACGGCCCCTCGCGGCGGGATGCCTGACTTTCACCTTGTGGATACCCTGCTATCTCACAGGGGAATACCAGGAAGGGTTCCCTAAGCAAGCGCCGGGAAACCCACTGCGGGTAGCTGTGCGCTATATAAGCTCAACTACATTTACATTTACATTTACATAGCATGCATCTTAATACAGGTAAGACACAATTCTGCCATATGGGTCTGAACGAAAGAAATCAGGTCATATTTAGATCTCTTAGCCGGGCTAATCCAATGACTTTAGTTATGCGGTCCCGGTAGCGTATAGCTAGGATCGTTTCTTCCATTGTTGCTGGAGTCTTGTCTGTGACATGGCATGCCATAACGAAGCAAGAGTAGCAAAAATAGGATGCCTGCTACGAGTCCCAACAGGAGAGGAAGTCCGCCAAAGATGGAATGGACGAAATTTGGAAAAATACCCAGGACTGCTTTGAATGGGGTTAACAGTCCCGAAAAAACGGTCTTAAATACACTCGCGATACCATTTGTATCAGAAATATTTAAGATTTCGTTTAGCATTTCTGCGAAGTGTAGGGGGCAATTTGTTGATAACAATGCATGTATCTCACCCGTTGTCCCTGCAACTTGGAGATCATACATTTCTTTTGATGACGTCAAATGGGTTGGCGTCTGTAGGAGCACAGTCTTCATTCTGCTTAAAGTATCAATTCGAATAGAAGAGATATACAAACTGGGCCAAATTTTTCCCTCCCTGTCTGGAGTGTCATTCGGAAACAATACTCGTTCACAGCAAATGACCATGGAAGTCACGCTTACTAGATAAGGTTTCCCTTTCAGCAAGCCACAACATCTGTGATCTACAATTAGAATGTAACTCCCGTTAGAAAGTCTTCTAAAGAATGGTTCTATTCGTGCTGCAGGTGTGCCGAGCTGGTGGCATGAAAAGTTATTTGAAGTCCCCTCGCAGGCCCCATGTAAACTTATGCCCTGACACAGAACTATACCACTTAGTGATTTTTCCCAATTGTTACCACTAAGAAATACACTCTGTCCCTTATCACTGTAACATGTGTGTGTATAAGGTAAGTTCCATGTTGACTTAATGTATCCTTTACCCAACCTTTAATACTGGCCTGCCTGTATATATTTTTGACAGTATCGAAACTGGAAAGTTGTTATCGGAATAGTTATTATCCCATGTACTATCCATTCAATGACAGGTCGCTCTGACATTGTCAATGGTAACCTCTCAAGTTTTTCAATGCTCAGAATTGTATACTCTGCACCCTTTTGTGCCAAGCTGATTTGTGTATCAGTAAGGTTAAAGATAGTGAATAGTGACGTTGTGTTGATTAAACGCCAAGGCACGTAGCCTGAACGCAGATTTTGTATCGTCCAGCCAAGCTGTACAATAGAACGCAATTGGGACTGACCGTGTTGTAACATCAGTAAGTCTTGTTCTATTATATCGATTGCAGATGATACAATACTGTCCAGTGAATATATTCTGGAAGACAGAGTCATTAACCCATTGTCCACAACAGAAAACGATTTTTCCAAATTAACACGGTCAATTTCCCGTATTTTCTCTGCTGTTTCAATTTGAGTTACTTTCCAAGCTTCATTGTAAGCTGCATATATAGAGGCCGCTATGAAACGTTTTTGACGCTGTTTGCGTGGTCCCATAATGAAATCACGCAAGTCAGCACCTTCTTTAAGTAAAGTCAAGTGTTGCTTAATTTCAACCAGTGTGGATGTTTGTAGCCATTCGAGGCATAGTTTCCCTACACTGTAAGTAGTTACAATCCCTGGATGTTGTCTCTGGGAGTATCTAGGGTCTGGCCTGGTCAATGTGAACCCCTGTTTTTTGTTCAGGAATCTATCATGACAGTTATTTGTGTCTGTGGGCCAGATCAACCATTTCTTCCAATCAGGATGTGTTCTGTTTTGGTTTAAAATATGTGATATGTCTATCTCAACATCTGTAGTGCTATTACTGTCGGGTGTTGGTTTTGGAATAGACGGTTTGTTTAAGTCTTTAATTTTGGCTAGGCCAAGACAGGTTGTCTGTTGAATTGTATCATTCAAAAATATAATTTGTTCTGGGATCATGCAGGCTCTAAATAATGATTCTAAACCTTGCGCTTGCCAATCTCTTGTACCCCAGATTGTCTTAGTTTCAATATTTTTGTTCCAAAAATCATAACCAAATGTTTTCATTTTTTCAAAAAATGTCTCTGAATAGATCAATTTTGTGTTTGTAAGCATGTTTTTCATTCCTGTCTTATTTGACAGTCTAAAATAAAACGTTTCTGCATCACTTGTGTTAAACCCTGAGAAGTATGAAAATTTATCATAAAATGTTTTTGAACTGCCTTTTGGTGGAGTAGCACAATGTTCCCATTGGTTGTAATTTAAAACATTTCTAGGTTGAGCAGATTTATGCAGAAAATGGTTACCATAGTGGTTATAACAATACATCTGGTCATAATTAGATGAACCCTGTAAATAATCATGTCCTGTAAATTTAGCTGACATCACTAGATCTGACATCATATCATTAATACTTTCAAAGTCCCAATCATCAGCGAATGCGCTTGGTTTTATAAAGTCACTCAATGAAATCTTGAATTGATGAGGATACTTCAGGAGCTCGACCGGACCATAGATTTCGTAATCAGTTTTGTCCCATGCTATCCCACCGGGTATAGGATTGGCTGTGAAGTTTACTGAAGAAAGTTCTCTTTTCTCGATGTGTGAAGACTTGTGTGGTTTCAGGACCAAGTTGATATTCTGACTTGCTGTGTCCATTGTAACAATATTTTCCCTCAATGAAATGTCCCAAGCATAGTACCATGATGAGCCAAAGTATGAGGATGAATACTCCTAGTGCCACCCAAAGTTCAATCCATGGAGAAATCAGATAAGTTTCTTTTAGTTGATGAAAGAGTTCCTTTGCTTTGTTTTTTAAAGATTTTTTTGTCGGCTGTTCTTCATGTTCACTTGGATCTTCAGAAAATTCATCGAAGTTGATGAAGTAGCCTGATGCTGTTCTGTCAATTGTTTCAATTGCTTCTGGATTCCTTTTTGTTTTTGGAATTTTCTTTGTTTCATTAGCATAGTCTGTGGTTACCTCATTGTAGACTGGTGTTTCTTGATTTAAGATTTTTATTTGGGTTTCAAGAGGTTTAAGTTCCATGGCTTTGTTGCATAGTCCTTGTTGTTTCACTGTAGGTTTATCAATTGTGATTAGTCTCTCAGTTTGAACCTCTGTATTTGTAGCAAACTTTGGTGTTCTACTACTTCTTGGGAGTCCACTTGGCCTACTACTTGTTATCGGCCACATGATTGTGGTTTAACCAGGTCGATGGATACAACTCGGTTCTCCTTTTTACCAGCAAGGGGCGGTAATACTACTGATCTTGTCCCGTTGACAGACAAGACAGGTACTGCTTTTCTGTAAGAAGGCCCAAATTCCTTCTTTACCGCAATCTTCTCTCTGACCAGATCCCCGATTTTTGGAATCCAGACAGGCCTTGCTGGGACAGGTGGTTTCTCTTCAGTGGCTGTTGGCTGTTGCTTCAACTTTATATTGCTCAGGTCTTTTCTCTTTTCGTTTAAAAGTCCTGTAAAATAGCCAAACGATCTTTGATATCAAAGCATTTTTCTTTAACCACTGATTTTGACTGTCGAGGTCCTGGATTAACATTCTAGTCCCAAACAATAGTTCGTACGGACTGAGACCTTTCAGAGAATTTCTTGGTAGATTGTTAAGACTATGTTGGACACTTATTAAATGTTTTACCCACCCAGCTCCCGAACCTAATACCTTTGCCGTTATAGATTGCTCTATGCCTTGGTTTTTTCTTTACACCATCCCGTTTCCCTCAGGAAGGAAGTGATAAGAGTCCCGCAATGCAATGCCCATGCTGGCCATACACCCCCCATAAGCTCGAGAGCTAAAAGCAGGGCAATGGTCAGAATGTAGCATGCCCCATGCGTATATGCCATTATAGACTCGCAAATCTTTTTATAACAGTTCAGACGTCAGCCGAGAGCTGGGGTCTACATTTTAAGTGATGATAGTCTCTATATGTTAATTTGTTGCATAAATCCTACTGGGTTTTATATATTTATTGTTTAATCCCGTTTTGAGCGACCCGCCATGGTAAAACACCGTCTCGGTCGCCACTGCGATCTCTGTTGCAGTTCGGACAGTTTTTTGCAAATATGTGATGTTGCAGGCTCATTCCTGGCCACCAGTATGTGGATTGCAATTCTTCCAGAGAATCTTTTAGTTTGAGGTGTCTAAGACCCTCACCCATATGTGCGTCTGCTATTAACAAGCCTCTCCTGTTCGTGTTTGGAATTACTCTATCCCCCACTCCAGGGATTTGAGCAAAAGGAACGGAGTTTGCATCGATTATGTATGTATAATTGAGTGGATAGGTGATGGGTAGTGCTGAGCAGTCGCCTTTTGATGACGTTTTCACCGCCAGCATTGTTTCCCCGTCAATGTATTTTCCTGAACGCTTTTTGTAGCTACGGGAGCCGATTTAGTTGCTTCCGCTGTGGCTGTCTCAGCCAATAAATTCCCTGCAGCGTGAACGCCATCACGCTGATGACTCAATGAATGTATCACGTGAGTCTTTGGTAGTTCTTTCTGTAAAAGAACTACTTGTTCCCAAAGCGATTTTTGCTTTATTGTGGCATCTGTGTCATCTTTGTAATCGTTTTGAACTCTTTTCTGCAAGTCTTCGTAGTATGATTTGACGCAGTAATACGAATCGCACACTATTAGTGTCGGGAATTCGCGATCGGCATTATCTAGCGCCATTTTTAACGCTATTATTTCAGTCTGTTGTTCTGAATTATTTTCCACTGAGTGTGTTTTTGTAAACAGAGGTCTCAATTTACCTCCTCGCCACACGTCTTTTACAATCTCGCATGTGGCGTTGTAGGCTTGTTTTCCCCAAACTGAGGGTTCTGCATAACTGTTTGTGTATATTACGCAGGCGTAAAGTTGTATGGGCAGAATGTCGCTATGCAGAGGATATTCTCTTTCATATTCTAGATTTTTTAATTTTTTCATTTCCGGGTCAGAATAGTATTTCACTCTGTCTGTAGCAAGAGAATCTTCCCATTGTATCCATTTTGGATTTAGTGCCATTGTAGGTAAATTACATGGGCTTGTTAATGCCTCAAAGGCTGATTCTGCTGTTCTGACTGGAATCCGTCTGCCGTCAGCTTGGTATCTTTCTCTTGCTACAGCTGTTTGAACCGCATGAACAATGTTTTCCTTAATGCTGAATGTTTTTTCAGCTTCTGTGTACAAAGTGATTTGTATGCTATTGGTACCGTTTCCCCCTCATTAGAGGTTAGGTATGTGAATCCGCATCTTCCTGGGATGACTCGAATCACAAGGTTGCGTGTGTTGTCGCGTGTTTGTAGTTTTGTTTTAACTAACATGTCTGTTTGTAAAGATCTAAAAATTTCTGTGTGTTTTTGAGTCCAATTGATTCTTTTAAATTCTGGTTTTATTAAGTCATAGAGAGGTTTAACCCTCTCCGCGTAATTTATAATGTAAGTTCTTCCGAAATTCAGGAAACCTAGAATTGATTGTAAGTTTTTCAGTGTTCTTGGTGCTTGGATTATAGCACATTTCTCCAGGAAATTGTCTGCCAGGCTTTTGCCTTCACTTGATAATTCATATCCTAAAAATAGGACAGTCAGATGGGCAATTCTTGACTTCTTGAAGTTGAATTTGTAACCCTCTGCTGCGAACCCAAGTATTATGGTGTTCACTCTTTTCAAGTGAGTATCCAAGTCATCATCTGTTAGATAGATGTCGTCGACATAAGATAATGCCTCGTCATCATATATTTGTAGTAAATCTGTTACTCTCGCTGAGAATAATCCTGGGCTGTTCTTGAACCCCTGTGGCAAACAACAGAAATTTTTCTGCGAGCCATTTATTGAGAAAGCGGTCAAATATCTGCTTTCAGGTGCTATATTTTGACAAAAGAATCCATTAGAGATGTCTAATGTTGTTTTGTATTTTTTGCGCACTATGCTATTCATTAGTGCTGCACTGTGTGAGTTTTGTACTGCAAACGTTTTGCAACATGAGTTAAGGTGTCTGTAGTCCAAAACTAGACTATATGAATCATCTGGTTTGGAGACAGGAAACAAAGGATTGTTCATTTGTGAGGTGCATGTTTCAATCACCCCCTGGTATTCAAGTTGATCTAAGATCTCCCTGACCTATTTTTTAGCTTCTTGCTTAATTGGGTACTGCCTCTGTGCAGTTGGTTGTGATTTTAACTGGATTTTGTGAGGAGGAGAGTCCTCATCCCATCCTACGTGGTTTTTTATATAATGCAGGAGCTTGGGCTACTGCCCACTTTCTTGCAAGTGTATATTTTTTATGTATTGGAATGTGATTTGAGAAGGCAGGCATAATCATTTCTTTGCCATGAGGGCACTCCCTGACAAACTCCGGTGGCCAGTCTTTTTCAGCTAAAAGGATGTCATAGCCTTTGGAGAGGTTATCCCAAAATAGACCCCTTATTTTCCTAGTCTTATCTCCCTCTATACGTAAAGTTATTTCATATATTTTATGAGGTTTGCTAACTCTGGTATCTGCAGTTTCCACCTGAATGTACTCATTCGTGTCCACTGTCTCCAGATGATTCATCAGGAACTTGCGAGCTATGCTCGCTTCTGCTGCGCTGTCTAACATTGTCTGTGCCCACTCTCCTTTTTTCAGCTGTGTCCTCAGGATCCTCGGCATGTTTGATTACTTTAATACTGGCTACCTTCTTTTTTGGAAATTGGAAAATTTTATTTTGATGAGCAGGTTCCTTGTCTTTGGACTTGACGTGCTCTTCCCTGTGTTCTGACCGTCCTCTTCTTTCCGATTTCTGTGAGGAAGTCTGAAAAGATCGAGATGGACGTGTATCAATATCTCGATATCTATCAGGTTTCTTCAAATTATCCCTATTTCTAAGGTTGTATTTTTTCTCAGAGAGCTCCCTCTGGGGAGACTTGTGTCCTTGGTCTGGAGATCTTTCTCTCCGCCGAGAAGACCTTCCTCTGGACTGGAATTTCTTCTCTTTGGGAGTGGATTGTTTATTTCCATCCCAGCTCTTTTTTGGAGTGTTTATATTATTTTTAATAAATACCTTTTCAGGATTTTCAATTAGTTGGGGTTTCACTGGTTTCCCACCCAAACTATCTCTTCCTAGTTCTTCATAGTATTTTTCCATGATTCTGGCAAGTTCAAATGGTTGGTCTGCTATATCTGTTTCCTTCAACCTTTGGCGGATTGCCACATTTGCTGCTTCCCCCTTTATGTTGGCTAGTAATATTGCCGAGACCTGCTTAAAGTCTTTCAGTAATTTCATACCCAGAGTTAAAGCAGGTTCTGGACCGTATTCATTTTGAATCTGCTTTAGCACCTCTGGTATTACCGACATGGACGGAACACCATGTGTTTTTGTGTAAATGGAAGCAAAGACTGTACCCCAAGTGTCACAGTCCTCCACATGTGGTGCGATCCCCATTGGAAGACAGATAGTCAGAATTCTGTGTTTCTCAACAGGGGTAGTATCCGGGAATACTGCCTCTATTTGAGTGATTTTTTGTGCTAACCAGAATGGAATTTGTTCCCTTTTAATGGGTACTTTACCTAGACAGGACTGTATGTTCTGTGGTGTGATTTTATTTGTGTTCCCCTGATGAGGGGTCAGCTGTGGAATTTTAATAGCTGGTTGGACTGTTGAAGTCCGCATTACATATTGGACTAATTGTCTATGTATTTTAATCAGTTGTTTTAGCTGTACTAAAAGTTCTGGTATTGACATTTTTTCAATGTCTGGATGTGGAGTGTAGCTGGCTAGAACCGGCCACGTTGCTCCTGGTCTACCTAGTGGACCGAGCCTGGTGATGTGATCATTATGTTTTAGGGCGCCTTTAAACCAGAGCAGGTGCTCTTGGTATTTTAGTGGTATTTCCACCTCCTCGAAAGGGGTGTACTCATCCGGTGGTTCCTCTATTTTGTAATAGTGGAACTCCTTTGTTACAGCGTTTGCTGCTGGAAAGTTTATCCATGAATAGAATACCTCTGTCTGCCGATATTCATGTGCCTCAATTGCAAATATGACTGTACCACCTCTTGATGTCAGTCCATTTTCTATAAGTTTTAAAGTTATAGTTTTTCTTATGCTGACCGGGATGAGTATTGCATCCGGGTCTTGCTGTAGGAGACTTGTGTCATCCGCTAGTAGTTGAGCTGCTAATCTAGCTGTCTCCCTCTCTCCTTCACCGTCTGACATTTTACTGACAGGAAGGTTTTTTTTTTTTGTGGCAGATCAGGTTTTCACGGAAACAAAGATTAGGTGCACAATATTTTGGAACAGTGTATCCTTCAACGTTGAATAAACCAAAAACTGTACATAGGAATCTCCTCCTACTAAGTGTGGCGGATTTAACGTTTGACCCACTCCAGACGTCTTTGGAGTTTTATGGGAGAAGTGGGCTGTGTGGAAAAGCACGACTGAGTTACTCTAATGCCTTGCGTTAGTTTTATCGCCTTACCAAACCGTTGGGCGCCATGTAGTGTAGTTCCTATTATCCCAATAGGCTCTGCGCATTGGAATAATATCTTCAATAGTATAGACGTAGGACAGAGGTTAACTAGGTCTTCTACTGACGATATTAGACTTAAAGTTTTGTGTGCCAGCTAGCTCAGAGTTCACTAGAAACTTTCTCGAATAGGCGAGGAGGAGTTTAACCTCCCTGGATAGACAAGAAGGGATTTAGTTTCTGACAACCATAGAACATGACAACTTTGCTCTCCCTAATCAAGAGTATATCTCTAGAGTCGTGTGAAAACAAAAGACAGCTATTTTACTCAGTCAGTACGTGCATACTTAGTTCCACCAGTTTGTAGAGAAAGAAGAGATGGGCGTGTTCAATAAAAGATGTTATTTATTGATGAGTCTCTTTTTCTCATACAAGAGAAATGAATCGCTACAGTTGCAATACTTAAGGTTAAGTAAAGTGCATACAGTAAAAGCAGGATTATAAAATAATACTGTAAAAGCATTGATATGGTTTCTTAGCCATATGATACTTTAAAATGGATAAGAGATATACATACATATATACATTGACTAATCGTACTCAACTGGTGCTTCTAACTACGCCTACCCCGGTGTACCTGACCTAAGCCTAATACGTAGGAGGGAGTAGGTAAGTAGCAGTTTAAGTTAAGTTTGTTTTGCCAAGAATCTGACTCAAGAATTCTCTGTAAGGGGTTAGTCAGTTCAGTACCTGGGATTTAGAAGGCAGGAGGGCTGGTATCTCTCTCTCAGGACTCGATATCCCAGTTACCCGCGAAGGTAAGCCGGAAACGCCGGAGGCTGGATTTCTCGGCAGGAGAAAAGGCAGCGTCTCTCTCAGCACGTCAAAAGGGAGGGGCAGCGTCCGTGGGCTTCCTGCATCAGCTGGGCTCTCCGGCAAGTAGCGTTGCTCCAAGATCATCACCACCGTGTCTTTGCTTAGGGCAGCGTCGGTATATTTATACCTGAAAGGTGCCGAGTTTGACGTAAGGATGGACATAAGACGTCAGTAAGAATGTCATAAGGACTGGTCGTTCTTACATTCCTTTTAGGAGTTCTCGAGCGAAATAAAAACAATAGCTGCGGGGGATTTCCCAGGTCTGCTGATGGTTTGGTTTGTTTTGAGAACTCGGTGTGCGTTCTAGGGGGCTGGAGGAATAGTGCTTGCTTAATGTGACAGCATGCGCTATGACCTAATCTGAAAACGGGTTTCTGTGCCGTTGTATGGACACTAGTGAATTAATAACCGGACAAGGGTCAGAAATAGGAGTATCAATATAGGTACCTAGATAAACACACTACAATCCAATGCAACTAACAACCACTGACAGAGCCTATAGTCCTGGCTTGTTGTAGGTATAATGTTACTTGTATTATATATCTGGTTGCAAAGAGAAACAGAAACATACTAGTCGGGTGGCACACTATGCTAAGCACAGAATTTTAGCTTATATATATATTTTTATTTCTTTTTATTGAGAGTTCATACAAGTTACAAATCCATAGAATTGCCAAATAGACTACATGTTATAAACAGGTCAAAGAAACATTAAATTACATTGTCAATAGATGATATATAAAGAAAACTGCGACTTTACACATCAGGGATAAATACCATATAAAGTGTAAGTGTTAAGCCTTTAAAATTAAACATATCTCATCCAACTTTTTTAACTTTTTCAAAGCTGTAAAGTTATCGGATAAAGTGCATAGTGCTCACAACTCCCTGTTGCAGAGAATAAAAATCATTTTAAGTGCAGGTGCTGAACACTTAGTTATAACTCTAACCTAACAATTTTAACCTTTTTCCCCTAGAATAAATATAATTTAAAGTGCAGGTGCTGAACATTTAGGTATATTTCTAACCTAACAGTTTTAACCGTTTTTCCCTGTTGTGTTTCGATTTAGATACCCATACATAGGTTTCCCGAATCATGTCCATATATAGGCACAACTCACATTGTCCTTATTTAGGCATGGAATCCTAGTCCTTATTTAGGCATTAGCCATGCTATCCAAATACAGGCATGGTTACCTACATCCATCCATCCCCCGTCACAACAAGTTCTTACAAACCAGACCCTTAAGCCTTTGGGATTTTCCCTGCTTGGATTATTGTTTCTCCAAGAACTCATTTATTATGCATGAAATACTATTCCTTAGAGGTTCATTCATGACGTCTTTCAAAGTACTATCGGGGGAGCAGCCCAAAACTGCAATTGATGCATCAATGGATATTGAAGGGTCTAAGGTGGATCTGAGATAGAGTTCAATTCCCTCCCACTGACCATTGATTTTTGGACATTCCTAAACAATATGTGACCATGTGCCCTCTCCCTCTTTTGCGCAGCGGAAACACGTATCCTCTATTTGGGGATACAACTTATGAAGGAAAGAAGGAGTCCTATAGATCAGCCATTTTGAGCAGAATTCCATGCGCTTAAAATTTGCGCCTCTAAGTGTTGATGCATTAGAGATGTTAATTCTGTTCCATGTTGATATTGAGAGCGGCATCCCTTCCCTTTTTCACCATCTTTCATGTATTTTATCATGTGGCAAAAGAGTTTTATCTTCCTCAAAGAGTTTTTTACCCAGGCACTGATCTTCCGTGGGATCAGGGAATCAAAGGCTTCACTAATATTTACTCTAACTGTAGTATTTTTTAAATCAAATTTTTCCAACAAGGGTTTTATTCTGATAAATGACCAATTTAATATTGTTTTAGAATGCAGAAGCCGTAATTCGATCTCTGGCCATTGCTTCCAGGAGCTACCTATAATAAAATCCTGGATTTGTACATACCCGTTTCCTTCCCATATTTTTCAGAATACTAGTCTCTATATTTATTTGCGGTATTTATAAAGCGCGACACTCATCCCAGGGGATATCACGGCGCTGTGAACCAAGAGGGACTACTGAAGGCATATGCTGAAAGGTTACATTTTGGGAAAGAGGTGTGTTTTTAGTTTTTTTCCTGAACTGAAGGTAGTTTGTGGTGTGTCTTAGGTCGGTAGGTAGGTCATTCCACCTTTTAGCTGCCAGGTAAGAAAAGGCGCACCGCCTGTTCTAACTTTATAGATTTGTTTGGGTTTGGCTAGAGCTGATTGATTCGACCATAGATTCCTATTGGGAACATAGAACTCGATTTTCCCTTGAAGAATTGTGGGGCCAGTTTTATGTAGAGCTCTGTGCGCATGGCTGAGCAGTTTGTAGGCAGATCTCTGGCGCATCGGGAGCCAGTGTAGTTTTTTTAGGCATTCCGATGCCGAGTCTTGTTTGCCTTTATTGCAGACCAGTTTGGCCGCCTGATTTGGCAAGACCTGTAGGCGGGAGAATAGTTGTTCATTCATCCCATCGAATAGTGCATTGCCATAGTCTAGGCGGCTAACCAATAAGGCCTGTGTGACTGAGCGTCTACAGTCCAAGGGTATCCAGGGAAATATCCTCGCGAGCAGTTTTAATATAGCAAAGCCCTTGCCCCAAAGGGAGCGGACATGATCCTTCATGGACATGGCGTCATCCATGATGATTCCCAAATTTCTAGCGTGTTGTTTGGGAGTGGGGGCCAATCCCAGTGAAGGTGGCCACCATGTGGCATCCCACATACGTTTGGCTCCACCGAACAGAAGAATCTCCGATTTGCCAGCGTTCAATTTTAGACAATGGTTGTGCATCCATTGGGCCATCTCGGAGAGGCAGTCATGTAGCTTTTTTTTGGTTATCTCGGGCCCTTCGTTCATGGCCACCATCAGCTGTGTATCATCTGCGTAAGAGCAGATGCCAATGCCCCACTTCCTTCCAATGTCGGCCAAAGATGAAATATAGACATTGAAAAGAGTGGGGCTCAGTGAGGCCCCCTAAGGGACCCCACAGCTGATGGGGTTGGGTTTTGAGTGGAACTGGCCCATATGCACTGCCTGGGTGCGATTGCTTAAGAAAGATTGAATCCAGTTCAATGCTATAGATTGAACTCCTTTACTCAGGAGTGTGTTCAGCAGGCAGTCGTGGGATACCGTATCAAACGCCGCTGACAGGTCAAGCAGTATCAGTGCCACTGCTCCACCTTGGTCGGTGGTGGATCTGATACTGTCCGACACTGCCAGCAACGTTGCCTCGGTGCTGTTGTTAGCTCTAAAACCAGTCTGGGAGGGATCCAGAAGAGAGTTGTTTTCTAGATACCTAGTCAGTTCTACGTTGACCAATTTCTCCAAGGCTTTGGAGAGGTAAGGGAGCTGGGAGATAGGTCTATAGTTCTCTGGATTGAGAATATCAGATCCCGCTTTCTTCAGGAGGGGGGTCACGGAGGCGTGTTTCCAGGCCTCAGGGAAGATGGCAGTGACTAGCGATTTATTGAAGAGTTGGGTGACAAAGGGGCAGAGCGTGGATGCGATTTTAGAGAACACGAAATGGGGACAGGGGTCCGAGGGGGAACCGGATTTGACTGTGTTCAATGCCGCTAAGACCTCTTCCTCAAAGAGTGGTTCAAAACTGGTTAGGCGGGGTGCATTGCCTAAGTCTGATTGGTCTTTACATCTTTCTGATGAAATGACAGTCTTGCAAGGATTGTCTGGGGTGCTGAAGGTATTTTGGGGGGTGAAGGTAGAATATATTTTCTTAATTTTGTCAGAAAAGAAGGTACTAATACGCTCACAGGCCTCAGTTGAGGGAGTGAGGGTTTGTGAGGTGCTGGAAGGTTTACTCAGCTCCTATAAAACATCTTTCCCCCGTAAAAAAAAATGGGACAGCATGGTTGAGTCAGTAAATCTTGGAATACTGAAACATGTTAAAAACTGAGATTTTTTGCTTGAGTAACGATTGAAGAGTCTTATATCGCACTTCCTTAGGGTACTTAGTTATTCTTGTAGGATCAGTAATATTGTATTCCATTAGGATTTTTTCCATAAAGAAATTGTCTGCCCTCTGAGGGTCCAAAAAGAAAAGTCTAAAACTATGATGTGCAAAAGCTGTGCATTAATAATTCCTATTATTTGGGAGCGACAACCCTCCTTCTGCAACAGGGTGGTTTAAAGTGCTAAATGTCAGTCGCGGTACCTTGTGTGACATTAACAATGAAGAAAAAAGCTGCTTGTACTGCACATGGAACAGTGCTGAAAAGAAAGTTAAATAGTGGGAGAATAGACATATGAATTAGTGCGACTCGACCTAGAATTAATAATGGGAGCTGATTCCATCGTATTAACAGGCGCTTCACTTTTTTTAGCAACGGGGTGTAGTATAGATGAAATAGATCTTCTACTTTCTCCGTCACAAAAATCCCTTAGTATCTCTTTGGACGAATGTTTTACACTGACCTAAATTCTGGCAATAGAGAAATGACCACACAATTGCACAATATGATCTCGGTTTCGGATTTGTTTATTCTATAACTACCTATTGCTTGAAAATCAAAAAGAATCTTCATGATTTCATCCTGGGTGTCTGTTTCTGAGTTTAAAACAAGGACAATGTCATCAGGGTAAAGTTTTATGTTTGTCATCCCTTGCACAGGGAGAGTGTACGCTTTTTTCTGACTGATTGCTATTGCTAATGGCTCTATAAATAACGCAAATAAAATAAGAGACAGAGGACACCCTTGTCTAGTGCCTCTATTGATTTGGCATGTACCTATATTCACTGAATTAATTAAGATTTGCACCTGTTAATTAGTATAGAGCAGTCTTATTAGATGAATAAATCCCTCTGGAAAACCAAATATTCCCAAAATTAAAAACAGACAATTTCTTGAGACTAGGTCGAACGCCTTTTCTGCGTCAAAAAAACAGATCTGAGCCACAGTTTTATTTACGTTAAACAAATCTAGTGCTTCTAATAAAAAATGTGTATTTGTGTGGAGCTGCTTCCCCACAACAAAACCACACTGATCTATCCCAATGAGGAAACCAACCATTTTGTTTATTCTATTGGTAAGTAGTTTAGTAAAAATGTTGTAGTCAACATTTAGGAGGCTTATAGGCCTATAGGAATTCACATTCTCGCTGTCTTTATCCTTTTTTTAAATGCTGACCACTACTGCTGTACGAAAAGATAATGGTGGATCGCCCCCTTGTAATAGAGGATTTGAAAGATTTAGGAATTCAATATTAAGAGTTGCTGCGAAATTTTTTTAAAACTCTGCAGGAAAGCCATCTTCCCCCATTGCTTTACAATTGGCTAGAGAGCTTATGACTACTTCGAGTTCTTCCTTCATAAAATCAGCTAAAAATTCTTCTTGAAAGTTCCTATCTAAAATATGGATTGGCAAATTCTGCAAAAAAACGTGGATGGATTCATAAGGTGCATGGCAGTCAGATTGGGATATTCCCTTGTAATGCTTAAGGAAGACCTCTCCTATATGTAACATCGTACTTGAACGTGTTTTAGTGGAATCATCCCATATACTTTCAAAACTGTTGCAAACCTGTTTTTCTTTTGCCTGCCAGGCTAAAAGCTTCCCTGTGTATTCGCAGTCTTCATATATTGTTTGCAGGTAGGTTCTGCTTGCCATTTCGCCTAAACCATAGTAGAATTCATTCATTTGTGTTTTTGCTTCTACTACTTCCTGTTTACTTCTAGGATCCCTGTTTATGATATAATCCTGGTTTGTGTGGGCAAGTCTTGTTTCAATCTTCAACCTTTCCTTTTTTTTAGCCCTTTGTTGCGGGATCTCCTTTGAGGTCATTATACCTCTTGACGTGGCCTTAAATACATCCCAGAATATATTAATTGGGGTAGAATCTTTATTTATGTAGAAAAAGGTGCTGATCTTGGTTTATATTTATGTGCACCACAAGTCATTTGATAAATTAAATTAATTAAAATGCCATCTTCTTGATTCACTTTCATCCAAGCTCCCTACAACGACTTCCATTTTAATTAGGGCGTGATAAGAAAAGGCATTTACAATATGTTCATATTTACTAACTATAACATTATGTGAGGTCAGAAAAAAATCTATTCTTGATGCTGAATAGTATTTGCTGAGTAACACGAGTACCACCTTTAGCTGGATTGTTAAGTCGCCAACGGTCTACTGTATCTGTCTCGCTCAATTACAGTTAGACAGAGCGATGGAAACTTGAGGTTTATTTTGTTTCATTCTGTCTTTGTCGAGTCAACTAAGGGATCCTGTAGAAAATTAAAATCACCTCCCCATATGATCTGACCAAGAATGCCCGATAAAGCTTGCTTTAATTGTAGAATGGGGAGTGGGTCATCTATCACTGGTGCATGTGGCAAGTAAAAGATCTAGCTGATTTAATTTTCCATGCACCAATGTCCATTTTCCACCCGGATCTGAATGTGTAGCATTAACATGGAATTGAACATGCTTCCCTAAAAAAATACTCACTCCTCTCTGCGCAAAGCCCGATACAGATGAACTATAAAAAGCCGCCCAATTCTTAACAATTTTGTTAGCATCTGATAAACATCAAAAATGTGTCTCTTGAAAAAAGATAATGTCGGGGTAAAGCCCTTTGAGACAGCTCTCTACAGCGTAGGTTTTACGTCTATTGATTAGGCCATTAGCATTAAAGGACAAAATTGTTAACTTATTCCTATTCAACATTCAGGAAAAACTGGAATGCGTAAAGGGGACTTGTAGCGCTCCCTCACATAAAATCTTATTCTAAAAGTTAGCAAACTAAGAAGTATGGATTGTGTAAATTGTGCATTGAGCAGCAATTTTAAATAGCAGCTGAAACGTATCACTACCATAACACAGATGCCTTCTCTTTCTAAAAATTGCATATTAAAAGTGGAAATTGTGCAAATTGTGCATTGAGCAGCAGTTTTTAAATAGGAGCAAAGACATAGCTCTACAATAACATTGATGCCTACTCTTACTGTAAGATAGTAAACTTAAAGTGCGAGTTGTGCTAAGTATGCATTCGAACAACAGTTCTAAATAGCAGCTGAAACACAACACTCCAATAGCATAGGCTCCTAATTGCGCGTTGTGCATTGTGCAAATGTCCATGAAGCAGCATTGAGCAGCAGTTTTTAAATAGCAGCAAAAACATAGCTCTACAATAGCATAAATGCCTACTCTTGCTATAAGATAGCAAACTTAAAGTGCGAATTGTGCTAATTATGCATTTGAACATCAGCTCTAAATAGCAGCTGAAACATAACACTCCTATGACATGGACATCTAAGGTGCATTCTTCATTTACCATAACTGGCAGCATAACAGACTGAAAACTGGAAAAAAACACTTCCCAAAAGCTAATGTGCAAATTTTAACATTAAGCAGCAGATGTTAATAGCAGCCGACAAGTAAAGTGCAAAGAAGTGTACGTATACCTGAGAAAAAACAAATAAAGTGCCTAGTGCTCAATCTCCACATAAAGTGCGTAATAAATTTCAATGAAAATTACCTGTACATTGACAGTGTCTCTACCAAATCTATTTATGTTCTCTAAGAACTCTCTTTTTTCTAAATGCTTCACCCCCTCCATCACCTCACGCCTCCTCAGAAACAGAATCTTAGCTTATGTGTTTTTAAGCCATGCCCTTAATTACACCAGCCACGCTCCTTTTAAGGACCCCCCAGATTTCTCATCCCACTTAAAGCCCTGAACATAGAAGAAGGACCCCAGCCCTCCACTCAATATTCCCCTTCCTTGGATGTTTCCTTCCTTACAAGTGATTCCAGGGATAGGCTTCCAGATGATGTGACCCACGCTAAAACCATATAATAGTCTAATAAAATAGGAGTACATCCTCGGCAGGAAAGGAACATTTGAACCCTTAAACGGCCATCTTTGAGGGAAACATTCTTCACATTATACTGATGCTGAAGAACAAGAATGCCAACTTACACCACTGTTTAAGCTCCTTCGAGGCAGTCTTGTTTTCTGACAGGCCTTTGTCGGACCCATTAAGAAGTGGGTTCACACTTTACTACCTAATGGCACTTCTACATCGAAAATACTGCCAGCCATCACACAGTTGACTGGCTTTGAGCACCATTTTAGCCTTTAGAATTGTGTTGGCCTTTTGCCTTCTATAATTAAAAATATCAGTTTGATCACATTGTGTGCTGCAAACACGTGCTCATCCCAAGGGCGTGAGATTGTGTAAGGTCAAGTTTCAGGAAAATGTTCATATTGCTGGTGAATCGTTTTTAGGTTGAGCATTCGAGACCTCTTGTATATAATTTAGTATATACTTATCATATACTTATATGTGTATGTACTTTGTGGGCTCTGGAGATCAGTCCGTGGACTTGTCTGCTTCCGCTTAGGGACTATTTTTCTGTCAACTGCCTCTATTTAACTGTCTTGATAGAAAACAACCAGCAGAGATCAATAAAAGACCAGAATTGCTTTCTGCTGAAGGACTTTCTTTTATTTATTTTTCTGGCACCTGCCTCTATTTAACTTTCTTGATAGAAAACGACCAGCAGGGGTCAGAAACATACCAGAATCACTTTAGCATTCTCTAGATTCTAGTCCATAGAAATTGTCTTCCACGAACACCCGTAGACAATAATATTTGTTTTGAATCTTGTATTTTCAGTGATATCTGGGCAGGCTCTAGGCTCATGGAGTCCCTGAGCAGGGAGTGTAGGTAGGGGGCCCGAGGCCGCCAAATCCCTGCCAGGGGCCGCCACGCAAATATGTATCTAAGGATATATATTGGCGTGGCGGCCCCTGGGGTTTGGCGGCCCTGTGCAGGTGCACAGCTTGCACATGCCTTAGGCCGGCCCTGGTGATATGACCAACGAAGGCCCCGATTTCATATTAAAAATAGAGCTTTGGACTATAACATTTCCTCCTGAAAGACAATCTTACTCTCCATGTGTTCCCATACCTGGCGTGTCACGCAGTTTGATGCTTTCCTCCATGTTATAGATCAGTAGATGTTTCAGCACCCAGGCTGATGTGCTGCATAGCTAAATTCATATAAGGTCCCAAAGGCGAGACCGATTGCATTGCAAATGCCTGTTACATTTGAAACTGGCAGTAGAGGCAAAGCCCGATCAGGTACACAAATTGGCATTTGTGGAGAGGATTGTGCGCTGGTGAGGGATGCTATCTCAGCGGGCTCTCATCACATGAAATGTAAAAGATTGGAGGTGAGAAAAGACCTTCTCCCCAAGCGCACATCTGTGGAACTCGCAGAAAAAATGAATGTCATGTTTTGACAATTATGTATCTGCATCTGTCATCTGTTCGAGCCGTCGTGCTTAGCATGGTAATGAACTGCAACATTTCTTTTTTTAATAAGTTGAGTGTGCTGTTTCACATGTTATCCTATTTATGTGAATTTTACATATGTTTTAAAGCCGTGATTGAATACCTCTGCAGCTGAAGCAGTCATGATTCGATGCAGCAATTAGGGTGCCGGCTGCCATTTGTTTTGCGCCTGTTTTATTGGTCAGAGAAGGCATGGTTACACTCCGGGTGCGTGCGGCCCCACGCATCTGCAGATTCCAAAAATCAAAAGTGCACCCCAGAGGAAGCCTCCCTCAGCAGTATAATCTGTGCTTGATTTTCAGACTTATGTAGTTAGGGTAAGCAGCAACATTAAATGATTTTTGTTCAATTATGAACCAAATCAGCTCAAAATCCGTGATATGATTCGTCTCTTTTGCAGATTAATAAAAAATAATTGCAAAAGTGCAACACTGAAAATGTTTTTTGTATACATTTTTTAAAAGCCTCAATTAATTCAATGAAATGAATAGGTTACGTTAAAAAAACTATGTAAATGAAGCAAGTGCTAACCCAACCCGTGTCTCTGTAATTATGGGTGGCGCAAGAAATTGACTGACTCCATAGGAAAACCCATGTTTGCATCTTTATTCACCTTGTCACTCTACCTCACTCACCCTGCCCCCACCCCCCAACAATTTTGAAATCTTGGAAAATACAGTGCAGAGCTGGGGCTTTTATCATTCCGACTGGTTGATCATGAGGTCAAAAGCTGCATTCGCGGATCCCAAAACAAGTGCCTTTTCAAATTCACACGAAAACCCAGAGGTGCATAACGTTAGCACCACTTAAAGTGGTGCATGCATGAGGAAGGGCTCTCATAAACACTTATAAATTCATGCAAAGCCACCCTGCACGGCTTTGAGTGGCCTCAAAAATCATGAGTAAGGTGACGCAGCGCAAATCGCTTTGTCGCCTTACTCTGTGCCCGGGAGGCGTTCCATGGGCATTGCGGTGGGTTTTCACACACAACACCCATGGAATTTGATGCTGCCCCAGATGTACAAAGCAATGTAAACCTGGAGAAGTCCAATGTGAAGTGTAACGAGGAGAAATGTTTATTTCTCCTCGTTACTTCCTCTTTCTACGTGTGCTGCACTCTGCAGCACACATAGAATGAGGAAACGCCTTTTTGGATTGTTTTTGTACATGACGGTCCCCCTTCCTGCACAACAACAATCCTGCCTGCAATGGAGGCACCCTTGCACCATGGTCCAAGGGTTCTCACGCTGGCGCTAGGCTGCAGAAACGGTGCAAATGCAGGTGGAAAGGACAGGAATGCACGGTATTGCTTAAATATGGTGCATTCCTGCCATTGCACTTTGGTGTCGGTCAGAGCAGCAAGCTGCCTTGCTATGCTGCCCTATGCCAAAATGTCATAAAAGCAGCCATATGTTTAACCTTTCAAATGGGGTAGGGCAGAATTACGACGATTTTAAACACAGTCTTGCCTTTACACAAAGGGAGGCAGCAAATCATCTATTTTTGTCCTTATCTTCGTCCTTGCCAGTGATGGGTAATTATTACCATTATTTTCTACCTCAACTCTCCCTCCAGCCAGTCCAAGGGCCGAACACTGAACCTGCCTCGATTTTTACTCATCTGACTACCCATCCATTATTTACATGGACCGTCTATTATTGTGTATGACTATCCGTTCTCTTTCAGTAATAACTTACTGGGCAGAATTTGTCCGTACTATGAATGTTGCTGGCTGACAGCCAGTGAGCTGTCTGTAGTCCCACCAGCATTCCAAAAATAGAATGCTGCTTGTGGACTTATCGTTAGGTCTTAAACTCGCAGGGTCCCATTTATGACAAAGTCGCGCAGCGCAGAATGTCAGCTTGCCTTGTTGTGCTGCGGTGCGATGGGATCTGTGACAAGGAAAGGGCAGAAATGACCATATTTAAAAGAATACAGCCCATTCCTGCCTTTGTCCCTGCGCTGGCGCTGTTTTGGCTGCCTAGTGCTAACACAGACACCCTTGCTCCATGGTGCAAAGGTACCTGAGTTGTAAGGAGGATTGTTTCGGTGCAGGAAGGGCACCTTCCGGCACCAAAAGCAATGCCCTGAGGCATTTTTCTCTTTCTATGTGGGTTGCAAAATGCAGCACACATAGAAAGAGGAAAAACAAGGCAAACTAATGATATTTATCCTCGTTTGATTCTCACCTTGGAAGGCATACAATTGTGGAGCATTTCCAGGTCTACCACTTTTGGTAAATCTAGGAATGTGTTAAAATCCACGGATTTTGCTCAGGCCCGGACTGGCCATAGCGGGCACCCCCCGGTGCGCCGCAAGGGTGGGGGCCGGTTTTGAGCCCCTGGGGGCCGATTTTGTTAGAGGGCCGTTTTTGCAGCATAGCTGCAAAATCGGCCCTGCAACAAAATCGCAGAAAACATGGGAACACCCAGGAAACACTCATGGAAGGCCCCTTGGCGCAGAATAACGCGACGCAGTGCAAATCCCCGTATTGTGTTACTCTGGATCAGTGAAGCCACTCAGAGCCACGCAAGTGGCCTTGCGCTGCTTTATAAATCACATTTTGGACTTGTGTCACGTTGTGTGGTGCAAGCGCGACGCAACCCTAGTCATAATTGTGCCCCTTAGTTTAGTGGTTAAGGTTTCGAATCTTGATGTCACCGTTGATCATGTGTCTGCTCATAGGTCTGTTTCATTGCAAAGAATATTGTCAAGACTTGTTCAACAAACAGTTAATCACTTTCAAACTGAGTACCTTTGCTAGCTTTTTTAATCCTTTAAAAAGTCCGTCCAAGAATGTTGATCAAACCTAAACATATAAACCTATGTGGCTTGTACGCGTGCCAGCTGTATATTTAATAGTTGCGTGCGCTCCTCGGGCACATCCATAACATTTACCTTTTGGCCTTCATTTTTGTCCTGAATTTTGATACTTTGTCCTGATTCTTTTATCGGTCACTGTCCAGAATTTGCTTCTTTGCTAGGTGACCATCCTAGCTTATACACCTTTCCCCTGCCTGCCTTTTCCTCACCACCTTCCCCCCACCACCACTCCTTCAGGAACAAGAGCACCGGTTAACAGAAGAAAACCAGGTTATTTGCACCAACTACTTTTTTAAATTGATAAAGTACAGTTCTATTGAAACATTGTGGAACATGTGAAATAAAACCTTCAATCAGCACAAAAAGATTCTAAGTATCCACTGTCTGCGTTACAAAAATGCTCTTATCTCTTTATATCAGTAAAATAATAATGAACCATCTACCTAAAAACGTTATCAATTTCATCAACAAAAAAGAATCGTAAACTCCCGAAGCAGAGCATCCAGAGGCGTGATTTACTGTCTAAGTGTCCGTCCATCCCACTGTATGCAGTCACCATGTTTGCATCTTTCTTGATGTCTATTAGTATTCGCATCTAATGCCCAGTAGCAAACACAGCATTTGAAACCAAGATGAAAAAGTGTGAAATGTAATTGCTTCCCGTGCGTCATCCTGCGTGTCTGGCTGTGTAAGGTTAAAAGGCTGGACCCACTATAAGAGAACGCCATGTTGCGAGGCAGTTCATGCCTTTTTATGTAGTCACCGTATTTGCGTCCTGGTTCCCTGTTTGCAATTTCATTGAGTCCATTGGCAGCTACCCCTGTGCTCCTTGGCGCGCAATAATGCCTTGGCCAGGAAAAGTGGTCAGTTAGCCTGATGTCAGGGCTCCAGGGAGGCTGTCTACACCAGCCTGAAAAACAAAATTGGGTAAAGGCAATATACGGGCAGTTGTTTCTTGGACCAGGGCGGGTGTCAGCCACCCCATTGACCTAGTCATAGCTGCCAACTTTTTTCTTGCTTTTTCTTATTTTCTTGAGCCTCGTATCTCATCATGCTGTTAGCCAGGAGGGGCAGGGAGCACTCAAATTTCCTCTTCTTAGGAAAGTGATGGAGTTAGGATGGCATCAAGTACCCCCGTGCCGTGGGGCAGAGCAGGTGGCTAACAAAAACTCTTTCCCACCCTTAGGCAAGGCAGAGGGTGAACAAAGACACCCAACCATTGAGCAAAGCTGGGTGTAGGAAATGTGCCCTTTCTGCAAAATCATCCCAGAGTTTTGCCTTCTTTAGCTTAACCTGTTTTTGTTAGCCCTAGGACTCTTGCAATTTACTCCTGCTAATCAGTGGTAAAGTATTTGTGCTCTCCATTTTAAACATGGTGAAATTGGCGTACACATTATTGGTACTACAGATGCCAAGGGCCTGTAAATTAAATGCTACAAGTGGACTGCTGAACTCATTGACACCCACTACAGCAGCACTGTAAAACATGTCTCTAGCCTGCCTTTGAAGATTGTGAGTGCAGCTTCAAGCTGCTAATTCAACCTGGCAAAATAAACCTTTTTCCAGGCCTAAACCTTCCTTTTTAATAAGTGTAGGTCTCCCTAAGGCAGAACTTGCATGAGATTTAAAAAGTAGGACATATATGTTTAAGGTTTTACATGTCCTGGCAATGAAGAATCTCCATAGTTGTTTTTCACTGTAGCAAGGCTGGCTCTCCCATTGAAAAACATTGGGTTACATTATAACTCCTAATATTGCATAACATCAGTGTGGAACTAGCTAGAGAAATAATTCAAGGACACATTGAAAAGGGAATTTAAAATCCAACGTAAATGGTCAAGTCGGATTTTAAATTCCTATTACTATTTTACTAAATTGGCAATTACCTGCCTAAGCCAAATGTGCCTTCCTGCCAGTGTCCAGGGCCATGTGACTGTTAATAGTTCCCTGTAGAGTAATGGGTATTACTCCCAGACAGAGAACACAGGGCATGGGTGTGGGTAGGTCAGAGTATTCCTGGCAGGGTGGCTGTAGAGAAGCTGTCCCCATGATTACACTTTAAAGGGACCTATACTGGCCCACCCAGAAAAACCTGACACCAGGCCTGCGCCACCTTTGTTTCACCAGCCATGCTGCAGCTTAACCCAGAGTAAAGGAAGGAACTGGCCAGAACCAGTTTTAGAGTTAGAGTAAGGAAATCAGAACACTCGTGCACATGTAAACACTTTGAAAAACTGCCCTGCTGTCTCAAACCTGAAGGAATACTGGACCTGCTTGCCTTGAACACAGGACCCCAAAGTAACTCCAAGGATTAGTTGGCTTAACTCCTGTGTGAACTTCAGCGAAATAGCAAGTTCCAGAGGCCTTTCCTGCTTCCTAACTAACCAGACGCACCTGTACCTGACCTGATCCCCTCTGTTGGTCTCTGTTGGTCTCTGTGGCAGCAAACACTGACCCCTAAGGGCACCCTCAATGTCTTAGATCCTTGGCTGGAGTCAGAGTGCACTCCTCCATGCCTAATTCAAGGTTTCACTGGATCCAATGCAGAGCAGTGCAGCTCCTCCTGTGGAAAAGTAAATTTTGCCATGTTCTGTGTCCCTACGTGTTCCCCATGTTATGTTGTATGTGCATGATTAATATGCATATGTATTCCCTTATGATCGATTGAAGACGCAATTACAGTTGTGTCCATCTCTAGTATGCCAGTTTCCAGTTCTCGTGAAAGCTACGAGTATTAAGCCTATGTAAAGTTACGTTGCCACGTTTCTCAGTGTGCACGTTATTTCATTGTAAAGTCCCCGTTTCTAGGCCTCAAAAGGGCCCGGACTCAGATTCAGCTCCTGTCTCCTGAACCCTCGCTGAGGAGCGATACAGCCCCCACCTGTATTCCTGACCCTTCACTTACTTCCTGCCTCACAGTGCCCGGCTCGGCCTGGCTCTGCCTGCCAGTCTGCCAAGAGTATGTTATGATTCTAGTTATCAGTCTAGCTCTCCTTCTCTGCATTCCTAAGCTACTGAATCGCATCAATAGTTTCCGTCATGGTCTAGCCTTTACGTCTCCATGTAAGAGAAATACTGTATTAATGGTCATGTAATATTCCTCAACACGCACTACAAGTAGAATAATGCATGCACCAGTCTTAGAGTCTGTTAGCCTTTACCCTGATAACTTTTGGATTCTATCAATATGTTCTCTAAACATCAGATACTAGATAGTGTTTAGGTACATGTCGCTCTGACTCTCCAGACTTTAGTCTCTCCTTCTAGCGCAGAAGTCATAGCCCCCAGCTTCTCCCTAGTAACACGTCATTGTCAGTTTGCGCGCACCACTAGGTTAGAGGTCCCGGCTCCTTAGGTAGCCCCCTCCATGTTTCCGCCCCATTTATGACATATTCCGTTACGTTTACATCACATGTCTATGTATACGCCCTGTTCACGCCTTTTGTTACACCTACTTTCTGCCTTATCTTTCGCGACTGCTACAGGCCCTGCCCACTGCTACGCCTATTGTATTGAACATCATGTGTTTTGTTTAACTATATACACTTGTGCACTGTTATTAAAAGTTGCTAGCCATCCCAGATCTTGCCCGTGCAGGTTGTCCTGTTCCTGTCCTTTATGCTGTATTAAACCTGCAAACTCCTACTACCTCGAATCTTGACTCTTATTTATTGAGCTATCTGTTATTGTATATCCAGTCAAAAATAGAGGTATTATTTATTTATTTACCACATAATGGTGCCCGAATAGGGACTTGCCCTTTCCCCACGCGCCGGTGAAGCCACGCAAGCCCCCTGATCCTCTGCAGCCGTGACGGAACCATACCGTGCACGTGCAGATATTTCTGCTTCAAGTATCCCTCAGGCCCACGGAGGAGACGGAGGTTGCGGTCCAGCATCCAGACGAGGCGGTGGAGGAACGCGGCGAGTCCCGACCAGAGCCCAAGCCGAGAGTCCAAGGTCCGAGGTACCCGGAGGCCCACCCGTAACAGAAGTCCGAAGTTCACCCGTCCGTCGTCGTAGCAGTCCAGTCCAGTCAGAGGCTTTCCGTTCTTGCTGCCCGGTGAGTACCGTTGCTGGGGTAGTATCTAGACAGGGTCAATTGCATTGTCTCTGGTCCGTGGGTTTGGGTACACAGATCCAACACGAAGTGTCCACTTAGGTGGATGCGGGTCCTGACGTGTCTCTTTATGAGACCGGTAAGTTTCGTACTGTTTTAGCAGTGCATCTAGTTTCTGTTCTAGCCCGTTCTGTTCTCGAGAAATTCATGTATTCTGTTTTCAGTATTCCAGGTAGTATTTTGTCCGAACTGTTATCCTAAATGTCATTCATGTATTTCAATGTCGTGGTATGAAAGTGGTGTTTCTTCAGTAATTATCGTGTTCATTGTGTATTGTATTGTGTCTAGACTCCAGCCCAGTCATGCCATTGTTTTCCAAGTTACGTCAGTTAAAAACTAGAAAAGGTCTGTTAGAAGAAGCAGTTCCTGTCCCGCCTAGGGACAGTCCAGGTCATTTTATGTATCAAAAGCATGGCATAAGTGCCATATTGTATCTAGATTTGTGGGTGGAGTACACCAAACAGTTAGAGGAAAAGTATAGATGGCCCGTATCAGGCACATGGGATGCCGAGTGCATCATGCGAGTGGAGGAAGCATTATGGAAAAAGAAAGCCAGACAGTCACAGAAAGATGTCATCGAGTTATGGCGCAAAGAATCTCATAAAAGAACCGAAAAAGAAATCAGAAAGTCAGAATTAAGTAGAGAATCCTTAGAAAGAGCCCAAGAAAGGGAACTAATCGAAATAGGTGAACGAGTTAAAACCGAACAGTCAGTCAGACAGAGGAATGCCCTCATTAAGGGTATGTATCCTCTTCTTGCCGAGGGCTTGCCAAAAGTAACCCCGGAGGCATCCAGTAATTTCCCGCCACCCTTAGTTCCGACCAAGCTACGTCACAAACCGACCGCAGCTGATATTTTTCTCTCGTCCTATTTGGACGACACAGTCCCAGAATATGCAAATCCTGTTCCACCAGCTCCTGTAAATAATGTAATTCATGGTCCTCCAGCCACCGGGGCACCTGTTACAGCACCTGTTACGGTACCCCCGGTCCAGCCCGTAGTACAAATTCCCGCCACATCAGTCACTCTGCCAGCACGAAGAGTATCAGTCGACGATTCCAGTTTAGGGGCCGCGGGAGGAGGTCCTCCTGGTACCCCGCCGCCAAGTAGACGTCTAGGGGCAGTCGAGTTACATGAACGTGCGTTACAACGTACGCCTAAATATCAGTCCATTGCAGAAATCAGGCGAGCTCTTACTGAATGCTGTTATGATCCAGTCCCAGGCGAGGATAGTATGGTTATATATTCCGTACGTATAAGGCAGGTGTCCGAGTATTTGGTCACCCTACCGAATATGAAAGAGGATCTAGACAGAATGTATCGTTTCATCCGTACAGGACAAGATCCAGAAAGTATTGGTGAAGTCATGTCTCTCAGGAAAGCTGAGATCCAGTTTATGTTATTAAAATTTCTGATCAATTGTTTAATTAGGGAACAAGATTCCCCGACTAAAGATCCGACCGAAATGAAAGTTCTGACAAGGTGGAGTGATAATATAGCCGAGGGTAAGCACAAGACACTCAATAGTATAGAGAGTATGTACAAGAAAATTCGTAAAGAAATAATAAGGTTACACGAACAACGCAAAGAAGCTCTAGGAAGCGAGAAAGAAAATGACTCTTCTACTGAAGAGGTAAACGGCGAGAACCCCGCCAGAATAGCGTATGTAGGTAAATCTAGAATTCCAGACCGACATTCACGTCTAGACTACAAGAAAACTGTTCCTCCTCCAGCACCAGAACAAGGTTCTCTAGAACAAGTATTTCAAGCTACCGATCACATTCTGAAATCACGAATCGGTTATAGTGAACTTAGTACCATGCATGAACAAGAACTAGCCCGATCAGCAGTTCGATGGACTACTGATTCTACCACTTTTCCAGACGAAATAGTGGCACAAATGTTTCTGAAACTGCCCCCAGCCGAGCAGCGACTGGTGGGTATGTATATGATCCAGCACCTCATTACACTGTATGAGGGTCAGCATTCCGATCCAGGTCCGTTACATGATGTTCTGAACGAGTTACTCCAGTATAGATGGAAAGGTTTAGGTACCGATTTAATTAGTGTCATTCTAGAACAGCGCCACAAATATAGAACGTTTCTGAATCCGCATTTTGTTCATGTCTCACCTCCAGAAAGTAAACCGTTTTACATAGACAGACAGCATCCGTTACGAGAAGTACACCCAGTTAGGACAGAGGGTGGTGAAATGCAACGAGTATTTGTTTACACCCCAGTTACAAAGATGGAACTCTTAGAAATGAAGAAATTAATTCCCTGTCACGACAAAGATCCAGCAGGGTTCCACCGAGAATTAAAAGACATGCTCCGTATGGGAGAATACACGTATCCAGATATTATTAAAATGCTAAAAGTCCTGTTGCCTGCAGGCATATATGAAAAACTCAAGGAAAAGGATTGGGAGGTGGGAGAGAAAAAGATCGATTGGACAGCTCTAGAAGCTGAAGATAAGATACGAGTACCAGGTACCGGTCTTGGAGATAAATGTAAAGATTTACCTGAACTGTTAATACAAGTTTTGCCTAGATTATTAGCCACTAAAAAGGAAGACTGGGATGCAATCTCAGCCTGTAAACAGAAACAAGACGAAGACACTAGTGATTTTTATTCTAGATTTGAGAAATGTTTTATCATAAACAGTGGTTTGAAGACGAGTAGCGAGTCATACCCTCATCTTTTTGTTACTAAATTAGTCGAGAATTCAAGTCCACAAGTTAAAAATCGAGTTTTGAAAGTCGAAAGTACATGGCAAGCTAGTACTCCGTCCCAGATGTTACAGATGCTCCAGTATCACCAGAATAGAATCAGAGAAGAGCAAGAACACGAGAGAAGACGTATGAAAGACACGAAAATGAAAGTACTAGTTGCACAATCTGTTCCTCAAGACAGTCAGAAGAGGGGTCCGAGTCAAGCCAGTCATCCTACAGCTCCTGTTAAAGGGACATGCAATTATTGTAAACAGCCAGGTCATTTCATAAACGAGTGTGCAGTTCTGAAACACAATATAGCCACTGGTAAAACTAAAGAAAGACCACGTCCGCCTAGACAAGAACAAGTTTCACAGACTTCTCAGCCACAGAATGCACAACAGACAGTTCCAGCACCGCAGCCTATTGCTGCAACACAGCATGTTACACAGCAGATGTACCAGTATGCCCAGACAGAGTATCCAGAGTATCAAGCGTATTCATGAAACAGCCTAGAGAGGGAGGTAGGCTTGCCTCTCATCGAGATTCCTGTAGATCAAGAGGGTCCCTATGTTCACAGTCAAGTATTAGGGAAAACAGAAAGTTTCTGATTGATACAGGGGCAAGTAGGACTACTATTAGTCATGACGAGGTTCCAGGGGCTCCGCTCTCAGGCTCTAGAAATGTTTCCCTTGGATTTTCAGGAAAGCCAATTGTAAACGAGATATCAAAACCAGTTACTCTAGAAGTTGGTCCATTGTCCCGAACTACTGATCTGTTACTTACGAAGTCATGTCCAGAAAATTTGTTAGGCATTAAGACATTGAAAGAATTAGGTGCAGTTATTTGCTGCTCCCCAGAAGGAATACGTTTGTTTTTGCGTGACTTCAAGGGTCACTATGTTTTACGAGATTTTGATCCGAGATTGTCTAATGTTCCGCAGCATCTATGGGCGCAAGGTCCAACTGATGTTGGTTTTATGCAAATCACACCCCATCGTGTGACTCTCAAGCAAGGTGTAGTGTTACCACGAATCAGACAGTACAGATTGCCACCTGAGGCTGTAGCAGCCTTATCCAAAATTATTGACGAGCTCATTGCTCAAGGAGTAGTTGTAGAAACTGACTCCAATGTATGTAATTCTCCTATCATTCCAGTCATGAAACGTACTGATCCAAATGCACCCCCAGTATATCGATTAGTGATTGACCTTCGAGAACTCAATAAATGTATCATTCCCCAGTACCCAGTTGTTCCAGATATCTCATCTCTATTGACAGCTATTGATCCTGAGGCAATATTCTTTACCGTAATCGACCTCAAGAATGCATTTTTCAGTGTTCCGATTCATCCAGACAGCCAGTTCCTTTTCGGTTTTTGTTTAAATGGAAGGAGCTATAAATTCACACGAGCTCCTCAAGGTTTCACAGAAAGTCCTAGTATTTACAGTCAAGCACTTAAGAGACAACTAGACAATATTCACATGCCAACTGACACTGCCCTGCTCCAATATGTCGATGATCTACTGATCACAGCCCATTCTGAACGTGCTTGCGAGCGAGCATCACTTACAGTTCTGTACTTCCTAGCCGAGATGGGGCACAAGGTGTCCCCTTCAAAGCTTCAATTCTGTGTCCAGCAAGTGATCTACTTAGGCCACTTACTGTCCAAGTGGGGTAGGCAGTTGACACCCGATCGTATCCAGTTAATAGCGAGTCTTCCACAGCCCAAGACACAGAAGGAGGTACGAGCTTTTATCGGCCTCACTTCTTATTGCCGACAATGGATTCCTCAGTATGCATTTCTAGCCAAGCCACTGATACAGTTAACGACACAGGAGGCAGCCGTATCGACTGTCCTCCCTTGGACATCTGAACATACACTTGCTTTTAATGAATTAAAGAAAGCCTTATGCCAAGCTCCTGTTCTAGCAACACCGAACTACAGTAAGCCTTTTACACTTTTTGTCACAGAACGCGAAGGTACAGCATTATCTGTTCTCACACAAGATCAAGCAGGACAATACAAGCCTTGTGCTTATTTTTCTAGCACATTAGATCCAGTAGCCCAGGCTCTGCCTGCGTGCCTCAAGTCAGTTGCAGCCACAGCACTAGCTATCAGACAAAGTGATTCCATAGTATTAGGTCATTCCTTGACAGTACAAGTTCCACACTCCGTGGAAGTTCTTTTAAACCGAACACAGACTCAGCACTTGACTATTGCACGTTTAACAGGTTATGAACTGACACTGTTTCAGCCACACATAGAAATCAGACGCTGCAACATTCTAAATCCTGCTACACTGTTACCGTCAGTTACTTCAAATCCTGCCACACATGACTGTGTGGAAGTTGTTAACACTATGACAAAGCCAAGACAAGATCTGACAGATATTCCATTACCAGATCCCGACCTGACACTTTATGTGGATGGTTCATGTATGAGAACAAGTACAGGAGAACTAGTAGCCGCGTATGCAGTGACTACTGACACTGAAGTTATTGAAACACACCGTATTGACACCCTGTCTGCTCAAGCAGCAGAGCTAGTCGCTCTGACACAAGCCTGCATACATGCCAAGAACCTGAAAGTTAATATTTACACAGATTCACGTTACGCATTCGGAGTTGTACACGACTTCGGAGTGCTCTGGCAGGAGAGAGGTTTCATGACTTCTCATGGAACCAAGATTCAGCATGGGTTCCTTATTCAAGCTCTGTTAGATGCAATACATTTACCGACATCTATCGCTATCATGAAGTGCAAGGCACATACTAAAGTCACTGACATTATTTCCCAAGGTAATGATCTAGCGGATCGAACAGCCAAGCTTACAGCACAGACACCAGACATACCCGTTAACAAGACACCGACATCCACTCTAGAACAGACCACTTGTATGACAGTCAAGGACCCTACTCAAGATGTCATAGATATCCAGTTACATGCTACTCCTGAAGAAATTAAGAAATGGTCCGAACAAGGAGGGGTCCAGACAGATCAGGGATGGGTGACGAAGGGAAAAGCCACATGGTTTCTCCCCGACTCAATGGTTCAAGTCATTATCAATACCGCACATAGTCCAGCACACTTAGGAGAAAAAGCCATGATAGACAGTATCCAGAACATTTGGTTTAACAAGCATTTACGAGCTGCAGCCAAGCAGAAAGTCCGTACTTGTATGATATGTTGCCAGTTCAACCCAGGTAAAAGTGTCCCGGTGGAACAAGGTGGATTCCAGCCCCCTGACCACCCTTTTGAAGTCCTCCAGATGGATTATATTCAGATGGAGCGATGTCGAGGTTTCAAGTATGTCCTTGTAGTTGTATGCGCTTTGTCCAGGTGGACAGAAGCATATCCAGTCCCAGATTACACAGCCGCGACCACTGCCAAGCAGTTGGTTCGTGAATTTTTCCCCCGCTATGGACTCCCTAGGGTCGTGTATTCTGATAACGGCCAGCCATTCTCATCTGAACTTATGAAGCACGTTTCCCTTTTGTTAGGGTACCAGTGGAAGTTCCATTGTGTACGCCATCCTGAAGCAGCAGGTCTTGTAGAGAGACATAATCAAACCCTGAAAATCCGTATTGCCAAAGTATGCAAAGAGAAAGGTGTAGACTGGCTAGTAGCCCTGCCAGTTGCCCTATTCTATATGCGCATGGTCGCTCACTCCAGATCAGGTCTGTCCCCTTATGAGGTCGTATTCGGCCGCCCCCCGAACATGTGGGGTACACCTAGACCCCGAAGTATTACAGATGTTTCCAGTAATATGCTGACAGATTACCTAGCTTCCTTGATGTCTGCCCTACACTCTTGTCGTTCACAGGTTGCCGCTGCATTTCCCGACAATACTGAAGTCAAGCCACACGAGGTCCTTCCTGGCTCCCTGGTTTTAATCCGGAATTTTGATCGTTCAAGTCCGCTGGAGCCTCGCTGGAAGGAGCCGAAGTTAGTCCTTCTGACCACCCGTACTGCCGTCAAGTTGGAAGGCAGGAAGGGGTGGGTGCACCTGTCGCATGTCAAGAAATTTCACGGACTCCGACTAAAAACTGTTTCCAAGAACATTTCCAAGGATTGTCAAGATTTTAAAGACTGCCAAGATACTATTATCAAGGACTGTCCCGCTATTGACTCTGATTCAAAGGATCCCCTGTTAGAGAAAACTCCGCAGCAGGAGTATAAACAGAAGTTTCGGTCTAGTAAAATAAGTCAGCCAGTTTAATTGTCTAAGTCCCCCTGGGTGAAACGGTTAGACAGGTATCTGACATGTATGAGATAGACCCCCATAGTGAGAGAGTTAGTCAAAACTCTATCCGATGTATCGTTTTTCTAAGTTTTATATTGTTTTTGAGTTTAATGATTACCTGTACAAGTTATGCATTTCATTTGTTTTCCAATTTCTCATGTAAATAAGTTTTCTAATGCTACAGTAGAGCATACGTTTAGTGATCTGCCTCCTCACGAACTATCCTATCGTCTTGCTATGCGCAACAATTCATTTATCCGTATGTTACATTATTCACACCAGACCAGCAATGCCACTAATTGTTGGGTGTGTGGTCGACTCCCCCCTTTCCAGACACCGAAGGGAGTTCTGCCACTGTTTCCTTACCCATTTTCACATAATTGTTCATGTGGAGCCTGGTCCATGTTAACGTCATCTTCAAATGATATGTCCCTTCTGAACAGTACATGTTTTCCAGACAAGCAAGGTCTTCCCCACAGAACAGGGTTAGATCTAGAAAATGAAGTTTATAATTTGGGTAATTATTCTTCGAATTTCATGGTCCTGAATGTTCAGTCTGATCCTACTCCAGACTTACCTGCTATTTCAGTACTACCAGTCAAAGGCGAATTATGTGTCCGAAATAATGGTTCCGCACATGTAGGACATAGTGATTGTACTACTATTGTCAAGTATAGTGACAGTGGGAAATCTATTTTCAAAGCTTCACGTCATTCTTATTTTGTTTGTGGTCAGACCGCATATGTTCGTCTGCCCCTCGATTGGGATGGAACCTGTTACATTGCCTTCCTACTGCCACCAGTTTTTCTAGCCCCATCTGATTATCACAGAAACACACATCTAGTACACATTAGACATAGAAGGGAGATCGAGTCCCCGATTGTCGATCAAACTGAAACTGCTCTAGAACAGTATACAGATTTCAATAAAGGATTCTTCTTCTTTATAGGACCTATCCAGAATAGTAAGTTAATCCGTAGGTTAACAAGAACCCTTGAAGCAGTAGTGAATGAGACTGCCTCTGCCCTAGGTAACTTAACCAAGGAGCAATCTGCTATGAGATTTGTCGTGCTCCAGAATCGTCTCGTTCTTGACGTCATACTGGCCGATAGAGGAGGAGCATGTAGAGTCATCGGATCTAGTTGCTGCATTTTCATTCCTAATAACGCGCCGTCTGTTTATTCAGCTATAACCAGACTTCATAAAATTGCCCATCAGTTACACCAGAATCCAGGCACCTGGACATGGTCCGGTTGGTTTTGGAGTATAATTTCTGCCTGGGGATGGAAAGTATTGTCCTTTCTAGGTATTGCAGTAGCGATCATATTCAGTTGCTGCCTCTGTATACAATGTGGCCCTGCGATTTGCGGCATTTGTGCTACCTCTTGTATTCCTAGTCCCAAGTCCCGTCCTAAGTCCCGTTCCAAGGCAATTCGAGACGAGCAAATGATACTGTATGAAATGATAGATGGTATCATGAATATTGATGTTTCCTGATGGAAACGTAGTGACAAGGAGGGAATGTGGAAAAGTAAATTTTGCCATGTTCTGTGTCCCTACGTGTTCCCCATGTTATGTTGTATGTGCATGATTAATATGCATATGTATTCCCTTATGATCGATTGAAGACGCAATTACAGTTGTGTCCATCTCTAGTATGCCAGTTTCCAGTTCTCGTGAAAGCTACGAGTATTAAGCCTATGTAAAGTTACGTTGCCACGTTTCTCAGTGTGCACGTTATTTCATTGTAAAGTCCCCGTTTCTAGGCCTCAAAAGGGCCCGGACTCAGATTCAGCTCCTGTCTCCTGAACCCTCGCTGAGGAGCGATACAGCCCCCACCTGTATTCCTGACCCTTCACTTACTTCCTGCCTCACAGTGCCCGGCTCGGCCTGGCTCTGCCTGCCAGTCTGCCAAGAGTATGTTATGATTCTAGTTATCAGTCTAGCTCTCCTTCTCTGCATTCCTAAGCTACTGAATCGCATCAATAGTTTCCGTCATGGTCTAGCCTTTACGTCTCCATGTAAGAGAAATACTGTATTAATGGTCATTTAATATTCCTCAACACGCACTACAAGTAGAATAATGCATGCACCAGTCTTAGAGTCTGTTAGCCTTTACCCTGATAACTTTTGGATTCTATCAATATGTTCTCTAAACATCAGATACTAGATAGTGTTTAGGTACATGTCGCTCTGACTCTCCAGACTTTAGTCTCTCCTTCTAGCGCAGAAGTCATAGCCCCCAGCTTCTCCCTAGTAACACGTCATTGTCAGTTTGCGCGCACCACTAGGTTAGAGGTCCCGGCTCCTTAGGTAGCCCCCTCCATGTTTCCGCCCCATTTATGACATATTCCGTTACGTTTACATCACATGTCTATGTATACGCCCTGTTCACGCCTTTTGTTACACCTACTTTCTGCCTTATCTTTCGCGACTGCTACAGGCCCTGCCCACTGCTACGCCTATTGTATTGAACATCATGTGTTTTGTTTAACTATATATACTTGTGCACTGTTATTAAAAGTTGCTAGCCATCCCAGATCTTGCCCGTGCAGGTTGTCCTGTTCCTGTCCTTTATGCTGTATTAAACCTGCAAACTCCTACTACCTCGAATCTTGACTCTTATTTATTGAGCTATCTGTTATTGTATATCCAGTCAAAAATAGAGGTATTATTTATTTATTTACCACACACAGATGGTACCACTGGATCCAAGGACGATTGACGCAAAGCCACGACACACAGCTCCTAACTGGAAGCCTCATGGAATCCAACGCAGAGTGGCATAGAGCCACACTTAGCTGCACCATGCAGCTCCTCACTAAAGTCACTACGGGATCTGGCACTGAGTTATGCAGTGCCCCACAGAGCTACACAGTTCTCGACTGAAAGCCTCTCCGGGTCCATCACAGATTGACACAGAGCCCCTCCGCATAGTCCTCGCATCGCAGTCAGAAGGTAAAACTTACAGCAGGATGAACCTGATCCTGTTTTCGGCCTGTTCTCCATCGCGTTTCACCTGAACTTGGGACTTTGTTCCGATCAGGGCTGACAGAATTCCTGTAGTTGGCACTTTGTACCTTTTGGCGCTCTTTTTGACCTTAGACTTTAACAGGTCATACCCAGTGCTTAATTTGTAAAATATTAAGTGCCAGGGCTCTGGCCAGGAGGCCACTGCAGCTTGCACCACCCATCACCCCTCTCATCGCTGCCAAAACAACTACTAACCATCTATCTTGCATGTAAAAGCGATAGTTTAGATTATTCCAGGTCCCCAAAGATAAAGGAATGGGTGGGGAGGCAGGCAATAGTAATTTTTCAAAGTATATTGTTTTCCAAAGCGACTCTTATACAGCTCATCTCTGAATGACATGAGCAGCGCCACCTTTTGGCTGTCTGCTCTAAGTGTATTGTTGACAATTAGGTGCCGGTGCCGAGCACCGGGAACCAATTAAGTGCCGGCGCTCAGCACCGGAAAGCTCCGGCTCAAATTAAGCACTGGTCATAACTCCGGTATATAACATATATTAGGAAGCTGGATCCTTATGTGACATATCAAAATGAGATATATCATGCAAGGAGTCCAAGGGTTCCCATTTGAGTGGACAGGAGCTTGCTCTAGCAATCCCAATGTGCTCTTTTAGGAAGTAGTGTGGTCAAGCAGCCTTAGGCTTATCATAGAGGAGTATTATACATCTGCAAATACACACAATAGTCTCTTTATATATATTATTTTATATATATATATATATATATATATATATATATATATATATATATATATATATATATATATATATATATATATATATATATATATATATATATACTCGCTCCCGTGTTTGCACCAAATTCCTAGCACTCTCGAGCGGGTGCCATCAAGCGGGAGGTGCCCCCGCATCCATGACTGCTCCAAAACCTCGCAGTTTGCACCACAAAGAACAGCACTCATGGTGGCGAGCTTCAAGTTTTTATTAAAAAGCTCACGGTGTCCAGACGCGTTTCGGCATTCGCCTTTGTCGATGGTAAAGTGGCGGTGCCGAAACGGCCGTTTTTTATGTTTACAATTCATTGACACTGATAACGGACCACGTGACCACATTCATGGTCGCCATCTATAAACATGCAATCATTTGTTTATCTAATACATAGCACGATCACAAATCGATGTTCATATACATTATGACATATTGATCATCTTGTGTACATTATGCCAAGTTTGCGCGATATCTCGCTTGCCTATATAGCCCACAGATGGGCTCAAAAGCGTACAATATACATCAATATCTAGCCCCTAAATGGGCACATGCCATATCCTAATAATTCCTGCCATGTATTATTCATCTTGCACGAGCCACGAGTGTTTCACTTCACAGTGTTCCACTTCACAGTGTTCTACCTCTCCATAATGGAGATAAACCATCAAAACATTTATAGTTAAACAGAAACAGGAATCTAATCAGTCTGATCACACATTATCCTATCTTCATTAGTTATCCCCTAAGTGTACCGCCAGTTCCTCATGAGAATTCAAACCCCCAGGCGCTTTGGTGTTGAGGTCAATAATATACCGTGACTCCAGCCTTCTTAGGGTCATTAATCTGTCTCCTCCCCATGGGATTTGGGGTACATGTTCCAAGCAAAAGTACGTCAACAGGTCTCTATTCCCTCCATGCAATTCTTTGAAATGACGTGCCACCGGGTATGTCATATCTCCATTATTAATGGCTCTGGCATGTTCCAGTACCCTTATTTTGGCCGGATGGATCGTACTGCCCACGTACGTAAGCCCACAGGGGCACTGTAAGCAGTATACTGCGTACGGGGTAGTACAAGTCAAAAATTTGGTTATTGTTCTGGGCTGCCGCATTCCTGGTACTTGGAATGTCGACACTTTACTACTTCCAGTACAGGCCTTGCATTTTTTGCAGGGATGAAAACCTTTCAGATCTCTCTCAAAACCCTTTGATGCCTTTTTAACAATATAGCTATTTGTAAGGCTATCTCTGAGGGACCTGGCTTTACGGAAAGTTATTAGGGGTCTCTTCGGAATGTCCATTCCGATAACTGGATCCATTTGTAGTATGTTCCAATGCCTGCTAAATATGGATCTAAGTTTCATAGCATGCTTTGAGAAGGTAGTGATCATCCTGAAGCCCTTCGTTTTGTCTCCTTCTATCTTACTGTTAGTTTCTGTTGTAAGGAGCCTAGCTCTCGATATGGTGTCAACTCTACTTTTCGCTCCTTCTAGGGTCTGTACACTGTAACCTCGCCTACGAAACCTTCCCATGCTCTCTCCTGCATATTTCTCAAAGTCCGTTTTTCTGGTGTTATTTCTCTTAATGCGGAGAAGCTCCCGATATGGGATACTATTGATCAATCTAGGCGGGTGCCCGCTGCGGGCATGCAAGATTGAGTTGCCAGCTGTAGGCTTGCTGTAAAGTTTGGTACACAACTGATTTTCAATTACAATGACCTCGAGATCTAGGAAGTTAACAGAACTCTCACTAATTTCCACTGTGAATTGCAAGTTATAACTGTTCTGATTAAGTATCCTGATATATTCCTCGGCACTCTCTTTCGTCCCTCTCCAAATGACGAAGAGGTCGTCAATGTATCTATGCCACGTGACGATCTTCTCTGTCCATGGACTTTTGTCCACTGCCCAGGCCACCTGCTCCTCCCACCAGCCCACGAATAAATTTGCGTAGCTGGGGGCGAAGCAGGTTCCCATCGCAGTTCCCGACACCTGTTGGAAATATTGACTTTCAAATAAGAAAATATTGTTGTGCAAACAAAATGTCAGAAATTCTATCAACATTCTGTTGTGATCCAAGTATTTGGCTTCCCTATTCTTTAAGAAGAACTTTACTGCATCTATACCTTGCTGATGTAATATACAAGTGTACAAACTCGTGACATCCATAGCAATCATTAGATCTCCCTCTCTCCAAACAACCTTCTCCAATTTGCCCAAAAAGTCTTTCGTGTCCCGAGTATATGATTTCAATTTGACCACAAACTCAGATAAAAAATAATCAATGTATATCGAAACACGTTCAAACAGACTCCCTTGAAATGAGACAATCGGTCTCCCTGGGGGACATAGGGCATCTTTATGTACCTTTGGGAGGTGGTAAAAACAAGGGGTGACGGGATTGAGTTTCCTTAAATATAAATACTCCTCTGTCTCCAACATTCCCTTTCCATACCAGTTTTTCAACATTTCATGACACTCCCCAATACTTTTTATGTACACATCCCTTTTGATTTTCATGTAAGACTCGACATTGTTCAATTGTCGCAATGCTTCTTTATTATATCCCGCAAGGGTCTGCAGAACAATGTTCCCCCCTTTGTCTGAGGGTTTTATAATTATCTGCGGGTCATTACTCAGGTCATCAACCGCCTTGTATTGTTCTTTAGTGAAGTTGCCATTGTTCCCCAAATCATTTTCATAATCACGCATCTGCATCAAATCACGTGTGACCTTCTCTACAAATGTATCTATAATGTCATTAGGCATTTGCGGAACAAAAGTGGATACTGGCCTGAATGTGGTTGGAACACTTTTCTGTTCGATTTCCGAGCGCTCAGCCGAGCTCCCTGTAGTGTACGATTCCATACGGAGATCCTCCAGAACCTGTATTGCTGGTAGGTCCCGTACCAATAAGATATCCGTCCTCTCCTCAGTATCCTTCCTCAAGAGCCCTGTATCTTTCTTGGGACGTAATTTGAAGAATTTGTGCAGCTTCAATTTTCTGGCGAATTTATATAGATCTATACGTGTCTGCGTGTACTCCAACTTTTTCTTCGGACAGAAAGACAGTCCTAGTTGAAGTACGCTTTCTTCAGTTTTAGTCAAGACACGTGGGGTCAAATTGATAATGGTCAGGTTGTCCGGAATAGTTTCGTTCAACGTCTCCTGTTGAACTTTTTCTTGCTCCTGGTGAGCATTGGAGAGCCTATTCCTTTTGCTCCTTCGGCCCCCTCTCCTTGTTTTCCGCCGTCTTTTCTCTGTTGTTCCGGGGGTTTCCCTCTCGTGTTTTGTTGCCATGATTGTCGTATGATTTGGAATTCGGTTTGAAAAAGCCCTGGTTTGCTCCCAGTACTGCTCCCCGGTCGGCTATCATCATCCGATTGTTCCGGTGTGGTTGCTTCTGACTCCGAAGTCTCTTGTAGCTCGACCACTTTCCGAGCTGCCTTCGATTGCAACATCTTCCTGGGGGCGTCGTACTTTTTGGCGAACGTCAAGATTCTTCCGGATGCATAGTCGCGTTCGTCCCTTTCGAACTTTTCTTGTTTCCGGGCATGAATTTTACCTTCGTAAGCTTTGAGGCGTTTCTTCATAGCATCTCGGAGATTATCTTGCCTGTCTTTATCTTCATTCGTACCAATCTCCGATTAGAGGTCCTCGATGGTTTTTCGTACCTTAGCGTGGTCGCTCCATGCGAATTCGATTACAATCATCAGCATCCCCTTGCACGAGTGCGCCGTATTCTCCGACCACTTTTGGAGGAGTAGCGGGTCAGGATTCTCGTAGGCAAGGACTGTGTATATCCTAAGGCCCCTCGGGACCCTGTCCACCTCTATATAGTTTTGTAACGAGGTTCCCTCCCACCATTTTCGAATCTCTCGTTCATAAAGTCTCTCCAAAGCCACAAACTGGCTCAGTAAGGTAGATGGTTTCTCTCTGTTTTCCCGGGGTGGTACACCCTCTGTTGATGGTAATTTCTTTTTAAAAACTTCCAAGGCCGTTTCTGCACGGTACACGTCACAATACATTTTGCATGTATATATACTCTACACCGGAATCTTCAAGTAGCGTTCTCGAGATTCAACCACCTCGCTCTGTCAGCTACACGGTATCGTTCAGACTCTCACCCATCTTGGTCCCATGTCTCTCATACGATCCGTTACGCTGCTCGGTGCACAGGAAATAAACTTGCTCACTCCCATGTTTGCACCAAATTCCTAGCACTCTCGAGCGGGTGCCATCAAGCGGGAGGTGCCCCCGCATCCATGACTGCTCCAAAACCTCGCAGTTTGCACCACAAAGAACAGCACTCACGGTGGCGAGCTTCAAGTTTTTATTAAAAAGCTCACGGTGTCCAGACGCGTTTCGGCATTCGCCTTTGTCGATGGTAAAGTGGCGGTGCCGAAACGGACGTTTTTTATGTTTACAATTCATTGACACTGATAACGGACCACGTGACCACATTCATGGTCGCCATCTTTAAACATGCAATCATTTGTTTATCTAATACATAGCACGATCACAAATCGATGTTCATATACATTATGACATATTGATCATCTTGTGTACATTATGCCAAGTTTGCGCGATATCTCGATATTGATGTATATTGTACGCTTTTGAGCCCATCTGTGGGCTATATAGGCAAGCGAGATATCGCGCAAACTTGGCATAATGTACACAAGATGATCAATATGTCATAATGTATATGAACATCGATTTGTGATCGTGCTATGTATTAGATAAACGAATGATTGCATGTTTAAAGATGGCGACCATGAATGTGGTCACGTGGTCCGTTATCAGTGTCAATGAATTGTAAACATAAAAAACGGCCGTTTCGGCACCGCCACTTTACCATCGACAAAGGCGAATGCCGAAACGCGTCCGGACACCGTGAGCTTTTTAATAAAAACTTGAAGCTCGCCGCCGTGAGTGCTGTTCTTTGTGGTGCAAACTGCGAGGTTTTGGAGCAGTCATGGATGCGGAGGCACCTCCCGCTTGATGGCACCCGCTCGAGAGTGCTAGGAATTTGGTGCAAACACGGGAGCGAGCAAGTTTATTTCCTGTGCACCGAGCAGCGTAACGGATCGTATGAGAGACATGGGACCAAGATGGGTGAGAGTCTGAACGATACCGTGTAGCTGACAGAGCGAGGTGGTTGAATCTCGAGAACGCTACTTGAAGATTCCGGTGTAGAGTATATATACATGCAAAATGTATTGTGACGTGGACCGTGCAGAAACGGCCTTGGAAGTTTTTAAAAAGAAATTACCATCAACAGAGGGTGTACCACCCTGGGAAAACAGAGAGAAACCATCTACCTTACTGAGCCAGTTTGTGGCTTTGGAGAGACTTTATGAACGAGAGATTCGAAAATGGTGGGAGGGAACCTCGTTACAAAACTATATAGAGGTGGACAGGGTCCCGAGGGGCCTTAGGATATACACAGTCCTTGCCTACGAGAATCCTGACCCGCTACTCCTCCAAAAGTGGTCGGAGAATACGGCGCACTCGTGCAAGGGGATGCTGATGATTGTAATCGAATTCGCATGGAGCGACCACGCTAAGGTACGAAAAACCATCGAGGACCTCGAATCGGAGATTGGTACGAATGAAGATAAAGACAGGCAAGATAATCTCCGAGAAGCTATGAAGAAACGCCTCAAAGCTTACGAAGGTAAAATTCATGCCCGGAAACAAGAAAAGTTCGAAAGGGACGAACGCGACTATGCATCCGGAAGAATCTTGACGTTCGCCAAAAAGTACGACGCCCCCAGGAAGATGTTGCAATCGAAGGCAGCTCGGAAAGTGGTCGAGCTACAAGAGACTTCGGAGTCAGAAGCAACCACACCGGAACAATCGGATGATGATAGCCGACCGGCGAGCAGTACTGGGAGCAAACCAGGGCTTTTTCAAACCGAATTCCAAATCATACGACAATCATGGCAACAAAACACGAGAGGGAAACCCTCGGAACAACAGAGAAAAGACGGCGGAAAACAAGGAGAGGGGGCCAAAGGAGCAAAAGGAATAGGCTCTCCAATGCTCACCAGGAGCAAGAAAAAGTTCAACAGGAGACGTTGAACGAAACTATTCCGGACAACCTGACCATTATCAATTTGCCCCCACATGTCTTGACTAAAACTGAAGAAAGTGTACTTCAACTAGGACTGTCTTTCTGTCCGAAGAAAAAGTTGGAGTACACGCAGACACGTATAGATCTATATAAATTCGCCAGAAGATTGAAGCTGCACAAATTCTTCAAATTACGTCCCAAGAAAGATACGGGGCTCTTGAGGCAGGATACTGAGGAGAGGACGGATATCTTATTGGTACGGGACCTACCAGCAATACAGGTTCTGAAGGATCTCCGTATGGAATCGGACACTACAGGGAGCTCGGCTGAGCGCTCGGAAATCGAACAGAAAAGTGTTCCAACCACATTCAGGCCAGTATTCACTTTTGTTCCGCAAATGCCTAATGACATTATAGATACATTTGTAGAGAATGTCACACGTGATTTGATGCAGATGCGTGATTATGAAAATGATTTGGGGAACAATGGCAACTTCACTAAAGAACAATACAAGACGGTTGATGACCTGAGTAATGACCCGCAGATAATTATAAAACCCTCAGACAAAGGGGGGAACATTGTTCTGCAGACCCTTGCGGGATATAATAAAGAAGCATTGAGACAATTGAACAATGTCGAGTCTTACATGAAAACCAAAAGGGATGTGTACATAAAAAGTATTGGGGAGTGTCATGAAATGTTGAAAAACTGGTATGGAAAGGGAATGTTGGAGACAGAGGAGTATTTATATTTAAGGAAACTCAATCCCGTCACCCCTTGTTTTTACCACCTCCCAAAGGTACATAAAGATGCCCTATGTCCCCCAGGGAGACCGATTGTCTCATCTCAAGGGAGTCTGCTTGAACATGTTTCGATATACATTGATTATTTTTTATCTGAGTTTGTGTTCAAATTGAAATCATATACTCGGGACACGAAAGACTTTTTGGGCAAATTGGAGAAGGTTGTTTGGAGAGAGGGAGATCTAATGATTGCTATGGATGTCACGAGTTTGTACACTTGTATATTACATCAGCAAGGTATAGATGCAGTAAAGTTCTTCTTAAAGAATAGGGAAGCCAAATACTCGGATCACAACAGAATGTTGATAGAATTTCTGACATTTTGTTTGCACAACAATATTTTCCTAATTTAAAGTCAATATTTCAAACAGGTGTCGGGAACTGCGATGGGAACCTGCTTCGCCCCCAGCTATGCGAATTTATTCGTGGGCTGGTGGGAGGAGCAGGTGGCCTGGGCAGTGGACAAAAGTCCATGGACAAAGAAGATCGTCACGTGGCATAGATACATTGACGACCTCTTCGTCATTTGGAGAGGGACGAAAGAGAGTGCCGAGGAATATATCAGGATACTTAATCAGAACAGTTATAACTTGCAATTCACAGTGGAAATTAGTGAGAGTTCTGTTAACTTCCTAGATCTCGCGGTCATTGTAATTGAAAATCAGTTGTGTACCAAACTTTACCGCAAGCCTACAGCTGGCAACTCAATCTTACATGCCCGCAGCGGGCACCCGCCTAGATTGATCAATAGTATCCCATATGGGGAGCTTCTCCGCATTAAGAGAAATAACACCAGAAAAACGGACTTTGAGAAATATGCAGGAGAGAGCATGGGAAGGTTTCGTAGGCGAGGTTACAGTGTACAGACCCTAGAAGGAGCGAAAAGTAGAGTTGACACCATATCGAGAGCTAGGCTCCTTACAACAGAAACTAACAGTAAGATAGAAGGAGACAAAACGAAGGGCTTCAGGATGATCACTACCTTCTCAAAGCATGCTATGAAACTTAGATCCATATTTAGCAGGCATTGGAACATACTACAAATGGATCCAGTTATCGGAATGGACATTCCGAAGAGACCCCTAATAACTTTCCGTAAAGCCAGGTCACTCAGAGATAGCCTTACAAATAGCTATATTGTTAAAAAGGCATCAAATGGTTTTGAGAGAGATCTGAAAGGTTTTCATCCCTGCAAAAAATGCAAGGCCTGTACTGGAAGTAGTAAAGTGTCGACATTCCAAGTGCCAGGAATGCGGCAGCCCAGAACAATAACCACATTTTTGACTTGTACTACCCCGTACGCAGTATACTGCTTACAGTGCCCCTGTGGGCTTAAGTACGTGGGCAGTACGATCCATCCGGCCAAAATAAGGGTACTGGAACATGCCAGAGCCATTAATAATGGAGATATGACATACCCGGTGGCACGTCATTTCAAAGAATTGCATGGAGGGAATAGAGACCTGTTGACGTACTTTTGCTTGGACCATGTACCCCAAAACCCTAGGGGAGGAGACAGATTAATGACCCTAAGAAGGCTGGAGTCACGGTATATTATTGACCTCAACACCAAAGCGCCTGGGGGTTTGAATTCTCATGAGGAACTGGCGGTACACTTAGGGGATAACTAATGAAGATAGGATAATGTGTGATCAGACTGATTAGATTCCTGTTTCTGTTTAACTATAAAAGTTTTGATGGTTTATCTCCATTATGGAGAGGTAGAACACTGTGAAGTGGAACACTGTGAAGTGAAACACTCGTGGCTCGTGCAAGATGAATAATACATGGCAGGAATTATTAGGATATGGCATGTGCCCATTTAGGGGCTAGATATTGATGTATATTGTATGCTTTTGAGCCCATCTGTGGGCTATATAGGCAAGCGAGATATCACGCTAACTTGGCATAATGTACACAAGATGATCAATATGTCATAATGTATATGAACATCGATTTGTGATCGTGCTATGTATTAGATAAACAAATGATTGCATGTTTAAAGATGGCGACCATGAATGTGGTCACGTGGTCCGTTATCAGTGTCAATGAATTGTAAACATAAAAAACGGCCGTTTTGGCACCGCCACTTTACCATCGACAAAGGCGAATGCCGAAACGCGTCTGGACACCGTGAGCTTTTTAATAAAAACTTGAAGCTCGCCACCGTGAGTGCTGTTCTTTGTGGTGCAAACTGCGAGGTTTTGGAGCAGTTATATATATATATATATATATATATATATATATATATATATATATATATATATATATATATATATATACACATACATATATATACACATACATATATATATATATATATGTATCTTTATAAATATTTAGGCACTAGAATCAATACGATCAGGTAAGTATGTTTTTCAAGAGAAATACTTTTTACAATGTATTTTTCTGTAGATGCAATGTTATCCTATGGGAGGAAAAACAAGTACAGCATTCAGGTACAGTACAGTGACTTACAAGACCAATCTCCTGGACTTAAGGTGAGTGGTGGGCAAAGTCCAGACACCACCAGCGGCATTAGGGTGGCCGGGTGCAGGGGGGGCAAAACAGGGTGGGTGCCCAATAGAAGTCAATGGGGAACAGCCTTTGTAAAAAGAGACTGTATGCTTTGACTGCGCAGCCAACTGGGCTGAACCAATAGGGTGGCTCAGGCCATATGGTTCTCGAGGAGGGAGGGACACTTTTGGTCCTCTTCTCCACGGGCTAGGGGCAACAGGTGCAGAGGTGTCCATAGGCATGTGGATTTTCTTACCAGGAGCAGTTGCAGTCAAGGGGGCCTGCGAACCGAGGCAGCAGGCATTGTTGAGAAGTCCACAGAAGGGAAATCCAATGTGGGCTGCTAGTCTGAAGGGTCTGGGGACCACGTTGGCACCATTCCCCACTTCAGCTTGGGTGCAGTGGTGCTTTCTGGCATCAGATGTCTGCGGTCTTGGAGCCTGACAGCCCATTCTTTTGTGCCTGCAGAATGCAGGGGAACAGGTACGCTGTCCCACAAGAGTTCTTGGTTTCCTGGGTGATGTACTGGTGAGTCTCCCAGGTTTTCGAGACACAGCAGCTGCAGGACAAGCAGGCTTTTGGTGCAATAGGCGAAGTCAGCAGGCAGGCCGGCAGGTTTGGTGCCAAGTCCGTTGCTGGATCTTCTGCTCTTGGTCTTTGTGATTCATCACATCCGTCTTCTCCTTTCCGATCAGCCGGATCTGATTCTCTGGTGCCTGGGGCTCCTCTAAATACTAAATTTTGGGGCATTAGGGGAGTGTAGGGTGGTAGCTAATGGGTTACCTACCCTTGGGGTCACTACGCCCCCTATTTGACCACTCTCTGTGGGAAGTGGGCATAACCCTGTCCTAGAATTCCTATGGTTGCCATCTTCAAGATGGGCAACTCTGAAAGGTTGTGTCCACTTTTGGTAGCCCACCTCAGCGGTGGTACTAGGCTGAGGGTGGGCACTAGCTAATTTTCCCACTGACATCAGTGTGCACGAGATGCTTGATACCAAGCATCCCTATTTTCAGTGAAGCCATCATGTAGCTGGGGAACTCATTTTCACCAGTATCCAGCACATGTACTCAAAATGTCTTCCCTGTTCACTTGTACTGGCAGCAATAGGTCTGGCCAGCACAGGGGCATATCTGCTCATGCAGTTATGCCCTTACGTGCAGTATAGCTCACCGTGACTTAGGGCCGCAAGGGATGGCTTACCTACACTCCATGCAGTGTCTATGGGCATGACACACATGGTTGTGGGCCATGTTGTGTTTTCACTTTTGTCTGCACCAAGACACGCAGCCTGCTGTGACAGTCTATAAGTGCTTGGTGAAGGGTGCTATAGGGTGTCACACTTCATGTTGCAGCCCTTAAGGACCCTCTTTGGCCTCCTTTGCCTAGGTACCAGGCGTACCACTTACTAGGGACTTACAGGGAGTGTCAAAGGTATTGCCAACTGGGGTACAATGGTGCAGTGCTTGGGAAAGACATCTGGCACTGGGGACCTGGTTAGCAGGGACCCAGTGCACTTTCGGTCGAAATTACATCAAATACTAGGTAAAAAGTGGGGGTGACCATGTCAAAGAATACCAAGAGGACTTTGCATTATGTTAGCCCCAAGTTTCGATTGCCCGAATCCGCTCTTATTTAAAAAATGGGTGGAAAGCAACCTATAGGCCTCAATGCGCCTAGTTTGCCTGCTCATAAAGTATGCCAAAATTGATCGGGACACCAATATGAATGAGATTGCACGTATTCACAGCAAGCTCGGGAAAATAGAAAATCCAAGCAATAAAGATTCTATTGAAAAAGGCATTAAAGAAACGAAGGATCGGCTGAAAAAACAAGAGGACATAATTAAAAATAGAAAAGCGTACAAATTTGCGCACGATGAAAATGATTATGAACAAGGACAAGTGTTCACTTTCGCATGCAAATATGACTCGCTCAAAAAACAAAAGTCTACCAACAGAGAACAAAGTCAACAATGAACAACACCCATAGCCAACCATGACACCTATGCATCTACATCTGATGTTAGTACAATCCCAAGTGAAACAGAATCTGAGCGCAGTGGAGGTAATGGGTATAATCCAAGAGTAGATATGGGACATTTAACTCTGGCTGAGGAGATGGATTTTATAAGTGAACAGCGAAAACAGACCTTACGACCGCGGAATACAAACGCCGCGCAAAACAAAAAACAAAGATCCGAAGGCGCGAAAGGCGCATATGCCTCAAGCACAAGAGGAAGGGGGCAGCAGAACAAACGTTAGAAACAACGCTAACCTCACTGGATAAAACAATAATAAATATGACAGACATAGATCTAAACCAGGCTGCAAAACAGTTGCTCGCACTTGATTTAAGCTATTGCCGGAAAGCAATTTCAATTATTGTGAAATACGAGTTGATGTTTTTAAATTCATTAGAAAGCTCATGCTAGCAAAGTACTTTACAATCAAAAAGCCAACAGCAAAGGACAAAAAAACGCAATGTGGTGTGCCAAACGAGAACATTGGGCTAACAGCTGGTGACATTCCGCTAATGAGAACAGGTGATGAGCCAAATGAGAGCAACCAAGTAAGCACAAGCACTCAAAGCATAGCACTCATTGAAGGAGTCAACATTTCATCCCCAGGTCACATTCCTTTCAAGGTTCCATCAACATTCATGCCCACTATGCCGAGCGACGCTGTAGATATTTTTCATGATAGAGTGACAGATAAACTCTACCGAACCTCCAAAAAGTTCACAATCATGGACGAATGATTATATGTTTCTTACCTTGATCATTACTGCCATGTACACCAGCATTAGGCATGACGTTGGTATGAAAGAAGTAGAATTTTACTTGAAAAACCTATTTCAATGTATAGTCATAACAAAATGCTGCCAAACAAGATTAGATGGTGCTTACATAATAATGTATTTACGTTTGACGGTACCATTTTCCAAAAAATGCAAAGTGTAGCTTTGGGGGCATGCTTCTCCCCCAGCTACTCTTGCCTCCATGTAGGCTGGTGGGAGGAGTATGTCCTACATGTGGAACATCGTGATGCATGGTCAAATCATATAGTGCAATGGTGGTTCTACATTGACGATGTTTTTGTAATTTGGCATGGAACACAAGCCCAAGCTGAAGATTTTTGTTAACAACATCAACAATAATAATATGAATTTAAAGTTCACAGCACACTTTGACAAGTCTACCACCAACGTTCTTGATATTAAGGTATACATCAACAAAGGCAAAGTAGAAACTAGTCTTCACAGGAAAACAACCACAGGCAATACACTATTACACACCACTAGTTTTCACCCACAACATACCATCACAAGTATTCCATACAATGAATTTCTATGTATTCACAGGACCTGTAGTTCTGGAGACAATTTAAAGTATCATCAAAATGGAGCCAAACAAAGGTTCATAGAAAGAGGATATAATCCTAAGAAATTGGATATAGCGATAAGAAATGCCAATAACAAAGACAGACAGTTATTGTTGAGTGGTAGTAGGAAAAGAGCCGCCGATGACGTTTCATCTGAGAATATTACCTCTAACTCATTGGAAACAACACAGTGTAGACTTATTACCACCTATAGTAAGCAGGCCAATGACATTAAATCTATTATTAACAAACAATGGCCTATTGTTCTCATGGATGACACTCCTAAACAAATACTTCCTGACAGACCTACATTCACCTTTCGTAAAGCATATTCCATGCATAATGACCTTGTGAAAACCAGTCCTGAAATGGACAACAAAAATCAGATGGTTATCACCCAAAAGAGGCTTCTACAAATGTAGTTTATGCAGTGCGTGTAAATTCGAAATAAATACCACCACTTATACTACGGCGTTTTCCAACACGAGCATAGAACTCAAAGGCCACTATACATGTAGATCACAATACGCAGTGTACGTGTTACAATGTAAATGTGGGTTGCGTTACATAGGCAGCACAAAACTACAGGTTTATACTACAACATTTACGTGCCATTGTAAATTCTAACCCAGCCTACCCGGTGGCTCGACATTTTAAATTGGAACATGACAATAATCTTAATTGTGTTCAATACTTTGTCATCGATACTGTTCCAGTTAACAAACAAGGGGGCAATCATGAGAAAAAGCTAAAACAATTAGAATCAAGATACATAGTCGAACTCGATACTAAGTCCCCCCAGGGTCTTAACATAGGCAAAGATTTGCTCAATGACCTGTTATATACCCCTGATATGCACCCTATATTAGATCAGGGGTAAATACATATGCATATTTTAGAGAAGGCAATATCCTGACCACCAATATTTTGATCTTACCTGCTATCAGTGACTTTGTAACTAATGACGATGTTTTCATCAGAAGCACTTCATTTTAAGGGGGCTCCCTTGTAATCATGCTAGTGTAATATAACTCAGTAATAATTTCTAGATATTTTATCTTTTTCTTCAGCCGCCAGTAGCACTTTATATTTACTACAGCACATTAGACACAAGTAATATTTGCACGTTTGCACATACTTTGCACATTAGCACCACACTTTGGAACAGTAAAAATATAATACAGTACAATACTTGAAGCCATGTATGGCCAATATAGACAGCATATTAATGTTGTTTGCATACGCAGTATTTATACTGATTATTTATTGGCATATTTATTGATTATTTATTCTGGTAATGTGGTTTTTACTTCTCAAATATTTGCTTTTAAAATCATTTTAGATTAGAAAATAACTGCATTTGTGCATTTTTTTCGCATGTTAATATAATTTGTTAACATTTTATCCAATATAATTTTATATGTTTACCAATGTGGCATATAACTGTCCTTTATGGCAATCATTATAAGCAATATGTTTTACCCATGTAAAAACTGTTTACACATTACGGTTTTAACCACCAACGTATAGTATGTCTGCTATTCCCATTGACCTGCTGCTAAGTTGTCATGTGATGGGTTGTTACCCAATAAATATCTAGTAACAGCGTACGTGATCATGTGATCAAGGCCACAGTGTTGGTTGATACGCGTCATGATGGACTTTAGACCTAACTAAAAATAAACGTTATCACTGGGCACAAGCAAATTAAGTTGTCCGTATCCCCATTTGTGCTTGAATGCACGTTGGAGTGCTAATTGTATATATAATAATAATAATACGGACACTTGTAAAGCGCGACAGCTACCTCAAACAGAGGTGTCCCTGCGCTAAAGAGGCCAGTAGTGCAGCAGAGGATGGATACAAACCAGTTCTCGGGCCCTAGTCCGCCGTGAAGAGCCAGGTTTTAACCATTTTCCTGAAAAGGGTCTCAGTTTCAATGGTGCAGAAGTTACTGGGCAGGGAATTCCACAGTTTTGCTGCTCCAAGCATAAAAGATCTGCCCCCATGCGCAATTTCTTGAAACGGGGAATACACAGTAAAAGTTGTGGACCTCAAGGATCTAGATTGCTTATATCCAGTAATCTGTGTTTTAGGTAGTTAGGGCATTTTTCATGCAAGCCTCGGAATGCCATTGTTAAGGTCTTAAATTCAATTCTCTTGGCAATTGCGAGCCAGTGAAGTGCTTTTAGATGCGGAGAGACATGTTCACAAAAGGTACTCTCCTGATCAGCCTCGCAGCCGCATTTTTCACTTTCTGCAGGTGCTTAACCAAATACTTTGGTTGGCCCAGATAGAGGCCATTTGCATAGTCCAGCCTAGATGTCACTAAGACGTGTACTATGCTTTTCCGGCACTCCTCTGGCAGCAGATGCAGGAATTTCTTCAAATTCCTTACTTTGAAAAAACAGGTAGCTGTCACCTGACGTATCTGTGCCGAGAATGAGAGATTCAGCCTCCCACTTCACTCCTAGGTTTTTCATACAATCTGCAGGGGAGGGGGAGGGCCCATTTCTGTAGGCCACCAGAGGGCCGGAACAGGGGGTGGCTCTTTCCCAAAAAAACAGCACCTCTGTCTTACCCGCATTGAGCTTGAGTTTAATGCTGTTCATCCACAGCGCAATATCTCTTAATCATCCCCTGAAACTCTCGAATGCGGCCTTTGTCTGCTCTTTAAATGTGAAGACCAACTGGGTGTCATCCACATAGGAGATCACTTTGATACTCCAGTTGGCTATCAGGGAGAACAAAGGGCCAAGTACAGATTGAACAGGAGGGGGCTCGGTGCTGACCTCTGGGGGACTCTGCACCAGAGCTGTATGTATGTATGTGTGTATGTGTATATATATATATATATATATATCAAAACCATACACCCCTCTCAGTAGGAAAGGAGAAGAGGCCACTCAGGGGAACTTAAGGAGCCGTTTATTGAGGACAGCGAGGCAAGATGCATTTCGGCGTTGTAGCCTTCCTCAGTTGCCGCTGCTATCACGTGTTGACTCCACCCATGACTTAAATGTGTCCTGTACCACCCTCATTGGAAGGTGAGTGAGTTCCGCCCCAAAGTCACATGTTGATTCATCCATAGTGGCTCAGATGAGACTTCAACTCCCAGAAGCCATCACTCCTGGCGAGTATAACTCGGGAAGGAACACAATGTTCAGGGTAAAGGCGCAGTAATGAAATGGAGTATTCACGTTGTGAATAAAGTCCAACAAACTCCCTCGGGTCCCCTTTACTATCCAAACCCCATGTGCAATGCAGCCGGGTCTTGAGCCGAAAATGCAGTGATTCCGACTCCTCGTCACGTCACGAGCTGCACCTGGCAGTAGTCCATGACTGACCTTGCACTTGAGGCGGGCAGAAGTTGTTCCGATATCTCGAAGAAACAGAAGAAAGCCTTGACTGCTGGTGCCAGCATCACTCCTGCCGCTTATTGAACGGAGCCTCCAGCGCACCTCTGGCTAGTGCGCAAATTGTATCAAAACCAAACACCCCTCTCAATAGGAAAGGAGAAGAGGCCACTCAGGGGAACTTAAGGAGCCGTTTATTGAGGACAGCGAGGCAAGATGCATTTCGGCGTTGTAGCCTTCCTCAGTTGCCGCTGCTATCACGTGTTGACTCCACCCACGACTTAAATGTGTCCTGTACCACCCTCATTGGAAGGTGAGTGAGTTCCGCCCCAAAGTCACATGTTGATTCATCCATAGTGGCTCAGATGAGACTTCAATTCCCAGAAGCCATCACTCCTGGCGAGTATAACTCGGGAAGGAACACAATGTTCAGGGTAAAGGCGCAGTAATGAAATGGAGTATTCACGTTGTGAATAAAGTCCAACAAACTCCCTCGGGTCCCCTTTACTATCCAAACCCCATGTGCAATGCAGCCGGGTCTTGAGCCGAAAATGCAGTGATTCCGACTCCTCGTCACGTCACGAGCTGCACCTGGCAGTAGTCCATGACTGACCTTGCACTTGAGGCGGGCAGAAGTTGTTCCGATATCTCGGAGAAACAGAAGAAAGCCTTGACTGCTGGTGCCAGCATCACTCCTGCCGCTTATTGAACGGAGCCTCCAGCGCACCTCTGGCTAGTGCGCAAATTGTATCAAAACCTAACACCCCTCTCAGTAGGAAAGGAGAAGAGGCCACTCAGGGGAACTTAAGGAGCCGTTTATTAAGGACAGCGAGGCAAGATGCATTTCGGCGTTGTAGCCTTCCTCAGTTGCCGCTGCTATCACGTGTTGACTCCACCCACGACTTAAATGTGTCCTGTACCACCCTCATTGGAAGGTGAGTGAGTTCCGCCCCAAAGTCACATGTTGATTCATCCATAGTGGCTCAGATGAGACTTCAATTCCCAAAAGCCATCACTCCTGGCGAGTATAACTCGGGAAGGAACACAATGTTCAGGGTAAAGGCGCAGTAATGAAATGGAGTATTCACGTTGTGAATAAAGTCCAACAAACTCCCTCGGGTCCCCTTTACTATCCAAACCCCATGTGCAATGCAGCCGGGTCTTGAGCCGAAAATGCAGTGATTCCGACTCCTCGTCACGAGCTGCACCTGGCAGTAGTCCATGACTGACCTTGCACTTGAGGCGGGCAGAAGTTGTTCCGATATCTCGGAGAAACAGAAGAAAGCCTTGACAGCTGGTGCCAGCATCACTCCTGCCGCTTATTAAACGGAGCCTCCAGCGCACCTCTGGCTAGTGCGCAAATTGTATCAAAACCAAACACCCCTCTCAGTAGGAAAGGAGAAGAGGCCACTTAGGGGAACTTAAGGAGCCGTTTATTGAGGACAGCGAGGCAAGATGCATTTCGGCGTTGTAGCCTTCCTCAGTTGCCGCTGCTATCACGTGTTGACTCCACCCACGACTTAAATGTGTCCTGTACCACCCTCATTGGAAGGTGAGTGAGTTCCGCCCCAAAGTCACATGTTGATTCATCCATAGTGGCTCAGATGAGACTTCAACTCCCAGAAGCCATCACTCCTGGCGAGTATAACTCGGGAAGGAACACAATGTTCAGGGTAAAGGCGCAGTAATGAAATGGAGTATTCACGTTGTGAATAAAGTCCAACAAACTCCCTCGGGTCCCCTTTACTATCCAAACCCCATGTGCAATGCAGCCTGGTCTTGAGCCGAAAATGCAGTGATTCCGACTCCTCGTCACGAGCTGCACCTGGCAGTAGTCCATGACTGACCTTGCACTTGAGGCGGGCAGAAGTTGTTCCGATATCTCGGAGAAACAGAAGAAAGCCTTGACAGCTGGTGCCAGCATCACTCCTGCCGCTTATTGAACGGAGACTCCAGCGCACCTCTGGCTAGTGCGCAAATTGTATCAAAACCAAACACCCCTCTCAGTAGGAAAGGAGAAGAGGCTACTCAGGGGAACTTAAGGAGCCGTTTATTGAGGACAGCGAGGCAAGATGCATTTCGGCGTTGTAGCCTTCCTCAGTTGCCGCTGCTATCACGTGTTGACTCCACCCACGACTTAAATGTGTCCTGTACCACCCTCATTGGAAGGTGAGTGAGTACCGCCCCAAAGTCACATGTTGATTCATCCATAGTGGCTCAGATGTATTATTATTTATATATATATATAAATATACAATACAAAACTGCTCAAACAGTGAAGACGCCACACCACTGAGAGTTAAATGCCTTTAATGAATTGCTGTAGCTCGACGGGGTAACAAGCTCGCTCCCAATGTTCATAAGCAGCCCAACGTGTTTCGAGGACCAAGGTGTTCTTGTTCACGGGCAATGGCGGAGGTAGATGACAGACGATCCATCAGGAGCAGCTGATATGCACTCAAAATAGTTCTGCCTCCGTGGGCGTATGCATGCAAAGCATGCTGGTACTTTGAGTTCCTGTATGTTTTTACCACAGTGGGTGTCTTTTAATCACTTGCGTTAATCCCAAGTGTTACCCCAGTGGGTTGAGAGGGGGCTGAAAACCATCGTAGAGCCATATTCAAGGTCAATTGACAATTCTGAAACGCGTCAGACCTGCTTTGCAATGCTTGCGGAGTGTGTTTGCGACCACTGCGAACCTTGCTGTATGGGGATCGTCACCGTGAGGGCTTTCTCACTGAAAGGCAACTTTTGATGGTGTATGTTTAGCGGCTTTGTCCTAAGTCGCAGGAAGCCCCACCGCGAGCTATGCGGCCCGTGTTGCTGGGAGGACCTGGCATATTTCACGGACAAGTGACGCTCGACAGCGAGTGTTGGACAAATAGCAGCAAGCGTTGCCCTGTGCATTGACATTGCCCCACTTGGGTTCAATTCTCACTGTTCTCCAGCGACGGCACCCACAGGGGTTTGATTCATGTTTGGACTGCAAATACCATAGTGCCTTGCAGCCCACGTCACAGGAGGTGTGAGTTCCTGTGGAGGTGGGCGGGACATTTGAAATAAAGCAGGTGTTCCAAACAACGTTGTCACTGGTCTACTTGTGAGGGGCTCTGGATGAAGGAGTAATTTACGAAACGCGTCAGTCCTGCTTTGCAATGCTTGCGGAGTGTGTTTGCGACCACTGCGAACCTTGCTGTATGGGGATTGTCACCGTGAGGACTTTCTCACTGAAAGGCAACTATTGATGGCGTATGTTTAGCGGCTTTGTCCTAAGTCGCGAGGAAGCCCCGCAGCGAGCTATGCGGCCCTTGTTGCTGGGAGGACCTGGCATATTTTAAGAAAAAGTGACGCTCGACAGCGAGTGTTGGACAAATAGCAGCGAGCGCTGCCCTGTGCATTGACATTGCCCCACTTGGGTTTAATTCTCACTGTTCTCCAGCGACAGCACCCACAGGGGTTTGATTCATGTTTGGACTGTGAATACCATAGTGCCTTGCAGCCCACGTCACAGGAGGTGTGAGTTCCTGTGGAGGTGGGCGGGACATTTGAAATAAAGCAGGTGTTCCAAACAACATTGTCACTGGTCTACTTGTGAGGGGCTCTGGATGAAGGAGTAATTTCCGAAACGCGTCAGCCCTACTTTGCAATGCTTGCGGTGTGTGTTTGCGACCACTGCGAACCTTGCTGTATGGGGATCGTCACCGTGAGGGCTTTCTCACTGAAAGGCAACTTTTGATGGTGTATGTTTAGCGGCTTTGTCCTAAGTCGCGAGGAAGCCCCGCCGCGAGCTAAGCGGCCTGTGTTGCTGGAAGGACCTGGCATATTTCACAGACAAGTGACGCTCGACAGCGAGTGTTGGACAAATAGCAGCGAGCGCTGCCCTGTGCATTGACATTGCCCCACTTGGGTTTAATTCTCACTGTTCTCCAGCGACGGCACCCACAGGGGTTTGATTAATGTTTGGACTGCGAATACCATAGTGCCTTGCAGCCCACGTCACAGGAGGTGTGAGTTCCTGTGGAGGTTGGGCGGGACATGTGAAATAAAGCAGGTGTTCCAAACAACATTGTCACTGGTCTACTTGTGAGGGGCTCTGGATGAAGGATTAATTTCCGAAACGCGTCAGCCCTGCTTTGCAATGCTTGCGGAGTGTGTTTGCGACCACTGGGAAACTTGCTGTATGAGGATCGTCACCGTGAGGGCTTTTTCACTGAAAGGCAACTTTTGATGGTGTATATATATATTCACTGAAAAAACCATAGGTTATAGACCATATATAGTTAGGAATTAGCATTTACAAAACCTTGAAAATTCACTGAAAAAACCATAGGTTATAGACCATATATAGTTAGGAATTAGCATTTACAAAACCTTATTTTACTCACACAAAACCATTGAAATTCCATATATAGTTAGTTGCACTAACTATATATCGTGCACCCGCAATCCACTGCTGATGATGTCACATATTACATCATTCATGACATGGTCAGTGACATCACTGATGACATCTCAAATGACATCACTGATGACATCATCCAGTGACTGTGTGTTTCTGTAAAGTTTAAATATGTTTTACATATTGAAGAATGAGTAGATGTATAAGTGTCTGGATGAAGGATTTAGTAGGTGCGTGACTGACTGTATGAGTGAGTGATTAAATGTGTCTCACTGAGTGCATGGGTTAGTGACTAAACTGTCTTAATTTGTGCATCATTATGTCTGTTGTTCTGTAAAGTGCTGCATGTGTTGATCAGTAGCTATATGAGTAACTATATGGGTTATTGATTGATTGTCCAAGTATTTGTTTGGGAGACTGAGTGTGTGTGTGGCTGGCTGGGAGATGTGTGTCTCTGTGCATATCAATGTGTACTTGTATCAATGATTGTATAAGAGAGTAAGTATGTGTTAGTATATGTTTGAAAATGTAAGGTACTCTATGTTTAAGTGTATAGATTAGAAAATGGAAGTGTGATTGATTCTTTACAGGACTGACTAGGTGTGTGAGTAACTCCATGGATGAGTGGCAGAGTGTGAGTGTCTCTATAGGTGTATGAGTGCATATGATAGTGTTGTAAAGATGAGTGATTGTATGTATGAATGATTGTATGGGTGAATGAGTGAATGTGTGTGTAGACATAGGAATCAGTGAGTGCGTATGTAGTAACTAGTATTGGTGTGTCAATGGTTTAAAAAATTATATTCTGTATTTAACACTGGGTGTAACAGAGGTTATATTAAAGTGTGAGGAGATGCATTGTATTGTCACATGAATGATATCATCAGTGATGTGACCATTGATGTCAAATGAGATGTCATCAGTGATGTCATCAGTGATGTCATTTGAGATGTCATCAGTGATGTCATCAGTGATGTCACTGACCATGTCATGAATGATGTAATATGTGACATCATCAGCAGTGGATTGCGGGTGCGCGATATATAGTTAGTGCAACTAACTATATATGGAATTTCAATGGTTTTGTGTGAGTAAAATAAGGTTTTGTAAATGCTAATTCCTAACTATATATGGTCTATAACCTATGGTTTTTTCAGTGAATTTTCAAGGTTTTGTAAATGCTAATTCCTAACTATATATGGTCTATAACCTATGGTTTTTTCAGTGAATTTCAATGGTTTTTTATTAGCAAATATCAAAAGCTTTTTTGTGGAAAATGACTAAAATTAGGTATACATCAGCGGCGTTCATTTATGTTCACCACAGCCACTGTTGAAAGTAAAGTGAAAGTCGCGAAACAGTGGCCACGCCATCGTGTCCCCTTTAGGCCCCATCATGCACGTAAGTGACAGCTATTTTGTGTGTCATGGCCTCTCTGCCCACTGCCAATAGCCTGCACGTCTCTCTCCCCCTCACTCCCCGGCCTCGCAAGCATTCCCCCGCGCCCCGACAGCCCCCGGTCTCTCCTGCTTGGGCCATAAACGCACCTTTAATGCGACCCTGTCTCCGAGCCACATCCCGTTCTGAACCCCCTCGCTCTTTCATCTCATTCATAGAACAGGCCCTTTTTGATAACCTCTTCCTCCCTGCCCGATTGTCCGGCCTGATCCCAGGCCCTCACCTAGCCCAACAGATGCAGTTTATTGCCCCCTACAGTAGCAAACTATAACATAAAAATCGTTAGAAAAAACAAAAGGAATCGAGCAAAATCAGTAGGCCACTGATGGGATCTCTTTTTGACCTCGCTAAAATAGAAACATTAGGAACAACCCCTCATGAGAAATATGAAACTAGTGAGAGGAACCGAGCTCGACGCCATGATGGCTGCAAGACAGCTCGGCTCCGCCGCCCACCCCGCCCAAAATAACGACAAACCCTATGCAAATATTATAAATATATACAACACACCAGCAAAGTAACAGGGTAAAACGTTTTATTAAATAACTATTTACATGGCAGCCTGCTGCAACATCGATCCAAATGCATGACGCTGTTCCTGTCCCTCCTTCCTTAAAGTAGCAATGTTGGGCTACTTTGGGCTACTTTTTAGTAGGATTTGGGCTTTAGAAAGTCTACAAAGGCCATCAGCCGACGAGGTAGCATAGGTGGCGGCCTAGTGGTGGAGGACCGTTGTGCAAATAGCCCGGGGGCGAACCACGTGCCAAGGCCCGTCCCCAGGACATCCCGAGGTGATGTCCGGCAAGTTGTGTGGGGGGATGCCTTGCTGATGCCGCCACCCCCCCCCCACCTTCTTGTTGCCTGACCCGGCCAGCTCAATCGATCGAGCATGAGACTCTCAAACCCAGGGTCGTAGGCCCGGCCATCTTGTGGGGCGCCCGCAGGAGAAACGGCACGGATGGCCCCCTCTCCCCTCACCCCCATGTGGAGCTGCAGCAGGGCGACCCTTAGCGTTTCACTCGCCGGTCAGCTGAAGCAGGGCGACCCTTAGCGTTTCACTCGCCGGTCAGCTGAAGCAGGGCGACCCTTAGCGTTTCACTCACCGGTCAGCTGAAGCAGGGCGACCCTTAGCGTTTCACCTGCCGGACGGCTGCACCAGGACTGCCATTGGCGTTCCACTCGGTTGGATGGCCGGGGACCCGCTCCGGTGGCCGGGGTGAAGAGCGGCTGTTGCTGCGAAACGCTCAAAATGGCGGCCGACTCCCTGGATTTGGGCCTGGTCCACTAGAACGGCTCTGGAAAACCCTGGAACTCGAATGCTTGCCTGCTCGGGCATGAGCCCCACTCTTGAAGACGTCCTCTCAGTTTTAAAGGTTCTACGAGAGTCATTGGCCCTCGACTCCCGCGGTCTTCAGATGGGGGCAACCGCCACTGTTGCTCGACTATCCCCCATGGATATACCGCTGCCACGGGTGTCCGCCGCCTTATCCACATCTGGTGCCGTGAGGGAGGCTGATTCAGTGCATCGGCGGAGGGATACGCCTACTGTCCCGCTCTCCGGAAGTGTCCACAACATTGTCACAGGATGGTAGTGCTCTCATGCTGACGCCAGTTTTTGTCCGAATTACTAAGAGACACTGTAGACTGCCAACTTGATCAGCTCCGGTGGGACCTCAGCGTGACCCGGTAGGGAAGATTTTGCCTCCCTCGCCTTTGAGTCATGGTTCATGCTGCCTGTTCTTTCTTTTGGCGCTAACAAACTTTTTGAACTGCCGAAAGGGATTCTGGTCCTGACGTTAGTTATTGGAGACATTGAACTATACTCTGGACTGTAGAAGTTACAAGAAATTAAGAATATAAATAGGGAAATTGCTATAGTTTGAAGACATTTCTGAGGATTTTGTGATTATCAAACAATTTCAGGAATTAATGTAATTTATTGCTTTCCAGGATTAGTGGTATGCATCACATTTCGGAAAGCAGAACTTCAATCTGGCGGGAATTTCTACATTCCCACTGTGACACAAATGTGCTTTTCACATGTAACTATTGTCAATGAAACACATCTGGGCTCAGGCTCACCCAGGTAAAAGGAACGGATACCCCCAAGCGTGAGATCGTCTTGACACAAAGCTGACTCAAGTGTTGCTGCTGATGCTATGCAGACAAAAACTGGTTTTCAGTTTGTACATTCTTCAGGATTTTTCCATCCAAGGCTGGTTGAGAGTTTGTAGAACGATGGCTTCAGATTTTCAACATACTACTCTTCAACATTTTTCATAAATGTAAGAATGTGAGACTCACTAGGAGAACAGCCGTTTATCTTTCCTTTCAAAATGCTGCCAACAATATTTTCTGAATGGAAGACACCATCTTGTAGCATAAAGGGCTGCGTCAAGGGTGGTATTGCCCAGAATGTCTTGTTTTCAAGTGCTCGTAATGACGAAGCCAGGACTGTGGCAGAGTGTCCAAAATCTACAAAAAACACCACTGCCAACTCTTCAATAACTTCCATCACCCAGCACCGCATTTCCAAAGAAACAGCATAGCAAGCTTTCGTGGCCTTTAGAGTTTTCGGAAGCAGTTTCCCAAGACCATCCCTGCAGCCATTACAATCCAACAGAGGAACTTTTTCCAAGATCGGCATATTAACAGGGCTGCTTGTGTAATCGGGGCTCTTGCAGCCATTCAACTTAATTGAGGCTTTCACAATGACAGACCGCCCACTGAACTTCGTGCCATGACATTTTCTTATAACATTCTGCTGGGTCTTCGCCGAACTGAAGTCTACAAATGCAAAGCATTTCATTCCGCTTTGACATTTCTTGACATGTAGTGGGTTGAAGTCTTTAAAGAGGTCCACAATTTGCTCCTCAGTCACATCACTTGAAAGATTCCCCAAGCCAGGCAGGTCCCACACCACTTGAAAGGACCTGCCTGGCCTCGACCAAAATGGCACCAGTATGGGAGCGACTTGCAACTCCTTATGACGTTCTAGTTACTTAGCCTTGACGTTATGGGGGATGTATGCGGTCTTTGTGCACATGGCGGGCGGGGAAGGGTACTGACTGGGCATACGGACAACCCTATTGATGTCGGTTTTTCATTATTGATTATTGTTTTATTAAAGCTTCGAAGTAATGTTAACCATAATACTCGCCCATGGTGTGCGTATGGACGATTTTATTGTAACTGATCCTGTAATACTTTCAATTATAAAATCAACCTTCACTGATCCTGCAACCGTTTGTCACGTTTATTTTTTTCAATTAAATGGCTCGCTTGTTACATACTCCTATACCCCTGGCTTTTGACCCTTTCCTACGCGCGGTCTGTACTACCGCCCTCAGGCGATCTATGTAATGAACAGACTACCATTGCCGAGACACAAGGGACTGCATCTCAGAGAGATAAGTCAAGTACGTGGTAGATAAAAAGATTTTCGTGTTTATGCACGCTGATGTGCTTTGACCGCTGCCCCCCCCTCTTTTCTTTTTCTGCAGGTTACATTGGAATTTCAGCTGAAGTATGGAGAAGACCTAAACCGCACCGTGTTCTACGCAAGGAAAAATAGGCTAGCTCTGTGAGACGGTACATTATATGTAGGAGCTATCTCTGGGAGCGTGAAAGATTGTATGGTATGAATGTGCGCATGGGCCCTGATTTGTACGGTATGAATGCGTATGTTTGGCGCACGACTGGGTCAATAAAAGAATGCTTTTTGTATGACAGAGGCGTTGATCGAACGGTTAATGGAATGAGAAAAATAAGCCCGAACATGGTATCCGCATGTGAAGGACGAAAAAGAATATAGCACTTTCCTTACTTAGGACCGACTCTCTCTGGTACAGGTATAATTGGCTTTAGACACGACAGTGTTTGAACAAATTGATAGAAACAAAACGATCATATTTTGCCATATTACTACCTCTCCTTTCTGTAAAATGTTGGAACTTAATTGGCTGAGAAAGAAAGGACGGGTAAAACGACTGATGTCCCCTAATCTGACCCTTAAAAGGGAACTATATGTCAGTGGTTTTTTGTTTTAATGCCTTAGTAACACCACCCTCATCATTTAGATTACCACCGCCCATTGCACAAAAGTAGAATGTCCGAAACATCCCCGTTTAAATATAAAAATAAATAAATAAATTTTTAAAAAAACAACAACAAAACGAACAATCAATAAACATACAATATTTGAAAAGTCTATCATTCTTTTTCCCCTCATAGTACGCTTCCCACACCGCTTCCCGGTGCGCGTACCGGGCACTCCCCACGCAAAAAAAAATGAAAAAAAAATTGTTTTGCCCCGCGGGGCCCTTTTAAAGCCTCCACATCAAACCTAGGGGGCCAGGGAGGATCTACTATGCCCCCTTATGCTCATTTCCCCCTTTGTTTTGGCCTCCTCTTGTCTCTCGATCCTACCGAGAGACAAGATGGCGGCCGCTCCGGACTGTTTAGAATGTTGACAGACACCAGAGAGCCAATCAGCTTCGCTTCGCGAAGTTCCGTTATGCGTCAAGTACGCGAACCGGGGCGCTACCCGGAGCGCTGTTACAGATATATATATATTTTTGAACGTTAATTTATCAAAATCCACTGGAGCACATATATTGAGACCTAGCAAAGGCACATCGGGCTACCAGTCCCTACAATTTTGCCAAGTTTCGTGGAAATCCATTCAGCCGTTCGGGCTAAAAGTGAGGCCAACCGCCCTATGGAAAATTGCATGGGAAAAACGCGTTTTGGGACCCCCCTTTTTTCTCGGCCCTCCCTTGACAAAACCCCCCCAAATTTCCAGGGGCTGCTCAGAAACACAATGTTCCATTTTCCTGAAAATTTCAGCCAATTCCATCCACAAACGCCAAAGTTATTAGACATAGAATTTTCAAAAATCCCATAGAGAAAAAATCCTAACTATATATACCTACTGGCGACCGCCAGTAGGTAATATATATATATAGGATCGAGAGACAAGAGGAGGCAAAAACAAAGGGAGAAATGAGCATAAGGGGGCATAGTAGATCCTCCCTGGCCCCCTAGGTTTGATGTGGAGGCTTTAAAAGGGCCCCGCGGGGCAAAAAAAAAAAAATCATTTTTTTTGCGTGGGGAGTGCCCGGTACGCGCACCGGGAAGCGGTGTGGGAAGCGTACTATGAGGGAAAAAGAATAATAGACTTTTCAAATATTGTACGTTTATTGATTGTTCGTTTTGTTGGTTTTTTTTATTTATTTTTTTTAATTTTTTTTTATATTTAAACGGGGACGTTTCGGACATTCTAATTTTGTGCAATGGGCGGTGGTAATCTAAATGATGAGGGTGGTGTTACTAAGGCATTAAAACAAAAAACCACTGACATATAGTTCACTTTTAAGGGTCAGATTAGGGGACATCAGTCGTTTTACCTGTCCTTTCTTTCTCAGCCAATTAAGTTCCAACATTTTACAGAAAGGAGAGGTAGTAATATGGCAAAATATGATCGTTTTGTTTCTATCAATTTGTTCAAACACTGTCGTGTCTAAAGCCAATTATACCTGTACCAGAGAGAGTCGTTCCTAAGTAAGGAAAGTGCTATATTCTTTTTCGTCCTTCACATGCGGATACCATGTTCGGGCTTATTTTTCTCATTCCATTAACCGTTCGATCAACGCCTCTGTCATACAAAAAGCATTCTTTTATTGACCCAGTCGTGCGCCACACATACGCATTCATACCGTACAAATCAGGGCCCATGCGCACATTCATACCATACAATCTTTCACGCTCCCAGAGATAGCTCCTACATATAATGTACCGTCTCACAGAGCTAGCCTATTTTTCCTCGCGTGGAACACGGTGCGGTTTAGGTCTTCTCCATACTTCAGCTGAAATTCCAATGTAACCTGCAGAAAAAGAAAAGGGGGGGGGGCAGCGTTCAAAGCACATCAGCGTGCATAAACACGAAAATGTTTTTACCTACCACGTACTTGACTTATCTCTCTGAGATGCAGTCCCTTGTGTCTCGGCAATGGTAGTCTGTTCATTACATAGATCGCCCGAGGGCGGTAGTACAGACCGCGCGTAGGAAAGGGTCAAAAGCCAGGGGTAAAGGAGTATGTAACAAGCGAGCCATTTAATTGAAAAAACTAAATGTGACAAACGGTTGCAGGATCAGTGAAGGTTGATTTTATAATTGAAAGTATAACAGGATCAGTTACAATAAAATCGTCCATACGCACTCCATGGGCGAGTATCATGTGTAACATTACTTCGAAGCTTTAATAATACAATAATCAATAATGAAAAACCGACATCAATAGGGTTATCCGTATGCCCAGTCAGTACCCTTCCCCGCCCGCCATGTGCACAAAGACCGCATACATCCCCCATAACGTCAAGGCTAAGTAACTAGAACGTCATAAGGAGTTGCAAGTCGCTCCCATACTGGCGCCATTTTGGTCGAGGCCAGGCAAGTCCAGAGTATAGTTCAATGTCTCCAATAACTAGCGGCAGGACCAGAATCCCTTTCGGCAGTTCAAAAATTTCGTTAGCGCCAACACAAAGAACAGGCAGCATTAACCATGACTCAAAGGCGAGGGAGGCAAAATCTTCCCTACCGGGTCACGCTGAGGTCCCACCGGAGCTGATCAAGTTCGCAGTCTACAGTGTCTCTTATTAATTCGGACAAAAACTGGCATCAGCATGAGAGCACTACCATCCTGTGACAATGTTGTGGCCACTTCTGGAGAGCAGGACAGCAGGCGTATCCCTCCACCGATGCAATGAATCAGCCTCCCTCACGGCACCAGATGTGGATAAGGCGGCGGACACCCGTGGCAGCGGTATATCCATGGGGGATAGTCGAGCAACAGTGGCGGTTGCCCCCATTGGAAGCTCGCGGGAGTCGAGGGACAACGACTCTCGTAGAACCTTTAAAACTGAGAGGACGTCTTCAAGAGTGGGGCTCATGCCCGAGCAGGCAAGCATTCGAGTTCCAGGGTAGTCCAGAGCCGTTCTAGTGGACCAGGCCCAAATCCGGGGAGTCGGCCGCCATTTTGAGCGTTCCGCAGCAACAGCCGCTCTTCACCCCGGCCACCGGAGCGGGTCCCCGGCCATCCAACTGAGTGGAACGCCAATGGCAGTCCTGGTGCAGCCGTCCGGCAGGTGAAACGCTAAGAATCGCCCTGCTGCATCTGACCGCGGGGACGGGCCTTGGCGCGTGGTGTCGCCCCCGGGCTATTTGCACAACGGTCCTCCACCCCTAGGCCGCCACCTATGCTACCTCGACAGGAACAGCGTCATGCATTTGGATCGATGTTGCAGCAGGCTGCCATGTAAATAGTTATTTAATAAAACGTTTTACCCTGTTACTTTGCTGGTGTGTTGTATATATTTATAATATTTGCATAGGGTTTGTCGTTATTTTGGGCGGGGTGGGCGGCGGAGCCGAGCTAACTTCTCTTATTTAGTCAGCACATAAATTGACTTACTGGTGCGCATTATTTTGAGTGTACATTTGGGATATCGGTTGGGGTCGGGTTCGTCGTACTGAAATAACCCTTCAAGTTTCTGGTGTAGGCTACTCTCCCATTCACTAGCTCCAGAGAGAGTCGTTCCTAAGTAAGGAAAGTGCTATATTCTTTTTCGTCCTTCACATGCGGATACCATGTTTGGGCTTATTTTTCTCATTCCATTAACCGTTCGATCAACGCCTCAGTCATACAAAAAGCATTCTTTTATTGACCCAGTTGTGCGCCACACATACGCATTCATACCGTACAAATCAGGGCCCATGCGCACATTCATACCATACAATCTTTCACGCTCCCAGAGATAGCTCCTACATATAATGTACCGTCTCACAGAGCTAGCCTATTTTTCCTCGCGTAGAACACGGTGCGGTTTAGGTCTTCTCCATACTTCAGCTGAAATTCCAATGTAACCTGCAGAAAATGAAAAGAGGGGGGGGCAGCGTTCAAAGCACATCAGCGTGCATAAACACGAAAATCTTTTTATCTACCACGTACTTGACTTATCTCTCTGAGATGCAGTCCCTTGTGTCTCGGCAATGGTAGTCTGTTCATTACATAGATCGCCCGAGGGCGGTAGTACAGACCGCCCGTAGGAAAGGGTCAAAAGCCAGGGTTATAGGAGTATGTAACAAGCGAGCCATTTAATTGAAAAAAGATAAACGTGACAAACGGTTGCAGGATCAGTGAAGGTTGATTTTATAATGGAAAGTATAACAGGATCAGTTACAATAAAATCGTCCATACGCACACCATGGGCGAGTATCATGGGTAACATTACTTCGAACCTTTAATAATACAATAATCAATAATGAAAAACCGACATCAATAGGGTTGTCCGTATGCCCAGTCAGTACCCTTCCCCGCCCGCCATGTGCACAAAGACCGCATACATCCCCCATAACGTCAAGGCTAAGTAACTAGAACGTCATAAGGAGTTGCAAGTCGCTCCCATACTGGCGCCATTTTGGTCGAGGCCAGGCAGGTCCTTTCAAGTGGTGTGGGACCTGCCTGGCTTGGGGAATCTTTCAAGTGATGTGACTGAGGAGCAAATTGTGGACCTCTTTAAAGACTTCAACCCACTACATGTCAAGAAATGTCAAAGCGGAATGAAATGCTTTGCATTTGTAGACTTCAGTTCGGCGAAGACCCAGCAGAATGTTATAAGTTAATGTCTTGGCACGAAGTTCAGTGGGCGGTCTGTCATTGTGAAAGCCTCAATTAAGTTGAATGGCTGCAAGAGCGCCGATTACACCAGCAGCCCTGTTAATATGCCGATCTTGGAAAAAGTTCCTCTGTTGAATTGTAATGGCTGCAGTGATGGTCTTGGGAAACTGCTTCCGAAAACTCTAAAGGCCACGAAAGCTTGCTATGCTGTTTCTTTGGAAATGCGGTGCTGGGTGATGGAAGTTATTGAAGAGTTGGCAGTGGTGTTTTTTGTAGATTTTGGATGCTCTGCCACAGTCCTGGCTTCGTCATTACGAGCACTTGAAAACAAGACATTCTGGGCAATACCACCCTTGACGCAGCCCTTTATGCTACAAGATGGTGTCTTCCATTCAGAAAATATTGTTGGCAGCATTTTGAAAGGAAAGATGAACGGCCGTTCTCCTAGTGAGTCTCACATTCTTACATTTATGAAGAATGTTGAAGAGTAGTATGTTGAAAATCTGAAGCCATCGTTCTACAAACTCTCAACCAGCCTTGGATGGAAAAATCCTGAAGAATGTACAAACTGAAAACCAGTTTTTGTCTGCATAGCATCAGCAGCAACACTTGAGTCAGCTTTGTGTCAAGACGATCTCACGCTTGGGGGTATCCGTTCCTTTTACCTGGGTGAGCCTGAGCCCAGATGTGTTTCATTGACAATAGTTACATGTGAAAAGCACATTTGTGTCACAGTGGGAATGTAGAAATTCCCGCCAGATTGAAGTTCTGCTTTCCGAAATATGATGCATACCACTAATCCTGGAAAGCAATAAATTACATTAATTCCTGAAATTGTTTGATAATCACAAAATCCTCAGAAATGTCTTCAAACTATAGCAATTTCCCTATTTATATTCTTAATTTCATGTAACTTCTACAGTCCAGAGTATAGTTCAATGTCTCCAATAACTAACGGCAGGACCAGAATCCCTTTCGGCAGTTCAAAAAGTTCGTTAGCGCCAACAGAAAGAACAGGCAGCATGAACCATGACTCAAAGGCGAGGGAGGCAAAATCTTCCCTACCGGGTCACGCTGAGGTCCCACCGGAGCTGATCAAGTTGGCAGTCTACAGTGTCTCTTAGTAATTCGGACAAAAACTGGCATCAGCATGAGAGCACTACCATCCTGTGACAATGTTGTGGACACTTCCGGAGAGCTGGACAGCAGGCGTATCCCTCCGCCGATGCACTGAATCAGCCTCCCTCACGGCACCAGATGTGGATAAGGCGGCGGACACCCGTGGCAGCGGTATATCCATGGGGGATAGTCGAGCATCAGTGGCGGTTGCCCCCATCGGAAGCCCGCGGGAGTCGAGGGCCAACGACTCTCGTAGAACCTTTAAAACTGAGAGGACGTCTTCAAGAGTGGGGCTCATGCCCGAGCAGGCAAGCATTCGAGTTCCAGGGTAGTCCAGAGCCGTTCTAGTGGACCAGGCCCAAATCCGGGGAGTCGGCCGCCATTTTGAGCGTTCCGCAGCAACAGCCGCTCTTCACCCCGGCCACCGGAGCGGGTCCCCGGCCATCCAACCGAATGGAACGCCAATGGCAGTCCTGCTTCAGCTGACCGGCGAGTGAAACGCTAAGGGTCACCCTGCTTCAGCTGACCGGCGAGTGAAACGCTAAGGGTCGCCCTGCTTCAGCTGACCGGCGAGTGAAACGCTAAGGGTCGCCCTGCTGCAGCTCCACCTGGGGGTGAGGGGAGAGGGGGCCGTCCGCGCCGTCTCTCCTGCGGGCACCCCACAAGATGGCCGGGCATACGACCCTGGGTTTGAGAGTCTCATGCTCGATCGATTGAGCTGGCCGGATCAGGCAACAAGAAGGTGGGGGGGTGGCGGCATCAGCAAGGCATCCCCCCACACAACTTGCCGGACATCACCTCGGGATGTGGCGCGTGGTGTCGCCCCCGGGCTATTTGCACAACGGTCCTCCACCACTAGGCCGCCACCTATGCTACCTCGCCGGCTGATGGCCTTTGTAGACTTTCTAAAGCCCAAATCCTACTACAAAGTAGCCCAACGTAGCCCAACATTGCTACTTTAAGGAAGGAGGGACAGGAACAGCGTCATGCATTTGGATCGATGTTGCAGCAGGCTGCCATGTAAATAGTTATTTAATAAAACATTTTACCCTGTTACTTTGCTGGTGTGTTGTATATATTTATAATATTTGCATAGGGTTTGTCGATATTTTGGGCGGGGTGGGCGCCGGAGCCGAGCTGTCTTGCAGCCATCATGGCGTCGAGCTCGGTTCCTCCCACTAGTTTCATATTTCTCATGAGGGGTTGTTCCTAATGTTTCTATTTTAGCGAGGTCAAAAAGAGATCCCATCAGTGGCCTACTGATTTTGCTCGATTCCTTTTGTTTTTTCTAATGATTTTTATGTTATAGTTTGCTACTGTAGGGGGCAATAAACTGCATCTGTTGGGCTAGGTGATGGCCTGGGATCAGGCCGGACAATCGGGCAGGGAGGAAGAGGTTATCAAAAAGGGCCTGTTCTATGAATGAGATGAAAGAGCGAGGGGGTTCAGCACGGGATGTGGCTCGGAGACAGGGTCGCGTTAGAGGTGCGTTTATGGCCCAAGCAGGAGAGACCGGGGGCTGTCGGGGCACGGGGGAATGCTTGCGAGGCCGGGGAGTGAGGGGGAGAGAGACGTGTAGGCTATTGGCAGTGGGCAGAGAGGCCATGACACACAAAATGGCTGTCACTTACGTGCATGATGGGGCCTAAAAGGGACAAGATGGCGTGGCCACTGTTTCGCGACTTTCACTTTACTTTCAACAGTGGCTGTGGTGAACATAAATGAACGCCGCTTATGTATACCTAATTTTTGTCATTTTCCACAAAAAAGCTTTTGATATTTGCTAATAAAAAACCATTGAAATTCACTGAAAAAAACATAGGTTATAGACCATATATAGTTAGGAATTAGCATTTACAAAACCTTGAAAATTCACTGAAAAAACCATAGGTTATAGACCATATATAGTTAGGAATTAGCATTTACAAAACCTTATTTTACTCACACAAAACCATTGAAATTCCATATATAGTTAGTTGCACTAACTATATATCGCGCACCCGCAATCCACTGCTGATGATGTCACATATTACATCATTCATGACATGGTCAGTGACATCACTGATGACATCACTGATGACATCTCAAATGACATCACTGATGACATCTCATTTGACATCAATGGTCACATCACTGATGATATCATTCATGTGACAATACAATGCATCTCCTCACACTTTAATATAACCTCTGTTACACCCAGTGTTAAATACAGAATATAATTTTTAAAACTATTGACACACCAATACTAGTTACTACATACGCACTCACTGATTCCTATGTCTACACACACATTTACTCATTCACCCATACAATCATTCATACATACAATCACTCATCTTTACAACACTATCATATGCACTCATACACCTATACAGACACTCACACTCTGCCACTCATCCATGGAGTTACTCACACACCTAGTCAGTCCTGTAAAGAATCAATCACACTTCCATTTTCTAATCTATACACTTAAACATAGAGTACCTTACATTTTCAAACATATACTAACACATACTTACTCTCTTATACAATCATTGATACAAGTACACATTGATATGCACAGAGTCACACATCTCCCAGCCAGCCACACACACACTCAGTCTCCCATACAAATACTTGGACAATCAATCAATAACCCATATAGTTACTCATATAGCTACTGATCAACACATGCAGCACTTTACAGAACAACAGACATAATGATGCACAAATTAAGACAGTTTAGTCACTAACCCATGCACTCAGTGAGACACATTTAATGACTCACTCATACAGTCAGTCACGCACCTACTAAATCCTTCATCCAGACACTTATACATCTACTCATTCTTCAATATGTAAAACATATTTAAACTTTACAGAAACACACAGTCACTGGATGATGTCATCAGTGATGTCATCAGTGATGTCATTTGAGATGTAATCAGTGATGTCATCAGTGATGTCACTGACCATGTCATGAATGATGTAATATGTGACATCATCAGCAGTGGATTGCGGGTGCGCGATATATAGTTAGTGCAACTAACTATATATGGAATTTCAATGGTTTTGTGTGAGTAAAATAAGGTTTTGTAAATGCTAATTCCTAACTATATATGGTCTATAACCTATGGTTTTTTCAGTGAATATATATATATATATATATATATATATATATATATATATATATATATATATATATATATATATATATATATATATATATATATATATATATATATATATCTTGAAGAAGCAACAGCGTCTCCCCGTTTCTGGAGCCCCAGGCCCTTCAGGGTGGCCTCACTACATGGGCACGGAGCAGCCCACAAACACCACACTGGCAGGACAAACAATGTGAGGCCAATACCTTAAAACATGCTTTATTTCAAGAGTCTTTCCAAAGCGCCAGTTTCTTTTTGCCCAATGTTTCATCTTTATTGCCTTGATCACGGACAGGAGCAATAGCGCCCATGTGCGCTCGGGCGGAATTTAAAAGGTGTATCACGTGACTGCATTTCCCAGCACTACCTTTCCCAGAGTGCATTGTGCATATTACTCAATTATGAATTGGCAATCCACAAGATGTTTCTTTACCACAGTGGTGATGTCTGTTGCACAAGCACTGATGTTTGCATGGAATCGTTTTTGGTGCAGGCAGGTGAGTTCAGTCCATTTCGCAAATGTTCTTGAATTTTTTGACTTCATGAAAACAGCATCTTTTGGGCACGATTAAAGCAGGAAATCATCCCTCTTTAAATCCCTTCCATGCGCCATTCATTTTACTCTGTAGTTATCCCTTCGTGGGTTTAAAGGCGCAAGTGATCCAGGCTCCTCAATAAACATCTTGAAGAAGCAACAGCGTCAGCCCGTTTCCAGATCCCCAGGCCCTTCAGGGTGGCCTCACTACATGGGCACGGAGCAGCCCACAAACACCACACTGGCAGGACAAACAATGTGAGGCCAATACCTTAAAACATGCTTTATTTCAAGAGTCTTTCCAAAGCGCCAGTTTCTTTTTGCCCAACGTTTCAGCTTTATTGCCTTGATCACGGACAGGAGCAATAGCGCCCATGTGCGCTCGGGCGTAATTTAAATGGTGTATCATGTGACTGCATTTCCCAGCACTACCTTTCCCAGAGTGCATTGTGCATATTACTCAATTATGAATTGGCAATCCACAAGATGTTTCTTAACCACAGTGATTATTAAATATATATATATTTTTTTTTTTTTAATTATTTAGTGAGATTTTAGGTCCACCAACTTCACCCACTGATCTGTTCAACATTCACTCTCATTTTGCTTTTGAACACCACAGCAAGCTCTAGGGGACAATATACCAGCTCACTTCAGCTAGTGACCATCTGGCACTGTAAGTGACAGCATTTTGCCTGGTCACTGTGCATATTAACATAATTTAGTTTAGTTTTAGTTTAGTTTATTTTTTTGCATTGATAAATTAAAATCTTAGCAGTCCACACATCAATATAAAATTTATAAGGAAAAAAAAAAATACATGTATGCCTTGATTTCATATTTCCTTAAAAACGTGGTGCACATGTTTTAAAATTGAACGATTACAAAATAAAATGCATACAGTTTATTTACGATAGGAGTAAAAAGGGGTAAAGCCCAATCTGGTTGCAGCCCCAGTGTCCATAGCTCTGATAGTCTGTTATATAGTCTTAACGACCGAAGTTGGGGTCAGGGCGTAAAGGGGGTCAAGGAGAATTACCGGGCAAGGTGGCTTGGGCAGTGGCGGTTAGGCTTAGACCGCGGCGGAAAGCTTTATTTGGGCGGTTTTCATGAAGCGGACGAAGCTGCAGATTAATTTAACGTTGGTCCCGCTAAAACAGGCCTTTACTGCCTGTCGACAAGACCTATTATGCATTTCGTTTATATGTGGTTTTAACAGCTCTCTCCTCTCCCACTCTAGGAACTTGCATATGCACAGGAGATGCAGCATATCTTCTTTAGTTTCGCCGCATAGTCTACATAGTGTAGATGCAAATGTGCGTTTCCAGGGGGGCATGTGAGGTTTGGCGGATAAAATCCCCATCCGCAGTGCCAAAAATCCTTCTTTTAACGATCCTGAAAAACTGGTGCAGAGATACGGTTGTGGTGAACATTTTAGATAGCTTTGTATCACAAACCAGGTGTGTGTCCTCTTATTTAGACATTCCTTGTCGTTTTGAATAGATACAAGCCTTGTTGACTTATTTACCAGGGCTTTGACGTTGTTGAATGGAAGTCCGATCTCCCAGATGTTCTCCATGGCTAACATGCTGATCCCTGATTCAAGGTAGGCTTTAGCCGGAGAGGTATTGTTCCTTAATAATTCCTTCCATAGGAATGAATTAAGTGAGCCCACCTCTGCGCACTTTATTTTGTACCAGCTTTTTACGTAAGCCGCCTTCCTGCTTATTTTCTGATTTACTACTCCAAATTTGAGTCTTAATTGAGCTTGGGAGGTGTATTTGGGAAGCTTGAAAATTATTCTTAAAGCTTTAGCTAGTGTTTTGTTTAGGGTTTCTTCGTCCATCCCTCGCATGGCCTCACTCCCGTATGTGAGCGTTGGTATTAGCTTTGCATGGAGCACTTCAAGCAGCGGAAGCAGGTTTGGTCCTGCTATTTTGCTTTTAAGATTTTTCAAAGTGATCGCTAGGAGGGTACCTCTTCTCTGAATCACCTCTTTTTGTCGGTCATATGACCCGTTCTGGTCAAAAATTATCCCAAGATATTTATAGTTTTGAACGACTTCGAGTTCTCTCTTACCCAGCTGCCATTTCAATCGTTTTTTTGTGTTTTGTTGATTTAATACCATTATTTTCGATTTTTCTAGGTTAATTTCTAGCCCGTTTGTTGAGGCGAATTTGTTCGTAGTATGAAGTAGGTGTTGTAGGCCGACTGGTGTTTGATTCACATAAGAAGAAGTGCACCTCAGAACCAGAGCTGATGGGCAAATGCGTTACATCAGCAGTGTTTTCTTTTCAGTCTTTGTATTTTCCATATTGTTTTTTATGATCATCCTAGTGTGTTTACGCTATATCTTCACATTACGGTAATTCAAAGGCAATAAAAAAATCTTTACACCAATAAAGGTCATAGCATCCTCTGATATGAATAAAAAACTAAAAAGAAAAAGAAAAAGAGTTTCTATGTCGCTTCTGAATATGCCTTCCTTCTAGGAAGCACCTCTACTGTTCTACTAAAATTATGTATGATAGTTAATTATTTTTTTATTGTAAATGTTTTATTGAAATTGTATAGCCCCCATATTTTGGAGGCACCACATTTCCTTTTTTTGTGGCTTATGCTTGCTATGAAAAAAAACAATTTAACTATCACATCATCCTTCAAAAGCCAGACCCTTTGGGTTTGTCAATGCTTGTTTCAAGTTGAAAGAGACTTCAAAAGGAAAATGTGAAGAAAAATCAGAAGAAGACATGGCAGATAAACAGAAACTAGAGACAACAGAAGATGAAGTGATTAATATATCCACCTATCAACTTATTAATTTGTAAAGAAAATTATTCCAAAAAGAAAATGTTATACCAGTTTTCTCCACTGCTGTATTAAATACTATTGAATTCTAAAATTAATTTATTCAGCATCACTTGGAAATTGAATGTTAAGTATTTTTATAATCTTGCAAAATATGGAGAGCAGATTAAAATAGTTCCAGTAAGCACTTTCAAGCACATTAAGGCAACATTCAGCTTTATACCATCATTGACTGATGACATAATTGATCTGTTGAAATTTGGTTGGAAAATATATGACAAAACTCTCCTATGGTTCCATCTGCCTTACGCAAACCTTAATGAAAACACAGAGGGCCGTCTTATCCAAACTGAAGAAATGCCATTGAATAAAGATTAAAAGGGCTCAAAGTTTTAGCTGTGGTTATCATGTACACTGAAATATATAAGAGGAAAGTAATCATTATCAAAGTAAACTAATCACTTTTTTGCCTTATCAGGAGATCTGACTAAAGAATATCTTTTTATCGCACAAAATGTCCTGAATGGCTCATTAAACAATTGCTGAATAAAGGAAAAATCTCATCAATACTTGACCCACAAACATCTACTTACCCCAATAATTTAAATGTTGACGAAGGTACACAAGAAACGTTTGGACCTATAATCTAACTCATAGAGTCTCAAGGTACAATCACGGAGCGTAGAATGTATGCTAATACTTTTTTACACTTAATAGGCAGGAACATGTGGAAATATGTTCTGTTATCTACTCATATTCTCAAAATTACCCCCAGGTCCCTTATGTCCTCGTCCCATTCATTAAAAAGTGGAGATAACCATCTCCCGACAGAAAAAAAGAGCAGAGGCATGCTGGGACCCTAATACTGCCCCTCCCACCGGGAGTACATAAGCAGTACTTACACAGCATCCCGTCTGTTCTTTTTTTCTGTCTGTCATCAGTAGTTTGCTTTGGTTGCTGGTGCTGCTCCTGCTGAGCTTGGGTGGCTTTCCTTGTGTGGTTCACCCTGTCCGGCTGTTTGTCTGCTGTCCTGCCTCCTGGCCTGCGGGGCTTGCTGGGAGGCTGGTTTCTTCCTGTCCCTGGCTTTCTGGATGCGGGCCGGCCCTTTGCAGCTGGTGCGCCGGCCTCCGGGTCTCCTTCAGGTCAGGGGGTGGGCGCGTCTTCCTGGTTCCTGGATGCAGGGGAGACGCGCTGCGTTTGCCTCCGCCTGCCCGGCCCTGGCGTGGTTCTGGTGGTGCTCCTTGGTCTGGTGGGGAGAGGGACCCTTGTTTGTGTCGCGGCCTCTCTCCCGGGGTAAGTTCCGCGTAGCGGTTTCTCTTTACCCTTTTTTGCTACTTTGCATTGTGTGCTGTGGGCTGCCATTGCTGGTGCTGGGGGCTGCTCCTCTGCGCTGCTGGGTCATTTGCCGGCTGTTCGTGTTCCTGCATGGCCCGGGGGTCCTCGGCTTCCTGTGCTTCTGGAGAGGCCTCCGTAGCTGTCTGGGCATTTCTCTCTTTCCGCTGTTTGGGAGAGTGTGCCTGGCTGATGGGGCTCTGTTTGGTGTGCATTGGACTTGAATTTGGTTGGTCCCTGCATGGGTTCAGTTTGCACTTCGGCTCCCTTACATCCGTCATGCTCTGGGGTGTGCAGTGGTGCTTTGGGACCGTTTCGAGTTCCTTGTGCTCTTCTGTGGGGATGCCTAATATTGCTGTGGCTGTTTTTGTTTTGCCCTGCTGCACGCCGGTGGCTCCTACGGTTCCAGGGGTTTGTCCCTGGGGCCTCTTGCATGCTATGCCTGCGCTCTGCTGCTTCGCTGCTTCTGCGCTTGTGTCCGCGCCTGCGTGTCCTGGTGCTGACCCGGTGGGCTCCCCTCGCTGCTCCTGGGTTTCCTTGTCCTGGTCGTGGGCCTTGGTTTGGGTCTCGCTTCCTGTGTGTGCGCTTTCTGTTGGCTTCCCGGGAGGGGGTTTCCTGTGGGGGCTTCCTGTGGGGGCTCCTCTCTGGTTGCCTGCTGCGGCCTTGGTGCTCTCCCTCCTGGGGCTCTCTGCACTCGCCCCCCGCCTTCGGTGCTGGGGTGTCTGACCTGGGGTCTGTTGGGGTGGACTCGCTTTCTATGCATTGTGTGTGGTGCCTGTGTCCTTGCGGGTTGAGGGCTGTGTTTGCTCTGGGTTTTCCTGTCTGGGCTGCTTTCCTCCTCCTCCGGGCTGGCCTGCTGCGTCGCTCTCCCGGTGTTGGGGTGCGTTGATGGCTGTGCCTTCTGCTGGGTCACTTGGGGGTGCCTGGTTCTGCTCTCGGCGTGCTTCGGGGTTCTTTTTTCCCCGTTCTTTCCTCTTCTCTGGCTCCCCTTCTATGTGGGCTGGGGTCTGGAGGGGGACTCCTGCTCTATTGCTGCTCGCCCGTGCTCCTTACTTCACGCGGCTGGCCTCTGGTTCGGGGTGCTGGCCTGTTTCCGGGTGCGGTGCTCTTTGGCCTCGCCTGCCCCTCGGTTGCCTTTGGCTTTGGCGCTGGCTTCCTTGGCCTGGGATTGAGGGTTTTGGTTCCCTTCTGCGGTGCCTCCTTTCTGTGCTCCTCTCCCTTGGTCTGGGTGGTGGGTGTTTCTGTTGCTGGGCTTCTCCCTTTGGTTCGCCTTCTGGTGGTGCCTCTGCTTCTGGCCGCTCGTGCTCCTGTGTTTTCTTTCCGGCACTTTTGGGGGGGGGGTCATCCTCTCCCTTGGGGGCGTTGGCTGCTTCTCTGTGTTGTTGGCCTTTGCTCTTTCCGTTTGGTGGCCTGCCCCGGTTTGGCGTGGGTTCCTGTCGCCTCTGCGGTGGCTGTTTCCCTTTTTTCCTGGCCCCGTGTGTGCTTGCTCTTGGAGTGCCCGGTGTTGGGGTCTCTCCTGCCTGCTTGCTTCCGCCTTGCCCTATGCGGCTCGTGTGTCGGTGTTTGTTGGGGTTGCGCTTCTGTTTCCCCTTCTTCCGGTTCCTCTGCGGCTCCCTGACCCCGGCTGCTGGTGGGTCGGTGTTCCGGCTTCTTAGGGGGCTGCGTGGGGGTGGGTCCTGTTGGGTCTCCTGGTTTCCTTTTTGACTGCCACGGGTTTTTCCCCGCTTTTCTTTGTATCCCTCTGCGTGCCTCCTTCTCGGGGTTTCCCCGGTGTGGGTGTCGTATCCTCCCCTTGGTGGTGCTGCGTCCACGGTTTCTTTTTTTTTTCCCGCCTTGCCTCCGCTGCGGGCTGGCTGTTGTTTTGTGGCCTGTGCTCCACTTGCTTGCTGGGTCTGCCCCTCTGCTTCCTGGCTTTGGCTTGGTTGGTCGGGGTGTGGGGCACGGGGTTCCTGGTTCGTGCCTTTGTTTCTCCCGTCCCTTGGGGGGCGCCTGGTCCTTGTTCGGCCTTCTGGTGTCCTTCCTGGTGCTCTCTGGGGCACTCTGCCTGCGCCTCGGTGGTTCGTCCTGCCTTGGCTGTGGCTGTTCTGTTCTCCTTTGCTCCGGCCTGGGGCTTCGGGTGTTGTCCCTGGGCCTTCTTTGTGCTTGGTTGCTTCTGGGGTCTGGCTGCTTCTGTTCTTCCTTGCTCATGCCCTGGCTCTCCCTGTGCCTGCCTTTGGCTTGCTTTGGGTGTTTCCTGCCTGCCCTTCCTGGTGCTGCCTGTGTTCCTGCCTGGTTTGTTCCCGGTTAGGGCCTCCTGTGGGTGCATGGTGCGGCTTCTCGGGCTGCTGTTGTTGGGCGCTTCCCCTTCCTGTTCGTGGTGCTTCCCTCCCGCCGGGTTGTTTTCCTGGTGGTGGTTCGCTTTTTGGGCCCTGGGGTTCGTGCCTCTGCTGTTTGGGCCTGGCTGTCTGTGCTGGTTACCTTGTCCTTGGCGGGGCGCCTGTTTTTCCCCTCTTTAGGTCTCCGGTTCTCCCGGTTGGTGGCCTGTGGCTGTGCTCCCGCTCTGCTCTGGCTGGGTGTCTGCTGGGGCTTTCTGCTCCTGCGTGTTGGTCTTCTTTTTGGGCTCTGTGTCCTTGTCTGGGCTCTCTTTTGTGTCCTGGCGGGGCCCTCTGCTGTTGTGGCCGCTTCCTGGTGGGTCCTTCGTGGCCTTTTCCTGCCGGCGGTACTCTTCCCGGTCTTCTATCGCCTGGGTTGGGGCCTTTGTGGGGTCCTATGGCTCCGGTGGTCTGTGGGCTTCCTGCTTGTTCTGGTTGTCCTCGGGCTGTGTCTCCTGGGCTTCCTGGCTGTTTTTGCCTGCTCGGTGGAGTGTTTTCGGGTGCGTTTTTTGGTTTTGGTGTCCTGGTTCGCCTCTGGCTCCCTTGCTGCTCCCGGCTTGGTTCCCGCCCCGTCCGGCTGCCTGGCTGTGTGGTCGGGGTGTCTGCTGTCCTGCCTCCTGGCCTGCCGGGCTTGCTGGGAGGCTGGTTTCTTCTTGTCCCTGGCTTTGTGGTTGCTGGCCTCTGTGGTGTTCTTGCCTCGGTGGGGTCCTCCCTCCTGGCTGCGGGTTGTCTGGGGTCTCCTGCTGCCTGGCCCTCTGCTTCTCTTCTTCCTCCGGCTTCCACTTTGGCGGTTGTCTATGTTTCGTTCTGGTCTTCTGTGTAGTCGGGCGGTGGTGTGCTGGGGGTTCCCTGTTCTTCCCTGCCCTTTTTGCTGTGGCCTGGGCGTTGCTTGGGCTCCTTCCGGGGTTTTGTTGGGCCTGCGGGTCCGCCTGCGTGGTCCGGTTGCTTGGCTCTGGTCCTGGCTTCCTGGTTCCTATGGCGTTTGTTGCCATGGGTTTCCCCTGTTTTCTGGGCCCCTCCCCGGATTTGCTGGTGTCGTGCCTTGTGGGCTTTTGGTCTGGGTGCTGTGCGCCCTGTGGCTGTTTTTCGGCTGCTCCTGCCCGTGCTCCCTGCTTGGCCTGGGTGTGGGGTGCCTGTGCGGTCCTCTGCCGTGTTGGCACCTGCTTTTTCTGCCCTCTGTGTCTGGTGTGGGGGCTTCTGGGTGTTTCCCGGTTGCTCTGGCCTCCGGTCCTGTTTGTTTCCCTTCCTTTTGGGGTTGGGGGTTTCTGTGGGCTGTGGCCGGTGGCTCTGTCCCCTCCCTTGTTGGGCTTGTTCGTTTTTCCGGTCTTGTTGGCCTCTCCTTTGTTGGTCGGCTTTCGGCTGGTGCTTCTGGGAGCGTCTCTAGCCTGTGGTCTTTGGGTTGGCCTTCCCTTCCCCTGCTGTTTTGGGTTCGGTGGCCTTCCTGGTTTGGTTGGGGGCCTCCTCCCCTGTGGGGTTTTTGGCCTCCTGGGTTTTTGGGTGTTTTCCCCTTCCCTGTCTTTCTGTTTGGTTGGGGTTTCGCTCCTGCTCAGCTCTTGCTCTGGTCTCTCTGGTGCTGCGTCGTTCGGTTTGGTGGGGCGTGCCTGTTTCTGGCCTGTCCTTCCTCGTCCTTTTTTGATCCGTGCCTTTGTGGCGGGCGTGTCCTGTTGGCCTTCGCCTTGGTTCGGGGCTGGGCGGCCTTGTCTGGTGGGTTGCTTTGCCGCGTCCTTCGGGTCTTGGTTCCGGTTGCTCTGTCTCCGGGTTTCTCTGGTTGGCGGCCTCCTTGTTGGTGGTTCTGGCCTTCTGTTTTTGGGTTGTCTCCGGTCCTTGTTTTGCTCCTGCTGTCCTGTTCTGGGTTGCGGACCGGTTGTTTCCTGCGGTTCCCTTTTTCTCCTTCTCGGTGCTCCCTTGGTTGCTGCTTTTGTTGTGGTTTCATGGGTGTGCTTATGGGGGCGGAAGGCCGGTTTTCTGCTTTGGTATTCTCCACTTTTTAATGAATGGGACGAGGACGTAAGGGACCTGGGGGTAATGTTCAATTACTTACCGGTAATCTTCATTACCCCAGGTCCCGTTGTCCTCGTCCCATTCATGCGCCCCTCCCTCCCTCCCGGGCGGCCGGCCTTCCTGTCTGGGCTTGGTTTTACAGACGGGATGCTGGGTAAGTACTGCTTATGTACTCCCGGTGGGAGGGGCAGTATTAGGGTCCCAGCATGCCTCTGCTCTTTTTTTCTGTCGGGAGATGGTTATCTCCACTTTTTAATGAATGGGACGAGGACAACGGGACCTGGGGTAATGAAGATTACCGGTAAGTAATTGAACATTACAAAAGATCAAAACTGGAGATTTTTCTTGGATGTTAAGTACATTAGATGTAGCACCTTTATATACGTTAGCTTCTCACATTGAGGATCTGAAGAGTTAGGAGTAGAACATACTTAGAGGTGGTTTATGTGGTACAAATGAAATGTTTCTAATTCAATTCATGCACATTGTAAAAAAAATGAATTACCTCCAAGCTGAAGGACAGCTTTTTACAGATATCTGGTACCGTAATAGGATCCAAAGTGGCCACATTCTTTACCAAATTATCCACATACCATTTTGAAATATGTCACATTGTTAGTCAAAAGAAAGGGAGTAAAAACTTGAGGTTATACCCTTATTAAATAGATGACTTCTACATTCTGCGATTTGTTACCAAGGAAGCACCGGAGACCACTATAAATTCTTTAAACCAATTACTTAATGGTATTACGTTTATTTAATTAATGAACAAAAGATTAATTATTTGGATTGTGATTACGTTTATTAAATGCATATTGATAACATAGATCAGAATACCCTCCTGCATTATGGCAGTTTCTATCCTACTTCTTTTAAAATGTATTAACTTACTTTTCAGCTTTTACGAGAAAAACAGATGACATATGACATTTGTATTACAAGAAAAGTAAATGGCATTAATGAAGATGTTTGTGGCTTGAGAATAACCCAGTGATTTACTGAACAAAACTGTACAGAAATAAGGGGAATTAATATAGTGTATTTATTAAAAGGAAAAAAATGCAATGGACAGGTCTGTTTTTGTTTTGAAATATTATTATGAGTCAAACAAATTAATAAAAACAGTATTGAAACATTGACCTATCCTTGAGAGGGACCCTGAGATGAATGATCTTCACATGGACTGACATTTAGTCCCTGCAATGCAGTCTAAAGTAGGGTACCTATCCTTGTGTAAATTATGAGTGCCACACTAATATTTTAAATGTCATGTAATACATTACACACATGTGATTTATGATTTGTAATTTCTCATTCTTTGTATTTCACGGTTTGCCTACCTATACTCTCCTACGTTACGTATGCATGATTATTTAGAAAGCTAAACACTACCTATGGCTGTGAAAGATGGGGCTGCTATCATCTAGGCGTTTCCCCCACCAAAGGTTTGGTGAAATTGATGCCCATGGCAATTCCTATATACTGCGACAGCTGGGGAGACAGGACCAAGGAGAAAGAGACATATAGCAGCTCAGATACCATATTTATTAACTGTGCCCAGCTAGAGGCTATTAGAACTGCATAATGAGGTGCCAAGTGCAGCGGTTGAAGTGCACTAAAAAAAGAATGAGAACTGTGATAATGTGCGCAATGGGGGTGGAGTGAGTGCGTGTGGGGTTGGAGGTCAAAGGCATAGCTAAAAAAAAAGATATTCTGTTACCTTTTTCGGTCTTTCACCTTCAGGTTATTACCTATAATATAAGGCACAGCTTCAATGAAAAATGAATGCAAGTCAGCAGGAAATGCACTATTGTATATTATGAAAGCTCTATAATTTAATGCACTTCAGAGGTCTGTGTGTGTAACCAGAGAGCCACAGAATTAAAACTTGATTGGTGCAGTGGAGAATAGTGACTTGTGTATGTTTAGTGCTATGATGTGTCAGTCTGTGACAGAAAGCACTGTGAATATGCAAGTCATTATTTTAAATTTGCATACACACAGTAGAAGAGGTTCAGTGATAGAATATCGATGTAAAAAACTCCCATACCTACACAGGTAAGTACAAAAATATCAGATCAAAAATATTGATGTTAAAAATATAGATGTAAAAAATATTGATTTTAAAATATACATATAAAATAAAATAGTATCTATTAAATATATTACATGTTAATATACATTTTAGCAAAATTAATTAAATGTAATATACATTGTTACAAAATATTACAAATAAACGTAATCAAATAGAAAGAACCACACAAACAATAATGTATACATGTATATATATTAACTTCAAAATAATTAATAAACTATTATCTCTAATTTATTTTAAAAAAATTAAATTATATACAAATAAAATATACATATATGATATAAAATATAAAAAAGAAAGCTACAATAAATTAAAACATTAAACTATGAAAAAATATTTAAACTTAAATTGCCCAATACAATCAATGCAACAGTAGGAAATGTGTTGGATAGCAAAATAATTACATTTACTATTCCAACTCCAGTAAGTGCAACAGTAGGGAAAATATGGGATAGCGAAGGGGTTAAAATGACTATTCCCACTCCAGCGACTACAATAGTAGGATAAGTGTTGGATAGCAGAGAGGTAAAAAATACTATTTCCACTCCAAAGAGTGCAACAAAAGGGAAAGTGTTGGATAGCGGAGGGGTGAAAATTACTATTTCCACTCCAGTGAGAGCAACAATAGAGAAAGTGTTGGATAGCGGAGGGGAAAAATTACTATGCCCACTCCAGTTAATGCAACAGTAGGGAAAATGATGGATAGCGGAGAGGTAAAAATTACTATTCCAACTCCAGTGAATGCAACAGTAGGATAAGTGTTGGAAAGCGGAAAGGTAAACATTACTATTCCCACTCCAGTGAGTTCAACAGTAGGAAAAGTGTAGGATAGCAGAGGAGAAAAAATACTATTCCCACTCCAGTGAGTGAAACAGTAGGGAAAATGTTGGGTAGCATAGGGGTTAAATGTACTATTCCCACTCGAGTAAGATCAACAGTAGGGAAAGTATTGGATAGCGGAGGAGTAAAAATTACTATTCCCACTCCACTGAGTGCAACAGTAGGATAAGTGTTGGATAGTGAAGAGGTAAAAATTACTATTCCAATCCAGAGCCTGCCACTGTAGGGAAAGTGTTGGATAGCGGAGATGTAAGAATTACTATTCCAACTCCAATGAGTGCAACAGTAGGGAAAGTGCTGGATAGCGGAGGGGTAAAAATTACTATTCCAACTCCAGTGAGTGCAACAGTAGGGAAAGTGCTGGATAGCAGAGGGGTACAAATTACTATTCCCACCCCAGTGAATGCAACAGTAGAGAAAGATTGGAATACGTAGAAAAAAGGAATTACTATTCACACTCAAACACTTAAACAAAAAATGTTATATATTAAAAAAGAAAACAATAAAACAAATTAACAAACAATATTAAAAATAATTAAAATAACATGTATTAAACATATGAAAAGAACACATATTATAATATTAATTACATATGACAAAAACTTACAAATACTATATATAATAAAATAATAAATCCATTTACAAATAACTATTTCTTTTGAACTAGAAAATATTTACAAACAAAACAATTAATTACAAAAAATGTATTTCTTTTATTTCCTAACCTATAGCACCACACCAATAACAAAAAACTTCAAATCTTTTATTTATATTTATTTACAATTTAACATATTAATAATCAATTACAAAAATATTAATAATAAACAACTGTGAACATTCATTTACTACACACACTTTACACTATAATTTCCACAACGCAAACCTAAAATAAACTATAAAATAATAAAACACAATGAAAACGTATTTTAGAATTGAAAACTATTGCTATTAACAACTAATAATTAAATAAATAAAATGCATTTAATATCCACCCTTTACCCCTTTTAAAAATAAATAAACAAAAGTGTTTTTAGAAATTGCTCAAAATGATTATCTATTAATTAACATTATTTAACAACTATATAATAATTAATTGAACACATATTCCTTACCGCCCTTTGAACCACAAAAGACACACCTCCAATTAAATACACAATTACCAAAATTAATTAAAAATGTATTCAAATTAATTAACAATCAATTAATAAATCATCAATTAAAAATACATTACCTCTTACCCTTTACACCTATAAACACCACAGCACACACCTCAAATGAATTATACAATTAACAAAATGAATTACAAAGTAATTAATGAATTAATTAAAACTAATTAACAACCAATTAATAATTCATAAATTACAAATAAATTACCTCCCCCTTTACAGGTATGAACACCACAACAGACACCTACATTTTTTACACAATTACCATAATTAATTAACAATTAGTTAATTTAAGAAATTTAACAAGCAATTATTAATTAATAATAAATTGCTTTACACATTTAACACTATAAAATATCAATTAAATAAATATTAATAAATAACAAATAATCAATAAATGTAATATAATTAAATTACTTCCCACCCTATCCCCCTATAAACCCACAACCCGCTTCGGAACTAAAAGCGCAAAATAAAAATAAAATAAAAATTATAACTACTAAAAATGAAACATATATATTAAGAATACAAACAATTGTTATACACAAAAACATACATCACATACATATAAAATGTATACTAAAATACATAAAACAATTTTTTAACAACCATATTTTTGCAAACGAAATTAAACACTTTGATATTTTTTAAATTGTTATTACTTACCTTAATTCTATATTCTTGACCTCAATATTCTTGCTGTCGATATTTCTGACCCACGATATTTGCAAGCTGATATTTTGTACTCGATATTCTGTCTCTGCACCAGTAGAAGATAGGCTTCAACAAAAAGGGCAAATAGGTTTAAGGATAAAACGTGCTTCCAAAATTAAGATTTTAGTAATTACCAGAATATTTGGTGCAAATTATTTTATAACTGTCTTTCTAAAGCACACACTTCACAGCTCAGCTGATAACTCCCTTGCAATACCACTCAAAAAGAATAAAACGATGTCATCAGGAAGCTTCAAGTGATTCCATCAATTAAAGTCAATACCGGCTTTCAAGCACCCATTACATTTGCAGATTGACCAGTTGCGCACAGGCAAGCAGGTACCCTGGCAAGAAGGCTTGTTTGGCTTTCTGCCCTTCCCTCAATTGCCCACCACAGGAGACTTCCTGCCTTACACTTCAACCAAAGCATTTCAACTGCTGAAATTACCAGTCCTGGGAAGGTGATATTTACACAAAAAGTAGGAGATTTTTTTTTTTTTTTATTAAAAAAGTATGGGCATGTTGTGCACCTCAGATTCCACCCACTTCGACTACTGGCAGGTACAAAAAGATATAGGTGAAGGACCCTCCACAGATGCTCCGGCAAAAGTTGTTTTAACTGCACACCTCTATCCAAGATTTAAGCCAGACAGGTGATCCAGTCCCTTTAACCCAGTAGACCTCGAATGTCAAATGGTAACTTAGCCTTTCAAGCCAAGATGAAAGCTGTTAAGATTTAATCCCAGCAACCATCAACTAAATCCTTTCTCCACCTGCTTAGTCCCCACAACCCACTTCAGGTGTCCCTCTGCCTGCTGCCATAATGTGAGCACCAAAAAGCTGTGAATAGCTCACAGAATTCCCTTCTGGCTCCATTGGTTTCCAGGATGTCATTTCTAAGATTCCATCTAAACAAACCTGCGTATTAAAGCCACTGCCTGTTCTTTCAAATAACATGGACCCTCCCCCTGATGAAGACCCAATTATCCAGTCCCAGGGTAGAAACACAAAGTGTAGATTTACTGGGAATAGAAATTAATAAACTCCTTATACCAATTCAACTTAGTCTCTCTTTCAAAGGCTCAGTTTTTGGACTGCTTAAAACTCACCTCTCCTATATGGAAACCCACGTGAAATTATCAAAAAAACAGCATATAAGTCGTCTCTCACCTTTCCATTTACCATCTCCAAAACTCCTATTCTGCATATCTTGACTCAAGTTTCTAAATTGTATTAAAATATACATGTATATTTTCATCACAGGATTGCATTGTGTTTATATTTTCACGGCGAAGGTGTGTGTTCGCGCAAACACCCTTTGAATTAAGCAAAATTTGTTGTTTTTTTATTTTCTTCACCATATCTTGTTTCTTGTTCTTAACAAGGCTTGTACATGAAATAAAATGTCAGGCTTCATAACGTTCTGTGAGTTTTCTTGCTATATGTCACAACTAAACTGTGTTCACGTCATTCAACTAATTTCTTAATTCATGGTTGGATGTTGGAGGGAAACCCCCACAGTACCTCAGATGTACCATGCACACTGCAGCAACAGGAGAGATGGGTTCCACTGGGAGATCCCTCACATTGGAGCTTCTAAACTGTATTAAAATATACATGTATATTTTCATCACAGGATTGCATTGAGTGTTTATATGCTCCATGTATCACCACCCCCTTTTGTACCGCTTTGTTCGCCATAAGTTGGCAGGGTATGATCAGACGTGAGTCCCTTGCTCACTTTGCCACTGGATTCAAGCAAGCCTGGCTGAAGACGGCTGAAATGCCAGAAAACGGTCCTAGGAAGCTTGTTTTCGGTCCAGGGTAGGCATGGCTTGGTAGCTTGGGCTGGACTGTTCCCATCAGGCACAGGGTCAGACTGATTTGCATATGGCCATGTCTGAACTGGGGTGGCAGAGTGGGCTAAAGAACGGTGATGGATTAAACCCAGATCTATTGACTGGGTGTGAGTGTTTGATTGGTTCAGATGCTCCGTCCATCACCACCCCCTTTTGTACCGCTTTGTTCGCCATAAGTTGGCAGGGTATGATTAGACGTGAGTCCATTGCTCACTTTGCCACCCGATTCAAGCAAGCCTGGCTGAAGACGGCTGAAATGCCAGAAACCGGTCCTAGGAAGCTTGATTCCGGTCCAGGGAAGGCATGGCTTGGCAGTTCGGGCTGCACTGCTCCCATGAGGCAAAGGGTCAGACTGATTTGCATATGGCCATGTCTGAACTGGGGTGGCAGAGTGGGCTAAAGAACGGTGATGGATTAAACCCAGATCTTTTGACTGGGTGTGAGTGTTTGATTGGTTCAGATGCTCCGTCCATCACCACCCCCTTTTGTATCGCTTTGTTCGCCATAAGTTGGCAGGGTATGCTCAGACGTGAGTCCCTTGCTCACTTTGCCACAGGATTCAAGCAAAACTGGCTGAAGATGGCTGAAATTCCAGAAACCAGTCCTAGGAAGCTTGTTTCCGGTCCAGGGAACGCATGGCTTGGCAGTTTGGGCTGGACTGTTCCCATGAAGCACAGGGTCAGACTGATTTGCATATGGCCATGTCTGAACTGGGGTGGCAGAGTGGGCTAAAGAACGGTGATGGATTAAATCCAGATCTTTGGACTGGGTGTGAGTGTTTGATTGGTTCATATGCTCCGTCCATCACCACCCCCTTTTGTACTGCTTTGTTCACCATAAGTTGGCAGGGTATGCTCAGACGTGAGTCCCTTGCTCACTTTGCCACTGGATTCAAGCAAGCCTGGCTGAAGACGGCTGAAATGCCAGAAACCGGTCCTAGGAAGCTTGTTTCCGGTCCAGGGAAGGCATGGCTTGGCAGTTCGGGCTGGACTGTTCCCATGAGGGACAGGGTCAGACTGATTTGCATATGGCCATGTCTGAACTGGGGTGGCAGAGTGGGCTAAAGAACGGTGTTGGATTAAACCCAGATCTTTTGACTGGGTGTGAGTGTTTGTTTGGTTCAGATGCTCCGTCCATCACCACCCCCTTTTGTACCGCTTTGTTCACCATAAGTTGGCAGGGTATGATTAGACGTGAGACCCCTGCTCACTTTGCTACTGGATTCAAGCAAGCCTGGCTGAAGACGGCTGAAATGCCAGAAACCGGTCCTAGGAAGCTTGATTCCGGTCCAGGGAAGGCATGGCTTGGCAGTTCGGGCTGGGCTGTTCTAATGAGGCACAGGGTCAGACTGATTTGCATATGGCCATGTCTGAACTGGGGTGGCAGAGTGGGCTAAAGAACGGTGATGGATTAAACCCAGATTTTTTGACTGGGTGTGAGTGTTTGATTGGTTCAGATGCTCCGTCCATCACCACCCCCTTTTGTACCGCTTTGTTCGCCATAAGTTGGCAGGGTATGCTCAGACGTGAGTCCCTTGCTCACTTTGCCACAGGATTCAAGCAAAACTGGCTGAAGACGGCTGAAATTCCAGAAACCGGTCCTAGGAAGCTTGTTTCCGGTCCAGGGAAGGCATGGCTTGGCCATTCGGGCTGGACTGTTCCCATGAGGCACTGGGTCAGACTGATTTGCATATGGCCATGTCTGAACTTGGGTGGCAGAGTGGGCTAAAGAACGGTGATGGATTAAACCAAGATCTTTTGACTGGGTGTGAGTGTTTGATTGGTTCAGATGCTCCGCCCATCACCACCCCCTTTTGTACCGCTTTGTTCGCCATAAGTTGGCAGGGTATGCTCAGACGTGAGTCCCTTGCTCACTTTGCCACAGGATTCAAGCAAAACTGGCTGAAGATGGCTGAAATTCCAGAAACCGGTCCTAGGAAGCTTGTTTCCGGTCCAGGGAAGGCATGGCTTGGCAGTTCGGGCTGGACTGTTCCCATGAGGCACAGGGTCAGACTGATTTGCATATGGCCATGACTGAACTGGGGTGGCAGAGTGGGCTAAAGAACGGTGTTGGATTAAACCCAGATCTTTTGACTGGGTGTGAGTGTTTGTTTGGTTCAGATGCTCCGTCCATCACCACCCCCTTTTGTACCGCTTTGTTCACCATAAGTTGGCAGGGTATGATTAGACGTGAGACCCCTGCTCACTTTGCTACTGGATTCAAGCAAGCCTGGCTGAAGACGGCTGAAATGCCAGAAACCGGTCCTAGGAAGCTTGATTCCGGTCCAGGGAAGGCATGGCTTGGCAGTTCGGGCTGGGCTGTTCTAATGAGGCACAGGGTCAGACTGATTTGCATATGGCCATGTCTGAACTGGGGTGGCAGAGTGGGCTAAAGAACGGTGATGGATTAAACCCAGATCTTTTGACTGGGTGTGAGTGTTTGATTGGTTCAGATGCTCCGTCCATCACCACCCCCTTTTGTACCGCTTTGTTCGCCATAAGTTGGCAGGGTATGCTCAGACGTGAGTCCCTTGCTCACTTTGCCACAGGATTCAAGCAAAACTGGCTGAAGACGGCTGAAATTCCAGAAACCGGTCCTAGGAAGCTTGTTTCCGGTCCAGGGAAGGCATGGCTTGGCAATTCGGGCTGGACTGTTCCCATGAGGCACTGGGTCAGACTGATTTGCATATGGCCATGTCTGAACTTGGGTGGCAGAGTGGGCTAAAGAACGGTGATGGATTGAACCAAGATCTTTTGACTGGGTGTGAGGGTTTGATTGGTTCAGATGCTCCGCCCATCACCACCCCCTTTTGTACCGCTTTGTTCGCCATAAGTTGACAGGGTATGCTCAGACGTGAGTCCCTTGCTCACTTTGCCACAGGATTCAAGCAAAACTGGCTGAAGATGGCTGAAATTCCAGAAACCGGTCCTAGGAAGCTTGTTTCCGGTCCAGGGAAGGCATGGCTTGGCAGTTCGGGCTGGACTGTTCCCATGAGGCACAGGGTCAGACTGATTTGCATATGGCCATGACTGAACTGGGGTGGCAGAGTGGGCTAAAGAACGGTGATGGATTAAATCCAGATCTTTGGACTGGGTGTGAGTGTTTGATTGGTTCATATGCTCCGTCCATCACCACCCCCTTTTGTACTGCTTTGTTCGCCATAAGTTGGCAGGGTATGCTCAGAAGTGAGTCCCTTGCTCACTTTGCCACTGGATTCAAGCAAGCCTGGCTGAAGACGGCTGAAATGCCAGAAACCGGTCCTAGGAAGCTTGTTTCCGGTCCAGGGAAGGCATGGCTTGGCAGTTCGGGCTGGACTGTTCCTATGAGGGACAGGGTCAGACTGATTTGCATATGGCCATGTCTGAACTGGGGTGGCAGAGTGGGCTAAAGAACGGTGATGGATTAAACCCAGATCTTTTGACTGGGTGTGAGTGTTTGATTGGTTCATATGCTCCGTCCATCACCACCCCCTTTTGTACTGCTTTGTTCGCCATAAGTTGGCAGGGTATGATTAGACGTGAGACCCCTGCTCACTTTGCCGCTGGATTCAAGCAAGCCTGGCTGAAGACGGCTGAAATGCCAGAAACCGGTCCTAGGAAGCTTGATTCCGGTCCAGGGAAGGCATGGCTAGGCAGTTCGGGCTGGACTGTTCCCATGAGGCACAGGGTCAGACTGATTTGCATATGGCCATGTCTGAACTGGGGTGGCAGAGTGGGCTAAAGAACGGTGATGGATTAAACCCAGATCTTTTGACTGGGTGTGAGTGTTTGATTGGTTCAGATGCTCCGTCCATCACCACCCCCTTTTGTACCGCTTTCTTCTCCATAAGTTGGCAGGGTATGCTCAGACGTGAGTCCCTTGCTCACTTTGCCAATGGATTCAAGCAAGCCTGGCTGAAGACGGCTGAAATGGCAGAAACTGGTCCTAGGAAGTTTGTTTCCGGTCCAGGGAAGGCATGGCTTGGCAGTTCGGGCTGGACTGTTCCCATGAGGGACAGGGTCAGACTGATTTGCATATGGCCATGTCTGAACTGGGGTGGCAGAGTGGGCTAAAGAACGGTGGTGGATTAAACCCAGATCTTTTGACTGGGTGTGAGTGTTTGTTTGGTTCAGATGCTCCGTCCATCACCACCCCCTTTTGTACCGCTTTGTTCGCCATAAGTTGGCAGGGTATGATCAGACGTGAGTCCCTTGCTCACTTTGCCACTGGATTCAAGCAAGCCTGGCTGAAGACGGCTGAAATGCCAGAAACCGGTCCTAGGAAGCTTGTTTTCGGTCCAGGGTAGGCATGGCTTGGCAGTTTGGGCTGGACTGTTCCCATGAGGCACAGGGTCAGACTGATTTGCATACGGCCATGTCTGAACTGGGGTGGCAGAGTGGGCTAAAGAACGGTGATGGATTAAATCCAGATCTATTGACTGGGTGTGAGTGTTTGATTAGTTCAGATGCTCCGTCCATCACCACCCCCTTTTGTACCGCTTTGTTCACCATAAGTTGGCAGGGTATGATTAGACGTGAGACCCCTGCTCACTTTGCTACTGGATTCAAGCAAGCCTGGCTGAAGACAGCTGAAATGCCAGAAACCGGTCCTAGGAAGCTTGATTCCGGTCCAGGGAAGGCATGGCTTGGCAGTTCGGGCTGGGCTGTTCTAATGAGGCACAGGGTCAGACTGATTTGCATATGGCCATGTCTGAACTGGGGTGGCAGAGTGGGCTAAAGAACGGTGATGGATTAAACCCAGATCTTTTGACTGGGTGTGAGTGTTTGATTGGTTCAGATGCTCCGTCCATCACCACCCCCTTTTGTACCGCTTTGTTCGCCATAAGTTGGCAGGGTATGCTCAGACGTGTGTCCCTTGCTCACTTTGCCACAGGATTCAAGCAAAACTGGCTGAAGACGGCTGAAATTCCAGAAACCGGTCCTAGGAAGCTTGTTTCCGGTCCAGGGAAGGCATGGCTTGGCAATTCGGGCTGGACTGTTCCCATGAGGCACAGGGTCAGACTGATTTGCATATGGCCATGTCTGAACTTGGGTGGCAGAGTGGGCTAAAGAACGGTGATGGATTAAACCAAGATCTTTTGACTGGGTGTGAGTGTTTGATTGGTTCAGATGCTCCGCCCATCACCACCCCCTTTTGTACCGCTTTGTTCGCCATAAGTTGGCAGGGTATGCTCAGACGTGAGTCCCTTGCTCACTTTGCCACAGGATTCAAGCAAAACAGGCTGAAGATGGCTGAAATTCCAGAAACCGGTCCTAGGAAGCTTGTTTCCGGTCCAGGGAAGGCATGGCTTGGCAGTTCGGGCTGGACTGTTCCCATGAGGCACAGGGTCAGACTGATTTGCATATGGCCATGACTGAACTGGGGTGGCAGAGTGGGCTAAAGAACGGTGATGGATTAAATCCAGATCTTTGGACTGGGTGTGAGTGTTTGATTGGTTCATATGCTCCGTCCATCACCACCCCCTTTTGTACTGCTTTGTTCGCCATAAGTTGGCAGGGTATGCTCAGACGTGAGTCCCTTGCTCACTTTGCCACAGGATTCAAGCAAAACTGGCTGCAGACGGCTGAAATTCCAGAAACCGGTCCTAGGAAGCTTGTTTCCGGTCCAGGGAAGGCATGGCTTGGCAGTTCGGGCTGGACTGTTCCCATGAGGCACAGGGTAAGACTGATTTGCATATGGCCATGTCTGAACTGGGGTGGCAGAGTGGGCTAAAGAACAGTGATGGATTAAATCCAGATCTTTGGACTGGGTGTGAGTGTTTGATTGGTTCATATGATCCGTCCATCACCACCCCCTTTTGTACCGCTTTGTTTGCCATAAGTTGGCAGGGTATGCTCAGACGTGAGTCCCTTGCTCACTTTGCCACTGGATTCAAGCAAGCCTGGCTGAAGACGGCTGAAATGCCAGAAACTGGTCCTAAGAAGCTTGTTTCCGGTCCAGGGAAGGCATGGCTTGGCAGTTCGGGCTGGACTGTTCCCATGAGGGGCAGGGTCAGACTGATTTGCATATGGCCATGTCTGAACTGGGGTGGCAGAGTGGGCTAAAGAACGGTGATGGATTAAACCCAGATCTTTTATCTGGGTGTGAGTATTTGTTTGGTTCAGATGCTCCAACCATCACCACCCCCTTTTGTACCGCTTTGTTCGCCATAAGTTGGCAGGGTATGATCAGACGTGAGTCCCTTGCTCACTTTGCCACTGGATTCAAGCAAGCCTGGCTGAAGACGGCTGAAATGCCAGAAACCGGTCCTAGGAAGCTTGTTTTCGGTCCAGGGTAGGCATGGCTTGGCAGTTTGGGCTGGACTGTTCCCATGAGGCACAGGGTCAGACTGATTTGCATATGGCCATGTCTGAACTGGGGTGGCAGAGTGGGCTAAAGAACGGTGATGGATTAAATCCAGATCTATTGACTGGGTGTGAGTGTTTGATTGGTTCAGATGCTCCGTCCATCACCACCCCCTTTTGTACCGCTTTGTTCACCATAAGTTGGCAGGGTATGATTAGACGTGAGACCCCTGCTCACTTTGCTACTGGATTCAAGCAAGCCTGGCTGAAGACGGCTGAAATGCCAGAAACCGGTCCTAGGAAGCTTGATTCCGGTCCAGGGAAGGCATGGCTTGGCAGTTCGGGCTGGGCTGTTCTAATGAGGCACAGGGTCAGACTGATTTGCATATGGCCATGTCTGAACTGGGGTGGCAGAGTGGGCTAAAGAACGGTGATGGATTAAACCCAGATCTTTTGACTGGGTGTGAGTGTTTGATTGGTTCAGATGCTCCGTCCATCACCACCCCCTTTTGTACCGCTTTGTTCGCCATAAGTTGGCAGGGTATGCTCAGACGTGAGTCCCTTGCTCACTTTGCCACAGGATTCAAGCAAAACTGGCTGAAGACGGCTGAAATTCCAGAAACCGGTCCTAGGAAGCTTGTTTCCGGTCCAGGGAAGGCATGGCTTGGCAATTCGGGCTGGACTGTTCCCATGAGGCACAGGGTCAGACTGATTTGCATATGGCCATGTCTGAACTTGGGTGGCAGAGTGGGCTAAAGAACGGCAATGGATTAAACCAAGATCTTTTGACTGGGTGTGAGTGTTTGATTGGTTCAGATGCTCCGCCCATCACCACCCCCTTTTGTACCGCTTTGTTTGCCATAAGTTGGCAGGGTATGCTCAGACGTGAGTCCCTTGCTCACTTTGCCACTGGATTCAAGCAAGCCTGGCTGAAGACGGCTGAAATGCCAGAAACTGGTCCTAAGAAGCTTGTTTCCGGTCCAGGGAAGGCATGGCTTGGCAGTTCGGGCTGGACTGTTCCCATGAGGGACAGGGTCAGACTGATTTGCATATGGCCATGTCTGAACTGGGGTGGCAGAGTGGGCTAAAGAACGGTGATGGATTAAACCCAGATCTTTTATCTGGGTGTGAGTATTTGTTTGGTTCAGATGCTCCAACCATCACCACCCCCTTTTGTACCGCTTTGTTCGCCATAAGTTGGCAGGGTATGATCAGACGTGAGTCCCTTGCTCACTTTGCCACTGGATTCAAGCAAGCCTGGCTGAAGACGGCTGAAATGCCAGAAACCGGTCCTAGGAAGCTTGTTTTCGGTCCAGGGTAGGCATGGCTTGGCAGTTTGGGCTGGACTGTTCCCATGAGGCACAGGGTCAGACTGATTTGCATATGGCCATGTCTGAACTGGGGTGGCAGAGTGGGCTAAAGAACGGTGATGGATTAAACCAAGATCTTTTGACTGGGTGTGAGTGTTTGATTGGTTCAGATGCTCCGCCCATCACCACCCCCTTTTGTACCGCTTTGTTCGCCATAAGTTGGCAGGGTATGCTCAGACGTGAGTCCCTTGCTCACTTTGCCACAGGATTCAAGCAAAACTGGCTGAAGATGGCTGAAATTCCAGAAACCGGTCCTAGGAAGCTTGTTTCCGGTCCAGGGAAGGCATGGCTTGGCAGTTCGGGCTGGACTGTTCCCATGAGGCACAGGGTCAGACTGATTTGCATATAGCCATGACTGAACTGGGGTGGCAGAGTGGGCTAAAGAACGGTGATGGATTAAATCCAGATCTTTGGACTGGGTGTGAGTGTTTGATTGGTTCATATGCTCCGTCCATCACCACCCCCTTTTGTACTGCTTTGTTCACCATAAGTTGGCAGGGTATGCTCAGACGTGAGTCCCTTGCTCACTTTGCCACTGGATTCAAGCAAGCCTGGCTGAAGACGGCTGAAATGCCAGAAACCGGTCCTAGGAAGCTTGTTTCCGGTCCAGGGAAGGCATGGCTTGGCAGTTCGGGCTGGACTGTTCCTATGAGGGACAGGGTCAGACTGATTTGCATATGGCCATGTCTGAACTGGGGTGGCAGAGTGGGCTAAAGAACGGTGATGGATTAAACCCAGATCATTTGACTGGGTGTGAGTGTTTGATTGGTTCAGATGCTCCGCCCATCACCACCCCCTTTTGTACCGCTTTGTTCGCCATAAGTTGGCAGGGTATGCTCAGACGTGAGTCCCTTGCTCACTTTGCCACAGGATTCAAGCAAAACTGGCTGAAGATGGCTGAAATTCCAGAAACCGGTCCTAGGAAGCTTGTTTCCGGTCCAGGGAAGGCATGGCTTGGCAGTTCGGGCTGGACTGTTCCCATGAGGCACAGGGTCAGACTGATTTGCATATGGCCATGACTGAACTGGGATGGCAGAGTGGGCTAAAGAACGGTGATGGATTAAATCCAGTTCTTTGGACTGGGTGTGAGTGTTTGATTGGTTCATATGCTCCGTCCATCACCACCCCCTTTTGTACTGCTTTGTTCGCCATAAGTTGGCAGGGTATGCTCAGACGTGAGTCCCTTGCTCACTTTACCACTGGATTCAAGCAAGCCTGGCTGAAGACGGCTGAAATGCCAGAAACCGGTCCTAGGAAGCTTGTTTCCGGTCCAGGGAAGGCATGGCTTGGCAGTTCGGGCTGGACTGTTCCTATGAGGGACAGGGTCAGACTGATTTGCATATGGCCATGTCTGAACTGGGGTGGCAGAGTGGGCTAAAGAACGGTGATGGATTAAACCCAGATCTTTTGACTGGGTGTGAGTGTTTGATTGGTTCATATGCTCCGTCCATCACCACCCCCTTTTGTACTGCTTTGTTCGCCATAAGTTGGCAGGGTATGATTAGACGTGAGACCCCTGCTCACTTTGCTGCTGGATTCAAGCAAGCCTGGCTGAAGACGGCTGAAATGCCAGAAACCGGTCCTAGGAAGCTTGATTCCGGTCCAGGGAAGGCATGGCTTGGCAGTTCGGGCTGGACTGTTCCCATGAGGCACAGGGTCAGACTGATTTGCATATGGCCATGTCTGAACTGGGGTGGCAGAGTGGGCTAAAGAACGGTGATGGATTAAACCCAGATCTTTTGACTGGGTGTGAGTGTTTGATTGGTTCAGATGCTCCGTCCATCACCACCCCCTTTTGTACCGCTTTCTTCGCCATAAGTTGGCAGGGTATGCTCAGACGTGAGTCCCTTGCTCACTTTGCCAATGGATTCAAGCAAGCCTGGCTGAAGACGGCTGAAATGCCAGAAACTGGTCCTAGGAAGTTTGTTTCCGGTCCAGGGAAGGCATGGCTTGGCAGTTCGGGCTGGACTGTTCCCATGAGGGACAGGGTCAGACTGATTTGCATACGGCCATGTCTGAACTGGGGTGGCAGAGTGGGCTAAAGAACGGTGGTGGATTAAACCCAGATCTTTTGACTGGGTGTGAGTGTTTGTTTGGTTCAGATGCTCCGTCCGTCACCACCCCCTTTTGTACCGCTTTGTTCGCCATAAGTTGGCAGGGTATGATCAGACGTGAGTCCCTTGCTCACTTTGCCACTGGATTCAAGCAAGCCTGGCTGAAGACGGCTGAAATGCCAGAAACCGGTCCTAGGAACCTTGTTTTCGGTCCAGGGTAGGCATGGCCTGGCAGTTTGGGCTGGACTGTTCCCATGAGGCACAGGGTCAGACTGATTTGCATATGGCCATGTCTGAACTGGGGTGGCAGAGTGGGCTAAAGAACGGTGATGGATTAAATCCAGATCTATTGACTGGGTGTGAGTGTTTGATTAGTTCAGATGCTCCGTCCATCACCACCCCCTTTTGTACCGCTTTGTTCACCATAAGTTGGCAGGGTATGATTAGACGTGAGACCCCTGCTCACTTTGCTACTGGATTCAAGCAAGCCTGGCTGAAGACGGCTGAAATGCCAGAAACCGGTCCTAGGAAGCTTGATTCCGGTCCAGGGAAGGCATGGCTTGGCAGTTCGGGCTGGGCTGTTCTAATGAGGCACAGGGTCAGACTGATTTGCATATGGCCATGTCTGAACTGGGGTGGCAGAGTGGGCTAAAGAACGGTGATGGATTAAACCCAGATCTTTTGACTGGGTGTGAGTGTTTGATTGGTTCAGATGCTCCGTCCATCACCACCCCCTTTTGTACCGCTTTGTTCGCCATAAGTTGGCAGGGTATGCTCAGACGTGAGTCCCTTGCTCACTTTGCCACAGGATTCAAGCAAAACTGGCTGAAGACGGCTGAAATTCCAGAAACCGGTCCTAGGAAGCTTGTTTCCGGTCTAGGGAAGGCATGGCTTGGCGATTCGGGCTGGACTGTTCCCATGAGGCACAGGGTCAGACTGATTTGCATATGGCCATGTCTGAACTTGGGTGGCAGAGTGGGCTAAAGAACGGTGATGGATTAAACCAAGATCTTTTGACTGGGTGTGAGTGTTTGATTGGTTCAGATGCTCCGCCCATCACCACCCCCTTTTGTACCGCTTTGTTCGCCATAAGTTGGCAGGGTATGCTCAGACGTGAGTCCCTTGCTCACTTTGCCACAGGATTCAAGCAAAACTGGCTGAAGATGGCTGAAATTCCAGAAACCGGTCCTAGGAAGCTTGTTTACGGTCCAGGGAAGGCATGGCTTGGCAGTTCGGGCTGGACTGTTCCCATGAGGCACAGGGTCAGACTGATTTGCATATGGCCATGACTGAACTGGGGTGGCAGAGTGGGCTAAAGAACGGTGATGGATTAAATCCAGATCTTTGGACTGGGTGTGAGTGTTTGATTGGTTCATATGCTCCGTCCATCACCACCCCCTTTTGTACTGCTTTGTTCACCATAAGTTGGCAGGGTATGCTCAGACGTGAGTCCCTTGCTCACTTTGCCACTGGATTCAAGCAAGCCTGGCTGAAGACGGCTGAAATGCCAGAAACCGGTCCTAGGAAGCTTGATTCCGGTCCAGGGAAGGCATGGCTTGGCAGTTCGGGCTGGACTGTTCCCATGAGGCACAGGGTCAGACTGATTTGCATATGGCCATGTCTGAACTGGGGTGGCAGAGTGGGCTAAAGAACGGTGATGGATTAAACCCAGATCTTTTGACTGGGTGTGAGTGTTTGATTGGTTCAGATGCTCCGTCCATCACCACCCCCTTTTGTACCGCTTTGTTCGCCATAAGTTGGCAGGGTATGCTCAGACGTGAGTCCCTTGCTCACTTTGCCACAGGATTCAAGCAAAACTGGCTGAAGACGGCTGAAATTCCAGAAACCGGTCCTAGGAAGCTTGTTTCCGGTCCAGGGAAGGCATGGCTTGGCAGTTCGGGCTGGACTGTTCCCATGAGGCACAGGGTAAGACTGATTTGCATATGGCCATGTCTGAACTGGGGTGGCAGAGTGGGCTAAAGAACGGTGATGGATTAAATCCAGATCTTTGGACTGGGTGTGAGTGTTTGATTGGTTCATATGATCCGTCCATCACCACCCCCTTTTGTACCGCTTTGTTTGCCATAAGTTGGCAGGGTATGCTCAGACATGAGTCCCTTGCTCACTTTGCCACTGGATTCAAGCAAGCCTGGCTGAAGACGGCTGAAATGCCAGAAACTGGTCCTAAGAAGCTTGTTTCCGGTCCAGGGAAGGCATGGCTTGGCAGTTCGGGCTGGACTGTTCCGATGAGGCACCCGGTCAGACTGATTTGCATATGGCCATGTCTGAACTGGGGTGGCAGAGTGGGCTAAAGAACGGTGATGGAATAAACCCGGATCTTTTGACTGTGTGTGAGTGTTTGATTGGTTCAGATACTCCGTCCATCACCTCCCCCTTTTGTACCGCTTTGTTCGCCATAAGTTGGCAGGGTATGCTCAGACGTGAGTCCCTTGCTCACTTTGCCACAGGATTCAAGCAAAACTGGCTGAAGATGGCTGAAATTCCAGAAACCGGTCCTAGGAAGCTTGTTTCCGGTCCAGGGAAGTCATGGCTTGGCAGTTCGGGCTGGACTGTTCCCATGAGGCACAGGGTCAGACTGATTTGCATATGGCCATGACTGAACTGGGGTGGCAGAGTGGGCTAAAGAACGGTGATGGATTAAATCCAGATCTTTGGACTGGGTGTGAGTGTTTGATTGGTTCATATGCTCCGTCCATCACCACCCCCTTTTGTACTGCTTTGTTCGCCATAAGTTGGCAGGGTATGCTCAGACGTGAGTCCCTTGCTCACTTTGCCACTGGATTCAAGCAAGCCTGGCTGAAGACGGCTGAAATGCCAGAAACCGGTCCTAGGAAGCTTGTTTCCGGGCAGGGAAGGCATGGCTTGGCAGTTCGGGCTGGACTGTTCCTATGAGGGACAGGGTCAGACTGATTTGCATATGGCCATGTCTGAACTGGGGTGGCAGAGTGGGCTAAAGAACAGTGATGGATTAAACCCAGATCTTTTGACTGGGTGTGAGTGTTTGATTGGTTCATATGCTCCGTCCATCACCACCCCCTTTTGTACTGCTTTGTTCGCCATAAGTTGGCAGGGTATGATTAGACGTGAGACCCCTGCTCACTTTGCCACTGGATTCAAGCAAGCCTGGCTGAAGACGGCTGAAATGCCAGAAACCGGTCCTAGGAAGCTTGATTCCGGTCCAGGGAAGGCATGGCTTGGCAGTTCGGGCTGGACTGTTCCCATGAGGCACAGGGTCAGACTGATTTGCATATGGCCATGTCTGAACTGGGGTGGCAGAGTGGGCTAAAGAACGGTGATGGATTAAACCCAGATCTTTTGACTGGGTGTGAGTGTTTGATTGGTTCAGATGCTCCGTCCATCACCACCCCCTTTTGTACCGCTTTCTTCGCCATAAGTTGGCAGGGTATGCTCAGACGTGAGTCCCTTGCTCACTTTGCCACTGGATTCAAGCAAGCCTGGCTGAAGATGGCTGAAATGCCAGAAACTGGTCCTAGGAAGCTTGTTTCCGGTCCAGGGAAGGCATGGCTTGGCAGTTCGGGCTGGACTGTTCCCATGAGGGACAGGGTCAGACTGATTTGCATATGGCCATGTCTGAACTGGGGTGGCAGAGTGGGCTAAAGAACGGTGATGGATTAAACCCAGATCTTTTGACTGGGTGTGAGTATTTGTTTGGTTCAGATGCTCCGTCCATCACCACCCCCTTTTGTACCGCTTTGTTCGCCATAAGTTGGCAGGGTATGATCAGACGTGAGTCCCTTGCTCACTTTGCCACTGGATTCAAGCAAGCCTGGCTGAAGACGGCTGAAATGCCAGAAACCGGTCCTAGGAAGCTTGTTTTCGGTCCAGGGTAGGCATGGCTTGGCAGTTTGGGCTGGACTGTTCCCATGAGGCACAGGGTCAGACTGATTTGCATATGGCCATGTCTGAACTGGGGTGGCAGAGTGGGCTAAAGAACGGTGATGGATTAAATCCAGATCTATTGACTGGGTGTGAGTGTTTGATTGGTTCAGATGCTCCGTCCATCACCACCCCCTTTTGTACCGCTTTGTTCACCATAAGTTGGCAGGGTATGATTAGACGTGAGACCCCTGCTCACTTTGCTACTGGATTCAAGCAAGCCTGGCTGAAGACGGCTGAAATGCCAGAAACCGGTCCTAGGAAGCTTGATTCCGGTCCAGGGAAGGCATGGCTTGGCAGTTCGGGCTGGGCTGTTCTAATGAGGCACAGGGTCAGACTGATTTGCATATGGCCATGTCTGAACTGGGGTGGCAGAGTGGGCTAAAGAACGGTGATGGATTAAACCCAGATCTTTTGACTGGGTGTGAGTGTTTGATTGGTTCAGATGCTCCGTCCATCACCACCCCCTTTTGTACCGCTTTGTTCGCCATAAGTTGGCAGGGTATGCTCAGACGTGAGTCCCTTGCTCACTTTGCCACAGGATTCAAGCAAAACTGGCTGAAGATGGCTGAAATTCCAGAAACCGGTCCTAGGAAGCTTGTTTCCGGTCCAGGGAAGGCATGGCTTGGCAATTCGGGCTGCACTGTTCTAATGAGGCACAGGGTCAGACTGATTTGCATATGGCCATGTCTGAACTTGGGTGGCAGAGTGGGCTAAAGAACAGTGATGGATTAAACCAAGATCTTTTGACTGGGTGTGAGTGTTTGATTGGTTCAGATGCTCCGCCCATCACCACCCCCTTTTGTACCGCTTTGTTCGCCATAAGTTGGCAGGGTATGCTCAGACGTGAGTCCCTTGCTCACTTTGCCACAGGATTCAAGCAAAACTGGCTGAAGATGGCTGAAATTCCAGAAACCGGTCCTAGGAAGCTTGTTTCCGGTCCAGGGAAGGCATGGCTTGGCAGTTCGGGCTGGACTGTTCCCATGAGGCACAGGGTCAGACTGATTTGCATATGGCCATGACTGAACTGGGGTGGCAGAGTGGGCTAAAGAACGGTGATGGATTAAATCCAGATCTTTGGACTGGGTGTGAGTGTTTGATTGGTTCATATGCTCCGTCCAACACCACCCCCTTTTGTACTGCTTTGTTCACCATAAGTTGGCAGGGTATGCTCAGACGTGAGTCCCTTGCTCACTTTGCCACTGGATTCAAGCAAGCCTGGCTGAAGACGGCTGAAATGCCAGAAACCGGTCCTAGGAAGCTTGATTCCGGTCCAGGGAAGGCATGGCTTGGCAGTTCGGGCTGGACTGTTCCCATGAGGCACAGGGTCAGACTGATTTGCATATGGCCATGTTTGAACTGGGGTGGCAGAGTGGGCTAAAGAACGGTGATGGATTTAACCCAGATCTTTTGACTGGGTGTGAGTGTTTGATTGGTTCAGATGCTCCGTCCATCACCACCCCCTTTTGTACCGCTTTGTTCGCCATAAGTTGGCAGGGTATGCTCAGACGTGAGTCCCTTGCTCACTTTGCCACAGGATTCAAGCAAAACTGGCTGAAGACGGCTGAAATTCCAGAAACCGGTCCTAGGAAGCTTGTTTCCGGTCCAGGGAAGGCATGGCTTGGCAGTTCGGGCTGGACTGTTCCCATGAGGCACAGGGTAAGACTGATTTGCATATGGCCATGTCTGAACTGGGGTGGCAGAGTGGGCTAAAGAACGGTGATGGATTAAATCCAGATCTTTGGACTGGGTGTGAGTGTTTGATTGGTTCATATGATCCGTCCATCACCACCCCCTTTTGTACCGCTTTGTTTGCCATAAGTTGGCAGGGTATGCTCAGACGTGAGTCCCTTGCTCACTTTGCCACTGGATTCAAGCAAGCCTGGCTGAAGACGGCTGAAATGCCAGAAACTGGTCCTAAGAAGCTTGTTTCCGGTCCAGGGAAGGCATGGCTTGGCAGTTCGGGCTGGACTGTTCCGATGAGGCACCGGGTCAGACTGATTTGCATATGGCCATGTCTGAACTTGGGTGGCAGAGTGGGCTAAAGAACGGTGATGGAATAAACCCGGATCTTTTGACTGTGTGTGAGTGTTTGATTGGTTCAGATACTCCGTCCATCACCTCCCCCTTTTGTACCGCTTTGTTCGCCATAAGTTGGCAGGGTATGCTCAGACGTGAGTCCCTTGCTCACTTTGCCACTGGATTCAAGCAAGCCTGGCTGAAGACGGCTGAAATGCCAGAAACTGGTCCTAGGAAGCTTGTTTCCTGGCCAGGGAAGGCATGGCTTGGCAGTTCGGGCTAGACTGTTCCCATGAGGCACAGGGTCAGACTGATTTCCATATTGCCGTGTCTGAACTGGGGTGGCAGAGTGGGCTAAAGAACGGTGATCGATTAAACCCAGATATTTTGACTGGGTGTGAGTGTTTGATTGGTTCATATGCTCAGCCCATCACCACCCCCTTTTGTACTGCTTTGTTCGCCATAATTTGGCAGGGTATGCTCAGACGTGAGTCCCTTGCTCACTTTGCCACTGGATTCAATCAAGCCTGGCCGAAGATGGCTGAAATGCCAGAAACCAGTCCTAGGAAGCTTGTTTCCGGTCCAGGGAAGGCATGGCTTGGCAGTTCGGGCTGGACTGTTCTGATGAGGCACAGGGTCAGACTGATTTGCATATGGCCGTGTCTGAACTGGGGTGGCAGAATGGGCTAAAGAACGGTGATGGATTAAACCCAGATCTTTTGACTGGGTATCAGTGCTTGATTGGTTCAGATGCTCCGTCCATCACCACCCCCTTTTGTACCGCTTTGTTCGCCATAAGTTGGCAGGGTATGCTCAGACGTGAGTCCCTTGCTCACTTTGCCACTGGATTCAAGCAAGCCTGGCTGAAGACGGCTGAAATGCCAGAAACCGGTCCTATGAAGCTTGTTTCCGGTCCAGGGAAGGCATGGCTTGGCAGCTCGGGCTGGACTGTTCCCATGCGGCACAGGGTCAGACTGATTTGCATATGGCCATGTTTGAACTGGGGTGGCAGAGTGGGCTAAAGAACGGTGTTGGATTAAACCCAGATCATTTGACTGGTTGTGAGTGTTTGATGCGTTCAGATGCTCCATCCATCACCACCCCCTTTTGTACCGCTTTGTTCGCCATAAGTTGGCATGGTATGCTCAGACGTGAGTCCCTTGCTCACTTTGCCACTGGATTCAAGCAAGACGGGCTGAAGACGGCTGAAATGCCAGAAACCGCTCCTAGGAAGCTTGTTTCCTGGCCAGGGAAGGCATGGCTTGGCAGTTCGGGCTGGACTGTTCCCATGAGGCACAGGGTCAGACTGATTTCCATATTGCCATGTCTGAACTGGGGTGGCAGAGTAGGCTAAAGAACGGTGATCGATTAAACCCAGATCTTTTGACTGGGTGTGAGTGTTTGATTGATTCAGATGCTCCGTCCATCACCACCCCCTTTTGTACCGCTTTGTTCGCCATAAGTTGGCAGGGTATGCTCCGACGTGAGTCCCTTGCTCACTTTGCCACCGGATTCAAGCAAGCCGGGCTGAAGATGGCTGAAATGTCAAAAACTGGTCCTAGGAAGCTTGTTTCCGGTCCAGGGAAGGCATGGCTTGGCAGTTCGGGCTGTACTGTTCCCATGAGGCACAGGGTCAGACTGATTTCCATATTGCCATGTCTGAACTGGGGTGGCAGAGTGGGCTAAAGAACGGTGATCGATTAAACCCAGATCTTTTGACTGGGTGTGAGTGTTTGATTGGTTCAGATGCTCCGTCCATAACCACCCCCTTTTGTACATCTTTGTTCGCCATAAGTTGGCAGGGTATGATCAGACGTGAGTCCCTTGCTCACTTTACCACTGGATTCAAGCAAGCCTGGCTGAAGACGGCTGAAATGCCAGAAACCGGTCCTAGGAAGCTTGATTCCGGTCCAGGGAAGGCATGGCTTGGCAGTTCGGGCTGTACTGTTCCCATGAGGCACAGGGTCAGACTGATTTCCATATTGCCATGTCTGAACTGGGGTGGCAGAGTGGGCTAAAGAACGGTGATGGATTAAACCCAGATCTTTTGACTGGGTGTGAGTGTTTGATTGGTTCAGATGCTCCGTCCATCACCATCCCCTTTTGTACCGCTTTGTTCGCCATAAGTTGGCAGGGTATGCTCAGACGTGAGTCCCTTGCTCACTTTGCCACTGGATTCAAGCAAGCCTGGCTGAAGACGGCTGAAATGCCAGAAACCGGTCCTAGGAAGCTTGTTTCCGGTCCAGGGAAGGCATGGCTTGGCAGTTCGGGCTGAACTGTTCCCATGAGGCACAGGGTCAGACTGATTTGCATATGGCCATGTCTGACCTGGGGTGGCAGAGTAGGCTGAAGATCGGTGATGGATTAAACCCAGATCTTTTGACTGGGTGTGAGTGTTTGATTGGTTCAGATGCTCCGTCCATCACCACCCCCTTTTGTACCGCTTTGTTCGCCATAAGTTGGCAGGGTATGATCAGACGTGAGTCCCTTGCTCACTTTGCCACTGGATTCAAGCAAGCCTGGCTGAAGACGGCTGAAATGCCAGAAACCGGTCCTAGGAAGCTTGATTCCGGTCCAGGAAAGGCATTGCTTGGCAGTTCGGGCTGGACTTTTCCCATGAGGCACTGGGTCAGACTGATTTGCATATGGCCATGTCTGAACTGGGGTGGCAGAGTGGGCTAAAAAACGGTGATGCATTAAACCCAGATCTTTTGACTGGGTGTGAGTGTTTGATTGGTCCATATGGTCCGTCCATCACCACCCCCTTTTGTACCGCTTTGTTCGCCATAAGTTGGCAGGGTATGCTCAGACGTGAGTCCCTTGCTCACTTTGCCACTGGATTCAAGCAAGCCTGGCTGAAGACGGCTGAAATGCCAGAAACCGGTCCTAAGAAGCTTGTTACCGGCCCAGGGAAGGCATGGCTTGGCAGTTCGGGCTGGACTGTTCCCATGAGGCACTGGGTCAGACTGATGTGCATATGGCCATGTCTGAACTGGGGTGGCAGAGTGGGCTAAAGAACGGTGATCGATTAAACCCAGATCTTTTGACTGGGTGTGAGTGTTTGATTGGTTCAGATGCTCCGTCCATCACCACCCCCTTTTGTACCGCTTTGTTCGCCGTAAGTTGGCAGGGTATGCTCAGACGTGAGTCCCTTGCTCACTTTGCCACTGGTTTCAATCAAGTTTGGCTGAAGACGGCTGAAATACCAGAAACCAGTCCTAGGAAGCTTGTTTCCTGGCCAGGGAAGGCATGGCTTGGCAGTTCGGGCTGAACTGTTCCCATGAGGCACAGGGTCAGACTGATTTCCATATTGCCATGTCTGAACTTGGGTGGCAGAGTGGGCTAAAGAACGGTGATCGATTAAACCCAGATCTTTTGACTGGGTGTGAGTGTTTGATTGGTTCAGATGCTCCGTCCATCACCACCCCCTTTTGTACCGCTTTGTTCGCCATAAGTTGGCAGGGTATGCTCAGACGTGAGTCCCTTGCTCACTTTGCCACTGGATTCAAGCAAGCCTGGCTGAAGACAGCTGAAATGCCAGAAACCGGTCCTAGGAAGCTTGTTTCCGGTCCAGGGAAGGCATGGCTTGGCAGTTCGGGCTGGACTGTTCCCATGAGGCACAGGGTCAGACTGATTTGCATATGGCCATGTCTGACCTGGGGTGGCAGAGTAGGCTAAAGAACGGTGATGGATTAAACCCAGATCTTTTGACTGGGTGTGAGTGTTTGGTTCAGATGCTCCGTCCATCACCACCCCCTTTTGTACTGCTTTGTCCGTACGCTGGCACCATTTTGGCTGTCTAGCGTCAACGCAGGCACCCCTGCACAATGGTGCAGGAGTGCCTGCATTGTAAGGTGGCTCTTTGTGTGCAGGTAGGGTACCTTACGGCACAAAAACAACCCCTGAAGCATTTTCCATTTTCTATGTGTACTGCAGAAATAAAAAGACTTCTCCTCATTGCTCCTCACCTGGGAAGGCATAGCATTTTAGCACATTACTAGGTCTACCTCTTTTGGTAAATCTGAGTAAACTCAAAAACTATGGATGTTGCGTGGGAACACCCACACAACACCCATGGAATGCCTTCTTGGTACAAAGTAATGCAATGCACCAGTCTGCACTGCGTTGCATTACTCTGGATTTATGAAGCCAGTCAGGGCCACACAAAGTGGCCTAGTGTGGCTTCGTAAATCGCATTTGATTTAGTGTTGCCTATGCACCATTTTTCATGGTACAAGCGTGACGCAACTGTAGTGTCCTGTACCTTGTTGTTTAGTTTCCTTGTTTAGGATCCTATATATTACATTACAGCTAACACTGATATGTATTGGTAAATCAGTTTTAGCTTAACTAGAATGCTGGGACTGCACATTGGTCGTCCCTAGTGATGGAATATAGTTGTTTGAAAGGGAGCAGTTGAAAGGAGCCTGGCTGGCCGAGAGTGGCTGTGCTGCTGAGGCGTAAACCATCCATCTTATTAAAGCTTCCTGAACGTCAATTTCCTGCTGCCTCTTACATCATTTCATTGGCGACGACTTGCGGAAGAGTGGAACCACCACTGGATGGCAGTACTTCAACTCTATTTTCTCCTCTTACCTCGGACACTGGGTTCACAAAATTACAGCTCTTCTTCTGTGCCAGAACCAACCAACATTCATCACCAGTATTTCCTTTGTCACTCACCTTATTACGAAGTGACTCCTGGACTTCTTGACACACCCATTTTCAAGTAGGGAGCATTTTCAGTTCATTTGGGATCCAGGACTAACTTTTTTCCTCCTTCTGCTCCCTCTGTGTGACATCTCTGCCGTGGGGTGTAAAGCGATTTTGTTTGGAGTGCCTGCCGGCCTGTTTTCAACCTTAGTGTCACATGAAGAGACTCAAATGTGCGCGAAGAGACTTAAATGTGCGCATGTTGATGCGCAAGGACGTTCATGAGGATCTCTAACTGCGTGCGTGTTACACGCGATGAATCGCGTTTGTAGCCATCATCCCATAGCAACCAGGAGGCTTCATGTGCACAAGCTCGGCGTGAGGAGTGCTGCCTACATGACGCCTGTTACGTCTTTTGTCCCTTCTCTTTAACAACTACAGTTGTCTAGCAACGAGGACTCTTGAAGCTTCATTTGCGCATGCTCAGTGTGAGGAGTTTTGTCTATGTAACGCTTGTTACTTCTTCTGTCCCTGAACTTTAACAACCACAGTTGTCCAGCAACAAGGACTCTTCTCCTCAAATTGTATGTGGAGTTACGTAGCATGTGCCTATATCTCAAACGTCTCTTTGTTTATATATCGCCTAGCAACTGACATCCGCCTTACTTGCGCATCGCTGTTTTCTGTATTTTGCGTGTCCTTTTTCTCGCTTTCGCTGCACAGCCTTTTCCTGTATACATACAGCATTCTTCTTGCTTTTTCACGCATACAAGTTTTCTGATCATCACTGACACGCACAGCTCTTTACAATGTGTGCAGTGGTTATTGCCTTTGCTGACACGCAAAGCATTCATCTTTTACGGTTGTATGCAGCAGTTCTTGCTTTTGCTAACACGAACAACCTACCTTCTCCTACTCATTTTACATGCTACGTAGCTGTTTTAATTTTTGCTTACACGCTCAGCTGCACTGTTTCATTTCATTATCTTAATATCATCACTGACACGCACAGCTTTGTTGCTTTCAATTGTGTCTGTCCACTTTAGTTCACCATCGCTGACACGCACAGCCTAATATTATTTTTTTTTACTTTTATTATTTTTTTGTGTGTGTGCAGCTGACTTGCTATCTCAGTAACGCATGCAAATTTCTTGCTTTACTGTGTTCACCAACTAATTGCTGTCAACATACAAAGTGTTCCTCCACCTCCTTTCTTTCTTATGAATCCTTGAGAACCACAAATTCCTTAGAATAAATGGAAGAATGTTTTTATTAATTATGCAAGAGTTTGTGGAACATCTTTGAGCGCAGAGCGCAGAATGGCCTTGTTGCTTCATTGTCTTGGCTCAGAAGTTCAAGAGGTTTTTCAACCTCTTCCTGACTTGTCTGATGAAATGAGCAATAACTTAAACGAGTATGAAATATGCATAAAGAAATTAAACTTACATTACTTACCTAAAATTTCAAGACTTGTAGAAAGATAGCAGTTTGGAAAACAAATACAGAAGTCAGGCGAATCAGTTGAAGAATATGTTTCTGTATTAAGGAAACTTGCCTCTACATGTTCTATTGGTGTTAACACTGAAGAAAGACTGCGTGATCAGTTTATGCTAGGTTGTTGTGTAGAAAAAGCTAGAGAGAGCTTTTGGCAAAAAGATGATCCATCTCTTTCCGAAGTTGCGTCTCTTGCCAAGAATTTTGAACACAGTAAAGCTTGTGTTGAAGAAATAAAGAAGAATTTTACAACTTCAAAAGAAGAATTGACACAAATGATTACTCTGCGCAAAAAGTACTCCAATAGCTCCACTTCACGTATGCCTCAGAAAGACTTTAATAATGCTTCACATCCACCGCAGAAAGACTCTCGTAATGTTGAACAATTTAATTCTGGAAATTGTTATAGGTGTGGTGATACTGGACATTATGCTAACTTTAAATATTGTCTAGGTTGGAAAACCACTTGCAAGAAATGTGGGAAGAAAGGTCATCTTTCAATTTGTTGCAGGTGTTCTAACTCTTCTAATGCAAAATGTAAAAAAAAAATCAGGAAGTAACTTGTGAAGTACTTGATCATACTTCTGAAGATGAGATCATCATGCAAGTTCAAGATGATACAGGAGGTCCCTGGGATTCCGTTCAAATTGATGGGGCTTCTGTTTCCATGTTATTTGATTCCGGGGTAAAGATTTCTTCGATTCCCAAAGTTTTCTTTAAAGAAAATTTAGCACGCAAGTTTAAGATATTTAAACCTGACATTTCTCCAAAGGGCTACGATGGTCAACCCATCAAATTTGTAGAATACTTTAATGGCTCGATTCAATTCAAAGATAGGTATACTGCAGGGAAAATTGATGTTTCTGTAAGGGGTGATTCTCTTATTAGCTGGATCCACCAAAAAGAATTAGACGTATATCTGCACCCCAATGGCACTCCCTCGGTTAAATTAAGACAATCTCTGCAAGTGAATAGTGTGGAGTCTTTTAAACCCAATTTTGAGGATGAGTTTCCAGAAGTGTTTAAAAAAAATCTGGGTTGCATCAAAAAATATGTACACAAAATTAGAATTAAGGAAGGAGCTAAACAAGTTGTGAGCAAGGTCAGAGGTGTATCTTTTCTAGTTAAAGAAAAGATGAAAGCTGAGTTGGACAAATTAAAAGGAAATGGTATCATAGAAGAAGTGGAAGCTACTCAATGGTTTGCTCCGGTAGTTATGGTGAAGAAGGCTAATGGTGAAGTTCGCCTTTGTGTAGATCTGTGTGAATTAAATAAGAACCTTATTGTAGACCACTATCCCCTTCCAAATATTAATGAAATGCTGGGCATGTTAAAAGTGGCAAAATATTTCACAACCGTAGACCTTACCCATATCACCATGTTAGACTTCACCATGACTCTCAAGATCTAACGGCTTTTGTGACTCTGTTTGGCACGTTTAAATTTGTACGAATGCCATTTTGACTGATATCTGCAGCTGCTGTTTTTCAGCATGTAATGAAAAAAATGTTGGTAGGTTTATCGGGTATTAAAATATATCAAGATGATGTTCTAATATGTGGTGAAAATGTTACTGTGCACAAAGGATAGGTGAGGTGTTACAAAGGTTCAAGGAAAATGGTGTTACTTGAAAAGCCAGTAAATGTAAATTCAATTTGGAGGAAATAGACTATCTTGGTCACAAGATAACTCCAGTTGGAATTGAACCAAAAAAGGATCTGGTTGAAACCATTAACAATCTAGTCACTCCTTCATCTAAAGAAGAGGTCATAATATGTTTGGGAATGACTGAGTATTAGAACAAGTTAATTCCAAATTTTGCTGACAGGACAAAAAACTTTAGGATTCTTCTCAAGAAGGGCATTCAGTTTGTTTGGTGAGCGTGAATTGGAATTTTGCACAGTAAAAAAATGCTTAGAGGGGCATCCAGTCTTCAGAGCTTTGAGTCCAAAGTCATGCCCGATGCAAGTTCAAAAGGTCTTGGGGTGGTCTTATTGCAAAGACATAATGGTTTAGAAAAGACCATTTTGTTTATCGCCAGAAGCCTCAGAGAGGCAGAACTGAATTATTCAGTTGTAGAGAAAGAGGTCCTAGCTGATTCCTGGGCGGTACAAAAACTGAAAAAATGTGTGTGGGGGAGCAAGTTTAAGGTGAAAACTGATCATAAGCCTCTTAAAGAGATATTTGAAAGGAAAGGCTTAGATGCAGTCTCTTCTAGGATAAGGCGCTGGGTGATTGGTTTACAAGAATTTCATTGATGTGGAATATGTTCTGGGTGCCAAGAATTGTGTTGCAGACTGTTGCTCCCGTTTGGTCAACTTAACTGATGTCACTGAGAATGTTGCTGATGAAGATTAGAATTTGGATGTTTGTCTGATTAGAGAAGGTATAATTAGTGAGGATGAATGATTGGCTGAAGTTGATAAAGATCCTGTACTACAAAAGGTAACAGAAAAAATAAGGAGTGATTGGACTAACTCAGACAAAAATATTGAAATCTTACCAACCTTTTAGAGAGTTAGAGAAGAATTGACTCTTCAAAGTGGTCTTGTGTTTAGGGGCACGAGACTTATACCTCCCATATCTCTTAGAGAAGGTCTGATTTTTCTAGCCCATGAGAGCCATCCTGGGATCTCCAAGACTAAAGAGAGGTTAAGGCTGATGTATTGATGGCCTGGGGTGGATATTCATGTGGAACAAGTGGTGCGAGAGTATGGAGAGTGTTGCAATGCAGACCAAACTTTAAAATGTAGAGTGCAGCCCATGATGATAAGAGACATACCGAAGGAACCTTGGAAGGAAGTTGCCTTTGATATCTTAGGTCCTATTCGCTATGCAAGTTCTGACAAGTATGTTTTAGTACTTATGGACGTGTTTTCAAGATGGACAGAAGTTGCCATTACCAACTCTATTGAGTCATATGATGTTATTACTTTTCTGGAAGGTGTGTTTGAGAGGGACGGTTTTCCGAATTCAGTGTTGACAGACAATGGGGTGCAACTGGTCTCTTGTGAAATGGAAGAATTTTTGAAAGAAAGAGGTATCAAACACAAGAAATCAGCATAGTGCCATCCCGAGACCAAGGGCATGGTTGAGAGATTTAACAAAGTCTTGAAGGAAACCAGTCACGTGCCATTACGAACAATTTGTGTTGGAAACACGAAGTGCTTTGTAAGGTAAAGAATTATAGAATGACTCCTCGTACAAGCACAGGCTTCTCCCCTTTTGAATTGTTCAGGAGAAGAAAAGCTAATACCTTAGTCTGTCCTTCATGGGTTAATGACTTGAGCAATAACGACCTGTCTGTTTCTCAAAAAAAGTGTTTAAAAAAAGTAAAGGAGCACAATCTAGTTAGTAAAAGGAAACACCCACATAGCAGTGAAGAAATATGTAATAGGGGTAGAGAGCTAATGGATTATCTGAATATCCATAACTTAGTCAATGTTATGGATATTGCTGCAGTTACAAAAGAAAATGTCCCACCTAAACCAACATTTAGAGGGAGGGGCTGCTCATCGACAATTGACTATGTTTTTGTCTCCCCCTTTTTAGAAGCTAGCCTGCTTAAAGCCGAGATTATGGCCACAACCTTTGGGGACCACAGTCTAATACAAATAACATTACGAATGTCTCCAGTTCCAATGCCACAGATAGAATGTGTTGCCAGGGATCTATTACCATCTACAGATAACCTCAGACTGGTATTGCGAGGCGTTAACAACGCCAACCTATTCAGTTCAATGGTTAAGGGTAACATGAATCTCATTAATATCTGTCTTGAGGCCCTGGATCCACACCCTGAGGCTATTACCGCCTTCACTGAACTTTTCAGAGCCATAAAATCCCTGCTGCCTAAACCCATTGCTACAGTACAGCGTGAACGTAGATGGTTCAATCAGAAGTGCTCTATTGCCAACAGGATGCTCCATAAAGCCCTATCTCAAAATCCCAGGTGTAACGAACTGGTCAAGTCCTCAAGGTTGACATATAAGAGGGCTGGTGCTAATAGGAAGGAACAGTTAATAAATAAGCACTGGGATGCGCTCATTAATGCCTCTTGTCAAAATAATGGGAATATATTTTGGACTGCCATTAAAGAGTTTAGATCAATGGGGCAACCATTAACTCCCATTAGCTGCAATATAATGAGTGTTACCTAGGAAAGCCAGTCTTCCGCTATTTACCAAGTTCTTGCCTCTGAACCCGATCGCTTCAATAACCAGGTACTATCTGGAGTCCCAATATCAATAAATGAGGTTGAGGAGTCTATACGTCAGAGTTCGGGCAATAAAGCCCCTTGTCCAGATGGGTTGCCCATCGATCTTATTAATACAAACCAGATTTTTGGGCCCGACTGTTGTTAAATATTTGTAATAACTTAATGAATTCTCCATTGCTGAAGACATGGTCTACTAGTACCATATTCCCAATTTTTAAAAAGAGTGATCGTACTCAACCTAGCTGCTACAGACCGATCTCCCTTGTAGATTAACAGCCTTAACATTTTAGGCAGAGTTTTATATACAAAAAATTTTACTTGGTCAGAGGACAATCATATTTTAGAACAATGCCAACTAGGATTTAGGGGCAAAGTTGGCACAAATGAGCAATGTCTAAATATTAAACTGATTAGCAGGAAAAACCCTTCTTACCACCCTTGTCTTCTCCAAAATGTATTACTGTAACGTCTCTTTCTTAATGCCCACGAACAGGTCCTAAACAAGCTCCAATCGATCCAAAATGCGGCAGCCAGACTCCTACTAAGCATCCCTAAATACAACTCCATCACCACGGCCATACGTGAACTTCACTGGCTGCGTGTCAGAAACCGGATCAAATTCAAAGGGCTCTGCATTGCTTACAAAGCTATTCACAACTCAGGACCCCGGTTCCTGAAGAACGCTTTTCGCATTTATACCCCTAAAAGACCCCTCCGTTCAACTACTATCTGTCTCCTATCAGTCCCACGCACAAGAACCTCTTCCTGGGGAGACAGACGTTTTCTAGTTGCCACCCCAAAGCTCTGGAATACCCTTCCTCTCTCCATCAAATCTAGTCCCACTCTCACAATCTTCCGGAAACACCTGAAAACATGGCTCTTTAATCAATGATTCCTCTTCAGCGCTTTTCCCGCCCGATTTTTAATCCGATGCGCCGAGACACCTTAGGGTATTTGCGCGCAATACAAATCACCTAAACATAAACATAAACATAAACATTATAGGGAAGTATACTATTGCACAGCACTCGCCACTTTACTTAGCTTTTGTGGACCTGACCTCAGGTTTCGATTTTGTTAACAGTTCTTGTTTATGGTCCATCCTTTTAGAATATGGCCTAGACAAGGCTCTTGTCCATTTTCTGGCCTATCTTCATACGGATCTGAAAGCGCGGGTCAGAATTGGCGGTGGGGGAGAAGTGTCCATTGACATTAGTGTAGGTAGAGGGGTCAGACAAGGGTGTGTTCTGGCCCCCCCTTCTTTTTTATCATTTATATAAATAACTTACATAAGTCACTGACTACACTAACTAATGACGTCCCCAGAATAAAAGGCAAAATACACCTGGTGCTTTTATACACAGATGATGCGGTTTTAATTTGGCGCACACCAAATGCACTACGCACTTTAGTCTGAGGATTTACAGATTTTATGACTGGATTAGATTTATGCACAAAATTTAAGAAACCCTTTATAATGTTTTGTGGGCCAAGAAAATATCCTTTAAATGTTATCTCTGTGGGTGACCAAAAACTAAATCGCACTGTTACCTTCCTTTATTTGGGTATGGTTTTCGCTGTGAATGGTTCTTAGTGTGAACATATGGCATACTGCAAAAATAAATTTTCGAAGGCCTATAACTCAATACTCAGTCTTCCCCGGCCTAAAAGAACAGGGACAACTCCTGCTATTTTAAATATTTTTAAGACTCAATGTGTACCAGAAGCTACCTATGGAGCAGAGGTATGGGGTATTGCCAAATGTTTTAGCGTCCAATCTGAGGAAAATAGATTTTGCAGGAAACGTTTGGGTGCTCCAATCTCCACCTCCTGTATATATGCCACAGCGAATTGAAATTAGAATATATCGAAGACATTATAAGGGCCCACCCTGCATTATTTTGGCTAGCCATAATGAAGAACCCCGAAGCATCTCTCACAAGGGATATAATAGATGATTGTCTTCTTTGCAAGAAAGGGATGGATATCCCATGGCTTGCTGGGGTAGTTAAGAGTTTGAAATGCGTTAATCTGGGTAGACTGTTTTCTAATCCGAATACAGCCATAACAATGGATAAAAAGGTTTTAAAGCAGCACTGTATGCACTTTATAGCACGGAAAGATTAGAAAGGGGATCAAAGAAACAAACTGTTGCAAAATGTATATCCATTGAGTACCCTGAGCATTGTCTACCAAGCTACATTGCATTACCAATGTCTCAATGGGAGAGAGGCCTTCTCTTCTGTCTAAGAGCAGGGTCTGTGAGATACCTGATTTGTTCTCCCTATGGGTATAATGCAAATTCTATGGCAGGACGGAGGCTCCGATTATGCTTTCTCTATTACTTTACTGAGAAACAGCAGCCAATCAGTATACAGTAAAGAAAAAACTACAATACCCATGAGTACTCTGATAGTATAAATAGGGTCACAGAGGTCATAACTTCCTCTTTCTTTGCTGCTGCGCAGCCAGTTAAGTACATTAGATATTGTTACTCACTGTTTGACTGTCTTGCTTTATTGGTGTGTTTGCCCACGCTTTTGCGCATGCTTGGTTAATTAGCGGCTTTGTGCGCTTCTTTGCTTTTCTTCGCGCATGCTTGCTTAATTAGCAGCACGTTCGGTGCTTTGTTCTCCGCGGTCTTCCGCGGCTTGTGTCTTCGGCTTCGGTCTTTGTTTGGGAGCGCGTGTGTTCGCCTCTCTTCTAGACGCGGGGTGTCGCGTCTTTGTTTACAGTGGAGCGGGATGTTGACAGGGGCTGGAGAGACGCGCGTGTGTCGCGCGTCCCTCCTATCGGCTGGCTGCTGTCGCGCATGCGCGTCAGCGTTTGTTTTGGACTGCCGAGGCGCATTCCTGTGGTGTTTGACATCTCCTCAGGCATTTGAGGAATTTGGAGACTCTGGTTTGCCGTGCCCGCATTTTTTGCCTGCCGCTTGAGCCCTGTGACGCCCCTGTTTATATTCTAATTGCTGGGGTTGTAAAATTCATGCATAGGCTCTGCCTAGAGGGGTTCCATTGAGTTTTGGTGCAAGCCCTCCCTCCACTTCGATTGTTGGTATCCTGCGTGTCAGGTCTATTGTATTGCTTGCATTAGGGGTTCCACTCCCCCAACTTTGGCTTTGGCCATTCAATACTTTGAACTTCGTTCATTTATTCAGAAAAATAGTGGGCACTGCTGTTCCATATTAGGAAATGGCTGATTATTATGATGATGAGGGGTACGACTACTATGATGAGGGGGAACCCTCTGCTTCCATGGATGACTTCATGGGTCAAGCGTTGTTTCAGGCGATTGCGCCTTTGAAAAAACACTTGTCTGACTATGCTGCCCAGCAGGGATGGCTCCCTCCTTCCTCTGGACGCAGTGGGAAGTCGCCCAAAAATCCACATCGCTCAGACTTTGTTAAGTTGGCGAAGTCTATGTCTTCAGCGCCGAGAGCTAAGAAGCGCTCTGCTCCTCCTCGTGACTCTCCTTCTTCAACTACTGATGACGGTTCATCTTCCTCATCCTCCTCTGAACCGGCGAAGCCTCCTCCTTCCAAAAAATCTAGAAAGGAGCACTTCGTGGATGCCCCTGCTGTTCCTCAAGTATTGACTTTTGATCCAACGGATATTGTGCATCCGAATTCTTCGTCTTGGTTGCCCTCTCCTGAGGTTGCCAATTATGTTCAGGAGCATATCCGCACCCCTTTTGAGAAGGAGGTGCGAGCGCTTTTACGATCTGAGTGCCCTCGTCCTGATCTATCTAACAAGTTGGCCCTCACTCCTGAGGTGGATCCGACTATGATTACTTACATGAAGAAATATGCCAAGGACCCTACTAAGGGTTTGGATCGTTCTTGGCGCTCGTGTCAGGACAAACTTTTGGATCTGTTGGGACCACTCACTAAGATCCTGGATCTTGCCTATCGAGCCAAGGAATCCGGTGCTTTAAATGACCCGGACGAGTTGGTTGGGTGGTCCCAACGCGCCGTTTGCATTCTTGGCAATGCGAATTGCGCTCTTTCCTCGGAACGACGCCGTTCTATCCTCATGAAACTGGACCCCAGGTTGACCGATCTGGCTTCCTCTGAATCAGGCCCACAGGCTCAAGGCTTACTTTTCGGGGCTCCTTTCCTCAAGGAGTTGACAAAGTTCGTTTCCACCTTCAGTGGGCTGGACAAGGCCCAAGCCAATCTCCGTTGAGCTTTTCGTCCACTTTTTGGAAGGGCCGGACGAAGGGGGCGATCGTCCGGCCGTGGAGCTGAGCAGGCCTCGCAGTGAGGCAATAAGTCCCAGCGTGGAAACCAGACCTATTCCAGCAACAAATCTTCTTTCTATCCTTCCAAAAAGGGTAGAGGCAATTACGGAAAAGGTGGTTACACCGGTAACCAGGGAGGACGTCCAGATTCCGCCTCAGGTGAGCTTGATTCTCGCTTCAGGTGTGGTTTTGGGGGGCAGACTACAATTTTTCCTCCACAATTGGCAATTGATCTCCAAAGATGCCTGGGTGCTGGAAACGGTGCAGGGGTTCAAGATCGAGTTTTACTCTCGCCCTCTCCAGCATCTTCGGCCACGCCCTCTTGTTTTTTCCCTACAAGATCAAGAGGTTATCTCCGCAGAGATCGCCTCTCTTCTGTCGAAAGGGGCCATTGCGCCCACGACTCCTCATCCCAGAGGTTTCGTCAGCAATGTTTTTCTGGTTCAGAAAAAAGGGGGAGGGTCTCGTTTGGTCCTCAATTTAAAGGATTTCAACGGCGGGGTAGTCTACCGCCATTTCAAAATGGAGGGCATTCATCTTTTGCGAGACTTGCTGCAAGAAGGCGACTGGATGGTGCGGCTAGATCTCAAGGACGCTTATCTCTCAGTGCCAATATTTGCCCCTCATCGTCACTATCTTCAATTTCATTGGATGGGAACCTGGTACGAGTACATGGTTCTTCCGTTCGGTCTTTCTTCGGCTCTGTGGTGCTTCACGAAGCTTCTCCGTCCTGTGATGGAATCTCTGAGGTCTCGCGGGGTTCGTTTGATTGTTTATTTGGACGATGTCCTTCTTTTGGCGCAGTGTCCCATCCTTCTTCGTTCTCATTTGCAATGGTCCGTCGATCTGTTACAATCTTTGGGTTTCCTGGTGAATCCTCAAAAATCCGACTTTATTCCATCTCAGTCGATGGAATTCCTGGGCTTTCGGATAGACTCTGTCTCTTGCCAACTCCTTCTTCCCGCACAGAAAATCAGGGCTATCAAGACGGATTTGCGTCTCCTTCTTGCCAAACAGACTGTTTCCTTGCGATCGGTGGCCCGCGTTGTGGGTCTCCTGTCCTCCTCCATTCAGGCGATTTTTCCGGGTCCTTTGCATTATCGGGCGCTTCAGCGCCTCAAGATCCGGCATCTGCAGAAGGGTCTGCGGTATTCAGATCTGGTTCCCCTATCGGAGGATGCTCGCTCGGAGATGTTGTGGTGGCTGGACCACATGGAATCTTGGAACGGTCGGGCGCTGTTCGGGAGGACTCCCAATGTGGTGATCGAGTCCGATGCCAGCCTTTGGGGTTGGGGAGCCCGTTGCGGTTCCGTGTCGACGGGGGGTCGTTGGTCGCAGGAGGAGCTGTCCTTACATATCAATTGTCTGGAACTTCTAGCGGGTTCCTTTGCTATTCGGTGCCTTTCCCCTCACCAAACGAATTGCTGCATTCTTCTCAGGATGGACAACATTTTGGCAGTTCGTTATGTGAACAAACTGGGGGGAACCAAGTCCAAGATTCTTTCGGAGATTGCGAAGGATTTTTGGCATCTGTGTCTGCAACGCAAGATCACAGTTATTGCAGAATACCTGCCGGGTTCTTGCAATCTGATTGCGGACTGGAATTCTCGTCACCTTCGCGACTTCAGCGATTGGAGGCTTCATCCTCGGGTCTTTCGACACTTGATTCGCATCTGGGGGACTTGTCAGTTGGATCTGTTCGCGTCTCGTCTGAACGCCCAGCTTCCCCAATTCTTCAGCTGGCGCCCGGATCCGGAAGCCCTGATGACGGATGCTTTTCTCCAGCCTTGGCCTCCGTCTCTGTGCTATGCATTTCCCCCTTTCATGATGATTCCCCGGGTTCTTGCCCGGGTACGTCAGTGCTCGTCGGAACTCATTCTGATCACCCCTCTTTGGAGGGCCCAAGCGTGGTTTCCAGTTCTTCTGGAGATGAGTTGCTCGACGCCGTTCCTCCTTCCACACCTGTGGAACCTTTTGTTGGATTCTCTGCACAATCCTCACCCCCTGGTTTTGTCAGATCAACTACTGTTGGTGGCTTGGAGGATTTCGGGGGACGCTGGCAAGTCCCAGGGCTATCGGGAGAATCTTCCCAATTTATCAATGAAGCTTGGGCTCCCAACACACGCAAGCGTTATGCGTCCAGTTGGAAACGCTGGTGTGCTTGGTGCGCACAACGGTCGGTGGATCCCGTTTCTGCGGATCTCGCTCTGATTAGTAATTTTCTAGCTTCTTTAGCCTCTTCGGGGCTGGCTTATAGAACTGTGAACAATTTTCGTTCTGCCATTTCGGCGGGTCATATTCCAATTGATGGCAAACCTGCGGGAGAACATCCCTTGATTTCTAAATTACTTAAAGGCATTCGGATGGTAAAACCTCTGTGTCCTAAGTACGTTGCCTTATGGGATGTGTCTGTGGTTTTGAGGTTTCTGTCGTCTTGGCCCTCCAATTCGTTCTTGACCCGTAAACAGCTTTATGCGAAACTGACTATGCTTCTATGTTTGCTATCATGCAAACGAGTTTCTGATGTGCAAGCTTTGGATCTTGCCGGTCGCACTTTTTCACCGGAAGGTGTCACTTTTGTTATTTCTAGACGGACGAAGTGTAATACCTCCTCTGTGTCTTATCCCTCGTTTCCACACAATCCTCAATTGTGTGTAGTCCAGTGTCTCAAGGATTACGAGGTAAGCACTGCATCTTTACGCCATGATTTACAAGGGCAACTTCTTATTGCTTTACAGAAGCCTTTCAAGCCTGTGACTCATGCTACTCTGGCACGTTGGGTTCGTTGGCTCATGCAGGAGGCGGGCATTGATGTTAGCCTGTTTGGTGCTCACTCCGCTAGGGGAGCTATGGCTTCGAAGGCTTTTTCACTGGGTGCTAGCCTTCATGACATCATGAAGGCTGCGGATTGGTCGTCTGAGTCTGTGTTCAAGACCTTTTATTTTAAACCAATTGTTGATGTTGCTTCTGTTGTGGTGGCTGAGCTTTAAACAAGCATAATCGGAGCCTCCGTCCTGCCATAGAATTAAAGATTTGCTAACATTCGTGCCAAGAATTTTCAATTCTATTAAGGACAGGAGGCGAGGATTATCCCACCCTTGTTATTCTAAATGTATTTGCATTACTCTACTGTTCTGCTCTGACTTACATATGTCTATTTGAAATGTTATACAATGTTTTCCCGCCCTTTCTTGAAATTTTGCCTTGTTCAGTTTGGGTGTAGGTATTACGACTTTGTTTCACGTTTCAGGTTCCGACCTCAAGTGAACTCTGGCTCCGGCGTCTGCGACTGCTGCTGTGGCTCGTCCCTCTGGTCCTTGGATTTGCCTGTTTGATTGCCTTGTGGATATCCTGCGGCCGGATGTTCTTCATGAATCCTTGGTTTTTCCTTCTACGTTTTTGACTTTATGACTTACCTGTATTGACAAAGAAAGAGGAAGTTATGACCTCTGTGACCCTATTTATACTATCAGAGTACTCATGGGTATTGTAGTTTTTTCTTTACTGTATACTGATTGGCTGCTGTTTCTCAGTAAAGAAATAGAGAAAGCATAATCCTCGCCTCCTGTCCTTAATAGAATTGAAAATTCTTGGCACGAATGTTAGCAAATTTTTAATTTACATTTTTTGTCATGTCTGTGTGACAGTCACAGCAGACAAACACTTTTACACTTTTCATTCTTTTGTAAATACTATATGAAATATGCACAATGGCTGTTTAGTCCATATTTTAAAAAATTGTCTCCTATTAATTTATCGGCAGCTCTTGATTGCATACTTAAATTGAACAATGCTGAACTTATCTAGCGTACTGACACCTTTTGAGAGTAGCTACGGGTGCTTGGAAAATGATGTGCGACCTATGAAGTTAATTGTATTTTGCTATTTATTATATGCAACTTTACCTATGTTCATTGTATATTGCTACCTTATGAACTTTTACATTGCTATTAATGTGTTTTATCTATATATGTTTACTTTTATGGATACGCTGTTATCCGAATAAAGTCTTTGGAATGGAATGGAAAGATCTATTTGATTCACGCAAAGCTACAAAAAAAACTGTTGTTCAGGTTGGGGGTTTAATCAGAATAAAAAATCCTTGTGGAGGTGTCTTTAGTTCAGGTTCCAAATTTCCATTACCATTGAAGGTTATTAAACTTTTTGGAAATGCTATAAAACGGTAGATCATTGTATTTGGAATTTGAGTTGTGTAGTCAGTTGTTAAAAGAATTGAAAATGCTGTGAGAAATGAAACTTTACTTGATGTAAATGATCCTGTTAATGATACGACTAATGTAAGAAGATCCTCCAGAGTTGCTAAGAGACCTTCTTACCTAAAAAAATATGTATAATTTTATTTTGGGTTGTTTTGTTGATAGGAAAGGGGGAGGTGTATCCTGTACCTTGTTGTTTAGTTTCCTTGTTTAGGATCTTACATATTACATTATAGCTAACACTGATATGTATTGTAAATCAGTGTTAGCTTAACTAGAATGTTGGGACTGCACCTTGGTTGTCTTTAGTGATGGAAGGTAGTTGTTTGAAAGGGAGCAGTTGAAAGGAGCCTGGCTGGCCTAGAGTGGCTGCGCTGCTGAGGCAGAAGTGTAAACCATCCATCTTATTAAAGCTTCCTGAACTTCAAGTTCCTGCTGCCTCCTACAACATTTCAGCAACCCCACTCATTAATATCCCTCCCCATAGTGTGTTTAAGAGAAGCGCCATTTCATGGCCTCACCTGTGACATGGTTTTACGATGGTTTATGTGCTGAAAGGCTCTAAAGATGGGTTGCAGCGTGCTACCACCTGTGATAGAGGTACTTCCTTTTCACTACTGATAATGTTTACCTTTGGGGGAAAGTAGCAGCATTTGTTGAAGACAGAAATGGAAGTTATTAACGAAGCCTTTGTGGACAGGTCAACTATAACACAACAGGCCAACTGACTACCAATACAAGACACCACAGCAACAAAAGACAAGTACAAATAAACACACAACAAGAGCACAACAAAAAACTACAGATCGAAACAGAAGAATAAAAGCTCAATGCAACACAGTAAAAAAACATCAACAGAATTGCACGCTCCAAAAACACATAACTACAACCTGCAACAGAAAACAGCACAACCACAAAAACCTAATGCAAAAGAAATAAAACACAAAAGAAAACAGCACATCTGAATCAAGTAAAGCACCAGCCAGGGAAATGGGATTCGTTGCTAGAGATCCAATGGCATCCTGGGAATGATGCTGCCGGTTTTTCGGTTACTAACTTGTTTTGGGAATGACCCACGTGATATTCCTGAGATCCATTAGGGAATGAGGAGGTGGATCTAGCCAAGGTATTGGATCCACCTTTGAAATGCCTGTGACAAGGTTGCGTAAGGAAGATACAAGAGGAAATGGAAAAGCATGTTTGGAGAGAGATGGCCTTGAGTGGTCAGAGAAGCCGGAGGTGCATCTTGTGAAGCCACCAATATTGGGCTGTAGGTTTCCGTGGCAGTTCTTTTATGGGAAAAGTGCTTCCTGAGTGATTTTAAGATGCGACCTTTCACCTTTGAAACATTAGACCTGGATGTCATATTTTCCTTGAACGCTTTGAGGTCGATGAAATCCACTGTGTCTATGAGATGCACTATCGCCCACCTGTAGAAAGGGTGAAGGGCTTACTTAATTTGAATCATGTTACTTAAATAAGTCACAAGGTTTTTCACGTGAATTATTGTGGGATTGTGTAGCACTGAGGCCAGATTATGAATATTTAAATATCACTTATAGACAGGATGAAGAATAAAAACGACATTTGCAGAAGAAAGTAAAAAGGTTCAGAAATGGTGCACTGACACCTCCCTCCTATCACCCTAAAAAGCAGCACAGTTTCTTGGAGCAGGTTTCTTCATGCCCTGCTGCGGCCTCGACCTCTTAGCTACAGGGTGACTCAGAATTAGGTTGTATGTGTGTATAGTGTACCCTGAGCTGGTATGCTTCTGCGCTGGGCTGTCTGGGGCTGCTGTTATCTTGTTGTGGTGTGTCATTATAACATAGTTAAATGTTTTTTTATATATATTGGTATGATATGTTGTTATGTATTGTTGGGTTGATGTATGTTCTTGTGTTTATTTCAGATCTGTTTGTGTGTTGTGCCGTATGGATCGGTTATATTGATATGGTCTTGTGTTTCAGTTGTTTCTTCTCCTGTCGAATATTGTCTGGTGCTATTGCCTTTTTTATTGTTTTTTGTTCTCGCTGGTGTTGTCTGGTACTAGTGTATTGTATTTTGTTGACGTGTTGATATTTTGTGTTTTATTATCTACATGTTTCATTATGTCCTGGTGTGTTGCATTGCTTTGGTGTAACTGTAATATGCAGGGCCAGTTCTATCTATCTCCTGACACATCCAGATATTTGCCTGGGCAGGCGGGAGCCAAGGGCCAGCAAATCCCCTTCTTCCAAGGGAACAATGGAATCCCAGCCTGAGGGCTTCACTGCCAGGCGGGGCTTTAAATGGGCAGGTACTCTGGACCTGCACTTCTTTCAACTATACGTCAGAGTGATAGAGCGCGCGAGGCCACCCGACCAATAGTTTTCGCCGTTTCCGGCTTCAGGGCCCATATACTTTCAAATCACCATATACATCGATCAGGTGACTTCACGAGCTCTACCAATTTGTGTGTGTGTTCCCTACTATTATTTCTCAGTGCACCCGACTTACCATCCACCGATGCGGGTACCTAATGACCACAATGAATCAGGGAGCTAGCTGTAAAAGGAAAGGCAGCAAAATACAAACCCAACCAATAACATTCAAAATACTGTTTGAAATGACCACGGACAACGGGAAGTTTTAAAATGTTTATCTAAAGTTCATTTGCTTCATTCATAAGGTACATCAATATAAGGCAATCAATAACCAAGATAACGTAAATGAGGTAACTGTAAAGAAATAACGACAGAGTAATCATTGAAATACTGATATAAAATGTAACGAGAAGATACTATGCTATTCAATAATATTTAAGCATGGGAGGACTATGTAGGTATAACTACAGGAGGGCCTATAAAGAGTAACACGCTTCACTTAAGGTGAACGGGCCTTTAAACAATCTAGGCCATGAGGTTCTAGACCATATCAGAAAATGACAAACTGCAATGCAAAATATAATTTCTAACAAGTGAGAAGACATAGGAACAAACTTATGGAAAAATGCAAATGACTTTCAATAGTTGCGGAAAGACATGGAAAAATAACATATGCAATGGTAAACTTTATTGAAGCAAAAGTTAGAAATTCAGAAGGTGCAAGATTTAAGAGGTTCAGAGCAATATTTACCTAGAAAGGTGTGGAAACCAAACCCTGGCCACGGGTCAGTTAAGGACAGGAAACCCTCAAGGAAGGATACCCCTCAAAGGACAGCAGGTGCAGAATGGACACCCCGGATAGGACAGGATACCCTCGGATTAGGAATCAGGACAGGACCTCAGGACAGGACAGCAAACCCTCAGGACAGGACCGCTCAGGACAGGACCGGAACCCACAGTTCGGAAGCAACGCCTGCGCTCCACCCGCTCTGCAGTTATCGATCAAGACCCCGATTGGGTCAGCGAACTCCCAGCAAAGTGCTTCGCCAGCACTTTAAGGTTCAGTAGAACCTTAGTCTATGGTCAAATTCGGACAGAGTGCTCCGCAGCGCTCTGTATCTTCAGTCACCTATTGAATACGATGGGTCAGTGACAGGTCAGCTAAACCAGACAAGTCGGACGGTTCCCTAGGTGAACCCAGGGTAGATATACAGTTTGGGGACAGTGTACCACCCCCAATGTTGCAAAGTGTCAGAATCCCTCAATTTCGATTGGTCCTAAGGTAGGATTTGGGTAACACACCAATCACAATTCAACATTTCAAGCCTGTATTTGCATGTTTGGGCACCGCCTAGTAAGATTGGGGTTCCCATGAGAAGCTACACGGCAAGCAGCAATACAATATTACATTGTAACATATAAGGAGCCACATTCGCTGTTCTCGCAGGGCAGAGGTGACTTTCTCAGGAGCATCTCGCCCATCGCTGCCAACTGGCCATGTTCCATCAGTCAAGGTCTACTGTGCTGCCAAAGTTGCGCAGGCGCAGAAGGGACCTCCAATATGGCTCTCTTCTCACTCAGACCCCCATTCCCCGCGGGACATGAAAAGTAAGCGAAAACAAATTAATACATAATAATGTCATCATGAAAACACATCACAGGGTTTGTACTTTCTACTTATCATTATAAAATATACTTATGCGGTTTAAATGTTAGCTACATTGATACAGACACAAGAGCAGTGGCACGAGCAGTACCACATGATGAGCACAACTATGGATTACGCATGCGCATAAATTTCCCTCCACTTCTGCAGACGTGTCAGGACACGTGAGTGTGGCTGACGCATGCGCAGTAACTAAAATACAAGCGGCGGCCATTTTAAAGTACACGGGTTAAATGTATTAGAAATACACGTAGGCAAGCTTTGCAAACTTTGCCTAAACAAAAATAAACGTTAGTAAAACATACGTTTGTTACCTTATTACACATAAACGAGGTTCTTGACTTCGGCAAGCCGCAAAATATGCGAAGCTTTGCTTCATCAATCCCCTCTTTGATGATATTTACTATCATCACAAAAAATGGAACCAGATGCCAACTTTCTTTCACACTTTATATAGTTCTATCTCTTCCAGCAATCGTTCTAACTTTTCTCTCTCAGTTTTAGTAGGGTGAGAAGTCTTCACCTTTTTGTATATCTGATCATTCACTTCCTCCAATTCAATCTCATCCACACTCCGTTTCAACCCTCTTGCATTTACCTCGTGCTTCTTGGTGTGCTTACGGCATTTACAACAGATAAAAATGAGAAATATAATAAGACCTATAATACCAATTGGCATCAGTATCTTGAACAATAAGCTTTTACCTACGCTAGCAAGCCAATGACCTACATTGGAGAGACCATCTACCAGTCTCTTCCAGGCACTATCAACCTCGAGTGGTTTGAGTTCCTTTGTCAAATTAGTAATGTTTTTCACATATCTTTTGATCTGTACACTTTTATCCGGAATATAAGTGCAACAATGTTGCGCCTTCAACATCCGGCAGACTCCGCCCTCTTTCGCTAATAAGGTGTCAAGAGCAAGTCGATTCTGCAAAACCATTGATCTGATCGCAACCATTTCGGTATTGACCAGCAGAAATCCATGAGCTGTTTCAGTAGACAGCACATCCACTATAGTAGACAATTTGCAAATTCTATGAGTGTTCAGAACCACTCCCACTCCAGGTATCAGTGCACTGAAAATACTACCCATAATTTCACCTATACTTTCTCTTTTACTACGCACTAAGCCATTAGTATCTTCATTGCTTCCAGCTTTTCCATTCACATGGTATATTTTCGGGAAGACAATGCCAAAATAGCAGCTTCCATACCAGTGATCCGGCAATTTGAAATAAGCCTTGTCCCCACAAATATAATAAATTCCAGGAAACACAGGCTCTGACCCATTTTTGAAACCCCAACCTCCAATTACCTTGTAATTATGTTCGCATTCACTGGAACCAATGAAAACATTATTATAATAGCTAGTCTTCTCGCGGTGAAGACATAGCTTGCCTTTCTTTTCCAAATCCAGCAACAGAGCAGGTCCCGCCCCACCATTTGAGGTGCCTTCCATGTTCTCTGCCCACTTTGGCTTTTTCTGACTTTCGTCATTAGCCTTCTTTTGTATTTTAATTCTTCTTTTCTCTGCCATGTTCAGGAACATCTTTTCCTGTTCACGCAAAGAACAAGTCAAGTTATCTCTGTGTGCATCAGCTATGTCAATGTTACCTATAGTCAGGAAGTAGTCTCCCATATATCTTATGGTGTCGCTTTTGGTATGTACAGGATTCAAGTTCCCACGTATAGGAAGTTCAGAAAAGATTACGTCATTATTAGAGTAATAGTACTGTAGCGGTCCTCTTTTGTAAAATAAACTAGCTAAAATGCTACAGGAGATTCCATATGTCAATGGCAAGTGATGGTATGTCACGCCTTCAGCCACAGAAGTAGGTAGCTTCATGCAGACATAGCAATCTTCAATTTCCATAGTCTCTACATAGTGTATTAACAAGTTTGCAAAAACATTTAAGTGTGTCCTGTTCTTAATTCCATGATAATGTAGTCCTCCCTCATCTGATGCTTCTAAGTCTCGTTTTGTTTGTCTCAGTGCTCTCTCATGTCTTGCTACACTCTGTGTTGTCAACTCCTCACTGTCTGTATTTACAATTTCAGTAGGGACAATGTTAGTATCTTTACTTACAGTGAAGGGTATAAAGATTGTTAGTCCTATCCAAATTACTATCAGTACTACTATACTACATATACACACCGCGCAGCACGTTTTGCAACGACTGCAACTAGGTCTACCATTCACAGTTGAATCAGACATATCGGCTCAGAAGAAGTTTTTCGACCCCTTTTTGTGTCTTTACACAGCTAGCTTACTTTGTGCAAATTCACGGTGGTTCGTCTTCTTCTTCAGCAGAGTACTCAGGGACAGGCTCTCTGTCGCTTACGTCAGTTATATCAAGATCTTCAAGTTCTTCCAAAACGAGTGTCCATTCAGGAGACTTGTACTTCTTGTTTTGTCTTTTTATTCGTTCACTCCTTCTTTTGGAAGAGTTTTCTTCTTGCTCTGCTATCCGCGCACTTCTCCTTGCTTCTGCACGTTTTTCTTCCACCGTCTTTATCCTTAGCCTTAGTCTCTTTACGAACCTAGGCTCAAGGTTGTTTCTTTTCTTTAGTCTCTTAGTGGGTACTTGGACTTCACCTTCTTCTCTTATCCTCTTGTTCTCTTTAGCTTGTGGAAATTCTGCTTCACTTTCTTCTTCTTCTTCCCTTATCTCGCTAGTTCCAGGGCTAGCATCAAATTCTTCTGCCTGGTTACTAATCTGGCCTTGTTCAGGAATATGTTGTTTTTGGCTTTCGATTGTCTCTGTTTCTGTTTCTGATTCTGTTTCTGTTTCCTGAACCCGTTCTTCTAACCCTATCTGATCCTGTTCAAGCACTTCGATCTCTTGATTTTCTTCTGCTCGAACTATTACTCTATTTCTAAGCTGTCCCTTATCCACATCAGGTGTTAGCGGAGGTGTATCGAACACCTGTTCTGTCCCTGTCTGACCTTCTCCTTCCTCAGTTTTGATGTGAATCTCAGCCGGCTGAGGTTCTTCGCCTGTGCCTTGCTTTTCCTGACTAATCCACTCTCTACCTTCACAAAGTCGCTCTCTTGTTCTGATGGGATCTTCGGTCAGATCAATCATCGGTATCCATTCTTCTGGCCATATGCTTGGCAGCTCGTCATCAGCTACTCCTGGCTCAGCTTCCTGGACCTCTTCAGCAGGCTGGATTCTTGGCAGTTCGTAGTCAACTACTCCTGGGCCAACGTCTGCTGTTCCTGCAGCCTGACTGGTGCTGGGCTGCTCGTTGTCAGCTGCTTCTGGTCTGGCTCCTGCAGAGTCCTCTGCTGGATGCCCTTCTTCTTCAAGTTCTTTGTCTGGTAATACCTTCTGGGTGTGGCCAGCGTGGATCCACTGGGGAATACCTGCGACCTTCACTGCAGTGGTTGTTACCAGGATTACTTGGCGTTTCTTTCCCCACCTTGGTGCCAGACAGCTTGATCGGGTGTGCTTCTTTATTTTAACCCAGTCTCCTGGAACCAAGCTGTGGAGAGGAGTCGTTGGATTGAGGATGCCGTCGTCTCCAATCTGGCGAGAGATAGAACGCACTTGGTCACGCAATCTTTTGCAGTATTCAAGCACCAAATCATCAGTAATACTCAACAGTTTGCTTCCTGGCACCCATGCTTGTCTCATCACTCTTCCCATAATGATTTCATGGGGACTTAGGCCTGTCTTGCGGTCAGGAACACTTCTCAGTCCCATCAGGACCAGGGGCAGGGCCTTCACCCAGGTCATGCCAGTTGCATCAGTCAGCTTTGCTAGTCTGTTTTTGATAGTTCCATTTACTTGTTCCACTATTCCAGAAGCCTCTGGATGATATGCACAGTGAAGTTTCTGCCTTATTCCAAAGGCCTTACAGAGTTCAGCCAGTATTTCATTCTGAAAATGTCCACCCTTATCTGATTCAATAATGAATGGCACCCCGAATCTAGGTATCAGTTCTTTTAGTAAACACTTCGCTACTGTCAGTGCGTCACTTTGGGGAGTAGGGTAAGCTTCTACCCATTTTGAAAATACGCAAACAATGACAAGGACATATCGTTTCCCTTCACAACGGGGCATGGTGATGAAATCAATCTGTATCTTTACAAAAGGGACCCCCTGATCTCCCAATTTTGCTCAGCTCAACCATTGTCCTCTTGCCTGGGTTCATCTGTTGACATGACAGGCACCTCTGGCAGAGGGACTCTGCTACTTTCCTGAACTTCTTACTGTACCAAGTCTGTTGAAATACCAGAATCATGGCATCCCTACCAATGTGTGATCCTTCGTGTATTAATCTTGCCATTGTGCCAAGCAAGTGTCGGGGTAACACAGGCATACCAGTTGGGCCCAAAATTACACCATCCACACGTCTCGGTCTACACCCATCCTCCTTCCATTTCTCTCTTTCTTGCCAAGGAGCCGACTCCTGCCACTCTCTCACTTCATCCCAAGTAGGCACTTCTTCAAACACTTGAAGTTGGCAGCTGGCTCCGATCCCCCCTCGTTTAGGATTAACGATATAGTGATCTCTGGCGCACCATTGGGCCACTCGATCAGCATAATCGTTTCCCAGTGATACTTTGTCCATGCTCTTCTTATGAGCACCGCATTTTACCACTGCCAGTTCCTTGGGTAACTGGATGGCCTCTAAAAGGTCATGAACAACTTTTGCATTCCGAATGGGAGTACCTGAGGAAGTCAGGAATTCCCTCTGTAGCCACAATTGGCCAAAGTCATGCACAACTCCATAACAGTACTGACTGTCAGTATACACTGTTATGCGTATGTTCTTCCCAATTTTGCAAGCTTTTATCATAGCAATCAATTCGGCTACTTGTGCAGACTTGATGTTATATAGGTAACCTGCTTCTTCAATTTTTGTTAAAGAGACTACTGCATAAGCAGCACTCAGGCCTCCTAGTTCATGTCTTAGACAGGAACCATCTACAAACAGCTCTTTATCATGCTCAGGCAATGGCGTTTCTTTTATGTCTGGGCGTGGTTTGGTGCTGAACTCTGTCAGATCAATGCAATCATGTTCATCATCATCCCCACCTTCCATTTCCAGGGAGTCGGGGAGTAAAGTGGCAGGGTTCAGAATACCGCACCTAACAATGCTTACATTTGCTGCACCCACAAGAATCCTCTCGTATTTAGTCAGCCGACTAGGGGTGAGATACTGCGTTTTAGTTCTGGTCAATAGAATTACCACTCCATGTGAAACATACACAGTCACAGGATGTCCCATGACTATGGACTCACTCTGTTCCAAACTTGCACAGGTAGCAGCTACTGCTTTCAGACAGCCTGGTAACCCAGCAGCTACTGGGTCCAGGGTGGCAGAGAAATAGGCCACAGGCCTTCTGGTTGTGCCATGTTCTTGAGTCAGGACTGACAATGCGCAATTATCGCGAGTGTCACAAAATAGGGCAAACTCTTTGGAATAATCTGGCATTCCCAGCGCAGGGGCTGTACACAGACAGTTTTTCAGTCTTGTGAAAGCCATTAGGCTTTCATCGTCCCATTCTACAATGTCTGGCATTCCTCTCGTGGTCATTTTTATCAAAGGCCTGGCTAAGACTGCAAATCCCAGAATCCACTGCCTGCAGTATCCTAGTACACCCAGGAACATTCTGACGTCTTTTTGAGTACGGGGCAACTGCATCTTTTGAATTATTCTCACTCTTTCTGATGTGACTTTTCTGACACCCTTTTCTATCTGGTGTCCTAGATATTTCACTGATTTTGCACAGAACTGTAGTTTGTCAGGGGCCACTTTATGCCCTTTCTCACACAGATGATTTAGGAGGGCAATGGTGTCAACTACACAGTCCCTATGACTTTTAGACGCCAGTAGAAGGTCGTCTATGTACTGCACTAAGACAGAGTTCCCAGGTAAGATCAAAGTCTCTAGACATTTTTTCAAGATCTGATTAAAGATAGAAGGGCTCTCTGTATACCCCTGAGGGACCCGGTTCCAGCAATACACGTGACCTTCGAAGGCAAACGAGAAAAGAAATTTGCTGTCGGGGTGCAGGGGTATCGAAAAGAATGCATGACACAAATCAATCACAGTGAACCACTCAGCATCCCAAGGAATCTGGTACAATATCACTGCGGGGTTCGGGACAATAGGGCAACAAGGAACTACAATTTTGTTTACCTTTCTCAGGTCTTGCACTACCCTATACTTGCCACTAGGCTTATTGATGCCCATAATCGGTGAGTTGCATGGGCTGCTCATCACTTCCTGTATGATGTTTCCTTCTAATAATTTTTGTATTTCCAGAGTGACACCTGCTTTCACTTCAGCATTCATTCGGTAGGGCTTAGTGTTAGGATATACTGCATTGTCCTTGATGGCTATCTGTATGGGGTCCACATCTTTCATTAATCCCACATCTTTTCCAGTGAAATCCCACACCTCTGGCTTTACCGCTTCCTGGAGTTCTTGGGGCAAATCCTGCAGGGTCAATCTTTTAATTTCTGAGTCAGGTCTAAGTAACAATAGTTTATAAATGCCATCTTCATCCGGGGTCTGTATTTCAACACCTTTTGGTGTGCAAAAGATGGTACAGTTCATTTTGCACAGCAAATCACGACCCAGTAGATTCACTGGACTGGTGTCACAGACGACAAACCTATGCATTTGTTTAAAATTTCCAATTGAAATCTCCATTGGTTCGGTAACAGGAGTACTAATCAATTGATTAGATACACCCACTACTTGGATATTTTCTCCCGAGAGGGGTAGGTTTGGAACGTCCACTGTTCTTACAGTAGAACGGGTAGCGCCAGTGTCCAACAGAAAGGTGACATCATTTCCGTCAACCTTGCCTTCAATGTATGGTCCAGACTGGTCTACCGGCAAGGAAGCGCCAAGTACGCACTCCTCGTCCTCCCCTCTCAGGCCCCGTCAGTACTGTTCATTACAAAGGAAGGTATCATTTAGCAGATACTGCGAAGTTGCTGTATTTCTGTTCTCACCGCTTTCCCAAACTTCTATCTCCTCACCCTCTCCCTGTTTTCCCCTGTATACCTGCTTGGGTGCTCGAGGCACCTGAACTGTTTTTACCTGGGGTTGCGTTTTTCTTGGTCTTTCTTTCTGCGTCTGTGGAGTTAAATCAGGTGTTTTGGGGTTATCATCGGTCAATTGGGGACACTCGTTTCGCCAGTGTCCAATTTCGCCGCACTGGTGGCAGGGAAATTTCTTCATAGCCTCTTCCCTGCTAAATTTGGGCCGGGGCTTTCCTCCACCCCCTCCCCCAGGACTTTTGTTCTCAGCATTTTTAACCATGTTACTCAATTGTTTTTCCTGCTGTTCTGCGAGCTTTACTTGAGCCCACATCACTTTTTCCTTAAGGGCCTTTTTCTTTTCTGCCATCTCGTCCTCGCAGTACTTAGCGTACCGTAGGACCTCATCCATTTTCTTTGTATGCCAACAGATTTTATTATCTTTTATCCACTGACAAATTTCAGGTCTTAAACCATTTACAAACCTGTAAATAAAGTGCGTCATGTCCTTCAAATCGATGTTATCAATACCACTGTATGTTTTAAATACCTGCAATAACCTCTCATAGAAGGAGTGCACTGTCTCGTCCCTTTCCTGTGTTGTTCTATCTATTTTTGTCCAATCAGTTTCTTTTGCGGGCACCTTTTCTTTCAAATGCTGAATTACCTGCTCATATTTTCGCATGACATCCTTTGATGGCTCCCCTGTTTCCTTATTTCTTGGGTACTCTTCAGTAGGCCAGTCTATGGCTATTTTACACTGGGTCCATAAATCTACCGGAACCACAATGTCGAAAAACCCATCCAGGTCTTTCCACAGACATTTCTGTACCTTCACGAACCTTTCCACCTGCCTGTACCAGTCTACTGGTTTCTCTCGTAATTTTGGAAAATCGTTCGTAAAGGACACAATATCCTGTCTAGACCAGGGGACATGCACATATTTCCCTCCAGGTACTTCGCGCATGGGGCATAACTGCTCAGGTTTCTCTACCTCCCTTAAAGCAAATTCAGGAGTCACTTGTCGGGAGCGAGCCTCTTCCCTCTTTTTCGCCCACCTGCTTCTCCATCTTTCCACATCTCCCCATTTCTGCAGTACCCCCAATAATTCTTTAATCTGCAACTTTTTTCCCGCCACATTCAGGTGTTCTATATCTTTGTCTGAGAAGTCTGCTCTGTACGGTTTCTGTAAGGGCTTGGATTTCGAGATATCTACCCCCATACTAGCTGCGGTTTCGGTCAGTTTTTCGTGGAGCACTCTGGTGTTCCTTGTAAAGCTTTTACATATAAACGACAATTCTTCTTCAGAGTAGGTATTCAATCGATCCAACCCCACATTTCCTGCCATTAATTCTTCTATTTCTACCCTCAGCTTGTAGAGGTCTAAAGGTTTCGTTTGCGGAGTCTGTTTCTCTAATTCACGACTCCAACTCTCAATTTTATCCGGAGTTACCAGAGAGACATTCCTAGTGCCTGTTGCTGACTCTAATTTAATTTCTTTCGCATTAAAAGGGTTATGCCTCTGCTGCATTCCCTTTCCGGTCGGTTTGTTTGGCAAGTCCAAGAACGCAACTTCAGACTCGCACTCACTGGACTGATCATCTATGATTATCGGTTCCTGTCTCGGGGGTGCCATGACTGGGGTCATAACTGGAGTAATCGGATTTCCCTGACCATTTCCGTATAACGGGACCACTGGTCCAATAGTTACTGGAATAGTCAATGCCTCAGGACTGGTATTTAACTGAGAGATTTTCTGAATTATTTCTGTCCTTTGTCTAGCTAGGGCCTCTTGCTCCTTTTCCACTAGTATCCTTCTTAAAGTCGTGTCATGTAATATCTGTGGGGTCAATGGTGGAGTAAAACTCGGGGCAGTAGGATGCGTTTCACTTTGTCCCCCACCATAATTTGGTTTCGGGAATAAAGTTCCAGTGTTAAAGGACCTGCGTTCTTCCTCATATGGAGGTTGAACAAAAGGCAGTCCTGAATTCGATGGTTTCTCTTCGTTTTCATACAAGGGTCTGGGAAAGAAAACTTTCGTACGTGAATATTTTTCTTCCTGGCTTGCGGGCACTTTGGGATATATATCCCTTGTTTCCGCCGGTTCGGGTTTCTCAAAATAGGGCAATACTTGACCACCCCCTCCCAGTCCTAGGGATCTGTCTTCTTCCTTGAGGAAGTGGCGTCGGGGAGCATCTCCTACACTGGAAGGTCGGGTTCCCTCATTATAAGGTGGCGGACTTCTGGTACAGATGTCATCTATCAATTCATCATCTGATTCCCCAGGGGCCCCCCAATGTTTACACTTTTCGGTACTTTTCTCACCCGCTCCAGGGTTATGACATGCCGGCATCATGGGAAACAGACCCTCAACAATCATGCTCTGCCTCCACTGTTTCATCCTTTTATCCCTGGACTCCTGTTTCAGCCGGGGGTACCACTTGGTCAAACCCTTGTCCATTCGGGGTCTTTCTCTTTCAAAAGCCTCAATCTCCCATTCCTCTAATGCCTCATACTGCGTTAGTCTCGGTCTGGGATGCAGTTCATTCATCCGAGTTCTTAAATTAAATAAGATCCTACCATTGAAAGTACCATCTAACGGAAAAGCCAATACTCCGTCATCTTTTGTGTACTTCACCCAATTCTCCAACCACACACAGGTATTGTACCCTCGGTCAAACATCATGAATGAGGCAGGAGTATTGGGTGGTGGGACAAGAACACCTTCTCTAGATTTAATCGGTTTGTCCGTTTTAAAATAATTTTTCACCTTACTTACAAGGGACAATTTTCTCTTGGTTCCGTACATAATATCGTATCTATTAGTCTTCCACTGATCCCTTTCAAACCCTAGGTGCATTGGATCAGGTCGAGTTCCTGTAGTCTGCGAGTGCCACATATGACTTCTACGCTAAACTTTGTTTACAAACTACCTCCAATCAGAACGCGCTTCAGAAATCCGTGCGACCAATGGGTGCGCGACTCTAAATAATCTCCGCCAATGGGTGCGCGGCCCCTTCGTGAGACAGTTCCCACGCTCTGGCGCTCACCCCTCCTTTACAATCTCAGCTCCGCTACCCGCCCGCTGCTTCTACCAATCCCAGCGCGGCACAGAGTGACGTCAGAGGCGCTTCGCGACTGACTCCCTCCCTTCACAAGGTAACAGAAACTTTCTTTCTTTTAAAGTGCTCAGTGCTTGGTTATTTTACAACAAATACACATTCGCCACAGTGCTCAAGTGTCTAGACAGAGAAAGAATTATTTTACTGCAAGTAAACTACTTCCATTTACTTTTCACTCGCTGCGGGTAGATCTCTTCCGCCTACCCTTCACTCTAGCATCGGTGAACCTGTTATTCCCCTAAACTCATCCACTTCTTTCCGGGATATATTCCGAGTTTAAGGTTTCCCAGCGGACCCCTCTGCTTTCACGCTAGCTCCGAGGAACCTGCTACTCTTCCGATGTGACCCTTATTAGGTTACGCCACTATGGGAATTTTGCCAATGAACCCCGTTACTGACATTTATTCACACATGTATTCAGAAAACCCTAGTTAGTGCTTCCCGGTTATCTAAACCTGCACCTAACTTTCCTCGAGCCTGTGACCTCAGGACAATGGATTCTATTCACCACTTGCCCTTTCAATTCCCCGGGGAGTTCGGACAACACAGAACTAAACGGTTAACAAATGCATGGATTAATACATATAACAATATAAGAACAAGAATAATAACAATACAGCAATTCATGAATTGTTTTTACAAGATATTATTCGTGCGTATTCACAAGAGATTGATCAGGTCTCTTTAGAACAGCCGCTCTTCTAGCAGCATCAATATACTAGCAGCTTCCGACTTAACTAGTCTAACTAATCCTACCTAACCTTTAGCTAGTCCCTAACCATCCTCTGCCTACCAGTAAAACTGATAGAGCGCGCGAGGCCACCCGACCAATAGTTTTCGCCGTTTCCGGCTTCAGGGCCCATATACTTTCAAATCACCATATACATCGATCAGGTGACTTCACAAGCTCTACCAATTTGTGTGTGTGTTCCCTACTATTATTTCTCAGTGCACCCGACTTACCATCCACCGATGCGGGTACCTAATGACCACAATGAATCAGGGAGCTAGCTGTAAAAGGAAAGGCAGCAAAATACAAACCCAACCAATAACATTCAAAATACTGTTTGAAATGACCACGGACAACGGGAAGTTTTAAAATGTTTATCTAAAGTTCATTTGCTTCATTCATAAGGTACATCAATATAAGGCAATCAATAACCAAGATAACGTAAATGAGGTAACTGTAAAGAAATAACGACAGAGTAATCATTGAAATACTGATATAAAATGTAACGAGAAGATACTATGCTATTCAATAATATTTAAGCATGGGAGGACTATGTAGGTATAACTACAGGAGGGCCTATAAAGAGTAACACGCTTCACTTAAGGTGAACGGGCCTTTAAACAATCTAGGCCATGAGGTTCTAGACCATATCAGAAAATGACAAACTGCAATGCAAAATATAATTTCTAACAAGTGAGAAGACATAGGAACAAACTTATGGAAAAATGCAAATGACTTTCAATAGTTGCGGAAAGACATGGAAAAATAACATATGCAATGGTAAACTTTATTGAAGCAAAAGTTAGAAATTCAGAAGGTGCAAGATTTAAGAGGTTCAGAGCAATATTTACCTAGAAAGGTGTGGAAACCAAACCCTGGCCACGGGTCAGTTAAGGACAGGAAACCCTCAAGGAAGGATACCCCTCAAAGGACAGCAGGTGCAGAATGGACACCCCGGATAGGACAGGATACCCTCGGATTAGGAATCAGGACAGGACCTCAGGACAGGACAGCAAACCCTCAGGACAGGACCGCTCAGGACAGGACCGGAACCCACAGTTCGGAAGCAACGCCTGCGCTCCACCCGCTCTGCAGTTATCGATCAAGACCCCGATTGGGTCAGCGAACTCCCAGCAAAGTGCTTCGCCAGCACTTTAAGGTTCAGTAGAACCTTAGTCTATGGTCAAATTCGGACAGAGTGCTCCGCAGCGCTCTGTATCTTCAGTCACCTATTGAGTACGATGGGTCAGTGACAGGTCAGCTAAACCAGACAAGTCGGACGGTTCCCTAGGTGAACCCAGGGTAGATATACAGTTTGGGGACAGTGTACCACCCCCCAATGTTGCAAAGTGTCAGAATCCCTCAATTTCGATTGGTCCTAAGGTAGGATTTGGGTAACACACCAATCACAATTCAACATTTCAAGCCTGTATTTGCATGTTTGGGCACCGCCTAGTAAGATTGGGGTTCCCATGAGAAGCTACACGGCAAGCAGCAATACAATATTACATTGTAACATATAAGGAGCCACATTCGCTGTTCTCGCAGGGCAGAGGTGACTTTCTCAGGAGCATCTCGCCCATCGCTGCCAACTGGCCATGTTCCATCAGTCAAGGTCTACTGTGCTGCCAAAGTTGCGCAGGCGCAGAAGGGACCTCCAATATGGCTCTCTTCTCACTCAGACCCCCATTCCCCGCGGTACATGAAAAGTAAGCGAAAACAAATTAATACATAATAATGTCATCATGAAAACACATCACAGGGTTTGTACTTTCTACTTATCATTATAAAATATACTTATGCGGTTTAAATGTTAGCTACATTGATACAGACACAAGAGCAGTGGCACGAGCAGTACCACATGATGAGCACAACTATGGATTACGCATGCGCATAAATTTCCCTCCACTTCTGCAGACGCGTCAGGACACGTGAGTGTGGCTGACGCATGCGCAGTAACTAAAATACAAGCGGCGGCCATTTTAAAGTACACGGGTTAAATGTATTAGAAATACACGTAGGCAAGCTTCGCAAACTTTGCCTAAACAAAAATAAACGTTAGTAAAACATACGTTTGTTACCTTATTACACATAAACGAGGTTCTTGACTTCGGCAAGCCGCAAAATATGCGAAGCTTTGCTTCATCAAGAGTACCTGCACTTCTTAGCAGGGTGCAATGCTCTTGATGGAATAGTACCTGCACTTCTCAGTAGCAAACAGATACTCTAGGATACTAGGTGCCTGCACTTTTATATTTCCATTTCGGGTGCTGCTTCTTTTCTGGAAGAAGGTTCATAGCGGCCAGGCTGCTGAAGGCTGCCTCTGAGAAACACATCCTTATTAACAGCAGCCTCCCCTTTCAGTCTCTCGAGTGCATCTCACGTGCAGCTTCAATTTTAATAAAAGGTGATGGCTTGTTTGATACTCGTAAATATTTAGACACAGAAGCATTGTCTTTTTCCAAAGTTGCAATCTGCGCATTTTATTTATTCGATGAAAATGAAACCTGCGCGTTTCAGACATGTTCACCGAGGTAGCGTCCGGCTGATTTTATTTTTGTACGTTTGCACTTTGAGTATGTGCGAAGCTTCAATTGTTTGGTTTTTTTTTTTTTTTAAGTTTGAATTGTTTGGTTATTTTTGAAGAGATAAATGTGATTTAGTAGATGTGCAAATGGCATTGGATGTGTTTGCGCGTGAGAGTCTGCGCTCGCGGGCGTGCACGGGGCAGGTGTGTTGGTGTTTACCTGGGCATTTGAACCCAAAGCAGTAAAGTGCCTGGAGCAGGCTGCAGCGGGTTGTGTTTTATGGCGCCAACAGGTAAATGTTTATTATCTGCTCTTGGAATGGGGCTGGAACTCTGCTGCAAGATTGCTGGGGGCGTTCCCCAGAGGTCGGCAACATTAGAGGACTGCGAGGGGCTAAAGGCCAGACACGGGGTAGGATGACAGACACCTGTAAGGGGGCTCGCGCTGGGCTGCAGGAATGCGCGCGCCGTCCGGGCCACGCGCTGGAGGAGTTGTGACGGAGCCGGCTGTTCACCCGGCAGCCGTTCCATCGGCTGCGTCACGCGGCAACACAACAGCAGCCGTTAATTACGGGTGGCGCGCGCGCTGTGAACTGACGGCTCCTTATAATCTGGACACACACAAAGCACGGGCTTCGCATGCCTTTTTCAGATGCACGGTTAGAACGCTCTCACAAACAGAAGCTGCATTTACTGAAGTGCGAACCGGTGACACGAAAAGGCGTACCTTAAATGTGGGTTCGAGTTTCTCGTTAACGCGCAAAATAATCCACGTGACAGTGGTACCGACAAGTTCTATAAAGTTTCACTCAACAAAAGCTATTATTATTATTTGTTTGTTGGATATATTATATTATATTATATTATATTTAGGCTAAATCCCATTCCTTACAACGAGATTACAATCGTACAGAAACAACCTCCTAAAACGTATTTAGACACCCCTTCCGTCCGCGCGGAGGCGCGTGCATTCTAATTTTTACGTCGGTCTCGGGTGATTGTATCTAATCAATACTGCTTCAAGATGGTGGCGTTGCGCGTCGTCGTGAACGCACGTAGAGTGGAGCTCTGACGTCATGAAGAGACGCTCCTGTACTTATCGGGACACGCAGGCTCACGTTGAAAGATGGCTCCCTGTGACGTCAGCACCGGATATAGGCCTAGTTGGTGGGCTGAAAAGGAGGCTTCGAGAGTGAGTAAAAGAGACGGGGTTGTGGAAGAATGAGGGGTGAGGTGGAACCACACCCAGTCAGTATTATCATTATTATCATTGCCGTTTTATATAACGCATACTCACCCGATGGTATTGGAGCGCTGTGCATGAGCACCAGTTGCATCACACAAGGGAAAATTCATGTTTTTGTTAGGCGCAGGAAGATTAAGTGATTTTTCTGGAATCATAGGATGTTGATCTGACGCCCAGACTCAAACCTGGGTCCCCATGTCCAAAGTCGGCTGCTCTGGCCGGTATGCCACATTCTCTCATTCACATTTGGCAACTCCAACACCGGGCAGCAGGGTCCTCGGTAAAAATTTCGGGCTTCTTCACTTCTTTTTTAACGGAATGATAATAACACGTTATTCTTGTTATTTAATTCAACAAATTTAGCTCCGTCCTTGTGTTTTACTTAAAGCCGTGCTCTGGTCCTTTAGTTCTCGCCTGTGTAACTCCAGCTCCCATCCTTGGCATAGGCGGCCATGCTGCATACAGCCGTATGTCCAGACCGCGCTCCTGGCTGCACGTGCACAGCCGCATTTTATCGCCCGCGCCTGGTCCCGGGTGCAAGGCCTCTGTGCCCGGTTTTCTTGTATACAGAAGCTTTTCCTCCCTTGCACCCGGTTGTTGGTACAAAATAGTATTCCATTCCATATTTTGCGCCTCGTCCGTGGTACGCAGACGTATTTGTTCCTTTGTGAGCGGTTGATGATAGAACTAAGTACACGTCAGTATTTGGGCCTTGACACAAGCGGTATTTCCGGTATACAGCAGCATTACATCCTTTGTGCCTTGTAGATATGCAGCAGTATTTCGTTCCCCCCTGCCCGGTCCCTAGTGTACATTAGTATTCCTCTGTGTCTAGCCCCTGATGTATATATATAGCGATATTTCTGGTACCCAACAGTATGTGTACCACAAATATAGTATACGGCGGTATTTCCTACGCCCCAGTGCATGCTCCTGGTACACAGAAGTATTTCTGATACACAGAAGTATTTCCCTCTGTGTCTGGTTGCTGATCTATAGAAGTGTTGTCTCTGTGTCGTCGCCTCTCCGCCTACTTGTTGGTGTATAGAAGTGTCGTATACGCCCCCCCCAACCCGGTATTCCTCATTTCCCTGACAGGTCCATAATAAATGGCAATATTTGTACTTTGACCTAGTGCCTGCCCCCTGGTACACAGCATTATCCCCGCCCACCCCGTGCATGGTTTGTACACATTCGTTTTCCTCTTTGTGCCTGGTCCCTGGTACACAGCATTTCACCCTCCACGTCTGGTTAGTACACATCAGCTATTCCCGGGTACAGCCAGCTCCTCCTTTGTGCTTGGTACACAGAATAACTGTACCCCTGTGCCGGGTACACAACACCCCCCTTTGTGTAGGTGCCTGGGTCCCTCCTCTATGTCTAGCATCGGGTACTTAGCAGCCCCCCAATGTGTCGGGTTCACAGCCCCAACCCCCAACCCACCCCCATTGATCAGACAGGTAGAAAGACGGTAATTAAAGTCTTTAGCCCATCTGCCGCTGCGGGCTGTGCTTGCGCCGTAGTCACCCCCACACCTCACCGAGGACGGGGTAACTGGAAAGAAAAGGATGGAAGAAAAGGCCCCTGTCTGGGGAGGACAGTACACATCCCAGCCCGAGGGTCACTGACACACTGGCCCTGCCTGGGCGATGCCGGCCTAGTTCTGGCCTGGTTCCACTTTCGCTTCCAGTGGGGCTGATCCCGGCGCTACAGTCTGACACACTTTTCCTTGATAGCACGTTATTAAACAGATGAGTGGTAGGAAGGTTGCTGATAAAGAAATCTGTCGAAGATCACAGATGCTCGAGACAGAGGCGGTATCATGGTGCTTTTTTCTATGCCGCGACAACGCAGAAGGCATCTGTGAGCTTCTGTTTGGCGTCTTGTGCGCATACATTAACACCAAATAGATTTGAGTTAATGCATGTTTTGCTAACAGTTGAGCTTGATGACACAGGACATTAATTTCACTGTATTTCCGAACTCGGCCGTCAGCGAAACATGCATTAACTAACTTGCAGATATTTCGAGTTAAGGTGCGCACAAGACGCCGAAAATACGCTCCTAGACTTAAACTGCGGCTCAGCACATAAAACGACTTCACGATAGCGCCCAGGCGGGACTTGCTGAACGATAAAAGTTCAGAGGAGCAGCAAACTGCCATGAGCCCTGATACAAGCAAGGCCCTTTGCACGTGCTGAGCAGACTTGCGCATACATAGCACTACATTACGCGTTAAGCGTTGCGCCCCAGATTCGTGCGCAATATAGCGCCTCTTCCTGGGCTGGTGCCCGGTAGGGCTTTGCGCCACCACCCGCTCCGTCACACTGGAAAAGCACCGGGTTCATCCTGTGCTAGCAGAACGCGGGGTCTCTTCCAAGTCAAAGTGTCTTTTACTTGTAATACAAGGAGTGTTCTTTCATATCTCTTTTCAGGGGGTCGCTGTCCAGGACCTGTGCTTTTTTACGCACATTCAAGGATATTTGTGAGGCTTAGAAAGACCTGAAATAATATTTCCACTTGCAAAATCACAGTTTTCCAATGCAGCCCACCCTGCGCTTCTCCTACGCATTTGAAATCCGAACTTCCATAAGGTATTTACGCGTAGTTTTATCCAAACAACCGGATGTTCTCGCTGATTTCCTGTTGCCGATTTTACGGGACCGCGTGCAGCATTTGTGGGCCCGGCTTTTCGGGAAATAATTGGAAACGACCAGACGGGACGTGCTGTGATTTTGTCAGACACCAGTCTAGAGATGTATTCGATGTATTTATGTCTGACGAGGCTCCTTCTTTCATAAATAGCCGCTGATCCACCTTAGAGGTTATCTCCTCCTTTCAGCAGTGCACCCGAAGCGGAAAAGCTTCATATTGGAGGAGCGAGGTTGGAGACTGCTACCTGGGGAAGTGCTGCCCTCTGTTCGTGTGTAATTTTGTAAAGGCCCGTCCTCCGCTCACCAGCACCTAGCGAACTGTCTCTAAGCGGATCTCTTTTTATGTGTAAAGGGCCCCGCTTCTTTCAGCGGCAGCCTGTACTGGGGGTGACGTCCTTTCTGTTCCTGAACGGGGACTCCTCTTTTTAGCAGCGGCCCCGCGAGCCGAAGGTGCTCGAGCTGTTGTCAGCCTTACCAAGAGCTCATACTTTGACTTTCAGGAGCTGTCCAGGGTCCTGGGCCTGTTCTTTAGTTTCGAAGTCTGTTTCAGCCTCTGCTCTTGTGCAAAGGAAGAGCAACTGCTGAGCAACAAATGGTCTCCCACTAGGGGTAGAGCAGTCAAGGGCCCGCACACTCGGGCGACAGAGCGGCAAAGGGCCCCCATACCAAGGGCAGAGCAGCTGGGGTATACAAACGGGAGGGGCGGAGGGGGCAGAGCAGCAAAGGCCCGCACACCCCGGGTCAGAGCTGTAAGGGGCCGCACACCCGGTGCAGAGCTGCAAGGGCCCCCATACCAAGGGCAAAGCAGCAGGGGTATCCAAACGGGAGGGGCAGAGCAGCTAAGGCCCGCCCACCCCGGGACAGAGCAGCAAGGGCCCGCACGCCCCGGGGAGAGGAGTAAAGGGCCGCACACCCGGGACAGAGCAGCAAAGGGCCCGCACACGGGGGCGGGGTACGGGCAGAGCAGCAGGGGATTCGCACACCCTGGAGAGCGGAGCAGAATAGGGCCCATGCAACCAGAGGCAGAGCGTCGGTGCTCCCGAGGCCTAATCTCCGAGAATTGTGACATAAACAACACCCCCGGGCATAACCGGCACCCTTCGGAGCGGGAATAGGGGCCGCTTTTGAAGCTGCGTAGGCTCCTAGCGCTACAGTACTCGGAGTAATGACTTCCATTTAGTTTCATACCGAATAATGAACTGAAGGGCCTGCCTGGCCTCCTTTTCATGCAACTGGCATCCCCCGAGGCGCAGACTGCAAGTGACCGGCAGCTTGAACTGAGTGGCACGGGAGCCCTGGCACACGGGCTGACGACACACAGCCAAACCAGAGAGGACATCTCACAGCCACACTCCAACATGTACCGAGACCACCCACGCGAGACCGCCATCTCACCCTAGCCTTCCCAGCACTCCCCGCTGTAGACACCCCCACGCCTGAGGACACTTGCAAGGGTACAACCCACTGGAGGCACACACAAGAGCTGCCCTGCAACGTCAGGGGGGTAAAACCCACCAGAAATAACACCGCTACCGTGAGGGTCTATCGCGGGGTTGAAGTACATGGTTGGAGTAGTTAGACAGAAGGACCAAAGCAGCAAACCAGGTCATGCACAACGATTCATTTAGTTCCTAGTAAACAGTGGTGCAAACACTTCCAACATCCGCTGCCGTAGGATGCGTAATTAATGAAAATATAAAGACAAAATAGAAGGTGCACTCTCAAAGAAGTCAATATCAGAAGTTGCTTATTTGTATAAATTCTTCTTTATTCCAAAATTCTTTCAAACATCATAGGCACAGCCAACGCGTTTCGTTCCTTTCTTGGCTTTTGGAACTTCGTCAGGGCGGTAATTGATAAACTCTAGACTCCAAAGAAAGAGATTCAAAGTGTTATGTAGATCCACATAGTGATCTGTACAGGCCGGACGTGCGTTCTCAAAGGTAAGGATGGCGTATGTCAGCCTGTAGATCCTGAAGTTAACCTGTTTCTCACGTGGAGAGATTAAGAACCAGTTTTTGATTTGGGCCAGCCTCTTAACAGTATATATCGAACATCGAGATTCCCCGAAATATAGTCCCTGCCCAAATACTTCAGCGCAATGCCGGAAACGTAAAATGTAAATTGCCGAACCTGTGATAGGGTATCGGTTCTCCAGCCCTCGGCATACGCGGCGTTCTGCATGGTTGTAGTACATGGTCTCAGGGGTGCAACAGTTTCCCGGGCTTCTTGGTTCACCCACATTGTCTGCCCCTCCGACGCCTCCATGCCATGACGGACGCCTTGATAACACGTCTGCCCCTCTGCTGTGGCGGGAGTCGGCCGTGACCCCACGGAAGCACGGGGGTAGAAAGGTGCCCACTGGGCCCTCAAAGTGTCAGTTATGAGGCTTAACTCTCACTTGGATTGAAGAGTAGGTTCCCCTACAAGAAATAAATTAGTTTACGCAAGTTACTAGGAGGTAAGAATATGTTCCCACAGAAATGGGGTTCATTTGTCGAATCAGGGGCACACAGCTCCATCGGGCGTTGTTAACCCTCGGGTCCGTATTACAACTAAGGGTGGGGGCGAGTGGCAGTGACCATGTTCGCCTTGAGGCCAGGTCAGTATTATCCCAGTAATGTTTTTTTTATGTCTGTTCTCAAAGGTTGACACCGGAAGTTCTTACACGAACAGTTTTGCCCCCTTGCGTGGGCCAATAATGGGGTGGGAAATGTTCGGGCCACAGGAAGGGTGCCCCTGGCTCCGAGCCGTGTCCCCAACCCGAGAGTCCCATGGGGTAAAAAGGCGGGATCGGCTCGGGGCCTCTTAAGACTGGCTGCTGGAGGTGGACTCTGACATGTGGGTGTTCGAGGGCGGTATGGGCACTGGAGCATGATGCCATGGCCGCCATATTTAAGGGGCGTGCAGGTGACCTGGATACGTCAAGCATGTATGCCTGGCCAATAGCTGAAAAGGTCAAATGCGTTTTGGACTGGAGCAATGCCGCCTGCCAGATATAAATTTATTTATTAGGGAAATATTGTATTTGAACCTTAGATTCTCGTTTCAGGATGCTATGTCCACAAATACAATGTGGCTGTGAAAGGTAAACAACTTTTGCAAAAGACATACAATCCATGATTTCCAAAAGGATTCTTTGCGTTGTGACTATCCTTCTGGCGAGAGAGGGGCCAGGGCAGCCCTCGCCAGTCCACCGCCCTTTCTGCAGCAAAACAAAACCGAGGAAGACGTTGGTGCTCATTGAACCACATAGTGTCTTGCAAAGTAGCTTTCTGATTGGTGGAGTTGGATCTTAGGCGCTGTGCACACCTCCCAATCACAGGTGTCCCTCTACAGAGCATCCTGGGCCATGAACCTGCCTCCTGTCAGATACACTGGCATCTCACGGCCCCAGATTGCCAGTCACTTCTATTCCCACCCCCCAAACGTTCCCATTTATTCCACTAATGACACAGTACTGCACTGCTGTTGCTCAGAACCCCAATACCACACAGTACTACGGGATCACCCCAGCACCGCATTGCCACCCCACTTCCCACTGCTAGCACGGCGCTCCTAAAACCATAGCATTTCACAACCAACCATCATTACCAAAGTACCACATCCAAACACTGCTCTCCCACCACCACCAGCTCTACAATACAGGGCCAGAGCACCTGCCCCCACCACAGCAATACTGCGGCATACCAACAGCAATACATAACCACTATAGTTCCCCAGCACCACTTCACACACCTGGATTCCATCTTCACACCACCGAACTACCACCACACTGCAAGCCTTCAAACCTACATCAGCCTCTGAGCACACAGACCCATCCCTGGCACCCACTGCAGCTCCCTCCACAGAAGTTCACAGCCACATGGCTTAACTCTGCCTTGTACATAAGGCCCCCTTCCACGCTATGGTTAGTGTGAAAGGGGTGGGCAGTGGGGGTTGCAGTGGGCGTTCCACCGCAACACCCATTGTATGTGACGCTGCCCCCTGTACATAAGGATGGCGTACACAGGAGGCAGCGCCAAGATTAAGACCAGGAAAATCCTGGACTTAAGTTGGCGAAACGGGGAGAAATGCATTATTTCTCCTCGTTTTTGCTTTTTCCATGTGTGCTGCCTTAAGCACACTTGGAAAAAGCAAAATGGCATGGTTTGTTTATTGGTAGAAAGGTGTACCTTCCTGTACATAAACAAACCTTTAAAACAAATGCCATTTTGTCACTTTCATATGTGCTGCATGAAGCAGTGTCCATGAAAGTGACAGGATGGCATTTCTAGAATTGTTTATGTGCAGGAAGGGACACCTTCCTACACATAACCAATCCTCCCCTGCAGCAGACACCCGTGCACTCTGGTGCTAAACTTAGAGCCATCGCAAGACTGCACCATATTCTTGTAAATATGGTGCAGCCTTGCGTTTCCGAAGTGGCGGGGCTGTTGTTAACCCAAGTAGGCTAAGGACACGCTCCTCCACTTCCTGGCACACACACCCCTATTTTGAAACTTCACAGGAGCACACAAACCCCGAGCACCAAGTTACCAGCATCCCCACAACTGTAGGCATAAAGCTTCTTCAGCACCAATGCTAATCAGTTTTCACTATAAAAATCAAGATCTGTTGTGTATGGCAGTGCAAGCTTCATACCGGCGCTAGGCCCAGGGGCCACGGTATATGAAGCACTAGTTCAGCTGATGGCTTCGTGAAAGCGCATCAAAGCCCGACCTCTGCTCTTGATCAGAGGCGCTAGCAGTGAGACTTTCTTTTCTTCTTGTAAACCCTGCCATGTTCAGATGCCTGCGGTGCTGCCACAGGGTGAGTGTGGCACAGGAGAGGAGTGCTGGGAGCGGCGCAGAGACATAGGACCCGCATCCCATAGGAGCTTTCTTTGTGGGGGCCAGTGACGTTTCAGCCGCCTCCATTTTGTCCAAGAGTGTGAATATTTGTCCCTAAGCCCTGAAATGCAAGCGCCTGCACATGAAATCCAACCTCCAGCCTTTCACCACCTCCCTAATTATACCTTTGACTGCTTCCAAGAACAAAGGTTGGAATTGCAAACTGAAACTTGATTTTTTAATCTTTTTACATAGCTGTCAAGTGGCCCGTCATCGTGTGTGACACTTTCAGCCAACCCCGGCTTTCATGTATAACGTCGCTGCAACCTGGGACCTGTCTGTCTTTTTTAACATAACTTAAAGACTGGCTGAAAGTTTCACAGGCAAAGTGCTGTTCACTAAAAAGCCAGGTCTGGCAGATTCAATGTGGTGCATGACGTCATCCATGACTTAAGATCACCTGGACTCGAGGTTTGAGTTTTTACAAAGAGGGTGAGTCCATTTCCAATACTATTATTGATTTCTCGCAGGTTATACCAAAGGTAGGATTTTATTCACGTCACTCATGAAAACAAGCAATGGCAATGCCATCTGAACACATTTATGTGAAAATGTTACTTTAAAGTGCACTTTTTTTTCAAAGTTCTTAGAGTGCCCGACCTCCTCCTTCCCCTACCATCCACCCCATTACCCTACTAGAAGAAGTCTGGCTAACTACCCTGGTGGGCAGAAGTAACAGAGCGCAGAATCAGCAGAGGGGACTGGTGTGTACAGAACAGACTTTTGACAATTCAATTGGCAGCTTTGTCGACTCTTAAAATCGATTAAATCGCTTACATTTCACCAGTGGGCAAGCCTGCTGCACTTGCCTATTGAAAATTCGGCCACGTGACCAGGATCCACCAATAATTTCGTGAACCTGGCTCCCATGGCTTATAGCGTTCGTGCCATACAAGCCACCGGGCACTCTGTGCTAAGTGTGATAGTCTCTCGTATCCCGGCTGTTGGGGGCTAGCGGTACCCCTGGGGTGCTACTTAAAGAACTCTTTCTGGTGAGACTCTCCTAATGGGAAAAGGGGCAACCGTGGGGCGGGGTTGACTCGCCCAGCTGACTGGCATGAACTCGGAGACAAAAATATTCATCTGCGCCTACGCACCGACCAGAAATGGGGTTCGGGTGAGTAGATGGAGAAAGGGGGCACAGAGGGACAGGCAGGGAAAGTACAGGACACAGGCAAAGATATCCCGAGGAGGAGGGAGGGGGGAAAGTGAACGCGAGACACAAATCAAAAGAGAGGGAAAGGGGGGAGGGGGCAGAGTCGGAGAGGGGAGGGGGCAGAGTGACAGCGAAGGCAGGAGAGGGAGGCGCGGCCCCTCCTCTGGGCGGGCGAACTCCAATCTCCAATAAAAACTCTTGGCTTACTAAAGAAAAAAAAAGTTTGCCTCTGTTGACTGTTGGACGCGAATTGAGCAATTACCTCGCCCGCCGCCTCGTCCTGGAAGTTAACGATTGCGCGCTCTTTGGCGAGTTATTGACACAACACTTCCCTGCGCCCGACAGGCGGAGCCATGTGAGGTGGCCAGGCTGCACCCCTCCGCGGCCGGGGGCACCGAGGGCACGGGGTCCGGGGGCAGGGCCAGGGCAGAGGATGCTGGCAGAGGAGCGCGCGCTGTCATCGCCACTCCAGTGACAGCAGGCGGGAGGCGCCCATCAGGAGCCAGCACAGAGACCCCCCCCCCCAAAGCCCCAGACATGGACAACGCCTGCCACCACGCTGCCACCACTCTCTTCGCCTCCACGGGCACCCGGGAGGCCATGCTCACCAGTGCCAAGCCCCTCGCCTTCTCCATCGAGAGGATCATGGCCAGGACCCCTGAGCCCAGGGTCCCCGCGGGCCACCACCTGCTGCCCGGCTCCCTGGCCAAGGGAGAGGGCAAGCACGGCCTGCAGCTGGGGCCCCAGGCCCTGCCCTGCGTCATCCCCTTCATGCCAGCCAGCCTGGACCTGAGGAAGGGGCCCCTGCAGCCCCCGGGCGCCTTCAGCTGCGCCCTGGCGCTCAAGGCGGACCTGCCCCGGGAGGCGCTGCCCCTGCACCAGTACAAGGTGGTGCGGCCCCGGGTGCTCAAGCACTCCTCCTTCCAGGCCATGGGGGCCGCCTTCTGCTACTTCAACCGCGGGGAGGGGCCCTGCCACCCGCCGGCCGGCCTCAGCATCCACCCGGTGGCCTCCTACTTCCTGAGCTCCCCCCTGCAGCCGCCCCCGAAGGCCCACCTGGCGGAGAGGAGCAAGGTGTCCGTGCCCGCCCTGGACAAGTATTGCTCGGGCCTGGCCTTCAAGGACCTGTCGCCGGCCCGGTTCCAGCACTACGTGAAGGAGAGCGCCCACCTGCTGTCCGACAAGATGGCCTTCAAGGAGCTATCCCAGGCGCAGCTGCAGCACTACATGAAGGAGAGCGCCCACCTGCTGTCCGACAAGATGGCCTTCAAGGAGCTATCCCAGGCGCAGCTGCAGCACTACATGAAGGAGGGCGCCCATCTGCTGTCCGACACCATGGCCCTGAAGCCCTCCAAGTTCCTCCCCGCGGGGCCGGTGGCCTGCAAGCCCAAGGTGTTCACCTGCGAGGTGTGCGGCAAGGCAAGTGCGGGGCGCAGAGGTGGGCACGGCCGTCTCCCGCAGTGCCACCCGTGCCGCGGAAGCTAACCCCACTCTCTTCTTTTCTTTAAAGGTGTTCAATGCACACTACAACCTGACCCGGCACATGCCCGTGCACACGGGAGCCAGGCCCTTCGTGTGCAAAGTGTGCGGCAAGGGCTTCCGGCAGGCCAGCACCCTGTGCAGGCACAAGATCATCCACACGCAGGTACCGGCTGCTGCTCGCACGCGAGCGATGGGGCGAGCTGGGACAGGGCGAGCTGTGTGTGCCTATGACAGGGTGAGCTGTGTATGCCTGTTACAGGGAGATGTATTAGTGCCTGTGACAGGGAGAGCTGAGTATGCCTGTGACAGATCGAGCTGTTAGAACCCGTGACAGGGCAAACTGTGTGTTCATGTGAAAGGGCGCGCTGTGTGCGCCTGTGACGGGGCGAACTGTGCGCGCCTGAGCAAGGGCGCAGTGTGTGTGTCTCTGACATAGGAAGCTGTGACAGGGCGAGCTGTGTGTGCCTGTGACAGAGCGAGCTGGGAATGCCTGTGGCAGGGTGCACTGTGTGTGCCTGCTTAAGGGCGAGCTGTTAGTGCCTGTAACAGGGTGAGCGTGTGTGCAAACGTGGTAGTGCCCTAATATGAACGGTGCAAGCTGTTCGTGCAAGTGTTAGTGCCAGAATGTGTGCCATGCCTATGACAGTGAAAGCTGTTGGCACCAGGCTGTTAGTGCCAGAATGCCAGCCTTGCCTGTGACAGCGCAAGCTCTGGGTGCAAGTGTTATTGTCAGAATATGATCAGTGCAAGACCTTAATGCGAGTGTGTTAGTGCTGGAATGCGAGCAGTGTATCTGTGCACATGCATGCACATAAACATGTGTACATACAGCAATATGATGTGTAGTACCGTAGCGGAGTCCCCACAGAGAATAAATACTTTATACAGACACAATCAGCCCCTCAAAGGAAGCAGCGAGTTGATAAAGTTGAAACACGGCGCTCATATAAATGTGATCATGTGTCACGCACAGACAGATGTGCGTGCGTGCGTGTGTTTCGCCTGTGCGCACACGCGCGCACCCTTTTATTTACATATATAGTGAATAAGGTGGGAAGGCAGAAATCCTGAGATGAATTATCCCAGATAATCTTGTTTCCTGTGTGTGTGTGGAGGGGGGGGGGGGCTTAGAAATCCTCTTCCCGCTCTAAAGAAGTGCAGTCATTCAGCCTAAATATTATGGGCAGATTTACAAGGCCCTTGTGCCACTTTTGCGACACTTTTAACAAGGGAAAAGTGACGCACAAGTGACGCAAGGGGCTTGTAAATCTGCCCCAAGGTTTCTGGGAATGTGTGCTTGCTTCTTTTTACCAAAATATTGATCTAAATTCCGAAGGAATTGTGGCGCTGCCTTAGATGCTGTTGTAGTTCCAGCTGCCCCTTACCCTGTGCTCCTTGTCCTGCGCGCTGGGACCCTCGCCTCTTCACTTCACGCTCTCTCCGGGGCTCTCCCGGCTCACCCCCTTGCTCACACTCCCTGGGGTGACCTTGGGCGGGAGGGCGCAGCTCCGGCCGGCTTCTCCTGGGCACCACAGGGTAACAGGCGGCGGCCTCCCAGCAGCTGCACCTAGAAAGCACCGCCCGAGCAGTGGAACGCTTGACACTTACGAGGATATCCCTTGCGCCGGGTGTGAAACCGAGGGCCGCAGAGAAACCCCGCAAACGAGTATAACAACGCGCAACTTATTTAGAAGACGGGCACATGCTGATTTCCCGTTGCCCTGCAGAGCTGGGGGACATTTCTGTTTTGTGAGATGTCCTATTGCATTTTTTGAGGATACCAGGCACCCGCCGAACGCAAATACCCAGGGGCAGATTTACAAGCCCTTGCGCCACTTTTGCGTAATTTTTAACATGGGAACAATGATGCAAAAGTGGTGCAAGGGGCTTATAAAGCCGCACCTCACATTCTTAGTCCATTGGAAGTGCTGTCTGTCGCGTTGCGTGTGACAGGGCACTCGCATCCAGGAATTCCTGCCCGAGAGGTACCCCCGTTTATGCGTTCTCTGGACAGGTGTCTTATCATAGCTAGAGTGAGGGTTGAGCTGTAAATCGTTTCCGGCATTAATTGTGTTTTTCTTCTGTTTTTTGTGTGCAGGAAAAACCTCACAAGTGCAACCAGTGCGGCAAAGCCTTCAACCGCAGCTCCACGCTGAACACTCACACCCGCATCCACGCCGGATACAAGCCCTTCGTCTGCGAGTTCTGTGGAAAGGGCTTTCACCAGAAAGGTACGGCCGCCGCTGGCACACATGCTGGGCACCCCTGGTGCTGCCGAGCCACTGGGCACAAGGGAAGTGGGAAGATGCGTGCAGCGCTCAAGTAAGAAAGGAGCGCTTCTGGGCGCCGCTGGGCACTGCGGGCAAGGCAAACGGAAACATGGGCATAGTGCTCAAAAAAGAAACGAACACTTCTATGTGCCGCCGGGCACTGCGCACAATTGTAACAGAAAGATGCGTGCAGTGCGCAATTAAGAAATGAACACTGCCTGGGCGACGCTGGTACTGCGCGCAAGGGTAAGGGAAAGGTACATTCACCGCTCAGGTAAGGATCGGGTCGTTCTGGGTACAGTTTGGGCACTGCGCACGCAGGTAAAGGTCCGGGTATCCGCAGGCACCACCCAGACAAGCAACTGCCATTTCTGGGCACCACAGGGGCAATGTGTGCAAGGGTATCGAAAAAATATCATCAGCTCAGGGGTGCCAGAAAGATAGTACCGGGAGGGAACGGACCTTTCTTAAATTTAAAGGGTACCCGAAACGTACGGAGAACCGGGGGCAATCATTAGACAGAATTAACTCATCAGTACTGACCCTTCCTGGAATTTCTGTTGACCGGGCTCTCAGACTGTATCTAAAAATGAAAGGAAAATTAAATATCACAAGGTAGAAACAGAAAAAAACAAAGGGACGCGCAAAAGCACACAGGTGACACTGCGTACTTTTATTTGATGGAGAGTGTTGAATCAGGAGGGTTCGACTCCTTATGAAGCAGACACTGCGCACTGTCGGTGGATAGAATTCGCGCACATTGCGCAGTGTGCCTTGGGTTTTTCGCGGATATTGCGCACCGTGTCTTGGGTTACACGCGGACTCTGCACAGTGTGCCTGCGAGTATTATAGGACTGTGCGCTGTCCTCGCGGCGCCTGCGCGGTGCTCACAGCCAGTTGTACATATGGCCTGAGACGGTTGTGAATTAAAGAGCCCCCGCCTAAAACAACGAAGAGTCAATTACTCTTCGTGGTAGGGCGGTTACACTGTATTAAGCGCCCTGAAGTGCCGCTCGACACCAGTGTCAGCTCCATCGATCACCACAGTCACATAGGCTTCCCCTGAATGTGTGAGGCCACGTTTAGGACTTTGGATACAGCAGACGGAGCCCCGCGCGCATCTTGGAGGCAGTGAGCGCTGGAACAGATGGAAGCGGGTCTGTGCCTGTTTGATCAGTGCGGCCCAGGGTGCGAGCTGTGCCGACAGCACCCGGCTGACACGCTGTGCCAGGCGGCGAGCTGCGGCTGTACTGTTGCCAAGACAAACATGTCAGGAATCTTTAGCGCTAACAGGCAATAGGGTGCTTATATACAACCCCCTTGCGCCGCGGTGCGTCACTTTTAATATGGGGAAAAGTGAAGTGCCGGCGGGCAAGAAGCTTGTAAATAGGCCCTAGGTGCTTGCTCAAGGAAAGCAGCAATGTCCCTTTTGCGCATTCGAGCTCCTTTCGTGGCATGGAGTTGCGCAAACATGCTCACTTAAGCGTATATTATGAGAATATTGGTGCAACAAGTAGAACTATGAAGAGTGATGAATTTTCTCTATTTTTTTGTGTTCAGGAAACAATGAAACAAACAGATTTTCTTCTTTCTAATTCTAATTTAAGTTTCATGCAAAAAAAAAGCAAATCATTTTACCAAAAACAAAGTTAACTAACCCAAACCCTTTCCATCAACTCCCTGTTGCAAATATAGTCAAAATAGTGCACTATTAGTGTGCTTTTTTTTGTCCGCAAATGTTTCTGACCGAGCAGGTTATTACAAAAAAATATTTGTAAGTTAAGGGTGTGTAGTATAGTGTTTTTCTAAATTGTGTTACAATTTCGTCTCTCCATTTCTGCCATGGTGAAAATGGAGTGCGCATGTTTGACTAGTGCAATATCAGTTCGATTCTTTCTAATTTTTCGCCGTGGGTGCACCTTGTGCAGTCCTGCAAGGATGATGCACGCGCTCACAGTACTTCGGCAACAAATTCTAGGGGAATGCAACCGACGCACACAGGATACGTAGAACACGCGCACAGGGATCAAAGGTAGCGAATGGAAATGACGTCAGCCTCCTGGTGATACGAATTTTGCACCAGTGCAAACATGAAGAGATGCTTTTTCTATCGGTTTTGGTTCTCGAAAATGCAAGGAAAGGAGTAGTTTTTGTTTTACCCCAGCCCATAATACATGACCATTATTTTCCTGGCCAAAAATAAAAAAAAAATACGATAGTGAAATAATTCAAAAGATGATAAAAGTGTCGGTTGTAAATAATTGTAAGGTAAATGGTAGTTTAAGATATCGCGAACGTATGATACAAAAGGAATTTAAATATGTACCAAGCTGATTGTGTTATATGTATACAAACGCGAACTCTAACCACCTGCAGGTATTGGCGCGCTTTACGTAGACAGCTGTTACATTACACAAGATCACATACATTTTTTAGACACCAGGACATTGAGTGATTTACCCAGAATCGAAGTTGGTGTTCGAGTTCCAAAATCGGTAGCTCTGGCCGTGACGCCACATCCTCCTTAAAAATAAAACTGGGTTGACCTTTACTATTCGGCTTTAGTAATAAGAAATTGGTCGAAATGATTTTGCCTCCAACGTTGTTTTGTCGTTTACTTTACAAAAGTGGAGAAACATGCACATCTTTGATTTTCAATTATTTAAGGAGCAAAATGGCGCATATTCAGTCTACTCCTCTGGCTTCTGTGGCCCGTAAGGATTGTTGTAATGCCTACAGGGCTAGCAGAGGAAGAAACCCGTACGGAAGTGTATTTGCTAACTTTTTACCCGTACCAGCGCACAGTTTGTCATTAGTAGATAAATGCGCATACAAATAACAAAATCGAACTGAGTTAAATGTTTTCAACCCACAGGATCTGAATCAAATATTCGTGGCTTGCGCAGACAAGCAGCTTTTAAATCAAAAGATATTGCACTATAAAAGATTAGACCTGAATCCGCTCATGAGTTTCTTTGGAGAAGAGTCCTTTCTGGGGTGTGACCGTCTAGCCCACAAGTGCCTTGAAAATGTGCCCCTTAGCAAAAAAAAAAAAAGAACTACCTAAAAAGCGCTTCGACGCCTCGTCGGGGGTGGTAAGCGCTATATAATTCAGAATACATGTTCAATAATTCGGAACAGCATTTGTTTCTGTCATATTTTCTGGTAGGAACGAGTTCTTAACATGTCACCAAATGGTGATAAATGTTAAACGGGCCTGTGCGCCAATAAACACAGAGGGCATGTGCGCAAAGCGGTGATGACGGCCACAAATCTGAGAAACGCTGCGGCAAGCCATACCTCCTCTCAGGCAATAGGCGATAATGTCACCCCCTACGGGGTGCTTTATTAAAAGTTAAACAAGGATTTTAATGTGTAACCTTTGAGCCTACACAGTAAAACCCACTGTGCACCACGTGGTTCTTCTCTGCAAATATTATATATATATATATATATATATATATATATATATATATATATATATATTTACGAAGCTTAATTGCGAAACGCGTCTGTCGGGGTGAAGGGGGTTTGGAGATTGAATAAACTTGAAAATTCTCACACCGGAGTGCTGGCCGTTTTTTCCGACGAGAATTGGTTGGATTTTGTGTTCGTATATATATATATATATATATATATATATATATATATATATATATATATATATATATATATATATATATATATATTTAGACAGATAGATATACTCGCGTTAATATTGAAAATCTACCTTGATATCTCTCTCTCTCTCTCTATATATATATATATATATATATATATATATATATATATATATATATATATATATATATATATATATATATATATATCCGGTATTGAAATATATAAACACTGTCTCATATTTTATGTAACAGAATGGAAGAAGGGGATTTCATTTTAACCAAGGCCAGTTTCCTTTTTTTCGTATTATTTATACATAGCCTCACCCAAAAAAATCTGCAAAATGATTTTGTTTTTATTTTCAATTTAATTCTTAGATTTAGTTTGATGCGGTGTGCAAATGCCTCAAAGCAGAGTGGGCGCTATTTCCTGACTGGCTGACTAGGACAGCAGTCACGGCTGAAATGTTGCAACGGTGCTTGTTTTAATGAGGAATGAATGGACGCTCTTGTGGGTACGAACACAGGAGGGAAAATGATGAAAAGAGGAGTCATCGATGGAGGCTGCTGAAATGCGGAGTAGTCATGCCTGTGTGTGGGTGGCGGGGGGGGGCAGTCATGGGGATGGGGTTGACAGTCGACGCTGCTTGTGCAAAGGGAAAAGATGCCTGGCTCCGTTGCTAACCTCTGCTCCTCCTTTTCTCAGGGAATTACAAGAACCACAAGCTGACGCACAGCGGGGAGAAGCAGTTCAAGTGCAGCATCTGCAGCAAGGCCTTCCACCAGGTGTACAACCTCACCTTCCACATGCACACGCACAACGACAAGAAGCCCTTCACCTGCCCCGCCTGCGGCAAGGGCTTCTGCCGGAACTTTGACCTCAAGAAGCACGTGCGCAAGCTGCACGAAGGGGGGGCCCAGGGAGGCAGCCCCGGGGCCCCTGGGGACCTGCTGCACCCCGGCGGCCGCAGCCATAGCCCGGGTCCCTGAGGCCGGGAGCTCTGCCTCACCTGATCCTCGCTCAATGCATGGAGGGGGCGCCGCCCTGGGCCACCGCACACTGCAACACACAGACTAGAAGACCTGCTGCCCCCACCGCAGGCACGGATCCCAGCTGAGACAATGGACAGGTGGTGGGCGTGGGGCACCCACCCCACCCTGTGGGGACGGGGGCAGCGCGTCCAGACCCGCATGAATCCCGGTGCGCCCCCTCCCGGTTCACTTGTTCCCCTCCCCCCGCTTCCCTCATCTCAGGACCCCGAGATGTAAAAACCAACCCCGAGAGGCGCGGGCCGGAAGCGCCCCAGTATTTATTGAACCCTGTATTACCCGCCCGCGGACGGGGATTATATTTAAAGTGTACAGATGACATTTCCGTTGTGTTCCTTTTTTTTTTTTTTGTTACTCCCGTGCCAGGTGTTGGCTGGCTCCTCCCTTTTCTACCCGATTTGAGTATCCGATATAAATATATATATAAATCTATAAATATTCTATATGGAGAGATTGTGCTGACGCTGTGCCGGATTAAACGTTACTTTGGTTATTGGACCCGCTGTGAGTGTCTCCGGCCCTGTGTGGGTAACTCCCCCCCCCCGCCCCAGAGGAAGGGGTGAGCTGGCTTGTTGGGTGTGGGTGGGGTATACCATGGTGGTTTTAACGGGGATGTATGTCTTGGCCATGTGTGGCGGGTGAGGGTGGTGGCTTGCCTGGCATGGCCTGGGGATGGATTTCTAAGGGGGTGGCATGCATGGGATGGCATTGCCATGGGTGTGAGGGTTTTGGTTGTCTGTCATGCCATAGCTGTGGGTTTTTTATGGGGGCGGGTCTCGCGCTCTCGAGGTTCAGTCGATCAGACTGAATGAAGCTGGTGCCAGGGAGCTCGGATGCTAAAAACAGCTCCATCTGAAGCTCCTGCCCCCCCAGGGGAGGGACGCAGGGCCCCGCACCAGCCGCGGGGCCTCGGAGCCGCCAGGCGCGCTCTTGTTGTCTTGCCAGGCGGTGACACAAACTGTTAAAGACTTTAATTAAGAGGGGTAATTAGTTCAGATTTATCAAAGACGTGCTTGTTACACAATTAGCGATTGAGCACGCGCGCACAAGCTGCCAGATGAGCCCCCGCGTCGGTGGAGGAGGGGGCGGGGCCCTCAGGAGCAGCAAAACACACAGACAATAACACACAGGCGATAACAGGTGGACAAGAACGACAAGGGCCCCCTAACGCTGTACTAGACACCACCCAACGACCCGCCGTCCCTCATCCCAGAAAGAAATGAGCTAGAACCTTCAGACGCCTGTTATCAGAGCCCCATAGCGCCCACCGAACGCTTCTATGATCTGTAAAACGACCCTGCCCCCAGAGTTCGTGTGGACACTGTTGTACGGGGTTAGGCGTGACCATGAACTTGGCAAGGGAAAGAGACTGCGGGGGAGGCGTCCACAATCCCACAACTCGGTTCATTAAAACATACATCGCCTGGTGACACTTAATTCATTTTCCTTTTTAACATTTTAGTGACAGTAACATCTGAAATTGAAGTTAGAATTGTTAATGTCAGGATGGTATATAATGACCATGTACGTGTGTGTGTGTGTATATCTATATATTATATATATATATATATATATATATATATATATATATATATATATATATATATATATATATATATATATATATATATATATTAGACTCCAGGCACTTTCTTCTTTCACAGTAATTCAAAGTTGTTATTGTCACACACACGTGCACTATACTCGTATATTATACATTTGCAATTTTATGCACACGTTTTCAACAGTCTTTGGAAATACAAAAATGTATCAAGATAAAGTTAACCATAAATTAATAGGCATCAATGCAACAAGTACCGGCGCCAGGAGGAACATTCGTTGTTTCTGTTCATTTTTAAACATTTTACTGTGTTTACTTTCTGGTAGACTGCACTGCCCCTTCGACCCGAACAAAACAAAAAAAAAACAGTCGTGGGAACGTATTTTGCGAGGCTAGTGCGGTGCGGGCTCGAACCCTCCAATCTCCGCGACCGGGCCGAGCCGCGGAATAAAGCTCCGCGGGCGGCACTTCCCCGACTGTCCGCGGAGATGCGGTGCGCTCTTTTTAAGAGCGTTAAAAACACAAAAGGCCTGACTCCGGGGTTAACACAACAGTAGGAAACAATTATAGGATTAGGGCGTCCTTTTACCAATTACCAGCGGACAATAAGTGTGTGTGGGGGATGAAAGGGTGGACTGCGAGGGCCGGGCCACAGCAGATGACGCCGCCGCATACAGAGGGGACGGTGGGGAGCCGGAGGGGAGCGTGGGACAAAGACCCTCTCGGGCCCGCTGAAGCACTGCCCTCCGAGGGGGGGTGAGGTGGTGGGGGCTTCAATACTGTCAATTAACGCCATTAACCCCCACCTCCCCCAGTGGCATCCTCACAAGAGCCCCTTCTACGCTCAGCTACAATATATATATATATATATATATATATATATATATATATATATATATATATATATATATATATATATATATATATATATATATATATATATTCACTGAAAAAACCATAGGTTATAGACCATATATAGTTAGGAATTAGCATTTACAAAACCTTGAAAATTCACTGAAAAAACCATAGGTTATAGACCATATATAGTTAGGAATTAGCATTTAAAAAACCTTATTTTACTCACACAAAACCATTGAAATTCCATATATAGTTAGTTGCACTAACTATATATCGCGCACCCGCAATCCACTGCTGATCATGTCACATATTACATCATTCATGACATGGTCAGTGACATCACTGATGACATCACTGATGACATCTCAAATGACATCACTGATGACTACATCCAGTGACTGTATAATTCTGTAAAGTTAAAATATGTCTTACATATTGAAGAATGAGTGGATGTATAAGTGTCTTGATGAAGGATTTAGTAGGGGCATGGCTGACTGTATGAGTGACTGATTAAATGTGTCTCACTGAGTGCATGGGTTAGTGACTAAACTGTCTTAATTTGTGTATCATTATGTCTGTTGTTCTGTAAACTGCTGCATGTGTTGATCATTAGCTATATGATTAATGTATGGGTTATTGATTGGTTGCCCAAGCATTTGTATGGGAGACTGAGTGTGTGTGTGGGTGGCTGGGAGGTGTATGACTCTCTGCATAGATGTGTGAGCAGTTGATTGACTAGATGTATGGGTTCAAATGTGCATGTGGAAACAGCTGTATGGGCGGTTGACTGTGTGCATGAGTGTATTGGTGAGTGAATGGATATCTCAGTGCTACATGTCAAAGTAAGTACATATGTAAAACACAGTACATGTGAGAGTTGACATATATAAATAACTGTGCATAAGAGCCAGTGAATGTGTGAGTGGCTGTATGGATCATTGTGAACTTGTATCCAGGATTGTATAAGTGAGTAAATATGTTTTAGTATATGTTTGAATAAGTAAGGTGTGTATAACTGTATAGTTGAGGAAATGGAGGTGTGATTGATTCTTTGCATGACTGACTAAGTGTCTGAGTAACTCCATGGATGAGTGACAGTCTATGACTGTCTGTTTACACTGAGTGTATCTAAGGTTATATTAGAGTCTGAAGAGGTTCATCGTATTATCACATGAATGATGTCATCAGTGATGTGATCAGTAATGTCAAATGAGATGTCATCAGTGATGTCATCAGTGATGTCATTTGAGATGTCATCAGTGATGTCATCAGTGATGTCATTTGAGATGTCATCAGTGATGTCATCAGTGATGTCATTTGAGATGTCATCAGTGATGTCATCAGTGATGTCACTGACCATGTCATGAATGATGTAATACGTGACATGATCAGCAGTGGATTGCGGGTGCGCGATATATAGTTAGTGCAACTAACTATATATGGAATTTCAATGGTTTTGTGTGAGTAAAATAAGGTTTTTTAAATGCTAATTCCTAACTATATATGGTCTATAACCTATGGTTTTTTCAGTGAATTTTCAAGGTTTTGTAAATGCTAATTCCTAACTATATATGGTCTATAACCTATGGTTTTTTCAGTGAATTTCAATGGTTTTTTAATAGCAAATATCATAAGCTGTCGAATGTCAAGTACGTGGTAAGTGAAAACGTTTTCGTGTTTATGCACACTGATCTGCTTTGAATGGTGCCCCCCCCCCCCTCATTTCTATTAGGAGTACTCTCTCTTTGCACATAGTGAACACTTGAGACAAAGCAACATTTGAAAAACACAACTTTCTTCATAATTTTCTCCTTAAAGCACACTATTTTCTATCTAAATTAAAGAAATCTTTTCTCACCTTAGCAAATACTTTGAGTTTCAAAACAGTCTCAGAAACACACCAATTTGTCTTCAGCAGAGCAAAAGGTATTCACTCCAGAGTCTGCAGCTATCAAAAGCACAGAAATGCTGTAATTCCTCACACATATCTCTCATGTCACCCAATCAAAACTCTTCCCTCACTTTTTTTCAAAGCAAAACCCTTCCCCCCTCTGCCCCCTCTCTGCTTTTTCTGCATAGCAACCACCTCTTGCAAGACCTCTCACACAACAATGTTGCAATTGAACTCTGAACTCTCAGTGCACCTGCATATCCAGAGCATTCTTTCATTTAATGATTTTTTCTTCGCCACTCAAAATACATCTTTCAACAAACTCATCCATGCACACTAACTTTCTGTTTTCAGCAATCAAAATCCACCAATCACTCTTACTGCTTCATTAACACAGAAACTCCTCAGTTTTTTTCATTTTACACTCTCATTTTTTCAACTGCCATTTCATTGCCACACTTCATCTGACTGCAGCAGAACCTTCTCTCGCCATGTTTTCTGTCTGGATTGTTGGACATAGTTACATATATTGGGCTCAAAGGTACGCTGAAAACAGGAATTTACCTAACCTCAATTTACAAGATGTGGAAATTAAGTGGTTTGGCCACAGAGGATTAAAATGTCACCAATTGATACCATTGGTGAAAACCTTTATGCATTTGCCCAAACCTGACCTGTTAATTGTGCACTGTGGAGGTAATGATTTGGGCACTTTGACTGGGGTAGGTCTGGAAATGCTTTTAAAGGACACCTTTGAGCAATTGATGGCACTTTTTCCTCAGACTGCCTTGGTATATTCAAATATATGCCAAAGACAGAAATGGAGGTGGTCAAACCAATTTTGTCCACAAATTGAGAAGTCGAGGAAGCATGTAAACAAATCTGTTTCAGCTTACATGAGAGACCATGGAATGGGCTCCCTCTACAACAATAACTTGCGTTACTACATGCAAGATATCTACAGAGGAGATGGAGTTCACTTCTCAGATGAGGGCAACAGAGTTTTCACTCTGAATTTAAGAATGTGCATTGGTACCTACTTATAAGTACCTAAATGTACCATAAACCCAAAAGCTCTTCTCAGAGCTACCCTACATCTGATCACTCACAATTATTATTGTACTCTAACTTTTTTCACTAATTTTCAAGAAAGTACGCTCCCCAGTACGCTTCCCGGTTCGCGAACCGAGCGCACTCCACGCAAAAAAACTAAAAAAACGGTATATATTTTTTTGCCCTGCGAGAACCTTTCAAAGCCTCCACATCAAACCTAGGGGGTCAGGGACGATCTACTATGCCCCCTTATGGTCATTTGCCCCTTCGCTTTGGCCTCCTCTTGTCTCTCGATCCTACCGAGAGACAAGATGGCGGCCGCTACGGACTGTTTGGAATGTTTACAGACGCCGAAAAACCAATCAGCTTCGCAAACCTCCGTAACGCGAAAAGTACGCGAAGCGGAGCGCTGTTACAGATATATATCTTTTTTTGAACGTTAATTTCTCAAAATCCACTGGAGCACATATATTGAGACCTAGCAAAGGCACATCGGGCTACCAGTCCCTACAATTTTGCCAAGTTTCGTGCAAATCCATTCAGCCGTTCGATTATTATTATTATTTTTTTTTTTGCCCCGCGGGGCCCTTTTAAAACCTCCACATCCAACCTAGGGGGTCAGCGAGGATCTACTATTCCCCCTTATGGTCATTTGCCCCTTCGCTTTCGCCTCCTCTTGTCTCTCGATCCTACCGAGAGACAAGATGGCGGCCGCTACGGACTGTTTGGAATGTTGACAGACGCCGGAGAACCAATCAGCTTCGCTTCACAAAGCTCCGTTGCGCGAAAAGTACGCGTCCTGGGCCGCTGCCCGGTCCGCTGTTACAGATATATATCTTTTTTTAAACGTTAATTTCTCAAAATCCACTGGAGCACATATATTGAGACCTACAAAAGGCACATCGGGCTACCAGTCCCTACAATTTTGCCAAGTTTCGTGCAAATCCATTCAGCCGTTCGGGCTAAAAGTGAGGCCAACCGCCCTATGGAAATTAACATGGGAAAAACGCGTTTTGGGACCCCCCTTTTTTCTCGGCCCCCCCTTGACGAACCCCCCCCAAATTTTCAAAGGCTGCTCAGAAACAAAATGTGCCATTTTCCTGAAAATTTCAGCCAATTCCGTCCACAAACGGCAAAGTTATTAGACATAGAATTTTCAAAAAACCCATAGAGAAAAAATCCTAACTATATATACCTACTGGCGACCGCCAGTAGGTAATATATATATATATATATATATATATATATATATATATATATGTATATATATATATATATATATATATATATATATAGTATATACAGGAAAAAGCGCCTTGAAGTGCCTTCTACAAACTAAAGTTTGCACCAGGACGTAAAAAAACACAAAAAGAGACTAGCTGTCCGTGCAGTAGTTGTTGCATACATCGTTTCCACATCACCTGGAGCAAAATATTTTCCGACAATAGAGCATGATCAGTTTGTTCAATTGTTTTTTTTTATTGGCTAAACAGTAACATGATAAGAAACTACATTTGCATTTTTTTTTACACAGACAGCGCTTCTAATAGCAAGGTATCAAGTCGAATACTTCATATGGACCCGAAGTATAATTTGTTATGCATTCATAAATCTGGCCCTGCGTTTTTTAGGTGCACAATTATTTTTAAAATGTGGACAGAGTCAAACTTAGTAATGATAGTTTTTTTTACATAGCTCTACCTACCGCACATCTGCGGTTTCTAAGCGCTAAACATGACAGATACAATTGTCTAACCATCCTGACGGGTTTAAAATAACGAACAAAAATGGAGCAGAGTAGATTTTGCAAATGTTTGTGCTAAAGCAATTTGTATTAAATGTGGGATGTCCCGTGTCTGTGGGCTGTTTCACGAACACTGCACGTCACGGAGCTAAACATCTCTTTTGCATTAAACTGCACTGTCCGCGGTACATGCAGCAAAGCTGCTACTTAGCACAGTAGCCGAGCTCTGAGGGGTGGCTGCTGCCTTCCGTTCCCAGCTCGGGGGCCGGATATGACGTACTAATGGAATTATAGCGTCAGTGCAAAGTTAGCACCTTTTCCTTGACAATAGTCGCACACTGCTCATATAACAAAACCCTATATTTCAGAAACCTTGGGTTTGCGCACAAATAGTTTGCTTTAAAAAAAAAAAATTATATATATATATATATATATATATATATATATATATATATATATATATTTGCTTTTATAATACACAGTCGGACAGATTTTACTTCGGTTTATGTTACTGAGAAATGTTCCGCACCAGGACATTAATTGTGGAGCAAAGGGAACGCGTTTATTGTATGACGCTATCAATCAGACAGTCAAACCTTTTTATTCGGTTCTAGAGAACCATAAAAGTAGATAAGATAAACACTAAAAACACAATAAAATATAAGTCACAGTACAAAATATGATTTAATCTTCATTTTGAAAATAATCCGAGTAATCACACGATAACATAGAACAGACTAATTAGCACAGCTTTTGTTAGACATATAGTAGTAAATGGAGCAAACTGTATTTACTTAAAACAGGGTCCCACAGTTCATAATTAATAGTCGGGAAAACTGTATTTTCCCATCTTTTAATGAACGAGCTGAGTGTAGAGTCCGGCTGCGCGTGCTAGATTTCCACCAGTGCAGATGCGGTTTGCTCCATTTCCTATTACACACTAACGAACATTTTATCATGTTTATGCACCGGTGAAAACTTTCTGATCATGAAAACCGTCCGCACCCATGCAGCGATAGGGGTCCGCATAGCCATGTTTTCCCAAAATGACACTGTGTACCTTAAACAGGGCCACTGGAATTATGCGCCAGGGGAGGACTAATTATGCGGCAAGGTGGCATTAAGTGGCAAGAAAATGCAAATTATGCCATCAAATGGGGCACAGTTTTGCTTCCTTATTTTGTCATTTTTACACAGTTTAGCACTATCTGGGCAAAGCTTTCCCCCTAATAGTACCAGTCTAACAGCCATACAGAGCCATAAGAAACAGAAAGGAGACCGGTTAACCTTTGGGAAGGGCTTACCACTGCACGGCGACACTTGTTGCCATGTTTTTAGTAACTTTTGACCCATTCGAGCTAGAAACATTTTTTTCTTAAAATCTGCAGATTATTCAGCAGATAGTGGATTATGTGGCAAATGAGGTAAATGTATAATTATGCGAGAACACCACGGCTGCAAATTCGCCTAAATCTAGTGGCCCTGACCTTAGTATGAAAATCTAAAAGTTAGTGCATATTCCAACAGCACAGCAGGTTACTGCGCTAATAATGTGCTTGCTAAAGTCAGAGTGATCTCAGTAAACGGGCACAAACCCCCTTCCTCCACGCACGCGGATGCAAAGCGCGCTGATGACACGTCACTTCCTGTTAGGGCCTTTCACCTGGGCCTGTGGCACAGAAAACGCATCGACCGGTTTCTGTCTTTTCCATCTCACCACCCGAGGCCGTGCAATCACACTGCGCCACCCGGGTCGAGGCGACTCGGCGGTCTAGCAAGGGTGCCAAGGGGCCTCGTGAGGGCAAGTGAAACGGGCCCGCAAGCTGGGCAGCAACATTGTGCTCTAGCCAGGGATCAGTGGGCCCCGGTGCCACTGCTCCTGCTGCACCGCTGACAGCTATACTACTGAGGCGAGTAGCTTTACATTACAGGGCAGCACGCTGGGCAGTATTGCTCAGTTACATTCTTTCAGCGAGAGTTTTTCTCCCTGGCACACAGGGTGGTGCGCACGGTGCAGCCGCACCTGGCGCTGACATAGGGGTGGGGGCGCTGTTTAAAAATAACGTATGACTTAAAACTGAAAGCAAATACTGCAGAGGCCTGTGTGTGTGTCTGGCACTTTTCAGGCAACAATAAAAATGTCAAGATAACTCTGGGGATTAATGTACCTGGTGGAGAGAGATCGGAGTTTTGTCAAGGGACAGTTTGGACTCACCCTAAAGTAGCGCAGATGGTTAATGTGCCTGCTGCAAAGAACGTGTACCATGCAGATGCGGGTGAGTGAACTACCTAGCTCTATAAAAATCGAAATGCATGTCAGAAAGGAAGCTACGGAGAGACGAGGGACGCTGTTAGGGGGTGGAAGTGAGGGAATCTGCTGAGAAGGGGGTCATGGGGTGGGGGGGTTCAAAAAAACTATTGCACTAGGTGACACTAGCGCTAAATTCGGTCCTTCCACAGAAGCCTCCAATTAAACACCATCTTTAACTTCACCAACAACAGCATTACCACACCACAGCATTACCACACAACAGCATTACCACACAACAGCATTACCGCACTAAACACAGAAGCCTTTTTAACTCTTTGAAAACGACTTTTTTTTTCATGTACCAACCAAGCTTACCTCCCCATTAATATTAAATATTCATTTCAATCGTGCATAGAGCCAACTATCCCTCCATATATGGCAAATATGTCATTTACAGTAAATAATGTAACTTTAAAAAGTCATATTCCCATTTCCAGTTGACATGCTATCTAGTTAATTGTACTTGTACAGTGCTTACATGTCAAGAGGCTGCTTCAAAGCGCTAAAAAAGGCTCACACACCTCTGTAAAACAGAGCACGACCTCTGCCTCCCTATACGTAAAACTGCACCCTTCTTCAGTGGCACCCTTTCTATATCACAAATCAGTCCATTTGATGTGTTGCTTCATCAGTGACGTCAACATGACGTGTTCCATATGAAAAGGATAGCACCTCTCAGTAATGAGCATCATTCCTCAGTTTGTTTTTGCACTCCAGGTATCAGAGAATCCTTAAAGAAACATGTCTTATTTTTAATATAGGCCCATGTATTGCCTAAACACTCACTGCTAGGCAGCGGCAGGTAGATGGACACATATGTGATTCATGTATTAAGTCATACATTGTGCACGCCTACACAGCGCTCTGAGCAATGTCACTGCCCCTCGCGGGGCTCAGCGCCCCACAAGGCACCCTGTTACTCCTGACTCTGTGACCTTGGCATGGTGGGCATTCTCACAGTGGCTCTGTGCATCTACCACGGTGGGCACTCTGACACTTCTGGGTTCTTACTCTGGTAAGGGGTCACTCTGACAGTTCTGGGTCCGTGACCTGGCCCGGTGGGCACTCTGACACTCGTGTGTCCATGCCCAGGCACGGTGGGAGCTCGTGGGTCAGTACCCTGGCACAGTGGGCACTCTGAAGCTCGTAGTCAGTGCCCTGGCACGATGGGCGCTCTGTGACACCGTTTTCTGCATGTTGAGAATGCGCCACAGAGGCTGCAGCGAGGAGGTCAGTGTGCCACCCTGAGGGTCACACGCGGGAAGGTAACACATGTGTGGGTGCTCGTCCAGCAGCTGGCAGAGCTGACAGCTCCGCGCTGCTGGTGTGAAGTGACTGCAGCAGGAAGACCCTGGCGTGACGGTCTGCAGCTAACACCCAGCAGCCATGTGCTCCACTGACCCCACTGCCCTCTCTGGAAATAGAAACACCCGCAGTTCCATTGCCTCCAGCAGCCGTGAAAGGCTGGCAGAGCCGGGAGGGGCCTGTATCTGCACATGCCTCGAAGTACCGGCTTGTGAAGGTGTAAAGGGCCACATGTTGGGCCAAACACCAAACCACGGAAGGACGACACTCTGACGCAGTGCTTTATTTCCAAAGCCAAGAAATGTGCAACTTCCCTGCTAGGAAGGGCTGAGAACCAAGAGATGGGCAGGAAAACATTCTGGTCAAGGCCAGCACCAGGGCCTCCATCCTGAAGGAAAGAAAAAACAACTAAAAACGTTTTGATGAAAAAGTTTAGGGCAGCGGTTTTACACAAAATCAAACAATCCCAACGATTCAAAAGTGTATAAAATTAACGCAAAATGAAATCTTTTCAAAATCTGTTCATTAACATAATCGGCCCACCCCTGCATCAAAATATAAGCAGCAAGATGGCGATCCCTTTCGGACACCATATTCAACCGCCCTCACCGTCACCTGGTCACCCGCGCTGACCTCGAAACGATTCCTCTGCTCATTGGTGGCAGGACCTGACCCACCAGAAGCGTTTCTGAGAAAATCCAAGCCGGGTTGCTTCCAAATCATATGGCCAGGTATTGCTGAGTATCAGCCCTCAAAATACCCCATTCTATTCCGTGGCCTCGTGGGTCCCCCACCCCTCCCCCCGAGGCATGGATCGCACATAAAATACCGACAGAACTTCGTTGGGTTAGGGGTCGTAAGAACCCCGGCCGTATTTTATTAAGAAAGACAACACATTAACATTTTTTCACATTTCAATACGCAAAAACCCTTCCAGCCGCGGTCGGTAGTGGGAGTACCTGCAGGGTGGTGACGTAGGGACACCTCAGGAAGGATAGTATAGGTGAGGATTCATGCCACACCCCTTCCCAGCCTTCCCAAGGAAAGTACAATAGGCACTAAAAAGCAACCCAGAGGCCTGCCCCGTCTGGGTGCTAGGCTGGCTGCCATGAGGTCCGATAGGTCAGGGCACCAAGTTGCCATAGATTGTCTGGGAAGGGCGTTGGGCATTCCTCTGCTTCTAGTGTAGTATGACCTGAACATCTGCGTCTTGAAATGAGACACAGCATCAGCAGCATTATTCATCACCCTTGGAACATGCTTGGCCCTAAACAACACACTCAATTTCATGATTTGCAGCTCCATCTCCTTCAACAGCCTTAGTATCATTTTACATTTAGCTGACTGTTCGTTAATGCGCTCCACTACTGACATGTTGACAGACCAAAAGACGACTGATTGATTGCAGAACTGCCCTGGCCAAATGGTCAATGGCACCAGGATGGGGAAAAGCTCCAAGAAACATATGTTGGCCGTCCAGACTCCACCGACCATGATGGCCAACGCTGCGTGGACCATGCCGGGCCCAATATGCACCAAACCCCTTGCTTCCTGCTGCATCTGTCATCAGGCCCACTCCCTCACTGGACCTGGGGGTATTGGGTCACACCACGGGGCCATTAAAATCACACAGGAATGCCATCCAAATACGCATGTCCTGGCAGAACCTCACTGGACAATCATGTGTGGGGGTGCTTCTCCCTTAGACCCAACATTGCTTGTGCGATGGAACGCAAAAATGGGGGGCCATGAGGATAATTTTTAACGCAATGTTGAGCTGTTCTGCAGTTTTCTGTAGCTGGTGCAAGGTGACCTTATCCTTACAAACACACTCTTGCAGTGCGAGGGTGAAAGCGGCAACCTTCCCCTGCGGGAGCCATGACACCCCAATTATCGAGCCTATCTCGATGCCTAGGAATTCAATTTCTGTCGAAAGCCCCACAGTTTCGCCCGGCGCTAAAGGGAATCCAAACTCACCCATCAGTGTGCTGAAAGACAGTTTCCTAGCTCTTTCCAATTCATCCCCCTCAGCCAATAAGGCCCCATTGCCAGCCGTAGGGGCCCATGACCCACACTTCGACAACCATGGCAGCATAGCAGCTAAACTGGCGGCCAAATCCGGATGACCTGGGGCTCCCCCAGCATTCGGTTCACCCAAAGGCACTTCACTGGTGACTAAAACCGGATGACTAGCCCCCCCTACATTCATTCCTCCCGAAGGCCTCTCACTGGTGACTAAAACCAGCTGACTAGGGCCCCCCCTGCATTCACTCCGCCCGATGGCACCTCAATTGGAGCCCCCAGACCTGCCCCCTCAGAGGGGACTCTACTACTCGGGTTTGAGGGCCACAAAAATCTCCACTTCTGGAACCCCCCAGGGGCACTTGACCTTCACTCCCGCCCTGTTTGATTCTAGCTTTCTTGGGCACTGGCGGGAATGCTACTCTGGGACCTACCCCAGCCTGCCTAGGCCTCTCCTCAGCCATTCCCTGCCCATCCACCCAGCTTCTCAACTCTGCCAATGACTGGCTCATATCGTCCATCCTGTGCTTCATTGCCACCTTCAATTCTTCCATGCGCATGCCCTTTTCCCCTTTCTGCATCTTAAGTGCCATTCCTGAACCCCCGACAGGGCAGCCAGCTGGATGTTGTGTTGGGAGCGGCGAAGAAGAGACCATCCCGCCACTCTGCTGCCCCTCCAAAGGGGTACAAAAGGGGGTGGTGATGGACGGAGCATCTGAACCAATCAAACACTCACACCCAGTCAAAAGATCTGGGTTTGATCCATCACTGTTCTTTAGCCCACTCTGCCACCCCAGTTCAGACATGGCTATATGCAAATCAGTCTGACCCTGTGCCTCATGGGAACAGTCCAGCCCGAACTGCCAAGCCATGCCTTCCCTGGACCGGAAACAAGCTTCCGAGGACCGGTTTCTCGCATTCCAGCCGTCTTCAGCCCGGCTTTCTTGAATCCAGTGGCAAAGTGAGCAAGGGACTCACGTCTGAGCATACCCTGCCACACTTATGGCGGCCAAAGCGGTACAAAAGGGGGTGGTGATGGACGGAGCATCTGAACCAATCAAACACTCACACCCAGTCAAAAGATCTGGGTTTGATCCATCACTGTTCTTTAGCCCACTCTGCCACCCCATTTCAGACATGGCTATATGCAAATCAGTCTGACCCTGTGCCTCATGGGAACAGTCCAGCCTGAACTGCCAAGCCATGCCTTCCCTGGACCGGAAACAAGCTTCCGAGGACCGGTTTCTGGCATTCCAGCCGTCTTCAGCCCGGCCTGCTTGAATCCAGTGGCAAAGTGAGCAAGGGACTCACGTCTGAGCATACCCTGCCACACTTATGGCGGCCAAAGCGGTACAAAAGGGGGTGGTGATGGACGGAGCATCTGAACCAATCAAACACTCACACCCAGTCAAAAGATCTGGGTTTGATCCATCACTGTTCTTTAGCCCACTCTGCCACCCCAGTTCAGACATGGCTATATGCAAATCAGTCTGACCCTGTGCTTCATGGGAACAGTCCAGCCCGAACTGCCAAGCCATGCCTTCCCTGGACCGGAAACAAACTTTTGAGGACCGGTTTCTGGCATTCCAGCCGTCTTCAGCCCGGCTTGCTTGAATCCAGTGGCAAAGTGAGCAAGGGACTCACGTCTGAGCATACCCTGCCACACTTATGGCGGCCAAAGTGGTACAAAAGGGGGTGGTGATGGACGGAGCATCTGAACCAATCAAACACTCACACCCAGTCAAAGGATCTGGGTTTGATCCATCACCGTTGTTTAGCCCACTCTGCCACCCCAGTTCAGACATGGCTATATGCAAATCAGTCTGACCCTGTGCCTCATAGGAACAGTCCAGCCCGAACTGCCAAGCCATGCCTTCCCTGGACCGGAAACAAGCTTCCGAGGACCGGTTTCTGGCATTCCAGCCGTCTTCAGCCCGGCTTGCTTGAATCCAGTGGCAAAGTGAGCAAGGGACTCACGTCTGAGCATACCCTGCCACACTTATGGCGGCCAAAGCGGTACAAAAGGGGGTGGTGATGGACGGAGCATCTGAACCAATCAAACACTCACACCCAGTCAAAAGATCTGAGTTTGACCCATTACTGTTCTTTAGCCCACTCTGCCACCCCAGTTTAGACATGGCTATATGCAAATCAGTCTGACCCTGTGCCTCATGGGAACAGTCCAGCCCGAACTGCCAAGCCATGCCTTCCCTGGACCGGAAACAAGCTTCCGAGGACCGGTTTCTGGCATTCCAGCCGTCTTCAGCCCGGCTTGCTTGAATCCAGTGGCAAAGTGAGCAAGGGACTCACGTCTGAGCATACCCTGTCACACTTATGGCGGCCAAAGCGGTACAAAAGGGGGTGGTGATGGACGGAGCATCTGAACCAATCAAACACTCACACCCAGTCAAAAGATCTGGGTTTGATCCATCACTGTTCTTTAGCTCACTCTGCCACCCCAGTTCAGACATGGCTATATGGAAATCAGTCTGACCCTGTGCCTCATGGGAACAGTCCAGCCCGAACTGCCAAGCCATGCCTTCCCTGGACCGGAAACAAGCTTCCGAGGACCGGTTTCTGGCATTCCAGCCGTCTGCAGCCCGGCTTGCTTGAATCCAGTGGCAAAGTGAGCAAGGGACTCACGTCTGAGCATACCCTGCGACACGTATGGCGGCCAAAGCGGTACAAAAGGGGGTGGTGATGGACGGAGCATCTGAACCAATCAAACACTCACACCCAGTCAAAAGATCTGGGTTTGATCCATCACTGTTCTTTAGCCCACTCTGGCACCCCAGTTCAGACATGGCTATATGCAAATATAGGGGGCTGGAACCAGAACAAACCGGCTTCTGCTGCCCCGGAAGTGCTTGAAGCATTTCCAGTGCTAATCAAACAAATAATGGACGGAATGCTGAATAAATCATACATTCACCCCTAGTCAAAAGCTCTGGGTTAAATCAATTGTTCCTTTGCTCACCATGCCACCCCAGTTCAGACACAGCTATATGCAAATAAGTCTTGACCCTGTGCCTCAAGGGAACAGTCCAGATCAACTGCCAAGCCAGGTCCTCCCTGGACCGGAAACAAGCATCCTGGGACCGGTTTCTGGGTATTACCCTTGATCAGTCAGGCTAGCTTGACTCCAGTGGCACAGTGAGCAAAGGACCCACGTCTGGGCACACCCATCCCACTTAGGGTGAAAAGTGCAGCCTGAATAGCGAGGAATTCTACCTGTTGGCACAGCGGCCGGGCTTTGCTCCGCCATTTCGTCTTTGTCATTGACCGGCCGGGCTTGGCTCCGCCGGTCAACTCCACCTCCCAGCAGCCTCCAGGGGGAGGCGCCGACGACGACAAACAGCACGCCAGGCGGCGCATAAAGCGCCGGCAGGGGCCGAGTCCCCCGTCTTCCATTATCTTTGCAGCCTGAATAGCGAGGAATTCTACCTGTTGGCACAGCGGCCGGCTTTGCTCCGCCATTTCGTCTTTGTCATTGACCGGCCGGGCTTGGCTCCGCCAGTCAACTCCACCTCCCAGCAGCCTCCAGGGGGAGGCGCCGATGACGACAAACAGCGCGCCAGGCGGCGCATAAAGCGCCGGCAGGGGCCGAGTCCCCCGTCTTCCATTATCTTTGCAGCCTGAATAGCGAGGAATTCTACCTGTTGGCACAGCGGCCGGGCTTTGCTCCGCCATTTCGTCTTTGTCATTGACCGGCCGGGCTTGGCTCCGCCGGTCAACTCCACCTCCCAGCAGCCTCCAGGGGGAGGCGCCGACGACGACAAACAGCGCGCCAGGCGGCGCATAAAGCGCCGGCAGGTCCCTCGTCCCGCGAGGACGCGCGCGGGACGCGCCGGACGAAGCCCGGACTAAGGGCGGACAGTCTAAGACAGTCCGAGACTGTCAGAGGCTGGGCTGGGCCAGATAGTCTGCCTGTTTTGCTTTGTAAAGGTGAGACTCTTGTATTCCTTGAGCTTCCATCAGCACTCTAACGACTACAGATACTGATGCACTCTGGTCTAAACGCTTTAAGGGATTGCGACACACGTTGTTAGTATACCTACAAAGGTTATCTGGAAAGGGTATTGTGTACTGGTGCATTATGTCTGCTAACAAGTCAACCTCGGCTAAAAATACAATGGACAACTATCTAGTTCAGGTAGTTGCGAAAATCAACAGCGATAGGAGATCCTCACTTGGGTTGGGTGTATCCCGAAAATCATCGACACCAACTCTATTGGCATCAGATTTGACTGAATTTGCCCAGTTAGATAATAGTAGCAGCGCTGCTCCAATACCTGTTCTTGTCGATAATGAGGATACTATGCAGACAAACCTCGTAGCGGAAGACAGTGTAAATGCGGAGGAGGCTGACTTACTTCTTATTGAGGAAAAAGTCCCCACCCCAGTACGAGTGTCGCGCACCAATAGAGGTGCCAGAAAGGGTTTCCCCAAACGAGGAGGACTTCGATCAAGTCGGAAAAAGCCTGTTTCCCCTCCTAGTAACATTTTGGTGGAGGAAGATGGAGTAACAGATGAAGATTCAATTTCTCTAACTAATGAGCAACTTAAGACACTGTTGGGCATGATAGACACTAAGGTTAAAGGAATTGTAAAACCGTTGGTCGGCATGATAGAAAAGCTTACGAGTGAGGTTCACAGATTGGGGGGTTTACTTAATAAAGCATTAGCCGAGGTAGAAAAGCTGCCTGATGAAGTCGCTAATAGAGTTGAGCTAGGGATGTGTACCTCTACAACTGTGGGTGGTGAAGGGGCACTCCCTCTTTTGAATCAACTGGCGGCTCCCCAAGTAGCAGCATTGGACAGTGTGCAGGGGGAAGTTGCCCCTACAGCTGCATTTACTGTTCCAGAACCTATGAAGGGCTCAGTTGAACTTATAGTTGAGGCCTCTCCTCTAGTCCTTGTCCTAGCTAATGTCCCCAAACTGGGTCCAGAACAGAACGAGACCAGTTCATCCTTAATGTCTAATGCATTGCACTGGTTGACAGACAACATGGTGATAACTCCCTGGGGGAAGCAACAATTAGCAGAAGAACTTGTTACGGCCAGGAGGGTGGAGTGGATTGGAAACAGTATAAAAAAATTCCGGGGTGATTGTGTTGTTTTGAACTTCTCAAACCCTGATGTTACATCTAATATATTGCCATATATCCTCCCGCCACAGCGTAGATCCACTGAAATTATCCCACTTACTTTGGATTTCTTTTACCATCGGAACGGGAGGGTTCCGAATCGGTGTACGTTAAGGACAAAATGGAACGTTGTTACAAGAAAGGGGAGGAGGGTTGCCCAATCCAATGAGTGGGGATTAAATGTGGAGAATAGGTACTCAACCCTTTCTAATCTGAACGATTGCGATTGACTCCTTGGGGGCAAAAGGTCAGTATTATCAGCTACAACCGAGCAGACTATATGTAAACTTCCCGTTCAGAATGATAATTGTTGTAGACATAGAACGATGGCTAAACCAGGGTTTATGCATGACAGGAAGGAACCTCAAATAAATAAGACCCTATCCTTTAGACATTGTAATCCTGTAGTAGGCTCTTTGGGGGCAGGTAACGATAATGATGGTATAAGTAAAATAGCCCAACTAAGTTTAGTAGTGACAGCAGTAGGCGAACCTAGTTCAACGAATGTAATTTCTGAAGTGCCAGTCGGGACTATTGGGGGGGCGAATTTAATCTGTTGGAATTTGGCTGGGTTATCCTCAAAATTAGATAGTGGGGATTGGCTTAGCTTTGTTAGTTTATTTGATGTGTGCATATTCCAGGAGACTTGGGCATGTGAACCCGTTTTTATGACAGGATATCTGAATTTTTCTGTACCAGCGACAAAGGGTCGAAAAGGGAGACCAATGGGGGGTCTTACAATTTGGGTCCGACAATCCCTCAAAATTGCAATTAAAAGTATAGGGATGAACCATAAAGATATCCAGTTGATTAGGATAACTAATGATACTGTAGGGTCACTTGACATTTACAATATATATGCCAGAAGTACTAAGGGTGGCCGATCTGATGTCCTAATTGCTTTAGATAATATTCATGAAACCTATTCCCATGACAATAGTACTGTTATAGCAGGCGACCTTAATCGGACGTTTGAGCCTCTGCTTACGGGTGAAGCTTTGTTTGGGGCAGAAGAGGACTCCCATTGGGGTATCCCTGAGCTGCAGGTGAAGCCAGTCACGCGCTGGACAGAGGACATAATAGCCCTGAACGCCATGTGTCTCGAGAAAGGGATGAGAGCTTTAAATGGAAGAACACCACGGGATAAGAACGGCTCCATGACCTTTGATAATGGGAGACACAAAAGTCGCATAGACTATGTCATATGCAGCATGACTCTGTGGCCACTCATTAGTGATATGGAAGTCATTGAGAGACCTGAGAGTGATCACAACCCCTTATGCGTGGAGCATAAATGGTGGCCCGCTAGGACTAATCCAATCTGTCCGATTGCTTCTGTTCCACCTTTGACCATCCCAGCAAATAATATGCGCAGGCTCAAATGGGCAAGTATAGAGACAGATCTACAGGCTATTAATGCTATTAATCATGAAACTGACCAAGCGATACTAGCGATGGAAGCAATTAATGCTTCCTCTTCTAACTTGGGGGATGTTGTCAACATCCATGATTCCCTCTTTGGCAAGATTAAAAAACATTTTCTAAAACCTGTTAAGCAAAACAGGGGAGTTGCCTATAAAGGTGCAAGATGGTACAACGCAGAATGTAGGACTGCACGACTCGCTCTGGGTCAAGCCATTAAAAGGAGGGAGCCTGTGATCATCTCCCTAGCAAGAAAGGGTTATAAAGCTTGCATAGTTAAAGCGAAGAGAGCTTGGGACGAGGAACACTGGTGCAAACTGAAAAAAGCTAGAGACAGAAAGGATTCTAGAGTCTTTTGGAATATTGTAAAATGGGGTAGTGAGAGAGCACAGGAACCCCCTAACAACAATGTCCCACAAGAGGATTGGGTAGAATTTTTTAGCTCACAATATGCTCTTAATAATCAGATTATAGGGGAGGACGAGTTTATTATGTCTTTTTCCAAAGAGAATTTTTTTACCTATAAAGAAATTATGTCTGCTATTAATGTAGTGAACAGAGGGCGCGCTCCTGGGTTAGACGGCGTCCCTGCTGATATATTTGTAAATGATAAAGGTAGATGGTGTAAATATATCCATTTACTTACTAATTTCATTGTTAAGGGAGCACAGGTTCCGGCATCATGGAGAGGTGCTGTGATTATTCCTGTGTTCAAAAAGGGGGATCGAGCTCAACCAGGTAAATACAGGCCAATAAGCTTAATAGACACTGTGCAAAAAATTGTTGGTCGAGTATTTGTAAATAGGCTCCTTGATTGGGCAGAGGATAATAACATTTTATCCCCCTATCAGGCAGCATTTCGAAGAGCAACAAGCACGGTAGACCAAGTGTTCCGTTTTTAACTGCTACAATGGAAAATTGTGGTGCTGGGTGGAGGCAGTCTTTATGCGGCATTTGTCGATTTGAGGGATGCCTTCGACCTGGTGCCACGGGCCAAATTGTGGCAAGTCCTAAAGAGTTTGGGTGTACCCGAAGAATTACTTACCTTGATAATGCGCCTCCATGAGTCCATTTACGCTAAAATTCAGTGGGGTGGCTATGGTATGGTCACAGATGACTTCTCTGTAGAGCGAGGTGTTCGACAAGGGTGCTCAATGGCTCCAACCTTGTTCACGTTGTTTATAAATGGTGTTGTCTCCCATATGGTACCAGCTGCAGTAGATGCTCCCTCCCTTTCAGGTCTAAAAATCCCAATATTGATGTTTGCGGATGACACGCTAATTTTATCTAAAACCCCTAGTGGTCTGCAGCGTGCTCTGTTAATTTTTGAATTTTTTTGTGGGGAACATGGACTAGAGGTGAATGCATCTAAAACTAAACTCATGATTTTTAAGCCGCATCGTAGTTTTAAGTCAAAAATTGTTATGAGTGGTAGGCCTCTGGAGGTTGTAAATTCATTTACTTATTTAGGTATCCATATTGCAGATAATAATAGGTGGAGCCAGCACATAAACATTGCTACGCTGAGACATAAACAATTAGCGGGTGCCATCAATATAGAACACAAGAAGTCCTTGACAAACCTGTCAAGCCAGCTTTGCTGGTCTATGAAGCAAAGGCAATTGGGTCTGCACTTTATGGAGCGGATATGTGGGTCTTTGAAAATTTGAATTCTTTGCGAATTTCAGAGAACAAATTTTTACGGCTACTCACTGGTACACCGAAAAGCACTCCGCTATTGCTGTTAACATACGATCTTGGTAGGAAACAAATTAAGGACTTGGCCAGTTTACGGCCTATTTTGTATTGGCGTAGACTGTGGACTACCCCCGAGCTCTTGCACAATGCGGAAGGCTTTAGCGACGTTATAAAAGCGGATAGCTTTCACAAAATTAGTTGGTTAAAATCATTGAAAACAATAGTATACGAGCTTGGGTTAAGCTCGATCTGGTTAGATCCAGCTGGTGCTCTATTCCCTACCAAGTTGGTCCTAAAAAACATCTATTGGGAGAACGTTGCCAATAGGAGCCTGAGCCGATCTAGCATAGGGTCTATGTCTCTGAGTTTTCTTGAGGCTAAATTGTATCCCGTGTATGAGATGTATTGGGATATTATCACAAAGCCTGGAGACAGAAAGCTCTTATTCCAACTGAGAGCTGGAGCACTCCCATTAAAATCATTGACTGTTAAATGGGGTACAGGGGGGAGTGACGTGTGCCCAGCCTGTGGCATGGGTAAGGAAACACTTGGTCATTTCTTGTTTTCTTGTAAAGCCTATTGTATTCCAAGGCGTGTATGGTTAGCACCCATGTGCAGGAACCTCGGGACTACATGCAGTTCTGTTGCGCTTCGTATTATATGTTCAAATTCATCTACATGGATAGTAATAGCCATAGCTAAATTTACAGGTTGGGCATGGGCGATAAGGCAAAGACTGTTAGTTAATTGACTATTCTCTGTTAGCAAAACTTCTTTTTAAGATCCTATTGTTATTGTTTCTCAAATTACTTTGTATGTAGATAGAGACTGCTAGTTGTTTAACTATTCTCTGTCTGTAATATTTTCACTCCTTATTATACGTTTAAGTCGACCTGTATGGATAGTAGTAGCAATAGATAAAAATATAGGTTGGACATCGGTGAAAATACAGAGACTGCTAGTTGGTTAACTATTCTCTGACTGCAAAACTTGTTTTTATGACTTTGCTAATACTGTATGTTTTGCATTTAGATAGAGACTGCTAGTTATTTAACTATTCTCTGTCTGTACTAATTGTCTTTATGATTATTGCCATCACTGCTCTTTGGACTCCTAATGGTTTTTATAATTTCAAGTCTTTTAAACTGTAATTATCTCTTTTTAACTATTCAATGAGCATTGTGAGAAATTTTATAATTATGTGTCTTTTATGAATTCATTAGTGCAGTGTCATTGTTATTGACTGTAAATTTAATTCTGTTTTAACAATTCTGTGTATATTTCTGCTTTTATGAGTAATCACTCGAATAAAGCACTATTTGAATCGAAATTGAATTGCTACACAAAGAAATGATGGACGGAATGCTGAATAAATCATACATTCACACCCCAGTCAAAAGATCTGGTTTAAATCCATCATTCTTTTGCTCACCATGCCACCCCAGTTTAGACCCAGCCATATGCAAATCAGTCTAGACCCTGTGCCTCACGGGAACAGTCCAGACCGAACTGCCAAGCCAGGTCCTCCCTGGACTGGAAACAAACCGTGCTCTCCACGCCACTGGAGTAAAGCTATCCTGGCTGATGAGGGCTGAAAGCCCGAAACTGGTCCTAGGATGCTTGTTTCCAGTCCAGGGAGGACCCTGCTTGGCAGTTCGGGCTGGACTGTTCCCATTAGGCGCAGAGTCAAAACTGATTTGCATATGGATGGGTCCAAACTGGAACGGCATGGTGAGCAAAAAAACGATGGATTTAGGCCCAGATCTCTGTACTGGGGTGAATGCTTGACATTGTTCTGCATTCTTTCCATCAATTGTTCTTTTTGCATGAAGCAATTCCAGGGCATCATCTGAAAAACAGGCAATGACTTGGCGATGTGAGGGCTGGTGCCATCAGCGTCATCTGCCTCCGTCACTAGCCACATCCTCTTCTTGGTGATGACCAGTACACCACCATAGGCGTGGCGTTCACGGGTCCGCGTGCCGGATATGCATTAGTTACTTTCATTGCCTGTTGACATTTGCAGCTAATAGCAGTACATCTTTCTGACATGAACGATTTTCTAGCGTGTGTTCTTTTTAACGACTCACATTCACACATTCCGAAAAAATCACCCAATACCTTTAACCACGACTTTGAAACACACTTGCATCAAAATTGTACTGAAGTGCCTCTGCCAATCTAAGCATCCTACCTTTTGAAACCGGTCCTGGGCGCCCATAAATGCAAGAGAGAGGCGCCATTAGCACCCTACTTTTGCAGCTTGGGGGAGTGGGGTGTCCACTGGGTAGTTCTGTGCCATATGCAACACTGACGTTTTTGTTTATTGATCTTTTGACTTAGATGTAAGGTTGCTCTGCAAGAAGCTAGTGAATAGACCTCTTGCAGCGTGGGGGGATTGAAAGAAGAACAGAGAGATAATGTATGGATGCAGAGGTGAACGGAGTGTAGGATGAAGGGATGGATGGAGAGAAGGAGGAATGAATGGAGAGAAAATATAGGTATTGGTGGAAGGGAACAAGGAAGATAAGATGGATGATAGAAGGATAAAGGGATGGATGGAGAGAAGGATGCATCGTTGGAGATAACATGGGAAAGAAACAAGAATGATAAGATGGAAGTAGAGAAGGATGGATGGCGAAAAAGAAAGGTGTAGAGAAGGCTGGCTGGATAAAGCAGATGGATGTAAAAAATATACAAAAGATGGAAAGACTGAAGGAAAAGAAGACTGAAAAATATAGTAAGATAGGAAGAAAGAAGGCCACACGACAGATAAAAGGATAGATTAAAGGAAGAGATGACATTTAAATAATTTCAGATTTCCTTCAGGGGAGCAGCTTCACGAACCACAGCTGGGTTTGCTGGCTTCATCTGCTCACTCAGATCTATTCGGGACATGGTTCAAAGTGGGGGTAATTTATTTTACTGGCTATTCCTATTTCAGAGCACCCACTATTTAAGGCACCCTCATCCACCCGGGCCCCCATCCAGGACACTGAACAGGGGGATTTATGGCATAACCACTCGCCAATGAAATTTCGCTCCTGTCACACCTGACGCACACCTGGCAAAGTTATACCAGTTATGACTCGTAACTATTTATAAACTGTAATCTACATAATATAGGAATGGCTCTAGGATGCTACTACTACACCACAAGGCACCTCTAGCACCCCGGGAAGGAGGCAAACCATAAGATGTTCAAAAGATACAGAGAGACATCAAGGCTTCGGGCAGACAAAAGATACAAAAATACATCAGATTCCTGCCTCAGCTGCATTTTTCCTCATGTTAATTTAGCCTGTGTCCATTAAGATACCTCACAGACACATCCTAAACTCTGAAACAATCTGAAGACCTTCAAGAACTTCTCAGCATCACAAATGGCCCTGCAAAGCGAATTCATGATAATTAGGCACCACTTAAATTGTTTGACAATGTTGTCAAGGACAGCAGACTGTTGCCACCAAAATGAAGACAGGAGACCTGGAGGCATCACCCCCTTTCCAGGTTTTGCCTACAGACACCCTTAGCTGTCTATTTTCGAAGCACCCTTTGTGTACATTACCAATTATTAGAGTGGACTTTGGGTCAGCCCACTGTTTGCAATTGGCTGTCTTTCTTGTTAATCTCATTTGCTTACTTCTTATTCAACGCCGTTCTTTCCTTTGCTTCTCTTTGTCCCCGTCCTGGCGCATAGTTTCTTTACCATCATTTTGGTCGGAGGACTTGTAACCTTCCACGGCTAACACCGGGGAACATCTTTTTTCTCTCAGCTCTCCACCGAAGTTCAATTGTTTCTTTCTCTCTCCCTTTGTGCTGCTTTGTGCCTTAATCCTCCACCCCACACTGTCCATGTTGCTCCACGTCTCTGTTGCTTTCCCTACAACTCCCATCTCCATCTCGCTTGGCTTCTGTTTCTATTCTTCCTACCTACCCATCTCCTCCATTGCACCACTGACCAGCCCTGCTCACTGTTCTTATCTTATCTTATCTTATCTTAAGTGCAATTTGTAGAGCGCGCTAACACCAAAGGCTTTTGGTGCTTTAAGACAGAGTGAGCGAGGGTGAAGCGTGAGTGGCCGAGTTTTAACCAAGGGGAGGGAAAAGGTGAGTTTTAAGCAATTTCCTGAAGTTCAGGAGGGAAGGGGTGGATTTGATGGAGAGAGGGAGGAGATTCCAAAGCCCGGGAGCCAGGTGGGAGAAGCGGCGACCGCCGAATTTCTTGGTTTTGGCTTTGGGGGTGACTAGTAGATGACGGTGGGCTGATCGGAGGTTGCGCGTTGGTCAATGAGGAATGATTAGAGATTTGAGAAACGCGGGACCGGAGCAGTGGAGAGCCTTGAATGTGAGGCAAGCCACCTTGAAAGCTGCCCGTTGGCCTATTGGTAGCCAGTGCAGTCTGTAGAGTAGAGGTTTTGCCGATTGCCATCTGGGAGTTTTATGAATGAGGCGGGCCGCTTGGTTCTGGACGACCTGAAGGTGGTTCAACAGGGTTTGTGGGAGACCATAGTAGAGGGAGTTGGAAAAGTCCAGACGGGAAAGTACGAGTGAGATGACAACCTGGGTAAGTGCAGCGGGCGAGAGTAAGTGACGAACTTTACGGATCTTCCGGAGCTGGTACATACAAGATGAGATTACCGCACCCACTTGAACTTTGAGGGACAGTTCGATGTCGATAATCACTCCCAGACACTTCACTGATTTGACCGGGACTGGGGGGGGACCTAGCTCAGCGGGCCAGAACTGCGGACCCCAGTGAACATGGCTGAGTCCAGGGAGGAGGAGCTCTTTCCCGGGGTTTAGCTTCAGTTGATTCTGGTTCATCCAATGTTGGATGTGGATCATGACTGCGTGAAACGTATTGATGGCATGAGGTGAATTGAGAGGGAGGACAATCTGTAAGTCGTCGGCATAGTTGTAGACAATAATGTCCCATTTCTGAAGTGAATGGATTAAGGGCCGGAGGTATAGGTAGAACAGAAGAGGAGACAGAGAGGAGCACTGAGGGACTCCACAAGTCGTGGGGGTTTTTGTTGCGGTATAGGGGCCCAGGCGGACAGCCTGTGTTCTTCCAGTCAGGAAGGACTCGACCCACTTAAGGGCGGTACCCTGGATGCCTGCCTGTCCGACACGGTGGAGAAGGATGTTATGGTCCACCGTGTCAAACACGGTCGACAAATCCAGGAGTAGGAGGGCTTGGGGGAGCCCCGCATCCACGTTACTCCTAAGTGTGTCCAGGACTGCCAAAATGACGGCCTCAGTAGAGTGGGCGGGTCTGAAGCCGGCTTGGTTGGGCTCAAAGTGGCAGGAGGATTCAATGAAATTTGACAAACAACGGGTGACGGTGGCCTCCATTAATTTGGAGAAGTAGGGAAGGAGGGAGATGGGACGATAGTTGGATGGTTCCACAGGGTCGGCGCCGGGTTTCTTGAGGAGGGGTACTAGGATGGCCTCCTTGAGGGAGCTGGGAACGATGCCACTGCTGAGTGAACCATGCAGCAGGGGTAGAATACAATCAGGTAGATTAAGGCAGATATTCCGTAAGACAGATGGCGGACAGCAGTCATTAGGGGAGCCAGATTTAACACGAGTAGCGAGTTCCCCTAATGAGATAGGGTTCAGAGCAGGGAAGGTAGTAAGGGTCAGGGGGTTATTAGAGGAGGTATCCGAGGGGTGTGGGTGGGGTGAGGAAGGGATAGAGTTTTTAATTTTTATGATCTTTTCCACAAAGAATAGGTTGAGAGTGTTGCATGCCTCTTGGGTGGGGGTCTGGGCTGGGAGGGTTCTGTCGTCTGTGGTAAGTTCATTCATGACTTTGAACACCTCCTTTGATTTGTTGACCGCAGACGAGATCCTATTGGAAAAGTGTTCCGATTTGGCTAAGGTGATGGCAGTTTTGTATTCTCTGCGCGCAGCCATGTAAGACTGCCTGGCTGAGTTGGAATAATCGCGTCTCCAAGTTCGTTCCAACTGGCGCGTTTTTAATTTGTGTTGCTTGAGGTCCTCAGAGAACCACCTGTGGGAGTTGTGGTGCCTAGTGCGGGGAAATTTGATTAGAGGGGCGAAGTGGTCGCTGGCCGACTTCAGCCAGGATCCGATGTCATTTTCTATTACGTCGATGTTATCGGTGGGATTAAAGACTGGACGGTTGTCGGCCAGGGTCGTGAGGAAGCCCTGGGAGTCATATGTGCTCCATTTTCGTGAGGAGCCACCAGCCATCGGAGGAGCGAGAGTCCGGCCGACGACATTGATGGAAGTGTCAATTAAATAGTGGTCTGACCAGACACAGGGGGATATAACTGGCTGGGACAAAGCCAGATTGCAAGTCCAGATCTGGTCCAGGATATGGCCCTTGATATGGGTGTTTCTCCCTCTCACTCAGCGGTGTAGACTTGCCCTGCTCCTCGTTACTTCCCCCAACTCAGGCTAGTTTTTATTTTGCTATTTCAGGGGGCCCATTAGATGTAATTTGCTACTGGGCCACTCCTTTTTGCACACTGTTTAGGTCTCGCCTACCAGGCAGCACAAGCAGTCTGGTTCCGAAAGACTCAATGTGGGCCCACCAAGAATTTACAGTGGGCTCAGATCACGTCCATTGCTTACCATTGGTTGGCTTTATTGTCACTCTTATTTGTTAGATTCTTATTCAATGGATTTTCTTACCCATCTTCAGTTTGTCCCTACACCAGAGCATTGCCTCTTTACCATCCTCTGCTTGGCTGACTTGTACTCTCCCACTGCTCACTTTTAGGGGACTATTTTTTTTCTTTTTGTTTAAGCACTCCATGAGAGTGCATGGGTTTTTAAGCACTCTCCCTTGTTTGCATCTCCCAAACAACCTCTCCCCCATGCTCCATGTTGCTCTCACCTGCATGTGCTGCTCTCTCGTGTGTTTTTCCACCCACCTGCAAGATCCATGTTGCTCTCTCCCTAGTGGTATGTTATTACCCTCCCCTCCCCCTCACTTTACTTTTATTTTTACCAGTAGTACCCCATTGAATGAAACTTTATATGTGACCAATGTTATTTAATGAGAAGGAGTAATTATGTTTCATAAATTTTTATTAGATGATTGTTGTCACAAAGTTATGTCCTGAAGAAGGTGGTTTTTATCTAATATCATCCACCGAAACGCCATGTCAACAGCAACATGCTTTTAAATTCTAGTTGCTATAGACCAGATTTGAATATGTTTTTTTTATTTCTTGTGTGATTTCTACGACTAAATGTGTTTTTATCTTATATGTATTGATTGACGAATTGTATTATACATACATTAGAAACTGGTGGCCAATATCAGAAAATACAAGGCCCCACTTTCAATTTGTGATTAAATTGTTTTAAGATTTTAACACCTTGGCTGCGGCACGAATTCTGCAGCGGTGCTAAGATTCTAATCAGTGGGCGTGGTTCGGACAGCCCGCGTACATTTTTTTTATTTACCATTCTAAGTGCTCCAGTCACCTTACATCGATCAATAAAAAAAGAAAATGACACCTGCGTCATTCTGTATACACATGCATGCGTGTTTTCATGCATGAGTTTACAAACTGACAACCACCAACAGCTGCTCCATCATTGCACCTTTTTGTTCTTTGTTTTGCCAATGCTAAACAGTATCGAAAAAAATCATTGTGCTTTTTACCAATGCTGTTCAGCAGCTCAAAAAAGTAAGGCAAGTCTAATAGGTCTTAAGGCGAGTCTTATTGGCTTTGAACGGTGAATTAAAAGGAATAAAAAGAAAATGGCCATCACAGTGTCATGACACATACTTCCACATGCACAGTGGTGTGGTACGCCCCTCACTATTGCCTTACAAGTGGGGATACCATTGGGCCTGTTGAGCTGAGGAACTGGGTCCCTCTACAACATGAATTGTTTGCTTATGGGCGTCTTTTCTCTGCATATTTAAAGACAAAATGCTGATAAATAAAATTGTTAAGGGATACCAAGGCAAATGGGGCGAGAAGTTGACTGGAGTGTAAAGTGAAGGAAACTGAGGAAGGAAAAAAGAGGGATAACGGAGAGAGGCAAAGAATGAGTGAGAGCGAGAAAGTAAAGAAAATAAAAGTAAGGACAGAAGTAAAAAAAACTGAGTAGCGAGAAAGGGAACATAAAGGGCAGGAAGAAGACGGACGGGTGATTGGAAGGAAGGAACTGTGTAAAGAAAGAATGAAGAAAAGGTGAAAGACAGGATGGATGAGTGAAAGGTGGATGGATAGACGGACACTTATTTTGATGGGTGAATAGATGAAAGTATAGTTTGTATATATGGATGGATGGATAGTTAATGGATGAGTGGAGTAGATGAAGTGATTTAAGGAAGAACAGATGTATGTATTGTTGAATTGGAAGAGTGAACGGATAGATATATAGATGGAAGGAGGATGAAAGGATGAAGGGGACTCTTCAGAGGAGCGTCAGGTTTGCTCACTTCTCATGCTTGGTGATTATCGGGATAGTTCTAACGGGTGTATTTTAGTCATCACACTTGATTTTATCTTTTCGCATACTGCTCAGTGTCAGCAGCAAACATTCTTTTTTTGCTAATGCTTCAGTAAAAAAGAAAGACCACTGCAAAGTTATGATGCATACTTGGAGCCCTTTCTTTAGCTTTTTTTTTGTTTCTGCTAATGCTGTTCACCATCGGTAATATATATTTCTTGCCTTTTTCCTGATGCTGGCAAAGAACAAAAGTCAATCCAAATCCTTTCACAGGGAAGACCAACAGGCTTTTGACACGGCTTGCTTTATCTAGTCTCAAACAGCTTTAACTGATTAGCAGACCTTTGTTACCAATTCGTTAAAATATACATGGGGCTAGGATGACCAACTGGCATGGGTGCAAATTCAGGACGGTGAGTGTAAAAATTCAGGACAAAGGTTCAAAATTCAGGTCAAAAATCCAGGACAGGAGGTCAAAATTCAGGACAAAAATTCAGGACAAAAGGTAAGCTTTAAAGACACATCAGAAGAGGTCGCGCAATAGAATATAATTAAGCCTGTTCATATCTAAACATATTCAATCATTTGCAAACCTATCCATCATGTATCCTTCTATCCATCATTTCACTCATCCATCCCTCCATCCACCATTTCACTCATCCATCCATTATCCATCCATCCATCCTTTCACCCTATTCATCAGTACACTCATCCATCCATTCTTCCACCCAGCCATTCACTCATCCATCCAGCCTTTTATCCTTTCACCCACTCATCCATCCACCCAGTCACTCACCCTTCCACCCATTCACCCTTTCAGTCATCAATCCATCCTCTCTTTCTCTCTCCATCGACCCTTTCACTTAGCCATTCTTCCTTCCACCCATCCATCTACTCATCCACTCATGAATCCATCCATTGACCCTATCAGTCATCCATCCACCCTTTCACTCCTTCACTTATCTAGCCATCCATTTGTCCATCTATCCTCCCTTTTACTCCCTCATCCATCCTTACATCCACCCGCTCACTCATCTGTCCAGCCATTCACCCTTGTACTTATCAATTTATCAATCCATCCATCATTTTACTCATCCATCCACCCATTAACTCACCCATCACCCACCCGTTCACTCATCCATCCATCCTTTCACTCATCCATCCACCCTTTTACCCATCGATCTACCCTTCCACCCATACATACATCTGTTTACCGTTTCTCTCATCCATCCTTCCACTCACTCATCCATACATCCTTTCTCTAATTATCCATCCATTCTCCCTTTCATTCATCCATTCACCCTTTCACTAATCTATCCAGCCATCCACCCATTCCTTCATTCACTCACTTGGCCACCTTTTCATATTAATTATGAGCTGAGCCTTTGTCTGCAGAAATGCAGACAGAAGAGGCCCATCAAGAATTTCACCCATGCTGTAGTTCCTAAAGCAATGGTTGGGGGTAGGGTTCCCTATGCTTGCACATAGGAAATCTGAAAACATGAAATTCATGGGCCATGCATGATGCACAGTGGCTGGCCCTGAGGTGACTGTGAGATGGTGTTGTTTCCAGGGCTTTAAGTGGGATGAAAATACCGGGGGGTTTCTCCAAAGGGGGTGTTCGATGTAATTAAGGGCGTGGCTTAAAACAAGTAAGCTAAAAATCTGTGCTTAATATAGTGTGCTGTCTGACTGGTATTTTGCCTCTTCTGTCATTGTATCCAGATATATAACAACAAGTAATGTTATACCTGCAACAAGCCAGAACTATTGGCTTTGTCAAAGGTTGTTAGTTGCATAAAATAAAAAAGTAGCAATCTGACTTCCTTGAATATAATATTGAAAATGCATCAGTTCTAAAATGACGAGACTGTGAAAGAACTCTAGCCCCTTCTTTTTAACTTCTTTCACCAGCTCCTTTTGTTGAGCTGGATTCTCATGTAGCAACATTGGCGTTTTTGCACATTTCTGCTTTACCAGCCTAGACTGGACCATTGTCATTCTGTATGGGACAATCAGCCAGCATACAGATTGACAATAGGCAGGTGGGGCTGCTTTTGTGCTCCGAGGAGGATTGCAAGGCGGCCCCATCAGGGAGTTGAGGCTTCATGCAGGGAACAGTGCTGTTCTCTGCAATGCCCACAATTGCGGAAAAAGGTGTCCTTAAAAGGGATCCTCACGGACAACGGACGTAAGGTCCAAATTACGGACGGACCGTGAAATTTATGGATGGTTAGTCAGCCTGCATCATACATAATCACATAAAGATGCACACTCACATACACACACAGACCATCACGCACACATGCCACATCATATGCACAGAATAGGAACTCCCATAAATCCAATGACATCACAAGTTGCTAAAATAACACGAACACGCATACCTCTCACCGTCGCTAACCATAAATTTAAATCAGATATGCTTAAAACATGTGAAAATGGGCAAATGTTTGAAAAACCTTTGTTATTGACTCCTATATTTGCCGAGTCAGCATTTTACAGTGGCAGAAGAGCAGGCAGCCCACCTAGTCTAAAAGAAAAATAAGACACCTTCCCCGCTCTGGGTGTGGTGTACACTTCGGCAAAAGTCCCTAATAAAATGAAGGCAAAAGACTGGAAAATGAAGCGCTTTTACAGTATCGGGAAAAAACTATGCCAAATAATGAAAAACGGACCCAAGATTCTAAGTTTCTTAAATTTACTTGAGAACACTCGTCCACACGATCAACTACCTCAGTGGTATTAGACCAGAGCCAGTTCTATCAAAGCTGTGTTTTGAGTAAATCTATTGCAGACTGCACAACTTGTTTTGAACGGAGAGGAATCCCGGTCCGTTGTGCGAGAGATGAGATACCAGCATCATGCAGACGCTCAGGAACACTTAAATCAGTTTGGGTGAACTGACCCTGGCATATGCATTTGTTGAATTTGCCACACTGTTCACAAATATAATGTATGTTATACCAATTTGGATTTTTTTTCATTTGCATATTTCTGGGCCCTTCCAGGTTTTTTCAGTGTACCTACTGGTGTGACATAGTAGAAGAATTTTCTGATAAATATCAGACGTCTTACAGTAATACCTTTGGACGCCTTCATTTATCACTAGTTTCTGAACAAAAGCAGAATGCCATGAGCACCTATTACATTATACAAGGTGTGGTACTGAAAATTTTGGACCTGTGTTATAAACATCGTCATATCATGACGATTTTGATATCAGCATACCGAAAATGGCCAGTATAATATGCACAAGCATTTTCGTCATATTCGAGTGACGATTTCACCCTGAAAACATAGTTTTCGTCCTGAACCCTTGGGTTCAATTTTTGTGAACGGCAGCCATTTTGTGATTGCCCTCACATAGGCCGGTGACTAAGGCCAAAACGAGTCTAAAGGACACGTACACCTTTGCTGACTCCTGCACGACCTGGGAAAGCTGACTCCACTGCCCAAGGACAAACCTGTTCGGTCAGTTCCTCTCCCCGTGGCCGGTCGAGATAGTATCAAGGCACAACATGCCATAAACCTTTCATCGCACACAAACCCTTCCTAATCTTACACACACCTGCCTCTGTTTCTTTCTCTATGACTTGCTTTACGAGGAGGAGGCGCTCGTTTTTATTGGGGTTTCGTCGATATCTGATAAAAATACTGGGCCTTGCCGGGTAATTGATTGTGGGCCGAACAAACTGAAATATGGGCTTGTCGTCATGACTCTGCTTTTTCTTTGTATTGAAAATATGTGAATGGTCAACTGTAAAAAAAGGAATGTTTGCCTGAAGCATAATATTTTGTATAAAAAGAGAAGGCTGGCTTTGTAAGATTGAGCAGTCTCCTGAGAATATACACCGTGTTGTACTTCTAGGACGCCTGTTACTTGGTTGCAGCCAATAAACTCGATCTTTGACTTCACCTAGAAGACTCTGTGTTTCTGTAGTCTAAACAGGAAGGACCCGAAGTCTTAGGGTGTGTCCCTGGCACCGCTGGGTTACCGGTTCTGAAAAACCCAGTACTTCAGTTGGCGCCCTACGTGGGGCGATATCAGCGGTACCGGTCCAAGCCAGAGGTTCGTGAGGAGCTTCGTGTGAAAATTCTGGAGGAAGGCCGCCACTTCATCGACCCCTGCATGTCGACGTGGTCCGAAAGTCTTTGCTGCGAGGTTCCCCGCTTCCCGACGGCTACGAAGGACTGCTGCCCTGACTATCGCCCTGTTTTGGACCCTTGATGATTGGTAGAGCGAAACGATAGACGAGTCTTCTGGTGACGTCATCGATACCTCAGTTAAGTATAAGTGGAGCGTCTCCCAGTCCTTAGTTTGGTTCTTAGTTTGAGTATCCCCTTGGGATCTTTGGTTTGGAACTTGCAAGTACCAAAGCCGAGGGACTCGTGTATTCACGAGACTATTGTATTCGATAATCCTTTGAAGTTTGAAGCTAGACTAGAGAGCGAAGATGCCTGGTCTTAGCAGACTTGGAAATTTGTTTTGTCTTGGTTGTAATAGGGATTCCCGATTGGAGGACTCGTGTCCGGTTCCTCCGATTGGAACTCCAACCTATGAGCTCTACGTGAAGCATGGAGTAGGCCCCATCACATATAATGAAGTATGGATCCGATACACCAGGAAGGATGGTGTTTTAAAATGGCCCCAATATGGTAGCTTTGACACGGAGATTTTAGATAATCTAGAGGTTAGACTTTTTAAGAAGAAAGCCCGGCCGGCGATGTTTGACTCTTTCCGCCTATGGCGTAAGGAAGCCAAACAGAAAGAAATTAAATTAGCTAAAAAGAATAAAAGAGAAAAGGGTATTTCGATAATGCAAGCTGCTATGCAATATAAAGATGATGAGGAAGAACAAGCGAGTGAACAGTTGCACAGGCAACGTAAAATGGCGATCGATAAATGTTACCCAGTTTTGCCGCCTCTTCAGCAAGATGCAGCAAAAGAACTTGAGAAAGATCCTTTAATGTCTCACTTATTGAGTTCGCCACCCCCCCATGCTCAGAGTGCTACAGCACCTCCGCAACCTTTAGTTGTGCAACCTCCGGTTGTTGTGCCCCAGGTTCTTCCACAGCCGCCAGCTCCTCTTCAGCTGGCTCCTACTGCTATGGCACAGCCTCCTCAAGGGCCGCCGACTTTGCTGCCTGCTCTCCCTGTAATTCCTGCGATCTGTCCTACTACATCGACTACCTCTTCTGATATTCCTACTGTTACTGCGTCTGCATCTGCATCTGCCTTGCCTCACTCTGCTTTTACTCCTGTTCTTTCGTCAACTTCTCCTTCTGTTCGACAGAGAATGACTGACACTGTCGCTAGTCTTCTGTTTCCTCTTTTTGGGGCATCTAGTATGAGCCCTGTTTCAACAAGCAAACAGTTGCGTAGTCAACTGCCCGACTCTAGAGAGCGGGAAACATTGAATTATTTGGCACACAAATGGGTTACTGACCCTACGAGATATGAGCTAGATTCTGTTATGGATGTCTTCCATCAGTGGGAAGAACCGAAACAGAGATACGTTTTCGAAAAAATGTGTGCTTTTCTTTGTGAGGAACTGGAGGAAAATGATTTAGAATGCAATCCACCTGAGCTGTGTCATATACGGTACGAGTTTGCAAAAGGCACAATTGTGGGTTCTGATGTTGAAAAAGCAGTTGCGACATTGTTGTCGTTTAGGAGTGAGGGTGTTTCTCGGTCGTTGTTTGAGCATGATTCCTCTGTTAGGAGGAAAGCGCGACAGTACCCAATGAGAGAGGTTCCTCCGGTATGGAAGGAAGCAGTTCAGGCTGATGCCGCTCATAATATCGATGCTGTGCCAGCTCACTTTCAGTGTGTTTTTGTACATGTTCCTTGGAAATGAGCTGAAGTTTTGGCCCTTAAGCAGACTTTGCCTGACCCCCGTAAAAATCCTGCAGGGTATTACAAGGAATTGTCACAGACTGCAGGCTCTTGCATTATGAATTTAGCGAATATAGACATGTTGTTTGGAAATGTTGTTCTATAACCTTTATGGGGAAAGATTCGTCATGCGGATCATGATCAGGAGTTAGGTGATACATGGGTTAATATTGCTGCTGCTGATGGCAGAAAAGTTGGTGGTGCTAAACCCGAACCTTTAGTGGCAGACCTCCCTGGTAGGATAATTACTTACATGAAGACTTTGATGCCTGCGATGCGAGTGAATTGGGACAAATTGTCTGCGTGTAAGCAGAAGAAAGATGAGACCATGTCTGACTTCTTCACCAGGTTCGAAGAAACATTTATCGACCACAGTGGTCAAGATATGAGTACAGAAGGTGGTCAACGATTGTTCGTTGACAAGTTCGTGCATAATTTGCTTCCTGAGTTATGTAAAAAGTTAAAAGATTCAGAGAGTTCTTGGGCCGTTTCCTCTTCAGCACAGATATTGGCTACTGCCCAGTATTACGAAAATCAAGATAAAGATGAGAAAGATAGAGCAGACAAGAAAACGAAAGAGTTAAAAACAAAGGTTCTTTTACAGCAGGGGTACCCGCCTCGTGGTGGTCAGAGTAACTATCAGCAGCCTCAGCAGGTTCAGAGAAACACGCAAAGGACCTAATATCCTCAACAACGTTTTCCTGTAGGCCCTAATCAGTGTGCATATTGTAAAGAGGAGGGCCATTTTAAAAGTAGTTGCCCTGCTCTGCTACAGCGTATGAATGGTGTTTCTAGCGCACGAGGTCGAGGTACTCCACAAGCGGCTAGAGGTAGAGGACGTGGAAATTTCCTACAGAACGGGCGATCTTTTCCGCCACAGAACTCAATGAATAGTTTTGATCAGCAGAATAACGCGTCTGGTAGGACGCCTCAGTACTATGCTGATGACTACTATGCAGAAGATGAGAATATGGAAGGTACTGATTGCTAGGACAGCCATAAACAAAGAGAGGGAGTTGTTTCAGTTCCAGTAGATCAGAGTGGACCTTACGTTGAGGTGATTACATCAGGTGTGTCAGAGCCTTTTCTGTTGGATACTGGTGCTACAAAGAGTTCTATTATGCACTCTAAACTCCCTGGCGCACCTTTGTCTGGCGAAATGAATGTTTCAGTAGGTTTTTCTGGCGCCCCGGTTAGAAACCCGATTTCTAGAACTATGTCCCTTTCTGTTGGACCTTGTGAATTCGAAGCACCCCTTATTCTGACAACAGGTTGTGGTGAAAACTTGTTGGGATTAGATCTGTTGAAAAGGTTGTATGCGACATTGTATTGTTCTCCTTCAGGAGTACAGCTTACACTAGGTAGGAAAATAGTCTCTCCAATGTATTTGTCAAAGGATAAACTTCCGACAGAATTGTCGTCTCTTCCTGATGTTCTTTGGGCCACCGGTCCTAATGATGTGGGTCTTTTGGAAATACCGCCATATGTGGTGACATTGAAAGACAATGTTAAAATGCCACGCATTACCCAATACAAAATATCTAGTGAAGGTGAAAAAGCGTTGCTAGCGATCATTTATGATTTGATTGAAAAAGATGTAATTGAAGAGACAAGAGGCAACGTTTGCAATAGTCCAGTTCTGCCTGTTTTGAAGCGTACCGATCCTTCTCAGCCACCTGTTTACAGATTCGTGATTGATCTTAGAGAGGTGAATAAAATAGTAGTGCCACAATTTCCAGTTGTCCCTGATATCACTGCCCTATTGACTATGATTCCAGCTTCTGCGACTTGGTTCTCGGTGATCGACTTGAAAAATGCTTTCTTCAGCATCCCGATTGCCGAGGAGAGTAGGGATATTTTCGGCTTCAGTTTAGGAGGTCGAAGCTTCCGCTTCAAACGCGCTCCCCAGGGCTACTGTGAAAGTCCATCGATATATAGTCAAGCTTTAAAAGCACAGCTTGACACAATTGTTTTTCCTTGATGGCGCTACCCTCATTCAGTACGTTGATGATTTGCTCGTCGCTGCAGATACTGAGGAAATATGTAAAGAAGCCACGGTATCGTTGTTGCGTCATCTGTATGAGTTACACCACAAAGTGTCCCTCTCAAAATTGCAATATTGTCGACAAGAAGTGACCTACTTAGGTCATCTCTTATCGAAGGAGGGAAGGAAACTGACCCCGGAAAGAAGTCAGGCAATTGCAAAATTGAGTGTGCCAAAGACACAGAGAGAAGTGCGTGCTTTCTTGGGTATTACATCATACTGCAGACAATGGATACCGAATTTTTCTTTGCTGGCCAAACCTTTGGTAGCTTTAACTTGCAAAGATACACCGAATCCCCTTCCGTGGTCTGAAGATTGTCAGAAAAGTTTTTCCGAATTGCGTGATGCATTATGTTCGGCTCCTGTGTTGGGTACCCCCGACTACAGTAAGCCCTTTACATTGTATGTCCATGAGAAAGAAGGTTGTGCATTGTCAGTGTTGACACAGTTGTTCGGAAACAAACAGCGTCCATGCACGTATTTTTCGTCGACTTTGGACCCGGTAGCCAAAGCACTGCCAAACTGCTTGAGAGCGACAGCGGCAGCAGCTGTTTCTATTCGGCAGTCTGCTGGTTTAGTCATGAATAATACATTGATTGTGATGGTTCCACATGCAGTGGACACGTTGTTGAACAGGACCAAGACACAGCACTTAACTAGTGCTCGATTGTCAGGTTATGAGTTGACACTTTTAGCGAGTCATGTACACATAAAAAGATGCAACACACTGAATCCAGCTACGTTGTTGCCGATTGTGGGCAGAGACAGATGCTTCTGAACAGCATGATTGTTTTCTCAGAACAGAAGAAGAAACGAAAGGGAGAATAGACCTTCAGGACACTCCTCTTGTGAAGTGTGATGGTACCTTATGGGTGGATGGTTCATGTTTCAAGCTTCCGAATGGTGATACGACTGCGGCATATGCTGTCACGACTTTGCACGCGATTGTTGAAGCTGCACGTATCCCACATAATTCAGCTCAAGCAGCAGAGTTGATTGCACTTACGAGAGCGTGTGTGTTGTCGAAAGGAATGAAAGTGACCATATATACCGACAGCCAGTATGCATTTGGTGTGGCCCATAGTTTTGGACGATTGTGGAAAGAACGTGGGTTCCTGACTTTGCATGGAGCTAAGATACAGCATGGTCAGTTGGTGAATGAGCTTCTTGAGTCACTGACTTTGCCCTTACAAGTTGCGATTGTGAAATGAAGTGCACACAAGAAAGTGACTGATGATGTTGGTCGTGGAAATGCATTTGCTGATGAAATCGCAAAAGAAACAGCGAGGGATGTGATGAGTCGAATGTATGTTGCGGGCCCTGCAAGATGGATTGGTGACGTGGGAATGTGTGAAGACACGATAGAGAGTGTGAAGTCTATTCAAGCTGAAGCTACAGAGAAAGAGTTGAGTGTGTGGAGAGAAAGTACGGGTAAATTGGATGCAAATGGTTGTTGGGTTGAATTATCAGAGCATCAGCGATGGTTGTTACCCGATGCGTATGTGCTTGCAGTGGTTACAATGGCCCATGGAATGGCTCACATCAGTGTAAAAGGGATTTGTAAGTTGTTGGCTCCAGTATGGCAAAATGCTGGAATTCCTAAGTGTGCAGAGAATGTGGTCAAGAATTGTATGGTGTGTCTGTAATACAATCCTGGTAGGGGAACCCCAACTCCAGCTGGTCATTTTGCGCCTCCAACATATCCGTTCGAGGTTTTGAAGCTAGATTTCATCCACATGGAAAGGTGCAACAATCTGAAATACGTACTCGTTGTTGTTTGTGCCTTTTCGAAATGGGTAGAAGCATATCCCTTAAAGGACAACACTGCCTTATCCACAGCTAAAGCCCTTGTCAAGGAATTTTTCCCTAGGTTTGGAATGCCGAGAATGGTCTGGAGTGACAATGGGAGTGAATTTGTGGGTCGAGTGATGAAGAAAGTATGTGAAGGGCTAGGCATCCAACAGAAATTCCATGCTGCAAATCACCCCCAATCAGCTGGACTAGTAGAGTGCTACAATGGCACATTAAAACTAAAATTGGCCAAGATTCAAGCAAGCTCTGGTCTTAAATGGCCTGACACTCTGCCTTTAGCACTCCTATCAACCAGAATGACTGTGCATTCGCGAGTGGGACTTCGTCCCTATGAAATAGTGTTCGGCCGCCCGGCCAACATATGGGGAGTGCCAAGGCCGAAAAAATTCAGTGAGATCGAACACCCTGTACTGCTTGACTATTTGTACGAATTGACGGCTAAATTGCGTGTTTTACAACAACAGGTTCACGATTCTCTGCCTCAGGTGTCTAAAGATCCAGGTCACACCATCAATCCTGGTTCGTGGATTTTGGTGAAAAATTTCCAGCGGACAAAGAATGAACAGCCCCTCTGGACCGCCCCCCACCTAGTTCTGCTCTCAACAAGATCAGCCGTTCGAGTGGAAGGAAAGAAGAACTGGATCCACGGCGTACACTGCAAGAGGGTCCCTTTGCCTCTGCCGTACGACCGGTGGGTCCAGGAGGGTGTTGCTGACTCTGAGACTGAGACTGTGCCTCGTTTTCTGCCTTTCAGCGATGCACGTGTGAAAGGAACAATTTCTGAACGAGAAAGTGACAATCTTTTGCAGGAATCTGTGCCACCGTCAATTCGATTGGACACTACAGAGCCTGAATGCCTGTTTCAGGACCAGACAGTACCTGGGAAGAAACGCTATAATCTGAGGCCGAGAACTATGGACTAATAAAAAATTCCTTTTCTTTGCTAATTTTTTAAAGTGCAGCTCTCTCATCTGAGAAACTTTTTTTATTTTTGTTTTTCGAACCACCATCCGGGTTCAGCTGTAGGGTCGCGGTTGCCCAAAGTCTTTGGAGTGCAGCTCAAGACGTTAGGTCGACAGTTCTGGTTGGTCTAAGGGAGTTGCCCTGGACTGACAGAAGCATTCCTAAGCATAGAACACCCTACCATCGCGAGCAGCATTTAGAGAGGATGGAGTTTTTCGAGATGGAGAGACCTGCCAAAACAATGAACTTTAAAACCAAAATATGTAGAATAATGACCAAGAAACGCTTTTTGATATTATGCATTTTTATGTTGTTCAGTGTAATGATGTTTTTTATAGGATATATTTTATTCTCTTTCCGAGTGACATTTGCACCCACTACATCGCCCATACCTCCTCCTTCTACTGTTTCCTCACATTCTTTTCAACCTCTTCCTGAACATGAATCCGCTAGGAGATTAGAGTTTATTAATAAATCCTTTGTTCAGCTTTTGCACCAACACCAACTAGTAATGAACATGACTAACTGTTGGGTGTGTGGTCTTATGCCTCACACAACGGATAAAGGTATCCCTTATTTGGTCCTGCCATTCAGCCACAATGGTTCCGTGTGGGCATACAGAACAATGTTCATCTACGCACATGAAGTCTACCCCCTACGTTCTGTGAAAGATAATCCTAAGAATAGTGCTCTAGTTAAGGGTATAGTAGACATGATTAGGGAAGATACTTCCTATGAGACTATCCCGAGAGATGAGACACTAGTATATATAGGATGGAACGTGACCGGATATGGAGTTACCCTGAGTGAGAAACAGCAAGCTAAGAGATATTCCCCGATTTGGATTGTACCCCATCAGGGTCACCTATGTCTGCAAGGTACTGGCAAGAATCCCAGAGCTCAGTTAGGGAAAAGCATCTGCACTGAGACATATATTTTGCGTCTCAAACTTCCCCTTTGTTCTTAGCAGCTAAGGGTACCTATGTCATCTGCCATGATAGAGACTATACATGGTTGCCCCCTGACTTTTCGGGCACATGCTTTGTTTCTTTCCTGTTGCCTCCCACCTACACAGCTGCGGCAGATTACCATAAGACCAGGATAGTTAGAGGTGTCTTCAGTAAAGAAGACACTGCAGGACAAGAATTTGGAGACTTCATGAAGGGTTTTCTGCCGTTTTGGGGACCCATGGTTAACAGCAGGAACATAAGGCAATTGACGAGGGTGGTTGAATCCACCGTAGATGAAACTGCCGGTACCCTTAGTAACTTGACTGCTGAGCTCCAGTCGGATCGTCTTATGACCCTTCAGAACAGGCTCGCGTTAGACGTCATACTTGCAGACCGAGGTGGGGTATGTAGAGTGATCCAATCGAGTTGCTGTGTTTTCATTCCAGATAACGCTCCAACAGTGTACCAGGCCATTTCAAAACTGCATAAAATTTCCGAATCTATTTATGTGGATAAAGGAGATTGGTCGTTGATGGGATGGTTCTGGGAACTGATATCCGCCTAGGGATGGAAAATTCTGATGGTCATTGGGATGATCTTAGCCATTCTTTTCCTGTTCTGTCTGTGTGTACAGTGTGCTCCTGCACTATGTGGCCTCTGTGCTACATCATGTGTAAGGAAACCTGTATTGAGGGACGAGCTAAGTAATAGGATGATGCTACAGCAACATCTCAATGACTTTATGAATATAGACCTGGACTCAGATTAGCATGAGTATAGGTTATTGTAGTGTAGCTCCTATTTTCCCAATAGGCTCTGCGCATTGGAATAGTACCTACGGCAGTAAAGGCCTAGACCAGACGTTAACTAGGTCTACTACTGTCGATACTAGACTTAATTTTTGGGTTTGCCAGCTAAGCTCAGAGTTCGCTAGAAACTTTCTCGAATGTTCAAGGAAGGATTAACTCCCCTGATTAGACAAGAAGGGATTTAGTTTCTGACAACCATAGAACATGACAACTTTGCTCTCCCCTAATCAAGAGTCAATCTCAAGAGTCGTGTGAGCACAAGGCAATTATTTTACTCAGTCAGTACGTGCATTCTTAGTCTCATCAGAATGTAGAGAAAAGGAAGAGACGGGCGTGTTCAATAAAAGATGTTATTTATTGATCAGTCTCTTTTCTCGTACAAGAGAAATGGATCGATATTATTGCAATACTTATAGTTAAGTAAAGTGCATACATTAAAAGCAATAGTATAAAATAATACTGTAAAAACATTGATATGGTTTCTGAGCCATATGATGCTTTAAAATAATTAAAATATATTTACATACACATATACATTTGACTAAACATACTCAACTGGTGTTTCTAAATACGCCTACCCCGTGTACCTGACCTAAGTCTAATGCGTGGGCGGGAATAGAAAGTTACAGTTTAAGTTAAGTTTGTTTTTGCCAAGTGAATAACTAAAGAATTCTCTAGGAGGGGTTATTCAGTTCTGTACCTGGAATTTAGGATGAATGAGGAATGGTATCTCTTTCTCTGCTCTCGATATTCCAGGCTGCCTGCGAGGGCTACCCGGAAGCGCCGGTGCTGGGTCTCTCGGCTTGAGATAGCAGCGCGTCTCTCAGCGCGTCAGGAAGGCGGGGCTGCTGCCTGCGGGGTCTGCTTCTGCTCTCGGCTTCGGCAAGTATGGCTGCTCCGTCTTGTCACCACGCGTGTGTTTTGCATAGGGCAAGGTCGGCAATATTTATACCTTAAAGGTGCCGGGATTGACGTAAGGATGGACATAGGTACGTCAATAAAGATGTCATACGACTTGCTCGTTAGCACATTCTTTACTAAAGTTCTCTGTGAAATCAAAACAATGGCCGCACGGATTATCCAGGTTGTCATAGGTTTGATTTGTTATGAGAACGTCGTATGCCTTATCAGGGGCTGGAGGAATGTCGCTTGTCTAATTAGATCTCAAGCGTTATGACCTAATCAGATAACACGTTCCTGTGCCGTAGTGTGACTGCGTCAGATAACGGTATCTGCATCATGGGGGATTTCTTGCCTCATGGGCTGACTGTTAATTAACTAGCTAGGTAGTTTAACCAGAATAGGGTCAGGAATAGGGGGATCGATTCAGAACCTATAGAAATACACGACACCCACTCCACGCTAACTATGGTCATATCTACTAATCTATGCATAGTATAACATAGTACAACATACTATAGAGGATAGTGTATACCTTACCACCCCAAAATACATAAATGCATTTTGAAATTTTCAAATATACTGAGAAATTATAGTCATATATATTGTATGCACTTAAGCTATGAATTAAATGCAAAAGTAAACACGCATTGTTATGCATTATTGCTTGTTGGTATATGAGAAATACACATGAAATGGCTCTTAATATGGCTATACAGAAAAAAAGTCGAAACCATTTCATCACATAAAATATATTGTGAACATACCAGCGGGCAGCTAAAGTCTATATAAAGTCTATAAAGTATCTAAAAAAATAGAAATCTTAGTTCTCTAGGAATAGTTTCTTACTTTAAGCAGAAGATCAGTGTCCCGGAAAAAAATATATAGAAAAATATTTTAAGGGGCTTTCTGAAAAAATTGCTGTCCGTGAACTGGATTGTAATTGTTCATGTGACTTTATTTTGAAAGTTGAAGGCCGGATTCAGGGAACGCCGTGTGCGAGTTTACTCAAAAGTCTCTATTTCTGTTCCGGAGAGAACATCATATCATTCAGGCTTTCGAAAAAACTGTCAACAGCTTCATGGGAAAGTTCCACTAAGTCGGAAATAGGGGTAACCATGCATTCATGCGCATGATTGTCTGCATTGACATTCTGATTTGCATTGCTGACAGAAGGTCGTACCTGTTCGATGCTGCTTTCATCTTGAACTTCACTACCCTTCAATCGCAGTGGTGAAGATTCCAGGAATGCCGTCATCAGAATTGGCAGCCTTTGAGGGCAGCACAAAGCGTGAACCTTGGTAGGAACCAGCAGTGTATCTGCATCCACTGGCGCATCCGATTGTAGCGTCAGACAGGTGTCTAACACGCATTCTTCTCCGCATAGCAGACACCTTAGTACAGGTAAAACACACCTTTGCCACATTGGTCGAAATGATAGAAACCAAGTCATGTTTATCTCTAAGCCGGGAGAGTCCCAGGATTTTTGATATCCGGTCCCGGTATCCAATGGCTAGGATCGTATCTTCCATTGTCGCGAGAGTTTGTTCTGTGACATGGGTTGCCATAACGAAAAATAAGGACTAGGAATAGGATTCCTGCAATTAGTCCCAGGATCAAGGGAAGTCCGCCAAAAATCGAATGGACGAAATCTGGAAAAATACCCAGTATGGCTTTGAATGGTGTTAATGCCATCGAAAATACTGTCTTAAATACCTTTGAGACCCCAGTGGTATCAGAAATATTTAAGATTTCGCTCAGGATTTCCGCGAAATGTACGGGGGAATTAGTTGATAATAATGTATGTATCTCTGCAGTCGTCCTTGCGACTTGTAGATCATACGTTTCTTTAGATGACGTGAGCCTTGTAGGCGTCTGAAGAAGCACTGTTTTCATTCTGCTTAAAGTGTCTATTCGAATAGAAGTAATTTTCAAACCGGGCCATGCCCTTGCCTCCCTGTCTGGAAAGGAGCTGGGGAATAAAGAACGTCCACAGCACTTGACCTTCGCCGTCGTAGTGACGAGATAAGGAGTCCCGGGCATAAGACTACAACATCTGCGGTCTACAATAAGAATGTAACTCCCATTATAGAGTCTTTGAAAGAATGGTTCTATTTCAGTTGCAGGTGCGCCTTGCTGGTGACATGAAAGGTTGTATGAATTCCCTTCACAGGCTCCGTGCAAACTAATACCGTTACACAGAAGTGTGCCGCTTAGTGACATAGCACAATTGTTGCCACTAAGAAACACTTTCTGTCCTTTGTTACTGACACATGCATGTGAATAGGGCAGGTTCCAAGTTGTTTTAAGGTACCCCTTTCCCAATTTCTCGTACATGCCAGCCTGTATATATTTTTGGCAGTATTGAAACCTGAAGGTTGAGATTGGAATATTTATGATTCCGTGGATTATCCATTCACTGACAGGTCGTTCTGACATTGTCAACGGTAATCTTTCTAGTTTTTCAATGCTCAAGATTGTATAATCAGCACCCTTCTGCGCCATACCGATTTGTCTATCAGTAAGGTTAAAGATTTGGAATAGTGACGTTGTGTTGATTAAACGCCAAGGCACATAGCCAGAACGCAGATTTTGTAACGTCCAGCCAAGCTGTACAATAGAACGCAATTGTGACTGACCATGTTGTAATAACAGTAAGTCTTGCGATAATATATCGATTGCTGAAGACACAATGCTGTCCAATGAAAAAATTCTGGAGGACAGAGTCATTAACCCATTGTCCACTACAGAAAGTGATTTTTCCAAATTAATACGATCAATTTCACGTATTCTCTCTGCTGTTTCAATTTGAGTAACCTTCCAGGCCTCATTGTATGCTGCATATACAGAGGCTGCTATGAAACGCTTTTGACGCTGTTTGCGTGGTCCCATTAATAAATCACGCAAGTCAGCACCATCAGTAAGTAAAGTTAGGTGTTGCTTAATTTCAGGCAGTGTGGAAGACTGTAGCCATTGAAGGCATAATTTGCCCACACTGTAGGTTGTTATTATCCCTGGGTGATGTCTTTGGGGATATCTAGGGTCTGGCCTGGTCATTTTGAAACCCTGTGTTTTATTCAGGAATCTATCATGACAGTTATTTGTATCTGTGGGCCAGATCAACCATTGTTTCCAATCAGGATGTGTTCTGTTTTGGTTAAGTATATGGTTTATGTCTATTTCTTCATCTGTATCAGAGTTATTGCTAAACATTGTTGGCTTTGGAATAGACGGGTTATTTAAATCTTTGATTTTGGCTAAGCCAAGACAGGTGGTTTGTTGAACAGTGTCATTTAAAAATATCATTTGTTCTGGGATCATGCAGGCTCTAAACAAAGCTTCTATACCCTGTACTTGCCATTCTTTTGTACCCCAAACACTTTTCAAATCAACATTTTTGTCCCAATAATCGAATCCAAAAGTATTCATTTTTTCAAAGAATGAATCAGAATAAATCAATTTTGTGTTGGTTATCATGGTTTTGGTCCCTGTCTTGTTTGATAATTTATAATAAAATGTTTCAGCATTACTAGTGTTAAAACCTTGAAAGTATGAATATTTGTCATAAACGGTTCTAGAGCTCCCTTTTGGAGGTGTAGCACAATGTTCCCATTGATTATAATTTAAAAAATTTCTAGGTTGTGCAGATTTATGCAAGAAATGGTTACCATAGTGGTTATAGCAATACATACTATCATAATTTGTAGAACCTTGCAAATAATCATGTTTTGTAAATTTAGCAGACATTACTAAGTCAGACATCATATTGTTTATACTTTCAAAGTCCCAATCATCAGCAAATGAGTTTGGTTTTGCAAAGTCACTCAAAGAGATCTTAATTTGGTGTGGATATTTCAGGATCTCGACCGGACCATAAATTTCATAGTCAGTGTTATCCCAGGCTACCCCACCAGGTATTGGAATTGCTGTGAAGTTGGCTGAAGAAAGTTCTGAAGAAAGTTCTCTTTTCTCGACGTGTGAAGATGTGTGTGGTTTGAGGACCAAGTTGATGTTCTGACTTGCTGTGTCCATTTTAGCATATTTTCCCTCAATGAAGCGTCCCAAAGTAAATACCATGATGAGCCAAAGTATGAGGATTAATGCACCAAAACCCACCCAAAATTCAATCCATGGAGAAATCAGATATGTTTCTTTTAGTTGTTTCAAAAGTTCCTTCGCTTTGTCTTTAAAGGATTTTGATGATGGCTGTGTCTTTTGTTCGCTGAAACCTTCAGAGGAATCATCGAAGTTGATGAAGTAACCGGATGCAGTTCTGTCAATTGTTCCAATTGGTTCAGGATTTTTGTTTCTTGCATTTTCACTTGGTACTTCAGTATAGATTGGTGTGTCTCTGCTAAATGTCTTTATTTGGGTTTTCAGAGGTCTAAGTTCTATTGCATTGTTGCATAGTCCTTGTTGTTCTTCTGTAGGCGTTTCGAATGTGATGAGCCTCTTTGTTAGGACCTCTGTACTGGTAGCAAACCTTGGTGTTCTGCTACTTATTGGGAGTCCACTTGGCCTACTGTTTGTTATCGGCCACATGTTGTGGTTTTACCAGGTCGATGGATACAACTCGGTTCTCCTTTTTTCCAGCAAGTGGCGGTAGTACAACTGATCTTGTCCCGTTGACAGACAAGACAGGAACTGCTTTTCTGTAAGAAGGCCCAAATTCCTTCTTTACCGCGATCTTCTCCCTGACTAGATCCCCGACTTTTGGAATCCAGACAGGTCTTGCTGGGACAGGTGGTGATTCTTCAGTGGTTGTTGGCTGTTGTTTCAACTGTATGTTGCTCAGGTCTTTTCTTGTTTTGTTTAAGTCCTGCAAAATAGCCAAACGGTCTTTGACATCAAAGCTTTTTTCTATTACCACTGAAGTCTGACTATCAAGGTCAGAGATCAACATCCTAGTTCCGAATAATAATTCGTACGGACTGAATCCCTTCAGAGAATTTCTTGGCAAGTTATTTAGACTACGTTGGACACTTATTAGATGTTTGACCCACCCAGCTCCCGAACCTAATATCCTTTCTATTATAGATTGCTTTCTGTCTTGGTTTTTTCTTTACACCATCCCATACCCTCAGGAAGGAAGTGAGAAGATTCCCGCTGGGCTGTGCTCATTTGGCCATTCTTTCCCCCCCCAGGCTGGATTGCCTGAGAAAAAGAAAAAAATGGTCGAACGTAGCATGCTCTTAGCGTATATGCCATTTAGACTCGCAAATCTTGTATAACAGTCCGGACGTCAGCTGAGTGCTGTGGATCTACATTATAAGTGGGAACTAGCCTGTATATGTTAATCGCAAGCCATTCTTTTTAGTGGTGATGTTATCTGCAGTCAGATTCCACCGTATTTTATTTTTTCTCTCCCCACTACGATTTCTGTTGCAGTTTGGGCAGTTTTTTACAAAGATGGTAAGATGGAGGCTCATGCCTGGCCACCAGTACCGTGATTGTAAATCTTCCAGAGAATCTTTTAGTTTGAGGTGTTCAAGACCCTCACCCATATGCGCGTCTGCGATTAACAAGCTTCTTCTGTCCATGTTTGGAATCACTCTATCCCCCACTCCAGGGATTCGAGCAAAAGGGACGGAGTTTGCATCGATTATGTATGTATAATTGAGTGGATAGTTGATCGGTAACGCTGAGCAGTCGCCTTTTGATGACGTTTTCACCGCCAGTAATGTTTCACCGTCAATGTATTTTAATGTACGCTTTTTTCGATCTACGGGAGCCGATTTAGTGGCTGCCGCTGCGGCTGTCTCAGCCAATGAATTCCCCACAACGTGAACGCCATCACGTTGATGACTCAGTGAGTGAGTCACGTGAGTCTTTGGTAGTTCTTTCTTCAAAAGAGCTACTTGTTCCCAGAGAAGTCTCTGCTTTATTGGTGCATCTGTGTCATCTTTGTAACCGTTCTGAATCCATGTCTGCAAATCCTTGTTATATGCTTTGACGCAGAAATATGAATCTGACACTATAAGTGTCGGGAATTCGCGATCCGCATTATCTAGCGCCATTTTCAAAGCTATTATTTCAGTTTGCAGTTCTGAATTAGTTTCTACTGAGTGTGATTTTGTTAATAGAGGTCTTAGTTTACCTCCGCGCCACACTTCTTTTGTGATCTCACATGTGGGATTGTATGCATGTTCTCCCCAAACGGAGGGTTGAGCATGTCCGTCTGTATAGATTACACAGGCGTAATGTCGTAGAGGCAGAATGTCGATTGGCAGAGGATACGTTTTTTCATATTTTAGATTTTTTAATTCTTCTAGTTCTGGATCAAAGAAGTAGTATACTTTGTCCGTTGTGATTGAATTTACCCATTGTAACCATTCTGGATCCAATGTTGTTGTTGGTAAATTACACGGTGTTGTTAATGCCTCAAAGGCTGATTCAGCTGTTCTGACTGTGATATGTCTACCGTCAGCTATGTCTTTTTCTCTAGCTATTGCGGTTTGAACTGCTTGAACAATTTTTCCTTTGTTGCTGAATCTCTGTTCAGCTTTTGTGTACAAGTGTGATCTGAATGCAATTGGTACCTTTTCTCCCTCATTAGAGGTCAGGTATGTGAATCCGCATCTCCCTGGGATGACTCGGATCACAAGGTTGCGTGTATTATCACGTGTTTCTAATTTTGTTTTAATTAGCATGTCTGTTTGTAAGGATCTCAAAATGTCTGTGTGTGTTTGAGTCCAACTGGATCTTTTAAAGTCTGGCTTAATTAGATCATAAAGGGGTTTGACCCTTTCTGCGTAATTTGCAATGTAAGTTCTTCCGAAATTTAGGAAGCCTAGAATTGACTGTAGGTTTTTTAGTGTTTTAGGAGCTTTGATTACGGCACATTTCTCTAGGAAATTGTCTGCCAGGCTTTTGCCTTCACTTGATAACTCATATCCTAAGAATAGGACCGTCAGATGGGCAATTCTGGACTTTTTGAAGTTGAATTTGTAACCCTCTGCAGCGAAACCAAGTATTATGGTGTTCACTCTTTTCAAGTGAGTCTCCAAGTCATCATCTGTTAAGTAAATGTCATCGACATAAGATAATGCTTCATCATCATATTGTTGTAGTAATTCTGTTACTCTCGCTGAGAATACCCCCGGGCTATTCTTGTACCCCTGGGCTAACCGACAGAATTGTTTTTGAGTGCCATTTACTGAGAAAGCTGTTAAATATCTGCTCTCTGGTGCTATGTTTTGACAAAAGAATCCGTTGGAGATGTCCAAGGTACTTTTGTATTTTTTGCGCACTATGTTATTCATTAGTGCAGCACTGTGTGAATTTTGCACTGCAAAAGTTTTGCAACATGTGTTAAGGTGTCGGTAATCCAAAACTAGACGGTATGAATTGTCTGGTTTGGAGACCGGAAACAAAGGATTGTTCATTTGTGAGGTGCAAGTTTCAATCACCCCCTGGTATTCTAGCTGATCTAGTATTTCATTTACTTGTTTTTTAGCTTCTTGCTTAACTGGGTACTGCCTTTGTGCAGTAGGTTGTGATTTTAACTGGATTTTGTGAGGAGGAGAATCCTCATCCCATCCTACATGATTTTTGTATAAAGCAGGTGCTAAGGCCACTGCCCACTTTCTAGCAAGTGTGTATTTTTTATGAATCGGGATTTGATTCGAGAAGGCAGGCATAATTACTTCTTCGCCATGAGGGCACTCATGGCGAACTCTGGCAACTCTGGTGGCCAGTCTTTTTCAGCTAAAAGGATGTCATAACCCTTTGAGAGGTTATCCCAAAATAGTCCCCTTATTTTCCTAGTCTTATCTCCCTCTATACGTAATGTTATCTCGTATATTTTGTGGGGCTTGCTAACTCTGGTATCTGCAGTTTCCACTTGAAGGTATTCATTCGTGTCCACTGTCTCCAGATGATTCATAAGGACTTTGCGAGCTATGCTCACCTCTGCTGCGCTGTCTAGCATTGTCTGAGCCCACTCTCCGTTTTTCAGTTGTGTCCTCAGTATTCTCGGCATTGTTAACTACCTTAATACTGGCTACCTTCTTTTTTGGAAATTGTAATTTCTTTTTCAGTTGAGCAGGTTCCTTGTCTTTGGACTTGGCGTGCTCTTCTGATCATCCTCTTCTTTCCGATTTCTGCGAGGAATTCTGAAAAGATTGAGAGGGACGTGTATCAATGTCTTGATATCTATCAGGTTTTTTAATATTATCCCTATTTCTAAGGTTATATCTATTCCCAGAGGGTTCACTCTGGGGTGACCTTTGTCTCGGGTTTGGAGATTTCTCTCTTCGCCTAGGAGACCTTCCTCTGGACTGGAATTTCTTTTCTTTAGGATTGGATTGTTTGTTCCCATCCCAGTTCTTTTTTGGTGAATTATTATTATTATTAAAAAACATTTTTTCTGGACTTGTAGTCAGTTGCGGTTTTACTGGTATTCCACCTAGACTATCTCTGCCTAGTTCTTCATAGGATTTTTCTATGATTCTGGCAATTTCAGCTGGTTGGTCTGCTATATCTGTCTCTTTTAACCTCTGGCGGATCGCCACGTTTGCTGCTTCACCTTTTATGTTGGCTAGTAATATAGCCGAGACCTGCTTGAAGTCTTTTAGTAATTTCATACCAAGAGTTAAAGCAGGTTCTGGACCGTATTCATCTTGAATTTGTTTTAGCACATCTGGTATCACCGAAATGGATGGAACACCGTGCGTTTTTGTGTAGATGGAAGCAAAGACTGTACCCCAAGTGTCACAGTCCTCAATGTGTGGTGCGATTCCCATTGGGAGACATATAGTCAGAATCCTGTGTTTTTCTAATGGGGTGGTGTCAGGAAACACCGCCTCTATTTGGGTAATTTTCTGTGCCAACCAGAATGGTATTTGTTCCCGTTTTGCTGGGACTTTACCTAGGCAGGATTGGATGTTCTGTGGTGTAATTTTATTTGTGTTCCCCTGGTGAGGGGTCAGCTGTGGAAGTTTAATCGCTGGCTGAATTGTTGAAGTCCGCATTACATACTGAACTAATTGTCTGTGAATTTTTAGTAGTTGTTTTAGCTGTATTAACAGCTCTGCTGCAGGCATTCTTTCGATGTCTGGATGTGGTGTGTATCCGGCTAGGACCGGCCACGTTGCTCCTGGTCTTCCTAAAGGACCGAGCCTTGTAATGTGATTGTTATGTATTAGGGCGCCATCAAATAAGAGCAAATGCTCTTGGAATTTGAGTGGTACTTCCACCTCCTCGAAAGGAGTGTACTCATTAGGAGGTTCCTCTACTTTGTAATAGTGGAAGTACTTTGTTACAGTATTAGCTGCTGGAAAATGTATCCATGTATAGTATACCTCTGTCTGCCGATATTCGTGTGCCTCGATTACGAATATGACTGTGCCACCTCTAGGTGTCAGTCCATTTTCTATAAGTTTTAAGGTTATAGATCTCCTTTTGGCGACCTGGATGAGTATTATATCCGGGTCTGCTGTTTGCATGGTAGCATCAGCATCTGCTATTTCAGTAGCTAATCTAGTAACCTCTCGTTCTTCATCGCTGTCCATTTTGCTGACAGGATGGTATTATGTTTATTTGCAGATCAGGTTTCTTTATGGAAACAGAGATTAGATGCACAATATTTTGGAACTGTTTTATCCTTCAACGTTGACTAGACCAAGAACCATACATAGGAGTTCCCTCCTGCGAGGTTTTGGAGGATATAATAACCTTTCACCCACTCCAGACGTCTTTGGAGTATTTGGGAAAAGGGGTCTGAGTGAGAAAGCACGACTGAGTTACTCTAAATGTCTTACGTTAGTTTTATCGCCCTTTCCAAACGCGTTGGGCGCCATGTAGTGTAGCTCCTATTTTCCCAATAGGCTCTGCGCATTGGAATAGTACCTACGGCAGTAAAGGCCTAGACCAGACGTTAACTAGGTCTACTACTGTCGATACTAGACTTAATTTTTGGGTTTGCCAGCTAAGCTCAGAGTTCGCTAGAAACTTTCTCGAATGTTCAAGGAAGGATTAACTCCCCTGATTAGACAAGAAGGGATTTAGTTTCTGACAACCATAGAACATGACAACTTTGCTCTCCCCTAATCAAGAGTCAATCTCAAGAGTCGTGTGAGCACAAGGCAATTATTTTACTCAGTCAGTACGTGCATTCTTAGTCTCATCAGAATGTAGAGAAAAGGAAGAGACGGGCGTGTTCAATAAAAGATGTTATTTATTGATCAGTCTCTTTTCTCGTACAAGAGAAATGGATCGATATTATTGCAATACTTATAGTTAAGTAAAGTGCATACATTAAAAGCAATAGTATAAAATAATACTGTAAAAACATTGATATGGTTTCTGAGCCATATGATGCTTTAAAATAATTAAAATATATTTACATACACATATACATTTGACTAAACGTACTCAACTGGTGTTTCTAAATACGCCTACCCCGTGTACCTGACCTAAGTCTAATGCGTGGGCGGGAATAGAAAGTTACAGTTTAAGTTAAGTTTGTTTTTGCCAAGTGAATAACTAAAGAATTCTCTAGGAGGGGTTATTCAGTTCTGTACCTGGAATTTAGGATGAATGAGGAATGGTATCTCTTTCTCTGCTCTCGATATTCCAGGCTGCCTGCGAGGGCTACCCGGAAGCGCCGGTGCTGGGTCTCTCGGCTTGAGATAGCAGCGTGTCTCTCAGCGCGTCAGGAAGGCGGGGCTGCTGCCTGCGGGGTCTGCTTCTGCTCTCGGCTTCGGCAAGTATGGCTGCTCCGTCTTGTCACCACGCGTGTGTTTTGCATAGGGCAAGGTCGGCAATATTTATACCTTAAAGGTGCCGGGATTGACGTAAGGATGGACATAGGTACGTCAATAAAGATGTCATACGACTTGCTCGTTAGCACATTCTTTACTAAAGTTCTCTGTGAAATCAAAACAATGGCCGCACGGATTATCCAGGTTGTCATAGGTTTGATTTGTTATGAGAACGTCGTATGCCTTATCAGGGGCTGGAGGAATGTCGCTTGTCTAATTAGATCTCAAGCGTTATGACCTAATCAGATAACACGTTCCTGTGCCGTAGTGTGACTGCGTCAGATAACGGTATCTGCATCATGGGGGATTTCTTGCCTCATGGGCTGACTGTTAATTAACTAGCTAGGTAGTTTAACCAGAATAGGGTCAGGAATAGGGGGATCGATTCAGAACCTATAGAAATACACAACATTATTGCCTATGTAAGAGCAAAAAGGGGGGTTTGTGGTACTGAACATTTTGGACCTGTGTTATAAACATCGTCATATCATGACGATTTTGGTATCAGCAGACTGAAAATGGCCAGTATACTATGCACAAGCATTTTCGTCATATTCGAGTGACGATTTCACCCTGAAAACTTAGTTTTCGTCCTGAACCCTTGGGTTCCATTTTTGTGAACGGCAGCCATTTTGTGATTGCCCTCACATAGACCGGTGACTAAGGCCAAAACGAGTCTAAAGGACACGTACACATTTGCTGACTCCTGCACGACCTGGGCAAGCTGACTCCACTGCCCAAGGACAAACCTGTTCGGTCAGTTCCTCTCCCCGTGGCCGGTCGAGATAGTATCAAGGCACAACATGCCATAAACCTTTCATCGCACACAAACCCTTCCTAATCTTACACACACCTGCCTCTGTTTCTTTCTTTATGACTTGCTTTACGAGGAGGAGGTGCCCGTTTTTATTGGGGTTTCGTCGATATCTGATGAAAATACTGGGCCTTGCCGGGTAATTGATTGTGGGCCGAACAAACTGAAATATGGGCTTGTCATCATGACTCTGCTTTTTCTTTGTATTGAAAATATGTGAATGGTCAACTGTAAAAAAAGGAATGTTTGCCTGAAGCATAATATTTTGTATAAAAAGAGAAGGCTGGCTTTGTAAGATTGAGCAGTCTCCTGAGAATATACACTGTGTTGTACTTCTAGGACGCCTGTTACTTGGTTGCAGCCAATAAACTCGATCTTTGGCTTCACCTAAAAGACTCTGTGTTTCTGTAGTCTAAACAGGAAGGACCCGAAGTCTTAGGGTGTGTCCCTGGCACCGCTGGGTTACCGGTTCTGAAAAACCGAGTACTTCAAAGGTCACATTAGTTTGCAGGCACTGGAGATTAAGGGATTTGCCAGAATAACACAATGTTTAAACCTGAATTTATTTTTTATTTCATTGTGTGTGTGTGTTACTTTTTTGCGTTTGTAACTGCATATGAAATAAAGTCCTTACAGAATAGTTTGTTCGTCTCAGTTACCTCTTTGACTCTGCCACCACTCTCAATGACCCCAGCCCCCATATCACAATTTGTATATTTTACACTTCAAGTCTGTAACGGAAAACCTCCTGGAATTGCGCCAATAAAGAAGGCCACACTTCCAGCCCGTCTTCATTTACACTTCTTTGCTAAGGCGTTTGCACCCCCCTGGGAATGCAGTCATAGACCCCCATGGGTGAGCGCCTCACTGTATGAAGACCTCTGGCAGGAGGAGGGAGCAAATGCTGTATCTCTACAGAGGGCCCCATTATCATTCTGTGTTTGATAATCAGGAAGACAACAGAATGATAATGGCCAATAGCAATCTGTCCCTAGAGGGGCTGCTGCAGGCCTTTCAGTTCACAGCAGTGCGAGCTCGCCCCCTGCCGTGAGAGTTAGAGAACTCTCAGGTTGCTTGCAGGGGGGACAGCTTGCACCAACGCCCAGAATTACGGACAAAAGGCGTCCGTGAAAGACTTCCTGACGGACAACGGAGAAGAGGCCCAAATAACGGGCGGTCCGTGAAATTTAAGGACAGTTGGTCACCCGCCATGGGGCGTGTTTTAAGTCTGTCCCATAGGAGCACTTTTCTCTTACAGCATGCTTTTTGCTATTTTGGTGTATCATTCCGCCACCTTTTGAGTGCTTGCATTGCAATTTATATCTAAAAATTGCACTGTATCGGCATACATTTGATTATTTATGTCATCTTTGGATCCCATACATGGTAGCACCACAACCAGCATTAGCACTACCACAAGCATTACAACCACTAATATTAATACCATCATTACCACAACCATTCCACCGCTACCATTGCTACCACTAGCATATTGCCACCACTACCATACTCACCACGACAACTTCCTCCTCTAACAACATTATCACGACTACCACCAGAACTGATTGTGCGTGCCCATACTACAACTAATAAAACAAAGATTGGTAAAGCCAATAGGTTTATCATATAACTGAATCTGAAATGGAAGACGATATATTGAGTTGTATGCCACCTGTAAGAAATTGGATTATAAGTTGTGGGAAGAGTAAGAACTTACCTCAAATAATAAACACAATTTTTGTTAGGGTGAATTACAAGAGTCACTAAATAAACCTGCACCCCTTGTAGCTTGGCACAGAGCAGCCAGGCTCAACTCAGAGACAATTTGTGAAGTATTTATGAAGGGTTCAAACAGCAAAAAGTGAAAACACACACTAACAAAATTGGAAAACCAATTTAGAAAAATAGAGAATATTTTAATAAATAAAACAACAAAAATCTAATTAGTGGAACCAGGGTTATATATTTCTTAAAGTATGCATTTAAAAATAGTGCTAAAAAGCACTAAATCAAGCCACAGGCTGTGCTGGCCCAGTACAAGAATAAGATTTAAGGTCAACCGCAGTGGAGTATGGCTCGAATACAAGGTTAATTCCGGTCACAACAATACCATTTCACGTAGAAACGTTTTTGGAGGTAGAAAGTCTTCAGCGGAGTCTGGCAGCCAAATTGAACAAAGAAAGGGCTTGAGGATGACAAGGTCTCAGAGTCAATCAGACACTCAGTATCAGTCTGGTGAAGCCATCAACAAAGGTTGTTGCATCGATAGTCGGCAGAGAGTCCAGTGAAGCTTTCAGGTATGCAGGAAGGCATACACCCTGACAACAGCTAAGCAGCCAGGACTTTGTTTGGGGACAGGACTTGGAAGTCAGGACTCCCACAGTAGCCAGCAAAGGGGATCAGGGCAGGTTCAGTTGGGGCCTGGTGAGCTGGAAAGCAAGAAAAGGCCTCTGTGAACTCGTTGTAGTCCACTCGAACAGGAGGTCAGCCAACTGATACTTAGAGCCACGTCTGGGGTCCGGGGTTCATGGATATCGGGTCCAGTTTCCCTTCAGGTTCTTCAGAAAGCAGGGCAGTCCTTCTGATTCTTCTCAGGTCTAGGAGTGTTCTGAGGAGGGTACTGGGGACAACGCATGTATGCCCAGTGCTAGCCTGTGGGGCGGGGCAACCACTGGTAACACCCTAGCCAATAAGGTAAGAGTTCCCAGAGGTCACCCTACCCACTTTTAAAGCACTTCCAGTGTGCTTTACTGTAAACTATCCCACGTTGCACTTTTCTACCTAGATCCAAGATTACAGGACTTTCTTACCTTAGTCAAGAGATGTGGCTATAATAATGGACAAATCCTCCCTTGTGGTCACACCCACCCAGTTGTGGGGCAGCTCCCCCTCTCACTGGGCTTGGGACCAAGCCGACTAAAGGGACAAAGGAATGGGGCAGACCAATTGTCAGGTTCATCTGCTTGTGACAAGGCAGGCTTCTTTGAAGTGTAACTAGTCCACAGGCACAGTCCCCCAGGCCATCCTGTCAAGGAATGGCCAACAGCTCCCCACATCAACCCCATTGTCTTCTGACTGGGAGCAATACTCATTTCCCCACTGGTGAGCCACCCGCAGTCAGGTGATAGTTGCATACTGGCAAAAAGGCCTCTAGAGCTTTAAGGCCAGACAGGTAACTTTTCTAAATGTACCTTTTTGAACATAGTCAACATTTAATTTCATATTAAATTGGATGTTGCTTAACTATTAAAATGAGTCCTTGAATGATATGTTTAGCTGCTTCCAACCTGAAACTATCATGTAAGATTTTAGAATGTCATCAAGTATTTTCTTATGAGGCAGCTAAAATTGCCACAGTGAAAAGGGCTTTTTGGGGCCTTTATACAGACCAGACCATGTGTACCATTACTTTCTACATGCCCTATTTTGAATATCATGTGCCCTGCTTATTGGGCAATGAGGCCAAATGTAGGCGTGAATTGTAAATTTTTTAAAGGAGAGGTTTAGGCCTGTCAAAAGGGTGATTTCGACTGACGGAATTGGCAGTTTAAACACTGCAAGCCAGGTTGCAGTAGCTGACGTGGAGATATGCTTAGCAGTGCTATTGTAGTGGGTAGCACAATGAGTTCTGCAACCCACCAGTACCAATTAATTTACATGTCCTGGGTACATGTAGCGCCAAATACTAGTGACATATATGTAAATTAAATGTGCCAATCCGGTGTATGGCAATTTCAGCACGTTTTAAGGGGAAATTTTACACTGTACTACTGGTTAGAAAAAGTAAAGTCTGCAGAGTCCTAAAGCCAACTAAAAACACTCTAGGCAAAACTCTGGGGGAATACCACACAAAAGATGGTAATTTGAAACACCATCTATGTCAAACCGCATGAAGTACAGGGCTGGAATATTAATTTGCCTTCAGTTTCAATTGTGTTCACCTAGTGCGTGTCCACTGCATGAAGGAGTGCTTGTCTGCCCACACTGTACGGTGCCATACTTGAATATTAGGGCAAAGAAACTATGCAAGCATCAATGAGATCATGGGAATTGACACAACACCCCATCATAACACAACTGTTAGATCACTTTGTCAAACATAATTCTAACAAGTTTTGGGGCACACAGTACAATATTGAGATCACCATCTCATACAAAATTCTAACAATTTTAGAGCCACATAACAGGACAGTCAGATCATTATCTCACACACAACCCTGAAAGTTCAGCTCACGTAACACAACACTTGGGTCAGCTTCTCACACAAAGCCCAAACAAGTTTGGAGGTGCATAACACAACAGATCACAATCTCAAAATCCTAAAAGTTTGAGCTTGCATAACACAACAGTAAAATCACCATCTTACATACAATCTAAACAAGTTCAAGTGCACATAGCACTGGTAAATCACCATCACACATGAAATCTCAAAAGGAGACGATGCCAGTGGGGCTGTGTGCTCGTATCCAAAGACAACAGTAACCTCTAACAGGAGCGGCTCATGTCAGGGAAAGGAGGCGGGAGGGGGAGGTCAGGGGGGGTGGATGGGGGACAAATAAAAAATGTTTTAAAACGTGCCTGCTGCTCTCGAGCATCGCGCTCTTCTGCTCCTCTCCTCTCCACTGCAGGCAGGCACAGGTTCCCAGACTGCCCTGTGGCCAATCATGAAGCTGCTTGCATGCATTAGAGCAGATTCAGGATTGGCCAGAATGCTGTGAATTTGTACTCCCAGCCAGACTGGGAGCCTGTGCCTGCTCTCTCCACCCTGGCAACACAGCTCGAGTTGGAGAGAGCTTCAGTGCGCATGACAGTTTGGCCGGCCTGAGACAGCCAGCCAAACAGTCATGTGCACTGATACCCGTTATGTGCACTGATACCCGTGCCCTGCACTCTCCCTCCAGTACTGTCACGCCCCCTGGCCTTCTCCCAAGTTCAGCACAAGAAACGTAAAACGTTAATAAAGCGGGTTTTAAACCCATTTTATTTTTCATGTTTTTGAGGGTGCTGGCATGAGGGGGCTACACTCCCCCGCCATTGTGGAGGAGCCGCTGATGAATAGTGTTCGAACTGCAAAAAACACCACAGTGATAGAATATCCACATACCAGGGTCCCCCAGTCAAGATATCAGCCCCCTTTGGCTTTTAGGCCTGTTATGACGTGGGTAACGAATCCCCCGACCTGACCTGTTATAATTGGACATCACTTAATGCAGTGCTTGGCGCCCCGGGTTTGATTTTGCCTGGTCAGTGGTTCACCCATGGAAGCGAAGCAGCATAAAGTCCCTTGTAAATTAAGCTCTAATTAGCTTTCTTTCACCCTTTGAAAGACAAACATGGACCAGTTGTGACAGAGTCGCGGGCGACGGCAAGCCCAGTTGCCCACGTAGGGTTCCCTCCGTGACAGGATCTCTCTAATTAATTAAAAATCACCTTAACGCGCGATAGCCCCTTAAAGATGTGCAAATCACGCCATTGCTGGTCGTGCCTACACACTAATGAGCGTGGCTGACACTCGGTGACCTAAGCGTGCTAATAATTAATTATTGCTTGACAAGTAATCATAAGCAGCTCTCTGTTTGAAAAAAAATTCTGCGAGCCCCGAAAACTCAAGCCTGAGCCCTTTATCGTGCGAATGTGGGACCAGTGACGCCATGGCAATGTCTGGCAAGAGCGGGCAGCCAGATTCCGTAGCTCTGCCAAGTAAGCCGTCATCTGCCTCGGAGCCATCTGAAGACACGATCTGAAACCCTGCATCTTAGAACGAGATACACCATCCTGGGTTAGTCATAACCACACACACGTGCGTTCCCTTCAATGCAATGTTCTCCGTCACGCACAGCAGAACGAATCACTTAGGTAACCTGAGCGCCATCTTGAGTGAAGGCTTCGATCGCACCCACTGCAGACAAACTGTCACATCAAAAACCCTGTCTGGTTGCGAAATGACCTGCTCCAAATCTGAGCTGCACCCACTGCTGGGAGTAGCTCCCCAGACTTGGCATGCCTCACTGGTTCTGGATACTGTGATTCATGCAACGCACCCCCATGAACCAGTCAGCACTGGAAGTGTCTGTATAACCAGCATCCCTACTAACCAGACCAACTTCAGCACTTGATGCAGGAGGGGCAGACTAAGTAACTGTCCCATGACAATCTGCCAAGAAAGTTGTCTGTGTCTGTCAGTTCTTGCTGGCCTCTGCTGTCTGGCTGGCCCTGGGAGGTCTAGTCTTCATTGTTATCCTTGTATGTGCTATTGGTTTACAACATGGGTACTCACAAGCATTTTTCCAGAGGCCAAAAAATATGCTCTGTGGTGTGATCAAGGGCCACACTAATGCCTGCATTGTGGAGTGGGGATAAAGAGGGCATAGGGGAGCAAAGCATGTACGTAACGTGGACTGGGACTCGTGGAGTTATGTTGAGGGTTTTGTTCCACACTCCCTTTTAAATTAAGCCTCTAGTCTCCAGAAGAATCATAGATTTGACAATACTGTGTTATGCTGTATCTGTGTTGATGTCTCTCCACAGCTCACTAGTGTAAGCCTTCTCTATTTGCTTTTGCTACCTTTGGCGAATCAAGGGGCATATTTACAAGGTCTGGCGCATCTCTGCAAATAAGCAGGGATGTGCCAGAATAGATGCAACACGTAATTCTCCCCTTGCGCCACCGCGGAAGCGTCGCATTTACAATGCGGCGCACCATGGCGAAAGGACAGGCAGATGCATGTTGCATCTTGTGGTGTAAGGGCGGCACATTGCTGGAGTCGTGTCACAAGCGCAACTCAACTCCAGCAATGCTCAGGGGCCACCAATACTTAACATGGTGCATCTCTCCTTACCCTGCTTCAAGCAGGCGTACGGGTTTGACGCAGCGGTGTCGTAAAACTGACTCCGTGAAATCTTGTAGATATCACTGCGTCATTTTTATGAGGCTTTCTAGAAACGGTAAGCCCACACTGCGACAGAACGCCCACATGAAACCTGATGCAGGTTTCATGTGGTACAGTGCTTTACAACATGACGCATCTGCCCAGATGCGTCATGTTGTAAAAAGTCACAACGCGGCGCATGGTTTTCACCGCCGCCGCGTCACAAAAGTGACGCAATGGCGGCACAAATGTGTCGCAAGGGACTTGTAAATCTGCCCCAAAGTGTATACAGGATGTAACTTGATTATCCAACTGGAATGAAATAGAGTCTTAGGCCTCACAATCTAATTATGCCTTTAGTCTCTCATCTGTAAACTTTTGGAGAGCATAGAAAAGGCTCAGTTAAGTGAGTGAGTGCTTACAAACTCCTGGTCCAAGACCACCAGGTGTGGAAAACACTGAAGTGGGCGGACACAAAAAAAAACCTTACACTGCTAGGCGTTGTGCAGTGAGAAAGTTTCAGTAATGGCACTAGGTAACTTGGGCCCAGATTTACAAAAGTGTCATGCAACATAGCGTAGCACCCAAAGGTACTATGGTGCGCTGCTTGACAGGAGGAAACAGGAACACCATATTGACAGAGATATAGCACTCTCCTCGCTTCTCCCTAGCACTGTCACAGAATTTTGCTGCCGAGCACAGCGCACGCACCTTTCCGCCATAGTGCAAGGGTGTGTGCGTGGGTCTAGCATAAGTTTGGACTGGAAGGGTACCCTTCCACTACAAAATACTATGACTAGACAAGTTTTAAAATGTGTCCTACTTTGTAGGTGTGCTGTACAGTGCAGCACACATGCAAAGTCAGAAAAGAAAGGATACATTAAAACAATTCTCCTTTAACAACTGCTTTCCAGCAGTTTTATTATTTTGTGCAAAACCCTATCTACTAATTTTAGTAGATGGGGTTTTGTGTCAAAAAGCATGGGTGGTTGTATGGGAATGCCTTTGTACCACCCATTAAATGCCTCCCTGTCACTAAATAACGCAAAGCATTACTTTCCCTTACAAACCAATACAAATACCAATTTGTATAGGTTTGTAAATCCCCCAAAAAGTTTTGTGTCAGGTTTGTGCTTAAAAAGTACAAAAACCCAACACAAAACCTTTGTAAATCTTGGCCTTGAAGTTTTATCCTGGCTTTACCACTTTGTCAAATATGCTGATTGTGGACTCTGTATTTATTCTGGCCAGGTTCCATAGCACAGTGGCAATTCTTTGGTGAGATTTTACCTGAGTCTCACCATCAGAACAACCCACATCCCAGCTGTTGTGTAACCAGAAGGCGTAGTTTGTATTAATACCAGCTTCCCCTTTGTAACAAATTATGTATATCTATGATTTGAACATATTTCTATTGCTTTCTTTTCTTTACAGAGCTAGCAATAATTTAAATCAAACTCCACACTGGCAATATGTGATAAGAAAAGTTGGCTGTAACCCAACAATCATTTGATTTTACCCATGGGGAGAGATTACCCACTAACATAGACAATTCACTAAAAGGTAGTGTAGGAAGCAAGGTATGGACTTTGAAACAAGTTGTCCTGCTCTGTGATGTTGGCGCTTCACAAAATTGTATGATCATGGTCAAATCATGTCCTTCCTATGTCTTTGTTCCCTTAATTGCCATTAAATAATAGAGATGGGCAAACCACTGAAGACTTGAGCCAAGCTTCCGCCAGATGCCTACCTCTGCCTCAACTTGAGGTTATCTTGGACCCTTTATCCCAAAACGAGCATAAGCTTTAAGTGGCTTCTATCTACCACCCACACTCTAACTGCATGTGTCAAGAATTAAGGATAACACATTCACTTTTTTTAATTTTAATTTTTTAATAATGTTTATTGATTTTATTGATATAATAAGAAGTGCAGGTGCCAGAGGTTTTTTTTACGGTTATAAAAAAAAGTGCCTGTGCATATTTTCAAAAGTACAAGATATCGTAAAGTGCTAGAGCTTTAATCTCCATTCATCAGTTACTTCACTGATCTAAATCACAATTCAACAAGTACTAAAAACGTCTCTAAAGTGCAAGTGCTTTACAGTATATTAATTCTTTAAAAAACCTAGAATGCATTTCATATACTTTACTATCCACTCAATTAAAAATATAAATATAAACGCGATGATCTTTATATACAGCCAGTTCTAATATTCATATTTGTTTTCTCACAACTGATATATTAGTATCTCAAATTTATTTACAAACGGACAAGACAAGGAGGGAACTATTATTATTTTCTTTTCGTATAGGTTCTCCCTCAATTTCAAAGTGCAAGTGATTTATCAGTGTACAATTTTCACATTTACTCTATGCTCCTATACACAATACTAACCACTCCAATCATCATAACTATACTTAAAAACTATCAAATTAGAAAGAATATATTAAATGACTGTACTATTTTCCGTCAATTCCAAACTTTCATTATTACATTGTACCTAGTCTCTTTGTTTCACTTCTATCAAAAATATCTGATATAAAAACAAAGAGTTTCTTTGTGTGCAGCCTTTCTCTTCATATTTTACTTACACATTTTAATTTTACCATACATTTAATTCAAGCAGGTATATAAATCCTCATCGATATTTAATCCATGGGCTCCTTACTGTTGAACTCTAGAATAAAATAGGTTTCAAGCTTCCTGAGTTCTCTCTCCCTATCTACCCCTCTCATTTTTGGGGGGATTTCTGCTAAGCAGCTATACTGTAGGCTTGAGGGATTACTCTGATGGTGAATTTAAAAATGCCTAGCAATTGGATAAGTTCTATCCTTATTAATAATTGCTTTGCGGTGTTGCAAGATTCTTTGGTTTGTTGAACAAAAAGAGGGACTCGGGGCCAGTTTAACGAGGTCCAGCGTACATGCCCCAGGGGGCTGTATTGCAAAGAATGGTACGGAGTTCCTCTCTAGTAGTTAAAATGGGTAAAAGGGACCGGTAGAAGGGTCTCAGGAAGGACCACTGCTGTGTGCATGAAGGAGGGGGAATTCCCCTTTTGGAACTAGGGCTCTCACACACCCAGCAAGCTAGGTGTCATGCTTCATCATTTGAGCCTGCCCCTCGTCAGGTCGGCGCTGCAATACCTGACGGGCACCCGAAACCGGGGCTCTTTATCAGGGATCTTTTGTTCTTGCCGTTGGGTGCAGTGGGGGTGAGGGGCCTAGTGAGTGTAGATGTAGGGGAGAGTGAGTTAAAATAGGTCAGTTAGTCCTAAACAAACTTTATTCCGTAGGTAAACTGCCTAGTTAAAAGGTGGAAAGGGGCCAATACCTAGTCGCGATGTGTCTAGTTGTGAGGGCCCTACTCTCAGATGATTGACATGTTTTGTGTCTCCAAAGTCATTAAAGATCAAGACACTTCTTCAGGATCAGAATGTCATACTATCTACACTGGTAGGTAAGTGTAAAACTACATACCCCATTGTTTTCATAGTAGACCTAAACTGTATGCAACATTGTAAGCAACAGTGGCCGGCGGTAAAAGGACACCGAATGGGTCTGGCGATAGAATCGCTCCAAGGACTCTGACCTACCCTGCCGCCAACACCAGGATTGTACACAGGTAGAGTGGTACTCCCTATGTAGATTTTTAAGCATGGACATTGCAACAGGTACACTACAAAGCTCAATCTACATGTTAAGAAGCCTTTAACAGCAATGGTTTTATTAAAAAATGTCTTAACATGCGTGCGGTTCAATCCAAGTTGCCACGCCTTGCACTTAAAACATTTCTTAAAACCCATTTATTGTTGTAACCAGGTCGAGGCTCCCCCCCTCCTTCCCTGAAACTCACTCTTCACCATAAGATCTTTTAATGATTTGGACTTTCTATAAGTTATATCCGAGTGTTTACTCACTCTCGGGCCCAAAATCGGATCATCTCTCACCAAATGCCAATGTCTATTCAAGATTGATCTAATTTCTTTATGCTCAGTGTTGAAAGTTGTTATGAATCTCCGGTAATCTAATCCCTTTCTAAATTTCTTCAACTGGGTTTTAGAAGGCTGAAATAACACTTTTTGTCTTTCCAACTTTCTTGCTTTGGTGGCTGCCCCATTAATAATGTGCGGTGAATAACCTCTGTGGATGAATCTGTTAGTCATCTCCTGCTCTATTTTATAGTATTAATCCTTATCACTGCATGCTCTTCTAACTCTATAAAATTCCCCCTACTCCTAATTAAAGGTGCGGGGTGAGAGCTATGTGCGTGAAGAATAGGTTTGCCAGCTGTCAGCTTCCTAAACACAGTGGTTTCTAGTTTATCTCCCCGTAATCTTACTCTAACATCTAAAAAGTCTATGGTGGTTCGACTAAAACGACCCACAAACTTTAAATTCAGGGTGTTTTGGTTCAGGTCATTTATACACAGTTCTATTTCACTTTCTGTGCCCTGCCACAGCACGAAAACATTGTCTATAAACCTGACCAACAGCAGTATATGATCCGACCATTGTTCCAGGGGAGGTCCTCCTCCCACCTGCTCCTCCCACCAGCCAAGGTGTAAATTGGTATAGCTGGGGGCTAAGCAGATGCCCATCGCCATTCCCTGCTCCTCCTGGAACAATTCCTCACCAAACAAAAACATATTTCTTGTTAAGTACCACTTCATTAACTCCAAAATCATTAGGTTCTGTCTCATGAATCTTACAGGTCTTCTGTTCAAGAAGTATTCCGCTGCTTTCAGGCCATCCGTGTATCTTATGCTGGTGTATAAAGTGGCAATATCAAGAGTCACCAGTATCATGTCAGACTCATTCCATTGTATACCATATATACATTTCAGAAAGTCTGTTGGGTCCTTAATAAAAGATGTTAATGTTCTTACAATGGGGATTAAGAAATAATCTATGCACTTAGAAGCGTTCTCAAAGAGTCTGCCACATGAGGAAATTATTGGTCTCCCCAGTGGATTTGCAGTGCTTTTATGCACCTTTGGGAGCATATAGGAAACTAGTAAAACTGGTTTCTCCTGTTTGATGAATTTAAACTCTTCCCAGCTGATTAAATCTTCTTGTTTCCAAGCTTCCAACCTCATGTAAAATTGTTCCTTCATTATTTCATTTTCTTGCATACTGATCCTAGAATAGCACTCACTGTTGTTCAATTGGCTGAGTGATTCGTTTTTAGACAGTTCTCGATCCCACAACAAGACATTTCCCCCCTTTATCCGAGGGTTTTACTAATACACCTTCTTCTTTCTGTATTTTAGCCACTGTTTTGTGCAGCAGAATTTCTTCGGATTATGTCTCTTCTTCTTTTGGAGAGTTTTACAATATAGTTGCTTGAACTCCTTTGTTATATTCTCCCCAAAGATATCCAAATTATTGTGTGCTCTTTGTGGTGTGAATTTAGAAGGTAATCGAAATGGAGTATGATCTTCTTTTCCTAATATATCGGTGTGGGATTCACTTGGATCATTATTTTCTAGTGCTCCGTTAGTACTCGCTGTTTCTTGACTGTCATTGTTAAAATGTGTCATTAGGTCTTCTAAGACAGGTGCATCATTCACAGTCAAACTACTTGGGTCATTGGGAGGTTTTAAATATATTGTCGATTTAGAGGGATTCTGAAGATTTCGACTTAAATGCATCTTGGACAGCTTCAATTTTCTAATAAATAGGTCTAGGTCCATTCTACTGTTAGGATAATCAAAATTATTTTCATCACAGTAACTGAGTCCCAGTTCTAACACCGATTGATCTTCTTTAAATAAAATCATTGTACTCAAGTTGATCACTGTCTTCTTATCAATTACTCTTTCGTTGGCTTCTTCGCTTGGGAGCACATGGACCTGTTTGTTTGCCATTCTAACGCTCCTTCTATAGCCTTCCACTCCTATTCTCTGTTTCCTCTTCATCAACTTTTTCCTCTTCCACGACCCCCTGTTGTGCGATGATCGGTTTGTTGCTCTAGTTGCATAAAACGGTACTCACCTGTGACAACAAGCCTCACATCTCTTGCTCCTTTTCCCATTTGGTCATCTTGCTCTTGATCTGAGCCAGTATCTGAGATTGCTTTACTTAGTGAGACTGCCTGTTGTTCCATCACGCCACTCTGGATCTTTTGTTTTCTGACAGAATCAAACCTCTTGGAGAAGGTATAAATCCGCCCTGATATATACATACAGGAAAGGAAGAAGAACCAGTAACAACCGTCAAATATGACCAAAGATGATCAATGGGCATTAAATGATTTGAAAATGGATAATGACATTGTGATAAAACCCTCTGATAAAGGGGAGGATGTAGTGGTAATGGACTCTCAAAAATATTACTTTGAAATCAAGAGACAGCTAAACGATGTGAACAACTATGAAAAGCTTAAAGAAGATCAAACACCAATAATCATGAGCATGTTTCATAGCATGCCTTATGGATGGCATAGAGATGGATTATTTGATGGTATTGAACTGGATTATCTCCTAATAATGTGTCCTATTACACCAACGATGTATGTGTTACCGAAGGTTCACAAAAGTTTGGAAGATCCTCCAGGATGCCCTATTGTCAGTTCCTGTGGGTCGTTTTTGGAGAATACCTCGAGATTTCTGGATATCTTTCTCTTTCCATATGTGGGAAACTTACCTTCCTACATCCGAGATTCAATGGACTTTTTAAATCGAATAGCTGGCATCCCTTGGAAAGAAGACCTCACAATGGTCACCAGTGATGTAGTCCCACTATAAACATCAATCAAACATGAGGATGGCATCAAAGCCTATGAATTCTATCTTCGTTCAAGATCTCTGAGTGTTTTAGGACAGACCAATATGATTTTAGAAATGCTGAATTTCTGCCTCACTATTAATGTTTTTATCTTTGATAAAACGTTTTACATCCAGTCCAAAGGAACCACGATGGGGTCCTCCTTTGTGCTCACGTATGCCAACCCGACGATGGGCATGTGGGAAGCGGAACACATATGGTCTGGCTCAAACAAAAAAGTGATGGAAAAATCTATACTCTGGGTGCGCTCTATAGACAATTTGTTTTTAATCTAGGAGGACAATACAGAGGAATTGAATGCCTTCCCCAAATCTCTTAACACAAATGCATTCCAGTTGGAGTTCACATACAACACCAGTAAAACTGAGATAGATTACTTGGATATCCATATCTATGTAAAGGAACAGAAAATATGTACAACACTCTTCCGCAAGCCCACTTCCTGCAACAGTATCCTATTGGCATACAGCTCCCACCCAAAATGTTTGAAATGTAGTTTCCCCTATTGGGAATTTCTCTGAGCATGGAGGAACTGCTCAAAAGAACAAGAATTTTTGGAACAGATTGACCAAATGTACAGAAGGTTCCTTGGAAGAGGTTATCCAATGGTGGTATTGGATAATGCAAAAACAAGGGCTATGAAGAAGAAGAGAGAGTCCCTGTTACTTCCAAAGAGCATCAATGAGAAGCAAAGGGATTGAACAGAGGAGGATAAAATCAGAAATATTACACAATGTAACATCTCCAGTAATATGATAAGAGATGCTCTGCGAAATCATTGGCAGATACTATCCACAGACGAAGACCTAAAGGCATGCACATCTAACCATCTCAGCATCTCTCACAAAAAAGCACCATCACTTGGGGACATTCTGACTCATAGCCACTATCATAAAACAGATAAAAATGGGAGCAAGAGCCAGTGGTTAAGAATGAGTGGCTTTTACAAATGCCCTAAATGTAAGGCGTGTAAACATGGCCCAAAGCATCAGGAACTTAACAACCTGATAGGAGAGAAAAACAAAATTATGGAAAGAATCACGTGCAAAACCACACATGTTGTTTAGTGTAAGTGTGGGAAGCAGTACATTGGATGTACAGTGAACAAACTGAAATTACGTATCCTACAACATCTTAGGGCAATTAAAAACAAAGATTTTACTTATGCGATCTCAAAACATGTGGAAAGACCATGAAGGCCATTTTGAGAACCTATCATTTTATGGCATTGAACACATCCCTCTTAACATCAGAGGTGGAGACCGAGATTTAACACTCAGAAAAGCGGAATCCAAATGGATAGTATTGATGGGAACAGATATACCATGGGGACTCAATGCCGATGCAGAACTTCACACTTTTTTATAAGACTATCCTGCAAAAAGAAGTCCGTCAATCTCTTCCTAATTCTGTTTACCATGTTGTTTTATACAGTTGTACATTTCTTTTTATTATGGTTGGGGATGAATCAATCAATACCTCCTAGGTCCAGCATTTGCACTTTATAAATGGAGAAGAAGGCAGGATTTAATTGTTTGGATGAAAACGGACCAATAATGACTTAGCTGTAGTACAGGAAGTATAATTGAATCAACACTACATTGAATTATAGGGAAATCTTGGGTTCTATAAATATAGCTATAGCTAAAGAAAGTGTGGTTTAGGACAAATGTAATAAGTCAAGTGATGCCCAACATACATTAGAGTAACTATGGTTGGTAATATGATATTGAGGAACTCTCCGAATCTTAGAATGAGTTGGTCAACTGTAAACATGTTTTGTATGTTATTGTTTACCTGAACTATTATTGCATTTTTGCACTTGAATAAGGTTGAAGTGCACTAATGGAATGAGACAGGACCATCACACAATGGGTACTTCACCACCAATGAGATGCACTTTGACAGCATAAAAACGGACAACTGTGAACATGATTTGTATGTGTTACTGTTTACTTGCACTTGGCACTTTATTGCATTTTTGCACTTGAATTGGTGCCCTATTGTAATGAAATAGGACTATTACAAAATGGGTACTTTACCATTAATGAGATGCACTTTGACAGTATATAAACGGCATGTATAGAAATATGCACCTCATCCGCATTGCATTTTTGCACGTGATTTTAATCTGTCTAAAGTTCGACACAGAGTCTCTCAACAGGATTAAACCAACCAAGGCATTTTACTACGACAGAGATATATTTGAACTTTTTATAGGTTTATAGGACCTAGATTCACTTTCACAGTGTCATAACCAAACATATGTTTACATTTTGCATAATTTGCAAAATCAAAGATTTGTCAGCTGGACTCTTCGAAAGTCATGAAATTCTTGCACTTGCACTTTACTGCTTCAGAAATCAACAAACATGACAAAATATGTTTTCATGAACCTTAAAATATGGGGAAGGTCTCAATATGTGAAAATTAATCTGAACATCAGGTTTATTTCCCCCATTTTGTCTATTGTCAATCTACTTTACAAATAGCAGAGCATAGAATCCAATGTAGTTAAAGATATCGTTTTGCTACAAATGGATACTTTACCTAAATTTTGTTTCAAGGTTAATGCCATTATTGGTTGTAAATGATTATTCGTCTCCTACTCTTGAATGTGGAAAAATCTTTTTCGCAATCTACCATGAATGTGAATATCGGTGCACAAAGCTGGTAACTGAGAGTAAAAAAGGACACAAAAAAAGTAAAAAAGAAAGAGTCTACTTATAAAAATGTGTTAGGTTCCTTTGACAGCAATGTTTTTTTAACTGGGGAGGGTCCAACCAACCCCTCTATAAACACCAACGTCACCACACACACTCTGACCCAGACGAAGGCCTCTGGCCGAAACCCGTAGGTCGTTTTTTGTCACTTATTGTCTTTGATGCCAAGTGCAAACAGTGCAGTTTGCACTTGGCATCAAAGACAATCAAAAAATAAACAGGACTTTTGCAACCAGCTATCTGATGTGAGTCGCTGTTTCGAGTGCTTCCTTTCTGTGTTCTTCCATGATTCCATGATGGCAGTGCAATGTGAGCGGAGGTAGTTACGGAATCCCATATACATATATATAATATATATATATATATATATATATATATATATCCATACTAATAATATAAAGAGAGAGCCCAAACCTTTGAGGCGGGTAATTTCAGTAACCACAGCACCAATCACCACACCCAATACAGCGTTGGAAAGGGCAATTGCAGCAGAAGGACATAGGCTATGCAGACGGCCACCATATACATAAAAAAAATAATTACAATTTCAATATTTTTAAAAACAATTTTTTTAAATTTATATTAAAAATATGTAATGTAATTAAAAAAAATCTAAAAATAAATACTTTAAAACAATGTAGTAAATTAGTATAAAAAAATAACAATTAATACATTTAAAAATTATCATTTACATAGGCGGAGGCAAGATGGCGTCTGCTAGTCAGACGTACGTGTGAGAGGCTCCGTTCTAGACATCACTTACCTGGGGTCTAGTGAGTTCCTGGACGGCGTCTGTGGTGCCTTTGCGCCCCGTGTGGTTCTGGCTCTCTGGCGACCCCCCCAATGCCATCGGGAGGGCCGTAATCGGCAGGGAACGGCAATTTGTTCTGGCGTGGTCCCTGCGGTCTCCAGCGCGGCTCTCAGAGGTAGGAGATGCCGTGGAGCTACAGTGGGCGGAGCATTCTGGGGAGTACCGGCGTTTGATCGTTTTCGTGTCCAGAGCTACTTTGTTGCAAGGGAGCGTGAACTTCTGCTGACAATAAGGAAGGAGACAAGCAGACAAGCAACTCGCTCGCGTGCTGTTTCCCTTTATGGTTTAAAGTAGCAAGGCATACACGACGAGCAAAATATCCTGGGAAGGCTGCAGATTAACTGACTATTTTCTACTACTTGACTAATTTTCCAATCGCCACTGCTCCTACTTTGTGAGAACTTGGTGTGCACTAGAAAGAGCTGCGGAGGTCGGCGAGTCACTTTAAAAAAAAAAAATCTGCTTATTAGCTGACTTTTTGACTGTTTCTATACTGTTCTGATATTTTTGATCATTAAAATATGGGTCCAAAAACAGCCCGTGGTGGGAAAACCAGAGCGACTGGAGAGAGCCAAGTTGGGACCCGCGCCGCACTCACTGCAAAGTTAACGCAAGGCAGTAGTAATGAAGAGGGCAGTCGCAAGGAACCTGACGTTGATAAGGCGGCCACTCCTAAGATTCCACAAATGTTTCAAAATCCCTCAGGGAAAAAGGGTATGACTCTAATAGCGAGACCTATTGATTCCGCCGATAAAGATGCGGATTCTACGCTGGTGGAAGCACTGGAGCAGTTGGTAGTCTCCCCTGTTTCAATACAAGACTCCCTAACGGTATTAGTACAAACCCCTGCTGGATCCACTGATGAGCATGTAGGGCAGGAACGTAGTGTGGTTACTACGACCTATGTAACCGGGGATGAAGTTACTGACCCTGTGAGTAGTAAGGATAGCGAATTCTACTCTCTCTCTGAACAATCTGATGGAACTGATCCTGATGGGGATTTTGAAGATGAGGAAGATCTGTCAATCCATGAAGAGACTACAGAGGAGACCACACCGATTGGGAGGGCTAGCCAGTAGAGCGAGAATAACCGGAGTGAGCTGGATGGCGGAAATGATACCATCAGACAACAGCGGTCTGCTGAGATCCCTGATTGGGCTATGCCAGAGGTCGATCCTATGCTCGGGCACCTGGACTTATCTGAGCAGGCTAGTGGAGATTTGGGGGCCACTAGTCAAGTCTCGCTTGAGGAGATCTTTAAGGCCATCTCGGAACACCGGCTAGAGGCCAGGGCTGAACATCTAAAAACTCATACCGCCTGTCGGAAATTACAGAACACTGTTCGACGTTTGGCAAAATCTTGTAATGACTTTACAGACAGAATGGTAGAGGCTGAGGGTCGTATTTCTACATTAGAAGATCAAGTGGCGAATCATAAGGTTGCAATATTGCAAAATTGCAGATATCAAGGCACACAAGGATGATGTACATAGTAAGCTTGCCGATATGGAGAATCGACTACGCCGCAATAATTTGCGTATTCTTGGGGTCCCTGAAGGGAGTGAGGGACAGGACACTCACAAATTTGTACTCTAACTGTTTGAAGAGGCTTTCCCGGAGGTTAAAGACTGGCATTGGGCCCAGGAAATTCAACGGGCGCATCGATTTCCATTTTGTCAGCGACCAGTTCGAACCGGGCAAGCTATCCAACATCCACGTGCTATATTGATTTCACTAAATAACTTTCTGGCAAGACAAACACTCTACGAATTGGCGAGACCCGATAAAAAGACATCTGGGAAGGGGATTCAATTTTTTGTACGCCCTGATTATTGCCACTCCACTGTAGAGAATCGGTGGCGATTACACCAACTTATTGCTCCATTTCAATCCAAGGGTCTACAGGTTTTTCTTCTACAGCCCGCTACCTTAAAAACTGTGTATAAAGGACAGAATCGCTTTTTTACTTCTGAGGCCTCAGCTAAGGAATACCTTAACTCTCTGAGTTGATAGGTTGATGAATAGTGCATTGGTGATATACAAGATGAGTACATATCTGTATTTGTTAGGAATATGCACGTAGATCAACTTCTGAATATTGCTTGCTTTCTCTGTTTTTTCTCTTGATTTCCAGAAGCTATGTAGATTTGATACGGGAGTGTCTAAGCACAGAGATTCTCTCATACTCATCTAAGGGCGATAGGCCCTATTGCCTTCGTTGTTTGGGAGGGGCACTTGGGGGGGGTGTGCGGGGTGGGGCTCTTTGGGGTGGGGTCACAGGGTGTGGGGGGGTGGGTCTTGGGGGAAGGGTGTAAAAGGAAAAACGTCAGTTCAAAGCATATGCCTTAAGGTTGTTGGAGCAAGCTTATTTGTCACGTCATGTATTAATGGTTTTTGTCAATCTAAGGTTCAATTTAGGGTAAATGGCTAGTAATAACTTACGCATATGTTCATTCAATGTGTGTGGATTGAACAATGTTGTTAAACGTAGACGTGTGATGCGGGAAGTCCGACTAATTAACCCTGATATTATATGTCTTCAGGAAACCCATGTGTCATGGGTGAACCGGAAGTTATTGAGTGAGTTGGGCTACACACTATTTGTTGCATCACGGCAGACTGCTATGAACCGTGGGGTTGCTAATCTGGGGCGGCAAACGATAGCCACTACGGGTAAAACCAAAGCCGATAGTCTAGGGCGCTGGGCAATTGCCGAGTGTATCATTGGGGGTGTCATTGTTACAGTATGTACAGTATATGGCTCGAATTTGGACGAAACTGAGACTCTCGAATTTCTAAATGTTGAGCTAGCCCTGTGGGGTACACCCTTATTATTACTAGGGGATTTCAATATAAATGGGGAGTCCTTTACTTGGGATCCTCAGTTTACTAGGTATAGTGGCCGTAAACCGCATGTTTTTAGAGCACTGCGGCAATTATTACTTCAACATGGTTTAGTAGATGGCTGGCCATTGGCTAACCCAGGTGACCCTGGGTATACTTTTTTTTCCTCCCCACATAAAAAGTTTGTTCGGTTACACTATATTTTTGTACCCAGGTCTTTTATGAGTGGCGCTCGTATGCAGATAATGCCACGAATTACATCGGACCACGGCCCTGTTGTTTTAGATCTGCCTCCTCTTAAGATGCAGCGGGTACAGCGATCATTTTCATTTAATAAGAAATTACTATCTGATGAAGAATATGTACGCCATGTTCAAGTGTGGGCCCAGCAATTTCTTGACTGTAATAGAGGTACAGCATCTCAGGCGATGGTATGGGACTGCTTTAAGGCGGGGTTACGGGGTGAAACTTGTAGCTATGGGTGGTTTCAACAGCGGAAACAAAAAATTGAAATGGATAAATTGCTGTTAGATCTGGAAAACGCAGAACAGGAACTTATTTTGGATATTAGAGCACATCGAGATAGCGATTTGACACAGACTAAGGTTGCATGTTGTAAGGCAAAGATTAATGGTGCCTGGAGTCGTGATATAGCTTGTCAATATCAAGCCCACCGAACGGAGAGATATGAATATGGCGAGATGGTAGGAAGATGTCTAGCCCAAAGACTTCGTGGGTGACAGATATTACAACGTATAGCGACATTAGAGAATGATCGAGGTGTCCGGGTTGAGTCGATAGATGGTATACTGTAGGTTTTTCAACAGTATTATACTGAATTGTATACCCAAGAACATCTTCCTCAAGATCAGATTGATCAGTTTGTGGCTAGATTTAAAGTATCCATGGTGGAGTCTACTATCAGAGAGGAGTTAGAAACACCAATAACGATGCTAGAGTTGGAGACTGCACTCAAGGACCTTGCGCTTGGGAAAGCTGCTGGTCCAGATAAACTGTCCCTAAAGGTATATCGTTTGTTATTTCATATTATTAAAGATGATATGTTGGCCACGTTTATTACAGCTCAAACTGGCAACCCTCCTCCCTCGTGGGATGACGCGAGCATAGTGATATTCAAAAAGATAGATAAGCCCCCACATCTTCCGGGGTCTTACAGACCCATTTCACTAATCAATGTCGATGCCAAGATATATTCCAAAATCATTGCTAGCCGTTTAATTCAAGTTGTACCATCATTAGTGTCTTATCATCAGCATGGCTTTCTTCCAGGCAGAAGCACTGTTAACCATCTACATCGTGTGATTGCTGTTTTGGATTATGCATCCGCATTTCATAAACATGCTGGCTTGATATTTTTAGATGCTGAAAAAGCATTTGACCATGTGGCTTGGGCATTCTTATGGGCTATTATGGGTAAAATGGGATTTGGACCTCAATTTTTATCTGCCTTACAAATTATGTATAAACGACCAAGGGCTAAGATCTGTGTGATGGGACAGGAGTCATCATTAGTTAATATTACCCGAGGTACGCGGCAGGGATGCCCATGCTCGCCGTTATTGTTCGCTATCTATATCGAACCATTGTTGCAGATGTTAGCGTCCTCTCAGCGTATACAATCAATGACTGTGGGGGATAGCTATGTACTATGTACATCTGATCCGCAACATTCTTTATCTGAAATCAAAAATATAACACAAGAATTTGGCAGAGTGTCCGGATATAAATTGAATATCACTAAAACCTAGGTAGTATGTACAGCTGGGTTATGCCCCAACGACGCACGTGTTACCCAGGAGGCTAAATATCTAGGCATTAAAATTAGGATGTCGCTCCAAGAGTTAGTTACCGTAAATTGGACTGATATACTACAATCAGTTAAGTATCAGCTGGAAAAGCTGGAATGTCTTCACTTAACATTGGTGGGGCGACGAAATGTTTTAAAGATGGCTATTTTGCCTAAGGTACTCTATTATTTCCGGACGGTACCGTTGGAGCTGTCATGCATACAACTGACGAAGCTGCAATCTATCGTAGATAGGTTTTTATGGGGTTGGAAATCCCCCCGTCGGGCGTCCAAATTCATGACACTTCCGCCTTTAAGAGGTGGATGGGGTGTCCCAAATGTTGCTTTTTTTTATTTAGCTTGTCTTCTCCAGAATATTAAAACCCTGGTGATTGGCGGTGAGCCACCGATATTCAAAAGCCCCAATATCTATTCGATGCTATTGGGAAGTCAATCGCGACAAATGCTGCTTCGCTTTCTTGAACTAAGTTACTATAAAAGAACCAGATTCAAGGTCGTATTAGCAGCATTTAAAGGTTGGCGGTGGGCACGGAAAATCATTTCTCTTAAACGTATTAATTTCTATACTCCCTGTGATTCAACAGAACTTCTCCCCTCTATATTTTGGGATAGTAAGATGCGGACATGGGCAGACAAGGGTATCGTTTGTTTAGGCAGTATGTTTGATGCTGGCACCATGTTTACATTTGAAGATCTAAAAGATAAATATGCGATCACCCAGAACGATTTTTTTTAAATATTTACAACTAAGGGATTTCATTTTTAAACATCGAAATATACTACCCTTAGGTACCAACGAGTTCCTTGAAATCTTGAACAAACCGGCCAGGATCGGGATTCTATATAATAGTCTGTTGTGCACACAGAGGGACGACATTGAGGCACAAGAGGAGAAATGGAGTACTAGACTTGGCATTCCTGACCTGTTCGTTCAAGAATCAATTAATATGGCTGCTAAAATTACGTTGACTGCCAACTTACGCTCTCAACACTATAAAGCCTTATTTAATCTATACCACACACCGGTCAAGATGATGAAGTGGGGCAACATGCATAATGGGAAGTGTTATAGATGTCAAGTTGACTTGGCGGATATTGTGCATATATTTTTTGATTGCATTGTATTGAAACCTTTTTTGCTATCTATCGCACAATTTCTGTCAAATATTTTCAATTCTGAAGTGGCGATATCTAGAGAGATGATGATGTTTGGATTATGTAAAGATATGGATACTCAGCCACTGTACTATCAAAATCATTATTTTTTTTTATGGCTATGTCAGTTGCCCGCTTATGTATCGCTTCTATGTGGTTGAACTCCGAAGCACCTTCATATGAGATGTGAAGGGCAAAATTTTATAATGTGTTTCATTTAGAATATAACTTGTACCGCATCAAATCGCTGAAAAAAAAGCAGCTTGGGATCAAAATTTGGCAGCCTATGATTGATCACATGGATAGCCTAGAATAGATGTTAGATTCATTGTTCAATCATTCTTCTGTTCTGCTTTTTAGGGCTCGTCCTATTCCATTCCGCAAGGAATGAATAGGACGAGTCTATTGGGGTGAAACTAAGAGCTAAACTAAGCTCTCAAAAAGCGGTTTTCAACGAGTGCATGAGGTCTCGTGAACGCGCTTCAATTCGCCCGAGCTGCCTGCCTCCACATCAAAGCCATCTGTTGCTTTGCGCTCGGCCTCAGGCCGGCATTTCTCCTCCCCTAATTATTCACTGCATGGCCCGCCGGCCGGCCGGCACATCAAAGGCTGCTGCTCCCCATGCGTCTCGTCAGCCCCCCATTAAACAGCACAAGCGTCAATCCAGGTTTCCTCTATGCAGCGCTTCTTCCCCTCAACATGCCATGTTGACCAGACTACTCCAAAACCTTTCACCACTGCCTCCTCTCCTTATTTATTTGGGAGTGATCCCACAAATTATATTTTTAGGGCTCGTCCTTTCCTATTAAGCGCAAACTCGACCAACGTAATTGGAGTGCTTTACTTGTCCTAAAATGCCGTGTTGTCTGTCCCTCGAGCTTGCCGTTTTTTTTCTCCGGGTATCCTCCCTCGTTATAGTAGTGTAGCCACGTGTCTCTTCTTTAAGCAACTTCCGGGCCAGATCACATACATTTGGCACTGGTGCAAAAAATAGCGCACATGCTTGTTTGCACCCCTTAGCTGCTTATGTTATATAAATTGGAGCAAACGCACTCTGCAGTCCATATTACATAAGGGCTCCTGCTCGCCTTTCGCCGTTCTGGGTTCTCCATCCCCAACGTAACCTCACCCCTCCTCTTTTCGCCGTTCCATCTTTGCTCTGCCTCCATTTGCCCTTTCTCTGCCCTCTGCCTCTCCTTCCCCTCCAGTCCACTCCACCACAGTCTCTCCTTTCATGTATCCTAAGCCCACCTCCTCTGTTTTTTTCCTAAAACCCCAGCGTGCGCTCGGCCACATGCCAGCATTTCTCCTCCCTTAATTATTCACTGCACGGCCGGACAGCACATCAAAGGCTGCTGCTCTCCGTGCGTCTCATCGCCCGTCCTCCCTTGTAATTATTTACTTCACTTTACTTTAACAGTTCTTCTTCCTCATCTCTGGTACACGCAGTTGAGTTTCATTGACCTTTTTTCCTCTTAAACATTAGTATAGCGAGATAACAATCCCAGTGATTTTCAAAAGGTGGGCACTTAATGTTTTGTTCTAGTCAAAATCCCAATGTGTTTTTAGCTTTTACTGATCTAACAGTTGCTTGTTTTAGCTATAAAGCCAATAAAATGGGCTATCGTGGTAATAATTCCTGTTCTTTACATTATGCCACGGTTTTGGATTTGAGGTTTTCTACAGTGTGGTCCGTCGCATCTAGATGCCAGAACACTTAGTTTACACAGTTGTTTAACAAAAAAGTATAAGCAAAGTATAAAAACAGAGCCACACCAGTTATATTTACATTAAATTAATATTCTAGAACCCAGTTTATTGAACTTGGTGTATACCTTCATGTTTTAGTGAAGGAGGAAAGTGTTTTTTAAAAGTCTCGTGCTTTTCTTCCAATAGTTAATTAGTTTTTGTTTGATCTTGGGTTATATAATCAAGAACATTTCAGGAGTTAGATTATCCCTTTCAATGAAGGCAGCATATGATGTTCTGGGTCCTGAGGTAATGTTACCAATTCTCGAGGCTGCACCATAGTTTCACGTTTTGTTTCCTAAATGTACGACTCTGCTGGAGGTCTCTCTATGACTGTCTGTCACCCCCCCCCCCTCGCGCGCTCTCTCCTCTGCAGCCCGTCTCTGCCCCGCTCCCCATGCCGCAGTCTCTCCCTTTATCTTTCATTTTTGGCCGAGGCGCCGCCAGCCAGAACCAAAACAAACCGCAGAAATATTTCCTGTTTCTGTCTCTCCTCCTCTTTCTCTCTCTTTCGCCGCTCTTTCTACTCTAATATATCTGCCTCTCTCGTGCCCTCTTTTCCACTGTCTATCGCTCTCTCTCTCTGTGCCTTTGCTTCTGTATCTTTTCCACTGAGCCTGTCTCTGCCTCTCTTTTCAGCTGTCGCTATCTGCCTCTCTCTGTGCCTCAGTCTGCGCCCCTCTCTTTTCCACTGTCATTCTTTGCTTCTCTCTATCTTTGCCCCTGAATGTCTCTGTCTTTTCAATTGTGTCTGTCTCTGTATCTATCTTTCCACAGTCCGCCTCTGCCTTGCTCTGTGTATCAGCCTCCCTGTCTCTGTGATTTCCACTGTGTCTGTCTCTGCCCCTCTATCGTTTCCCCTGTATTTCCTTCCCTCTCTTATCCGCTCTCTGCTTCTGCTGCTTCTCTTTCTTTGTCAATGTGTCTGTCTCTGCCCCTCTTTCTCTCTTCCCTGCCTGTCCCTGCTTCTCTCTCTTCCACTGTCTGTACCAGCCTCTCTCTCTGACTGCCCGTCTCTCTTTCTGTCCCGCTGTCTCTCTCTTTTCTACTTTGCCTCTCTCACTTTTCCACGTTCTATCTCTGCCCGCTCTCTCTTTTTGACTTGCTCTCTATGCCTGTTTCATTGTTTTCTTGCCCTGTCTCACGCTTTCCCAGCACCACCACAGCACCACCCAGCACCACCACAGCATCACTCAGCACCACCAGAGTATCACTCAGCACCACCACAGTATCACTCAGCACCACCACAGCATCACTCAGCACCACCACAGCACCACTCAGCGCAACCACAGCATCACTCAGCACAACCACAGCATCACTCAGCACAACCACAGCATCACTCAGCACAACCACAGCATCACTCCGCGCAACCACTTCATCACTCAGCAACACCATATTATCACTCAGCACCACCACATTATAGCACCACCACATTATCACTCAGCACCACCACATTATCACTTAGCACCACCACAGCACCACTCTGCACCACCACAGCATCACTCAGCACCACTACAGCATCACTCAGCACCATCACAGCATCACTCAGCACCACCACAGCACCACTGAACACCACCACAGCACCCCCACAGCACCACCACAGCACCACCCAGCACCACCACAGCACCACCCAGCACCACCACAGCATCACTCAGCGCCACCACAGCACCACTCGGCATCACCACATCATCACTCAGCATCACCCCAGCATCACTCAGCACCACCACAGCACCATTCAGCACCACCACATTATCACTCAGCACCACCACATTATCATTCAGCACCACCACAGCACCACTCAGCACCACCACAGCACCACTCAGCACCAACACAACATCACTCAGCACCAACACTCAGCACCACCACAGCACCACCACAGCACCACCACATTATCACTCAGCACCACCATATTATCACTGAGCACCACCACATTATCACTCAGCACCACCACAGCACCACTCTGCACCACCACAGCATCATTCAGCACCACCACAGCACCACTCAGCACCACCACAGCACCACTCAGCACCACCACATTATCACTCAGCACCACAACATTATCACTCATCACCACCACAGCACCACTCAGCCCCACCACAGCACCACCACAGCACCACTCAGCACCACCACAGCACCACTCAGCACCACCGCATAACCACCACAGCACCACCCAGCATCACCACAGCACCACCACAGCACCACCACAGCATCACTCACCATCACCACATCATCACTCAGCATCACCCCAGCATCACTCAGCACCACCACAGCACCACTCAGCATCACCACATCATCACTCAGCGCCACCTCAGCATCAATCTGTGCAAACATTCAACAACAACTTGTTCAAATATTTTCTAGCAATGTTTCAAGCTTTATTACAAATGTCATAAAAAAAGTTAAATGTTTTCACTTCTGTTCTTGTTAAAACATTGTGATTTGTAAGATCAATACATGTAAGACAGGGGAAAACAAAAGATGTACCTTTACTAATGCTATACATGTAACATTTGATAATTTCACAACTATTGCCATTTCTAATAACAAAATTAATACTTTTATATTTAAAAACAAAAACTTCACAAAATATTTACATTTTCCACACCAAAAGCTCAAACTTTTCTATTGCGAGACCTATTGCATTTCCAATCACCAGGCATACACACCACCAGCCATCTGTGCACTCTTTCACCAGGCATACACAGCACCAGCCGTCAGTGCACACTTTCACCAGGCACAGACACCATCAGTCATCAGTGCACGCTTTCACCAGGCACAAACACCACCAGCCGTCTGTGCATGCTTTCACCAGGCACACACCACCAGATGTCAGTGCACACTTCCACCAAGCACAGACCACCAGACATCAGTGCACGCTTTCACCAAGCAGACACACACCACCAGACGTCAGTGCATGCTTTCACCAGGCACACACACCCTCAAACTCCAACTCCACCCTCCAAAGCCACCCTCCAACTCCACCCTCCAACTCCACCCTCCAAATCCAACTCCACCCTCCAAATCCAACTCCACCGTCCAACTCCACCCTCCAAATCCAACTCCACCCTCCAACTCCAACCTCCAATTCCAACTTCCAACTCCACCCTCCAACTCCAAATCCACCCTCCAACTCCAAATCCACCCTCCAACTCCAAATCCACCCTTCAACTCCACCCTCCAACTCCAAATCCACCCTCCAGCTCCACCCTCCAATACAACTCCACCCTCCAACTCCACCCTCCAACTCCACCCTCCAACTCCACCCTCCAACTCCACCCTCCAATCCAACTCCACCCTCCAACTCCACCCTCCAACTCCACCCTCCAACTCCACCCTCCAAATACACCCTCCAAATACACCCTCCAACTCCAAATACACCCTCCAACTCCAAATACACCCTCCAACTCCAACTCCACCCTCCAACTCCACCAGGCACACACACCACCAGCCGGCAGTGCACACTTCCACCTCAGCACCACCACAGCACCACTCAGCACCACTACAGCATCTCTCAGGGGCACCACAACATCACTATGCGCTACAACAGCATTACTGAACGCCACAGCATCACTTGTCCCCAAAACAACATCACTCAGCGCCACCACAGCATCAATCTGTGCAACCATTCAACAACAACTGGTTAAAATATTTTCTGTCAATGTTTCAAGCTTTATTGCAAATGTCATAAAAAGATGTTAAATGTTTTCACTTCTGTTCTTGTTAAAACATTGTGATTTTGTGATTTGCTGCTAACATAATCTTCCACAAAATTATTTGCTAAGGTTTCAGCTATTGCCATTATATATGACAAATTATTGAATTTAACTATTAAATATTGGTAAAAATTTTTTCCTAATTTTAATATTAATACATCTAAGTCATGTAAAGACAACACATATTGCATTACAAATGCTATAGGTGTTACATTTCCACAAGTTAACACTATTAGCATTGTAAATGACAAAGTTATTATTTACCAAAATTTCAAAACAAAAACATAAATAAAAAATTTGTCTTTTACAATAATAATCCCTCAAACTTTACTATTGCGAGCCCTATTGCATTGCAAATGCTTGTTTTCTTTTCCTCTGTGTGTTTTTTGGCATGTAAGCTTGCACATATTGTGTTTCAGTGAATCTCTAATATGCTAGCTAACGGATTGATGTCCATATGTATTTGTATTTGCCTTGATTATGCTATGAACTGAGTGATAATAAAAATATTTTAAAAAATAAATAAAAAATTATCATTTACAAAACCTTTGAAATTCACTGAAAAAAACCATAGGTTTCAGCCATGTTATAGTTAGGAATTAGCATTTAAAAAACCTTTGACATTCACTGAAAAAACCATAGGTTTCAGCCATGTTATAGTTAGGAATTAGCATTTAAAAAACCATAAAAATTCACTGAAAAAACCATAGGTTTCACACATGTTAGTTAGCTGGACATTTCACTCATACAAAACCATTGAAATTCCCCCGTTATAGTTAGTTCAGCTAACTATAACTCGCGCGCCTGCAATGCACTGCTGATGACGTCACATTACATCACTCATGACATGGTCAGTGACATCACTCATGACATCACTGATGACATCTCAAATGACATCACTGATGACATCATCCTTGTGAAAAAATGTGGCAGACCTCCTCTCAGCGTAATATAACCTTTGATACACACCTTCAAAAATAGAAACTAAAATTTTCAAAAAAATTGAGATACCAATACCAGTTAGAACAACCTACTCAGTAATTCCTAAATCTACATACACGCCACTCATTCACCAACAGTTCTATATAGTCACTCATACATGTACTCACTCATCATATGTACTTATACACCTATACATCCTGTTACACACCGATACTCATCCATACAGTTACTCACACACGTACTCACACATGCAAATAAACTATCAAACATCCATTTACTTGCATATTCAGCTATACACACACCACTACACTTACTTTTACAGAAACGTACACATACTTACTCTCTTAAACAATCATTTATAGAAACACATACTTATTTATGCAGGAATTTTAATTTTAATTTTAATTTTGAATTTAAAAACATTTGTTGAGCGCACTTTTACCTAGCGGTTTCTTGGCGCTTTTCGGATTATAACCAGCAATAGCAGCGAGAGGGGCTAGGCAGCGAAAGCTCGGGAGAAAAGGAAGGTTTTGAGGTTCTTACGGAACTCGATGTAGGAGGGTGAAGTGCGGAGGCGCAGAGGGAGAGAGTTCCAAAAAGTTGGGGCAAGAACCGCGAATTTTGCTCCTCCCGCCTTCTTCTTTTTGAAACGGGGAATGGTCAGGAGTGCCAAGTGGGTGGAGCGGAGTTCTCTAGCCGGCCGGTAAGGTTTGATGGCTGAGCATATAAACTCGGGAGCAGTGCCCATCCTGGCCTGAAAGGTGAGGCAGCCGAGTTTGAATAAGGCTCGCTCTCTCACAGGTAGCCAGTGTAATGCCTGCAGCAAAGGAGTGGCACGATGAAATTTGGGCAGGCCATGGATCAGGCGAGCAGCCTGATTCTGCACTAGTTGCAGACGGTGAATGGCGTAGGCAGGCGCGCCATTGTAGATTATGTTACCATAATCGAGGCGCGAGAGCACCATTGCCATCACGATGACTTTTAATGCCGGGAGGGAGAAGAAGCGGGAGATCTTCCTGATTGTCCTGAGGGAAAAGAAACAGGAGGACACAACTGAACTAACTTGGGAGTGAACCGAAAGTTGTGAGTTGAGAAGAATCCCAAGGGTTTTAACTTTGGGGACAGGGAGTGGGGAAGCACCAAGTGAGGGGGGCCAATAAGAGGGAGACCAGGGACTGCAACCACCTCCGGTCAAGACCAACTCTGTCTTGTCCGGATTGAGTTTGAGGTGGTTGCAGTTCATCCAGTCCTGAATGAACAGCATAACTGTTTGAACATTCTGGGCGGAGGAAGGGGAATTGGAGAGATTAAAAATTAGCTGGAAGTCATCGGCGTAGTTGAACACCGTGACCTCGAGCTGCTGTAACATAAAAATGAGGGGGTAGATGTATAAATTAAACAGGAGCGGGGAAAGTGAAGAACCCTGGGGAACACCACACTCCACCTTACGGGAGACAGCGGCGAAACCAGCAAGGTGGACCGCCTGAGTCCTCTCGCTCAAAAAAGACTCAAGCCAGGAGAAGGCTAAGCCCTCTATGCCCGCCGCCCTGACACAGGTGAGAAGGGTGGAGTGGTCCACCGTGTCAAAAGCGGCGGACAGATCTAAGAGGATGAGGGCTTGCGAGAGGTTGGTGTCGATGCCCTCACGTAGCCCATCCATCACTGAGATCACCACCTTCTCCGTAGAGTGGAGGGGCCTAAAGCCCGCCTGGCAAGGGGAGAGGCAATGATTTGCCTCCACATGAGTGCTCAGGGTTCTGGTGACATGGGTTTCTAAAACCTTTCCCAAATAAGGTAGAAGAGAAATGGGACGATAGTTAAAGGAGAGTGAGGGATCGGTGCCAGCCTTTTTTAAAATTGGGATGATAACCGCAGTTTTATGGAGATTAGGAACAATGCCATTACTAAGTGAGTCATTGAGAAGTGTGAGAGGCGGGGTGGGACAAGTTAGAAAGATTTCTCTAAGAATGTGAGCGGGGCCAAAGTCCAAGGGGGAGCCCGATTTCACCCGTTGGAGCAGTGGGGGGAGTGTGTCCTTGGTCAAGAGGGGAATACTGGTTAATTTGGTGACAGTGGGAGGGGGAGAAGGGTTGATAAATGTAGGTGATGGGAGAGGGATGTTGGTTTTAATCATTGCCACCTTCTCAGTGAAAAATTCATTGAGTGAGTCGCAAAGAGGTTGGGAGGGGGGAATCACAGCCGTAGCTCTGTCAGATGAGGCCAATTCATGCACTGTCGCAAAGATTTCTTTGGACTGGGACTCTGCTGCCAGTATCCTGTTGGAATAAAACTCTGTTTTAGCGTCAAGGATGCCTTTTTTGTAAATCTGGAGAACAGATAAGTAGGTGGTTTTTAGCACAGGACAGTACGCTCTTCTCCATGCACGCTGGCCCTCCGAGCAGCCAGTTTCTTCACCTTAAGATCTGGGGTGAACCATCTGTTGGCTGCATGGGCCCGCTTGACCGTGATGCGTCGCAGGGGAGCGAATTCGTCGCCCGCATGGGTCAGCCAGTTCTTAATGGTGGCCAGCTGGGCTGGAGCAGCAAGACCTGAAAGGTTGGGACTGGTTTTGGCCAGAGACGAGCAAAAGGATGGCATGTCAGTTTTGCCCCATTTGCTGATCCAGATGTTTTTAGGGGGCGGGGGTTTTGCCTCAGGGGCTAGGGCAAGGGAGAATGAGATGAGCGAATGGTCTGACCAAGGGCAAGGGGAAATGGTGGGGGGTGTTGTGGGGATGTTCAGAGTCCAGATCTGGTCCAACGTGTGACCCTGTATGTGAGTAGAACTGTGGATATGAGGCGTAAAGTTAAGGCTGATCATCAGATCAGTGAACACCTTAGAAAGGGAGCTTTCAGCAGGATCATTTGGCCAGAAATTGAGGTCTCCTAGGACTAACACTGACGAGTTGTTTACCGCCAGTGTGGCCAGGAGATCTTGGAGGCAGGAAATAAAGGAAGGAGTGGAATGGGGGGGCCGGTAGATAAGAACAGAGGTCAGGGGTGTCTGGTAGGAGGTGGAACGTGTCACCAGGTAGTCTACTTCTGGGATGGGGGGGAAGGGAAGAATCTGAAAGTGGAGGTCGGTGCGAGCTATCAGGGCCACACCTCCACCCCTCCTGCCCTCCGGGCGGTCCGCTCGAATAGCAGAATATGAGGGGGGCAGTGCAGCTAAAACTTTGGGCAGGGAGTCGGCCTTGAACCAGGTCTCTGTTAAAAACAGGAGGTCCGGTTCATATGTGTCGATGTAATCAAATAGCTCGTACTGATGGTTAACCGCCGACCGAGTGTTCAAGAGCGTGGCCGTGGTATTAAATACCGGGGGGTGGGGGGTGAAAGGGAGGGGGGGGATGGGCGGGGGGTAGCAGGCGAAGGGGTCAGCTGCGATATAATCACGGGTGGTGTACTAGAGGGGGGAATAAATAAACCAAGGTGAATCAGATAGTCAGTGACGGAGGATCCGATAACACCGAGGTTCCAATATGAGCAGAGCTGAGATGATGAATATGTGAGAAGAGAGGTATGATGGGGTGCCCCTAGCCCCTGCCAGCCGCGGACGGGCGCACCCGGGCTGGACTCTGGCTTGACTCCGGCGCGATGACGGCGCGCCCGCTGAACGCGTCCGCTGCGCGGAGTCATAGCCGTTTGTTTTTATACTCTTTTCAGTCTCGCCCCAAGGGAGGACCCCTACCCAAGATGGCTGCCACACTCGCTCTGCCCTAACCCCAGGATGAACAGCCCCAAAATCGACCGTACCCTCTGAGGAAGGAAGCGCCGGATGTGGTGAGTACAAATTAATCAGCAGTAATTTATACAATTTAAAATGAGGTCTTAGCCCAAAATCGGAAAAGACGACAGCGTCACGATAAATCCGCGCGCTTAGTGCAGGGGGGGAAAGGACACAGGGGGTAGTGCGCTCGAGAATAATAGATTTTAAAACAGCTCTAGAGAAGGAGAGAAAATAAAAGTAACTGCCCGGCTCAAGCCTCAGGCATCGATTGCAGGAATCTCGCGCCTAGAGTCCTCTTACTGTTTTCATACTCTTTTCAGACTCGCCCCAAGGGAGGACCCCTACCCAAGATGGCTGCCACACTCGCTCTGCCCTAACCCCAGGATGAACAACCCCAAAATCGGCCGTACCCTCTGAGGAAGGAAGCGCCGGATGTGGTGAGTACAAATTAATCAGCAGTAATTTATACAATTTAAAATGAGGTCTTAGCCCAAAATCGGAAAAGACGACAGCGTCGCGATAAATCCGCGCGCTTAGTGCAGGGGGGGAAAGGACACAGGGGGTAGTGCGCTCGAGAATAATAGATTTTTAAAACAGCTCTAGAGAAGGAGAGAAAATAAAAGTAACTGCCCGGCTCAAGCCTCAGGCATCGATTGCAGGAATCTCGCGCCTAGAGTCCTCTTACTGTTTTTATTCTCTTTTCAGTCTCGCCCCAAGGGAGGACCCCTACCCAAGATGGCTGCCACACTCGCTCTGCCCTAACCCCAGGATGAACAGCCCCAAAATCGGCCGTACCCTCTGAGGAAGGAAGCGCCGGATGTGGTGAGTACAAATTAATCAGCAGTAATTTATACAATTTAAAATGAGGTCTTAGCCCAAAATCGGAAAAGACGACAGCGTCGCGATAAATCCGCGCGCTTAGTGTAGGAACTCTTCCAATCTCTCACACCCTCATGTATAATCACTTATATACATCAATACTCACATATAGTAAATTAAAACATATGTAGTCCATACTAATATTATAAAGAGAGAGCCCAAACCTTTGAGGCGGGTAATCTCAGTAACCACAGCACCAATCACAACACCCAATACAGCATTGGAAAGGGCAGTTGCAGCAGAAGGACATAGGCTATGCAGACGGCCACCATATACATTTAAAATGTAAAAGAACCGTGCCAGCAAAGTAGTCCCTTGTGGGCGTGTCTGCGTTGTGCTGTGGGCTTGGGCTGGGGGCGTGACTACCGCTGGGGACGTGTGGTACGGCCATCATATCGTGGGCTGTGGGCGTGTGCTGGGGGCGTGACAAACGCTGGGGGCGTGTGTCCGCCCTTCATGCCATGTGAGTCGTAAATACAAGCGCCAATTACGTTGCTGCGCAGCATCAAGGGGCACGTTGGGGGCGTGACACTCTGGGGGCGTGAGAAACGCTGGGGCGAGTGTCCGGCCTTCATGCCATGTGAACGCAATTGCGCGGCATCAATGGGCACGCTGGGGGCATGAGAAACGCTGGGGGCGTGTGCTACGTTCCACCCTTCATGCCATGTGGGTCGTACATTAATCAGAAGATCGTCTGCTGTGGCCGTGTGCTGGGGCGTGACAAACGCGTTCAGCTGGAGGCGTGGTAAGTAACGTTACTGCAGCCTCTCCTGCGCGCTGTTACTGAACTCTCTCATTCAACGAAATTACACGTGCCTTCTACCATCAACAAGGGCTCTAGCCGGGCTCAGGCGGTGGATCAGTAAAATAATGACACGCGCCTGAGAACATCAACCAGGGCGGCCGCTGGGCCTCAAGCGGGGGAACACGCGCCTGCTAACGTCAAACAGGCCTGCATCTGGGCCTCAAGCGGGGTAACATGCCAATGAGCGTGTCTGCAGGGACAATTACTGCAGCATCTCCTACTCGCTGTCACTCAACTCTCTCATTAAACAGATTTACCCGCGGCTGATAACTCTCTCATTCAACGACATTACACGCGCCTGCTAACATCAACCAGGGCTGTAGCCGGGCTCAGGCGGCGGATCACTACACCAATTACACACGCCTGCTAACATCAACCAGGGCTGCAGCTGATCCTTCTCCGTCCGGATTCTAATGAAACAAAAAATGTTGTCTACCGCGAGATTTTAAAATAAATTGCCCTTGCCAAATACACACATTACACACATTCTATTTCATACCAGGACAACGTCGGGACAGGCTGCTAGTATATATATATATATATGCTCACTCTGGGCTTGGACATCACAGGTTCGAACTGTTATAGTTCTTCGTGTATGCCAAAGGTATTTGGATGGTCCACAGCCCGCCTCGAAGCCCAAGAAGAAAAGTTGGCAGTCGCGAGGTTAGCCAATCCTCGCTTTGGGCAGCAGACACTGTCTTTGCAGCCCCTGCGGCATGGACCCCTGGAATCAGAGGCAGAGGCGTTACAGGGGAACAGAGGAGGTTTTATTGTGGACAGCAAAGCTGAGAACGTACCATCACTTTTTTAGTTTATGGCACACTTTGCTTTCATTTCCGCACTAACGCACAAGGTGTGTGACATCACTCTACCCCACCAGCAACAACCCCCAAGGACCTTCTACAGGGGACTCTGGGACTTGTAGTTTTCCCAGGATATACGGGACGCTACACAGGTGTGCTGCTTCAAGGTACTGGGGGCGGTGCAGACTTGCTACATCGAGTTCAAATACAGGCGGGATCTTGAGCAAAGTGCCTATTCACCGTGGAGGCTTTGGGCGCTGACGAAGGCAAACATCCGCCAGAAATGCATCCGCCATTGATCACATTAAAGCCTCCAAACGTTTCCCCTTGGGTCTCTGTTCTTCTTTGTTCGGAAGGAGTTTCTTTGCACATACCCCCGCGTTAGCCTGAGACGCGTTACAGACTCCCCGCCTCACTCTGGGCTTGGACATCACAGGTTCGAACTGTTATAGTTCTTCGTGTATGCCAAAGGTATTTGGATGGTCCACAGCCCGCCTCAGAGCCCAGGAAGAAAAGTTGGCAGTCGCGAGGTTAGCCACACCTTGCTTTGGGCAGCAGACACTGTTTTTGCAGCCCCTGCGGCATGGACCCCTGGAATCAGAGGCAGAGGCGTTACAGGGGAACAGAGGAGGTTTTATTGTGGACAGCAAAGCAGAGAACGTACCATCACTTTTTTGGTTTATGGCACACTTTGCTTTCATTTCCGGACTAACGCACAAGGTGTGTGACATCACTCTACCCCCCCCAGCAACAACCCCCAAGGACCTTCTACAGAGGACTCTTGGACTTGTAGTTTTCACAGGATATACGGGATGCTACTCAGGTGTGCTGCTTCAAGGTACTGGGGGCGGTGCGGACTTGCTACATCTAGTTCAAATAGAGGCGGGATCTTGAGCAAAGTACCTATTCACCCGTTGAGGCTTTGGGCGCTGGGGAAGGCAAACATCCGCCAAAAATGCATCCGCCATTGATCACATTAAAGCCTCCAAATGTTTCCCCTTGGGTCTCTGTTCTTCTTTGTTCGGAAGGAGTTTCATTGCACATACCTCCACGTCAGCCTGAGACGCGTTACAGACTCCCCGCCTCACTCTAGGCTTGGACATCACAGGTTCGAACTGTTATAGTTCTTCGTGTATGTCAAAGGTATTTGGATGGTCCACAGCCCGCCTCGGAGCCCAGGAAGAAAAGTTGGCAGTCGCGAGGTTAGTCAAACCTCGCTTTGGGCAGCAGACACTGTCTTTGCAGCCCCTGCGGCATGGACCACTGGAATCACAGGCGGAGGCGTTACAGGGGAACAGAGGAGGTTTTATTGTGGACAGCAAAGCTGAGAACGTACTATCACTTGTTTGGTTTATGGCACACTTAGCTTTCATTTCCGCACTAACGCACAAGGTGTGTGACATCACTCTACCACCCCCCCTAGCAACAACCCCCAAGGACCTTCTACAGGGGACTCTGGGACTTGTAGTTTTCCCAGGATATACGGGATGCTACACAGGTGTGCTGCTTCAAGGTACTGGGGGCGGTGCGGACTTGCTACATCGAGTTCAAATAGAGGCGGGATCTTGAGCAAAGTGCCTATTCACCCGTGGAGGATTTGGGCGCTGACGAAGGCAAACATCCGCCAGAAATGCATCCGCCATTGATCACATTAAAGCCTCCAAACGTTTCCCCTGGGTCTCTGTTCTTCTTTGTTCGGAAGGAGTTTATTTGCACATACCCACGCGTCAGCCTGAGACGCGTTACAGACTCCCCACCTCACTCTGGGCTTGGACATCACAGGTTCGAACTGGTATAGTTCTTCGTGTATGCCAAAGGTATTTGGATGGTCCACAGCCCGCCTCGGAGCCCAGGAAGAAAAATTGGCAGTCGCGAGGTTAGCCACACCTTGCTTTTGGGCAGCAGACACTGTCTTTGCAGCCCCTGCGGCATGGACCCCTGGAATCAGAGGCAGAGGCGTTACAGGGGAACAGAGGAGGTTTTATTGTGGACAGCAAAGCTGAGCACGTACCGTCACTTTTTTGGTTTATGGCACACTTTGCTTTCATTTCCGCACTAACGCACAAGGTGTGTGACATCACTCTACCCCCCCCAGCAACAACCCCCAAGGACCTTCTACAGGGGACTCTGGGATTTGTAGTTTTCCCAGGATATACGGGATGCTACACAGGTGTGCTGCTTCAAGGTACTGGGGGCGGTGCGGACTTGCTACATCTAGTTCAAATAGAGGTGAGATCTTGAGCAAAGTACCTATTCACCCGTGGAGGCTTTGGGCGCTGACGAAGGCAGACATCCGCCAGAAATGCATCCACCATTGATCACATTAAAGCCTCCAAACGGTTCCCCTTGGGTCTCGCTTCTTCTTTGTTCGGAAGGAGTTTCATTGCACATACCTCCATGTCAGCCTGAGACGCGTTACAGACTCCCCGCCTCACTCTAGGCTTGGACATCACAGGTTCGAACTGTTATAGTTCTTCGTGTGTGCCAAAGGTATTTGGATGGTCCTCAGCCCGCCTCGGAGCCCAGGAAGAAAAGTTGGCAGTCGCGAGGTTAGCCAAACCTCACTTTGGGCAGCAGACACTGTCTTTGTAGCCCCTGCGGCATGGACCCCTGGAATCAGAGGCGGAGGCGTTACAGGGGAACAGAGGAGGTTTTATTGTGGACAGCAAAGCTGAGAACGTACCATCACTTTTTTGGTTTATGGCACACTTTGCTTTCATTTCTGCACTAACGTACAAGGTGTGTGACATCACTCTACCCCCCAGCAACAACCCCCAAGGACCTTCTACAGGGGACTCTGGGACTTGTAGTTTTCCCAGGATATAAGGGACGCTACACAGGTGTGCTGCTTCAAGGTACTGGGGGCGGTGCGGACTTGCTACATCGAGTTCAAATAGAGGCGGGATCTTAAGCAAAGTGCCTATTCACCCGTGGAGGCTTTGGGCGCTGACGAAGACAAATATCCGCCAGAAATGAATCCGCCATTGATCACATTAAAGCCTCCAAACGTTTCCCCTTGGGTCTCTGTTCTTCTTTGTTCGGAATGAGTTTATTTGCACATACCCCCGCGTCAGCCTGAGACGCGTTACAGACTCCCCACCTCACTCTGGGCTTGGACATCACAGGTACGAACTGTTATAGTTCTTCGTGTATGCCAAAGGTATTTGGATGGTCCACAGCCCGCCTCGGAGCCCAGGAAGAAAAGTTGGCAGTCACAAGGTTAGTCAAACCTCGCTTTGGGCAGCAGACACTGTCTTTGCAGCCCCTGCGGCATGGACCCTGGAATCAGAGGCGGAGGCGTTACAGGGGAACAGGGACGCTACACAGGTGTGCTGCTTCAAGGTACTGGGGGCGGTGCGGACTTGCTACATCGAGTTCAAATAGAGGCGGGATCTTGAGCAAAGTGCCTATTCACCCGTGGAGGCTTTGGGCACTGACGAAGGCAAACATCCGCCAGAAATGCATCCGCCATTGATCACATTAAAGCCTCCAAACGTTTCCCCTGGGTCTCTGTTCTTCTTTGTTCGGAAGGAGTTTATTTGCACATTCCCCCGCGTCAGCCTGAGACGCGTTACAGACTCCCCACCTCACTCTGGACTTGGACATCACAGGTTCGAACTGTTATAATTCTTCGTGTATGCCAAAGGTATTTGGATGGTCCACAGCCCGCCTCAGAGCCGAGGAAGAAAAGTTGGCAGTCGCGAGGTTAGCCACACCTTGCTTTTGGGCAGCAGACACTGTCTTTGCAGCCCCTGCGGCATGGACCCCTGGAATCAGAGGCAGAGGCGTTACAGGGGAACAGAGGAGGTTTTATTGTGGACAGCAAAGCTGAGAACGTACCTTCACTTTTTTGGTTTATGGCACACTTTGCTTTCATTTCCACACTAACGCACAAGTTGTGTGACATCACTCTACCCCCCCAGCAACAACCCCCAAGGACCTTCTACATGGGACTCTGGGATTTGTAGTTTTCCCAGGATATACGGGATGCTACACAGGTGTGCTGCTTCAAGGTACTAGGGGCGGTGCGGACTTGCTACATCTAGTTCAAATAGAGGCGGGATCTTGAGCAAAGTACCTATTCACCCATGGAGTCTTTGGGCGCTGACGAAGGCAGACATCCGCCAGAAATGCATCCACCATTGATCACATTAAAGCCTCCAAACGTTTCCCCTTGGGTCTCTGTTCTTCTTTGTTCGGAAGGAGTTTCATTGCACATACCTCCACGTCAGCCTGAGACGCGTTACAGACTCCCCGCCTCACTCTAGGCTTGGACATCACAGGTTCGAACTGTTATAGTTCTTCGTGTATGTCAAAGGTATTTGGATGGTCCACAGCCCGCCTCGGAGCCCAGGAAGAAAAGTTGGCAGTCGCGAGGTTAGTCAAACCTCGCTTTGGGCAGCAGACACTGTCTTTGCAGCCCCTGCGGCATGGACCACTGGAATCACAGGCGGAGGCGTTACAGGGGAACAGAGGAGGTTTTATTGTGGACAGCAAAGCTGAGAACGTACTATCACTTGTTTGGTTTATGGCACACTTAGCTTTCATTTCCGCACTAACGCACAAGGTGTGTGACATCACTCTACCACCCCCCCTAGCAACAACCCCCAAGGACCTTCTACAGGGGACTCTGGGACTTGTAGTTTTCCCAGGATATACGGGATGCTACACAGGTGTGCTGCTTCAAGGTACTGGGGGCGGTGCGGACTTGCTACATCGAGTTCAAATAGAGGCGGGATCTTGAGCAAAGTGCCTATTCACCCGTGGAGGATTTGGGCGCTGACGAAGGCAAACATCCGCCAGAAATGCATCCGCCATTGATCACATTAAAGCCTCCAAACGTTTCCCCTGGGTCTCTGTTCTTCTTTGTTCGGAAGGAGTTTATTTGCACATACCCCCGCGTCAGCCTGAGACGCGTTACAGACTCCCCACCTCACTCTGGGCTTGGACATCACAGGTTCGAACTGGTATAGTTCTTCGTGTATGCCAAAGGTATTTGGATGGTCCACAGCCCGCCTCGGAGCCCAGGAAGAAAAATTGGCAGTCGCGAGGTTAGCCACACCTTGCTTTTGGGCAGCAGACACTGTCTTTGCAGCCCCTGCGGCATGGACCCCTGGAATCAGAGGCAGAGGCGTTACAGGGGAACAGAGGAGGTTTTATTGTGGACAGCAAAGCTGAGCACGTACCGTCACTTTTTTGGTTTATGGCACACTTTGCTTTCATTTCCGCACTAACGCACAAGGTGTGTGACATCACTCTACCCCCCCCAGCAACAACCCCCAAGGACCTTCTACAGGGGACTCTGGGATTTGTAGTTTTCCCAGGATATACGGGATGCTACACAGGTGTGCTGCTTCAAGGTACTGGGGGCGGTGCGGACTTGCTACATCTAGTTCAAATAGAGGCGAGATCTTGAGCAAAGTACCTATTCACCCATGGAGGCTTTGGGCGCTGACGAAGGCAGACATCCGCCAGAAATGCATCCACCATTGATCACATTAAAGCCTCCAAACGGTTCCCCTTGGGTCTCGCTTCTTCTTTGTTCGGAAGGAGTTTCATTGCACATACCTCCATGTCAGCCTGAGACGCGTTACAGACTCCCCGCCTCACTCTAGGCTTGGACATCACAGGTTCGAACTGTTATAGTTCTTCGTGTGTGCCAAAGGTATTTGGATGGTCCTCAGCCCGCCTCGGAGCCCAGGAAGAAAAGTTGGCAGTCGCGAGGTTAGCCAAACCTCACTTTGGGCAGCAGACACTGTCTTTGTAGCCCCTGCGGCATGGACCCCTGGAATCAGAGGCGGAGGCGTTACAGGGGAACAGAGGAGGTTTTATTGTGGACAGCAAAGCTGAGAACGTACCATCACTTTTTTGGTTTATGGCACACTTTGCTTTCATTTCTGCACTAACGTACAAGGTGTGTGACATCACTCTACCCCCCAGCAACAACCCCCAAGGACCTTCTACAGGGGACTCTGGGACTTGTAGTTTTCCCAGGATATAAGGGACGCTACACAGGTGTGCTGCTTCAAGGTACTGGGGGCGGTGCGGACTTGCTACATCGAGTTCAAATAGAGGCGGGATCTTAAGCAAAGTGCCTATTCACCCGTGGAGGCTTTGGGCGCTGACGAAGACAAATATCCGCCAGAAATGAATCCGCCATTGATCACATTAAAGCCTCCAAACGTTTCCCCTTGGGTCTCTGTTCTTCTTTGTTCGGAATGAGTTTATTTGCACATACCCCCGCGTCAGCCTGAGACGCGTTACAGACTCCCCACCTCACTCTGGGCTTGGACATCACAGGTACGAACTGTTATAGTTCTTCGTGTATGCCAAAGGTATTTGGATGGTCCACAGCCCGCCTCGGAGCCCAGGAAGAAAAGTTGGCAGTCACAAGGTTAGTCAAACCTCGCTTTGGGCAGCAGACACTGTCTTTGCAGCCCCTGCGGCATGGACCCTGGAATCAGAGGCGGAGGCGTTACAGGGGAACAGGGACGCTACACAGGTGTGCTGCTTCAAGGTACTGGGGGCGGTGCGGACTTGCTACATCGAGTTCAAATAGAGGCGGGATCTTGAGCAAAGTGCCTATTCACCCGTGGAGGCTTTGGGCACTGACGAAGGCAAACATCCGCCAGAAATGCATCCGCCATTGATCACATTAAAGCCTCCAAACGTTTCCCCTGGGTCTCTGTTCTTCTTTGTTCGGAAGGAGTTTATTTGCACATTCCCCCGCGTCAGCCTGAGACGCGTTACAGACTCCCCACCTCACTCTGGACTTGGACATCACAGGTTCGAACTGTTATAATTCTTCGTGTATGCCAAAGGTATTTGGATGGTCCACAGCCCGCCTCAGAGCCCAGGAAGAAAAGTTGGCAGTCGCGAGGTTAGCCACACCTTGCTTTTGGGCAGCAGACACTGTCTTTGCAGCCCCTGCGGCATGGACCCCTGGAATCAGAGGCAGAGGCGTTACAGGGGAACAGAGGAGGTTTTATTGTGGACAGCAAAGCTGAGAACGTACCTTCACTTTTTTGGTTTATGGCACACTTTGCTTTCATTTCCACACTAACGCACAAGTTGTGTGACATCACTCTACCCCCCCAGCAACAACCCCCAAGGACCTTCTACATGGGACTCTGGGATTTGTAGTTTTCCCAGGATATACGGGATGCTACACAGGTGTGCTGCTTCAAGGTACTAGGGGCGGTGCGGACTTGCTACATCTAGTTCAAATAGAGGCGGGATCTTGAGCAAAGTACCTATTCACCCATGGAGTCTTTGGGCGCTGACGAAGGCAGACATCCGCCAGAAATGCATCCACCATTGATCACATTAAAGCCTCCAAACGTTTCCCCTTGGGTCTCTGTTCTTCTTTGTTCGGAAGGAGTTTCATTGCACATACCTCCACGTCAGCCTGAGACGCGTTACAGACTCCCCGCCTCACTCTAGGCTTGGACATCACAGGTTCGAACTGTTATAGTTCTTCGTGTATGCCAAAGGTATTTGGATGGTCCTCAGCCCGCCTCGGAGCCCAGGAAGAAAAGTTAGCAGTCGCGAGGTTAGCCAAACCTCACTTTGGGCAGCAGACACTGTCTTTGTAGCCCCTGCGGCATGGACCCCTGGAATCAGAGGCGGAGGCGTTACAGGGGAACAGAGGAGGTTTTATTGTGGACAGCAAAGCTGAGAACGTACCATCACTTTTTTGGTTTATGGCACACTTTGCTTTCATTTCTGCACTAACGTACAAGGTGTGTGACATCACTCTATCCCCCAGCAACAACCCCCAAGGACCTTCTACAGGGGACTCTGGGACTTGTAGTTTTCCCAGGATATAAGGGACGCTACACAGGTGTGCTGCTTCAAGGTACTGGGGGCGGTGCGGACTTGCTACATCGAGTTCAAATAGAGGCGGGATCTTAAGCAAAGTGCCTATTCACCCGTGGAGGCTTTGGGCGCTGACGAAGACAAATATCCACCAGAAATGCATCCGCCATTGATCACATTAAAGCCTCCAAACGTTTCCCCTTGGGTCTCTGTTCTTCTTTGTTCGGAATGAGTTTATTTGCACATACCCCCGCGTCAGCCTGAGACGCGTTACAGACTCCCCACCTCACTCTGGGCTTGGACATCACAGGTACGAACTGTTATAGTTCTTCGTGTATGCCAAAGGTATTTGGATGGTCCACAGCCCGCCTCGGAGCCCAGGAAGAAAAGTTGGCAGTCACAAGGTTAGTCAAACCTCGCTTTGGGCAGCAGACACTGTCTTTGCAGCCCCTGCGGCATGGACCCTGGAATCAGAGGCGGAGGCGTTACAGGGGAACAGGGACGCTACAGAGGTGTGCTGCTTCAAGGTACTGGGGGCGGTGCGGACTTGCTACATCGAGTTCAAATAGAGGCGGGATCTTGAGCAAAGTGCCTATTCACCCGTGGAGGCTTTGGGCACTGACGAAGGCAAACATCCGCCAGAAATGCATCCGCCATTGATCACATTAAAGCCTCCAAACGTTTCCCCTGGGTCTCTGTTCTTCTTTGTTCGGAAGGAGTTTATTTGCACATTCCCCCGCGTCAGCCTGAGACGCGTTACAGACTCCCCACCTCACTCTGGGCTTGGACATCACAGGTTCGAACTGTTATAGTTCATCGTGTATGCCAAAGGTATTTGGATGGTCCACAGCCCGCCTCAGAGCCCAGGAAGAAAAGTTGGCAGTCGCGAGGTTAGCCACACCTTGCTTTTGGGCAGCAGACACTGTCTTTGCAGCCCCTGCGGCATGGACCCCTGGAATCAGAGGCAGAGGCGTTACAGGGGAACAGAGGAGGTTTTATTGTGGACAGCAAAGCTGAGAACGTACCTTCACTTTTTTGGTTTATGGCACACTTTGCTTTCATTTCCACACTAACGCACAAGTTGTGTGACATCACTCTACCCCCCCAGCAACAACCCCCAAGGACCTTCTACATGGGACTCTGGGATTTGTAGTTTTCCCAGGATATACGGGATGCTACACAGGTGTGCTGCTTCAAGGTACTAGGGGCGGGGCGGACTTGCTACATCTAGTTCAAATAGAGGCGGGATCTTGAGCAAAGTACCTATTCACCCATGGAGTCTTTGGGCGCTGACGAAGGCAGACATCCGCCAGAAATGCATCCACCATTGATCACATTAAAGCCTCCAAACGTTTCCCCTTGGGTCTCTGTTCTTCTTTGTTCGGAAGGAGTTTCATTGCACATACCTCCACGTCAGCCTGAGACGCGTTACAGACTCCCCGCCTCACTCTAGGCTTGGACATCACAGGTTCGAACTGTTATAGTTCTTCGTGTATGCCAAAGGTATTTGGATGGTCCTCAGCCCGCCTCGGAGCCCAGGAAGAAAAGTTGGCAGTCGCGAGGTTAGCCAAACCTCACTTTGGGCAGCAGACACTGTCTTTGTAGCCCCTGCGGCATGGACCCCTGGAATCAGAGGCGGAGGCGTTACAGGGGAACAGAGGAGGTTTTATTGTGGACAGCAAAGCTGAGAACGTACCATCACTTTTTTGGTTTATGGCACACTTTGCTTTCATTTCTGCACTAACGTACAAGGTGTGTGACATCACTCTATCCCCCAGCAACAACCCCCCAGGACCTTCTACAGGGGACTCTGGGACTTGTAGTTTTCCAAGGATATAAGGGACGCTACACAGGTGTGCTGCTTCAAGGTACTGGGGGCGGTGCAGACTTGCTACATCGAGTTCAAATAGAGGCGGGATCTTAAGCAAAGTGCCTATTCACCCGTTGAGGGTTTGCGCGCTGACGAAGGCAAATATCCGCCAGAAATGCATCCGCCATTGATCACATTAAAGCCTCCAAACGTTTCCCCTTGGGTCTCTGTTCTTCTTTGTTCGGAAGGAGTTTATTTGCACATACCCCCGCGTCAGCCTGAGACGCGTTACAGACTCCCCACCTCACTCTAGGCTTGGACATCACAGGTACGAACTCTTATAGTTCTTCGTGTATGCCAAAGGTATTTGGATGGTCCACAGCCCGCCTCAGAGCCCAGGAAGAAAAGTTGGCAGTCACAAGGTTAGTCAAACCTCGCTTTGGGCAGCAGACACTGTCTTTGCAGCCCCTGCGGCATGGACCCTGGAATCAGAGGCGGAGGCGTTACAGGGGAACAGGGACGCTACACAGGTGTGCTGCTTCAAGGTACTGGGGGCGGTGCGAACTTGCTACATCGAGTTCAAATAGAGGCGGGATCTTGAGCAAAGCGCCTATTCACCCGTGGAGGCTTTGGGCGCTGACCAAGGCAAACATCCGCCAGAAATGCATCCGCCATTGATCACATTAAAGCCTCCAAACGTTTCTCCTTGGGTCTCTGTTCTTCTTTGTTCGGAAGGAGTTTCTTTGCATATATATATATATATATATATATATATATATATATATATATCTCCAAGATATGTCCATCAGTTGAGTCTCACTCGGCCAACAGCAGCTCTCTTTTCATGGTATGGACGGATACCGCTACAGCCATTCACAGCCTCCGTGTAGGTTTGCCTGACGCGTTTCGAAAGCTCCTCAGCTTTCTCTTCAGAGGCTTCCACGGAAAGGATGCGTGAATATGACGTTCCCATTTAAATACTGCACTCCCTCCAATGGGAAATATAGATCTGTGCATTATGGGAACTGTGGTTCGTAATCTCGCATCCCCCAAATGGATGCACGTATTATACTCTGTGTGAGCGGACCCGTCCTAAATCCTCTGCTGTTGAACCACATTGTGGATTTGGTAAATACCTTGTCGAGTGGCCCCCTGTTTTCGCGGGGTTGGTGCAGACTCCTCGGCAGGACGGCCGCGAATACATACAGCTCCAAGGTGAGTCCATCAGTTGAGTCTCAGTCGGCCAACAGCAGCTCTCTTTTCATGGTATGGACGGATACCGCTACAGCCATTCACAGCCTCCGTGTAGGTTTGCCTGACGCGTTTCGAAAGCTCCTCAGCTTTCTCTTCAGAGGCTTCCACGGAAAGGATGCGTGTATATGATGTTCCCATTTAAATACTGGACTCCCTCCAATGGGAAATATAGATCTGTGCATTATGGGAACTGTGTTTCGGAATCTCTCATCCCCCAAATGGATGCACGCATTATACTCTGTGTGAGCGGACCCGTCCTAAATCCTCTGCTGTTGTCCCACATTGTCGATTTGGTTAATACCTTGTCGAGTGGCCCCCTGTGTTCGCGGGGTTGGTGCAGACTCCGCGGCAGGACGGCCGCGAATACATACAACTCCAAGATGTGTCCATCAGTTGAGTCTCACTCAGCCAACAGCAGCTCTCTTTTCATGGTATGGACGGATACCGCTACAGCCATTCACAGCCTTCGTGTAGGTTTGCCTGACGCGTTTCGAAAGCTCCTCAGCTTTCTCTTCAGAGGCTTCCACGGAAAGGATGCGTGTATATGACGTTCCCATTTAAATACTGCACTCCCTCCAATGGGAAATATAGATCTGTGCATTATGGGAACTGTGGTTCGTAATCTCTCATCCCCCAAATGGATCCACGCATTATACTCTGTGTGAGCGGACCCGTCCAAAATCCTCTGCTGTTGACCCATATTGTCGATTTGGTAAATACCTTGTCGAGTGCCCCCCTGTTTTCGCGGGGTTGGTGCAGAATCCGCGGCAGGACGGCCGGGAATACATACAGCTCCAAGATGTGTCCATCAGTTGAGTCTCACTCGGCCAACAGCAGCTCTCTTTTCATTGTATGGACGGATACCGCTACAGCCATTCACAGCCTCCGTGTAGGTTTGCATGACGCGTTTCGAAAGCTCCTCAGCTTTCTCTTCAGAGGCTTCCCCGGAAAGTATGCGTGTATATGACTTTCCCATTTAAATACTGCACTCCCTCCAATGGTAAATATAGATCTGTGCATTATGGGAACTGTGGTTCGTAATCTCTCATCCCCCAAATGGATGCACGCATTATACTCTGTGTGAGCGGACCCGTCCTAACAGCAAAGTCTTTAAGCATAGGACTAGTACAGTGCAGTCCTTGCCAAGCTGGTTGGCTTGAATTGGTATTTTACCAATTCAAAGCTGTAATATTGTGCCTGGAGTGATAAATGGCTTTTGTTATTTTACAGCTCGACAAGGACTGCACTGTACTAGTCCTATGCTTAAAGACTTTGCTGTTTAAATGGCAAAAGACTTTGTAATTTTCTATCTCGGCGTGGATAGCACTGTGCTAATCTATGCTTAAAAACTTTGATAGAAAAACAGACATTTGAGGTGAGCAGATCTAGAGTGTCGCTGGTGTTGAGAGTGCTCTAACAGGAGCTGCTTTCCACCTAAACTGAGACCTACCCAGAGTTCTCTCCTTCTTTTTTGTATATATATATATATATATATATCCAAGCTCAATCCCTCCCGGTCCCGGGTGAGAAATAAGGACTGCACACACGGGGATCTCTGATCTTAAACAGCAACTTTACTCGCACAGACGCGTTTCGGAAGCTGCGCTTCCTTCCTCAATGTCGTTACATCGCAACGCGCGCCAGAGCGCCATTTTATTTCAAAAAACACACACAAGTCAAAGTGTGAGACATAGAGAGAGGACTGACGCGCGAGCGCCATATTGCTGGCAGACCAACGATACCCCTTTTCAGCAAGAGTTTCAAGTAATCCGAATGAATTGGCTACGAGGGGGGAAGAACAAACCCCCAGAAAACAGAGGAAACCCAGGAGGGGTGGTCGGAAGAGGAAGGGGAAGGGGCAAAGCGGGAAGTGTAGAGGCTCCAGTGCGCAAGGCAAGACGCAAAAGAGGAGCAAGATGGTAGGATCTGAGGAACATACAGATCATCTTACAATCATCAACCTATCCGCAAGAAACCTCTCACCTGAGGAAGAATCGGTACTCAAACTGGGGTTAACCTTCTGCCCGGACAATAATCTCGAGTATACTCAGACCAGAATCGATTTATTTCAATTCATCAGAAGGCTCCGTCTGCATAAATATTTCAAAACCAAACCAACTACAGAAGAGGCGAAACTGATCCGATCACGCTTCAAAGATACAGATCTTTTAAAGGTCAATGATTTGACATCCTTGGAACTGCTGGAAGAACTACGATACGAAAGTGCAGCAGTGGCAACCCCAATATCAATGGAAACTCTGTCCCAAAGATTGAGGGCAGCGGAGGTAGAACAAGAGGCTCCGAACAGTGGTCTTAGATTAAAATCGAAGTTTGTACCTCCAACACAAACGGATATGATAGACACTTTTTCGGAACTCGTGATAAAGGATCTAAAGAAAATGCGTATGAATAACAACAAAACGTCTGGACGAGACAATAATCTAACCGAGAAACAACGAGCAGCTTTGCAAGCGCTGGCTGCTGACACTTCCATCATCTGCAAACCCTCAGACAAGGGTGGCAACGTTGTTATACTATCTCGGGAGGAATATGTACAGGAAGCCATGCGTCAATTGCAAGACGTGACCTGCTATGAATTAACCACCAAACAACGATACCAATCAAGTATCGATGAGTTACATGAATTACTTAAAAAATGGCGTGATAAACAAATGCTTGAGATTGACGAATATCTTTTTCTCAAGACAATACATCCAGTTACCCCCACCTTTTATTATTTACCTAAAGTACATAAGAGGATGGATAAGCCACCAGGACGTCCCATTATTTCATCTATGGGCAGCCTCACCGAGAATCTCTCAAAGTTTTTAGATTACTTTCTATTTGAAATTGTTTTGGGTTTGAAATCATACATTCGTGACACTGCTGACTTTATTGAGAAAATTGAATCTATTGACTGGCATTCAGGTTACTGTATAGTAACACTCGATATTACTAGCCTCTATACGAGTATTGAACATGCACAAGGGCTGAGGGCGATTGATTATTTTTTAGGAAAGAGACCTTTAAAATACGCCCAACACAACAATATGCTGATGGAGCTAATTGCATTCTGTCTTTATAACAACATTTTATTGTTTCAGGATGCTTTATTTAGACAGCTCTCCCGTACAGCCATGGGTTCCTACTTCGCCCCCAGCTACGCGAATTTATTCGTGGGCTGGTGGGAGGAGCAGGAAGCCTGGGCTCCTGAGAAAGAGCAATGGACAAAAAATATTGTCTCATGGTATCGTTACATAGACGATCTTTGCATAGTATGGAATGGCTCAATTGAGACAGCTCAGCAATATGTCACAGTGCTGAATGATAATAACCATAACCTGATTTTCACTGGCCAGGTCAGTACTAGTGCAGCAGTGTATTTAGATCTTAAAGTAGAGGTGAGGGACAATAAGATTAAAACCTCCCTGTACAGAAAGCCAACAGCAGGAAACAGTACGCTTCATGCGTCTAGCAATCATCCCCATAAACTTATCAAAAGCATACCCTATGGCGAGTTATTACGGTTGAAGCGTAATTGTTCAACTAACGAGGATTTCGAACTCGCAGCTAAGGAGAGCATTGAGAGATTTGAAGTTAGGGGGTACAACAGGACATCATTAAAAAACACCCTAGACAGGGTTAGGATACCTTTGAGAAGCACGCTATTTTCCAAAAAGAATAAACCCATGACCGACAAAGAGAAATTCAGAATGGTCACTCCCTATTCTCAGGACTGCCAACAACTCAGAATTATTCTGAAGAGACATTGGCATATCCTGATAAATGACAGTATCATAGGGAATGACGTGCCCGAGAACCCTCTAATTACTTTCAAGAGAGCTCGCTCTTTGAGAGACATTTTGGTACAGAGCCACCTGCCACCTATTCCAACAAAGACAGGAAAGCTAAAAGATGCAAAAGGCTTTTTCCCTTGTGGACGGTGTAAGGCCTGTGCCAATAGTAAAAGGGTTTACACATATGATATTATAGGGTGCAGACAAAAGAAAATCAATCAGTTCCTAACCTGTAGCACGCCGTTTGTTGTTTACTGCCTGAAATGTCCATGTGGGCTCAAGTATATAGGGAGTACCATTAATCCCGTAAAATTGCGTATTTTAGAACATATGAGGGCCAGAGCCAACAGGGACTTCACATATCCTGTCGCAAGACATTTTTCCATCAAACACAATAGCGACAGAAGTCTTCTGCAGTATTACTGCTTGGACGCAATTTCTGATAACATCAGGGGAGGAGATAAGCTACAGAAACTCCGCAGATTAGAATCTCGACATATTATAGACTGTCAGACTAAGGCCCCTGAGGGACTGAACTGCGGAGAAGAATTAGCAGTACACCTAGGCAGTTAAACAATAGGAAACAGTAACTCAAGGCAGGGTTTAATCTGGCCACATATATGAATTTTTGAATTTCTTATTTGTTATTTGCTAGGATTTTCTTCCCGCCACAGATGATGTACAACTATTGGAGAAATTGATGAGTTCTATATATGAAATGAACATAATGCTTGATGTATGTATATTTGTGGATTTTGTAAGATTTTGTTAATTATACAGTGAATTTTTTATTATTGCAATGAATGACACAGGATATCCGTGGGGACAGTTTACAGTATTGGGCTTTGGTAACTAAAAAGGCAACCTGATTGGTTGCCACAGGCCGATCTACGGCAAGATTCCATTTCCTGCCCACTTGTAACAATATGAGAGATGATTTGCCGATCCACGGCGTTAATTGAGAATGAGGTTTCTCATCGTTTTCTTAATATGTATGTTCTAATTTTAGATCTGCTATTATGACAAATTTGATATAATATCAATTCAGTACTTTTGATTTCAGGTACCAGCAATATGGCGCTCGCCCGTCAGTCCTCTCTCTATGTCTCACACTTTGACTTGTGTGTGTTTTTTTAAATAAAATGGCGCTCTGGCGCGCGTTGCGATGTAACGACATTGAAGAAGGAAGCGCAGCTTCCGAAACGCGTCTGTGCGAGTAAAGTTGCTGTTTAAGATCAGAGATCCCCGTGTGTGCAGTCCTTATTTCTCACCCGGGACCGGGAGGGATTGAGCTTGGATTTATAGAGCGCGAGGCTCCGACGCGCTTCGACCGCACCCGTCTGCAAGAGTGCCACGCATTTTGGGGCAAAGAGCGAGGATATATATATATATATATATATATATATATATATATATATATATATATATATATATATATATATATAATTTCCAACACGTCCGTGGTTAAACGAAAGTAGACGGCACTCCAAGTTTGTGTTTGTAAAATTGATTTATTGGCAGACCCCCTGCCCCCTCGACAGACGCGTTTCACCTTTCGGCTTCGTCAGTGTCAACCAGTGTGTAGTGAGAAACACCATTATATCTCCACCCTCCGCTAGACATGGAAAGATGACTTTTTATGTCAGAACATACTGGCGGCCATCTTACAGTGGGTTCGTTTTGTAACATTTACAAAAACATAGTGTATGAGATGCAGTGGTGTTAGAAAAGTGCTCGTGCTAGTTAAAAACAACTTGATTTTGTATCACAGTAAATTACATTTCAATTTCATCATGTCGCGTACTGTTGATGACATAAGCAGGGAAAAAGTACACAGTTAGACATTTCTTCTCAGAACTAATTGCATTCTGATGTTTCTTAATCTCACATCAGTCATACATTAGACTTGATGGAGCATATAGATATGTCTCCTAATATTTTATCATATATATCTATGGCCAGCATAGTGTGTGATATTTATATCGCCATTCTCAGTCTATAATAACTTTATTCCCTGCATATTATATGTGTATGCGATTTTATTGATATATTTGTTAACATTACGCCCTGTATGGGCATACTTGACTTTTATATGTCAATAAGTTATTAATTGTACCCTAAATCGGCCTTTTTGTCAGTGAGGCTGATGCTTTCGTTTTAAGAGAGAGGGAAGGGAAGATAGTACGTACACTGCTTTGAGTTACATGTTAGTTTTTTAGAATTTGTTCTTATGTTGTTGTTAAACGTGATCGCTGTGTTCCGTGCTATGTATGGCTGGTCTTGTCTGGCTGTCATCTACTATTCTAGGTGGACCCATAGTTCTTCGTCATTGTTAAGCCCTATCGGTTGCATGCTCTGAAGATCGATTATATATTTAGATTCTAGCACCCTTAGTGCTTTTACCCTGTCCCCACCTCGTTCCTTCCTGTCTAGCTGATCTAGGCAGAAGAACGTTAGGAGATCTCGGTTGCTGTTATGATGGGTTTCAAAGTGGCGCGCCATCAGGTAATTCTTATCTTTATTAGTTATGGCACGCATGTGCTCCAAGATACGTTTTTTAGCCGGATTTATAGTGCTTCCAATGTATCTTTTCGAGCAAGGGCATTCCAAACAGTAGATGACAAACTCTGAATTGCAGTTAAGAAATTTTCTAATTTCTCTGATGGGTCGTGAGTCTTTAGGTCTCCCCTCATATCTGGTTCTCTTCCTACTGTGTTTGCATGCTTTGCAATGCATGCAGGGAAAGAAACCATGTATGGGTTTCATCTTTGATGTTTTTGGTGGATCCTCAAAATGAATCATTGTCAAGTGATCACTGAGTAACTGACAGCTTCTGTATGTTATAGATGGCTTTGGGGGCAGCTTGTTTTTCAAGATAGAATCTGTTATCAAGATGTGCCAGTTGGTATTGAAAGACTGGACAAGCTCGCTAGATCTCATATTGAAACTGTGATCATCCGTATTGGACCTTCCGCTTCGATTTTCTTATTTGAATTCATCAGGAGGTCCTTCCTGTTAATAGCATCTACTCTATTTGATGTGCTAGCTAGTAGTGCTTTTGAATAGCCCCTGGCCTCAAATCTAGGAACTGCGGCATCTCGGGCCTGTAAGAAATCTTTGGGGTCCAAGCAGTTTCTTTTCAAGCGGAGCAATTCTCCAAATGGGATATTCCGTATCATGCATTTTGGGTGGTGACTTGCCGCATGTAATACGGTGTTGCCCGCTGTGGGTTTTCTATTGAGTTTTGTATGTAAAACATCTCCTGCTACAAAGACCTCAAGGTCAAGATAGTGTACGGATGCATTACTGATAGTGCTAGTAAATCTCAGATTTAGATCGTTGTCGTTCAGGGCGGCCACGTACTCCTCAGCCGAGGCTCTGTCGCCGCGCCAGATGACAAAGAGATCATCTATGTATCTTGCCCAGATCATAATATGATCTAGCCATTTCTCGTTGTTTCCTCCCCAGGCCACGTGCTTCTCCCACCAGCCCACGAACAAGTTCGCGTAGCTGGGTGCGAAGCACGTGCCCATTGGAGTCCCTCTGATTTGACGATACAGTGTACCTGCAAATAAAAAGAGATTATTGTGAAGGCAGAACTCAGTCATTTTGAGCAACATGCGGTTATATAGGTGGAATTTAAGATCATTTTTACCAAGAAACCATTTTACAGCAGAAATCCCATCACCATGTCCAATGCAGGTATATAAATTGGCGACATCAAGGGTGATCAATAGCATATCGGCCTCCCATTTAATGCCGTCAATTTGTCTGAGGAAGTCTTGAGTGTCCCTTACATAGGAGGGCAGGTCTTTTACAAACGGAGCCAAGTATCCATCAATAAATCTAGAAGTATTTTCTAGAGGGCTTCCAATCGAAGAAACGATTGGTCTCCCCGGAGGATTCCTAAGATCTTTATGTACTTTCGGGAGGTGGTAAAAGGTGGGAATTATTGGGTTCTCACAGTTCAAATAATCAAATTCGTGTTTATTCAACATTCCTTCATCCCTCCACCCCTCCAGTAGAGTATGATACTCCAAAGTGCATTTAACATAATTCTTTCTGTTGATGACCTCATAGCAGTTCTTATCCTGCAATTGTCTCATCGCTTCCTGTTTGTATTTGTGTTTGCTAAAGAACACAATGTTCCCTCCCTTGTCTGAGGGTTTTATTTCAATGGTGGTATCTAGTTTCAATTATTTAATTGCTTCCCATTCATTTCTGGAGATATTTGAGGTTTTTTTTGGTCAATTCCGTTGTTGTTGTGGCCATTTTTGGAGATCTTGAAGGATCGCCTCATCAAATACGTCTATTGCATCGTATGTGACGTGTGGGAGGGTTCGGGACTTCTTTTTTAAATTACTCGGATCCCTCACTTGATTTATGTCCTCTCTCCTTAATACCTCCATTGAATCTGGAACATCCTCTAATTCTGCTAGGTCAGGCACAGTTCTGAGTATCGACATATCATTGTCCCTGAGTTCGGCTTCATCAGGTTCTCTTTCTTCAGGGACCATTGTCATTCGAGAGTTGGATTTGAGTGCAAATATTTTTTGAAGTTTCAGTTTGCGGACGAACTTAAAAAGATCAATCCTAGTCTGTACTGGGTCGAATTTCGCTGTTGGGCAGAAGGTCATTCCTCTCCTTAGTACAGATTCTTCGTGTTTTGAGAGTTTCCTTTTTGATAGATTTATAATTGTTTTTTCTTCTTCTTGTTCTACCATCTCCCTACCATCTCCCCCTTCTGCCTTTGCTGCGAGTTACCATAGGTGTTGCAGCCTGAGCCTGAGCTAAAAAAAAAATATATATATATATACAAACACTCGCTGTCGAACTCCACCAGTAAACAGCAACCACGGACAACAAAATTGTTTCTAAAGCAGTTGTTCTTTATTCGGCAACTTATATGGCAACTCGACGTGTTGCGGGACCAAGTCCCTTGTTCACGACTAGGTCCCGAAACGCGTCAAGTTGCCATATATGTTGCTGAATAAAGAACAACTGCTTTAGAAGCTATTTTGTTGTCCGTGGTTGCTGTTTCCTGGTGGAGTTTGACAGCGAGTGTTTGGATTAAGGAGGTTTTCCGCCTCGCCACGGACCGCCGTCACAAGGTATATATACCTCCAATGGAGGATGCTGGGGTGCTACCAGAGCGCCGGTGGTGCCGCAGAGGGAAGTGTCCACTAACTCCGCCAACTCCTCCAAATCTGATATATAACTCCTGTTCGTAATTGCAAAATAACAGGCACAGCACTCCAAATGTGACTCCTTGAGATTTATTTGAAGATGAACTCTAGTCAAAGCTTTTCGGTTGTATGTCACAACCTCGTGAACAAGGTTGTGACTTACAACCAAAACGCGTTGACTAGTGTTGATCTTCCATAAAATCTCAAGGAGATGACTGAATTCACCAGTTATAGTTATCTCAAGTAACTATAACTCGTGCCCTAAATTAATGATAACTTGCATCCTTGGCATGCACTGCTAATTATTTCGCATACTATATCACTCATGGCATGTTCTATGACCCCATTGATAACATCAATGCAGCATCTGAAATGACATAATTGATGACAACACCTTGCATAGCGGTGTGTGAGTTATACTAAGTCTAGGGATGATAGGAGAATCATAAAGTGTGGGGTGAGGCCTTTGGGTAACCTTTCGATAAACTTAACTGTTGCTGACATCCAGATGTGAACCTCTAGCTAGTCCCATGACCTCTGTTGTGGTGTCAGATTTGATGGCTTTCGGCACTAAGGGCAGGGTAGAGGAGAGAGCACTTCAAAAGGAAGCAGACACCCAACAAATATTTCATAGACTCTGATCCTAAATCACATTTGGGCCAAGATTTACTAAGGACTTGGTTTTTGACACAATCCCAGATTTACAAAGATCTGTAATCCTGGGATTGGGCTAAAATGGCGCACCTCCTCAACCTAGGCATAACAAGTAGAAATATCTTTATTTCTCCGCATTACTTCTTCTTTGAATATGTGCTGCATTCCGCAGCACACGTAGAAAGAGGAATACACCTTTAAAGATTGTTTTTGTGAAGGAAGAAATCCCTTCTTTCACAAAAATATTCCTGCTCGTAACACAGGTGCCCTTTCACCAATCCACAAGGATGCCTACTTTGAGGCTAGGCAGCACACAGTGCACAGGCACAGGGAGACAGCAGAAATGCGTCATCTCTTTGTAAATATGATGCATTTCTTCTCTATCCCTTTCATACAACTCAGCGCAGCATGTTCCCTTGCTGTGTTGCGAGAATTTTTTAGACTTTGGTGTCTGGAAAGGGACTATAAGATGGGAAACTTAGAGCCCCCTAAATTGTCAACTGTCAAGCATCCAGTTGAGCTGCATGAGGACGACAAGCTCTTTAAGACCTCTGCCTGTGACCAAGGCTGGACGGGAAATAGCATTAACAACGCGGTCGGGACCATGAGTGCTGTTATAAGGCAAGCATTACCACGCTTGCTTTGCATTTACCACACATATTCCTTTACCACACATGCCTATCCAACGATTTCCATTGTAAAGGCGTTCAAGGCATATGCGTGGTAAAGGCAGTTAGTGCTCTAGACGAAAGAGCAATGGGCGGGGGCAGGAGGTGTTGGAGAGAGTTGAAGGTGGTGCATGAATTATACATTGAAGTTATAATTCTAACTTGAAGATTTATAATGTCTGTGTATTTTACCTTGGGTTTGAATAGAAAACATAAGGCATTTATAACTATAAATTATCCTTAACCTTTGTTTTTTTCATTGTATGGTAAGGGATTTTAGTGGAGAGGAGCAGATTGGAGTGGCTATACTCTATGCCACTCTATTAGACTCTACTCCACTCTGTCCCCGTGCACTCTACTGTCCGAATTTGCACTCAACTCTATGCCTGTGCACTCTATTGTACAACATTCTACTACACTCTATGACAGTTTCCAATACTGGCAACACCCTCCACTCCACTCTACTGTATGAGACGCCACTCCAATTTATAACAGTTTCGTTGACTCTACACTATGCCACTTTAATCTATCCCACTCCACTCTATGCTAATACACTGTACCCTAATCTACTCTACGCAACTACACTGTACACCACTTTACGCTATTACACTACATGCCACTCCTCTCTTTTGCACTCCACTGTACAGTATTCCACTGAACACTATTCCACTGTATGCTACTCCACTTTACGGTAATCCACTCAACACCACCACAGTGTACGCCACTCCACTCTACGCCACTTCATTGTATGACACTTTCCTCCACTCTATACAACTCCACTCCATAAAAGTCTACCACACCTCATGGCACTGTACAACATTCTACTCTATCCTTGTACACTCCACTGTCCCACTCTGTACTCCATTCTATGCCTGCACACTCCAATCTACAACACTGTATTCCACTATATGACACTTTTCTATACAACACAGCACTCCACTCTACTGTACAAGACCCCACTCCAATTTATGACAAAAAAATTGTCAAGTAATTATAACTTTATTTCTTTATTTATTTATTTATCACATTTGTAGAGCGCTCTGTTACCCGGAGGTGTCCTGGCGCTAGCGTGATTGAACCGGTGTGTGTGGGTGCCAGAGAACTTAATGAGTAAAGAGCCAGGTCTTAAGCTCTCAATTTATAATTTACGCACCACTTTCAAATTACTATAAGTCGCATGCCTCCAAACACAGTCTTGTCACCTCACTCGCTGCACTACATCATGCTTTTTCCATGCACTGTTTGTAAAGTGGAGTAGAATGTTTTAGAGTGGAGTGGGGTGAAGTAGAGTGTCGTGAAGTGGAGTATCATCAAGTGGAGTGTAGTAGAGTATTGTGGAGGAGAATGTCATAGAGTGACAAATACTTATGCTACTTACCTCCAGTACCCAAAAGAAACATCTGTGCACCCAAATATCTAATGCTGCCAAATTTAAGCAAACCCTGGCTGCGTGTTTTCTCGCTTTGCGAAATACAAAAGTCTATGTAAAATGCATTACATTTCAAGCCCATTTTGGGGACCCCCTTTTTTTCTTTGCACCCCTTTAACCAAACGCAACAAAACTTTCAGTTTTCGCAGACATTCGTCAAACAGGTGCAAAGTTATTAAGGAACACAAATCAAAAACATTCCTATCTCTGGTGACATAAATATAGCCATGCATTGCTTACGACCTAACATAATAAATCACTCACAAAATGTTCTATGACATCATATACACCATCACTAAAGACATCTGAGATGATATTGTTAACTATAACTGTTGAATTTCAATTTTTTTTAGTTTACAATGTTACGTTTTAACTGGCATTTTCACCTAACTATAACATCATCTTTGTTTTTTCAGTGAATATATAATATACATAAATATATGTATGAAATAATGAATAATGCTTATAAAGTGTGCGGTTACCCCAAAAAGGGCCATTCGGGCACTATGGCTCAAAAGTTAGCAAATAAATTAAAACTGTTGAAAAGGCCATGTTTTCTGGTATTTTCTGAATGCAGAGTAAATAAGTGGGAGCCTGAGAGAAAGAGGGAGGGAGTTCCACAGCTTGGCAGTGCAATAGGAAAAAAGATTGGCTTCAGGTTTGTCTTTTCCGAATTGGCGGTACCTATAGGAGCGTATACCCTGCAGAGTGCAGGGCCCGTGTCAGTCTGTAAAGGCACACTTTCCTGGACAGGTAAATGGGGCCTATGCCCTTAATAGATTTAAAAGCCAGACAAAGAGCTTTAAAAGAGCATCTCTGCGAAAGTGACAGCCAATGTAAAGTTGGGAGGAGATATCTAATGGACATCCTTCAAGAAAGAGTGGGAATTACATGGACCACCGTATTTTTAAAAATCTGTAATCTATTCAAGAGCAAAGCAGGAAAACAGAGATATTGCAAATTAGCATAGTCCAGCTGAGAAGTGAAAAGGGCATATGGCTCCTTTTTGCATGCAGACACCAGAAGATAAGGGAGAACTTTGCGGATGGGCCATAATATAGCGAAACATTTGAGTGCTACTGCTGTAAATTACGAGGTGAAGGAGAGACTGGAGTCAAATAGCACACCTCAGTTTTTTGGTGCACGTGATAGTAAATAGTAAAGAACCCAGGGACATATATATACAAAGGCATTTTGCATTTCCTAATGGTGCAAATTGCTATTTCAGGCCGTTGGGAAATGCAAAATGGTGTTTTGGTATATACGAAAGGCATTTGCAATGGTGCAATTTGCAAATTTCATCATGTAGAAATCACATTTTTTGCATTTTGAATTTGATAATCACAAATTGGTAATACCAAATAGCGAATCGCTAATATATGCACAAAAGATTTCCTAATTGTGATTAGTCGCAAAATGACCATTTAGGAAATGCAATTACCATCAATGTGTAGCAGATGGTAACTAGGTGCAAACTATAAAAAGTGCCACAAGATCCATCGGGCTCTTTCAGAATGGTGACTCTGTGGGGTATATTTACAAGAACTGCTGCTAACTAACGCTAACGCTAGTTAGCAGCAGTTTTCTCAACATGGCCTATCACCAAAAACTATCACCCTGTTGGCAATGTTTTTACAATACATTGCTACACTCACGTTAGTCAGCCCAACGTGACTTTTTTGCCTCTAGAGGCAAAAACGGCCTTTAATTCCACCTCCAATGAAAAATAGGAAACAAAACTAATGAAATGCAGAATGGAGCAGCCAGGGCCAAGTGCAGCACAGGTCAACGACCCCCTCAAGCCCCCCAACAGCCAGGATGACCAGCCAGAGTCCCAGGGGAAGAGGAAATTCAGGGCTACAATCATGAAAAGAGGCTCATCCCTGGGCAAAGCCAGTGATGCATCACTTATCATTGTGCGCTCCTTGCAACACCATGGCATCCACAACCTTGAAAGCGCGGAAAGTCCCCGGGACCTGGAGGCCTTGCTGGGCCTACGTCTGGGACCCAGAGTGGGATGCGGAGGTGCTGTGGAGTGCTGTGCCATGGTGGTAGACATTGTGGCTTCTGTGATCACCCTTACCTGGTGGTGAAGTCTGCCAGGTTGCATGGAGACATGTTGCTGACCTGTGTGAGATGACCGCCTGGTGCCCCTTGGAGCTGTGAATAGTAGAGACACTCCTGCTCACCAACGTAGGGAGGTCTGCATCGCATACCACGCGCCACCACTACACTGTGGTGCACAGAGGAGATTACCAATCGTGAACAGCGCCTCTCTGCATCACAGGCCAGAGGATATTGCGTTGGTCTGGCGCTGTGGAGGGTGAGGACCCTGAGCTGCGCCGAACTTGTGTGGCAGGAGTTCTGCAACTTCACGCCTATGGGGGGCTGTTGCTTCACTTGCATCGGGAGGTTCCCCAGCAGACTTGGCTGTGACTGCTGTACCCAGGCTTATGAAATCCCACCTGGCTGAGGCTCCTGCTGGCTGTGTCACAGATTTGGAGAGAGTGCAGTGGATTGTGCCAAAGTTCCAATGTCCAGGTGAGCAGAAGGTGGTACACATAGCGGAGGAGGCCCGGGGGTCGAGTCAGGCCCAGGCCTAGCACCTGTGGGTGACGCACCCCCAGTGGCTGCTCATCCGCTATGGTGGAAGAGCGTTGCCCCTCTGCCTTCAAGCAGTGCAAGAAGAGGAAACATAAAATGATGATAACTTTCTGATGTACTCACACTATGTTTCCTTTGCGGGCGGGAGGGTCGGTGGAGCTGCTCTACTCACGGAGCAGGGCAGGCGCGGAGTGGTATGCCCACTCAAGTGCGCAATGACTGTTTAGTTGGCCCTCTCAGGCCATCCAAAGCAGTCATGTGCACATCCCTGGTCACAATGCAAGCTGCATTACAGCCTGCATGGAGAACATGTCCACCCCTCCAGCACCTGGTGGAACACCTTGTCATGGCGCTCAAGAACAATCATAATGCCGCATTGCAGCATTGTGATTGGCTTAGGGGTGGTAGCTTGGCTGCCTGTTTCTTGCTCCTGGAAGCAGACTCAGGAGAGCAGGAGCACAGTATACGCGGGCTCGGGTTAAGAATTTAATATATATATATTTACAACCCCTGCTTCCCCCCTGTCCCTGCCCCCTCAAGTGTCCTATCCCAGGTTTCCCACCTCTCAGCTGTCCAGTCCCCCCCGCAGCACGACATAATGGCTGCCGCTGTGCAGACATGCGCAGCGGGTGTACTACTGTGGTGCCAAAGGCAAGCCTGTTGCGTCTGTCTGCCTCTGGACCACGCCCTGCACCAAGGACCCTTCCTCTTGGACACTCCACTGCTACGATGCCAGCACCGTCCTCGCCATCAACCCTGGACGCCACACTGCCTGCCATCTAGCAACACTGTAGAATTCTCTTGCACCCTGTGCCAGTCGAAACTGCAAACGCAACTTCTGCCACATCAGCACACCAGTGCCTCCTGCCGCCCCACCAACCAACAGCGCAGCCGACCGGCTCCACTGCATGGTCTTCAATGTGTGGTCCCTCCTAAACATGCAACAGAAATCTGGGACCTACTCAACACCACCTCTTCAGACATTGCCTTCTTCACGGAAACCTGGACCAACCTCTACTCCGGACCAAACATCGCCATCACCATCCACGACGGCTACAAATTCACCCGCATGGACCACCTCGAGCGTCCAGGAGGAGGCATTGCCATTGTCTGAAAAAGCACACTCCGACTGACCACACACTCAAATGACCCGACGGTGACCATGGAACACCTCCTCTTCCAGATCCGGACCAACCCCAACCCCACCCTCTGGAGCACCCTCATCTACAGACCCCTGGGCCACAAACCCCATTCACCGATGCCATTGTAGACCTCATCGCACCCAAGTCTCTCCCATCCACCAATTAAATCCTACTAGGAGACCTCAAGTTCTACCTGGACAACCCCAGTGAGCAGAACACTACCCCCCTCCTGGGGAACCTCACCAACATCAGACTCATGCAGCTAGTCACTGCACCAACCCACATAGCCTGACACATACTTGAGCCCGTCTTCTCCACCAGCGGGAATTTGAACTACAGCCACACTACAGGACTCTCCTGTACCGATCATCATTGTTTACATTGCGCCTTCACCACACCCACCGTACACCATCACCATCATTGCCTCACCGTCGCAGCTGGATCAAGGCCACCAAAGAACTTCCTGTCAACTCCCTTAGCACCACCACTCCACCAATGCTTACAGACGCCAACACCACACCACGCAACCTCCACTGATGGATCTCCAACTGCGCCGACATTCTGGCAGCTCTCAAGAAAAGACCAGACAAACAACACTCCAAGAAGGCTAAATGATTCACTCCCGCCCTCCACTAGTGCAGCCCCACCTGCAGACGTCTCGAGAAGAGATGGAGCCACAACATCAATCCACTCAACAACAGTCACCCTTGCAACATGGCTCAAGGGTGCCTTTGTTGGCGCATGGAAGCCATTGTGCACCAATATAGGGGAAAAAGACAGGGGGGCTTATTCATGAGCCCCTTTTGACAGTTTCACCCCCACCGGTGCGTAATCTTTTGGATGTTCTTGCACCTTGATTCTTGCACCACATTGCGCCGTATTTGCAAAGTGACACATCTAGGAATATGCATGGCCTTGTGAAGCCCTGTGCCATATTATACCTGCATCAGGTATGATGTATGCAGGGTGGGCATTCCCATGCAACACAGTTACATAGGAGTGGCGCAGTGAAATGCATCAGATTTCACTGCAACAATTGTAGGACTCCACTGCATCAGTACCTTACGCCTGCCTCATGGCAGGCGTAAGGGTGACACAGTGCCACAGGGATAGGCTGGCCCCATGCATTGCTGGAGTTTTGTCATGCTTGTGACACAACTGCAGCAATGCGTGACTTTAGCGCTGACAGATAAGGCAGCATTCCAGACGTATCTGTCATTAATTGCGACATGGAGCGCAATACAGTGAATACAGAGCATCCATGGTGTCGCAAGAAGGGCGTAGTGAAAAGTGTTGCAACACTGTTTTATCGCAGCAAAGGAACACTTTTCATGAATGAGGCCCAGGAATGTGCCCTATCTTATTGATGGTGCGCATTCCTGCCCTGCAGTTTTGTTGCAGGACAGCGCAGCAACATTCCTTGCAGTGCTGCCCAGCACCAACACCTTCTGAAATGAGACCCCAAGTGTTTGCACCATTTTTAAGACCAACTATTTTCTGGTCTTAAAAATCTTCCTCTAACTGGAGTTAGAGACAGTTTTTTTGTTTTTGCACCATACAAGGAATTCCTTGTAAATATCGCAAAGTGGGGTTAGTGGCAGTTTTTGCACTGGAACGCCTACCTTGCAACTCGTGTTCGCTAAGTCCCGCTAACAGAAGTTGTGATCCTAAAAATTCATGCTTACGGCGAGAAAACTGCTGCTAACTGCGGTTTGCAGCAACTTGTAAATACAGCAATAAAATAAAAAGCCGCCATAACATTAAAAAAATTGACGCTACGGCAGCGTTAACTTTTTGTACATATGCCCTTGTATGTCTTGGCGAGGAGGATGAGGATTTTGGCTGGTAGGCAGAGAAGAAGGAGAAGATATTTAGGATGAGGGTCACTTTGAGCAGACTGAGGAGATTTATGAAAAGCATAGACTGAGTAGTGAGGGAATTTTTTTATTTAATCGCTGAGTTACATTCTCAGCTAAACACCCCAGCAGTCAGGAGCAATGGAGTTCCAGCACATGTGCCTTTATTGTGTTGTCTACACCTTTTAGTTTCTGTCAGTTACCAGCGGCGGCTCCTCTACTATGGTGGAAGGGCATCGCTCCCTCAAAAACGGCAGGAAAGGGAAATTAAAATGATAATAAACACATGTGTTATTTTTTCTTTCCTGCCGAGTCTTGGGGGCAGGGCCCGGGGGGGGTGATAGAAACTGAGGGGAGTAGTAGGTGCACTCCCTTCACTACGCATGACGACTTGGCCAGCAGTCTCAGGCCAGCCAAACCGTCATCCACAGTGAAAGCTCTCCACCAACCCAGCTACGTTGCTGGGTTGGAGAGCAGGCACAGACTCCCAGTCTGTCCTGGAGTACAAATCAAGGGCACTCAGGCTAATCCTAAAGCTGCTCTCATGTGTGAGAGCAGCTTTAGGATTGGTCGCAGGGCAGTCTGGGAGCATGTACCTGGAAAAGAGGAGCAGACGAGCACGATGCGGAGACAGCAGGTAAGTTTTAAAAATCTTTTTTCTTTTTTTTTTTGCTGACACTCAATCCCTATGCCCCCCTCCTCACCCCCACCTTCCTGCCCCACCACTTGTCAACAACATCGGCGGCTACTGGCATTTACCAGGGAATCAGAGCAGTGGCAGGGGGAGTGTCACAAAGTGCATTTTTTTAGGTTTTTTCATAGGCTTTTGGATATCATGGTTGGCTAAGGGAACCAAGACATTTTTTTTCAATCAATCCCCAAGATATACCACCCACAAAAATTGAATGAATTATTAGGTAGCACACTTTTCTAACATTATTGGTTGTGTTGATCACACATGTATTGCCATTTGTCCCCCTCTCTGCAAGTGAATTTATTTATAGAAACAGGAAAGACATCAATTCACCCAAGGTACAGGTAGTGTGTGATGCCTCATGCATCATAACTGATCTTGTAGCCAGATTCCCAGGCAGAACACATGACTCCTTTATGTTCCGCCACAGTGGAATAAATAACTGTCTGTCTCAGGCGTTAATTTGGTGATGGCTTTTTACATGGTAAAAGGATTGCAAACTCAATTCATACAGTGTTCAAAAGTATGTTTGTCAAATAATCTAATAGTTTCTCCTTCTCATACTATTTAAGTGCATATGCCTTGCGCCCTTGGATACTGATACCATACCCAAGAACCAGAAGTGCAAGTCAGTATAACAGGTCACATAAAACAATGCGATTAATAATTGAACACACTTTTGGAATACTCAAATCATGTTTTAGATGCCTTGACAAGACTGGTGGAGCACTACTCTACAGACCAGAGACCTGTTGCAAAATCATTTCCACACGTGTCATTTTCCCCAACATAGTCACAAGGTCAACATACAGCCAGAATCAGACTTAAATGATGACCTACCACAAATTCCAAATCAGCAGGACAGAGCAGCAGAGAGTCGAGCACAAAGCTGAGAGGTCACAAAGAACTATTTTTAAGGTAAGAATGATGACAACATCTTTGAAATAGCAAACACAAATAATGGTAATGTTTTTGCATTACTGAAAGATAACCCTGTATTAATATGGTAAAAATATCTTGTTCTTGTGTATTATCAACTGTATCCTTATAGGATGTCATTTTTTTACCCAAAATTATCACATTTTGAAAACACAAACAGAAACTAGTTTTATAAAGCTGAGTATATACAAAAGTCACTTTTTACGACTTCTGGTGTTGGTCGTCATCTCAGCCGGTCTTGACTGGGGAGTTGGGGGTATATCTGTTCTAGATGTGTTTTGGATTGTTCATCTTGTACAACATCCATCTGGCACAGACGTGCCACTGAGGCTAAAGCCGTCTTTTCTCTCAGGTGGTGGTAAATAATTAGGGACAGACAGGTTATGTGTCTGAATGTTTTCCAAAGTTGTAGTCACTTGGACCAGTCCACGTGCCACATCTCGGCAGCAGTGCCCCATGTTTGGATAGCCACTGTTCTCCTGGCAAGATTGGTGATGCCTACTGCCAATCGATTGATTGGTTTTGTAAATGCATCATAGCGTGCCATGTGCTGCTTGTGCCTGTGGCTTTGCAGACGTTGCTCCTTCTCCATGGCAGTAATCCAACGTTCTTGTCCTTTCTGCAATTGCAGCATTGAACGTGACATGCTTTGCAGATGCCTATTTACTGTTTTTAGCTGTTTGGCTTGCAGGCGCTGTACTGTGACGATTGATTTTTCCAGGCTATTAAACAATTGAAAGCTGTCTGACATGTCATCTGAGATATCTTCATTGTGAACTGTTTGTTGCTGGACTCTATGTTGTCTGGGTGTCCTGTGCACAGAAGAAGTTGAGTTACTGCCTTGTGTTTGTTCCTCATCACATTCCTCACAATCTGGTAGTAGTGACACATTTGTTTTCCTAGTAGTTGGAGTAAGAACTATGGATGTAGGAGTAGCAACGGCAATGTCACACGTGTGACATCTGCCATATGAGCGCAGATGTAATTTTGACGAACCCTAGCACTGACAGTTATGTGTCATATTGCCCTGTTGAAAACCGTGGTGCTGCCCAGGTTATTATACTCCTTAGCAAATTTGCCAATCCATATCCGCCACCCAGTGTTGCGCTCTTTCGAGAGCATGATGCAGAAGTTCATATGGAATGGCTCTCGCTGCTGGTTCGCGCTATCCAAGTTGTATCTACTGGTGGATCAGCAGCCGCGGACGGTGGTGGAAGTACCTGCGGGCATATATATGAATAAAACAAATGTTGTTGCGTGCACTGCATCACCAAATGCGATGCAGTGCGCGCAACGAATTTCGTTTTATTTATTTATATGTTTACTTACCTGTTAAACTCCGTAATCCATACATTACTACCCCCCACCCTGCCCCTCCTCCTCCCCACGTCACCGCCCGCAGGTACTTCCACCACCGGCCGCGGCTGTGGATCAGGGAGGTCTTGCAGTGCCCCACATAGAACAATACTACTTAGCGGCGCAGCTCCAGGGGGTCGCCAGATGGATGAATGGGCAGCACACAGAAGACACAGCCACGTATCATAAGGCCTTCCTGGGCACGCCGAGAGCCCAAAGCTTTGTCATGAGTGTGGACCTCCCCACCTTAGAAACAGCTGGATCACAAACATTGGGCGACCTTTACAGGGATAGACAGCTGATACCCTTCATGATGCAAGTGAAAGATGAAAGCCTCCCTCAAGGACAGTTTCTGTTCCATGCCTCCCTACTCGCGGAGCTAAGGGCACGTTGGGGTGACGTATCACAGGAACCGGCATTGCATTACACTATTCAATACATACATACCATAGGCACAGGGAGGCGCCTTATTCAATGGTTTGCAGACTCACTGCACACACACACAGCACATAGTCTACCTTCGCGTAGAAATCACTGGGACACCTCCATACAAAACCCCAGTACTGACAAAGAATGGGTGGCCATCCTGCAGGGACCAGTTCATATATCCAGAAATGCAAGGTTCCGCCTCATACAACTTTATATAATTCACAGGGCATATCTTACACCGGAGAACATAAACAGGTACTTTTGCCGCATGGATGCCCAGTGCCCCCATTGTCAACTGATGAAGGCTGACTTGATTCATATGCTGTGGGGTTGCCCTGCTCTGGTCACTTACTGGCATACAATCACTACCCATCTCACAGATTGCACTGAACGCACAGTGGCAAACACCTGGGAGACTTGCATTCTGGGTCTGTACCGCAGATCCAAACATAACAAAGCATTGTCACACTTCACAGATCTGAGCCTGATCACTGCAAAACGCCTGATCACCAGGGGCCGTATTACACATGACTGTGCCGGCGCTAGTTGTCGCTGTGCACCAGAGTATGTTTGTGTTTATGTGCATTTGCATCTGTGCGCTAATACAATATGTGCCCAGACACATATGCACATAAACACAGAGCTCAAAGTTTGCGCCAACATCACAGCGCCATACAAACCGATCCTCTGTAATGCCATTGGGTGCCTACTCAAGTGTACAGTGACAACTAGCGCGGGTGGAGTCCTGTGTAATAGGACCCCAGGTGTTGGAAACACGCAGAATCCCCACCTTGGGAGGCATGGCACTGCTCTTTCCTTAATTGAGCACAAGCTTAGAGTATAGCGATGAGGCGAGAAGATGCTTTGGGAATGCGCCAGATTCCGCTGCCGTCCGCCTGGGACGCAATGCTTATGGACTTACAAAAATACCGTCAGGAGCCCCGCTCCTCCGCCCCGAAAGTGCAAGTTGCGCTGAAGCAATCGAGGCTGACAACACTTCGACAGTAACTACTAACACTCCTAACTGGTGTGACCACTCGCGTCCCCTATACTCAATCTCCTACCACCCAATAATGCGTGCAATCCTCATCTGGGTGGGTTGCTGGCTGCTAGAATTTTAGAAGCAGGCACAAACTGATTTTGAATTGCTTGGGCATACAATTCGATACCTTTGGAGAATTTACACTCCCAGATAACCCCCAACCACATGCACATTCAAGATACTTTGAGGTCGCTAAGATATGTAGTCTTGCCTGGTCACTACACTCATGGACTCCTTTAACCCCGATTACTACACTACTGCCCCACCACTTTCCTGCATAGTAGATTGGTAGTAATGTATCTTATTATTATTATTATTATTTATTTACTTGTTAAGCGCGGCTGCCACCCAAAGGGTATCCTGGCGCTGAGACTGCGTCTATCCTGCGGGCATACTATCATTACAATGTTTTAGGGAACAAAAAGGTCTTAAGATCCTTTTTGAAAGGAATAAAGTCTTGTCTACATCTCAACGCCAGCGGGAGGGTGTTCCAAAGAGTGGCAGCCGTGAAACTAAAGGCACGGCCACCCATCCTCACTCTGTTTACCTTAGGGACCGTCACTAGGAACGCAGAGGAGGATCTTAGGGGTCTAGCAGCGCAGTACCATGAAAAGAGATTTTGAAGGGGGATCGGTCCCTGCCCGTGCAAGGCCTTAAAAACAAGACAGAGAGCCTTAAAACAGATTCTCTCTTGGATGGGTAGCCAATGGAGATCTGCTAAAGTCCTGGCGGAGGAGGCAGATCGGGGGCGGGATAGAGCCAATTTGGCCGCCATATTTTGGATCCTCTGCAGCTTTAAAATCAAGGTTTTTGGGGCTCCCAGAAGCAGCGCATTGCAGCAATCTAATCGACTAAGGATAGAACTGCGCACTACTTCTGTCCTTGCCTCCTTGGGAAGAAGCGGTAGGATCTTACGTAGGGCACGAAGTAAGCCCATACAGCCCGCTATAGTTCTATTCACAGAGGCATCAAGCTGCAGGTTGGGTTCAAATAACACTCCCAAATTACGGGCCGACTCAGCAGCCTCTACCGTACCTGGAATAGATGTAGACCAGAAGTCGTCCGGAAGCGGACAAGGGGTACGATCCAGGGAGCAATGGAGAACCTCCGTTTTGGATCCATTGAATTGGAGCGAGTTGGCTCGAAGCCATTCCTCTGTAGCCGCCATGCAGCGGTGAAAAGTGTCTCTCGATATTGCCCTGGTACCCTCAAATGAAAAGATCAATTGGGTGTCATCGGCATAGTTGATGACAGATATGCCGAATGACTTTACCAGGGCAATCAAGGGTCGCAAATACAGATTAAACAAGATCGGGCTAATCGCCGACCCCTGAGGGACACCCTGGTCCACTTGCTGCACGGCGGAGCGAAAAGGTGGTAATGCCACTGCCTGTTGTCTGTCACTGAGATAGGATATTATCCATCTCAAGGCCAGGCCAGTTACTCCTGCACTCCGGAGACGGTCCAGTAGTACTGCATGGTTCACCGTGTCGAACGCGGCCGACATGTCAAGCAGCACTAAGAATGCTGACTTGCCCATGTCGACGCGCGCTCGTAGATCGTCCAACACGGTGACCAAAGCAGCCTCCGTGCCATGAGCCGGCCTGAAGCCGAACTGTGATATATCCAGGCCGGAGTTGTTTTCCAGATAGTTGGATAGTATTTTTGTGACCCACTTCTCCACAACCTTTACTATGAAGGGTAGGAGCGAGATAGGCCTGTAGTTGGCCGGGCTTGAAGGATCCAAGGAGGCCTTCTTCAGCAATGGTGTAACAATTGCCATCTTCCAACTGTCTGGAACTACCGCTGTACTCAGGGACTGGCAGCAAATGGCGTGGAGCGGAGGAAACAGCTCAGTTTGAAATGCCTTCCAGATCTTATGAGGCATAGGATCAAGAGGCGATCCTGAAGACACACCGTTCGCCAAGATGCAGAATTCCTCCAAAGAAGGACTAGGGAAGTAGGACAACTGGGTCTCCGCGAGAGGAGGTTCTGCAAGAGAAGGCAGGATAGGTATGAACTGGCCGGCAGTCTGCAGGCCGCTCAGAATTTTTTTGATCTTCTCCTCAAACGCCGAGGCCACAGCGTCACACAGTTCCTGGGAGACAGGGATAGCCGGCATAGTGCAAGATGGATTTGCTAAATTTTTAACCACCTTAAACAAGACCTGCAATTTATTAGAGGCCTTGTCCAACATATCTACCAGGAATTGAGCCTTAGCCTTCTTCAGCTCAATCTTGTATTCCTGTAAGGTCGCTTTATAAGCTACCTTATCAGCCTCCCTGTGGTCTCTCCTCCAGAGTCGTTCCGCCCGTTTACAGCGGAGTTTATGCTGTCTGAGATCATCAGAGAACCAGGCATTAGTTCTTCTGGGTCTGTCCCTCACTTTCCTTAATGGGGCTAGGTCATCCAGAGATGTTACAATCTGCTGGCGGAAAACTTGATAGCTTTCTTCCACACTATCTTTCACCAAAAAAGGTCTAGACAGCAGGGTCGGTCTAGTTGGGTGTTTCAACAGACGAGACCATTGCCTGCTAATCATAGTGGCACCAGAATCACCTGTCCTAAAAGACCCGGGCAAGGAAATGGACAGTGGGACTAGTGCGTGATCAGTCCAGCATTGATCCATGACCTCTCCCACTACGACTAGATCTTTATCGGCAAATACAAGGTCTAAAGTATGCCCTTTAACGTGGGTAGGTGCTAAGACCAGCTGTGCAAGCTGTATGTTGCTACATGCTTGGCAAAGTTCTCTATATGCCAGATCTTGAGGGCCAGAAGGCCAGAGGTTAAAGTCACCTAGCACTAATAATCTAGTATGGGAGTTCGAGAGGTCATAGATGAGATCAATCAGTGGCTGAATGGCCGTGGTGGTAGTAGTGGGTGGCCGATAACACAGGAGTCCAGTTATCAGTGTACCACTCTGGGCCGTGATGGAAAAACCCATGATCTCAAATCCTGACACATCCTTCACCTCCACCTGAGTAAGGGAGATGGATTCTTTATATATATAACCTAAGCCACCCCCCTGCCAGTGGTTCGAGGGGAGTGTTTCACAAGATAACCCGGGGGACATGCCCAGCCCAGTTCCACTGCGCAGTCTGACTTGGTCCACGTTTCTGTTATGAAGAGGACATCTAGATGTAGAGTATCTATCAGAAGAGCAATTTCCGCGTGATGTTTAACAAGCAATCGAACGTTCAATAGACCGCAGGATAGGGCTGACAAAGAGGAAAGAATCATGGAACATTCCTCACCCACATTCGTATCCATATGGTGATCCTGTGAATCCACTAACGAGTCAGACGCCCGGAGGATGGCCGAGGCAGGCGCACCGGACGCGCCCGGGACGCGAACGGGCGCAAACGGGCTTACCTCTGGCGCACCTCCGGCGCGCACCCGCTGCGCGTCCTCACTGCACTCCGACCGTCTGCCCATAATTTATAGCCCTACACGTGGGAGGAGTGTGAGGGGAGGAACTAGTCCTCTAACAAAGATGGCGCCCGTAAATCGGCTGCCACGAATGCCCTCTCAAAGATGGCGGCCGCAAAAGCCCCCAGTCTCGATCCCTAGCAGCCCTGATTCCTGCAAATGCAGGGTGATACCACTTTTAACGTGCAGGTAAGAAACTCGCTAGCGCTGGGGCTAGAAGTACAGGGTACACGGCGCAATATTAAGAAGCGGCGCAAATAAAGTATTAAGGTAACAACTAAAAGATTTTAAAATATAACAGCAGCAGCCAGCGCGCTACAGAACAGCAAGTCTACCTGTGCGCGATCGTTCTGGTGCTTAAATGTGCTCCTGCGCGCTCTTCCAGACGTGGGAGGAGTGTGAGGGGAGGAACTAGTCCTCTAACAAAGATGGCGCCCGTAAATCGGCTGCCACGAATGCCCTCTCAAAGATGGCGGCCGCAAAAGCCCCCAGTCTCGATCCCTAGCAGCCCTGATTCCTGCAAATGCAGGGTGATTCCACTTTTAACGTGCAGGTAAGAAACTCGCTAGCGCTGGGGCTAGAAGTACAGGGTACACGGCGCAATATTAAGAAGCGGCGCAAATAAAGTATTAAGGTAACAACTAAAAGATTTTAAAATATAACAGCAGCAGCCAGCGCGCTACAGAACAGCAAGTCTACCTGTGCGCGATCGTTCTGGCGCTTAAATGTGCTCCTGCGCGCTCTTCCAGACGTGGGAGGAGTGTGAGGGGAGGAACTAGTCCTCTAACAAAGATGGCGCCCGTAAATCGGCTGCCACGAATGCCCTCTCAAAGATGGCGGCCGCAAAAGCCCCCAGTCTCGATCCCTAGCAGCCCTGATTCCTGCAAATGCAGGGTGATACCACTTTTAACGTGCAGGTAAGAAACTCGCTAGCGCTGGGGCTAGAAGTACAGGGTACACGGCACAATATTAAGAAGCGGCGCAAATAAAGTATTAAGGTAACAACTAAAAGATTTTAAAATATAACAGCAGCAGCCAGCGCGCTACAGAACAGCAATGCATTTGATCTGCTGTGGACTCGACACTGTAATTCACCCCTTGAACTTGGATCATGATTGAATGTGTTCTACCCCCTGTTTATTCCATAAAATGTGAATAAAGAAATTGAAACAAAAAAAATGAATGTAGGAGTAGCAATTGCGCTGTCCTCAATTTCCATGTGTGCGTTAATTGCTTCATTGGCCTCAATGGTTTCAGACATGTCCTGGCTGTGATCTGTGGAAATGTATGTATATAGTTATGATATTTAATTGTTACTAAGTTTGCTTAGTATTGTTGAAAATGTGATCAATGTGCTTATGACATGAAGATTATATATAGATATGTGTAGTTTATTAAACAACACACATTCCACCATGTAACTTAGTTGTACTACAACTCCCATAATGCCTTTTCACATTACAGCAAACATCTAATTGCAGTTTTGGTAGCTAAGATGTTGTACTTGAAGACTAACAAACAATAAGTTATGGAAAAAAGTATACAAGAAAATGGCTTAGTTTGGCGGGAGCCTGCAGGATTGGAGGTGTCAATGTCTGACACTCCCACCACACTTTCAGGTTCAAGTTTCCTCTCAATAAGTGATGCCACTGGAGTGGGAGGAGCATGTTTGAAGGGTCCACCACCGGTGCCACAAACTTCAGCCACCCTGCTGGTCACTTTCTGTTTAGTACGAGATGTTAGGTCAATCCAGTGTTTCCATATTTCAGGTATGGTCCACTGGGTGACATAAAGAGAGTTTACCTTTTCCAGGGTGCTGTTCCAAATTTGGGTTTTCTGGGCCTCGGGTACAGAAAATGCAGCGTTTGGTCCTCTGGGTGACACAAAGAGAGTTTACTTTTTCCAGGGTGCTGTTCCAAATGTGGGTTTTCTGGGCCTCGGATACAGAAAATGATGCCTTGCCAAACAGTTGGTCCATGTGTGCCACACATTCCTCTGTCAACAGCCCCAGCTTCTTATCTGAAAACGTAATTTTCTGCTTCCTGTTACCAAGATCCTTATACCCATCACCCTTAGATATGGTGTTGCTGGGAAATTAGATTTTCACTGCTAGTAGTCACACAGGAAGACACCTTCCTCCCAGAACCTTCCTAGGCTTCTGAGTTGTGGACATACCCTGTATTGCTAGACTTCCTGGTTTTTACATCATCATTCTGTATCCAAAATACGGCTTTTCTGATTTGCGAATTCCTATTTGGAAATTGCATCAGTGTGATTTCCAAATAGGAAATATCCAAATTGTGATTACGAATTTGTAGGAATCGCTAATAGTGGAATAACCTCCTACATACATCTCATTTTGCGATATCCAAATAGCGATTTCTATTAAATCTTTAATTGGAAATTGCAATGACTTTCGTACACATGGTCCCCAGTTTCAGTACCAATTGGGGCAGTCGGATCCACTGAGCAAAACAAAAGAGAGATTGATTGATTGAGAATGCATGTATGTGCTCGTGTCTAAGGATATCATTTAGGTGTTGCCAGGGGTAACAGCTGCAACCACTGGCTTGCCTCCTGAGACTTCTAGCTCTGTCCTTGCAACTTCTGGCCTCCGAAATGGTAAGGGTGGTGTAAGAAATAGAGGTTAAACAGGACTCTAATGAGCCTTGTTTACGGAGCCTCTCAGCTACACCGTGTGCATGGGAAGGCATAAAACCTCTAGGCAGCAGCGACCAGATCTAAGCAAAGTAATACACTTACCCTATAGCCTGGTGGATCCTAGCTATATAATGTGAACAACAAGGACCCCCTGATCAGAATTAATAATACCTAGGACAGGGACATAAATTGTGTGTATATAACTAAAAATAATCCTAGCAAATAAAAGGGAAGGGTAATTACAAAACGAAGAAACATGCAGATTTATTTCGATACAAAAATTCTATTCTTTTTAATAGATTTTCATGTTGAAAACAACCTTTATATACATCCAAGTTACATAAAAAATGACACACAACAACAAATTATACAGAATTAATAAAATATTATCATATAATGTTACAAAAGGCAAAAAGTGGCAATCAATACTTTCGACGCGTGTTTCGGCGTTCTGAAAAAACGCCTTCCTCTGGAGCCACAAATATATTCTTAAAATTTCATCACAATGGCTAGAATCAGCTTCTAATTCCTTAACAATTCGTAGTTCAAGTTGTGAAGGACATGACAATAAATCGCCAAAGGATCTAGTTGTTAGTTCTAATTGATGCTAGATGGTTCTAGTCGTCGCCTATAGGGACCACACGACCACGTTTGTAGTTCTGAATGTGGTTTCGTTGTATAAGATATCACTTAGTATCTAGATATATTATCGAAGCAATCTCCTTAATGCGATTATGAAAAAGCTCAATGTCTGCGTCCTACGTCCTGCCTGAGCTTGTATCGTCCGGTTAGATTCTATGGTTACCCTATGAATAAAAACAGGAATTCCATTACAATGTGGAATTCGATTAAGACCAGCACGTTCCCCTTATTCACTTGCCTCACGTCTGATCTATGTAGCTATGATTTATTGCAATCAGACCAGACAGCCGAACCGAATATAATCGTGTCCGCAAGGGTTAGAAACTTCAGAGTCCGAAGATTATTTTACCGGATCCTTGCTATATACTGGTGGATCCCAGTAAAAAGGGCATCTCTCTGTATCCTGCTGCTCCTAAGCATGTGGAGGAAGAACGAAATACAGGAGACAGAAGAAGAGAGAGAGAGAGGCGATGGGTGGAAAGACCACAGGGGCAGATTTATGATAACTGGCGCATCCCCAGGGATGCGCCAGTTATTTTGCGCCGCAGCTCCGCCACCCATGGTGCGCCGCATTTACAATGCAGCGCACCATGGGGCAAAAACGGCACAGATGCGTGACGCATCTGTGCCGTAAAGGTGGCGCATTGCTGGAGTTGCGTCGTAAGCGCTACGCAGCTCCAGCAAGGCTCGGGGGTGCCCTATCTGTCCAATGCTGCGTCAAGCCTTACGCCTGCTTCAAGCAGGCGCAGGGTTTTGACGCAGCATTGGCCTGAAAGTGACTGAGTGAAATCTTATAGATTTCACTCAGCCACTTTTGCGAGGCGCACCTGCCCCGGAACGCCCACCCTGCGCCGGAACGCCCACATGTGGCGCAGGGCTTTACAACGTGACGCATCTGCCTAGATGCGTCACGTTGTAAATGGGTCGTAGGGATGCGCCACGTTTACGCCGCAGTTGCGTGACGCAAACGTGGCGCATGACCAACATAAATCTGCCCTAAGAGGGGAAAATAATGAAAAGAAGAGCAGAAAGAAGACACTAGAGAGAAACAGGTAAGAAATAGAGCCAACGATGAGAGATGTGTGAGGGAGAGATAGAGAGAAACAGAGACAGGGATGAAAGAGACATCAGAGAGTGGTGACAGTTATGAGAGAGACATAGACTTATGTGAAAGAGTGTGAGACAGTTGAGAGCAATAGAGATATATGTTGTACAATAGAAGATGACTCCACAAGCAGGTAGGTGAAGTAGAAGCTTTATTGCAGCACAGGTATAGGTAGGTCAGCCCCCCGTCCAACCAGAGCTCCAACTGCCAACAGGGCGAAGGAGAACTCCAGAACCCAGAACCTAGGGAGAGATCTAGAGTGCTGGCCAAAGAAAGAAGCAAAGCACTGTACAACATATCTCCCCTCCTTTCAAGTAAAGAAAACACAGGAAAAGGAAAGAACACTAATGCACATAGTCATTTAAGTACGAGGGAGGGCGACGAGAGCGAGAGCTCCTGAAACCAACATTAACCAAGGAAGAGGAGGCAGGAACGGGAACAGAAGTGGGAACAAGCGAAGCAGGAGCAGAATTAACCACAGAACTACTATGATAAGTACATAAGGATGTAGAGGCATCGCCACCACCCACCTCCCCCCGTTCAGTTGACAAGGGAATGGGTAGACGAGAACAACCAGAAGACAGTAAATAACCATTACAACCATCACTATGAGCAGGAAGCAGGTCATCAGAAGAAGAATCTTTACATTTCTGGTAGAGGGCCACCCTCCGGTAATTCCAACTTTCACCATTGGCCAAGACAATGAAGTGAGGAAAAACCCTCTTGACTCTGTAGGGACCCCTAAACTTGCTAAGACCTTTAGCAAATCTTCCCGGCTTAACTTTAACCAGGTCACCCACAGAAATGGGCATGGGAGCACTGTCATGAATTAAAGGAACATCGCTACTCGAACCCTTCAACCAAGCAGGGGTCAATTTGCTTACAGGCGTGCGACCACGCATAAGTTCAAAGGGAGACTTTTCCCCACACTTATGGGGTGTGGAGCGGTAAGCCCAGACCAGTTCCTGGACACGCTCTGTTGAAAAACAGCCAGTCTCAACGAACAACTGAATCACGCCCTTGACGAGGCGATTCACCCTTTCACAAAGGCCATTCCCTTGTGGATTGTAAAGACTAGTCTTCTGATGCCTGATACCACACTCATTTACAAATGAAGTCATCTTCAAAGACGTGAGTTGAGTCCCATTGTCTGAAATGAGAACAGAAGGGTACCCCTCGTTGATAAAAGTACTCTTCAAAAACTTAATGGTGGCTTCAGTGGTGATTTCTTTAACAAATTGTACACACAGCCATTTAGAAAAACAATCGATTAAAACAATTGCAAAACGGTGATCGATAGGTAGTTCATTCATAGGTCCTATGAAGTCAATACAGACACTATGCCAGGGAGTATTCTCATACACAATTTTTTGTGTAGACCGAGAGCCCAAGACTTTGAGGCGCTTCTCCCCTTCCCTACAGAAACTACACTTCGTAACACAATCAATTGCATCATTATCAATAGAGGGCCACCAAAAGTTCAGTTTGACACGGCGTTGAGTGAGACTTTGACCCAAGTGTCCTTCATGGGCCAAGTCTAAAATCCTTTTTCTTAATGAACAGGGAGGGACAAAATGGTCACCTCGCATCAAAACATCTTTACCCTCTAAAGAAAGTTCATCTAAGATTTTCAGAAAGGGCCTGACTGAAGGACTAACAGAACTTTCCCTCCTAGAACCATTGGAAACAAGACTGATGACAGCCTTCAAGGTCAAATCTTCAGCCATTCCCTTGGACCATTCAACATGGGAAAATGAACCACCGCCCACCGACACAACATCCTCCATTACAGCAACCGCAAGATCATCAGACGGGATCTCAGAACTAGAACAAGTGGAAGGAATAGGGAGCCTAGACAGGCAATCCGCTTGAATATTCTTCCACCCATGGACAAATTCGATCTCACACTGATAATCTTGCAAGCGAGAAGCCAGTCTCGCCAACCTTGGAGAACCTTTACCAGCCCCACCAGGAGCTAACACATTTAAAAGGGGTTTGTGGTCTGTACGTAAAACAAACTTGTAACCCCACAAGTAGGTTCGAAAGTAACTCGTTCCCCAGACCGCAGCAAGAGCCTCACGCTCTATTACCGAGTAGTTTGACTCAGAGGTGGACAGAGGCCTAGACGCGAATGCAATGGTTTTCTCCACACCACCTTGTCTTTGTAAGAGAACTGCACCAAGGCCAATGGCACTGGCGTCAACCATGAGGATGGAGGACCGAGTAGTGTCAAAAGGGGTGAGGACATTTGCAGCTTTAAGTTCTCCTTTGATTAATTTAAAACAGGATTCATGCTCAGAGGTCCAACTAAATTTGATACCTTTTTTGAGTAAGGATCTCAGAGGAGCAGTCTTGGATGAGAAATCTCTTACAAATTTCGAGTAGAACTCAACCAAGCCCATAAATGACCGAAGCTGATCCTTATCGACCGGGGAGGGCGCCAACTCAATAGCTTCAAGTAAGTTTTTCTTAGGTTTGATGCCTTCTTCTGATAAACAAAATCCTAAATACTCTATTTCTCTCAACAGAAAAGCACACTTCTCCTTTCTTAGAGTCAAACCAGCCTCATCCACTCTAACTAACACATCTTGTAAGATTTTGTTGTGTTCTTGTAGAGAATTGCCATAAATCAAAATATCGTCTTGAAAGTACAGCACCTTATCAAGACCCTTAAAGACCTCAGAGACAAGTCTCTGGAACACGCTAGCCGCTGAGACTAGCCCAAAGGGTAGCCTGGTGAATTGAAATGTGCCCTCGCTGGTAATAAAGGCAGTTAAATGCTTTGAGCTTTCGTCTAAGCAAATTTGATGGTAGGCGTGTTTGAGGTCTAGCTTACTGAAGAACCTTGCTCCCTTAAGGGTTGATACTAATTCGCCAATGTTGGGTAGAGGGAATACATCTGCTACAACACATTTGTTAAGGGAACGAAGATCCACACAGAACCTGATCTTGTTGTCTGGTTTCTGCGATATCACAACAGGCGAAACCCAAGGAGACGCCTCGATGGGTTCAATAATACCCCCTTGGAGCATCTCCTCAAGGGTAGCCTTGACCTCATCTCGCAAAGCAAAGGGCACCCTCCTTACTTTGTGTTGTACAGGTGAACTGCCTTCCTTGAGGACTATACGATGTGAATAGCCAATGAGTTCGCCCAACTGATCTCTAAAAACATTTTTATATTTAGCTAATATAACTTTTAAGGATGGGTTTTCAACAATAGAAATAGGATTATCAGATCTAGGATCAACCACTATGTGCAGATCATATTGATGGTGACGGCCTAAGATTGCTGGACCATCAGCAGATATGTAGATTTTACCACGAGCCAATCTTCCCTTGAAACCAATTTCAGCTTCAAAGAAACCCAGTATGTCAATTTTCTCCCCCTGGTAGCCAGACGGGAAGATGTCACACATCTTTAACACTCTTTCACCCCACACACTTTTCATCAACGAATTGGGAATTATAGTCCACTTGGAACCAGTGTCAACCATGAGTGTAATGACTTTCCCATCAATGACAAAATCATCCTTAAAAGGGTTACCTCTCTGGTTATCACACGCACACACAGTGTCAGTCAGAACTAAGATTTTGTTGACATCACGTCTCAAATCATCACTCTCGTTAACAACTGTGATTCTCGAATTATTCTTATTCTTACACATTTTTGCGAAGTGTCCTGTCTTACCACACCTCAGACACTCTTTGTTGTTTGCAAAACAAAATTTACTATCTGAAGGATGGGAAAAGCTACCACATCTAAAACAAATCTTTTGATTATTCTTACTAAAAGAAGTTTGTTGTACATTCTTTTTCTGAAGGACATAGCCTTTCTTCCTAACTATTGCAATGGCAGTAGCTTCATCCTCACTATTTTCGCTATAGGTATTCTTATGAGAGATTTCTGCCACTTTAGTCTCCAAACTACTTTTCTGTAGTTCTCTCATACACTTTTCGCTTTCTTCCACAACTTTGGCAAGATCTATAGCATCTTTCAAACTTGGGTTCTTTGCCGCCCACAATCGTTCTTGTACTTTTCTATTGTTGGCTTGAACAACTAGCTGGTCTCTAATTAGCTCGTCCGCCATCTGCCCAAAGTTACATTTGATTGATAGTTCGCGCAGTCTCGCTACAAATTCATCAATGCTCTCTTCCGGTAATTGTCTATTCTTATAAAACTTATATCTTTGAAGGATAAGGTTCTCCTCTTTGCCAAAACGGGTTTCTAATCTTGTTATCGCTTCTTTAAACTCATCAAAGTCAGCTTGTGACCCTACAGGTAGTACTTGAGGTAAATATCTGAATAAACGCTGTCCCTCTTTACCCAATGTGGTCATTAGTAATGCTTTTTTCCGTTTAGGTGAATACTCCTCACCGTCCAGAGCCTCAATATAGTTAAAGAACATGACTACCCAGTCTTCTCAGGCTATTGGAGGAATGCCTGGTTCCGATAAGAATTGAGGAGGAAGAGCGACATTGATCGCTTGAGCCATGTTCAAGGACCACTAATAGGGTAAAGAAATAAGTACACCAAATAATAAGATAAAATGAGTTTAAAATAAATGTTCACACTTATCACAGAGGAGAACTGGGGCGAAGAACCTATGCTTAGCGCTCAAACACGAGTGTTTCTATGGAGATCCGGAGTAAATATGCAAATATCTGTAAAATGGCCGAAAACGTCGTGCGTATGACGTTAAACGTTGTAACTACAGCGAGAGTCCATGCGCAAGTGAATTGCGCTTCAAGAATGAGATGGGAACGCTGCTTCTGTGTAGTTGTGCGTTCTAGTGACGCTTGTGCTTGTGTTCCAATGACGCTGATTCCTGTTTGTAAAATGTCACTTCCGCCGCTTGCGTTAGACTGACGTAGACGCTGTCTTAGCTTGTGCTTCAGTGATGCCGTCGCTGCTGCAGTTAGCGTTCTAATGACGCACTCGCTTGGCTCAAAGTTGTGAACGCGCAGCGTGAGTTAGCGTTGCTAAGCGACTCACCGCGATACTGACTCGACGGTAGAGATGACGTCAATCACTGTATCAGAAGTCCTCCGACGATGAAAACATCGGGAAAGTGCACTTTTGGCAAGCGGTCATCGTTGAGATGGAAATTGATGTCAGCGTCCTCGCTCCTCGCTGTCCACACGGGGTTCTTGGGGTTTCTTGAACTCTACTGCACTGTAGTAGTTTCCTTGGCTGCAGCGACACGCGGAGAAGAAATGGTTGGACACTCCACTAGTCCAAGTCGCCAAATGTTGTACAATAGAAGATGACTCCACAAGCAGGTAGGTGAAGTGGAAGCTTTATTGCAGCACAGGTATAGGTAGGTCAGCCCCCCGTCCAACCAGAGCTCCAACTGCCAACAGGGCGAAGGAGAACTCCAGAACCCAGAACCTAGGGAGAGATCTAGAGTGCTGGCCAAAGAAAGAAGCAAAGCACTGTACAACAATATACACCTAGACAGGTAACAAAGAGACAGCAGAGAGTTAGACAGAGGGGAAGACTAATGAAATAGCAGGACTGTGTGAGAAATGCACTATAGTTAGAGACAGATGATAAAGAGATAGCTAAGAGAGACACAGAAAGCGAGAGACGGAGGCGTGAAAAAAATGATAAAGAGACAGATGGGTGATAAACAACTGAGAGGCATGAGGAGTAGGTGAGACTTATTAGAATGGATCAGGACAGCAGTGAACAAGTGACATGAATAGGAAAGAGGGAGTTGAGAGGGGGAGAAAGAGGTGAGAGATTGGTGGGAAAGAGTCTGCTTAGAGAGAAGGAGAGGACAGAGTGCGGAAACAGGTGAAAGGCGTGATGGAGAAAATGATGAGCTACACAGCACAGGTTATTTATTTATTTGCTTATAGAGCGCCCAAATCACCCCATAAAGGTATCTCCGCACTAGGACCGCCTAAAGAGAGAGTGATAGGAAGGGAGAGAGAACGTGCTAATAACAAGACAGAGACAGGTTACAAAAAAGGCAGCTGAGGGAGAAGTGAGTAGGTGAAATGTGAGGGATAAAAGGGTGATACTGAGAAAGACACATAGAGAGCTGGGAGACAGGTAAGACAGAGATGACAGGTGAGAAAATCCAGTGAGATAGGGGAAGACATGTGAGATATTATGAGGAGATCAGTGAGAAAGACATTCTTGAGATAGGGTGGGAGACATGATGGGTGAGAAAGAGACAGCAACAGGTGAGAAAGACAATAAAAAAACAGTTAAGAAACAGACACCTGAGGGGAGGGGAATAGTTGGTCAAAAGCCATATGACATCACTTTTTGTGTCTAAGGAGCTTTCAGACTGAGCGCAAACATCTCTGCAATTACTAGGTTTGAAATCGTTGATAATAAGAAAGTATTATGCAGATTACATCATAGAACTGCAGCACACATAGAAAGAGGAATATGCTTATGGGATTGCTTTTGTGCAGGAAGGTGCCCCTTCTTGTACAAATACAATCTGGTGCCTGCGTTGGCGCTAGGAAGCCCGTTGTTCACCAGCACTGGGGAAAGGACAGGAATGCGCCATATTGTAATAAATAGGCACATTCCTGCCCTTCCCTTGTGATGCAACAAGGTGACTTGCTGAGCTGCATTGCATTATTTTTATATAAATATGGCCCTGATGGAGCAAGATCTTGGAGAAAAGAGACTTGCTCGGAAGTAATCCACTCGTTTAACTCACTAACAAGTTATTAATAAAGTTTTGTAGAAACTAATTTGCAATCACGGGAACATTTTTGGGTTAGTGAAGCTTGCGTATGGTTGTACTAATGCAGATAACATTGAAAAAGGACTAATACCGCTTTAAATGGGAAATCTGTTTTGCACATGCGTCAACTACATCTACGTAGGATGACGAGTTAACGCTTGGAGGGAAATTCTGGCGCATGAGCAGAAATTACTAACATGGCATCTTGAAGATTCGCATGCATGGCACCTGCTCATCTGAAGTTAAAGCACGCTATTTTACTAATGCTAATGCGGGGATAAGTTTAATAAATAAAATGGGATACAGTAGAGGTGGGTGGTATACAGTGCAAATACTTTATTTGAGAAATTAACATTTGTCATTTGAGATTTATCATTAGTGCATATTTGGGCCTTTCTCGCATAACTGAATGAGCTGAGTGACGCGAAGTTTGCGCATGCCCACTGAGTCAAGCCATGAAGTTCAATGACACAGCACTTGAAAGGGAGCCAAGATCGAGTGCTACAGCCTGGGAATGGATAGTGTAGAGTTCAACAGTGAAATGTTCAATTCATTATAGTGTCTTAATGTTTCAATATGGATAGATGTAGTATATGGGAATAACATTTATGAATAAAAAGTAAGGGGTTGGGTTACGAACAATGGTTTAACAAAATCTTGTGACATGTAAGCATGGTGTGATGAAGACCCCTCTTTGCCGGACCAATCAAATTCCGTATTTTACCGATATTGAAACATTAATGGGTGGAACATGCAGAAAAAAAGGTATAATTAATATAGTTTTAGTTAGTTAGTCAGAGCGGAGATCTAAGAATGCTGGGGAGAGAAGCAGATGCTGTGAGATGATGGAGTTGCTGATTTAGAGATGATTGCAGAACCTGAAGCCGAAATTTCTATCCTAATTTAATTGGGTTAGATTTGAAGATTGCGGAAGAATCTCGAGGAGGAAGAGAGTGTCAGAGAGGGATGCGGTGCAACCGTCGGTATCTTAGAGAGGGTAACAATCCTGTCCTGATTCGTGACCTGAAGTCTTTGACTCCTGAATCTATCTCAGGTGACCCCCACCAGCCCTTTGGCCAGGGGGCTGGTCTTCCACACCATCCTTGGTAATGATACATTTCTGTTATTTGCTAATGTTCTTGATCTTTTCTCACTGTCCTCTCCTTTTCCGGCATCAATTATTGCTTGAGTCAGAGATACATGCATTGTGCTTATTGATTGAAGTTTCTCTCCTATGAATGATGGTGACTGCACTGTATTGAGCCTGTTCACATGCATCTGAAATTTTAGATAAAGATATAAAAACTTTCTTGAGTCTGTGGTGATTTACTTAAAGTATAGAAAAGTTAATTCATGTAAATTATCACCATCAACTAGTTCAACTAATGGTTCATCGACCAGCGGAAACAACTTGTTGATCGGTAAAGGGTTAGTTGAAAATTGAACAGAGATATTGAATAAACTAATCCTAAACAGTTTGTGAAATCTAATAAAACCTCACCCCCCAGCGTTTTATCCACTGTGAGTTTATGGGCCCAGGTGAGTATATGGTAGTGGAGTATCTGTTCTTGGTGAACGGCTAGATCAGCCCGACGTTTGACAAATTCATCTTCAATCAATCAATCAATCAATCAAACAATTTATAGAGCGCGCTACATACCTGCGAGGGTCCCAAGGCGCTGGGGGGAGGTGGGCTGCAGCTAGTGGTCGATGAGCCAGGTCTTGAGTAGTCTCCTGAAAGTCTGAGGGTCTTCTGTCTGCCGTAGGTGGAGAGGGAGGGAGTTCCATGTCTTGGCGGCGCGGTAGGAGAAGGACCTGCCTCCGGAGGTGGTTCTGTGGATGCGTGGGACGGCGGCCAGGGAGAGGTCGGCGGAGCGGAGTCTCCTGTTGGGTGTGTAGAATGAAAGTCGGTTGTTGAGGTATGCCGGGCCGGTGTTGTGGAGTGCCTTGTGTGCGTGGGTAAGGAGCTTGAAGGTGATTCTTCTGTCGATGGGGAGCCAGTGCAGGTTTCTCAGGTGGGGGGTGATGTGGTCTCGGCGGGGGACGTCAAGGATCAGGCGTGCAGAGGCGTTCTGGATTCTTTGAAGTCTGCTGAGGAGTTTGGCTGGGGCTCCGGCGTAGAGGGCGTTGCCGTAGTCGAGCCTGCTGCTGATGAGGGCGTGTGTGACGGTCTTTCGTGTGTCGGTAGGGATCCATCTGTAGATCTTGCGGAGCATGCAGAGGCTGTAGAAGCAGGTCGAGGAGACTGCATTAATCTGGTTGGTCATGGTGAGTTTCGAGTCGAGGATGACTCCCAGATTGCATGCGTGGTTGGTTGGTGAAGGGGCGGTGCCCAGGGAAGTGGGCCACCAGGAGTCGTCCCAGGCTGAGGGGCTGGGTCCGAGGATGAGGATCTCTGTCTTGTCTGTGTTTAGTTTGAGCCGGCTTTCTTCCATCCAGTCGGCGACCGCCTTCATGCCGCGGTGGAGGTTGGCTTTGGCAGTGCGAGGTTCGTTGGTGAGGGAGAGGATCAGCTGGGTGTTGTTGGCGTAGGAGATAATGTTGAGGTCGTGGAGTCTGGCAATGCGTGCGAGTGGGGCCATGTAGATGTTGAAGAGCGTTGGGCTGAGGGATGATACTTGCGGGACACCGCAGATCGTCTTGGTGATTCCGGAGTGGAACGGGGGGAGGCGGACTCTTTGGGTTCTGTCGGAGAGGAAGGAGGTGATCCAGTCCAGGGCCTTGTCGCGGATCCCTGCGTCGTAGAGGCATGTGCGTAGTGTGTGATGGCAGACGGTGTCGAAGGCAGCCGAGAGGTCCAGGAGGATGAGGGCCGCTGTCTCACCTTTGTCGAGCAGGAGTCTCATGTCGTCTGTGGCGGCAATGAGGGCGGTCTCGGTGCTGTGGTTCTTGCGGAAGCCCGACTGGGAGGAGTCGAGGATGTTGTTGTCTTCTAGGTAGCATGTGAACTGGGTGTTGACGATCTTTTCGATGACCTTAGCCGGGAACGAAAGAAGGGAGATGGGCCGGAAGTTCTTAAGGTCGCTCGGGTCCGCCTTGGGTTTCTTCAGTACGGCGTTAATCTCAGCGTGTTTCCAGCTCTCAGGGAAGGTCGCGGTCTTGAATAAGAGGTTGATGATGTTGCACAGTTGGGGAGCGATGGCGCAGTCGGCCTTGTTGATGATGTGGTGGGGAAGAGGGTCGGACGGGGCGCCTGAGTGGATGGAGCTCATTGTTTTGCTTGTGTCCTCGGTGGTTACGCTGGTCCAAGCGGTGAGGTGGTCGTAGTCGGTGGGTATCGGTGGGGCCGGGGTGGTGAGGTTGGTGGTGTCCGTCTCAGGATTGAAGCTGTCGTGGATGTCGGTAATCTTGCGGTGGAAGAAGGCAGCGAGGGCATCGCACAGGGCTTGTGACGGGGGGGATGTCGTTGGTGCAGGAGTTGGGGTTGGAGAGTTCCTTCACGATGTTGAAGAGCTCCTTGCTGTTGTGTGCATTGTTGTCGAGGCGGTTCTTGAAGGCGGCTTTCTTGGTGGTCCTGATGAGGTGGTGGTGGTTGCAGATTGCGTTTTTGAGAGCTGTGTGGCTGTCGGGTGTTTTCTCCTTATGCCCGGTGTTTTCCAGTCTCCGACAGGTGCGCTTGGAGGCTAGGAGCTCCGGGGTGAACCAGCTGGCTCTCTGACTGGTATCTCTGTGGGCGTGTTGTCTTGTTGGGGCTAAGGTGTTGGTGCAGTCCTCCATCCAGAGTCTGAGGGTGCGGGCCCCCTCCTCGAGGTCGGTGGGGTTGGTCGGAGGTGTGTTTGCAAAAGGTCCTTGGTGATTTTGTTCCAGTGGCGTCCAGGGATCTGTAGGGTGTGGTGGTGTGAGACGGGTTTCTGGAAGGTGACACAGCGGTGGCCGGTCCAGGTGAGTTCGGTGGCGTGGCTGAAGGCGACGTGGGGACTGGAGGAGAAGATAGCATCGAGCGTGTGGCCGGCGATGTGGGTAGGTGTCGCGACGATCTGTGTCAGTCCGAGGGTGGTGAGGTTGTCGATCAGGGTGGAGGAGTTGCTGTCGTTGTTTTCCAGGTGGTAGTTCAGGTTGCCGAGGAGGATGTATGTGACGGGGCGGGGGTGCTTGGAGAAAGACATACTGACTGGTGGTCTTACACTCCCCTGTTACCAGCTCCGTTTGCTTTCCAACAGCCGCCTGACCCCCCCTGGATCGAAGAGCCGGAGTCCTACTGGCCGACGGAGACGGAGTGCAGCGGCTCCTTTAACTCTGAGGCAGGGGAGGCCGTAACCCCGCCCCTCTACAGGCAGGAGGGGACTTCAAAAAGGCATCCAACCCCGGAAGCAGCGGACGGTGTTTCCCTGGTGGAGGAAGGCGTATCGAGTGTGGAGCGGAGAGACGGAGATCGGAATCGAGAGTCGGAGAGCGGAGCTGGAGAAGAGGACGAGAAGCCAGGAGGCCACCGGTTATACGATTCACCCCGCCACGCTCCCACGGGAGGGGCGTGGCTCCATCAGGTACGGGGCCGAATGGCGGGTTGGCTGGGATGCCGAGTCCATCCTTTGGAGTGACTGTATAGCCCCATTGTATAGCTCCCTTCCTTGAATCTCCTCCCTACACGCTCACCCCCTCACAGTGTGTAAAAACAGCACAAGTCACTGGTTTCCCGCACCCCCGGCCCTCTGAATTGTATGGTTCCATTTCGGCGATCTGACAAGGTCTCTCTCTTCCTTCTTTCCACGCATGGGAGACGGAGAGGACCCGAGCCATCGCGTGTGAAGTACCCTTCGAATCAAGCTGGATTCAATGAGGAAGATGCCCTTTGATCCCGCAGTGTTTGCCAGAGAGCGCATAACCAGCAGACAAAGACGGTGTTATATAAAAATAAAACCCTCGTTAAAATCACTACTCAAGGAGTCGGTCTCTCTCTCAGCGTCCCCTCCCCTAACCAGCCCAGGGGAGACAGACCTCAACTTAAGTAATCCCCCGGCCCTGGGACAATGTAGTTGGTGGAGGTCAGAGCGTGCGTGCTGATGAAGGTTGGCGATGGAGTTGCAGAATTGCGGGCGGGGTCCTGGTGGTCTATAGATGAGGGTGCCTCTCAGGGTGGTCTTGGGGTCCGTGTGGATCTGGAAGTGCATGGGTTCGGCGGTGTTGAGGGTGTCGGTGGTGTTGGTAGAGATCCTGAGAGTGTCCTTGTGGATGATGGCAATTCCTCCGCCGACGCCGTTGGTACGGTCTCTGCGGGTGATCTTGTATCCGTCAGGGATGGCCACTGCGATGTCTGGGGCGGAGGCTTCGTTCATCCAGGTCTCGGTCAGGAATGCGATGTGGAGTCGAGCAGGTCCAAGAGCTCGACGGCGTGTTTGCATGCGGAGCGGGTGTTGAGCAGGATGCAATGGAGCTGGTTGGGTTCCTTTGCGGCGGGTGTCTCAGTGTCTATGATGCAGGAGAAGCTGCAGTTCCGGCAGGTGAATGGGCCGTGGGTGCGCCTTGGGGCGGCCTTGTGGCAGCTGGAGGGTCGTCCGAGGTTGAGTGCGGTGAGGGTGTTGGCGTCATCTCGAATGCAGGCAGCCTGGATGGTGCGTGGTCCAGGGGTCGTGGCGCTGGGCGCGGTCCAGGCGCGGATGGGCGCAGACGGGCTTGCCTTAGGCATGCCTTCGGCTCGCCAGCTGCGCGACCGCTGCGCGGCCTCGCAGCGGTGGGAAGGAAGGCTGAGCTGGGAGGTGGGAGGGAAGTCAAGGGACGACGAATGGGGGCCAGGGGGGCGGGGCCGCAGGGGAGCAGCGGCGGGAATCCGGGAGACCGGGCAGGGGTCGGGCTGCGAGGGAGTGGGACAGCGGGGAAAAAGGCCAGAAAGGGCCAGAAAAGCAAGTGGGAATGGCGCTGGCAGTCAGCAGCGGAGACGGCGCAGGCACACGGCGCGGGATACAGAAGGAAGAAGGCTCTTCTGTGGAGCAACTGTGTTTCAGGCTCTAAAATTCCCTATATTTGAATTGCTTTTTAAAGTTGGGTTGATGGAAATGTTGTCATGTAATATATTGTTGGTTGAGGTAGGCTGCCTATGGAGAGTGGCTTGAATTATTTCATCAGCTATGAAGATTTCGAAGAAGATTACGCGTCTCACTCAGGTCATATGTGAATCTGAGATTCGTCTTGTTCTGATAAAGTTGTTTAAGATATTTAGCAAACTAATTTTTCATTCCATTTCATAACAAGAACAGGTCATTGATGCATCACAGCTGCATAACTATCTTTTCCAAAAAGTCTGTGTTTTTCTATCACCATGCTGTCTCCTTCTCCCACCATCCCATTATCAAGGCCGCATATCTGGGGAAGAAGAAAATCCCATCTCCAATCCCTGGTTTTTATACGGAAGTCTTGACATTGCACAGACCATAAAAGCTCACTTGTGTAAAACTGAGGAAATCTGAAGATTCTATGTGACTCTTTAGAAACCAATAATCTGAAATTTTGGGCACCTTGCACGCCTTTTTAAGAAGTTCACATTATTTGTGGTGCAAATTCAAACTTGCCCACTACCCCCAGAGTGATCAAATCATGAGTAAAATAGAGTTCAAGAATCTTTATTGGCTGAAATGAACAAACATAAACACATGGGATTTGTTTTACATATGTTGTTTTAAATTAATGAAGTTTAATGAGACTGTCAAAAACAATTGTGTTCAATGTCTTTCCAATTGATAATAAATGTTCAACATTTATACCTTACGGATTTCAATATTGTCATTCCTTCATCAGGGAAAATTGTTCTGAAACCATTCTAGAAAAGTAGATGGGTGTGTAACTCTCACAAATGCTGCATGCCAGAAGGACAATTTAAAATAATGTCTTCAAACTATAAACAAATAATTCAAAAGATGGTAAGAGAAATATATTCAATATGCGAAATAACCTACTTTTACCTCTTTACACGATTATCAGTCACTTTCTAAAGCAATATCGTGTCTGAATTTGTTTTGTATGTGTTTCATTAATTGAAAAGATTCAGATGTCTTTTATGAACTAAATGGAATGATATTTGCAACTCATACTGTTTCTCAATATACAGACATGGTATAGTGTTCTACAAAAAAAATAGTAACATACCAAGCAGTCGCTAACAAAGGTCTGAAGTGGCATTCGATCTTCCCACCATTATCCATTACACCACTTATTTATTAATGTATTTATTTGGAGAGTTAATAAAGCCCACACCCAACCCAAGGGGTTTCCCGGTGCTAAACGTCAGGCAGGAAGACCAACAGAGCCAGCAGCTCAGAACAGCCATGTTTTGAGCTGTCTTCTGAATATCCATAGTGAGGGACATTATCTTAGCTGTTTCGGTAAGGAGTTCCAAAGCTTAGGGCCCTGATAGGCAAACAAACACCCTCCCATACATGATCGTTTAATTGTGGGGATCACTCACAGGGACAGAACACTGGAGCGAAGAGGCCGTAACAGCTGGTATGGATTGACAAAGTCCTGCAGGTACTGTGGGCCCGCCCCTATAATTCCTCTGTGCACGTAATGCAAGGTTTTCAACTGGATTCGCTTCTCAACTGGGAGCCAATGCCGCTCTTTTAACAGACCCTCTGCAGAGGTCCGACTTAGAAGCCTGTAGAGCATCCTGGCCATAGAATTTTGGACCCTCTGTTTCCGTCCAATGGAGGCCTTGTCCGCCCCCATATAGAGCATGTTGTTGTAGTCCAATCTAGACATGATTAGTGCCTGTACCACCGTACGTTGAGCAGAGAATGGCAGTAGCCAAATGATGTTCCTCGATCACCTAAAAATGGCAAAACGTGGCAGCCAGCTTTATCACCTGCAGCTTCATTGATAACGTATTGTTAAGCCAGAAACCCAGGTTGTTAACCTTAGTGGATGGTTCAGGGACAGGGCCGAGATTTTTTTGCCATTGATTGGGACCCCACAGGGATGGATTCCTTACCAGCACCAACACCTTTGTCTTATCTCCATTCATTTTTAATGAGCAGTGGTTCATCCACTCTGCCCCCTTACTCAGACAGGAGTTCAAGGCTTCCAAGTTGGGTTTGTGCCGATGACAAGGAAGAGATGATTTGGGTGTCATCAGTGTATGAGAATAACATGAGACCACAGTTTTCCACCAAGTCTGCCAGTGGACGCACATAGATATCAAAAAGTGCTGGAGTTAGGGTGGATCTCTGAGGGACTCCTGAATTAAGTGCATATCATTCTGAGAAATGTGTGGCCAAGATCACCTGGAAAGCCTGATCTTCTAAAAAAGATACCAGCCAAGCAAGGGCAATTACTTATCTCGCTCATCCTCTCAATAAGGGAGGCATGGGACACAGTAAAAAAGGCCACGCTAAGATCAAGACGAATCAGTGCGGCTGTCTCGTCCTCATCTAGGAGCCATATGAGATGTTCTGTAACTCCTAGCAGGGCGGACTCAGTACTGTGACCCTTCCTGAAGCCTGGCTGAGATGGATGAAGATATTCATGAGATTCTGCACAATTTTAGATGTGTCTGTTGACAGGCTTCTCCAACACTTTCCCCAAAATGGAAAGCATTGAGACTGATCTGTAATTAGACCAATTCTCAGGGTCAAGATTCTAATTCCTCAGAAGGGACCTAACCAAGACATGTTTCCATGCCTGTGGAATGTTCCCTTGCCTGAGGGTGATGTTAAGGAGTTCTACTACCACTTGCAGGATCTCAGGCTCAAGAACACTCAACTTGGTCAGAGGGAGCGGATCTCCTGGCGATCTCCAGCACTGACAAACTCCTAATAAGGCCCTAAGGCTTTCTCCTTGACTTCTCCGCCTTTAATTCCTCCATAAACCACGGCGCTGGTGGGTGAGATCTGACTGTGTGCCTAACTTCAGCTGGCAAAACTATATTCAGCGCTTCCCAGCCAGACCTCCATCCTCTGCTGATCGAACTCATCACCTTGATTTAGTTCCGTCAGTGTATTCCTCAATTGGTTATTCATTTCATGTAAATCTAATCGCGACCATGCCCTGTACTTAGTGTTGGGCCACTTCACTACGCTGGTCAGAACATCACCTGTATAAGACCATAGTGGTCTGACCGTGCTAATGGCAGATGAGAAGCTGATTCCAGTAACTTTACATTGGAAAAGATAGGAGCCAACAGATGTCCTTCTATGTGCGTAGTTGCTAAATTCACTAAATCCAGATTTAACACTTTCAGGTCTTGTATTAAGGTTTGCCCATGACCACCCGCACTCTCCTCAAAGCGAATATTCAAGTCGCCCAGTACTATAACATTGCAGAATCTGAGAATATAAGCAGTCAATAAGTCCAGAAACAGTGAACACCATTTCCCATCATAAACTGGAGGAGAGTGGGGGCGATATATCAAGGCGCCCAACAGAGTTAAATTGTTTGGAAATTTCAAAGCAAAAGTAATTGCTTCACAGTATAGGAATTTCACAGATATTGCATGTCAGACTACTTTTAAATACTATGGCGATTACACCCCTGTGTTTCCCCACCCATCCTTTCTATCGACTAGTTAGGTAGAAGGGTTAAAATTATATCCAGGGTGGACGCCCCATGCACCCACGCCCCTGTTAAAAATAGTACATCAGGTGCATAGTCCACCAAAAAATGTAAGACATTTTGTTGATGGCACGGTAGTGAATGGATTTTGATGCAGGAGAAACACAGCTTAGTACCGGTATTAGTGGATGTCCTGCCTTATATGACCCCTGCCTGCTCCTTGGTCTCTTGCAGACCAATCCTCCAATAAGTAATGGAGAAATTGCAGGATGTACGTACCTGTGTGTCCTTCCATAATTCCAAGGACGAGCAACAGGCATCCAGACATCCCAGTCACAGTGCTTTCAACTGCTCTGATGAGAATATCTTGAAATCTAACACTCCACGGGCAGGGAACATGGCCCTTGGTCCCTGCCAGGGGCAGACGGGCTTTCCTTAGGCGCGCCTTTGGTGCACCAGTGGCGCACCAGCTGTGAACGTCCACTGTGCATTCACATCTGGGCCATCTTTAAATAGAGGCATGGCACAAGCACACTAAACACTAGCCCACTAACCGGTAGGTAGCGTGTCTTTGCTGTTTTTAAATGGAAGCCTTGAAGCGTTCATAGTTTTGTGGGTCACAGTCCATACTTTTGCTTTAACTTGGTGGGTTAGAAAAATCAGGGATCACATTAGCTCAGATTAGTATTATGCAAATAAATATATATATATATATATATATATATATTACAGAAAAAATAATAAATGCTCTTCCTCTTTCCAATGTAGCATTTGTCTTATTATCAAACAAATGTTTTTTTCAAATAAGTGAAAAAGTACCCCTGCCACTACGCAGGCCAATGTTGCAATGTTAGATGTAGTGGATAGAGACATTATCAACAATGGCCCCGTTAGGGTTGAAGAGGAAGCACATTTATCTTGTTTCTTGTAACACATTTCATTATTTGCATCATATTTATTTGAACTACTTCGATACATCATTTCTTTAACCCATGGTGAGGGTAAGTATGCAACATAGACAGTGATTAATTTGTAAAACAAAAACAAGTGGCAGGGGCCTTGTCAGGAGGCCACTGCAGCTTCCCCCACCTAATGCCCCTACCAGTGCTACCAATGACACAACCAACACAACTTCTAAAAATCACACACCTTAAAGTTTGACAATTCAGACTATTCCAGGCCTAGTCCAGCCCTTTAAGAATGGTTTGGGCGGCAGGTATTAGTAACTTTTAATGTTTATTTACTTAATAAAAAGCTAATATTGTGCTCATCTCTATATTAGATAAACAGCATTTCCATGTGGCAGACTGTAATAAGTGCCGGTGTTGACAACTAAGTGTCAGTGCTGAGCTCCGGAAACTACTGGCTCAAATTAGGCATTGAACATGGATCGAAGGCCTAAGTATTGATGACAAGTGAATCGGTAACTTTGAATGGAGAATGTTTTACAGACAATAAAAGTATGTGGTGAGGTGTATGTTGAAATAATGAACAACTTCTATCTCTCAATGAGTCAGCATGTTTTCTGTTATGTTCTTCCAGTGCACCTTGTAGTTGAACTCATGAGAACTTATGACTCATTTAGGAGTGACCTTTTATTTCTAATGGGATTTGGTGACGGCTGTAACCAAGCCCAGTCAGAATTATGAGGTCGGCTGGAGCACCAGCCCCTTTACTGGACCACTCCTAATGAGCGCCCGTGAAGGGTATGACTGATGTAGATGGACAGGAGGTCAGAGACAAGTCCTGAAAAATACCCCTAACCATTACTGGGCATATGCCTGGGCAGACACATTATGACTTCGCTAAAGGCTTGCATAGCATGAAATGTTAGGACAGCTGTTGTAGAGGTCTATAATAACAAACCTACTGGACTTACTGCAGACCACCTTCGATGCAATTTGACCTAAAAATATCCACATAAGTTGGAATCAGGGCAACTATGACTTTTGTAACCTGAATGAATCCACTCTGAATGTGCACATCTCATTCATAAAAGGCCTTCATCAAACTGAGAGCTCTGGAGGGAGCCCGCTACATGCCTAATCACATGGTGGTAGCGAGGAGGTACCTGGTGATGAAGCATGCCACTGGAAGTTAGTGATGGTAACTGCCATTCTTTAGGGGACGAATTGTATGGAGATGCAAGTTCTTCCCAGTATCTCTTTTCAACTAGGAATTCCCCCGTCTGTAGCAACTTTATCAGGCACCCAGATACATATTTTTTGTAATATTAGTTGCCTTTAAGCACCTCTATCTTTTCCCCTTTATTTTATTTTGTTAAACTATGGACTAAACCACTAACACTGATAAACCGAAGTGTAGTTTGCTACCTGCCGGCAAAGTGCTTTGTGGTGTCTTGGGCCACTAGGCCCACATGCTGGTAAAGGACCACACGGACACAGTAGTAATGTACAGGAACTGGCCACGGGCACGTGCGCCCGGCCCCTTTTATTAGCAGGGTCACCTGACCGGTGACACCTGTGATGGGTGGGTGTGAAGTGTAGTACATCACACTCTGCAACACTAGAATGTGTCCCGCAGGACACTACATTCCTCCCAAACTTTAATGAAAAGAAACAAACGAAAGTCCAACCTACAAATAAAACAAATAAACAATATACAGCACCAGTGAGTCTCTTCAGGCCATCTGCCAGGCAGTGCTGGAGCACTGGACCGCCTGGTCAGGATGCTTTAGTCCACCTCAGCGATGTAGTTCAGACCGGCCTGGTCTCTGAGGCGTTGGAGTCTATTTACAAAGTTCCAATAATGGTGCATCTGGAGCGGTGGTGGAGTTAACTTTGGGGATCCAGCACTCAAGCTCCGGTGTACAGCCAACCTGCACATCCAGAGGATGACCTTGGTGGATGAGGGATTTCCTTGGAGGCGATGACGCTTTTCAGTTCCTGATAGCTGAGCAGCTTCAGACTTGCCTCTCCTGCCTGGACTGCCCACTCACCCGAGTTTCCCAGGCCTGCCAAGTATCACGCATCAGACGTGATGCTAACGCATTTCAGTGTGGTGTTCCCGCATCAATGCACTGAAATGCATTGTCATGCATTTTTGCCACTGACCGCATGGCTTCCCACTTAACGCCAGGTGCTAGCGCACGCCGGCCCCCGAGGCCGCAGCAAACTTCACTCAATGCCAAGAGTAGCAGCTCAACAGTTAAAGATCTGCTCAGACTCATTGCTAACAATCTGCCCTGCTACCTGAAATTCTGGCCTCTCGTCCTCCTGGAACAGGACATAAGGTCAGTGACCAGAAGTGGCAGGGCCGGGGACTCGACTGGAGGAGTTGCAGCTGTGTCGTCCGGTCCGCGCGGCGTCCCTCAATCAGTCTTACTTCTGAGACTGTCTGAGTCGAGTGCGCTGCTGCCTGCGCAGGAGGGGCAATAATTTATATTAAGGCCCGGCCGTATTGTTGGACCGGCGGGATGCCGGCACAGCATGATCAACCTCACCTGCTGGCAGACATTCACACAGGGTCAGTCAGCATAGACAGCATCATGCGCACGGCGGCATGATCAGAGGCGTTGCATGATGATCGGTCACTGCAGGGAGACTGCACGCAGTGCTGCACAGCTGTGCACACGTGACCCTGTGCCATACAGCTCAGTCAAGGTCTGCCGCAACTGCCAGACCCCCTGTGGGCACAATGGCTGAGCAAGTCACTCGCAACACCACCACAGCGTTATTGCTCTTGTAGACCCGATCCCACCGGCCCCAGCGGCCAGGCTGCTGAATGTGAACCACTCCAGTCCGGGCCGTCAGAGTGGTTCAGCAGCAGAGTTCTATCTGTCCATGTTAGTCAGTATCTATTCCTGTGTAGGCCTGTACCTTCTATTTGTAACTAGACCCATGGTATCTGTATTCCATGTACTACCTCATACAGAGCCCGAGGGTGTTGTATTGAGGTAGTCCCACTCATGAGCAATTAATAAACTTGTGATTTGATACTCCAGCTTCAGTGCCAATCTCTACTTTGTTAGTCTAAGGACCCGTGGATAGAGAAGGGTGAACCCCTGCACCGGTGGGCCCCTAAAAATGCTAATTTCCACAAATCCTCACCCGACTCGTGGGGCTCATCGGAGACGAGGCCGCCCGAAGGAGTGGTCTTGACGGAGGAATGGAATATTGCTAAGGGGGTACCCTGCATGAGGAGACCCTTGTCTTTGCTGACCGCAGTGACTTTTCCGGTTTGCGCGATCTGACCTTCCAGCTGGTGGCCGGTCCAGACTGAGATCTCCTTTGGTGTAAGTATTGCAGTGACCATTAGGTCAACCCAGAGCTTGGCAGGTGGAGGCTGGAGACTTTTGTCATTTAGTAAAATTCGTAAGTAGTGATACGGAGCACTCTTGAGTGTTCCGCCAGGCCACTTGATAATTCGTTCTCTTCTTGCAAAGGCTTGAAGATTTTACCCTATCTTGTTTTGGGTGGGTCTGCAGAACCCTGTAATAGGCATGCCTTATGATTTGGTAAAGACACAGAGTATTTGCCAACACTCTGCCAGACCAACTGGTAATTCGGCGTATTTTGGAAAAGGTCTGGGGTTACAGCCTGTCTTCTTTGGTAAGGTCACTGAAGTGGCACTCTTGATTTTGGATTTGCTTGGCCAAGATCCTGGTTTTGTTTGTTTATTTATTGCAATAAATAAAGTCAGGTAATGAGGAGATATTTTCTCTACCTTTTGGTATACTTGGGATAAATACTATTTGACTATAATATTATATTTTACTATAACATTTTTGGCATGCCTGCTACTAGCACACTTCGTAGAATGTGTTGCTGTCTTGGAGGTTTCAATATGGCCTAGAAAGTAGTCAGCCAGCTCCCTAGAGGGGACACCTAATAGGTTTATGTATATTAAATATGGTATTTCTTCCATAATGTATAGTACACTGTAGAACAAATATACGAAAAAGGATGCTGATATACGACGGCCAGTAAATGGGTCATTTGATTTTAAAAAGAGTCAGTGTGTTGAGCAGTGTCTGTTTGGATGAAAGAGTCGACAAGATATGTTTGATTGTGTACGAATGTGGGGATTTTTCTCCTTACGATATTTGTTTGATGAACATGGAACAGTCTTTGGGCTGTTTAGTTGTCTTGGTGCAGTCCTCTGGACTGCTTTTGAGAGCTCTTTGGTTTGAAAATATGATTTACAATTGGTTTGGTTTGAGTATAGTCTGTGGGCTGCCTCATGTTTTTGTCCTGGTGTTGATTTGTGGGTTGCATGTGTGTTTAAGTGTCTATGAGGTTTGTGGACTGACACCGGTGGTAATTCTTGTGAAGTACTTGTTTGAGTGAGTTGCAACTGTGCTCTTTGTATAAGGATGGCTTGCCTCAGCAAGCTGTGTTGTGTGTTATGAGTGTGTGGCCCCTTCTTGAAAAATTTTGAGATGAGCTCAACTTGGTTTGTTGTCGTCATTGTGTTCTGGAGATGCAATTGGAAGAATTACACTTTAAATTTCAAAGAACAAATTATGTAAAATATGTTAAGTAGCTGCACGCTACTATGGAAAGTAAGGCAGTAATAAAGTATAGATGTGTGAACATTCAATTATTATTTTGCCACAATGGTAACAAATTAGAATTAAAACTTAAGGCAGAATTGTCTAGCATTCCATATAAAAAGAGAAAATGTTTTCTCACAAAAAATAAAGCGCATTGAGACCTTTGGGTATAGCAAGAGCTATATCATGTTACAACTAACTTTACCTAGAAAAAGGCACTCAAAAGGGAAAAGAAGGTCTCACAGAGAAAAACGAATTTGTGTGTTTTATACAACCAGGACTTAACAAAATTAAAAATAGATGCCCAACATTTTGTTAGTACTGCCTATCGGCTGTGCAAAATGATACAGCACTATCCTTAGATACATCAAATTGAATATTAAAAGGCATTGACATTATATGTGTAATTGGTTGCTGCTAAAATAAAAGTGTCCTCCTTTTACCACACTGCAAACGATAGATTGTGACTGACTTGGAATGCCTGGTTTTTAATAGAATGAACTGAGCCTCATTCCCAGCACCAGAAAGAGAGCTTTTAACAGCTGCTCAAGCTGTCTGTCCGAAAGAAGCTGTCTGTCAGAGCAGAGGGAAGAAATGAGTGGTGTATCAACTTTTTGGGGTTTCTGTGATGACATTAGAATACAGCACATTGCTGTCATATTAGAAACAGATAGCATCATAAAGGGCCCTGTGCCATTAATTGTTAGCCAGGATTTATCAGTCCTAGAGCACAAGGCCTTCTCTCCTGAAAAAGTGTAGATGCTAACACCTGCCGGTCATAAAACACAGTTAAATAAATAAGACAGGCTTTACCCAGGCACAAGCTACAAATAAACACTGTGGCAACTAGGTTTTAAGTTAATACAAAATGGCATAAAAGCATGCGCATTAAAGACTATTCATTTTGAAGAGAAAGGATAAAAGTAAGGACTTTCTTTCTTGTTGCTTTCCTCTGAAGCGCACCTGGGGATCTGATGTTAAATAATTACCACTTTCTAAAGGGTGGAACAAACTTTCTATGTTTCAGTAAAGCTTCTGTGCTTAGTTTCAAAAGAAGTTTTGTAAGTGTTATAAATAAATGTGTTTAAAGACAAAAGGAAACAAATGAAGCTTGCTCTTCATATGTAGAAACAACAAAAGGGTTAGTGATAAATTTTTTTAAAAAATGACTACATGTAAAAAATTATTAACGCCTTAACCGCTGTGGTTTTTCCGCTGCGGTGCGGGCGTTCTACAGAGTGGGCGGGGATCCGTCGAAAACGGCCCACGGGAGCACGGAACGGATTAAAAGTCATTGCACTAAAATCGTTTTGCATTAATATGATCTTTATATTGTCTAATAACACTACTATGGAAATTTAATAATATTTAGCAATGAAGAAAATTACCCTGTGCAAATTGTGCATTAAGATTTTAATGTTTAAATGGTTATATATATATTGTACATCAAAACTAAAAAGGAAAGTATTAGTTTCTCTAACAATGACAATATTACTGTATCTTAGTGACAAACTTAAAATATGATTTCTAGTATGGCCTAATGGCTGCAGTCTCAAATACAATTAAAAGTTATACAAAAAGAGTAGCTCTAGAGACATGTGAATTACATCACGTGCCTCAATGCACAATAGTTCTGGGCTCATTACGGCGTTCTGAAAACTAACATTTTGCACCAGTTCTTTAGGTGCTAGGAAGCACAGTGCACAAGAATAAAAAAATGAAGAGCAAAAGTTACATGCTACCTTTAAAATTTCAGCACACAGGCATGGAGCAGGGATGCCTTTAGTCATGCTTCTCGAAGAGTCACTTTGAATTTTAATGGCCACATGGGGATAACTTTACTCAGACGAGGGACAACAAGTTGAAGGATCAGAGGCCACGTTTTGTATTTAGCAGACTAGCACTGATGAAAGCAAAATGCCCACATAGGAGGGTTTATTTCTGTCAGGCTTGCTCTGGCACTTCGACCTTGGAAGACATTCCGAAGGAAGGGGCCAGAGCATAGAGAGAGAGGGGAAGCTTTGCTTAAGCCATAAGAGAGAAGGAGGGCAGCAGCATCTGTGGGACATGTGCAGCCCCTGGCAGCTCTGCCATGCACACAGAAATAATGGTTTTAATTTAAGTTTGCTGTGCCAGGGCTAGATAAGGAGGCAATAAAATAAATTTTGCATGCATGCGCCATCATGTTAAAACAGCACAATAGCTAAAGGAATTGGTAGTTGGTCAGTGGATTAATGTTTTCTAGTTAGCTCAATGTGCTTGTACAGCAAAATGTACAAAGTAGTCAGTCCAATAGTATTGGACATGGCCTCCTTGGTATGGATTCCCCTAGCTATGTACCTCCTGCAAGTCTGTTTGTGCCCAGGTGCCAAAGGGGGTGTGTATTGTCAACAGGACGTTACCTGCTTAGGCTACCTACTGTCGAAGGGGGGTAGGAGTCTAGCTCCTGGGCATATTAAGGGTAAGCAAAATTAAGTAACACACTGTGTTTTTTTGGTTTTTGTGCTTGGTATATGTATTATTGTGTCTTTTTTTCTTGGTTTACATTTGGTCCTCCTGGTCCCCCAAAACAAAGATCGTTTTTGTGACAATTATTGTATTCGTATTTGGAATGCTGTTTTTCTGCAAGAAAAATATTCTGTGCACACTTTGATAAGTACTACTCCGCCCACCCCCCCTGAACATATCATTGGTACTCTAGCCCTCATAAAGAAGAACACTGGAAGGTCCATCAAGATAATGTTTTTATTTAGACATTGCATCAGACATGTGCTGTTGGCTATTTCCAAACTGAATAAGATAGCCACTGAAATACATCAGAGCCCTGGAACTTGGAATTGGACTGGGTAGTTTTGGGATTTGCTTTCTGCTTGGGGTTGGAAAATATTGACAGTTCTGTTTGTGATAATAGCCATTATTTTCTCCTGCTATCTGTGTGTTCATTTACAGCCCGATGCTCTGTTCCCTTTGTGCTTCTACCTGTACCCCATGCATACCAACCAAACAAAATGCCAAGAATGTTTAATGCCCGACTAGTAACAGACTAAGAAATTAGTTAACTAATGTTAATTGATATCTGTGATAACTCCCATGCTCCTTCTATTGCATAGCGAATGTCTTCAGCTAATGCTAATAGGGCCTTCTGTGGGAATCAACAGAAATTGGCGTTAGCATGAGCTGAAGCCATTTTGGTTGTGGCATCCATTTTTATTAGCCTTGTGATTCTACCGTCTTCACTGTTGCTTGCCTTTCTATTCTGCTTGAGTCATCAACTGTAGTTAACTCCTTCAGTATTGAACCAGAGCACTGGGTAAGCTCAGAAAGGCCTGTAGCTGCCAGAATGCACCTGTCTTAGAATGTAACTGTCAGGCTGTTCCAACTGATGTAAGCAGTTCTTTCTCCCCTCCCACTCTGCTGACAAAGTTGTTTCTATCTGTCCATGTTAGTAAGTATCTATTCCTGTGTAGGCCTGTACCTTCTATTTGTAACTACATGCTTACTGTGCAACAAACTGGGCATATAAGACCCTTGGTTTCTGTATTCCGTGTACTACCTCATACAGTGCCCTAGGGTGTTGTATTGATGTAGTCCCACTCATGAGTGATACATAAACTTGTTATTTGATATTCCAGCTTCAGTGCCAACCTCTACTCTGTTAGTCTAAGGACCTGTGGACAGAGAAGGGTGAACCCCTGCACCGGTGGGCCCCAAAAAAGGCTCATTTTCACAATAATATGGGCAGATCTCCTTTCTGTCAACCCGTGGCTGCCCAAAATGTCAGCTTCCATACCAAGTTCTGGAATACTCAAGGGCTTATCTTCACAGCTACAGAAAAACAGTGGGCAATGCTTCACAAATCCGCATATGTGGTATTCATTCAAGCTTTACCCCTCAGGTTTGATGTTTGGGGCGCACTGTGGGTATGCTGATTCTGCGAGTCAGGAGCGGAGTGCTAAAACACACGCCCACTTCATTCGACTACTGGCCACCAAATTTGCATCTTTAAATCTAAGAGTTGTACTCTTATCACAAAGGTACTCCTTTCAGGAAAATGTAAAAAATACACTGATCATAAATTATTGAGTCATTTTTGATGCATGCAAAGAGGAAAAGGAAGTCCACCCTTGCCTGTAAGCGTTCAACCAGTCTGCAGTTTCACTTGAGAGTAAAAGACATATGTGTAGTGAAAATAAATATGGTGTTATTTAGAGCATGTTTATTAACTAAGCTGCCTGCCTGCCTGCCTGCCCTTAAACTACAATCACGCAGTCTGTCTCCTCAGTGTAGTTTCAGCTAGTGTGTTACCGCACTACTCTAACTCATTTTAGGTAGGGGTGAGGTAGACTTGGACCCACTGACATCATTGGTGCATTGCAAGTGTTGTTACTAAAGTACTGCCTGTGAAAGTCTTGTTTAATGTTTAATATCATGATTACACATTTGTTTAACAGTACAATCAGGTTAAAAGGGAACTAGGTTAGTGTCCTTCAATTTCAGTGCTTTGCAGCAGTTTTACGATGATCTTCTTAGAGTTTTTCATGGTTCAAATGAGTGTAATTTCTGTTATTTATATGTTTCCCTCGTCTTCATTTCTTGATTTTGCTTGCAAGAAAGTGTCACTCATAGTTTTTGAAATGTCACTCATAATTACACAGAAATTTTGAAAATGTCACACATAGCAATCTGAAACCTTGGCAGCTATGGTTTCGTGGAGGGCCTTCCTGCCAGGCTGCCATGGGAACATGTGGACTGTAAAGGCTTTGTGTAGGCCGCGTGAAGGCATCGCTGAGGAACTGCCGACAGGACCACAGCCAAGTCGTTCATGTAGCCGCAGAGGGTGGTGTCTCAGTCTGGGTGTTCTCACCATCAGGATTCAGGTTCTATGCCTTCCTATGATGGTTTTTGGGTGACCAGTCTTCATCTGTGGCCGCCATGCTTCCCGGTGCCTGTTGTGGAGCTGATGCTGACGCATCCCTCTAATTCAGATTCCCCTCTCACATGAATCCGTTGAGGCCCTTGCCCCTGGATTGCCACGTGACCGCGTGGGCTGTGCTGGCCTTTCATAGGTCATGCTGAGGGGCACTGCAGAACTCCCAACAGGGCCACGGCCAAGCCTTGTGTAACCCATCAACTGAGAGACCTACACTGGCTCCCCGTCGACAAGAGGATCACCTTCAAACTCCCCACCCGCGCACACAAAGCACTCCACAACGCCGGACCAGCCTACCTGAATAGCAAACTCAGCTTCTACACCCCGAACCGCCAGCTCCGCTCCGCCAGCCTCGCCCTCCCCCTCGCCGCTGTCCAATGGTCAGGTATGCTCTTCATTGGCAGGCGATACAAAAGGGGATGATGGACGGAGCGTTTGAGCACATCAAACACTCACCCCCAGTCAACTGATCTGGGTTTAATTCATCACCATTCTTTAGCTCACTCAGCCACTGGATTCAAGCAAGCCGGGCTGAAGACGGCTGTAATGCCAGAAACCGATCCTCGGAAGCTTGTTTCCGGTCCAGTGAAGGCATGGCTTGGCAGTTCGGGCTGGACTGTTCCCATGAGGCACAGGGTCAGACTGATTTGCATATAGCCATGTCTGAACTGGGGTGGCAGAGTGGGCTAAAGAACGGTGATGGATCAAACCCAGATCTTTTGACTGGGTGTGAGTGTTTGATTGGTTCAGATGCTCTGTCCATCACCAACCCCTTTTTTACCGCTTCATTGGCAGGCTTCAGGTTTACGAGGGCACACAGAAGGTTCCTGGGTGGCTAGCCTCCCACAGCGCCGGGAGTGTCTTGTTGAACTCCAGCTGGCATGACTCCTCTGTCCTGTCGCTCGTCTCCTTCTTCTTCTTGTGCACCTGAGGTGGTTGTTTGCCACGTGGCGTCATGCCACTCTCCTTTCCTTCTTTGCGGAGTGGCATCCTGCCACGCTCTTCTCCTTTTTCTGACCAGGTTTGTCATTCGGATGTGGTCTCCTGCCACATGTCTCATGTTTGCGCCACATGGACATCTCGCTGGTCGTGTCCATTTCTAAGGGCGGTCTTTACTTTGCTGCTGACCTGTCACAGGTCTGTCCTGTTGGTAGGACGTGCTTCTTGTCCTTGAGGACCTCTTGCAGGGCCCTGCCCCTCCTCAGGGGATTTTGCGATGATCCTCTGCTCGTCACTCGAGGGTGTTGCGCTTGCGCCTCGAGGCTGCACCATCGTGGCGCTTGATCCTGCCTCCATTCAGGCATGTTTGGCTGGGTTGGTCACTCTGGGTGATGTGCTCCATGCTTGCGACTCCATGCTTGCAGTGCAAATGTGGTGTACGGCCTTGTGTCGCCTGCCGTTGGAGCACACGTTGAGGTGGCAGCTTGCCAAGTTGAGTGTGCGACTCTCCTCTTGCCTATCTGGGGCCACTGGCGACCCTGTCTTGAGGCAGTGTGAGGGAGGACACTCTGCTGTCTTCAGCATTGCTTCTTCTCTTTGGGAAGATATCTCTCTCCTGGGCCTCTACCCGTGCTGACAATCTTATGGGTGCATACGTTGCTCACCTCGGACTTTGCGCTCTTTTACCTTCTTTAGGGCGCTCTCTTCGGGAGCTTGGCGTCCCTAATTTCCTGGCATGCAGTGACCTCCGTTCACCACTGGGGTGTGTGTAGCAAAGCCCTTGCATGTGGTGGCATTGGCCAGCCACCTGGGAGTTGCACACTCTGTACCCGTCCTCCACTTACTTCCATGTGGGGCTTGCTTTCCTTTTTGGGCTTTGCTGCTCTTGTCTACTTGACGCTGGTGCAGCTTTGGGGTTCTTGGGGCTCCTTGATGGGGTTAGCACTCTCTTCCCTTGGAGCTGTGGACTTTGTCTGGAGTGTAAAGTGGTCTCTTGTTGTCCTCCTCAGGGGAGCAGTGGTGCAGTTGGTTTGGGTTCTAGGAGCTCCTTCATGCACAGCCTGCAGCAGATCATGTGGGCCTCCATGTCCTTGTTTCTGTTTTGTTTCTCAGGGTGTGGTGCAGGCATGCAACCGCTAGGCGGCGCTGTACTCTGGTCTCGGCCATCTTCCTCTTTACGTGAGCCTTACAGGCCATGCGGGTGCGGGGCGGCTCTACGTCCCTCCTATTGCAGTAGGGGTTTGTGGTGCTGCAGTTCCCTTGCTCGGTCTTCTTGCAGCGAGTGAAGGGCAGCCAACTCGAGGCATGTGGTGCTCAGTTGGCTAGTTTCTCCTCCCTTGTTTTAGCATTAAGGGGTACTGTCCTGGTGCCTGCTGACTAGGGACACTGCTTGGCTTTCCTGTGCCTTTCTTTGAATTCTGCCACTGCTGATGGTGTGTTTCCCGCCGCTGGGTCCCCCTTAGTCTGTCTCCCTTGCAAATGACAGTCTGGCCACCCAGGGTGTAGTCCTCACCCAGAGATTCTGAGCTGGGGGAACAGTGTTGGTGTTTACTTTCCTGCTGGTGTGGTAAACTGAATTGTCCACCAGGTGGCACTGCAGCGTTGGTCATGGGTCCTAGAACCTTCCCTGATGCTGCGAGTGCAGAGATTCTCATGTAAACTCCGTATGTAGGCAGGGCTCGAGTCGGGGTACCACGCGGGTGGACGGCGTCCCCGCACTTAATTTACCGGGGGGGGGCGCTGTCCCCCCTCCCAAACAGCTGGACTTCACTCTTTGGCCTCTCTGGGACGAGGAGCTCGGCACCTTTCGTGACATCACTTCCTGTTGTGACGTCACTTCCGGTGACAGCGTCCCTCCACTTCTTTTTTTACGACTTGTACCCTGTATGTAGGGAAGCACTGGGGGCATCCAAATTGTTCAGTCAGTGGTGCTGCCTCTTTGAAATTGGAGGCCCTGGCAGACCGCCTCGTACTCCAGGGCCGTTTCTATGTGGCTGCAAGGCATTGTGAGCTGAGTGCGGTGCAGGCATGGGGCCGCTAGGTGGCTATGCAGCCACCACTCATGCCAGGTCGGCTGCCGTTCCGTAACACGACTACTAGGTGCTGCGGTTGGGGTCGCTGCAACTCTCTCTTTATTATACAGTTAATTAAAACCATAATATACAAACATAACAATGCATAATGAAATATAAAATTTAAAATATAAAGTCCTAAACAATTTCTTAATGCTAAACATTATGCAGTGCGAATAAAATAATGTTAACAAACTTCCCTGCTCTTGCTAGAGCCTGGGCTGAGTTGATGCTAAAACACAAATCCGATGCTTCCCTGCAGTGTCTCAATGTCTTTTCCCCAAAAACTGGAGCCAGTAGGCGGCGGCGATCTATGGCAAAGTGTGGACAGCAACATAGCAGGTGAAGCCAGGACTCATGTATATAATTACAGAGCCTGCATGTAGACTGCCCATTCCACCGGGCCCACTGCGGATTAAAATCAAAAATTGGTAAAGCTATCAGCCTCATGTACAGTATTTTATTACGAGTCTGAGAGTAAAGAGAGTAGTTGAAGTACGGTGCAGCTCTCCCTTCTTGCTATGGCTCATGCCGTGTTCCTTGCGGGCGGGTGCATCCACTTACTGCACATCCTCACAGTGCCAGTGAGATGACAGGCAGTAGTTCAGCACTGCTCGTGCCGTGATTTGAAGAAGTTGTGGACACGCTGGAGTCGGTCCTTCTCGTCAGGAGAGCGCTGCGGGTAGGCCTCTTGCCGGAGTCTCAGCAGGTGGGTGCGAGCGAGGGCGCGGGGCATGGCAGGCGCTGTGTCGCTGTTTGGCAGGGTCGCTGGCTCTCTTACCGTACGGGCTGATCGATGTGTCTGTATGGGGGTTTGCGTGCAGAAGCAGCCTTGGGCTCTGGCTCTTTTCCCCTTGCCCTGTGGGCTGACTGCACCGTGTGATTATTCAGCATGTTGAGGCAATAGCGACCGGCTGGGACAGTCTGACACTGCTGCCACAGTTATCTTTGGATTGCTTATAGACCTCCAGCCTGTAAGATTTGCAGCAGCACACTGGTTGCGGTTCCCTTTCTCTTTTTCCACAGGGGCAGCGTACGTGCAGCGCATCAGGTAGCAGGCATGACGGGTTGGGCCTCCTCCTACCATGATGGGCCAAGGCGCATCCGATGTCGGCACCGTTTTCTCCTTGCCCTTTGTGCTTTGACTTAGTCTCCGTTGCCCCTCTTCGGTGTTGCAGAAGCGAGGTCCGCTGCTCCCGGTGCAGGTCTACAGCCTGCAAATGCCTCGGGCCATGTGTTTGCAGTAGCGCCTAATCCCATCACTGCTCTCTGTTGTGGGCAGCCGGTGTGGGCTGCCTTATATGTTGGCTCACCTATCTCTTACGAGGAGCAGCACACGGTGTCCAGCAAACATGCGGGGTCAGACCCCCCCCCCTCGTCGCCATTGTGGTGTCTTGGGCCACTAGGCCCACATGCTGGCAAAGGACCACACGGACACAGTAGTGGTGTACAGGAACTGGCCCCTTTTATTGCTAGGGTCACTTGACCGGTGACGCCTGTGATGGGTGGGTGTGAAGTGTAGTCCATCACACTCTGCAACACTAGAACGTGTCCCGCAGGACACTACATGCTCCAGTGCCTCCTCAGGGATATGAAGCGCTACATAAATACACATATTTCACGCTTTCATTTGGATTCGTTTTACCACTGAACCGTTGATGGCCTCGGATTACTGCGCAGTCAAGATGGCTTCTCACGCTCGGTTGTATTGCGGCACTACTAGACGCAGTAATTTGAGCGCGTTGCAAGCACCGTGTGATAATAGCACGCCTACAGCAGCGTTTAGAGAATAATTGTGGTTATTACAAGCGCTGCATTCAAAACACTGAGCTTAATTTGCATGTTTAAAATACATGTTTACACACCTAATTAGCTGCGTAAGTACAGGGAATTAGCGGCCTGAGCGCACTCGTCGCCTGCCCAGAAGGGTATCTGTGTATGTTGCGCTCGTGACACAGTGTCCCTGGTTCCCTGGGAGATTTGTATTTGTTTAGCAACCGTGGTGGTACAGCATCACACCGTGGGTTAAAAAGGGTGAGGTAAATACGAGTTGTCATGTGAAAGCAGCGGCTTAAAGCAAAATGATGACCCACTCTGCAGAATGTTGTGGGGTTCAAGATTCTCCCGTACTTACTTGCATTGGCCTGGACGCCCCCCCTAAAATGAAGCATTCAGGTGCCTTTAAAACTTAGGGGTCCCCTGCGCCGCAGGGGCAATAGGGGTTTACGGTAAGCCCCTATCTAGAAGTCTTGCCGATCCGCCCTGACATCCTCCTGGTGTGTGACGCGGCTCTGTGTGACCCACGTTCTGCAGAACAGAAGATTAGACGCGTCTATTTCTGATGCTGGTCCCGTGGGAAACGCATGCCCTGCTCTCCCGACCTCCGTAATGAAGCGGACAGTGCCACCTTGTGACAGGTGCCGAGAAACGCAACTTTCAAACCCTGCCCGCGTACAACGAAGCGCTATTAATATTAGTAGTAGGAGGATCATTATTGTGATCTTGAAACCGGGAAAGAGCACAAGGCCACTGGGACAATAGGCTCGCCGGGGGATTTACAACAATTTAAAAAACACAGGGGCATATTATCAAGGACCAGTGATAAAATTATCGCCGTTTTATCGGCAGGAAACTGCCGATAAAACGGCGATAATGGGCTTGATGATACGCCCTTGTTAATTCCCATAGAAGCCCAGGATAACACCATAACATGGGCTTCTATGGGAATTAACAAGGGCGTATTATCAAGCCCATTATCGCCGTTTTAATCGGCAGTTTCCTGCCGATAAATCAGCGATAATTTTATCACTGGTCCTTGATAATATGCCCCACAATTAGAAAGCACTGAAACATCAGCACTGGCTGCGCTACTGAGGGTGATCGTTTCCTTACTTCTTTGATACTGAAATTATCAAGTTCTGTGTCTAGCAAAACGCAAGAGGGACCTTTTGCTGTGATGCTAGCAGGGTGCCCCCTACACAACCCGTGCTCTGTTGAAGCTTCTCTTGCTGTGATTAGGATGACGAGCCTTGGGGTGCAGGTGCCCGCTTTGGAGTGGTGCTGACCTGATGACGTACAAGGACCATTCCAAGCACCCTTAAAGAGACCTGTTTCATCCTCGTGAAGGAGGGGACGCAGAAACCTGTGTCCGGGAATGCACAGACATACCAGAACCGCCTGTACTCACCAACAGTTCCATTCCCTTACTCGTGAAGCACTGGCATCATTATTAATTGGATTTACTAGAACTAGAGGGGAAAGGGTGGTCTTAATCACGAAAAAGATGGCCATGTCTGTGTAGGGCTCCATGGTAAGGCCCGGCATGTCACCTGGAACACAGAGCACAGGGCACCCTTCTGCACCCGTGGGAAAACCGATGATGATCGGTGCTCTGCATCGAGGAAAGATGGCTGCAACCCCTCCCCCACCGGTAGCTGAGTGAACCCTTGTGCTGGGGAGCAGCAGGCAAGAGAGGCCGGAGAAGAAGGGCGAGGCACTCCAAACAAGCCTGAGATGGAGTGACGGGGGACATACACCACAGGCGGCTCTCCAAGGCAGGCGAGGAGTGGATTGCTATCCCTTTTAGTCTGGGCTCGACACGCTGCTCACCCTGAGAGGACCAACGCGGGAACAGAGGTTGTGGTATTTGAATCTGGTGAGCCTTTCACAATTCCAAACAAGCATTTGCAATGCAATAGGTCTCGCATTAATTAAGTTTGAGCTATTGGCATTGCTAAATATTGCAACACCAATTGCAACAAAAGTCTTTAAATTGTAGGCCAAAATAATGTGTATTTATTTTTGTGGCATGCTGCACTTTAGATAAATATGTTTAAAAGTAAAGTGCGCCATACTGCGATTGCTACAATAGATAATTGTGGATGCGTTCACAATTGATGTGTGCACTGATGGCTGGTGGTGTGTGTGCCTGCAGAAATTGTGCACTGATGGCTGGTGGTGTGTGTGCCTGGTGGAAGCGTGCAATGCCGGCTGGTGGTGTGTATGCCTGGTGGAAGCGTGCACTGACGGCTGGTTGTTTGTGTGCCTGGTGATAGAGTGCACTGGCGGCTGGTGGTGTGTGCCTGGTGAAAGCGTGCACTGACGGCTGGTGGTGTGTGTGTGCCCGGTGAAAGCGTGCACTGATGGCTGGTGTTGTGTGTGCCTGTTGAAAGCGTGCACTGACGTCTGGTGGTGTGTGCCTGGTGGAAGCGTGCACTGATGGCTGGTGGTCTGTGTGCCTGGTGGAAGCGTGCACTGACAGCTGGTTGTGTGTGTGCCTGGTGAAAGAGTGCACTGACGGCTGGTGGTGTGTGTCTGGTGAAAGCATGCACTGACGGCTGGTGGTGTGTGTGCCTGGTGAAAGCGTGCACTGATGTCTGGTGGTGTGTGCCTGGTGGAAGCGTGCACTGACGGCTGGTGGTGTGTGTGCCTGGTGAAAGCGTGCACTGATGTCTGGTGGTGTGTGCCTGGTGGAAGCGTGCACTGACGGCTGGTGGTGTTTGTTCCCAGTGAAAGGACGCACTGACCGCTTGTGGTGTTTGTGCCCAGTGAAAGCGAGCACTGACGACTGATGGTGTCTGTGTCTGGTGAAAGTGTGCACTGATGGTGTGGTTGTGTGTGTGTGGTTGTGTGTGTGGTTGTGTGTGGTTGTATGTGTGGTTGTGGTAGTGTGTGTGGTTGTGTGTGTGGTTGTGTGTGTGTGGTTGTGTGTGTGTGGCTGTGTGTGTGTGGTTGTGTGTGTGATGTGTGTGTGGTTGTGTGTGTGGTTGTGTGTGTGTGTGGTTGTGTCTGGTTGTGTGTGTGGTTGTGTGTGTGGTTGTGTGTGGTTGTGGTTGTGTGTGTGGTTATGTGTGTGGTTGTGTGTGTGGTTGTGGTTGTGTGTGTTGTGTTTGTGGTTGGATGTGTGCTTGTGTGTGTGCTTGTGTGCTTGTGGTTGAATGTGGGTGGTTGTGTGTCTGTGATTGTGTGTGTGGTTGTGTGTGGTTGTGTGTGTGTAGCTGTGTGGTTGTGTGTGGTTGTGTGTGGTTGTGCATGTGTGTGTAGTTGTGTGTGTGGTTGTGTGTGTCTGTGTGTCTGTGTGGTTGTGTGTGTGGTGTGGTTGTGTGTGTGGGTGGTTGTGTGTGTTGTGTTTGTGGTTGTGTGTGTGGTTGTGTATGTGCTTGTGCTTGTGGTTGTGTGTGTGTGGTTGTGTGTGTGATTGTGTGTGTGGTTGTTTGTGTGTGGTTGTTTGTCTGTGTGTGCTTGTTTGTGTGGTTGTGTGTGGTTGTGTGTGGTTGTGTGTGTTGTTGTGTGGTTGTGCGTGTGGTTGTGTGTGTGTGGTTGTGTGTGTGTGTGGGTGTGTGTGGTTGTGTGTGGTTGTGTGGTTGGGTGTGATTGTGTGTGTGTGGTTGTGTGTGCGGTTGTGTGTGGTTGGGTGGTTGTGTGTGGTTGTGGGTGTGGTTGTGTGTGCGGTTGTGTGGTTGTGTGTGGTTGTGTGTGTGTGTGAGTGGTTGTGTGTGTGGTTGTGTGTGGGGTTGTGTGTGTGTGGTTGTGTGTGTGGTTGTGTGTGGCTGTGGGTGTGGTTTTGTGTGTGTGTTTGTGTGCATGTGTGTGGTTGTGTGTGTGTGGAAAAGATATGGGCATATTGAAAGGAAGCATATGAGGAACAAACCACGGATGGGATAGATAAGCTTTTTTAAATTTGTTTTTGAGAGAGAGGAAGAGAAATCGAGAAGCTTACACTGGAGTGATCGGACAATGTGAGAGGGGAAATGTAAATATTTTTATGCTATTGAAATTAGAAAATAGCAAGTCTAAAGTATGACCCGCAGAGTGTGTAAGGCAGCTACTTTTTTGAGTAATTTGCAGGGTTAGCATATCAATTTCTAGTTGTTTGGAAAGTGAGTCTTACATTTTTTTTAATGTAAGTGAAAGTCACCAATTACCATGTACATGTCATGTTTTAACATGGGTGGTGTAAGCAAAACAGCTTGTCAGCGCAGTGAGTGTTATAGCCAATGGTCTATAGACAATAGTATCGTTTATCAGCCTCTGTTCCGTGAGGGATAGTTGAAATACTAACATTCCCCATCAGCAGATGATGAACAGCATTCTTTTGAACAGATGCTCATATCTTTAAAGGTTTTGCCATGCACCAGCTCTGGCATCCTACTCTGTCCCATTTTAATTTATTACAGTTGGGGGGCAGAGAGACGACAATGTCAGGGGAAATTCTGTGATACAAACTGGATTTGTAGTCTCATCCCTGATCAGGTCCCAGATTTCGATGGAGTGTTTGGGTAATGATCTTGCATTAAAATATATGCATTTAAGAGTGTGGTAGCTGGGTGGTTAGTAGTGTTTGGGGAGCTGATGGAATGTCTGTTTACTGGCCAAGCTTCCCACTTACAGTTACGACGTGAGCATGGACCTTCAATCGAACCTGACTGCTTTTGAGCATAGCTACCAGAGGGATAAGGACTGGTTAATTTAGTGACTTTTTTTGCGTCACCCAGACAAGGATTCTGAATGTTTCTTGATTAGGGTTTCACCCAATAACCCATTTTATCACAGGGTTTGTGTCCTTGAGCCAGGTTTGTAGTGTATCCTGTTCTTTTTTTTTATTAAATTGAAAACAGACATCGGAAAGACATTGTGCAGTTATGAATATTTGAGTTACCATGAGCAGCAAGTCAGCCAAGCAAAACAGACCATTATTACCCCCCTCCCTCCATTACCAAAAAATAGACCCCTTCACACATGACCCATTCCATCTCAACATTCATCATCAGACTCCTCATCTGAGTTATCGTCATCAGATTCAGGTATTGGATCACAGATATCTCCCCTGTAGGTGTTCCAGGCAGTCCATATTTTAGTCCATTTTCGGGGGCATTTGCGATTAATATACACAGTTCTTTCAGTGATCATGGTAATGTCCATGTCCCTACACCAAGCCTCCAATGAGGGTAATTCCGGTGATCCTCACCTCTGCGCCACATTACGTTTAGCCACCATGATGCCGAGTGTCGCCCACATTTGCCCATACCTCGTTAAGTCGTTGGGTTCCCAAACATTGAGGAGGTCTCTGCGAGGTTCAGGCAATATGGAAACGTTTAGAGTCTGGACACTGTACGGAGGATCTTGCACCAGAAGTCAGTTATTATGGGACAGTCCCAGATCGTATGAAAAAAGGAGCCGTCACTACCACATCCCCTTAGGCAAAATGGATGTTGTGCTCTGCCTATTTTGTGTAGCATGTGTCGCGTGAGATATGAGCGATGTAGGACTTTAAGCTGGACAAGCCTCAATCGGGTCGGGATTCCACCTCTCTAGGTGATGCTAGCGCCATTTGCCATTCCGTCTCGTCCATAGCGCCAACCTCAGCCGCCCATTTTTCCTTCAAGGCTGTTGTGGGGTCCGATTGGTTATTAATCAACTTACGGTACGTGAACGAAATGGCACGTTTTGGCATATAATCCGTTAGTAATCTGTCTTCCAAGGGAGAGGATTCAGGTACGTCGGTGTTCTGCGGAAGTGCCGTGAGGAGTGCATGCCTGATTTGTATGTAACGGAATGTCTCCATAGGTGCCAGTTCGTATTGCCTTTGCAGCTGATCAAGAGGAATGACTGTGCCCTTGTCCCATAAGTCGCCTACCTGGGAGATTCCTATGTTGTCCCATTGTGCAAAGCCTCTGGTGTTCCTAAGTGACCCTAGCTGTTTCGTGTCCCAGAGTGGTGTGAGTTTTGTGATGGTCCCCTTCCATCCCAAGTGTGCCTGTGCTGCATGCCATATCATGACTGTGTGTTTCGTGGGCCCCTCCAGATTCGTTGCCCTTCGTTTATTATATAAGGCCGCTAACATACTGTCAGTTCCTAGCTGCGCCCTATCCGCCTTGTAGGCAGGGTCAGTGTGTGGGGCATGTACCCATTGGTTTATGATTTTGAGATGCGCTGCCCAGTAGTAGAGTTGCATGTTAGGGAGCGCTATGCCGCCATCGTACCAGTCGCGGTGCAGTTTAGTTTGTGCAATGCGTGCAGGCTTATTACCCCAAAGAAGTGTGGACACCAGTGCCGACATCTGCTGAAAGTATCGCTGAGGCACCGGAAATGGCGTATTTTCAAGCGCATATAAAAAACGGGGTAATGCCATCATTTTAAAGAGTGCAGCCTTGACAAGCATCGTGAGGGGCAATGATTCCCAGTGCGACACAACTCTACGCAGCCGGTCCAAAGGGGGTGCCAGATTTTTAGAGAAAAAGGCAGCTGGGTCAGCTGTTATATGTATACCCAGGTACTTAAATGAGTCTAGGGATATTTGCAGCGGGCTGTGGGGGGGAAGCAGGGGTTCCGGACCCTTAAGTAAATACAATACTGACTTTGCCCAGTTAATGGTATAGCCCGAAACTGTTCCGAAGGCAGCACAAATCCAGAGGAAGGGTCGGCAGAGCGTTCGTCGGATCTGTCATGTACACCAGGATATCGTCTGCGTATAGGGATACTCGGTCCTCCCAGCCTTCCGTCCATGTTATACCGCGTAGAAGAGGAGTTGTTCTAAGGCATATCGCCAAGGGTTCTAACACTAGGGCAAACAGAAGCGGCGACAGAGGGCATCCCTGTCGAGTCCCTCTCGCCAATTGCACAGCACCCGAGAGTCGGCCGTTCGCCGCAATACAAGCCACCGGATCCGTATAAAGAAGCCGGATCCAGGCACAAAACCTTGGACCGAAGCCCAGACGTGGGAGAACCGCGAAGAGGTAGTTCCAGTCCACCATGTCAAAGGCCATTTTGGCGTCAAAGGAGAGGACAGCCGATGTCTCCGATAGGACATGCTTACGTGCCAGCGCACTATGCAAACGGCGAAGATTAAGCGCGGTGTTCCTATTCGGCATAAAGCCAGACTGGTCCGGGTGTATCAACTTGGGCAAATGTGCTTGCAGCCGGTTAGCAATCACTTTAGCTAATATTTTGGGTTCTGCATTGAGTAGTGAAATGGGACGGTATGATTGACATTCCGCTGGGGGCTTCCCTGGTTTTTGGAATCGCCACAATTGTAGCTACTCTCTGGTCCCAAGGCAGCACACCCTGTTCCAGACAGCCATTGTACATGTTAAGCAAATGGGGGCAAAGAGTGTCCACCATGACCTTGTAGATTTCCAGCTGGATCCCATTGGGACCCAGAGCCTTTCCGGATTGTAGTGATTGTACCGCCACAAATATTTCGGCAATCGTGAAGTCTGCGTCGAGCTTTATGGACGCTTCCGGCGCAAGGCGTGGTAAGTCCACGCTGCACAAAAAATTGTCGGCCCCTACCACCGTGCTGTCAGAGTGCGCAGAATATATTGTTCGGAAATGGTCAGCTAGTGTGCCCACCATTTCCTCCGGGTCTGTCGTAAAAACACCCTCTGTTGTTCTGAGCTGCGCTATTGTTCGAGCTGCTCGTTCTCTCCTGTCGAGCCAGGCCAGAAGCCTCCCCGCTTTATCCCCCGCTTCATAAATTTTGTGTTTGGTAGCTGCCAGAGCGGCCAATGTATCTTGTCGGAGGTGTTCTCTGTATTGTTGTTGTTTGAGATGAAGAGTATGGGCCAGTTCCGGTGTAGGATTGGTGGTGTAGTCAGCGTCTGCCGCCTGTAGTTCTTGTTCTAGGGTTAAAAGATCTCGATGTTTTGTGTGTTTGTATCCAGTAATGGATGCAATTGCCTGTCCTCGGAGAACTGTTTTATAGGCCTCCCACAAGATGGCAGGTGAACTGACCGAAGTCTCGTTTTCCTTAAAGAAATGTTTTGTGGTCTTAAGGAGTTCCTTCCTGATCTGTGGGACCTGTAGGTACCCCGGGTAGATTGGGTAGAGCCGTTTGTGGGACGTGCAGCGTGAGGAGTAAGTGAGGACTACTGGGGAATGGTCAGAGATACCTCTAGGTCCTATGGTAATGCGGTCTACGCAGGAGAGACTGGATATTGAGGCAAGGATGTCATCTATCCTAGACAGACTGTTTTGCGCTGCGGAGTGAAAGGTGTATTGTTTTGTCATAGGGTGTTTACGTCTCCATACATCCACCAACCCCAGTGCCTCACTAAAGCTCTGTAAGGGAGAGACCTCGGCCGATGGGGCCCTCACAGGGTGTCTGTCCATGCCTGGGTCCATTGTGGTGTTAAAGTCTCCGCCAATGAGAATATCTCCATCGGGCAGAGACAACAGAAAGTTACTTAGGGCCGGGAGCGCCGCCTTTTGCAGCGCCCGGGGGGACATACACTGAGACTACATTGATCAATCTGCCCTCCCACTGCCCGTGTATCGCTGCAAACCTGCCCATGTCATCGTGTTTAGTCTGTAACAGTAAAAAAGGGGAGTTTTTTAGCAGTAAAATGCCCGTACCCCTGGATCCGCTAGTGAATTCAGAGTGGACCACCATTTGGAACCCCCATCTGTCCATTGCTTTACATGCTGTGCCCTTTAAGTGGGTCTCTTGTAAAAGTGCCAGTGTAGGGTTTTGACGCTTCAGGGCTCGCAACACCAGACCTCTTTTAATTCTGTCCCGCAACCCGTGGACGTTCCACATAAGCAATGTGAGCGGTGGCACAGGGACTGTGCGGCCCTCTATCTGGGTACTAGTGTGTGGTGTGGTTGGCACCATCAAAGTGTGGGATATCTTTTGGATAGTGCGATTCACAAGTGTTATGCAAAGATCCGACCCGCTGCAAAAACCACTATACTAGGTCCATTCCGATGTAAACTGAAAAAAACATAGAAAAATTCTGAAGAGTACCTTCCCAAAAAGCATCCCCCCTCCCTGCCTAGCGGACTTTGAACTGCCCGCCACCCCAACTCAGCAGAGTGCTTCATCCCAGCCCACAACAGTGTACTTGCGTGAAGGGGGTACGAAGTCCAGCGTAAATGTGACCCCTCCCGATCAGCCGGGCTCGCCTTTGTCCAGTGTCCAGAGCCAGCTAGATAAAACCTAGCTGTCGGTTATTAAACAGGAAATTAAAGTGCAACTTGTAATCCTCTGGTTCAGTTCAGCCACTACCAAGGTCGTCCGCGCCCACTCTCTGCGCGTTGTCTTGCTCCGGCGTGAAGAGGTCCTGACTGTCACCTCCCTCGTCGTCGGTCCTCTGAGGTGGTTCTTTGTCCCCCGCCTGGGTCTGCCCGTTTTCCTCCATCCCTCAAGCCCGTCATATGCTTCTTCCGGAGTTTCAAAAAAGAGTGTCTTTCCTTCAGCTACAACTCATAGTCGTGCTGGGAACAGCATTGAATAGGGCACCTCCCGGTCTCGTAACGCCTTCTTGACGTCGATGAAACTGTGACGGCGTTTCACCACTGCTGCTGTGTAGTCGGGAAAGAATGAAATGGACGAGTTGAGAAGGCGAATTGGCGGGGAGATCCGCGCCGTTTGGAGAATGACGTCTCTGTCTCTGAAATTGAAGAGACGAGCTAGCACAGGTCTGGGGGGCGCCCCGGGTTTGGCCCTTGAGTGTGTATCCTGTTCTTGGCAAATATTATGAATTCTGTCTTGATTGTGTTGAGCTTCAGGTAAGTGATGGGCAGCCAGATCTGGGTGATGTGCAGGCAGAGTCTGAGGCACTGGATGTGGTAAGCAGAGGAGATCTTCAAATACAGTTGTGCGTCATCGACAGTGGTGGCTCTTAATGCTGTTATCTGTCAATAGAGCACCAAACGACTCCATGTAAATGTTGAAAATGACAGGTGACAGTATGGAGCCCTAAGTCACTCTATGTGTGTTAGGGAAAAAGGATATGTCCCCTTTATCCACTGGTTTGTTCTTTCAGCCACAGCTTTGGAAAACAAGCGTCATTTTGATTTTGGGTCAGCCCAGAGGAGGATTTCTTCTTCACTACCCAATTGCCTATTTCATTGGTGCTTGAGATGTATGAGTCTGGTAATAGAGAGCGTCAATTGATCATTTGGTAAGCTTTGTCACTCTCTGCACGCCACAGAGTAGCCCCTGCAGGGGGGCCTGGATATAGTGTCTATGAATGGCATTTCTTTCGGAAAAACAAGGTATTCGAAAATGCAGCCCAGGCGCTGCATAACACACTGTTTTTTAAGGATCTATGATTAGCAAATTATAATGTAGTGTAGAGATAAGAGTTAATTGCAAGAAAAAGGAGTTAATTGTAAAGGATGACGCTAGATAGAGAGTAGTGACTGCTCTGGGTACCAGCGATGCTGATAGAGAAAACTGTGCCCGGAGCAGGAGCCAGGACAAGTAGGTACGATGTAGCAGAAGAGTACTTGCCTCACATTAGATTGCCCCATGTTTAAATGTAAAAGTGTGGCGATGTGTGAGTCAGGTGTTTTATTACTTTGTAATTATTAACTTGAAGATCGTCAAGGGGAGCCTTGAAAAGAGCATTCGAGGCAACCAGAGAGGGCTGCATGACACAGAGGGAGACAATATATTCCCATAGCAACAGGTGAAAATAAAGTGGAATTTGGAGGCTGCGAGAATACTGCACCCAACCTGCTGCCAACCTGCACCCAACCTGCTCCACACCTGGAGGGTTGGTGGGCAAGATAAGGGAAGACGTTTTACAGAATCGTCTTTGGAAGACACCCTTTTCCTAATCAATGTACATAATGTCTTTAATTTTCAGGAACTTCAGAATCTGCAAAGGCGGAGGAGCGTCGTCCACTGGCTCAGAACCAGCAAGTGAAAAATAAAATCATGTTCTATCATCGTTTTATTTTTCGTTTGCCGGCTCTGAGCCAGCGTGTGCAGGGAGGGGTGGGGCCAGGCATGAGAGGGAGAAGGAGGAGTGCTTTGTGCACTTTTAAGTGCACATGTGATGTTTGGCGGGCCGTCTCAGGCCGGTCAAACACACATGTGCACTTAGATTTCTCCGACCTGGCTGTATCGTGCACAAACACTGTGGGGAGCTTTAGAACAGATATGTGCAAAAACACCATGTTCATACAAATTAGTAATAATATACTCATTCAAGGCACTAAAGCATGAAGAAACATCTGGCATAGCTCTCTAGAGACTGAAAGTAAACATTGGATTTTTGAGAGACACCACATTTGATACCCCGAAACAGAATCACGTCATTGACATAGGTTGACTTTATAATGTTATACTAACATCGCTTTAGCACCATATGGGTATAATATCAATTTGAGACACGGTGATTTCATCTAGAATACTGCATAGGGGCGGCAGTTTATTTTCATTTTAGATTTCACACAATGAGTATTCACGAAATGGTTAACACATACTGCTACAACAGGTTTTTGTGATCAAGGGAATTCAGAGAGTTGAGGGTTGTTTAATCGTTTGCATCAACAGGGCTTTCAGTACCATGAGTCAGCGATCGAGTGACTTCTAATCATGGAGAGGTAGTTTTTAGGTATACAGATTACATTCCTTTTTTTCGATAGCATTGATGGTTATGTAGAGCTTAGATCAACAGAGTCGATTTTATTTATAAAGGATCGGGCCGGCAGCAGTTATCATTGATAATCAATTGGACAAGCAGGCATTATCGAGTACCAGCACGATAAGACAATATAGGTTGTTAACCAGTTTCAAGATGGCACTTATAGTGAGAGGCATTAGGTTCACGTTTACTACCCGTCTTCTATTTCCAAATTTCAATCAGAGTTGGTGTTTATTTCATGGCGTGTAACCGACGAGGTAGAAACAGACTAACGCGTTGTTGAAGCAGTTGTCTTACAAGGTACGGAGAATCTACGGATAAACTGTGGGTTTCTTTATGATACAGAGTATAATTTTGAGATCATAAATACATTACACAATATATTTACAGGTGGTGTTAGATTGAGGAGAAATAGGGTTGGCATTACATCTGGCAGAACACGACAGCTTGCGGACGAAAAGTACGTTTTATTGGTTTGTTTATACAGCATAATGGTGTAATAGTGTGGTGATTCTGGACTTACAATGATTTCTGAAAGATGAGTGTTCTGGTTATAGCGTATCCAGAAAGTTCAGTTCAAGGAACTTAAGTTCATGTGGTTTCTAGACAGTAAGTGGACATAATTATTAGAATGTAGGGGCGGTTTTATGAGATCACATCAAGTTCACTGGGGCATGAGACTTTAGGAAGCATGTGTAGAGGTCACGTTGATCATACACCACTGTGATTCAAACACTAAGGGGCCCATTAGGATGGAGATCGGAAAATCACCCCGACCGCCATGGAAGCGGAAAACAACCGCCCGCCAGGACCGTGGAAAAACCGGCGGTCAAATTAGGAACAACCGCCAAAAAAGACCGACCGCAGCGGAAGCGGGTAAAGAAAATCCACCCGTCACGGGCAGTGATGTCTAAAATCTGACCGCGGCGGTAGGAAACACAGCGGAGAGTCTACAACCCACCGCAAGCATAGCGGAGACACCGCACGGGAAATTAGGATATCCTCGATGGTCCTGCGGTACGATCCGATGTTTCTGACCGCCACGGTCGCACACTGCAGTGAATGGGAGAGCCAGCGGAAGAGCTGCAGCACAGTTACAGCAGCAGACGATCCATACAAAACATGGCGGACGCTGCGAAAACCCCACAATAATGCCAAACATTGCACAAATCAAAGTAGACATGCCCCCCAAAGACACAAAAATAATCCCAATTAAACAAACATGCCGTACTGAAACATACAAATCCCAGGACAACACCCACAACACACCTGACAGCAAAACCCCATTTGGACACACCCACATAGCTAAGTATAAAACCAGCCCCTTCACTGACCACAAACCTTTGCAACACCCCAGGAGAAAAGGGCATACACCAGATCTAAGAGGAGAGGCAAAAGAACACAGCACACTCAACACCACCACCACCACCACCATCACACCAGCACCAACAAGCCCCCAACACATAACACACCAAACACACCAACACCACACCCACCACCCACACCCCTGCACCCACAAATACTTTGCACACCACACACCATGTCCACACATAAAATGCCCAAATTCTCAGAGAGTAAGTTGACAGTCATGGTAAATGAGATATTCACAGTGGAACCACAACTGTTTGGTAGCTTGGTCCAACAGACACCATTAGCCACAAGGACGCAAATGTGGGAAAGGATAGTACAAAGGGTCATGCAGTAGGGACCACCCCGCGATCCAAGAAGGAGATCATGAAGCGGTGGCATGACCTCAAGAGGGTTGTCAAAGAGAGGAGGAGCAAGAACTTGGAGCTGGCTAACCGGACAGGCAGTGGCCCTCCCATCCCACCGAAAACATTCACACCAATGGAGGAGAAGGTGCTTGCCATACTGCATCCCGAGAGTCTCACAGGAGTAACCGGGGGAGTGGAGGCTGGTAAGTACAAACAAATGTTAACCAACACACTGATATGTACTGTCTTCCACAACCAAAAACCCACACCACCCAAGACAAATCCCATACATCTGCACCACACACCAACAAAAACCTGTTTCAGAGATCCAACCTTCACTCACTCCCATTTACCCTAAACGTAGCTAGCAATAATACCATGGGAGCATGAGAACAGGCAGCCTGCACTACTACTCCCAACATGCCTCCTGGCCCACACCCCAGCAGCATGGAGAACTCCTTCACACCCGGAAGCAGTTGGAAGCCATTGCATAGTTCACCTTGACCTAACAGGTAGGTAGCCATCTTGCCTAGGAGGCCTGTTTGGGGGAGGGAGGCCTATACCACTACTCCCACCATGCCCCCTGGCCCACAGCCTACCAAGATAGAGCCCTCCCTCACACCACCCAGAAGAAGTTGGAAGCCATTGCATTGTTCACCTTCACCTAACAGGTAGGTAGCCATCTTGCCTGGGAGGCCTGTTTGGGGAAGGGAGGCCTGTACCACTACTCCCACCATGCCCCCTGGCCCATAGCCTACCAAGAGGGAGCCCTCCCCCCACACCACCCAGAAGCAGTTGGAAGCCGTTGCAGTTTTCACCTTCACCTAACAGGTAGGTAGCCATCTTCCCAGGTTGTGCTGTTTGAGGGCGGGAGGCCTGCACTACTTTTCCCACCATGCTCCCTGTCTCACACCCAGCAGGATGGAGCACTCCCTCCCACCCACAAGCAGTTGGAAGCCAGTGCATTGTTCACCAAGTGAACTAGCAGGTAGGTAGCCATCAAGCCTGGGTGGGCTGTTTGGGTGTGGGAGTCCTGTACCACTACTCCCATCATGCACCCTTGTACCCCAGATGAGCAAGATGGAGCACTCCCCCACCCACAAGCACATGGAAGCCATTACAGTATCACAAACCACCTAACAGGTAGGTAGCCATCTGTTTGGGGGTGGGAGGTCTACACTACTACTCCCACCATCCCCCTGGCCCACACCCCAGCAGGTTGGAGCAATCCCTCCCACCCACAAGCAGTTGGAAGCCATTGCATTGTTCACCTTCACCTAACAGGTAGATAGCCCGTACGTGCACCCACACATTTGTCACTTAATGAAATGCTGCCATATGGCAACACCAGCCCTCTATATGGCAACACTAGCCCTCTCATTGCACAAAAATGCACACGGACCCCGCTTGACATGCACAGTGTGCACACAGGTAAGCAAAGGGAACTGTCACAGATACCAAAGAGTCACACACCAATGTACATGCACAATGAAGACTGGGCACAACCATGCACAGCACACACTGATGAGTGCATTGCCATGTGGTCCAATCAGCAAGGACCATTTCAATATTTAGGAAGCATGTGTGGGCTTATGAATCAAAATATGTACATGACATGAAAAAGTCATGCAGTACAATACAATGCCCATCCATGGCCAGATGTGACGTCTGCCAGGTCAGACAAAACAACAAGGAGACAACAATGACAAGATGTTGTGCTGGTCCCTACATGGCAACAGGTCCCGGTAAACATGATTTCATTACGATTTGCATGGTATGCATTGATACCTCACAACATGTACAAGTAATGTATGTACCTCTGCATCATGTTAGGAGGCACAGTAGTGCACATAGAAAACAATGTGATGATCTGTTAATTGTGTAGTGTACAGACAGTGGATGACACACAGCTAACAGAATGCCTGCAGAGTGCACAACAATGACCATTCCCCATCTAATCCACAGGTGACCAAGAACTTACTGCTGAGGACAACACCAATGAGCAGCAGAGCCAGTCTCCCCCCGGTACATGAACTCTCGGATGTAGACTCCCAGGATTTTCAGGACGATGAGCTTGAGGCTGGCCCATCTGGTGTGCCAGGGAGCAACCGGTCCCAGGACCCCATCCTCCCCACCACCACATCTGCTGCAACACCAACTGCACAGCAGACCCCTGCAGTTATGGCCTGTGCGTCCACCACCACCACTGTTATGTGGGAATCTAGGACCCTAGTGTAATTTTTCCCGATTCATGCCCATATATAGGTATAATTCACCCAGTCCTTATATAGGCATAAAGAATCATTGCCTTATTTAGTTATAGCCTGTGCAATCCTAATATGGCATGGCTACTTCCACTAAACTCCGAGAATCCACATTGATTTTGTGGTAAAACCAGCCTTCAGCAGTCAGGAACTTCCCCCTGCTTGAATACTAATTTATCCAAGAAATCCGGGAGTTTTCAAGGAACTGAGGCACTAGTGACGATATTATGTCCAATCTTACGTCAGACTCGGCACCTTCAGGGGTATAAATATGCCTCCATTTGCCCAGCCAAACACACAGTGGTTCAGGAGCAGATCGACTAACTACTTGCCCGACGCCCTGCTGCTTCAAGTGCTGAAGGAAGCTGACCCTCCAACTAACGCACTGAGAGACTCTGTCATTTCTCCTGCCGAGAAATCCAGCTCCGGTGTTTCCAGGCTACCCATGCGGGTTGCTGGGAGATCGAGTCCCAAGAGGGAGATACCAGCCCTCTATCATCCTAAAACCAAGGTACGGAGCTGATTAGATCCCTAGAGAATTCTTGAACAGATTCTTGGCAGAGAAATACTAAAACTTAAACTACTCCTCACTTACTTCTTCCCTTGTACTAGGCTTAGGTTAGGTACACCGGGGTAGGCGTATGTTAGAAGCACCAGTTGAGTACTTTTAGCCACTCTTTTATTATTGTATGTATTTTATGCATGTTATGTATTTTTTGTTTATGGCTTAGAAACCATATCATGCTTTTACAGTACTATTTTATAATACTGTTCGTATTATATGCATTGTACTTCTTAACTAGCATTTCAATTGTAGCAGTGCATTTCTTATGCTTAAGAAATAAGACTGTTCAATAAATACTTTTATTGAAAACGCCCGTCTCTCTATTTCTAAGCAACTCTGGTGAAACGAAGCATGCACATCTGACTGAGTGAAATAGCCGTCTATTGTTTCCGCGACTCAACAGATACATTTAAATTCTGGGGAAACAAAGTTGTAATGTTATATGGTTGTCAGAGACTAATCCCTTCTTGTTTATTCGAGAAAGTTTCTAGTGACCTCTGAGCTAGCTGGCACTCACAATTAAGTCTAATGTATTCGGCAGAGACCTAGTCAACATATGTCCTACGTCTAAGCTGCAGGATATATTATTCCAATGCGCAGAGCCTATTGAGAATATAGGAACTACACTACATGGCGCCCAACGTTTGGTAAGGCGATAATTTAATGCTAGATACTAGAGTAACTCAGTCGTGCTTTTCACACAGACCCCTTTTCTCCCGTAAAAACTCCAAAAGACTTCTGGAGTGGGTAAAAGGATAATATCCGCCAAAACTGAGTAGGACAAAAAATCCTATGTATTAGTTTTCGGTTTTTACAACGTTGAAGGATACAGTGTTCCAAAATATTGTGCACCTAATCTTTGTTTCCTTGAAACTTGTTCTGCAAACCCTCAGCCGACTAAAATGCTGGATAGTGATACCGAATTGGATAGAGCTGCAGCAGCAGCTCAAGCGATCTTAGATGACGCTGAAATCCTAGAAAATGACACGGATGCTACACTGCTCCCGGTAAATGTAATCAAAAGTATAACTTACAAACTGATAAATAATGGAGTATCAGCAAGAGGTGGCAGAGTAATCTCTGTCATAGAGACACATGAATATCGGCAGACAGAGGTATTCTATTCATGGATTCAGTTTCCAGCAGCAAATGCGGGAACACGAGAGTTCCACTACTACAAAGCAGAGGAACCTCCAGCGGAATACGTCCCTTTCGAGGACATTGAAATTTCTTTAACTTACCAAGAGCATCAGCTCTGGTTTAAAGGCGCCCTAAAACATCAAAATCACATTACCAGGCTCGGTCCACTAGGTAGACCAGGAGCAACATGGCCGGTCCTAGCCAGCTATACATCACATCCAGACATTGAAAGGATGTCAGAGAATTATTAGCTCAGCTAAAACAATTAATTAACATACATAGACAATTGGTTCAATATGTCATGCGGACATTAACAGTCTAACCAGCTGTAAGAATTCCACAGCTCACCCCTCACCAGGGGAACACAAACAAAATCACACCACAGACTATACAGTCAGTCATTGGTAAACTACCAGCAAAACGAGAACAAATTCAGTTCTGGTTAGCACAAAAAATTACTCAAATAGAGGCAGTATTTCCTGATAGTACATCTCATGAGAAACACAGGATTCTGACAATCTGTTTACCTATGGGGATTGCACCACACATAGAGGACTGTGACACTTGGGGTACAGTCTTTGCTTCAATCTACACTAAAACACATGGTGTTCCGTCCATGGCGGTAATACCAGACGTTCTAAGACAGATTCAAAATGAATACGGTCCAGAACCAGCTTTAAATCTAGGTATGAAATTACTGAAGGATTTTAAACAGGTCTCGGCTATACTATTAGCCAAATTAAAGCAACCTCATGAGCTTGCCAGAATTATTGAAAAATCCTATGAAGAATTAGGTAGAAATAGTTTGGGTGGGAAACCACTAAAACCACAACTAACAGAGAATCCTGAAAAAACTTTTATAAAAAATAATCTCACTACTCCTAAAAAGAAATGGGAGAACACTAAACAAACGCTTCCTAGAGAGAAGCATTCCCAGCCCAGAGGAAGATCTCCTCTACGAGGAGGTAGGTCTCCCCAAAGGGAGCCCTCTGAAAAGAGGTACAACCTTAGAAATAGGGATACTTTAAGAAAACCTGATAGATATCAAGATAATGATACACGTTCCTCTGGTACCTTTCAGACTTCCTCGCAGAAATGGGAAAGAAGAGGACGGTCAGAACACAAGGAAGAACGCGTCAAGTCCAAAGACAAAGAACCCGTTCACCAAAGTAAAAAAGCTAAATTTTCCAAAAAGAAGGTAGCAAGCATAAAGATCAGACATGCCGAGGATTCTAAGGACACAACTCAAGAACGGGGAATGGGCGCAGACAATGCTAGACAGCGCAGCAGAAGTAACCATAGTTCGCAAGATCCTGAAGGATCATCTGGAGACAGTGGACTTGAATGAAAACATTCAGGTTGAAACTGCCGACACCAGAGTTAGTGTACCCCACAAGTTGTATGAAGTGACACTCCGGATGGAGGAGGACATAACTAGAAAAATAAAAGCTCTCTTCTTGGGCAAGCTTTTCAAGGGTTATGACATACTTCTAGCTAAAAAAGACTGGCCACCTACAGTCGTTAGGGAGTGCCCACACGGCGAAGAGATAATTATGCCAGCCTTCTCAAATCACATTCCAGTTCATAAAAAATATACATATGCCAGGAAATGGGCAGTGGCCCAAGCCCCAGCATTATATAAAAAACATGTAGGATGGGATCATCACAAAATCCAGTTAAAATATCACCCTACTGCTCAGAGGCAGTATCCAGTCAAGCAAGAAGCTAAAAAACAAGTCAGGGAGATCTTAGATCAACTTGAATATCAAGGGGTGATTGAAACATGCACCTCATCTATGAACAATCCTTTGTTTCCTGTCTCCAAGCCAGACAATACATATCGTCTAGTTTTGGATTACAGACACCTGAACTCTTGTTGCAAAACGTTTGCAGTGCAAAATTCACATAGTGCAGCACTGATGAATAACATCGTGCGCAAAAAATATAAAACCACATTAGGAATTTCAAATGGGTTTTTCTGTCAAAACATTGCACCAGAAAGCAGGCATTTGACCGCTTTCTCAATCTTGGGGTCACAGCGGCAATTTTGCCGTCTCCACCAGGGATTTAAGAATAGTCCGGGGTTATTTTCAGCGAGAGTAGCAGAAATACTACAAATGTACGATGATTAGGCATTATCTTATGTCGATGACATCTATCTTACAGATGATGATTTGGACGTGCACACGAAAAGAGTGAACACCATAATATTTGGGTTTGCTTCTGAAGGGTATAAATTCAATTTTAAGAAATCAAGAATTGCCCACCTCAATGTCATATTCTTAGGATACGAGTTATCAAGTGAAGGCAAAAGCCTGGCAGCAAACTTTCTTGAAAAATGTACGCTGCTCCAACCTCCAAAAACGCTGAAAAACTTACAGTCAATTCTAGGTTTCCTGAATTTTGGAAGAACATATGTTCTAAACTACGCAGAAAGGGTTAAACCTCTATACGAGCTAATTAAACCTGATTTTAAACAAACAAATTGGACACAGAAACATACAGAAATTTTGCGTTCAGTACAAACAGACATGTTAGCAAAAACACAATTAGATACACGCAACAATGCGCGCAATCTCGTGATCCGTGTCATCCCAGGGAAATGCGGATTCACATACCTGACCTTTAATAAGGGAGAATAGGTACCAATTGCATTTAAATCACACTTGTACACACAAGCAGAAATTAAGTTCACTTCAACAGAAAAGAATCTGACAGTGGGTCAAACTGCAGTAGCAAAAGAAAGAACTCTGGCGCAGGGTAAACGCATATTGATCTTTACACCTGTACCTGCCTTAGAGGCAGTAACAAAGGCAAGCATTCCCAATGCTAAGGCTTTACATCCGAGATGGATACAATGGGTTAATTATCTTGCTGCAACAGACGTTGAATACGTGTTTGACCCTTATTTAAAAACACAAGAATTCCTGCAATACGAGTACGAATGTCAACCAAATTCTGCCTCTATAACATTACGGCTGTATAATATATACAGACGGATCAGGACAACCCGCAATTGGGGGTACACAAGCTTATAGTGCTGCGTGCGCGATCGTTAAAGGTCGTTGGCGCGAAGGTAAATTCAGACCTGTGGTCACTAAAACTCAATCACTTGGGGACTGTACAGCTCAGCGAGCTGAACTATAGGCTTTCAAGATGGCGCTTGAAAATACCGATCGCAAATTCCTCTCACTAATAGTGTGCGATTCGTATTACTGCGTACAATCTTACAACGAGTATCTGCAGAACTGGGTTCAAAACGGTTTCAAAGATGCAAAAGGGGCACAATTAAGGATAAAATGCTTTGGGAACAAGTAGTTCTTTTGCAGAAAGAACTACAAAAGACTCACGTGATTCATACACTGAGTCATCAGCGTGATGGCGTTCATGTTGCAGGGAATACATTGGCTGATAAAGCCGCGAAGGCAGCTGTGCAAAAGGCTTCCGTAGCTACAACCACTCGTTCGATGAGAGTAATAGATGGTGAAACGTTACTAGCAGTAAAAGCCTCAATGGAAGGCAGCTATGCAGTGTTACCTCTAAACTATCCACTCACAAATACATACATAATTGATGCAAACTCCGTTCCTTTTGCTCAAATCCCTGGAGTGGGGGACAGAGTAATTCCAAACAGGAATCGGAGAGCTGCTTTGGTACACAAAGCACATATGGGAGAGGTTCTGAGACATCAAGGGATCTTGAAATCTCCAATAGAATTAGAAAAGATGTACTGGTGGCCGTGACTGGGAGTTGAGGTGTATAAATTCGCAACTTCTTGCCCTAACTGCAACAGAAATAGCAGCAGCAAAAACCACCAGATACCTGACTACAGAGTAGCCAGCCCAGGTCAGATACCGTTGTTAGACAGCATTAAGTTATCTAAATACAGAAGTCACCAAAGACAACTGTGTTCCCACAACTACTAGGACAAGATTTATTTGGATGTGGCCACAGCGCTCGGCTGACGCCAGAACTGTTATAAAGGATTTGCGAGTCTTTATCGGCACATACGCAATTGGCACGCTACATTCTGACCAGGGTCCTGCATTTAGCTCTCGAGCTTATAAGGAGGCCATGGCCAGCTTGGGCATTGCATTGCAGTACTCTAGTCCCTTTCATCCTGAGGAAAAGTGGAAATAAAAAACCGTGACATAATAATAATAATAATAATAATATTAATAATAATCCACATTTGTAAAGCGCACAATCACCCGTAAGGGTCTCTAGGCGCTGGGGGCCGTCGGGAAGATTAAGCAAGCTATTGCCCAGAGTCACATGGTGCTGGGCTAACCTGCCGCCGGAGCCGGGGATCGAACCCTGATCCCCAGATTCCAGCGTCAGTCACCCTGGCCGCGGCGCCACACCTCTCCCAGCACATAAAGCAATCCATAACAGCTAAGGTATTAGGTTCGGGTGATGGGTGGATCAAACATCTAACAAGTGTCCAACATAGTCTTAACAATCTGCCAAGAAATTCTCTGGGTGGCGTCACTCCATATGAATTAATGTTTGGTACTAGAATGATGATCGAAGACCTCGATCGTCAGACTTCAGTGGTAGAACAAAAACCTTTTGATGTCAAAGATCGTTTGACTATTTTACAGGACTTAAACGAAAAAAGAAGAAGTCTGAGTAATACAATACCGAAGCAAACAACCACTGAAGAAAAACCACCTGTCCCAGCAAGGCCTGTCTGGATTCCAAAGATTGGGGATCTGGTCAGGGAGAAAATTGCGGTGAAGAAGGAATTTGGGCCTTCTTACAGAAAAGCAGTACCTGTCTTGGCCATCCAAGGAACAAGATCAGTAGTACTACCGCCCCTTGCTGGTAAAAGGGAGAACAGAGTTGTATCTATCGACCTGGTCAATCCACAATCATGTGGCCAATAATAAGTAGTAGGCCCAGTGGACTCCCAAGAAGTAGCAGAAGACCAAACCTAGCTACTATCCAAGAGGTTCAAACTGAAAGACTTATCACCTTTGATAAACCTGCAGTAAGAAAAGAAGGACTATGCAACAAAGCCATGGAACTTGTACCTCTGGAAACCCAAATAACAGTTCGTCAAGACACGCCTGTCTACAATGATGTGACATCTGACTATACAAACATGGCGAATCAAGAAACAGCTCCAGTGATTTCAAGTAATCCTGATGCAATACCAACAATTGACAGAACTGCCTCTGGCTACTTTATCAACTTTAATAACTTTTCTGAGGATCCCAGTGAACCTGAAGATGAGCCAGCAAACAAAACTCTCAAGAAAAAAGTAACAGAACTCCTTCATCTACTAGAAAAGATATATCTGGTTTCACCATGGGTGGAATTTTGGATTGGATTGGGTGTACTTTTCCTCCTGCTCTGGCTCGTGCTAGTATTGAGCTTGGGAAGGATGATTGATGGAAAATACATTACAATGGACACAGCAAGTAAGAAAATCAACTTGGTCCTGAAACCTTACAAATCATCTCATTGTGAAAAAAGAGGACTGTCAGCAGTGAACATGTCACAGCCGTTCCTATACCTGGTGGTATAGCATGGGACAGAACTGATTATGACATCTATGGTCCGGTTGAGCTTCTGAAGCTTCTACACCAATTTAAGGTTTCTTTGAGTGACTTTGTCGCACCCAGTAAATGTTCTGATGATTGGGACTTTGATACTATTAACAACATGATGAAAGATTTAGAAATGTCAGCTAAATTTACAGAACATGACTACTTAGAAGGGTCATCACATTATGAACAAATGTATTGTTTTAATCATTATGGTCATCATTATTTGCATAAATCTGCAAGCCCTAGAAATGTGTTTTATTACAATCAATGGGAACATTGTCCAACACCGCCAAAAGGCAGTTCGAGAAAATTCTTTGAGAAATGTTCATACTTTACAGGGTTTAATGTTACAAATCCAGAAATGTTTTATTTAAAAAATTTAAATAACACAGGAATGAAAACAATGTTGACCAATAGTAAACAAATTTATTCTGCAAACTTTTATGCTCAACTGTCTACTTTAGGGATTGACTACTGGAAAGACAACGTCGAGACAAAAATTGTCTGGGGCACGAAAGATTGGCAGGTACAATGTTTAGAAGCACTATTCAGAGCCTGCATTATACCAGAACACATTTTGTTTTTAAATGACAGTGTTCAACAGACTTCTTGTCTTGGCTTAGCTAAGATAAAAGATTTAAATAAACCGTCCATACCAAAACCTGCACCGGACAGTAATAACGCTTCGGATGAGGAGGTAGACGTAACATATATATTAAAACAGAACAGAACTGATCCTAATTGGAAAAAATGGTTAATCTGGCAAACAGACACTAATAACTGTCATGAAAGATTCCTGAACAAGTCACAAGGATTCAGATGGAATAGGCCAGATCCAAGATATTCCCAGAGACAACATCCAGGGATGGTAACTACTTACAGTATAGGGAAGCTTTGCCTTGAATGGCTTCAGAAATCTACACTTCCAGAAATAAAACAACACTTATCTTTACTTAAAGAAAGCAATGATTTGCGAGATTTCTTATTGGGACCTCGCAAGCCAAGGCAAAAACGTTTCATATACGCCGGTATATATGCGGCATACAACGAAGCTTGGAAAGTGACGCAAATAGAAACTGCAGAAAAAATACGAGAAATTGATCGAATTAATTTGGAGAAAGCACTCTCTGTAGTGGACAATGGGTTAACGACTCTGTCCTCAAGAATATATTCTATGGACAGCATCGTGTCATCTGCTATAGACATCATAGAACAAGACTTACTAAAGTTACAACATGGTCAGTCTCAATTGCGTTCTTTCATGCTGTTAGGCTGGACGTTGCAAAATCTGCGTTCTGGCTATGTGCCCTGGCATCTAATCAATACAACGTCATTGTTTGCTGTATTTAACCTTATAGATAAACAAATCTCTCTGGCACAAAGAGGAGTAGACTATACGGTGCTGAGCATTGAAAAACTAGATAGATTACAATTGACAGTTTCCGAGAAGCCTGTGATTGAGTGGATAATTCATGGCTCCATTTCAATTCCAGTCACGACGTTCCAGATTCAGTATTGTCTAGAGCATGGGTACTCACAAACTTTCTCTCGGGGGCCAAATTTACAGCGTGGTCAGTGGGGGAGGGTGCGGGCTAGATCAACAAAAAAAACTATGACCATGAGGTTGATCACAGGTCCCTGCAGCGGATGCCTTCATCCACTGAGCCACCAGACCCGGCATACACACATCTCTCTCCCT